>NC_134688.1:129967689-132367689 GCF_050947455.1 Rhinoderma darwinii | reverse complement strand
AAACAGATTGGAGGGGTAGAGATTGGAGGCCGATTACACTTGACGGCATCCTTTGCCGATGACCTCCTGCTACTAACCTCAAACCCACAAGACTCATTCCCGATACTAGCTGACATGTTTGCCAAATTTGAGGAACTCTATAATTTTAAAATAAAATCCTGATAAATCGGTAGCATTAAACATAACGTGCTCTGCAGAGGTGGTAGCGGGGGCCCAACTTACGTCTCCATTTAAATGGTCATCAAAATCGATAAAGTACTTAGGTATCCAGATTGCACCTTCCCCGGACTCCTGGTTTTCACTTAATTATAAGCCTCTGGTCTCGCAAGTTGACAGATTACTGACAAATTGGAAAATACCATATATATCCTGGCTAGGTAGATGTAACCTGATAAAAATGTTGGTAATTCCCAAGATAACCTACTTGTTACAGACAATGTCTATTCTCCTGCCGCAGCATTACTTTAAAAGCATTAACTCTAAACTACTAAGATATGTCTGGGACGGGAAAGGGCATAGGCTGGCGCACAAAACACTAACTAGACCCAAAATACTGGGGGGGTCTTAACTTTACAGATATACAAGCTTTTTACCAGGCTATTCAGATGAGCAGAATACTGGATTGGTATGGGGTGTCTCACTCTAAATTGTACTTAACTATAGAAGAAGAGATGTGTGGTAGGCCTTTAACCCAAGTGTTGCTGCGATCCGTATTGCCTGACCTAAAAGATGCTCCTGCTAATATACTCACAAAAGCGGTGCTGGCTGTTTGGAAAAAACTGTCATTAAGAGAGGACGTCTGCCCCACTCCTACACTCCTAACAAAACTAGGTGAGTTACTGGGTCTTAAAGAGGTAGGAGAGGGGGCGCATACCTCAACAAGTTCAGATTTAAAAGATGTGGCCTTAGGAGATATTGTACACACTGGCGATTTTCCTTCATTGGAGGATATAAAAGTAAAATATCCTCACACACGACTACACTACCTAGATTATATGCAACTGCTCTCGAACTATAATTTTCTTGTTAAACATGGATTTGTCACAAGACCGCTAACGTGGTTTGAGTCATTGCTGTCCTCGTTAACTCCAATACCAAAATCCCTCTCCTTGCTATATAAGAAAATAATATCAATGGATGGGACAAATGTCTTACCTCACATTGTGTCTTGGGAGAAAGAGTTGAATGTTCAATTTACAAATACTGAAATACAACATATTTATAAATCTAGTTGTGGGCACTCTAGATGCATAGACCTACAAGAAACCTCAAATAAATTAGTAAGCAGATGGTACAAAACACCGGAACTACTTCATCGTATAGAGCCTACGATATCCCCCTTATGTTGGAGATGTAACCAACAAGTAGGCACATACACACACATCTGGTGGGAATGTGCGCTCATTTAACCCTACTGGAAAGAAGTGCAGCGCATTCTGACACTTATTTGCCCCACAGCTCAGACTCTATCGCTCACTTATCTACTTCTGAACTTATATTCTAACAACCCTGCAGGACACCCTAGGGAGGAATTGTGGCCACAATTAGTGCTGGCAGCTAAGGCTCTGATCTCGTTGTGCTGGAGGAAGGTAACTCCCCCATCTATAGCCCAATGGTTGAATAAAGTGGCTCAAATGTCAAGATTAGAGGAACTGAGCTATTTAGCGCTGAGGAACTTAGGTAAATATTATAAAACCTGGCAACCTTGGCTGGCCTTTTTTAATAATCCTAGGGGTTATATAGAATGTCTATCTGGCTTCAAGATAGAGATGTTGCCTAATTAAACCATTTAAAATATTAGGTACTCACAACAGTATAAAGCTATTATAAGTAGCATGTGGTTGACATAGCTTGATGTATTGGAGTTTGCCTTTTATGCTAATTTGTTGGATTTTGTGTATTCTGACACATTGCATTGTTTTGTTCTCACCTGGTTAAGCTACTGTATAATTATGACAAAGTGGATCATCTTTACTGTACTGTATAACATGTAAGATGGAAAAATGGAAAATCTAATAAACAAAGTTTTGATAAAAAAAAAAAGGTTGTATGTACTATAAAAATGGACCAATCAAAACTACAGCTTGTCCCACCAAAAATAAGTCTTCATACAGCTCAATCGACTAAAAAATAAAAAAGTTATGGCTCTCACAATATGTTGATACAAAACAATTTTCTTAAAGTTTTTTCTTTGTAAAAGTGGTAAAATATAAAAAAAACTATATACATTTGGTATCACTGTAATCGTATTGATCGTCAGAATAAAGTTAAGTTGTCGTTTTTACCGCACAGTGAAAGTGGTAAAAACTAAACCCAAAAAACCATGGAGGAATCACAGTTTTTTCCAATTTCACCCAGCAAAGAAATTTATTTTCAGTTTCCCAGTACATTATATGGTACTTTAAATGGTCTCAATAGAAACTACAACTCTTACCACAAAAAAATAAGCCCTCATATTACTCTATTGATGGAAAAATAAAAAAGTTATGGCGTTTGGAAGGCAGGGAGTGAAAAACTAAAATGTAAAAGCAAAAAAGTTCTGCAAAGGTTAAATCATTTATATTAAAAAAAAAATATTGCCACATGTGGGGTATTGTTATACTCGGGAGAGATTGCGTTACAAATGTTGGGGTGCTTTTTCTCCTTTATCCCTTGTGAAAATGAAAAAATTCAACATTTTAGTGGACAAAAATGTTGATATTCATTTTCATGGCCCAATTCCACTAAATTCTGCAAAAAACCTGTGGGGTCTAAATGCTCACTATACCCCTAGAAAAATTCCTTGAGGGATGTAGTTTCCAAATGCGGTCATTTTTGGTATTTTTCTACTGTTTTGGTCCCTCCAGGGCGTTGCAAACGCGACATGGCACTGAAAACCAATACAGCAAAATCTGTGCTCCAGAATCCAAATAGCGCTCCTTCCCTTCTGAGCCCTGCTGTGGGTCCTAGCAGCAGTTTATTACCACATATAGGGTATTTCCGTAATCGGGAGAAGATGCTTTACAAATGTTGGGGTGCATTTTCTTCAGACAAACTCCAATAAATATAGCAAAATACCTGTGTGGTCAAAATGCTAACTATACCCCTAGATAAATTCCTTGAGGGGTGTAGTTTCAAAAATGGGGTTACTTTTGGGGAGTTTCCACTGTTTTGGCACCACAAGACCTCTTCAAACCTGACATGGTGCCTAAAATATAATCTAAAAAAAAAGCAGACCCCAAAATCCTGTAGGAGCTCTTTTGCTTCTGAGGCTGGTATTTCAGTCCATTAGCACACTAAGGCCACATGTGGGATCTTTCTAGGCAATAAATATTGATTGTGTTTCTCTGGTTAAACCTTCTGTGTTACAGAATTTTTTTTATTACAAATGAATTTCGGCAAAAAAAATAAAATGAAATTTGTACATTTCCCCTCTACATTGCTTTATTTTCTGTACAATGCCTAAAGGGTTAAGAAACTTTCTGAATGCTGTTTTGAATACTTTGAGGGGTGCAGTTTTTAAAATTGGGTGATTCTAATATATAAGGTCCTCAAAACCACTTCAGACCTAAACTGGTACCTGTAAAAATAGCCTTTTGCCATTTTTTTGAAAATGTGAGAAATTGCTGCTAAAGTTCTAAGCCATGTAACGTCCTAGAAAAATAAAAGGACGTTCAAAAAACGATGAAAATATAAAGTAGACATATGGTAAATGTTAACTAGTGACTATTTTGTGTGGTATTACTATGTCTTACAAGCAAATACATTTAAATTTAGGAAAATGCACATTTTTTAAAATTTTCTCTAAATTTTGGTGTTATTCACTAAGAAATATTGAATTTATCGACCAAATTTTTCCACTATCATAAAGTACAATATGTCACGAGAAAACAGTCTCAGAACCGCTTGGATAGGTAAAAGCATTCCCAAGTTATTAGCACATAAAATGAACATGTCAGATCTGAAAAAATTGGCTGTGCCACAAGGGGTTAAAATACCACTAAAGCAAAAAAAAAAAAAATGAATGGAAAAAGAAAAAAAAAAACCTCCCCACCCTTAATCTATTAATATGTGTTGATGGATCTGTAATATGGCTCTCATAGCCTACTATGGGCCCATACTGTACAGTCATGTGCCTATGATTCTATTCCATATGAATATGTGAGTAAAAAAAAGAGGTTTTCTCCAATGCAAGCTGTAATATGGAGATAAAGCTTCTAGGGGAAAAGTGCCTCAAGATGGTGCCTACAATTCAGTAATACAGACTGTTACGCTTCTAACTAGAGAAGTGGATCCTTTGAGCCATCATTGGTTTGGTGAAGGCTAATCTGAGGTGAAAAGTCTAAGGAATCTCCACATTCTTCACACTTAACCCCAGCAAGAAGGTATGCACTTTATCGGTTGGAATCCCAGGTAGTGGACTCCAGAGTAATCACTGATTGGCGGGGCTGAAAGAAGCTGACGCGTAGTGAGAAACAAGGTCAAGGGTCATCACCTTTAGAGCGTACAGGAAGCAACAAGCCAGGGGACGAAAGGAGGACAAAGATAGAAGATGTTCCAGGGGTCAGAACTAGGAGTAGAACCACAGGTGCCAGGCAACAAATCCAAAGGAGCGAGATAGGAGATCCAGTAACAAGGCTAAGGTTAGAGTCAGTCAAGTTCAGGATGAAAGTCAAGAACAATACAAAATACAAGGATGTACCTCAGTTCACAGCAGAGGGATACGGACTCAGTCACTATTTAAGTAGCCCACTATGACTAACATCATCGGTGGACACCTATGTCCATGACGATTTGATGCGGCTGGAAGCAGGAGCACAATTCTTAAACAAGAAATTCTGAGTTAGGTTGACGCAGTAGGAAGTTAGAATTAGGAGCCATATTTACCCCGCCCTCTTTTCTGCATGTAGTCCTGCCTCCCAAGATGACGTTGCAGGCCATTTGACACTGCAGCCTGTGTTTGGTTGCAGCAGTGATATGGGATGAAATGTCACCACAGGAAGCCGAACTGCAGGAAGAAGAAGAGAGTTCTGGGTAAGTATGATTTTTTTTTTTTCTTGGGTTGTGATTTTTGCGGCGGAATCGCTGCACAAGGCTTTCTGTTGCAGGTTTTGCATCCCCATTGAATTTAATGGGGGAAACCCACAAAAGAAAATCAACGAGAACGCAAGTTACGTGCTGCAAATTTAAATTCCGCACCGCAGGTCAATTTCTGAACATTTACGCTGCATTTTTTTTACACAACGTGGGCATGAGATTTCCTTAATCTCATCCACTTTGCTGCTGTTGTAAATGCTGCAGAATTTCCTCACAGAATTCCTTTGCGTAAATACTGCAGCGTTTACGCTTATGTCCAAAGAGTAGAAATAGAGGCAGCACTCCAGAAGTCAAAAAAGGGATTTTTATTCACCCGTCTGTGTAATAGAATGCAACGTTTCAGCTGCTCAATGCAGCCTTTGTCAAGCATTGAGCAGCTGAAACGTTGCATTCTATCACACAGATGGGTGAATAAAAATCCCTTTTTTGACTTCTGGAGTGCTGCCTCTATTTCTACTCTTTGCCTGATATCTGGGGATTCTAAAGTCGGATTCCTGGAGGCTTGCACCCTGCTACCCTGGAGGTTGTTGTACTACTGTGCTCCTCTCTTTTTCTATTTGAACATACGCTTATGTCCAGACGTGGCTGATTTGTTGAATAAATTGATGCGACAGTTCCATTTATCTGAATGGAGTTTGCAAAAATGCACATGCTGCAGAAACAACTCCATTAATATGTTTGGGAGGGATTTGTCAGTTGCAGAAATTTTTGTGACAAATATGCCATGTCTGAACATACCATAGGCCGCTTGCACACGACCATATTTGATCCGTGATATATGGACTGCATGTTGGCCGCATTTCCGGGACCAAACACAGTTCAGGGAGTCGGGGTCCTAGCATCATATTTATGTGTGACACTAGATGTCCCTGCCTGTAACAAATACTAGGTGTTACTTTGTTGATTTTAATTTTTGGTAACCCTTTAATTACTACCTTGAAACTGTAACAAAATGTGCAACAATTTGCACTAGAGAGAAGTAATATAGCTATTACAGTTTTATACCATGAGCTTTTATCATTACTACATTGTTACCATTGTTACAAATTTATTTATGTCTTAGGGCATGTTCAGACGTGACAGAATTCTGCAGACACTGTCTGCATCAATGCCGCACATAATCTGCGTTGCAGATTATGTTGCGCCTTTGCCTAAAATGTGAAGTAAAATGCTGCGGATTAGTCGTTGCGGATTCAGGTGAAGAGTACATCCTGCTCTCTTTTAAAACATAGGTCCAGCCAGAATGATGAAATATCCTGTTCGCGAAAGCAATCCGCAATGCAACACACATAACATCTGCGGATTTCATTGCGTAACTTTGCAACTCATTTGAAGTCAATGGAGAAATTACGCCACAAGTACGCATCAAGTCCGCAACAGCCAGTTTATGCTGCAGACACCAAATTCCGCACCGCAGCCTATGGTCCGCACCGCAGCCTATGGTCCGCAGCGGAGTTGTCCGCAACATCTGCACGAAGATAACTAAAAAGGTATGGAAACCAATGGACAGACTGTCTGCTGCGGATTTCCAGTGCAGACTGTTCGCAGCGGAATTCCACAGCAATTCTGCCACGTGTGAACGTGCAATTACACATTTATTCTGCAACTTTCATTGGAGCTGGTGAAATTATGAAACTACAGGGTGGGCCATTTATATGGATACACCTAAATAAAATGGGAATGGTTGGTGATATTAACTTCCTGTTTGTGGCACATTAGTATATGGGAGGGGGAAAACTTTTCAAGCTGGGTGTTGACCACTGTGGCCATTTTGAAGTCGGAGATTTTGTATCAAACTTTAGTTTTTTCAATGGGAAGAGGGTCATGTGACACATCAAACTTATCGAGAATTTCACAAGAAAAACAATGGCGTGCTTGGTTTTAATGTTACTTTATTCTTTCATGAGTTATTTACAAGTTTCTGACCACTTATAAAATGTGTTCAAAGTGCTGCCCATTGTGTTGGATTGTCAATGCAACCCTCTTCTCCCACTCTTCACACACTGATAGCAACACTGCAGAAGAAATGCTAGCACAGGCTTCCAGTATCCGTAGTTTCAGTTGCTGCACATCTCGTATCTTCACAGCATAGACAATTGCCTTCAGATGACCCCAAAGATAAAAGTCTAAGGGGGTCAGATTGGGAGACCTAGGGGGCCATTCAACTGGCCCACGATGACCTATCCACTTTCCAGTAAAGTGTTCATCTAGGAATGCTCGGACCTGACACCCATAATGTCACCCATAACTTGTAAATAACTCATGAAAGAATAAAGTAACGCTAAAACCAAGCACACCATTGTTTTTCTTGTGAAATTCTCGATAAGTTTGATGTGTCACATGACCCTCTTCCCATTGAAAAAACTAAAGTTGGATACAAAATGGCCAACTTCAAAATGGTCGCCATGGTCAACACCCAGCTTGAAGAGTTTCCCCCCTCCCATATACTAATGTGCCACAAACAGGAAGTTAATATCACCAACCATTCCCATTTTATTTAGGTGTATCCATATAAATGGCCCACCCTGTATATTGAAATTTATAGAGTCTTAAACTTGACATAGAGTTTTGTACCTCTCTAGACAAAATGTTAATATTCATGGAGATGTTCCATTTCTGTCAACATAATAATCTTCTGAAAATAGTTTAAATGTAAATTAGTAAAACAAGTATTTTGTTAACTTAATTTCAGTAGAGCAACCAATTAATACCCATGAATGTCAATATGGAAAGTTTTAATAGGCATATCTGATTTTTATTTGTCTGTGAGATAATTATAGGAACCTTTTTCCTCACAGTGATATTGTTATAATAAAGTGGCTTGCAGTAATTTGATTATCGTGTATAGTTATGCATGCCAAAATTTCAATTACATTTCTTTGCTTACCTTGATAAAAAATGTACAAGAATTTTTTTTGTGCTTTCTTATGCTATTATAATAAAAATCAAACAAACAAACATGTCTGTAATAGAACCAGTTATGTTAAAAGGGCTCTAAAGTTTAGTCTGGTTAGATTAAATATGTAGATTTAGAAAGTCAAGCTCCATTTTTAGTTATTTCTTACCCTAATTGGAGAGCAGAGAATAGGGACAACACTTTCTTGTCCTGTCTTGTATAATAATAATAATAATAATAATAATAATAATAATACATTTATTTTTACTATTAGGAGAAGTATTAATCAAATCAATAAACAATGAGACAAGGAGCAAGGAACTTGCCGATAAAAGCATGCAGTCTAATGGAGGAGAGGGGAGTGAAAAATTTGGTATACATTTTGTGCAGTGAATCAGTTATATATATTATTGGGATTATAAAACAAATCATATGAACAAGTCCCCCATACAGCGCATCCAGTATCAGTACCAGCACAGATATGAAGTGTAAAATGATGCGGGTAGCAAGTTAAGGACAGCAGAGTTGAACAATATCTGGGAGCAGCTTACTGTAGATTGTTTGTGGACAATGAGCTTTGTTTGCAGCTGAAATATATTGTGCGACATAAACATAAATTTGTGAATATTTGGAATTAATCTAGTGTATGAGGTAGAGATGATCGAATCAATTCCACACAATTTGAATTTGTTACGAACTTTTATCTATTCCGAAACTTTTGGGATTCATGCCGCACAAATCGCTTAAAATATCGGCCACCAGTTTACAGATCAGAAGAAAACAAAAGGCAGAGAAGAAGGATCACATGACCTCTGCCAGCGGCCACTATAAACAGCCCAACCAAGAAATGCTGCAGATAGATAGTGGATTAGTGGCAGTGAGTGTGTGTTATAGTAAGAAGAAGACGACAATAAATAGCTAGATTTACAATAATGTGATCGAGAGATAGGAGTCAATCATTGCCAGTGTGGTAGTTATGCAGAAACAGACAGCCATTGCTGTGAATGAGTGCTGTTGCAGCTATACAATTCATTTCTTACATTCATTTGGTAATCACCAATCATCATCACATCATTCAGAAAGCTTCTTCAATAGTATTAATACTGATAGCGTGCCTCTGCCTTCTTAAACAGACGCCATGGACATGATTGTTTTGCATATATTGTTTTGAGTATATCTAATAGTTTCACCAATACTTGGCATTTTACTCTGTGTCAAGCATATATACAGCGCTGTTATACTTCAGTCTGTGTCCAAGCAAATTTTTTTTCTTCAAATAAATACATTTTAATTTAAAGAGGCTCTGTCACTAGTATATTAATGCCCTATCTCCTAACTAATGTAATAGGCGCTATGATGCTGATAACTACAGTGTAATTTTTATATTTGCAAAGTTATGTGCATTTTTCTAAATATGCTAATTTGGTTATATTTGCCAAATGGGAGGCTACTCTTTCTTTTCACTTTGGGAAGTGTAATGTTTTCTGTATGACGCTGTCTAATTGTCGTACAGCTTCTCCCCCTTCCCTGCCCAGCAACACAAGAGTGATCATATAGTATACAGCTTCCATTCCCAACTGTGTTTTCAACTGGTGATACCTCCGGTTGTGTCACAGCTAGAACTGCGATCCTGGTGCCATATGAAAGATTAGAATCTAATATTTCATATGCCACCACTGTTCTAGGTGGTCCACAACCGGAGATATGGCTATTTGAAGTGATCCCCCTTCCCTCCAACCTCAGTCTCTCACACGGTGTGAAGCAGCTTCATGCTGATAGGACAGTGTCAGAGACTGTGAGTTGCTCCACCAAAGGGGAATCACTGGTGTTGACATGCACTAGTATAGGTTAATTTACATATTTAGAAAAAAGCTCATAACTTTTAAAATAATCAACTTTTTTGGAAACACTATCTTCACTAGTAGAGATGAGCGAACCGGGACAACCGAACCCGGTTTCGGTCCGAACATCAGGAAAAGTTCAGTTCGCAGCGAATCCGAACATCACCGGGTTCGGCCGAACCCGTTTTGACCGAACCCGGTCAAAAATATTATACAAATCGGCAGCCACTTGTCTCTATCAATCACTGATAGAGAAAAGAGGCTGCTGATTAAAAATAAAATAAAAAGCATTTCATACGTACCCGGTCGTTGTCTTGGTGACGAGTCCCTCTTCTTCCTCCAGTCCGACCTTCTTTTCTGACGCTGCAGTCACATGGGCTGTAACGTCATCCAGGAATGTCGGGCCGGATGTCGAGAGGGACACGTCACCAAGGCAACGGCCAGGAGACCGGACTGGAGGAAGCAGAAAGTTCTCGGTAAGTATGAACATCTTTTTTTTTTGACAGGTTACTCTATATTCTGATCGGAATTCACTGTTCAGGGTGCTGAAACAGTTACTGCCGATCAGTTAACTCTTTCAGCACCCTGGACAGTGACTATTTACTGACGTCGCCTAGCAACGCTGCCGTAATGACGGGTGCACACACGTAGTCACCCGTCATTACGGGGCCTCATGCACACGACCGTAAAAACACCCGTTATTACGGGTCGTAATTACGACCCGAAATAGCGGGCCCATAGACTTCTGTTAGCCACGGGTACCTTCCCGTTTTCTCACGGGAAGGTGCCCGTGCCGTTAAAAAGTTAGAACACGTTCTATTTTTTTATTTTACGGGCCGTGCTCCTATACTTTATAATGGGAGCACGGCTGGGAAAAACGACTGGCTGCCCGTGGCCGGCCGTGCTCATCTCCTGAAATACTCTGTGCTGCCTTAAACTCTGTGGACAGGTCAGGATCCTGTTTCTTTTAAATGCTGCTGGGGAACCCGCTCGATCCACTATATAAGGCTGCGCTACAGTGCAGCATTTAAAAGAAACAGGATCCTGACCTGTCCACAGAGTTTAAGGCAGCACAGAGTATTTCAGGAGATGAGCGTGCAGATTCAGTGCTGCTGTGAACTCTGCTCTTACCATTACGTAGCTCTCAGTCTGTTACCTCTCCTCCACTCCTGTCCTCAATAACACCTTCACATGATTGGCAAGTCACCACATAATGGTAAGAGCAGAGTTCACAGCAGCACTGAATCTGCACGCTCATCTCCTGAAATACTCTGTGCTGCCTTAAACTCTGTGGACAGGTCAGGATCCTATTTCTTTTAAATGCTGCACTGTAGCGCAGCCTTATATAGTGGATCGAGCGGGTTCCCCAGCAGCACATAAAAGAAACAGGATCCTGACCTGTCCATAGAGTTTAAGGCAGCACAGCACAGAGTATTTCAGGAGAGGAGCGTGTGATTGGCTGCAGAGGCCGGTGCAGCCTGTGATTGGCTGCAGAGACCGCTGCAGCCTGTGATTGGTTGCAGAGGGGTCACGTGGGATGAAGCGTCATCCCTGGAGGCCGGCCTTCTGATGTCATCCTGACGTGCGTGACCGCCACTACAGCCTGTGATTGGCTGCAGCGGCGACATGGATGAAACGTCATCGCTGGAGGCCGGACAGGAGGAATGTAAGTATGAACGTATTTTTTTATTTTTATTATTACATTAAAATTGTATTTTCCGTGCGCCGAGCATGGTACTGTCAAGGTTGCTGAAAGAGTTAGTGCAGCCCATTAACTCTTTCAGCACCCTGGACAGTACCATGCTCGGCGCACGGAAATCGCAGGTTCGGTCAGAACTAGTTCGGTCCGAATCGAACTTTTTCGTGAAATTCGGCGAACTAGCCGAACCAAACTTTTCATAAGTTTGCTCATCTCTATTCACTAGCATTATGAGTGTGACAGCGCCTATTAGATGAGCTAGAAGATTGAGCATTACTAAACTAGTGACAGATCCTATTTAAATTTAAATCTTGGTGCTGATTTCATGTCGCTGCCTGCCAATACAGACGTCACAGGCATGACGTCTGTAGTGGACCCGTGGATAATAAAATGGACACGGGCCTGCAGAGAATGGTGTGAACCCACTTTGTCACCAAGGGATTTGATGTAGAGCTAAATCTGGGAGTCTGAGGGATTTCACTTTGCTGCAGGAAACCCCCAGGTCACTAACCCCAAAGTATTCTCCCTTGTTGACGGACACCATAAACAGGCAAATCAATAGACAGTATGCAGGGTCACGTATAGCAAAGTTCAGTGCAGGCTGCAAACGACTTCTCACGGTTGGTCAAGCAAAAGTGCAGGGCAGGCAGCAGGCAAAAATCGTCAAAAGTTACGGGCAGTGGTTAATCAAAGGAAATCCAAGAAAGGAATCGCAGGGAAACTCTAGACAAGACATGAAGAACTTAATAGTTCAGGCAAGGTATGCAGTAAAAGGGGAACCCTTTATACTCAGGGAAAGATGTCATTACGGACGCGGCGATACCAAATATGTGTAACTTTTTAACTTTATTTTGTTTTTTTAATAGTAAAGCAGTTTGTAAGGGGAAAAGCTGGGTTTTTCATTTTTTTTCACATTTTTTTTAAAATTAACTTTATGAAACTTTTTTTTCACTTTTTTACTAGTCCCATTAGGGGACTATAATATGCGATTCTGCGATCGCATTTATAATACAATGCAATACTTTTGTATTGCAGTGTATTACTGCCTGTCCGTTTAACACGGACAGGCATCTGCTAGGTCATGCCTGCGGCATGATCTAGCAGGCATTCACTCCAGGCAGACCTGGGGGCCTTTATTAGACCCCCGGCTGCCATTAGAGACACAGACACTCGGCGATCGTATCGCCGGGTGTCGGTGGGAGAGAGAGGGAGCTCCCTCCCTCTCTCCAAAACCACTCAGATGCGGTGCTCGCTATTGAGCACCGCATCTGAGGGGTTAAACGGGTGAGATCGATTCTAATATCGATCTCACACGGCAGAGCAGGGACGCTCCCAGCCCTCAGCTGCCTCTAGCAGCTGAGAGCAGGGAGATTTGACAGCTCCCTGCTCTGTTTACTTATTCCGATGCCGCAACGTAAAAAGTCTATGGCATCGGAATAAGGCCCGTTAGTGACCGACGTAGAAACACGATGGGCCGTTCACTAACGGGTTAAAAAAAAATAATATCTACAATCCACTGAGCCATATTTTGATTTTCTTCTTATTTGGAGGTTCAATGTAATCATGTTATACCCCTAAAAGCTTGGCCTATTTTATGACTGTATCTTAACCCAAATTAGAAAGCATTGAACTAAAATGAGACCATTTAACGCATTAACCCAGCATGACACAAATAAACGTAGAAATAAACTCTGAGCCCGCTCCATATGCTAAGGGTTTCAGCTGTATAAGACTGTATATTATTCCGGCCATTTAACTGCTTAAATGCTACGGTCAATAGTGACTGCGGCGTCTAAGCTCTTAGACAGAGGGAGTTAGGTGATAAGTTTGGTAGGTGATAAGTTGTTCAATTATGGTGAGACAACCCCTTTGGAAGGCAATTAAAAGTACAAACAAAACACTGCAGTACAGAAGTAAAAAAAAAGAAACTAAAATTAGTTTAACCCCTTGAGGACCAAGCTCGTTTTTGTCTTCAGGTCCAGACCCATTTTTTCAAATCTGACATGTGTCACTTTATGCTTTTACCTATCAAAGCGATTCTAAGATTGTTTTCTCATGACTTATTGTACTTTATGATAGTGGAAAAATTTGTTCGATAAATTCAATATTTATTAGGGAAAAACACCCAAATTTTGTGAAAAATTGCAAAAATTAGCATTAGCAAAGTTGTTGCTAATTAACATCCCCCATATGTCTACTTTAGATTGGCATCATTTTTTGAACGTCCTTTTATTTTTCTAGGACGTTACAAGGCTTAAAACTTTAGCAACAATTTCTCACATTTTCAAGAAGGTCCTTATATATTAGAAACCGCAAAAAAATCACCACATTTTAAAATCTTCACCACTCAAAGTATTCAAAACAGCATTTAGAAAGTTTCTTAACCCTTTAAACGTTTCACAGGAATTAAAGCAACGTAGATGTGAAATTTTAAAATTTAATTTTTTTTTGCAGAATTTCATTTTTAATCTATTTTTTTTGTAACACAGAAGCTTTTACCAGAGAAATGCAACTCAATATTTATTGCCGAGATTCTGAAGTTTTTAGAAATATCCCACATGTGGCCCTAGTGTGGTAATGGACTGAAGCACTGGCCTCAGAAGCAAAGGAGCACATAGTGGATTTTGGGCCTCCTTTTTATTAGAAAATATTTTATGCACCATGTCAGGTTTGAAGGGCTCTTGCGGTGCCAAAACAGTGGAAATTACCAAAAGTGACCCTATTTGGGAAACTAAACCCCTTGAGGAAATTATCTAGGGGTATAGTGAGCATTTTGACCCCGCAGGTTTTTTGCTGAAATTATTGGAAGTAGGCCGTGAAAATGAAAATCGACATTCTTTCAAAGAAAATGTAGGTTTAGCTAATTTTTTCTAATTTCCAAAAGGACTAAAGGAGAAAAAGCACCGCAAGATTTGTAATACAATTTCTCCCGAGTAAAACAATACCCCACATGTGGTAATAAATGGCTGTTTGGACACACGGCAGAGCTTAGAAGGGAAAGAGCGTCATTTGGCTTTTGGAGCTCAAATTTAGCAGGAATTGTTTGCGGAGGCCATGTCGCATTTGCAAAGCCCCTAAGGGACCAAAACAGTGAAAACGGCCAAAAAGTGACTCCATTGAGAAAACTACACCGCTTGAGGAATCCATCTAGGGGTGTAGTGAGCATTTTGACCACGCAGTTTTTTTGCAGAAATTATTGAAATTGGGCCATGAAAATGAAAATCTACATTCTTTCAAAGAAAATGTAGGTTTAGCTAATTTTTTCTAATTTCCACAAGGACTAAAGGAGAAAAAGCACCGCAACATTTGTAAAGCAAATTCTTCCGGGTAAAACAATACCCCACATGTGGTAATAAACAGCTGTTTGGACACACGGCGGAGCTTAGAAGGGAAAGTGCGCCATTTGGCTTTTGGAGCTCAAATTTAGCAGGAATGGTTTGCGGAGGCCATGTCACATTTGCAAAGCCCCTAAGGGACCAAACCAGTGAAAACGCCAAAAAAGTGACTCCATTGAGAAAACTACACCCCCCTGGGGAATCCATCTAGGGGTGTAGTGAGCATTTTGACCCCGCAGGTTTTTTGCAGAAATTATTGAAAGTGGGCCATGAAAATGAAAATCTACATTCTTTCAAAGAAAATGTAGGTTTAGCAAATTTTTTCTTTTTTCCACAAGGACTAAAGGAGAAAAAGCACTGCAACATTTGTAAAGCAATTTCTCTCGAGTAAAACAATACCCCACATGTGGTAATAAAAGGCTGTTTGGACACACGGCGGAGCTTAGAAGGGAAAGAGCGCCATTTGGCTTTTGGAGCTCAAATTTAGCAGGAATGGTTTGCGGAGGCCGGGTCAGATTGGCAAAGCCCCTAAGGGACCAAAACAGTGAAAATCCCCAAAAAGTGACTCCATTGAGAAAACTACACCTCTTGAGGAATCCATCTAGGGGTGTAGTGAGCATTTTGACCCCACAGGTGTTTTATAGATTTTATTAGAATTGGGCAGTGAAAATAAAGAAAATCATTTTTCTTCAATAAGATGTAAGTTTAGCTCCAAATTTTTCATTTTCTCAACAAATAAAGGAAAAAAAGAACCCCAACATTTGTAAAGTAACTTCTCTGGAGTACGGCAATACCCCACACGTGGTCATAAACTGCTGTTTGGGCACACGGCAGGGCTCAGAAGGGAAAGAGCGCCATTTGCTTTTGGAGTACAGATTTTGCGGAATTTTGTTTCTCGTCGCTATGTCGCATTTGCAAAATCCCTGTGGGACCAAAACAGTGGATCCCCCCAGAAGTGACCCCATTTTGGAAACAACACCCTCAAGGTATTCACCTAGGGGTGTAGTGAGCATGTTAACCCCACAGGTGTTTTGCAGAAATTCATGTGCACACTTTGTGGGAGAGTGAAAATGGGAATTTTTCCTTAGATACGCCAATATGTGGTGCCCGGCTTGTGCCACCATAACAAGACAGCTCTCAATTATTATGCGGTGTTTCCATGTTTTAGAATCACCCTACATGTGGCACAAATTTTTTGCCTGGACATTCGACAGGGCTCAGGAGTGAAAGAGTACCATGTAAAATTGAGGCCTAATTTGGCGACATATAAAGTATTGGTTCAAAATTTCAGAGGCTTTGATGTGAAATAATAAAAGAAACTCCTGACAAGTGACCTCATTTTGGAAACTGCACCCCTCAAGGCATTTATTAAGGGGTGTAGTGAGCATTTTCACCCCACGTGTCTTTTCCATAAATGATTGCGCTGCGGAAGGTGCAAATTAAAATTTTTCCCTATATATGCCAATTCAGTGGCAAATATGTCATGCCCAGCTTGTGCCACTGGACACACACACCCAAAAGTTGTTAAAAGGGTTCTCCCGGGTATGGCGATGCCATATATGTGGAAGTAAACTGCTGTTTGGGCACACTGTAGGGCTCAGATGGTTGGCAGCGCCATTTGGCTTGTTGAGCGTGGAATTTGCTTGGTAATAGTTTTGTTTGGAGTCTTAATAATGTGTTTCCGTTTATAATGTGGGGCATATGTAAGCTGGGCAGAGTACATCAGGGGCATAGTCAGGTGGTATAATAATAAGGTAAAAAAATAAAATAAAATAATCCATAGATGTGTGTTACGCTGTGATCGATCCTTTCTGCATAGGCCGGTGTCGCACTAATAAATGTCCTTCCTTATCCCCCTTTTGGTCCACGCTCCGCACCTTTGCAGTTTGGGGAATTTTGCCGGGAAAGTGTTGTCCTGGTATAATACGGGCGCCCTCGCTTCCAGCAGATATGTTTGGGCCCTCCACTTCCTGGTTCCCCAATTTTAGTGCCTTGATACGTCGCCTTTTGAAACAGAAGAATTGTTCCTCTCGGGCTACACAACTGGATATTTTTCTTTCCTGACTTATTGGAGCCTTAACTAATTTTATTTTTTCATCGATGTAGTGGTATGAGGGCTGTTTTTTTGTGGGACGAGCTGTAGTTTTTATTGGTACCATATTGGGGTACATGCGACTTTTTGATCACTTGTTATCCTTTTTTTGGGAGGCAAGGTGACAAAAAAACAGCAATTCTGGCATAGTTTTTTAGGTTTTTGTTATACAGCGCTCACCATGCATTATAAACTACATGTTACCTTTATTCTGCGGGCCAGTACGAGTCCGGCGATACCTAATTTATAGAACTTTTTTATGACTTTTTGCACAATAAAATAAGTTTTGGAAAAATAATGTATTTTTTCTGTCGCCGTGTTGTGAGAGCCATAACGTTTTAATTTTTTTGTCGATGGAGCTGTATGAGGGCTTGTTTTTTGCGAGACGAGTTATAGATTTTATAGGCACCATTTTTGGATACATGCGACTTTTTGATCACTTTTTATTTCAATTTGCTACAAACCTCTAGGATGCAGCGATCGCAATGGATTGCTGCATCCAAGGGGTTAATGCCAGGAATCGGAGCTAGCTCCAGTTCCTGCCGATAGATCGGGGTGTCCGCTGTAACATACAGCAGACACACACTGCTGATGACGCCGGCATAGGAGGCTTCCGTTGCTGGCAAACCGGGAGGTAAGTATTAGGCATCCGATCGCCTTTGAAGCCACCGGCAACCCAGCGATCACGTTGCTGGGGTGCTGGTGGCTAAAAACTCCTCACATGCTGTGATCTCTATTGAACGCAGCATCTGAGGGTTTAATCGCCCGGATCAGATGCTAGCTCCGATCCTGGCCGATACCTCAGGGTGCCAGCTGTAACATACAGCTGTCACCCGGCGGTGACGTCGCTGGCTCAGCTCCGGAGCTAGCTTCATCTCCATCACGTACAGTAACGTGAAAAGGCGTTAAGACACCAGTTTTCATCATGTTACTTTACGTCATTGGGCGGGAAGGGGTTAATATAGTTTTTAACAATATCCCAAATAAATATATTAATGCGTTGGCGCCACAGCCATTTTTAATTTTTTTTCTTTTCATATTTTCCTCCTTGCCTTCCAAAAGCCAAGACTTTTTTATTTTTCGTTGACGTAGCCGTATGAAGACTTGTTTTTTTCAGGATGAGTAAGAAAATATGGAAGAGGTGGAACTGGAAATAAACTGTGATTTCTTCATTATTTTTTAGGTTTTGTTGTTACGGCATCCAACGTTAAATAAAGTGATATTTTAATAGTTCGGACTTTTACAGATGTGACAATACCAATTATGTTTACTTTTTATTATTATTTACATTGCTTTAGGGACAAAATGTGTAAAAATGTTTTTTTTACATGATTAAAAATGTTATTTTCTACTTTTTTTGTAGTTCTCCTAGGGGACTTGAACAAACAAATTGGTTAGTTGCTGATACTATACACTGCTATACTTACTTATTGCACTGTATTGTGCTATTTACCAGCTCCTATTATGCTCTGTTTTTGTGCCATTCTCATTTGAAAATGTTTGCGGGTATGAAAATGATCAGAAAGGAGGGCCCACTCATGAAATCTTTGCACTGGGCCCTGCATTCTGTTGCAAAATGATGTTGCATTGAATTCAGTGTGAAATGAACAGTGTACCTGGCAGCTATTGAAGTGCTCGGAGAGTTGCAACACAGAGAGGAACCAGCCTTCCACAGAAAATGCTGTATGCTGAGAGGGATCGGCTGCCAGAAGAACTGCTTTGCAGAGAGAGAACTGTACTGTCATAGAAGATGTATCTCACAAAGCGAAAAATAGACAAAAGCACAAGGCCTCAGAAGCAGGGGCGTAACTAGGAAAGACTGGGCCCCATAGCAAACTTTTGACTGGGGCCCCCCTCCCCTGGGTGTCACACAACCCCCCCCTTGTAGATAGGGCCTTTTTTACAGCACCCCCTGTGGATAGCGCCATACAGCCCCCCCTCTGTAGATAGCGCCATACATCCCCCTGTAGAGAACGCCATACTGCCCCCCTGTAGATAATGCCATACAGCCCCCTTGTAGATAACGACATACAGCCCCCCTGCAGAGAACGCCATACAGCCCCCCCCTGTAGAGAACGCCATACAGCCACCTCTGTAGGGAACGCCATACAGCCCCCCCTGTAGGGAACGCCATACAGCCCCCCCTGTAGGGAACGCCATACAGCCCCCCCCTGTAGGGAACGCCATACAGCTCCCCCCCTGTAGGGAACGCCATACAGCCACCCCCCCTGTAGGGAACGCCATACAGCGTTCCCCCCTGTAGGGAACGCCATACAGCGTACCCCCTCCCAAAAAATGCGACCTACAGTGTGTCCTACAAAATACACGTATCCCCTATCCACAGGATCTCCACAGGATAGGGGGATACATGAGTGATCGCTGGCAGCGATAGGGAAAACGGTGGACTGAAAGTCCCCTGAACTTCTTCATGACTAACCTCTGACTTCCGGAGTCTGCGCAGCTCAATAAAAATGAAAGGAGCGCTGGTCACGCATGCGCACAAGCACGACCGGTGCTCCATTCATTTCTACGGAGCTGCCGACACAGACCCCGGAAGTCCGAGGTTTGTGATGGAGAACTTCAGGGGACTTTCAGTCCCCCGTTCTCCCTATCAATGCAAGCGATGCGATCACACATGTATCCCCTGTCCTGTGGAGATCCTGTGGAGAGGGGATACATGTCCTGTGTATGTCCTGTGGAGAGGGGATACATGTCCTGTGGAGAGGGGATACATGTCCTGTGGAGAGGGGATACATGTCCTGTAGAGAGGGGATACATGTCTTTTGCTCTATTTTGCGCCTTCAGGACCAGACACCGTTTAGCCATTTTTAGCACGTGTTCGTTAAATGGCTATAACTTTTTTATTTGTTGGGCTAACAACGTGATTTTTGCGAAGTTTTTTTCCGTAGACAATGCAGGTTTCATTTTTTATCGTTTTTATACACACCTTTTTTGTTATTTTAGAATTTTTATTCATAAAGTTTGAAAATAATAATAAAAAAATAAGCTTTTTTACATTTCAGCTATTTTATTTTTTTTGGTAATAACATAGTTTTACCCTAAAATAGACCTTTTATTTGTGATCGTCATTGTCTACCGTAAATTTTAATATATTACATGTCTATATTAGGGTAATTGGGTCAGCGCTAGCATTACAAGAATGATTGGCGGGGGGAAAGTTTTTTTTTTGGGGGTGGGTATTTTATGTGTATTTATTATTGAAAATTTTTTTGCACTTTACTTTATTATTTTTTTTCTTTCTTTTACACCATCTTTCCACTGTAACTGGAGCTGCACAGCAGACCCAGTTACAGGGGAAATCAGCCCTCTCATAGTGACGATTGTCACTAATAGGGCTGTCCTGGGTCTAGTAAGACCCAGCAGCAGTCTGCCACTAACGGCACCCGGCGATCATGTGACCAGTCACATGATCACTGTGAGGAATAGAGACAGCGCCGCTGCTGCTGTCTCTATTCCTGTACATAGCGCGCATTCAGCGCTGTGTACAAGTGATCAGAGAAGACAGAAGCTGCTTCTATCCTCTCCTCAGGGTCCCCGGCAGTCACTGACAGCCGGAGACCCGACATTCAGCTGCCCGATCGCGCGGGCAGCAAGTTAAAACCCGAGCCGTAGAAAGTCTATGGCTCGGGTTTTAAGGACCCTGACCGCTGGCCGTAAAAATACAGCCAGCGGTCGGGAACCAGTTAATGGCAGAGCGGGGAGATACCTCCCTGCTCTGCCGTAGTGTTCAGTGGCGTCCCGCTGTAGCAGCCTTAGCGGCTGCTAGCGGAGCCTCCGGCCATGGTGGGGGCCCGTGCCGGCGGGCGACACGGGCCCCCTCATGCCACGGGCCCCGTAGCAGCCGCTACTGCTGCTACGGCGGTAGTTACGCCACTGCTCAGAAGAGATCATGTGAGTGTGATTACCTGGGGAAAATGGAGCCCATAACTAGCCTGCAGAGAATAGGCCAAAGGGAAATCACACGTTGTGTATGGAACAACTACTGTATTAAAGATGTGTATAGGTTCAGACAGCACCAGATACGTGGAAGGGTGAGGTTTTGCATGGATAGGGGCCCAACCCAAACATAAATATAAAAGAGTATTCGGCACAACAATTTTGAAACAAAGGTATTTTTTATTTTGTTTTTGTTTTTAATGCCAGTGGCAGAGTGCGACGTTTCGGTCTAAGTGACCTTCATCAGGCACTGAGCCGTGCAGGAAACTGAATAGACGAGCGCCATGACACAGCGGCCAGACGCTATCAGCACCACTAGCGCTCGTCTATTCAGTTTCCAGCACGGCTCAGTGCCTGATGAAGGTCACTTAGACCGAAACGTCGCACTCTGCCACTGACATTAAAAACAAAAACAACATTTTAAAAAATAAAAATAAAAATACTTTTGTTTCAAAATTGGTGTGCCGGATACTCTTTTATATTACTGTATTAAAGAGGGAGATACAAATTTCAGTCATTACCAGATCCATCCCAATCATGTACTGCACAGTTGGACTTTCACCATAAGCTGGGCTATCACATGTTGCACTCATTGTAGCAAATAATGTATATATTTTTTTTAATGTATATTTTTTATTCTTTTCAAGTAAAAAGCACAGAACATTTACACACAAAGTGACAGTAACCTACTGACATACAAACATACATAATAAACATAGTAAACATATCATGTCAGCCATCACATACATCTGTAATAACATATTAAACAGCAGATTGTGATAATCGGTCAAGTAAAAACCCTACTTGAGCCATCCTGTTTTCCACTAGGAAGCACCCATGTCTTTATCATATGCTATTATATTCTCTGGGGAGAAGAGCCAGCGAGCTTTTTAGCCAAGCGTGCCAATGACGTTTAAGTGCAACCAATTGTGATGAATTATAGGCTAATGCAAACTCGTGATGCATATGGGAGTTAACCTTAGCACATAAATCCGTAATGGTTGGGGTAAAATATGCACCGCAGGCCAGCGGTGGTCTGGAGACATCTCTGCTAGCCTGATATTCAATAAGGCCACATCTGAGGCTGGAGGAACATCATAACCAGCCACTAAGGAAATAATCTGAAAAATTAGCCTAGCAGAACACTTTGACTATTGGGCAGGACCACCACATATGCTCCAATGTTCCTACTTGCCCACATAGTCTCCAACAGAGACTTGAGTATCCCGGAATAACATTGTGGCAAATAATATAAAGACTTCTTCAGCATCCCTTACAGTTTATTATATACATGTCATTGTTGTAGTGTTCCAGTTTGTTTGCTACATAAGTAAAGGAAGAGTTAACTGCCATTACCGTTTCAGCCATCTTTATCGCCCGATTCCTGCATATTACAGAAGGATACAAATTTAATGAACAAGCTTGCTGGAAGACTAACACCCATGCAGTGCTGTATTGTCTGTTACAGTATGACTATTCTACCACAAATGTTTGTCTTTAGAGGTTCTATGACTATTTACTTGATTTTTTCCCCGTTATCAGTGTGGCCAAATTCATTAATTAGAATAACTAACAACATAAGTTGAACTATGTGGTATGTATATACAGTTAGGTCCAGAATTATTTGGACAGTGACACAATCTTCATGATTTGGGCTCTGCATGCCACCACATTGGATATGAAAAGAAACAACTGATATGCAATTGAAGTGTAGACTTTCAGGTTTAATTCAAGGGGTTGAACAAAAATATCCTGTGAAACATTTAGGAATTGCAACCATTTTTCTACACAGCCTCCTCATTTCAGGGGCTCAAAACTAATTTGACAAATTAACATTATCATAAATAAAATGTTTTTAAAAAAAAAAAACTTTGTAGAGAATCCTTTGCAAGCAATGACCGCCTAAAGTCTGGAACCCATGGACATCTCCAAACACTGGGTTCCTCCTTTGTGATGCTTTGCCGGGCCTTTACTGCAGCGGTCTTCAGTTGTTGCTTGTTTGTGCGTCTTTCTGCCTTAAGTTTTGTCTTAAGCAAGTGAAATGCATGCTTGATCGGGTTGATATCTAGTGATTGACTTGGCCATTGCAGAATATTCCACTTCTTTGCCTTAAAAACTCCTGGGTTGCTTTCGCAGTATGTTTTGGATCATTTTTCATCTGTACTGTGAAGCGATGTCCAATCAACCTTGCTGCATTTGTTTGAATCTGAGCAGAAAGTATATCCCTGAACACTTCAGAATTCATCCAGCTGCTTCTGCCTTCAGTCACATCATCAATAAACACTAGTGACCCAGTGCCTCTGGCAGCCATGCATGCCCATGCCATCATACTGACTCCACCATGTTTTACAGAGGATGTGGTGGGCTTTGGATAATGAGCTGTTCCAAGCCTTCTCCATACTTTCTTCCTCCCATCATTCTGGAACAGGTTGATCTTAGTATCATCTGTCCAAAGAATGCTGTTCCAGAACTTGGCTGGCTTCTTTAGATGTTGTTTGGCAAAGTCTAATCTGGCCTTTCTATTTTTGAGGCTGATTAATGGTTTGCACCATGTGGTGAACACTCTGTATTTGCTCTCATGAAGTCTTCTCTTTATAGTAGACGTAGATACTGATACATCTACTTCTAGGAGAGTGTTGTTCACTTTGGAAAATGTTGTGATGGCATTTTTCTTCACCATGGAAAGGATTCTGTGATCATCCATCACTGTTGTCTTTGGTAGACCTCCAGGCCTTTTTGAGTTCACGATATTACCAGTGCGCTCTTTTTTTTCAAGAATGTACCAAACTGTTGATTTGGCCACTCCTAACATTTTTGCTATCTCTCTGATGGATTTCTTCATTTTTTTCAGCCTAACGATGGTCTCTTTCACTTGCATTGAGAGCTCCTTTGACCTCATGTTGTGGGTTCACAGCAACAGCTTCCGAATCCAAATGCCACACCTGGAATCAACTCCAAACCTTTTACCTGCTTAATTAATGACGGATTAACGAGGGAATAGCCCATGCAGCCAATTAAATAGCCTTTGAGATAATTGTCCAATTACCTTTGGTCCCATGAAAAAGTGGCAGCTACATATTAAAAAACTGTAATTCCTAAACCCTTCCTCAAATTAGGATGTGAATACATTCAAATCAAAGCTGAGAGTCTGCACTTTAAGCCCATATTGATTTTATTACTGTATATTCAATATGTTTTCGTAAACAGCTAAAATGCCAAAACTTGTGTCACTGTCCAAATAATTCCGGATCTACCTGTATATATATATATATATATATATATATATATATATATATATATATATATATCTCAGATTTACATGTCAGAAACATATAGACACAGAATGCATGCTACCTTAGCTTACTTCTCTTACTGATAAAGAAATTATTTCTGTACCCATATCATTGCCTCTCCCATACATTACAGAAGTACCTCCCTTGTTCCCCCAATAGTCACAGAAGGATCTTCTCCGTTCCCCCAGGACTAACAGCAGGGCTTCCTACCTTTTCCTCAGAAGCAACAGCTGAACCTCCTCTTCACCATTTATTTCCCTCATACTCCCACAATGTGCCCTATGTTGGCAGCAATCAATGAAAGAGGAGCACACAGCAGTTTTCATTATAAGACAGCCACTGTAAGCTATCTTTGCCCAGCTGGGACTGTTTGTGACCATCTCTGCTATCTCCACCACTAAGAATGGGCCTACTGTGCCTGAAGAGAAATGTGGCGCTTTTAGGGCAGGAACACACACAGCATATTCAGGGCGGATACACTGCATCAAGCTGCACAGCGTATCCGCCCTAAACACCACAGGGAATGCCGTCCAAAATCCTGCATCACATTGCGGTGCGTTTGTTCGGGCGTAAGTCCCGCTGCGTAAATTATCGCACATATTTACCCCCTCCCTCCTCTGACTTCTGCTCCGGCCTCCCTGTATGACATTGCAGACCATGTGACCGCTGCAGCTTGTGATTGGCTGCTGCGGTCACATGGCCTGCTACGTCATCCAGGGAGGCCGGACTGGGGAAGAAGCAGGGAACTCTGGGTAAGTATAACTTTATTTTATTTTTTTCTTACTTGCGATTTTTGCAGCGGAATCACTGTGATACTGCTGCAAATATCGCAAGACACACCACTTTGTTGCAGGTTTAAGCACCCCATTGAATTCAATGGGAAAACCTGCAACAGAAGAGCTGCGAATCCGCAGCATTACCTGACATGCTGCAGATGAGGAAACCGCACCGCAGATCAATTTAGTTGCATTTTTTGCACCTGCATTTTCCCGCAGTGTGGGGACGAGATTTGTTGAAATCTCACCCACACTGCTGCTACTATAATACGCTGAGGATTTTCCGTTGCGGAAAATACGCATGTGTTTACGCTGTGTGTCTTCCTACCCTCAATGTGTATACATTTCCAACACTACAGCTTTTGTTTTGTTTTGTTATTTCTAACAAAAAAAAACTATGAATAAAAAGCACAATTCTTTACTACTATTTTAAAATAGAATAAATAAGATATAGCCTTTTGAATGCTTCTTCATCTGCCATATGGAATGAAACTCCTTGCACTCCATTACTGTAAATCTGCTGCTAAAAATTCAATATTTTCTTTCCAATACTAATTATAGATATTCATCAGGGATGAGAAAATTGGACAGATTTCCAACTGTGCAATTTGCAGGGTGCATTAGTTAATATTAATCATTCTTGGAAAGGTTCCACTCTGATTTAGGAACTTTGTGCAATACTATGCAGCACAAGATATATTAAATTAAAATGTCCTATAGGGTAATGTAAATAAGTGATTTTCCTATTGATTTATCATGAAAACATCAGCTATATTTGGTACCACAGACGGGCAATTAATTAACGTCAGGGAGATTGATACCACATGTGACATAATTATTTACAGATTTAAGACGTATTGGCACTGAAAAAAAAAAGAAAGTATTGATCATTATTTATATCCTTACATGTGCTTTTCATTCCAATGCAGAGCATTGTCCTTTATATAATTGTATAATAAACACATTTATTTCACTCTTACTTTACTCAATGTTATTAAAGTAGCAAATACACAAAATAATAATTTTAGAGTTTACATATTTATTATCATTAAAATTATTTGTCTTTACCTAGACATATAATATGGATTCCTATATGGCAACTGTTCGATATATTATGTGTTTAAAGGCCTCATTATTGTCAAAATCTCTGTTTGCTGTCAGTGAATGGAAATAGTGTTTACATCGAATGTTTGAACTGATCATGTCTACCTAACACTACTTAACAGCTTATTCCAAGAACATTTTTAGAAAATCTATTATGAAATACACCATTAGAAAATTAAGACTTACTAGAAGGTGGTCACCCCTTTAGTACCGAATTATATTAGCCTTTGTGAAGAGTACTATAGCTACAGAATGTTTTTTTGTATTTTTTATTTTTTTTGCTGTAGTGGTCCCAACATGTTTTGTTTTCCAAGGACAGCCCATTGATTTTAATGAGAACCATGTAATGATTTGTCTTCCCTGCAGGGAATTGAATTTTTACTTTTGGATTCCTTCACAGATAACAGCTCATTGCTGGGGATTCCAGCAGCTAGACATTGTGATCACCTTATGCATGGGACCCTTATAAAAACCAGGAACTTTGTAAAGCAGATAACCCGTTTAACCCCTTAACCACTTCCTGACCAGAGGCTTTACCCCCCTTCCTCACCAGGCCCATTTCAAGTTCTAGCCATGCGCCAATTTAAAAGCGAATTGTTCTTCTATTACTCTTCCAACCTACATGTATTTGGTCTTGTTTTTTTCAGAACATGTTGGGCTTCCATATTTTGTAAAAAAAAATGATAGATATATTTTACGGTTTAAAAAATGTAAAAGGAAAAAAGGGAATTTTTTATTTTTTAAAAAGTGAATATGTGAATTTAGATGATATTTTTTGACATCTGGTGCATGCCACTGGGTAAACACACCTGAATACATATTTGGCAACTTCTGCCGACTTCAGCAATACTAAATGTGTGAGCGTTTCTTACACGCTGGGCACAAGGTAGAGCTTACAATGAAGGGTGCGCAAACTGTCTTTTGGAGAGCAAATTTTCCAAAGCTGGTTTGCTGACACCATACCAACATTACAGATGTTGTAAAGCACCAAACCACTGTCAACACCCCCAAAATTAATCCTTTTAGGAAATACTCCCCCAAGCCATTGGATTAATGACATATAAAGGATTTTAGCCCTCTGTTTTTTTCTGGACAATTCATTGACTTTGATGGAAAAAATAAAAACTGGCATTTTTTTTTTCCAAATATGTGAATTCAGGTGACCTTTTCTGACATCTGGTGCATGCCACTGAGTAAACACACCTGAATGCACATATTTGTCAACTTCTGCCAACTTTAACAAAACCAAATATGTGCACATTTCATACACGCTGGGCGTAAGGCGGAGCTAACAATAAATGGTGCGTAAACTGGCTTTTGGAGAGCACATTTTTCAAAGCAGGTTCCAAAGCGATCTTTGTCTATGCGAATAGTGTCATGGCCAAAGTCGCTGTGTAGTCCCAGGCTAAGGCCCCCTGCACACGGTTATGATTACAGGCACGGCTGGCCGAGGACAGACTCTCGCATTTAAGGACCGAAAAATCAGGAGCACGGTCCGTAAAATCTAAAAATTGGACATGTCCTTTTTTTGCGGGTCATTTCTACGGCCCGGACACCTTCCCGTAAATATACGGGAAGGCGTTCGGGGGCAATAGAAATGAATGGCTCCGTACTTTGATCCAAAATTACAATCCGTATTTGCAGATCAAAATTACCGCCATGATCCTGGGGCCTAAAACTGTCATCTATATATGATCAATGAATTTATCAAGTGGTATAATGAGCATTTTGACCACACAGATATTTTTCCTGAATTTAGTGGAGTTAGGCTGTGTAAAGGAAAATCTAAATTTTTCCAAATAAAACGAATTCATTAATTTTTTTTACAAGGGAATAGGGAGATAAAGCACCACAACCTTTGAAAAGCAATTTCTCCTGATACAGTAATACCTCATATGTGGTAATAAACTGCCGTTTGGACACACCCCAGGGCAGGGGCGTAGCTAGGGGGCAGGCGGGGCATGTGCCCCGGGCGCAACTTAGAGGGGGGCCACCTCTTCCTGCACTATAATTGTACCTGTGTCTATAGGACACAGGTACAATTAGAAGCAATTAATAGCCGGGTACGTTCCGTTCCCGGCTATTCAGCTCTTTTGTACCAGAGAAGCGCTATCGCTCTTCCGTCGATGAAAGGCGCTGAGTGACAGGGAAAGTCATCCTGCCCAGCCAATCAGCGCCTTTCATAGACGCTTCGTTCAACCCCCAGGAGACCTGCGCAGAAGAGAGCAGGTCTCCATGGCTGCCGGGCGGCATGGGAGCGGGATTAAGGGGAGTTTAAATTGTTTATTTTATTGTAATAAAAAGTGTGTGGCATTATCTACAGGGGGGGCTTTATCTACACGGGGGGGGGGACTTTATCTACAAGGGGGGCTTTATCTATGGGGGGCTTTATCTACAGGGGGGGCTTTATCTATGGGGGGGGCTTTATCTACGGGGAGGGCTTTATCTACAAGGGGGCTTTATCTACGGGGGGCTTTATCTATGGGGGGGCTTTATCTACAAGGGGGGGCTTTATCTACAAGGGGGGCTTTATCTACAGGGGGGCTTTATCTACAGGGGGGTCTTTATCTATGTGGGGGGGCTTTATCTACGGGGGGCTTTATCTACAAGGGGGGCTTTATCTATGGGGGGCTTTATCTACAGGGGGCTTTATCTACAGGGGGCTATATACAGGGGTGGGCTATCTGTGGAGCACTATATACAGGGGTGGACTATATGTGGAGCAATATATACAGGAGTGGACCATATGTGGAGCACCATATTCAGGGGTGAGCTATATCTACAGGGGTGGGCTATGTCTACAGGGGGCTATATCTACAGGGGGGCTATATACAGGGGTGGGCTTTCTGTGGAGGACTACAGAGGGGCTCTATAGAGGGCACTATCTACAGGGGGCACAGTGTGTGTATGTGGGACATGGTGTATGGTGCTATTATAATCAGAGGTGCAGTGTATGGCGCTATTATATTTAGGGGCGTAGTGTGTGGTATAATGAAAACTTTATCTTTATTTATAGGTGTAGAAATGTTTGAAAGTGGGAAGCTAAAGACATCTGAGCGGCAAACTGCAGAAATGGGCTGTGACCGGGAGAAGTCATCATAGAGGTCTGGACCGGATGGAGAAAAAGAGCTAGAATCTGAAACGTCACCGGTGAGTCACTTAATGTAAATGTTCATTCTGCCTCTAATCAGCACTGTAGTCACTGTATGATCTGCAGCGAGATGATGGGTGGTATGATTATGTTATGATTTATTTTTTGTGAAACAGCATCTCCCAGCATATCCTCACCATTGTTCGGACCATACTGGGAGCTGTAGTTTTATGCCGTACACACCTATACAGCAGGGGTTGCATGAAATTAAGCTGTATTTGTTCTAGTGCTGTATTTATGTACTGAGCATGGTTCCGATGCTGTGTATAGAACTATATTGCTTGTAAAATGTACAAATGCTCGAGTTACATAAAAAGAAATGTGGAAAAGAAATGACACGTCATTGATTGGTAGAGAAAACAAACACGGCGAGGGGGAAGGAGATGTCGGGAAAGAGGTTGGTAGGGGCGCCAAACTGAATATTTGCCCTGGGTGCTGGAGAACCTAGCTACGCCTCTGCGGCAGGGCTCAAAAGGGAAGGAGCACCATTTGGCTTTTGGAGCTCAAGTTTAGCTAAAGTTATTTTTGGGTGCCATATCACATTTGCAAAGCCCCTGAGGGACCAAAACAGTAGTAAACCCCCAAAGTGACCTAATTTGGGAAACTACACCCTCAAGGAATTTCTCAAGGGATATAGTGAGCATTTTGAGCTCACAGTTTTTTTGATGAATTTAGTGGAATTAGCCCGTGAAGATTAAAATCACAATTTTTTCCAATAAAATGTAGAAATATTACCTTTTTACAAGGCATTAAGGAGAGAAAACACCACAAAATTTGTAAAGCAATTTCTCCCGATTACAGTAATACCCCATATGTGGTGATAAACTGCTGTTTGGACACACGGCAGAGCTCAGAAGCTCATTTGGCTTTTGGAGCTTAAATTTAGCTGGAATGGTTTTTGGGTGTCATGTCGCATTTGCAAAGCCACTGAGGGACCAAAACAGTGGAAACACGCCAAAAGTGACCTCATTTGGGAAACTACACCCCTCAAGGAATCTATCTAGGGGTATAGTGATCATTTAGACCTCACAGGTCTGTTGTAGAATTTATTAGAAGTAGGCTGGGAAAATGAATATCAACATTTTTTCCACTAAAAAGTTGAATGTTTTCATTTTCACAAATGATAAAAAAGCACCCCGACATTTGTAAAGCAATTTCTCCAGCGTATGGCAATACCCCATATGTGGTCATAAACTGCTGTTTGGACACGCAGCAGGGCTCAGAAAGGCAGGAGTGCTATTTGGCATGCAGATTTTGCTGGATTGTTTTTTGTGCGCAATATGTTGTGCCAAGTTTGTGCCAGTGAAGACAAATACCTCATAAACTGTTAAACGGGTTCTGGCGATGCCACATATGTGGACTTAAACTCCTATTTGAGCACACTGTAGGGTTCAGAATGGAGGTAGCGCTATTTGGCTTTTGGAGCGCAGATTTTGCTTGGCAGTAGCTCTTTTTGAGGTTTTACTGGTATTTCAGTTTATAATGTGGGGGCATATGTAAGCTGTGCGAAGTACATCAGGGCATAATAAGAGGGTATAGTAATGTGGTAAATAATAATAATAATAATAATAATAGTAATAATCCGCAGATGTGTGGCCAGTGTTGCACTGATAAAACACACTTTGCACATTTTGTGTCGTCATATTCTGAGACAGCAATTTTTGCTCCAATGGAGCTGTGTGAGGGCTTATTTGTTACGGGACAATCTGTAGTTTTTATTGGTTCCATTTTGGGGTACATGCAATTTTTTTTATCACTTTTTATTACATTTTTTTGGCAAGCAAGGTGACCAAAAAACAGCAATTCTGACAGATTTTATTATTTTTGTTTTCAGTGTTCACCGTGCAATATAAATTAAATTTTTACTTTATTCTGCGGGTCATTATGATTACGGCAATACCATAGGTATTTTTTTTTAAATGTTTTACAGCGTTTGCACAACAAAATCACTTTTTTAAAAATAACAAATTTTTGGTGTCACTATATTCTGAGAGCCGTAGTTTTTTTTATTTTTCAGTGAAAAAAGCTGTGTAAGGGCTTGTTTTTTGCGGGACAGGTTGTAGTTATTATTGGTACTATTTTGGGCTACACACAACTTTTTGATCACTTTTTATTCTATGTTTAATAGTGATTCTGGCATTGTTTTTTTTGTTTTGTTTTTTTTTGCGGTGTACACGAAGCGGGAAAAATAACATAGTTTTACAGTTTGGGTCATTACGAATGTATTGATACTAAGTATGGGTACTTTTTTTTGCCGTTTTTTTTTTCAATAAGAAAATACTTATAGGAATAAAGGCAGTTTTTGGGGTTTTTAACTCACACCTTTTATTTTTATACTTGGACAACATTTTGATTAACTTGTTTTAGCTTTTTTTTTTTACACCACTAGGGGACTTGAAGGCCTGCACCTCTGATTTTTATTCTAATACATTGCACTACCCATGTAGTGCAATGCATTAGAGCTGTCAGTCATACACTGCAGCCAGCAGATTGGGCTCCACCTCTGGGTGGGGCCTAATAGGCTTCCGTACCTGGCAAACCAGGAGGCGATTGCGGAGATGCCAATCAGCTACAAACCACTAATATGCCGCAATTGCTTTTTATTGCGGCATCTAAGGGGTTAATGGCAGGGATAGGAGCTAGCTTTGTTCCCTGCCAGTACAGCAGGGTGTCAGCTGTAACATACAGTTGACACCCGTGGCTTATGGCTCAGGCTCAGCTTCTGAGTCCACAACATTTTATTTTTGCAACCGGAAGCCTTTTAGCCCCCGCTTCTGGGCATGGCCTACCAGGCTTCTGTACTTAGGAGAACTGTACTTATGGAAAAACTACCATAGCTACCAATCAGGACTCAGCTTCCATTTCATGTTCTGAAATTAAACCTGCTATATGATTTGTTAGGACATGCACTGTGATTTGTTAGGACATGTTCAGACGTGGAGGAAATCCGCAGCAGCCATTTTTTTTATTGGTTTCAATAACCTTTTAAGGTAATTTAGTTCAGACATTACGGAAAATAACATTGCGGAAATTAGGCTGCGGTGCAGAATTTTCCCACCGTAGCATGTACAGTCTGTTGCAGAGAAGCAGCAGATTTTCACAGCCGATTTCAGCCTTTGCAATGCAAAGGCTGAAATCTGCGGCAAGTCCGCTGTGATAACCGCAACGTCTGAAATACCTGTCAATTATACAAATGTTGCTGCAGATTTGTCCTGCCACAATTTATTTATGGGAAATTTATGGGAAATAAGGGCAGTTTTTTTGCTAGATAGTTTCAATGAGACACAAAGAATATTAGAAGGTCGCAGAACTTTGTATTAAAATTTATTTAGATAAAATCAAAAACGCCCTTTATCTCAAAGTAAGAAACATAATTTACACTATGGCTATGTTTATATCAGCGTCATGGTTTCCGCTTATAACAAATACCATAACAGAGTGCCGGATCTGTCATACAACTGCTATTACCAGAAAACAACCAACTCCATTGTCACCATTTGACGCTGTCGGATTCCGTCGTGATCTGTGTTGTTTTTTATGGGAAGAGTAACACTGTATGCATTGACGGAATCTGTGACAAAGCCTCTGATGCAGATGTGAACAGAGCCTTAGTCTTTACTGACAAAATGGCAAAATAATAATAATGATATAAATAAATTGAATAAATATAAATTTTTAGTTTAATTGAAAATGCCACTGATACCAAAATATAAATAAGCAAGATACAGAAGAAGAGCACGACACTTCCAGAAAACAGCAGGAGAAAATGAGATAAAGCAATGAAGGGTATTTGCCAATGACATTTTTAAAACGATTAAGTACAGTATTTTAAATATGCAGACTTGTCCAGAACAGAAGATCAAACAATATCAAAATATAGTCTGTGCAATGATGCAGCCCATTGTCAAGTACATAGGTACACAATAATATAAGCACAATAAAGCACAACAAGGATATCAGGAGCTGTTTTCATTCTGCCCTAAAATATGTTTGGCCAAATCTAATGGAAATTGCCATGTATACTGATTAATAAATATAAGTAGGAATAAAATATTTCTGTATTTAGTAGCGAAGAGGTCAGAATATTTTCACTGACACAATGGTCCAGATTTACTACTAAAATTTATCCAGAATTCTGGCACACACGCCTTACTACATTTTTAAAGTGTGTTAGACACTTTTTGTGCCTTTTCAAAGAAAAGGTGTGTACCTTAGACAAAAAGAAGATTTTGTCTAGTGGAAAGGAGGTATGGCATAAATATGCCAATCTGCGCTAAAATTGTGCCAATATTTTGAAACAGAAAACTATTGTGAAATAAGGCGGAGGTATACGGGTAAAGAGGAGGTATACGGAATAGAAAAGTGTCTAATATGTCTATCAAGTTGCGCCGAATGTATTATACAGCGCCACTTCAATGAATTTGGTGTATCTTCTGACAGCCTGGTCTAAGTTTATGATGTCTAAATGTTAGACTGCACTAGTAAATCTGTCCCAATGTGTATGTAAGCCAAGAGGACAGGTTTTGCAGGTTAGCCATCTTCCTTTCTGCTACCGCTCTCGGGGAGGCCCCTGGCAACTACCACCCGGCTCACAGCATTTTCCTCCACACATTGGGGGCAATCTACAACTCTATCCACTGGTTCAGCAACTTAATTATAAGACCCTTTCTGGATTAAAGTCTACTCATGCCCGCCAGCATCAGCAGCACTCATGATACGGGCAGCTGTCTTTTATAATTTAAGTGCCACACCCAGCATGAGGCATACAACTGTCCTCGCCATCGTTATGGCGCAGCAGCCTACAGGAAAATGGCATCCGGCTCGTTTCTCCAAATTTAAAGAGCCAGTAAACCACCATTGTCTGCAATAAAAGGTACTTTGCACAAAATAATATATTTACAATCTATCTATCTATCTATCTATCTATCTATCTATCTATCTATCTATCTATCTATCTATCTATCTATCTATCTATCTATCTATCATCTATCTATCTATCTATCGATATACACTACACTGGGGCGGATTACCATGATGGCAATCTGGGCAAGCACCCGTGGCCGAGGCTGAAAGGTTGGCCCAGTTTGCCCCGGTTCTCTAAAAGCGGTTGTTAAAATTAAATTACAGCCTGTTCAGAGAGCCGGGGTGAAGCGGGACTTCTCACCCAATTGTATCCACATTCTTAGGACACGAATACAATTGATTACTATTGCACTGGCGAGACAACTTTCAGTTCCCATCTCGCCATTCGGCACTTTAACAATGATGGAGTCGGCATGATGATGTCATCACGCCAACTGCGCCATTACCCCCGGATGATGCTGCCTGGTTACTGATCAGTCAGTCTATTGTTGCTGGAGGACAGCGCGGGAACGGGGACAGGGGAGACTTTTTTTCCTACTATGGGCAGCGTTGGGGGCAATATCTACAGAGGGCATTATGACTGGCATTATCTACAGGGGGTATTGTGACTGGCATTATCTACATGGGGCATTGTGACTGGCATTATCTATAGGGGACAGTGCGACTGTCGCTATCTAGGGGGGCAGTGTGACTAGCGCTATCTACAGGGGGTATTGTGACTGGCATTATCTACAGGGGGCAATGTGACTGTTATTATCTACAGGGGGCAGACTGACTAGCACTATCTACCGGGGGCAGTGTGACTGGCATTATCTACAGAGGGCAGTGTGACTGGCGTTATTTACAGGGGGCAGTGTGACTAGCGCTATTAACAGGGGGCAGTGTGAATGGCATTATCTACAGAGGGCATTGTGACTGGCGCTATCTACAGGTGGCAATGGAACAGGCGCTATCTACAGGTGGCATCGTGACTGGCATCTACAGAGGGCCTTGTGACTGGCTCTATCTACTGGTGGCATTGTGACTGGTGCTATCTATAGGTGGCATTTGGACTGGAGCTATCTACAGGTGGCATTGTGACTGCCACTATCTACAGGGGGCATTGTTAGTGTGTGGTGTTTTACTTTACAGTGTTTGACACAATTTAATTAATGGGGATAGAGTATGGTGCTATTGTGTTCAGGGGCACAGTATGTAGAACTATTCTATTCAGGGGCGCAGTGTATGATACTATTATATTCAGGGGCATAGAGTTTGGCACAATGATAATTTTCTATTCATTTATAGGTGCGGAAATGTTGCAAAAGTGGAGCCAAAGACATCTGAGCGGCAAACTCTGCAGAAATGGGCTGTGGCTGAGGGAAGCCATCATAGAGGTCTGGACCGGATGTAAAAGAAAAGATAAAAAAGAACAAAAAGAATCTGAGGCATCACCTGTGAGTCACTCAATGTAAATGTTTATTCTCCCTGTGACTGATCAGTACCGTAGACTCTGTATGATCTTCTGCGAGATGATGGGTGTATCGTTTTTTTTGTGTAACAACAACTCCCAGCATATCCTAACCATTGTTCTGGCTATACTGGGAGCTGTAGTTTTATTTCGTACCAACGTATATGGCACGGGTTAAACTGAATTTGCAAATGATCTCTGTACGGAGCTGTATTACTTCTGGTGCTGTATTTATGTATTGAGCTTAGTCCTGATGCTGCATATATGTAATGAGTTATGTGCTGGGACTGTATATATGTACTGAGCTTTATTCTGGTGCTGTATATATGTATTGAGCTTGGTTCTGGTGTTGTATTTATGTACTGAGCTTTGTTCTGGTGCTGTATATATGTACTGAGCTTTGTACTGGTGCTGTATTTATGTACTGAGCTTGGTTCTGGTGCTGTATATATGTACGGAGATATGTTCTGGTGCTGTATATATGTACTGAGCTTTGTTCTGGTGCTGTATATATGTACTGAGCTTGGTTCTGGGGCTGTATATTTTTACAGAGCTTGGTTCTAGGGCTGTATATATTTAACTTATCTAAAGGTAAAAGTAGATGTTAAATCTACTTTTACCTTAAGAGAAGGTAAATATATATACAGTAAAAACTAAACCCCAAAAATCATGGACAGTTTTTTCCAATTCACCAATTATATTGTACTTTAAATTGTGCCAATAATAACTACAACTCCTCAACACAAAAAATAATCCTTCACGCACCACTCCATTGACGTAAAAATAAAAGTTATGGCTCTAGGAAAGCGGCGAGTGAAAAAGGCAAAATGGCTGTGACTTTAAGGGGTTAAACAACAGAGACAGGTTCTTTAAGGTTATATTCACGCACAGCAGATTTTTATAGTGTATAGGTATAGTGTCATCAGAATTCTGTTGTCAGAGTTTGGGGGGTGGGTGCCCAGACTTGAAAAGGTGCCCGGGGCCCATGGTACCCTTAATCCACCCCTGATACCACAGCAACACCTCTTCTTCAGGATGGGTGAAAGAAGCATTTAGTCATGCATTTAGAAAAAAACATTAAGAAAGTGTACATTAAATAGCATATATATCGGGGGAGAGGACTGCAGCACAATACAACACAGAGAGTGGGAACCCCCTTCCCACACCTTACATGTAAACTATAATAATTTACAAGCAGTAGAAATATATAAAACAAGGTTGAGAACTTCAAAGGCAACATTTGGATGTGGGCAAAACGGCTTGGCAACACAGTACAGAGTCATAGCAAGGCTTTCCTTCAATTGAGTCAATGATTAATTTGTTTCCCCTAGCAGTATCAATATATTCTGCCAAGACAGAGTGGTTCCTTAGCACGTTGCATCTGTTGCAATGCTCTTCCCCTGCATAATAGGGAAAAGGCCAACCAGTCAAAAATGGGAGGATCTGGGGTGGGCAGACAGATTTGTCACTGAAGGAGAGAAATATGCCAAATGCACTCAAAAGCTAAATGAAGATCCCTCACTATCCCTGTTGAGAGGCCGTGGTGGTTGGACCAGGAACACAAACTATCCAAAGCCAACAAAAGCTGAAACAAATAGTTGTAAACATGGGGAATTTTACCACTGCAGCAAAACATAGTATGAAATAGTCCATGTTAACATAAGTCTACTGAGAGCAGAAGATATTTGTAATAAACGTATGTTGTAATTCAGCCAGGAAAAGCTGATTCCAGGGATCATAGCTACTGAGGGGAGCAAAATATGTTTACATGTCTGTGTACATACAGCAACCTATTCAGACAAAATATGCCCACTGAAGTCTATGCATGTAGGTATCTAATCCATTTACACTTCTATATCAACAAGCACATGTAAACAAATACTGCCCCATATCCTTGCACCTGCAATCCCCAAGATTGGAGCTTGGCAAGCAAATTCTAACATGTAGTACACACCAAAATTAGAGCGCATAAAGTATTCAGTTACATGAGCTTTATTTATTTCCAGTACAAGTACATAAGTAAAGAAACTGAAACAAATGGGTTTATTATACAAGCCTATAGTTGTCTGTACATTATTTTTTATGCTACATACTGAGTACATTTTTATTATATTGATGTGTACTTTCTAAAGAAAGATCTCACTACGTGATCATTGTCTGTGCGGCATTGTTCTGTAATCACAGAAGTGTTTTCACTCATTTTTGACACAAAACTAATTTTGATGACAGCACTCAACTGTCAAAGGGTTGCTGGCAATATTAAAGCTGCAGAGTCTCAAGTTAAAATGCCAAGCCCCCATTAGCAGTGACAGATACAGTAATAACAGTGGAGTTTGTGAGAGACAGGGGAGAAATAGAACATTGATAATGTCATTTAATTATTTCAGTTGAAATTGAAACATTTAGGGAGACATAAACTACAATGAATATAGAACATTTAACACTGCCAATATTGAATGCACCAGTATATCCATCAAGGTATATATACCGTAACCAATAAAAGAAAATGGGGGAATATACACCTCATGCATAATTAAATTTGTATGTCATTAGACCCTATTCAAACTAGTTTCATGGCTTCTGTTCATAATGGAGCCATGACAATAAACAGATCCCAATAATTCCTGACGGATCCCATTGACTTCATTGACTTATAATGAGGTTGGTCAGGTTTCCATTTGAAGTAGTGTTTTTTTTTACAGCAAGAATAGAACTGCAGACTACTGTATTCTTGCCAAAATATAATATATTAACGTTAACTTCCAGGGCACTGTATACTCTGTATGAAAAAAAATGTTTCATATGAGCACACCATAAAAACATAAGCTTACAGACTTGTACAGACGGATAGAGGGCCATTCATACTATATACAAATGAAAGAGGGAAGTGACAGTAGGTGAGGGTAGAAGCTGCTTATATCGTTGTGTAGTAGAAACAGGGTTATCGCAGGTTGTAAACTTTTCTGAAGAGGTGGGTTTTCAGGTTGCTTTTGAAGGTTTGGATGGAGGGAGAGAGTCTGATGTGTTAGGGAAGTTTGTTCCTGAGTAGAAATCTTGGAGACAGTGGCGTAACTACCGCCGTAGCAGCAGTAGCGACTGCTACGGGACCCGCGGCATAAGGGGGCCCGTGTCGCCCGCCTGCACGGGCCCCCACCATGACCGCAGGCTCCACTAGCAGCCGCTATGGCTGTTACAACGGTACGCCACTGAACACTACGGAAGAGCAGGGAGGTATCTCCCCGCTTTGCCATTAAACAAAAGATATGTATCCCCTATCCACAGGATAGGGGATACATGTGTGATCGCTGGCAGCGATAAGGAGAACGGGGGACTGAAAGTCCCCTGAAGTTCTCCATCACGAACCTCGGACTTCCGGGGTCTGTGTCGGCAGCTCCGGAGAAATGAATGGAACGCCGGTCGCGCTTGTGCGTATGCGTGACCGGCGCTCCTTTCATTTTTATTGAGCTGCCGGCACAGACCCCGGAAGTCAGAGGTTCGTGATGGACCCCCTGTGGATAGGGGATGCATGTTATTTGTAGGACACACTATAGGTCACATTTTTTTTGGGGGGGGCGCTGTATGGTGTTCCCTGCAGGGGGGGGGCGCTGTATGGCGTTCCCTGCAGGCGGGGGGGGCGCTGTATGGCTTTCCCTGCAGGGGGCGCTGTATGGCGTTCCCTGCAGGGGGCGCTGTATGGCGTTCCCTGCAGGGGGGGCACTGTATGGCTTTCCCTGCAGGGGGGGGTGCTGTATGGTTTTCCCTGCAGAAGGGGGTGCTGTATGGCGTTCCCTGCAGGGGGGGCGCTGTATGGCGTTCCCTGCGGGGGGGCGCTGTATGGCAATCCCTGCAGGGGGGGGCGCTGTATGGCTTTCCCTGCAGGGGGGGGGGCGCTGTATGGCGTTCCCTGCAGGGGGGGCGCTGTATGGTGTTCCCTACAGTGGGGGCTATCAGTGTGTGAAGAGTGGGAGAAGAGGGTTGCATTGACAATCCAACACAATGGGCAGCACTTTGAACACATTTTATAAGTGGTCAGAAACTTGTAAATAACTCATGAAAGAATAAAGTAAAGTTAAAACCAAGCACACCACTGTTTTTCTTGTGAAATTCTCGATAAGTTTGATGTGTCACATGACCCTCTTCCCATTGAAAAAACTAAAGTTGGATACAAAATGGCCGAATTCAAAATGGCCGCCATGGTCAACACCCAGCTTGAAAAGTTTCCCCCTCCCATATACTAATGTGCCACAAACAGGAAGTTAATATCACCAACCATTCCCATTTTATTTAGGTGTATCCATATAAATGGCCCACCCTGTACATTCTTTCAAACAAAATGTAGGTTTAGCTAATTCTTTCTTATTTCCTAAAGGAGAAAAAGCACCAACATTTGTAAAGCAATTTCTCCAAAGTAAAACAATACCCCACGTGTGGTCCTAAACGGCTGTTAGGACACACGACAGGGCTTAGAAGGGAAAGAGTGCTATTTGGCTTTTGGAGCTCAAATTTAGCAGGAATGGTTTGCCGATGTAATATCATATTTGCAAAGCCCCTAAAAGACCAAAACAGAGAAGACGCCCAGAATGTGACTCCATTTTGGAAACAACAGCGCCTCTATTAGCGGCAAGCCGCCATTCCCCAAGTGTCATTTCTCAGGACCCAGGATATTACAGTGCCTGATCAAGGTCAAGGATATGACTGAAACGTTGCACTAATACTGGCAAAACTATTAAAATCAACATAGTGCATAGTACCTTTCTTCATTTACGAAACTACACCCCTTGAGGAATTCATCTACAGGTGTGGTGAGAATTTTGACCTCACAGGGGTTTCGTAGATTTTATTAGAAGTGGGCAGTGAAAATAAAAACAATCCTTTTTCTTCAATAAAACAAAGATTTAGCCCAAAGTTTCTAATTTTCTCAACAAATAAAGAAATAAAATAACCCCAACATTTGTAAAGCAACTTCTCTGGAGTATGGAAATAGCCAATATGTGGTCATAAACTTCTGTTTGGGCACACAGTAGGGCTCAGAAGGGAAGGAGCGCCATTTGGCTTTTGGAGTACAGATTTTGCTGGATTGGTTTCTGGGCGCTATGTCGCATTTGCAAGCCCCTGTGGGACCAAAACTGTAGAAACCACGAGAAGTGACCCATTTTGCAAACTTCAATCCCCAAAAGGTATTCACCTAGGGGTGTAGTGAGCATGTTAACCCCGCAGGTGTTTTGCAGAAATTTGTGTGCACTGGGATTTTTTTCCATAGATATGCCAATATGTGGTACCCAGCTTATGCTACCATAACAAGACAGCTTTCTACTTATACAAATGGAACTGTGTGAGGAATCCTCCAGCTCACCTTGAATGCAGATTTTCTGCGCTCCGCGCCTGGATCTCCGTTACGGCTCACGGTGTTGAAGACAGGAAAAAACGAACAAAAGTAGAGATATCTACCTATATCTAAACATCACACTCGGGATCGATTTTGTTTTAATATCCCAATAAAATTGGAACCATGTTCTATTTTAAATGATTGCACTGGATCCTCTACTTTTGTTTGTTTTTTCCAGCTCTCTAATTACTATGCTGTGTTTCCCCGTTTTAAGAACACCCTACATGTGGCCCTAATCCTTTTGCCTAGACTATTGACAGGGCTCAGGAGTGAAAGAGTACCATGCAAAGTTGAGGCTTAATTTGGCAAATTCCACAGTATTGGTTCACAATTGAAGAAGCTCTGATGTGAAATAATAAAAGAAACCCCTGAAAACTGACCCCATTTTGGATACTACACCCCTCTATACATTTATTTAGGGGTGTAGTGAGCATTTTCACCCCACATGTCTTTTCCATAAATGATCAAGCTTCGGATGGTCAAAGCAAAAATTAAATTTTTTCCCTAGATGTACTATTTCAGTGGGAAATATGTCGTGCCCAGCTTGTGCCACTGGAGACACACACCCAAAAAATTGTTAAAAGGGTTCTCCCGGGTATGAACATGCCATATATGTGGAAGTAGACTGTTGTTTGGGCACGCTGCAGGGCTCAAAAGGGAGGGAGCACAATTTGGATTTTGGAGCGTGGATTTGCTCGGTAGTAGATTTGTTTGAGTATTACTGGTATTTCAGTTTATAATGTGGGGTTAGATGTAAGCTGTAAATTCACTGAAGTGATATATGAGTAAAATATATAACTTTATTTCATAACTCTCTAAAAACAGGGGTACAATCACCACTGTGAAAAGCCCCACCGTGTGTATTAAAAACGTATTAAACAATTACTCCAAGTCCCGATTCAGTTGCGAACCCTCTATGACTGGGTGTACTACAAAGATACCAATCTGGAATCAGCGTTTAAACATTGGTGTAACAGTGGTTTCGACCCTCAACCACACCGGAGCCCGCGATAACCGCACAAAAAACTCCTAATGCTCAGGTACACAACAATGCCACTGTCCCCTACGCTAAAATTCCTCACTTGAAACCAACCCTACGCGTTTCTATACTTATCATCAGGGGTCTGTAGCTTGGTCACTCTGGCCAGGATGCCAGCGATATTACTTCAACAGCAGATATTCTGCTGTACACCACAGATGCATGCACGCATAGATATCAGCGGCATGCTTCACTACGGGACTCTGAGTTACTATAACACATAACTCCTCCTCCAGGCCTCAGTGGCGCACTCCGAACCAGCCAATCACACTCACCCACCAGATTCGTGACGCCTGACCATGTGACTCCCGGCTGTCATCTGACATACCCGAAAGCAGCATAGACAACATCAGAAAGAACGCGCAGGCGCAGTGGAGGCTGTAGGAACACCTCATTGCCGCACAGAAGCTCATGGTAATCGAGGATAGAGTATAACAATAATAATAAGTTTGGATAAATATTGCGGATCAGCTCAAAACCGCAACTGGACTACCATCGATAAAGCACCATCCCTGTAGATACATATTGTATGAATGATTGAGCGATACAATGTCTACCACGTTTTGGAATTTTGAATCACTTACTGAAACGAAGAACCATGCCTCTTAACATTAAATGACATAATGCAAGCTGCTGTACAAGGACTTGGCACAGCGGCCATAAATCTGCCTAGAGAACCCTCATGATATACAAACGATAAGGATGCATATTTAGATAAAACTGGCATAATTTGTCTGCTTGTTTAGCCCTTCAGGCTGTACACATTCCAATCTATAAATCCATTGGGCTTCTTTACGCAGAATGAGGTTGTCCCAATCCCCTCCCCGCTTAGGAGGACGTATTAGTTCAATTGCCTGAAATTTTAAACATTCTGCTCTGCCCTGATGTTTAGCATGTACATGTTTGGATATAGGAGTATCTCTCGAGTTAACAACATCACCAACATGTTCTCTAATCCGGCGCCGAAACTGCCGCACCGTTTTACCCACATAATTCAGGGGGCATGGACATGTTATTAAGTAGACCACTCCTGCTGTTTTACAATTCACGAAGTCTCGAATATCATACTCCACCTTTGTAGTAACACTTTTGAATTTTTTCCCACTCTGGATAAAATCACAAGCTTTGCAACTGCCACATCTATGTGTGCCCGGTACCTGCCTATCCAGCCAAGTTCCTTTACCTCTACGGAACGTTACTGAGGGCCATTGTGTGATCTGATCCGCCAAGTCCACATCAGCACTTAAGATACGCCAGTACCTTTTTAAAATTTGCATGATTTCATGAGGGTTTTCTAGGCAGATGTATGGCCGCTGTGCCAAGTCCTTGTACAGCAACTTGCATTATGTAATTTAATGTTAAGAGGCATGGTTCTTCGTTTCAGTAAGTGATTCAAAATTCCAACACGTGGTAGACATTGTATCGCTCAATCATTCATACAATATGTATCTACAGGGATGGTGCTTTATCGATGGTAGTCCAGTTGCGGTTTTGAGCTGATCCGCAATATTTATCCAAACTTATTATTATTGTTATACTCTATCCTCGATTACAATGAGCTTCTGTGCGGCAATGAGGTGTTCCTACAGCCTCCACTGCGCCTGCGCGTTCGTTCTGATGTTGTCTATGTTGCTTCCGGGTATGTCAGATGACAGCCGGGAGTCACATGGTCAGGCGTCACGAATCTGGTGGGTGAGTGTGATTGGCTGGTTCGGAGTGCGCCGCCGAGGCCTGGGGGAGGAGTTATGTGTTATAGTAACTCAGAGTCCCGTAGTGAAGCATGCCGCTGATATCTATGTGAGCATGCATCCGTGGTGTACAGCAGAATATCTGCTGTTGAAGTAATATCGCTGGCATCCTGGCCAGAGTGACCAAGCTACAGACCCCTGATGATAAGTATAGAAACGCGTAGGGTTGGTTTCAAGTGAGGAATTTTAGCGTAGGGGACAGTGGCATTGTTGTGTACCTGAGCTTTAGGAGTTTTTTGTGCGGTTATCGCGGGCTCCGGTGTGGTTGAGGGTCGAAACCACTGTTACACCAATGTTTAAACGCTGATTCCAGATTGGTATCTTTGTAGTACACCCAGTCATAGAGGGTTCGCAACTGAATCGGGACTTGGAGTAATTGTTTAATACGTTTTTAATACACACGGTGGGGCTTTTCACAGTGGTGATTGTACCCCTGTTTTTAGAGAGTTATGAAATAAAGTTATATATTTTACTCATATATCACTTCAGTGAATTTACAATTTTTTCATATTTTGTGGGAGCGCAAATCATATGTATCGTTCAATACAGTGAATTAGTTAGATGTAAGCTGGGCAGAGTTCATCAAGGGCATAGTCAGGTGGTATAATAATGGGGTAAACAATAACATTATCCATAGATGTGTGTTACCCTGTGATGCAATCCTTTCTGCACAGGCCAGTGTCGCACTGATAAATGTTGTTCTTACTTATCCTCTTTTGATCCACACTCTGCACCTTTGCAGTTTGGGGAATTTTGCCGGGAACTGTTGTCCTGGTATAATACGGGCACCCTCGCTTCCAGCAGATAAGTTTGGACTCTCCCCTTCCTGGTTCCCCAATTTTAGGGCCTTGATAAATTGCCTCTTGAAACAGAAGAAGTGTTTACCCTCGGGCCTGCACAACTGCATATTATTTATTTCCTGACTTATTGGAGCCTTAACTAATTTTATTTTTTCATAGACGTAGTGGTATGAGGGCTGTTTCTTTGTGGGACGAGCTATAGTTATTATTGGTACCATTTTGGGGTACATGCAACTTTTTGATCACTTTTTATCTTTTTTTTGGGAGGCAAGGTGACCAAAAAACAGCAATTCTGGCATAGTTTTTTTAAAGAGCGCTCACTATGCATCATAAATTACATGTTAACTTTATTCTGCGGGTCAGTACGATTCCGGCGATACCAAATTGATAGAACTTTTTTGTTTTACAACTTTTTGCACAATAAAATTACTTTTGTAAAAATGATATATTTTTTCCGTTGCCATGTTGTAAGAGCCATAACCTTTTAATTATTTCGTCGACGGAGCTGTATGAGGGCTCGTTTTTTGAAAGACGAGCTATAGATTTTATAGGTACCATTTTTGGATACATGCGACTCTTTGATCACTTTTTATTTCAATTTTTGGAAGACAAAGTGACCAAAAAACAGCAATTCTGGCAGTATTTGTTAGTTTTTTTTCGGCGTTCACTGCACAGGACAAATAACATAATATTTTTATAGTTCAGGTCGTTACGGACGCGGTGATATTAAATATGTATGGTTTTATTTATTTTTTTCAATAATAAATGACTTGATAAGGGAAAAAGGGCGATTGTGTTTTATTTTAGGAGAAAACAGCTCCTGAATTTCAGACGTAATTGCTCGTACTCGCGTTTTGCGGGGCTTCAATTACGGACGTAATTTGGAGCTGTTCTTCATTGGATTCAATGAAAAATGGCTCCAATTACGTCCCAAGAAGTGTCCTGCACTTATATGACGAGGCTGTTATTTTACGCGCCGTCTTTTGACAGCGACGCGTAAAATTACAGGTCGTCGGCACAGTACATCGGCAAACCCATTGAAATGAATGGGCAGATGTTTGCCTCCATTACGCCTGAAAATAGGTCGTGTGAACCCAGCCTTACTGAACCTTGGCATATCTAAGTACTGCATCTGTATTTTTTGACAACAGTTGCCAACTTCTGGACTGTATATTATAGTGACTTCACATTTTTCATCGCCCATAGCAACTGTATCTCCTGCTATGTTCATGCAGTCTAATTCCCTACCTATTATACTTTATCTGGGGAATTAGCTACCACACTAGCTAGAAGAACCGAAGTCCATGGCCCAGCTGAGTAAATTGACACCTATTAAAGTCGCTATAGGTGAAATAAAGATGTCCGGTTGGTACTTTCCCTGGGTATAACAAGAATTAGACTATTACACTTCTATTTACTGTTTTACACTAGACATCATTTTTATTGTACTATAAAGGATGACTTAAAGAGGCTCTGTCACCAGATTTTGCAACCCCTATCTGCTATTGCAGCAGATCGGCGCTGCAATGTAGATTACAGTAACGTTTTTATTTTTAAAAAACTAGCATTTTTGGCCAAGTTATGACCATTTTTGTATTTATGCAAATGAGGCTTGCAAAAGTACAACTGGGCGTTTGCAGGTAAGTAGCTACATCGACTTACCTGCAAACGCTGATGCTGCTGCAGAATCAACTGTAGCCTCTGGTGCCGATGTGTCCTCGCTCGTCTGACACGATGCAGGACCTGTGAGTGACGACACAGCGTGATCTCTCGAGAACACGGCTGTGTCTGCACTGCCAGAAGCTGGGCGTTCTGAAGAGAAGTGGATGATACTTCTCGTCAGAACGCCCAGCTAGTAAAAGTAGTAAAAACGCCCGATGTACGCACATAATACAAGCCCAGTTGTACTTTTAATTTTCAACACGCCCAGTTGTACTTTTGCAAGCCTCATTTGCATAAATACAAAAATGGTCATAACTTGGCCAAAAATGCTCGTTTTTTAAAAATAAAAACGTTACTGTAATCTACATTGCAGCGCCGATCTGCTGCAATAGCAGATAGGGGTTGCAAAATCTGGTGACAGAGCCCCTTTAAGGAATTTATCGCAGTACAAGAAACATCAATAGCGAATATAATATACGATTCTTAATTAATTTGATTGTTACAAAATAGTAGATATATATTAACATATCCATCAAAGCTAAGCATGTGTTCAGTCTTCTATGGTACGTTTTAACCCTATAACGAACATCTGCTGTATATGTACGTCGGATGTGCATTATCACACTATGGCTCCGTCTCAGCTGTTTCACAAAGCTGACACCCATCTGCAAAGGCTACTGTTGCATCTGTGTGGCTAGACAGAGGAGGGTTTTCCTCTGTAAAATGATTAGCCACCCAGTGACTAAGGCCCCATGCACATGACCGTATATTTAATCCGTAATTACGGACCCATTCATTTCTATTGGCCACGGACACCTTTCAGTATTTTTACTGATGGGTGTCCGTGCTGAAAAATTTATAGAACCTGTCCTATTCCTGTCCATAATTAAATCACGGACTCTCCCATGGAAGCCTATGGGCGCCTCCGTATATACTGACGGCTACGGATGTGCATCCGTAATCCGTCCATATTTACGTAAGCGTTGCTATGCAATATGTTGGTGACATCATTTGCAGCCTCCCTCTTTTTTTATGGATCCTTATATATGGATCAAATACAGATACCATATGGACCATATTTACGGACACTCTTCCGTGTATACGGATAAGTTACAGATGACTATGGATCTGTATTTACGGAGAGTATTTACAGATAGATGAAAATACGGTCATGTGCATGGTGCCTAAATCTAGGGGGTTTTGATTGGTGCCATGGCAGATGGGGTCCTATTAAAGGTCTACCTTCTGTGATCCATTATTAAGCTTTGCCAGATCAGGGCTTAATAGTAGAGCACAGATAAAGGCAATACACGGCAATACACTTCAGTATTGAAGTGTATTGCATAGGTGATTTAACGATCAAATGGTTAATTCTCCTAAAGGGACTAAAAAGCTGAGTAAAAAATGTTTTAAAACATTTGGAAAAATAACTAAAAAATAAAATAAGTAAAAGCTAAAAAGTTTCATTTGTTGCATAAAAATATGTAAATAATAAAAAAATAAACATAATTGGTATCACTGAATCAGCAAAAGTCCAAACTATTAAAATATCACATTATTTGACTCGCAGGGTGAACGTCGTAGGGAAAAAAAACATCATAATGCCAGAATTGCTGTTTTTTTTAGTCATCCTGCTTACCCCAAAAAATGGAATAATAAATTGAAAATCCTATGAACCCCAAAATGTTACTAATAAAATCTACAGCTCACCCAGCAAAGAAAAAAAGTAATCACACAGCTTTATTGATTGAAGAATAAAAAAAAGTTATTGCTCTCAGAACATAGTAAGACAATATAATTTTTTTAAGCAAATTGTTTTCATTTTGTAAAAGTAGCTTAACATAAAATAAACTACAGAAATTTAGTTTTGCTGGAATAATACTGACCTGCAGAATAAACGTAAAATTTTATTTTTACCGCAAAATGAACGCTGCCAAATACGAAACCCAAATCTATGGCGAAATTGCTGGGTTTTTTTTCAATTTCACAACACAAAATATTTTTTTTAGAAGAGTACATTATATGGTACATTAAGTGGTGATATTAAAAAGTACAAATTAAAACTAAAAAAGTTATGACACTTGGAGTGCAGGCAGGAAAAAATGGAAATGAAATGAACCATATGAAAAAAAAAATCTAACACATATATTGTACAGTATCTCATATTCACAGAAATTAAACTCAGATCTGGATCCGAGGGAAAGACATTGAAAACAAAATACCAAGATAATTTGTGGACTCCTTGAGGACAACATGCTAGCAGTTGACACTCTATTCCTTAGCATTACAATTGTTTGTTTGTAGTATCTAGAGGGCGAGGCCATTGTTACAGGTCAAACCTGGTGAGATGATTTATTGTTTTGGTGCAACCCTGGTATCTATTGGTTGATGCCTTGGTTTATCTTTTTTATTAAATGGTTGTTGCGTTAGTCCATACATAGTATCCAGTAGTTTTTTCTACACTCAATGTTTGGTATCCACTGGTTTATTTCTCCAGTCCAGCTCTGAAGGTCAGTGTTCGATTATTCGCCCTCTTTAAATAAGTGTGTAAAAAAATTCAAAATATTTGTGCCCAAACTTCAAGGAGCAGGAACAATTTAAGAATTGCCCAAATTTAACAATAGTTTACAATATGATTAAATGGAATTTAGAAATGATTAAAAAAACAAAAATATTTATGTATATACCACGCAGAATGGCCATTTTAGCTCAACTCACCTTAATCTTAAAGCGTACATCCACTTTCAGTGAAAAACGATTATAGTGCAGGAGTGTCCACTATAATAGTTTTTCTAAATCACTTGTATTACCGATTTTGCTTTGAGCAGCAGCACGGACTGTGTAAAGTTATATTGTATCTGATTGATTTTATATTACAGTACTATACTCATGAAGAGAGCCTTTCTTCAGTGTTAAATGTTATTCATTGTGAATAAATCTTTAAATAGCATCAGTAGTCTCTATCCGAAATCTAGAAATACATAGCCCACTGTCTTACACATTATTTATATTAGGTTTATCCATTGTTGATACCAAAGTGTACCACACCTCCCCTAATGATTTAACCTCCTCTGATATACAGTACTTCACATATAAGAAAAATGTTGGCAGCTAAATCTGTTTCATATGCTGACATTATTTAAAGGGCATCTTTATCACTGGCGGGGAAAAAAAACATTATGATGTGTGTTTATAGAAGATCAAATCTGTGCTGTAAAATGCTAGAGAAGCGAAGCATGAACTTAAAGTTATGATGCAGAAAGATTAAAGACACCTGCTGCAGCCTAAAAAGTTGTATTTAACAGCCTCAGAAGCCAAATTGTATCCTAGTATTTATCATCCTGTCAATAACACATAAAATGCTATTATTGCAAAGGAATGAAAGGATGGGATACTATTTAGAAGGATAACATTGTTCAAAAGATAACCATTAGCAATGTACAATAAACTACTGAGCTGTCTGGGGATCGTACAGTCCAACTAGAAGTAAAAAGCAATGAACAGAACACAGAAAAAAATCGCAGTAAACTGTTTGTAAGGGAAATATCATTAAAAAAAAAAGGAACACATAGGAATTACAAAATGATCTCCTTTGAAGTTTGTCCTTGTAAACTAACCTGGATATTTCTTATACCAAGTTATAAGATTCACGTGTTATCAAAATGAAATGTGTATTAGCGATAACAACCAGAAATGCAATTTGATAAAACTATTTTAACCCCTTCCCGCTTTGGCCACTTTTAACCTTAGAAAGTTTCTTAACCCTTTAGACTTTTTACAGGAATTAAAGCAAAGTAGAGGTGAAATTTACAAATTTAATACACAGAAAAATTTACCAGAGAAATGCAACTCAATATTTATTGCCCAGGTTCTGCAGTTTTAGGAAATATCCCACATGTGGTCCTAGTGTTGTTGTGGACTGAAGCATCGGCCTCAGAAGCAAAGGAGCACCTAGTGGATTTTGGGGCCTTCTTTTTATTAGAATATATTTTAGGCACCATGTCAGGTTTGAAGGGCTCTTGCGGTGCCAAAACAGTGGAAATCCCCCAAAAGTTACCGCATTTGGGACACTACACACCTAAAGGAAATTACCTAGGGGTATAGTGAGCATTTTGAACGCACAGGTTTTTTGCAGAAATTATTGGAAGTAAGCCGTGAAAATTAAAATCTAAATTTTTTTTCAAGGACATTTCCACAAGGACTAAAGGAGAAAAAGCACCACAGAATTTGTAAAACAATTTCTCCCGAGTAAAAAAATACCCCACGTGTGGTCATAAACGGCTGTTTTGACCCTACAGGTTTTCTGCAGAAATTATTGGAATTAGGCTGTGGAAATTAAAATCTACATTTTTTTCTAAGAAAATGTAGGTTTAGCTAATTGTTTCTCCTTTCCACAAGGACTGAAGGAGAAAAAGCACGGCAAAATTTGCAAAGAAATTTCTCCTGAGTAAAACAGTACCCCACATGTGGTCATAAAAGGCTGTGCAGATTTTGCTGGATTGGTTTCTGGGCGCCTGTGGGACCAAAACAGTGGAAACCCCCCCAGAAGTGACTACGTTTTGGAAACTACACCCCTCAATGCATTCACCTAGGGGTTTAGTGAGCATGTTAACCTACAGGTGTTTTGTAGAAATTAGAGTGCACTCGATATTGCAGAGTGAAAATGGGATTTTTTCCATAGATATGCCAATATGTGGTGCCCAGCTTGTGCCACCATAACAAGACAGCTCCCTGATTATTATGCTGTGTTTCCCGGTTTTAGAAACACCGTACATGTGGCCCTAATTGCCTGGACATTTTTAGAGGGCTCAGGAGTGAAAGCGCACCATGTAAAACTGAGGCCTAATTTGGCGATTTACAAAGTATTGGTTCACAATTGCAGAGGCTCTGATGTGAAATAATAAAATAAACCCCATAGAAGTGAAACTACACCCCTCAAGGCATTTATTAAGTGGTGTAGTTAGCATTTTCACCCCACAGGTCTTTTCCATAAATGAATGCGCTGCGGATGGTGTAAATTAAAAATGTATATTTTTTCCCTAGATATGTCATATCAGTGGGAAATATGTTGTGCCCAGCTTGTGCCATTGGAGACACACACCCCAAAAATTGTTAAAAGGGTTCTCCCTGGTATGGTGATGCGATATATGTGGAAGTAAACTGCTGTTTGGGCATGCTGTAGGGTTCAGAGGGGAGGGTGCGCCATTTGGCTTTTGGAGGGCAGATTTTGCTTGGTAGTAGTTTTGTTTGAGTATTGCTGGTGTTTCCGTTTATAATGTGGGGGCATATGTAAGCTGTGCAGTGTATATCAGGGGCATAGTCAGGTGGTATAATAATGGGGTTAAAAAAACAATATAAACAACATAATAAGGGCGCCGTCACTTCCACCAAGTATGTTTGGACCCTAACCTTCTTGGTTCCCTAATTTTAGTGCCTTGATAAATCGCCTCTTGAAACAGAAGAAATGTTCCCCTCGGGCCGGCACAACTGCATATTTTTCTTTCCTGACTTATTGGAGCCTTAACTAATTTTATTTTGTCATAGACCTAGTGGTATCGGGGTTGTTTTTTTGTGGGATGAGCTGTAGTTATTATTGGTACCATTTTGGGGTACATGTGATTTTTTGATCACTTTTTATCCTATTATTTGGGAGGGCATGTAACCAAAAAAATGCAATTCTGGCAGTTTTTTTTAGTTTTTTTTTATACAGCATTCACCATGCATTATAAATTACATGTTATCTTTATTCTGCGGGTCGGTACGATTCCGGCGATACCAAATTTATAGCACTTTTAATGTTTTATAACTTTTTGCACAATAAAATTACTTTTGTAAAAAAAAAATATTTTTTCTATCGCCAAGTTGTGAGAACCATAACTTTTTAACTTTTTTGTTGATGGAGCTGTATGAGGGCTTGTAATGCGAGACAAGCTATAGTTTCTATAGGTACCATTTTTGGATACGTACGACTTTTTGATCACTTTTTATTCCAATATTTGTAGGGCAAAGTGACCAAAAAACTGAAATTCTGGTATATTTTTTTAAGGTTTTTTTTACGCTGTTCACCGCATGCAATAAATAATATAACAAATTTATAGCTCAGGCCATTACGGTCATGGCAATACTAAATACATATGGTTTCTTATTATTTTTCAATAATAAAGGACTTGAAAAGTGAAAAGGGCGATTGTGTTTTATTTTCTTACTTGAAACTTTTATTATGTATTCAAATTAATTTTTTTTACTTTTTTTTACACTTTTTTATACTTTTTTTTACACTTTTTCTCAAGTCCCACTAGGGGACTTGAAGGTCCAACTGTCTTATTCTTTTTTTTTCTAATACATTGCACTACCTGCGTAGTGCAATGTATTCGATTTGTCAGTTATTCACTGACAGCAAGCCGATGCTCGGCTTCCATAATGGCAGAGCAGGAGACCATTAGGTCTCCTTTTGCCATAGCTGCAGTCGCCAGTCCTGATTGCCTGTCAGGGCTGGCGATCTGCTAGCAACCGCTAAGATGCAGCGATCGCTTTCAATCACTGCATCGAAGGGGTTTAATGGCAGGGATCGGAGCCAGCTCCGGTTTCTGCCGTTACAGGTGGTAGTGGTAATGTGATGGTCTGGGGCTGCTTTGCCTCTGCAGGACCTGCATGACTTGTCATATTTGATGGAACCATGAAATCTGCTCTCTATCAGAAAATCCTGAAGGAGATTGTCCGCCCATCAGTTTGTGATCTAATGCTCAAGCACAGTTGGGTTATGCACGCTCCTCTCCTGAAATACTCTGTGCTGCTGTGAACTATGCTCTTACCATTACGTAGCTCAGTCTGTTACCTCTCCTCCACTCCTGTCCTCAATAACACCTTCACATGATTGGCAAGTCACCACCCCACACAAGATCCGCACACTCATCTCCTGAAATACTCTGTGCTGCTGTGAACTCTGCTCTTACCATTACGTGGTGACTTGCCAATCATGTGAAGGTGTTCTTGAGGACAGGAGTGGAGGAGAGGTAACAGACTGAGAGCTACGTAATGGTAAGAGCAGAGTTCACAGCAGCACTGAATCTGCACGTTCATCTCCTGAAATACTCTGTGCTGCCTTAAACTCTATGGACAGGTCAGGATCATGTTTCTTTTAAATGCTGCACTGTAGCGCAGCCTTATATAGTGGATCGAGCGGGTTCCCCAGCAGCATTTAAAAGAAACAGTGTGTGTGTGTTTGTGTATGTGTGTGTTTGTGTATATATGTGTGTTTGGGTATGTGTCTTTGTCTGTTTTTGTTTTTATATGTGTGTTTGTGTATATGTGTGTGTGTGTTTATGTGTGTTTGTGTATATATGGGTGTGTTTGTGTATATGTGTTTGTGTATATGTTTGTGTATATGTGTGTGTATATATGGGTGTATTTGTGTATATGTTTGTGTGTAGATGTTTGTGTGTGTGTGTTTTTGTATATGTGTGTGTTTGTGTATATGTGTGTATATGGGTGTGTGTTTATGTGTGTGTGTTTGTGTATATATGGGTGTGTTTGTGTATATGTGTTTGTGTATATGTGTGTGTTTGTGTATATGTGTGTGTTTGAGTATGTGTGCTTTTGTTTGTATTTGTGTTTGTGTATATCTGTTAGTTCGTGTATATGTGTGTGTGTATATGTGTGTGTGTGTTTGTGTATATCTAGTTGTGTTTGTGTATAACTGTGTATATGTGTTTGTGTATATGTGTGTGTGTGTTTGTGTATATGTGTGTGTGTTCGTGTATATGTGTGTTTTTGTTTGTATATTTGTGAGTTCGTGTATATGTGTGTGTGTTTGTCTGTTTATGTGTGTGTGTATATTATGTTGTGACTGTTTTTGCATATATGTGTGTGTTTGTGTATGGTTGTTTGTTTGTGTGTGCGTGTATATATGTGTGTAGGTGAGTAGAAGTATTGGTATTGTTCACATTGATAACTGTTTTTTATGTTGTTGCAGATTTTGATGTACCGATTGGACTTCATCTTCGATTCGTTGGACTACTGCGTAGATCTACTTTTTTTAAATTTTAATAAAATGGTTAACGAGGGTTTTGCTGGGGATTTCTTATTTCAATAAAAAAGAATTGTCTTTGTGTTTTTATTTAAACTTTATTAGTGCCTAGATAATGGCAGTTGGCTGATTGACAGCGTCCATTATTAAGGCGGTACTTAGTGTTAGCCGGTGCAGAGGCTAGCACTAACCAGCCATTATTACCCTGGTACCCACCACCACCAGGGGTGCCTGGAAGAGCTTGGTACGATCCAGTACCCGACCATCTGTTGTGATGGTCGGGTACTGGGGCGGCCGTAGGCTGGTATTATGAGGCTGGGAAGGGCCAAAAACAGTGGACCTTCCCACCCTTGTAATGCTAGGCTGCTGCTACTGTGTTGTATCGGGCTGGTTATAAAAATGGGGGGGGGGACACCCACGTCGTTTTTTTTTGAATTTAACAAATTTAACAATAGACGGGTCCCCCACATTTTTAATAACCAGCCATATACAAGGCCGCAGCAGTCTGGCATTACATGGGTGGGAAGGGACACTGGTTTTGTCCATTCCCAGGCTAATAACACTGTGTTGTATGTGGCTGGTTATGATAAATTGGGTGGAACCCCATGTCTTTTTAAAAAAATAAAAAAAAAAATAATTAAAAAAAATTATGTGGGGTCCCCCCGACACTTTTATAACCAGCCAGATACAACACAGCAGCAGCAGCCTACCATTACAAGGGTGGGAAGGTCCACGGTTTTTGTCCCTTCCCAGCCTCATGATACCAGCCTGCGGCCGCCCCAGAGCCCGACCATCACAACAGATGGTCGGGTACTGGATCGTACCTGGCTCTTCCCGGCACTCCTGGTGGTGGTGGGTACCGGGGTAATAATGGTGGTTAGTGTTAGCCTCTGCACCGGCTAACACTAAGCCTCGCCTTAGTAATGGATGTTGTCACTCAGACAGCGGCCATTACTAAAGTGGTAGTAATAAAATTTGAAAGAAAAAGACAAAGATATAGATAAAATATTTTATTGAAATAAAGCACCGCCAACACAACCCTCATTAACCATTTTATTGTAGAAAAAAAAACCGTCATCTAAGTAGTCCTCGAAACCGACGTAGTCCAGACACCAAACCTGTAAAAAAAAAAAAAAGGAAATAAAACATGTCGTAGGCTTAGATTCAGTTTTATGTGTGATACTGATACTATAGAAGCCTGCCACGAAGTTGACTTAGATACAAGGCGCCAGCAGACAGTATCATACATGGCCATACAGACATATATACAAACAAACATACATGCAAACATACATACATATATACATACATACATACAAGCATGCACATATATGCATGCAAATATACATACATGCAAACATACACACATATATACATACATATATGCAAACTATCATACATACATACATGCATACACACACACATGAAAACATACATACATACATACATACATACAAACAAACATGCAAAGATACATACATACATATAAACAAGCATGCACAAATATACATGCAAACAAATACATGCAAACATAATTACATACATGCACATATATATAAACATACATGCAAACATACATGCAAAAATAAAAACATGCAAACATACATACATGCACATATATACATACATACATACATACATGACAACATACATACATGACAACATACATACATGCAAACATACATACATGCAAACATACATACATACATGCAAACATACATACATACATACATGCAAACATACATACATGCAAATATATACATGCAAATATACATACAAACATGCACATATATACATACATGCCAACATACATGCAAACATACATGCACATACATACATACATGACAACATACATACATGCAAACATACATATACGCAAACATACATACAAACATACATTCATGCAAACATACATACATGCAAAAATACATACATACATACATGCAAATATATACATGCAAACATACATGCAAATATATACATGCAAATATACATACACACATGCACATATATACATACATGCCAACATACATGCAAACATACATGCACATATATATATATGCACATATATACATACATGACAACATACATACATGCAAACATACATACATACATGCAAACATACATACATGCAAACATACATACAAACATACATAAATGCAAGCATACATACATGCAAACATACACACATGCAAACATACATACATACATATATATACATGCAAATATACATACAAACATGCACATATATACATAAATGCCAACATACATGCAAACATACATGCACATATATACATACATACATGACAACATACATACATACATACATACATACATACATACATACATGCAAACATACATGCAAACATACATACATACATACATACATGCAAACATACATACATGCAAACATACACACATGCAAACATACATACATACATACATGCAAATATATACATGCAAATATACATACAAACATGCACATATATACATACATGCCAACATACATGCAAACATACATGCACATATATACATACATGACAACATATATACATACATGACAACATACATACATGCAAACATGCATACATGCAAACATACATACATACATGACAACATACATACATGCCAACATACATACATACATACATGGCAAAAAAAAAAAATAATACGTTCATACTTACTTTCCTCCTGTCCGGCCTCCAGCGATGACGTTTCATCCATGTCGCCGCTGCAGCCTGTGATTGGCTGCAGAGGCGGTCACGTGGGATGAAGCGTCATCCTGACGTGCGTGACCGCCACTACAGCCTGTGATTGGCTGCAGCGGCGAAAGGGATGAAACGTCATCACTGGAGGCCGGACAGGAGGAAAGTAAGTACGAACTTATTATTTTTATTTTTTTATTACATTAAAATTGTATTTTCCGCGCGCCGAGCATGTACTGTCAAGGTTGCTGAAAGAGTTAGTGCAGCCCATTAACTCTATCAGCACCCTGGACAGTAGCATGCTCGGCGCACGGAAGTGACAGGTTCGGTCCGAACTAGTTCGGTCCGAATCGAACTTTTTTGTGAAATTCGGCGAACTAGCCGAACCGAACTTTTGATAAGTTCGCTCATGTCTAGTCATAATGACTGTATATCACAATCACAAAGTCTTACAGAAAAAAATACCTTTGTGATTATGAGATGCAGTCATGTGTATTGTGGTCCCCTGACTACCACCATGTTGTTTTAATTTGTATGTCTTATTTTTAGGTCTTGATGGCCAATGTGTTTGTATCTCTTGTTGAATAAAATGTTAACTTTTTCGATGGTACAAGCTGTATGCTATAAGTAATTTTTTCATAAACGGATGTGTCCACATATATTCTTATAGGTATTCTATTTATGTATTGATATACATAGACGGTTATAGTCTTTTGTGGCCTAGGTGGGTATAGGTAATAATATCATATTTAAATTAGTTTGATGATCGGAAAAAATTAAACGTGATAAATTAGAAAAATTGAAGAAATCTGGTGAAGACATGGAAGAAAGTTTTATCACATATATAGAAGTAGCAGCAGCATTGATGAGATTATACAGCAACAATGAGCAGTGTAGTTGTGAATCCAGCACTTGGGTGAGATACAACACTTAGTAGGAAGCTGTTGCAGCATTTCGGTGTGTACATATCTCGCTGCCTCTCTCACACTGTTCTCCTGCTCCCTCCTCCCCTCTCTATAGACTTCTCAGGGCAGTTGTAACCTAATCCTTCAGTGAGCTGAGAGTCTGTCTTGTCTCAGACAAAATGGAGAAAGTAGTATATTCAGAATGAATGAACAGTTTGGAGGCATGGAGGAAAGGAGCCTGATAAAAAGAAAAAGAGGGATTTTTCTATGAGTTATATTACAAAGTTTCTTGTATACGCTTATACTGTACTATTTAAGGGCTTAGCAAGACCATTTAAACATTGTCATCTATTTGTGAATAAGAAGTCAGAATACTTATCAAAGATTGATGTTTTTCTCTCAGATGCAGCAGTCATTCTTGCAAAAGTGATATCAGTAAGGGCAGCAATATTGGTTATCAATTTTGAATCTGCTTCTAAACAACTGACTGGCAAAAATACTATTATTTCCATAAGTTACAAATATATTATTACTAGAAATTCCCCAAAATTCACTTTGGGTCCAATTCGTTCAAATCAGCCGTCTGATTATATTCGGTCCGAATAAATTAGCTGCGAATTGCAAGTTCCCAGATTGCCCTGAAAACTTGTGTCTGTTCTCTAGGACTGTAGCAAACCAGTAACATTTCCTGGCTGGGCTTTTTTTTAATAGTGGATATGAGTCATCCACCTACCGTATACCCTTATGATTGACTGTGCTAGAGTAAGGGGTAACCACAGTGCACTTTGGGAAGGCTGCCTGCAAGGCATTATGGGGAAAATGGCTCGAGGTCACGTGATCTTTTTCTAATCTGTAAAATTGCTGCTATTTTGACACAACTTCTGCACCACAATACCCCAGAGTTTAAAATTTTGCTGAATCCTAAACTTTTTGAGAAATTCAGACCAAATTTGATTTGTGTAGAATCGATTTGCTCATTTGTAAGGTTATGTTCCAACACACAGGATGTGCTGCAGAATTTCTGCAACAGAAAATCTGCAGCTGAATCTAAAAAAAAAAGAGGAAAACTCACAGAAATCCACAGAAAAAGAGTGCATTTTTTCTGCGCATATTGCTGGCCAAACGCTGTATTTTCTGCAGCGGTTATACCTGCAGATATACTGTTAGCAAAATATATTTGCACCTGCAGATTTTCAGTAGTTTTTAATGCGTTTCTGCTGCATTTCAGCTGTATAAACAGCAACAAAACAAATCTGTTGCGGAATTAATGCTCCCTATTGATATCTATAGGCCAAACACGCAGCATCTCCGCTCAGAATACGCTGCATAAATTGACATGCTGCGGATTTGAAAGTCATAATTTAGACTACTTTCCGCACTACTTTTCTGCGTTTTTTTTTCTGCAACGTGTGACTGCTACTGTAAATGCTGCAGATTTTACTCACAGAATTTTGTTGCTTGGGAACCCAGCCTAATGTTTACTAAACTTTGGTAATCAATCTAAGTTCTCTTCGACACAGCAATTTTTGGCCGGATTCCCACATAGCGTAAACGCTGCGTAATTTCTTCAACAGAATTCTGTGCGGAAATTCTGCAGCATTTACAGTAGCAGCAAAGTGAATGAGATTTAGAAATTCAAGGAAATAAGACGCACAAAAGTCGGGCGGAAAGTGATCTGCGGTGTGGTGCATTTTTAAATTCCGTAGCATTCCGTCGATTTATGCAGCGTGTTCTGTGCGGAGATGCTGCGTGTTTGGCCCATAGACTTCAATGGGGAGAAGAAATTCCGCAACAGATTTACGTTGTTGCGGTTTTTACAGCGTTTCCGTAACAATATGAGAAGAAAAAATTACACTGTTTGGTGTCGATTTCCATGACAGATTTACCAGCGTTTTTCTAGAGATTCTGCTGCAGATTTTCTGTTGCAGAAAATCGGTAGCGTATCTTGTGTGTGGGAACATACCCTTTAGGTTAATATTTTGTTGAGGAATCTACAAAGAGGAAAACTATAATGGAAAGATTTGTACCGTGTTTTGGACTCGCTCCTGCATTTTTTTGCCGCGTTTTTCGCTACTTTTTTCGCCCCCGGCCATTGAAGCTAATGTAAATACCACGGGCAAGAAACGCGACGAAAAACGCTTGCAAACGAGCGCCACAGGTTTTTTCTACCTCCTATTAATTTCAATCGGAGGTCAGAGCCTAAAAGCCGTCCGGGAAAAATACGCCTCCGCCTCCCTTTGAAATCAATGGGGGGGGGGGTGATATGTGAACTGGGCCTAAGGCTACATTCAGACGCGCATGTCCCATTTGCGCCTGTAAAAAACGCAGTGTTTTTCCTACATTTCTTGTCCGTGTGCATTGCGGATTGGCATCAGTGTGCTTTGCATGTGGCATGCGTTTATCATGTGCGGGCAAGCACTTAATTTTATTTTATTTTTTTCATTTATTGCTCTGCTTTTCAATATATTTGATGTGTGAAACACTGACAGCACACGGATGTCGCCTGTGTGCTGTCCGTGATTTTCACGCGCCCATAGACTTTAATGGGCGACTAGGTGCGTGAAAACGCACCAATATATGACATGCAGTGAGTTTCATGCAACGGACACACGCTCCGTGAAAATTAATTAATGTGTGAACGGCCCCAGTGGCGTAACTATGGTGCCAGCGGCATGAGAGGGCACAGGCTCCGCTAGCAGCCGCTATGGCTGCTACAGCGCGACGCCACTGAACACTACGGCAGAGCAGGGACGTATCTCCCCGCTCTGCCATTAAACAAAAAACATGTATCCCCTATCCACAGGATAGGGGATACATGTGTGATCGCTGGCAAAAACAACCTCTTTAGGTTGGATTCCCACAGCGTTTCCAGGAAAAATTACACATTTCTAGTGTGGCCAGATGCGGCCAGATGTCAGCTTGAAGTCAATGTGAAAACATAAAATTTGATTTTAAAGAAATATTTCCAGAAACGGCAATTATCACCTGTTCGTAGGTAATAATTGTCTGATCACTGGGTGCCCCACCACTGGGACCCCTACTCATCACGAGAATCCTTTCAAGCTCCTTCTCACTGCAGGGGGTGAAGTGAAGAGGATCTGTGGGTTAGAGATACCTATTCTCGCGATCAATGTGGGTATTAGCGGTGGGGCCCCAGGTATTAGACAATTGTCACCTATCCTGTGGACAGGTAACAATTGTCGATTCTGGCACAACCCTATTAACTTGCGTTTTTTTATGTCAGTGGCGTTTTTACAAGATCACAGTTGGCTTGGCTTTGGCGTTTTTTGCATCACTTAGTGGCGTTTTTTTCCTCTTTGAAAAAACACGTGTGAATGTTTTTATGACGTTTTTGGTGCCATTTATTTCATTTTTTTTAAAAGCTTGTGTTAAAAAGATAATTCTTTGCATCACATGATTTTTGAATCACATCATTTGCAAAAACATCATAAAAGCTGCATGTACCATTTTACTAAAAAACTTAATTTTTTTAGATACTTTCATTGCCCAAAGAAAAAAGCCACACATAAAATGTGTGTGTGAAGGAGGCCCTACAAATTTAAGCTACATCTCGCACAGTCATTGGCTAAACATTTCAGCCACTGCAGACAAATATTACAATTAATATTACAAGCGGTCATTCATATGAGTCCACCAGAGAGAGAGAAACAGCTATTTAGCAGCTTTCAGCTCTGGCTCATAGAGGAGGTCTTTTCTAAGGCCACATGCATACAAATGTAAAAATCGTCCGTAATTATGGACCATGTTTACGGTCCGCAATTACGGACATATTCACTTCTATTGACCACGGACACTTTCCCGTATATTTGCGGGAAGATGTCCGGGCCGTAGAAGTGTGCTGCAAATTATGAAACATGTCTGTTCTTTTGCTTTTTTGTGGGCTGTGCTCCCTTACTTTGTATGGAAGCAAGAGCCGAAAATGCGAGTTACTGTCCGCGGCCGCGAGCCTAATCGTGGCCCGTGATTACTGGCACGGCCGTGTGCATGGGGCCTTAGGTGGTGTTCATTCTAAATATACTGCAGTATAGATCATGCAGGGGGCAAGTTCATATATATGATATGCCAACATTTATTCACCACCTAAAATACTAAATTATATTAATTATGATTATAGAAAAAAGATTATAATAAAATGAAAAAAACAACAACAATATGACGACACTAAAATCAATTTAATGCAAAAATTATATTGCATAGAAAGTTTCCTCTTTTGATGATTATAGAGTAATGAGTTGCATAAGGCTCTGTTAACTCATTATTTCCCTATGTTTGGCCTCTATATTGAGAAGTATATGATAGCCACAACATATGAAGCTGTATACCATACAATTACATTCGTAATCCACTTGAATTGTAGAAAAATGTAGAATACACAGTATTTTTTTTCTGGTATCCCCTTGTATTAAATAGCATAGTCAACTTCACTTTCAATACTGTAAAAAGCAAAATATATGTATGCCCACTATGCCAAAAGGACACACTTGCGGGCATATGTTGGGTCCATTATATCCTATGAACATTCTGCATATACACCGGGAGCATATTTTGGCAGATACCCAGGGAATATTAAATTTAAACATAGCCTCACATAGGCACTGCTTATCTCTTCCTGCAAATTCAGTCTGTCACAGATCACTTTCTTCATTCTGTGCAACCACTAATTAACTGACAAGTTTTGCTTCCCTTTTTTTTAAAAGAGGTTCTTCAGCAGCTTCAGGGTGTGTTATACAGTTTTGTGCCCCCGCTGCTACATAATATCATAATACAAATTTGACAGACCTACCAGTGAAAAAGATGAAGGTGTTCTACATAAGTCAATGTAAACATGAAGCTCGAGCTCGCTCTTTAAAATAATATTAATAAGAATTTAGTACCCCTACTTTAAATTTAAAATCGCCTGAGAGTTTCTTGACTTTTATAAATGCGCTTAGATGGTGGCCTTGGGCTTTTCTATAGACTCAGTATTCCTTGATTACTTCTAAAATTCTTATATTTACAGCCTGGCACATATTATTTTATACATAAACACCTGTACCTTTAAATTAAAGCTCGACTTTGTTTTGCTGCACTTGGTTTATAATCCAGATCCAACTTTTAATGAAAAAGAAAAAACTGCACATAAGTGAAACAAAATTACCTGAATAAACTTGTATTTACTGACTTAGTTGTATAGATGACTATTACCTTTAAAGTAGCTTTTTATATGTAGGTCTAATGTATACTTAACAAATGCAGAAATAGAACAAGTATGCTTCCAATCTCTATTGACCTTCACAGTAAAACATAATCTGACATATCCAAGAAGATAATGATATTGTACAACATAATTTTATTGAGAAGGCTGCCTCACAGAGCACTGTGCTTGTCATGACCCATGTCTATAATGAAATTGAACAGCAGATGTTAACAACTTGAGTGTGTTATTTCTGCTGTAAGTACATCTTGTTCAATACTGAAGAGTTTTGCTGTGCCATGGTTCACATTAACTAAAGGCTACGCACATCCCTTTTCAAACAAACTGAAAAGAGCTGCTTGCCAGCGTGCTCAGTAATGCAACATTTGGCTCAGCAGACATCAACAATTTCTGGATTGAAATTTTTGATGAAACAAAAAATATTTTCTATTTGGTAATGTCTATGGTTCTGACCTGTCACTAAACCTTATGCCTGGAACTGGGGATAGATTCAATTTTTGCAAACATTTTGAAAAATTATATAAAAGAGGAAGCTTTCTAAGCAAGGTCACATTTGCGTTAAGTTGATGTTCGTGCTTTCTTACTGCTTTGTATTTATATTATTATAATAGTTTTGTGCATAGTTCCTAAAATTTGGTACCGTATTTCTCGGACTATAAGACACACCTGACTATAGGATGCACCCAGGTTTCAGACACCAGAAAATAGGAAAAAAAATCATATTTTACAAAGAAAAAAATTTATTTGTTCAGTTTAACCACATTCTGAGAGGCATAACTAATATTTTTTCATCGTTTGAGCAGTATAAGAGCTTATTTTTTAGCACCATATGTTTGGAATATACGATTTTTTTATCACTTTTTATTTCTTTCTTTTTAGTGCTATGGTGACCAAAAAACAACGATACTGGGGTTTTAAATTATCATTTTTTTTCCGCTGTTCACTGTGTGAGTCAAATAATGCTATATTGTAATCGTTTTGGAGTTTTAATGATGCAGCGATACCAATTTTTTTATTATTTATTTTTACATTTACATTGTGCCTGGGGAAAAATGGGAAATATTTTTATTTTAACTTTTAAAAAAATTGTACACTCCTGAAGATTGATCACATTTTTTTTTACACTTTTTATTAGTTCCCCGAGGAGACTTGAACCAGCAACCATTGGATCGCTGCTACAATACACGGATGAGTTACGGAAACAGCGTAACGCACTGATCTACGCTATTTCCGTAACTCCCATAGTAGTGTATGGCAGTTACAGAAGCAGTGTAGCATTCCTTGCTTGAGAAAAGCCCATGTTGGGAGCTGAAACTTTGCATACTGATGGGTGAATAAAAGCAAATTTTTTCACTTGGTATACGTTTGGAGTGCTGCCTACTCTGTTGATGTACCTATACTGATAGGCTTGGAGGCTGGGGCCCTGAGGCTTGCACCCACACATCCGCTATTATTGTGTTGATCTCCTTGGAATTTCATAGATAGATAGATAGATAGATAGATAGATAGATAGATAGATAGATAGATAGATAGATAGATAGACATACAGACAGACAGACAGACAGACAGACAGACAGACAGACAGATAGATAGATAGATAGATAGATAGATAGATAGATAGATAGATAGATAGATAGATAGATATGAGATAGATAGAACAGCAATGCAGAGACTATTTGCATGCTAAAGCTTCTAGTTTTATTGGTTCATTTAATATACAATACCGTTCAAAAGTTTGGGGTCACCCAGACAATTTTGTATTTTCCTTGAAAACTCACACTTATATTTATCAAATGAGTTGCAAAATGACCAGAAAATATAGTCAAGACATTGACAAGGTTAGAAATAATGATTTTTATTTCAAATACTAATTTTCTCCTTCAAACTTTACTTTCGTCAAAGAATGCTCCATTTGCAGCAATTATAGCATTGCAGACCTTTGGCATTCTAGCTGTTAATTTGCTGAGGTAGTTGGGAGAAATTTCACCCCATGCTTCCAGAAGGCCCTCCCACAAGTTGGATTGGCTTGATGGACACTTCTTGCGTACCATACGGTCAAGCTGCTCCCACAACAGCTCTATGGGGTTGAGATCTGGTGCCTGCGCTGGCCACTCCATTACAGATAGAATACCAGCTGCCTGCTTCTTCCCTAAATAGTTCTTGCATAATTTGGAGGTGTGCTTTGGGTCATTGTCCTGTTGTAGGATGAAATTTGCTCCAATCAAGTGTTGTCCACAGAGTATGGCATGGCGTTGCAAAATGGAGTGATAGCCTTCCTTATTCAATATCCCTTTTACCTTGTACAAATCTCCCACTTTACCACAAAAGCAACCCCAGACCATCACATTACCTCCACCATGCTTGACAGATGGTGTCAGGCACTCTTCCAGCATATTTTCAGTTGTTCTGCGTCTCACAAATGTTCTTATGTGTGATCCAAACACCTCAAACTTCAATTCGTCTGTCCTTAACACTTTTTTCCAATCTTCCTCTGTCCAATGTCTGTGTGCTTTTGCCCATATTAATCTTTTCCTTTTATTAGCCAGTCTCAGATATGGCTTTTTCTTTGCCACTGTGCCCTGAAGGCCAGAATCCCGGAGTCGCCTCTTCACTGTAGACGTTGACACTGGCGTTTTGCGGGTACTATTTAATGAAGCTGCCAGTTGAGGACCTGTGAGGCGTCTATTTCTCAAACTAGAGACTCTAATGTACTTGTCTTGTTGCTCAGTTGTGCAGCGTGGCCTCCCACTACTCTTTCTACTCTGGTTAGAGCCTGTGTGTGCTGTCCTCTGAAGGGAGTAGTACACACCGTAGTAGGAAATCTTCAGTTTCTTGGCAATTTCTCTCATGGAATAGCCTTCATTTCTAAGAACAAGAATAGACTGTCGAGTTTAACATGAAAGCTCTTTTTTTCTAGCCATTTTGAGAGTTTAATCGAACCCACAAATGTAATGCTCCAGATTCTCAACTAGCTCAAAGAAAGGTCAGTTTTATAGCTCCTCTAAACAGCAAAACTGTTTACAGCGGTGCTAACATAATTGCACAAGGGTTTTCAAGTGTTTTCTAATCATTCATTAGCCTTGTAACACAGTTAGCAAACACAATGTAAAATTAGAACACTGGAGTGATGGTTGCTGGAAATGGGCCTCTATACACCTATGTAGATATTGCATTAAAAAACAGACGTTTGCAGCTAGAATAGTCATTTAGCACATTAACAATGTATAGAGTGAGTGTATTTCTGATTAATTTAATGTTATCTTCATTGAAAAAAACTGTGCTTTTCTTTAAAAAAAAAGGACATTTCTAAGTGACCCTAAACGTTTGAACGGTAGTGTACATGAAAATAAATGCAGCGGATATTTATGTATTTGGAATGAAATTTTCCAATAAAAAGTGTTAGTTTATACATTGACACTGGCTACTGTGTGCTATAATTTGTATGAGGCAACCTATAAAAGCTAAATACGTATGACTGCAATTCATACTATAATGTCAGTATCTTATAAATAATCAGCAATGTTTTAAAACAGTAAGGTTAGAAAAATACTTTCTCCATCAATGAACACATTTTTTTTCTGAAGGCTATAGGGATACATAGTATGTGTGTATATATGTATATATATATATATATATATATATATATATATATATATAGTGTGTGTGTATATATATATATATATATATATACATAGTGTGTGTATATATATATATATATATATATATATATATATATATACACACACATTTAGATATTTTCACCATTTAGTGATAACATTAAAACCAAAGCCACTGACAGGTGATGTAAATTCAGTAACATTGACTATCTCACTACAATGGCATCTGTCAAGGGGTGAGATATATTAGGCAGGAAGTAAACAGTCAGTCCATGAATTTGATTTGTTAGAAAGGACAAGTGGGCGAGTATTAGGATCTGAGCGACTTGGAAAAGGTCCAAATTGTGATGTCTGGACACTGGGTCACAGCATTTCCAAAATGGCAGGTCTTATGGGGTATTCCCTGTATGTAGTGTTTAGTACCAACCAAAAGTGGTTCAAGGCAGGACGTCCGGTGAACTGGCGACATTGGCGCCCAAGGCTTATTTATGCATTAGGGAATCAAGGGCTAGCCAGTCTGGTCCGATCCCAGTGAAAAGCTACTGTTGTACAAATTTATAAAAATAAAAGGTAATGCTGACTATAATAGAAAGGTGATAAAGGTGTTGGTAAGTGAGCATCAGAACTGAAGCACTGAGCAATAAAAGAAGGTAGTCTTCTCCGATGAATATAATTTTCTTTAACATCAATTGGAAGATTTGGTGCATGTGTGTCACTTTCCAGGGGAGGATATAACACCAGGATGCACAATGGAAAGGGAAGAAGCTGACGGAGGTAGTGTGATACTCTGGGGAATGTTCTGCTGGGAAATTTTGGGTCCTGGCATTTATTGGGAATTTAATTATTTTACACGTATCACCAACCTAAATATTGCTGCAGGCCAAGTACACCTCTTCTTGGCAATGATATTCTCTAATGGCAGTGTCTTTTTTCAACAGGTTAATCCGTCCTGCCACACTGTAAAAAGCATGAGGGGAACCTACATAATATTAGGCAGGTGTTTTTAATGGTCAAACGTCGTGTGTAGAATAGTTATAAGTAATATTTTAATATTGCAAGGCAATTTTGTAGGGTAATACTAGTTAGGTTTTAGTGTAATTTCTCCAATTTGACAAAAGCTTATTTTTTACTTGTTGATTATTATAGCAATCTATTGCTAGTTTTGACAATGTTAAACTGTGCCTCGCATTTAAGGTCATGTTCACACATATGTGTTTCCACTGTATTTTCCATAAAACAGTTCTAACATCTGTTTTTGGATTGTTTGTCTACCATTTGTATTTTGACCCTCTTACTGTTATTTATATACTTTATATTACTATTTTACTCACCAATCTAGAAATGCAGACCTCATTGCGTAACAGTAAAATATTTTATGAGTTAATGAGAGAAGTACAGTATCATGCTTTGGATTCAATAAAATGGTCTTAGGAATTTAGTGTATGCCTTGACGATGGAAACCATCTTTTTCTTTTTTGTTTTGCTATCCTCCTGGAAAAAAGACCAGGGTCCTATTAAATGGGAAGATACTCTTTCATGAACAAGGAATGAGGACTGATTTAGCGAGTTGTTTGCGTTCGAAAGACGGTCTATTACATGTGACATAGCTAAAGATTTTGCGGTTCAGTCGTCACTGTGATCGTCACTCATTCACTCATACAGCAATTACACACAAAGATTATTGAGCTCGCAAGTGGTGTGGAAAGCACTCTAATCTACTAACAACTGGAGAATTTTTGATTAGACAAGTGGATGTAGCGGCAATGAACTTTAATCATTTACGCAGGTAGATGTAGCCGATCTACAAAAACCCAGCGATTTATCATTTGTCAGTTCATCGTTGTACGCTATTACACGGGGCAATTATCTTTTTCATTCGAACAATTTATGAAAATTCGTACAATCGATCTAATAGGGCCTTTAGCAAATTGTTTTATCTTTATTTAAGGTAGATGTATAAGGCTGGGCAGATATCTTACAACCCTTTGGTGTGAGAAATCTGCCAATTTATAGGTAAGAAAACAATAGACATTTAGAAGGCACAGTAAAATATGATGACAAAAAGCCCATTTTCACCTAATAAAGTATACTGTAGGTCAGAAGGACTGAAATATACATATATAATACGAGACAGAATTCCAAAGATAGTAAAAAAAAAAGTGGATTTATTCACCACATGCTATCTTTGAAGGCTGTCTTGTATTTTGGAGTATTCTGACTATGTTTTTAGGGACACTGGTCCCGTGTCCTACAGAGAATATTGCACCCTATTCCTACGGATCAAGAAACGGTGCTGCTTTGTTATCTCCTATATATATATATATATATATATATATACACTACCGTTCAAAAGTTTGGGGTCACCCAGACAATTTTGTGTTTTCCATGAAAACTCACACTTATATTAATCAAATGAGTTGCAAAATGACTAGAAAATATAGTCAAGACATTGACAAGGTTAGAAATAATGATTTTTATTTCAAATAATAATTTCCTCCTTCAAACGTTGCTTTTGTCAAGGAATGCTCCATTTGCAGCAATTACAGCATTGCAGACCTTTGGCATTCTAGCTGTTAATTTGCTGAGGTAATCTGGAGAAATTTCACCCCATGTATCCAGAAGCCCCCCTCCCACAAGTTGAATTGGCTTGATGGGCACTTCTTGCGTACCATACGGTCAAGCTGCTCCCACAACAGCTCTATGGGGTTGAGATCTGGTGACTGCGCTGGCCACTCCATTACAGATAGAATACCAGCTGCCTGCATCTTCACTAAATAGTTCTTGCATAATTTGGAGTTGTGCTTTGGGTCATTGTCCTGTTGTAGGATGAAATTGGCTCCAATCAAGCGCTGTCCACAGGGTATGGCATGGCGTTGCAAAATGGAGTGATAGCCTTCCTTATTCAAAATGCCTTTTACCTTGTACAAATCTCCCACTTTACCAGCACCAAAGCAACCCCAGACCACCACATTACCTCCACCATGCTTGACAGATGGCGTCAGGCACTCTTCCAGCATCTTTTCAGTTGTTTTGCGTCTCACAAATGTTCTTCTGTGTGATCCAAACACCTCAAACTTTGATTCGTCTGTCCATAACACTTTTTTCCAATCTTCCTCTGTCCAATGTCTGTGTGCTTTTGCCCATATAAATCTTTTCCTTTTATTAGCGAGTCTCAGATATGGCTTTTTCTTTGCCACTGTGCCCTGAAGGCCAGCATCCCGGAGTCGCCTCTTCACTGTAGACGTTGACACTGGTGTTTTGCGGGTACTATTTAATTAAGCTGCCAGTTGAGGACCTGTGAGGCGTCTATTTCTCAAACCAGAGACTCTAATGTACTTGTCTTGTTGCTCATTTGTGCAGCGGGGCCTCCCACATCTCTTTCTACTCTGGTTAGAGCCTGTTTGTGCTGTCCTCTGAAGGGAGTAGTACATACCGTTGTAGGAAATCTTCAGTTTCTTGGCAATTTCTCGCATGGAATAGCCTTCATATCTAAGAACAAGAATAGACTGTCGAGTTTCACATGAAAGCTCTCTTTTTCTAGCCATTGTGAGAGTTTAATCGAACCCACAAATGTAATGCTCCAGATTCTCAACTAGCTCAAAGGAAGGTCAGTTTTATAACTCCTCTAAACAGCAAAACTGTTTACAGCGATGCTAACATAATTGCACAAGGGTTTTCACGTGTTTTCTAATCATCCATTAGCCTTCTAACACAGTTAGCAAACACAATGTACCATTAGAACCCTGGAGTGATGGTTGCTGGAAATAGGCCTCTATGCACCTATGTAGATATTGCATTAAAAACCAGACGTTTGCAGCTAGAATAGTCATTTAGCACATTAACAATGTATAGAGTGTATTTCTGATTAATTTAATGTTATCTTCATTGAAAAAAACTGTGCCTTTCTTTCAAAAATAAGGAAATTTCTAAGTGACCCTAAACTTTTGAACGGTAGTGTATATATATATATATATATATATATATATATATATATAGCAATTCCAAAATACAAGACAGCACTCCAAATTCAGTGAAAAATCGGATCACTTTAATCACCACTTGCGACGTTTCAGCCCTACTCCATGGGGCCTTTCTCAAGAAAAGAAAGGCCCCATGGAGTAGGGCTGAAACGTCGCAAGTGGTGATTAAAATGATCCGATTTTTCACTGAATTTGGAGTGCTATCTTGTATTTTGGAATTTGCTGGTTATATGATGTTTATATATACAGGGCTATGACATTAAAGACAGCAATATACAAAAAAAAAACGTAACTAACCAGAAATAAGACTAAATATGAAATACTGAAATACTTCAGCCAATATTTAAATACATAATAATTAGAATAAAAATATTAATTCCAAAAGAAAATCGTGATTTTTTTTTAGATTCTGTCTAAAATATGTTTATCTCATGAGGAAAATTAGGGCAAAAATCTAATTTATAAATAACATTTTCATATGGTTAGTGATATGTTAGTGACATTTACAAAAAGTGCATTCAATTGTGAACTAGAATATATTCTTAACCCAATTATTTAACCCAATAAACACAATTGGAACATATCTTAGAATATTATAAAATTAGAGTGAGATATAGAAATTCAAGAATCCATTGGGATTGAAATCAGAAGAGCAGAACTTGCTCAGGCTGTCTCTCTTGAACTAAGGCCATCTGGTAGCTCTAATTAAGCCAGGCGATTTGGGACAGGCTGTCGTGATTCTTTAATGTTTCTCTTTTCTTTTTGCACAGGAGACATCTGCAATGTAATATTTTGTGGACAGAAAAAAAGAACATTAAAGCAACAAAAAAACTATGACAAAAAGGCAGTTATCTTTGTGCAAAGCATGAGAAATGAATTACTTGCAAAGAGCAAGTTGATCTCAGAGTAGAAATATCTAAAGGTCTAATATTTCTGCAGGGTGTCTCAAAAGTAAGAAAAAAAAAACATAAAATGAAAACGGTGTGGCAGAAAACTGTTAGGCCATGTCACCAACATAGTGGCCATCTTGAATGCCGCCATCTTGAATTCAACTTCAGTTTTTCAAATAAGAAGGTACGTGTGTGACACCGCAAACTGGTAGAGAATTTCATGCTAACTTAACTTTATTCATTCTTATATTAAAACAGTGCAGATGCTGCAACACCTGACTGAGGAAGACCCAGACCGTTGAAGAGAATTTACAGAATGGTTACAGATTAATATCTGTGGGGTCATGTCAAGGCACTTGTTTTTTCTGTGATGATACAGAAAGTTGTTTATCTCAAAGACAGAATTGTTGATGCTTCTGTTTCATTGAGCCAGATGTTTTGGTGAATGTTCATCAGGAATGGGAGAAAAGCACAGCCTTAAAACTCAAAAATTGTGAACAGCATATCAAACACATTCTGGAGACCCAATGGTCAATCTTTTTATTTCACATAAAATAACATGAGAGCAAATAGAGTTATGTTAACAGGAAGCACACCATTGTTTTTTTCTGGTGAAATTCTCTACTAGTTTGATTGGACCTACCTTCAAATTATAAAAACTAAAGTTGAATCCAAGAAGGAGGCATTCAAGATGGCAGCCATGTTGTTGACATGGCCTAACAGGTTTCCTCCTTCCCCCACAGCTTGTGTCTTAAATTGGTTCACCGTCTGCTACAACCTTTGTAGACAAACTAGCTCCATTGTAAGCTTGCAAGTGGGCTATTTTGAGCTCAAATACGGAGTACCTATCACAATACTAACAGTCAAGAGGAATACAAGGCACAGAAACTTATCGATTGAAAACAGGTATAGTAACAAACTAATAATGACAAATAATGGGAATAAATGGATCATGGTTGATAACAGTCAAATGATAATAATAATAAACAGATGATGGGTCATGGTAACAAGCTGCCACAACAAACCCTTACTGTCTCAAACACTGTCCCGAACAGAGTCCCTAATCTGTATATACTGTCCCTAACACAACATTAGAAATAAAAGCAAAACTTACCAGATTCAAAACCCAGTAAAACAAGACAAGCAGCACAGAGGAAAAATTGAGACAGGTTAAAACTGAACAACTAAATAATACTAAACACTAAAGCAAACCAGTACTGAGGAAATACAAGATAGAGGTTCAAAAAAACTAGACTAGGCTGGTAACAATCATGCATAGAGAAGCACAAGCAAATACACATAGAATATGTTATCACCAACACCCTAATGCTGAAGCCAGGGATTCTTAAGGAGAGGCAGACCAATCAGGCAGCTTTCTCCAAATGAGCCTCAGTGGCTCAAATCAGTTTGGTCATCTTACCTGAATATATGAATCAGCTGTGCAACAGTTGCCTTAGCAACTGCCCCAGCTGCTGCTTAATAGGTAGATGACAAGTTTATAGATACATACAAACCCGATGCTCGTAATAATAACATTGCTCAATTAATAAACTAGGGAATAAAGCTACATCCCTTGCAGTTGTCTTTACACAGGTTGAGGTACTAAATGTGTTATTGAGGCTTTAAGCACAGATGTCAAAACCATCAGGCCCAGTGGTGCTACCTTCTGTAATGACAGGTGTTGTTCCCTGTGGATCTGCATACATTTCTCATTGATAAGACCAGCCCTGCTGGTTGTGCGGTACTTGATACTTAAAAATTACACCTAAATTATACACTAACAACCTGTGCACTAAACCACATACCGGTTGTTGTTTTTTTTAATTCCAGTGGTTTTGTATATATGTCTGTTAACATTTTGTATGATACATTGCTAGACAGTGGTGCCTGAGTATATTTAGATATTTTACGCACAGAATCTTATTGCAGTCTAATTTATTTTTGTGGTAGTTGCAGCTACATCACTCTTGGTAGCTGTGTTTCAATTGTAGTGCACATTTACTCTTTATTAACACAAATGTTTGTTATACAGTTGGCAGTGTACATCTGGAAAAAAAACTGAATATAAAAACGAATACTGTACAGTATCAATTCTATGGGGCAGAAGTATGTCTAGGTATATCCTTTCGCCACATATCTGACAAACATTTTCTTGAGGGCATTCAAAGTATGGCCTACAATTTTAACAAAATTGCATGAAAGCACAAAAGTTTGGCAGATACAACATTAAAAAAGAATTGCAGAGACAACATGAGTTGTCCCTCTTTGATTTACTTGAAAATTTGGAGGTACGTCTTTTCTCGCTTCCTGTCACAGAATCTTTCGTCAATAGAAATGCACAACCAAATATTCAGCAGTCCTCAAAATCTGCTGCAAGATCTATTTTAGCAAGCTCGTCTGTCACCTGTTCACATAAGCCTTCATGGAAATCCCATTTCAGTGCGGAAGAATTCCATGAATTACCAGAAGCACAGTGACAAATTTCTTCAGTGTATTCAGCAACTGAGTGCCTTCCTTGGCAAAGATTACATTAAACTCTCTCAGCAGTAGCACAGCAGTAAGGGTCAAACTGGCAAACATGAACAAATAGACGCAAGAAGTATAAAGCTGAGGGTAAATATAGGGCAGAAAATACTGTGATTGGCTACAAAGCAGTTGCAGTCCATTAGTAATCACCAAGAGCTGTAAATACATGGCTGGGACAAATCCACAACAAACAAGGCTCTTTGTAACAGAACAGTCAAAGCTGCAAAGCAAGCCTGGAGAGTCCATAGTTCAAGTCCAGAAAGTTTAGTTCCTGTCAACGACATGGATATATTATATGCATAGGTACATAAAATACACAGGAATTATTGAGGAAGGTGGATGAATTTGAAGCAGTTTCCACTATTTTTTTTAAAAGCTACCAATCTTTTCTTGCTCTAGTGTATCTAAAATTGAAAGGTTTCTGCTGTTTTATGTTTATAGCTCCTATGCAGATTTATGTTTTATCGTGGTTACCGACTACTAACAACCCTTATTTAGTGTGATCCTGCAATCATATTGCCTTTCAATTCTCCTCTACTGCTTGGTAACATATATTCAGCAGGTTATAAGAAGTACAGGACAGATGGAAGGGAATTAAACTTGGCTGCAGGACCAGACATACTCAGAGTCAGTTTGTAGCCTGTAACCATGAAGACACATTTGTCTTGAGCAGAAGACACTAAAAGGTATGATACTTTTAATCAATACCATTTCCACAAACGTCCTTGTATTATAATATATAGGATGATATTCGTAATATGGGATGATTTACGTTTAAATTATTAGAATGTGAGAAGTCACTAAGGAGTTCCATGAACATATTATAGCATGAGGCCACAGATTTGCAGTATCTGGGGTGTATGCATTAGGATGTTTTGAAGCAGCAGGAACACAGAACTGTCTAAAACACACTGCAGCAGCTGAAGAACCCTTTTAAAAAAATAAAACAGGGAGGGACCAAAACATGTCAATTAGCACCAGAGATTGAGCATTTTGCAAAAGTTATCAACAACAGATTGTTTCTACAGGAAGTGATAACTAGTGTTCATGTAGTGCAAGTCATCGCAGTATAGTCGCCATTTTCTGACATAAGAATGTGATATTTATACAAATATAATTTAGTGATGTGTCAATGGAGAATTACCATTGATGTGTATCATATAAACATACAATACTAAATAGTAATTTTAATCTGAAGTATTAATTTCTTAATCTACGGCTATATGGCACAGATAACTTCTGCTGCAGAAGTTGACCTTTCATGACATGAATACATTGAATAGTTAGGCTGGGTTCACACAACCTATTTTCAGGCGTAAACGAGGCGTATTATGCCTCGTTTTACGCCAGAAAATAAGGCTACAATACGTCGGAAAACATCTGCCCATTCATTTGAATGGGGTTGCCGACGTATTGTGCAGACGACCTGTAATTTACGCGTCGTCGTTTGACAGCTGTCAAACGACGACGCGTAAATGGACTGCCTCGGCAAAGAAGTGCAGGGCACTTCTTTGCCACGTAATTTGAGCTGTTCTTCATTGAACTCAATGAAGCACAGCTCAAGATTTACGAGCGTCTCAGACGGCTCGCAAAATGCGAGGAGGAGCATTTACGTGTGAAACGAGGCAGCTGTTAACAGTCTGTCTTTTCACACGTAAATGCCTCTCATCGTGTGAACATACCCTAACATAATGTCCTGTAGAATGCATGTGAAATTATCTTTTTCTCTTAAGGCTTACCTAAGTTTCAGGTAACTTTTCAGAAAAAGCTGTAATTCTCAATTGTCTCTGAGCTAGTGGGCAGAGATTAACTGCAATCATGTCTTCTATACACTGCACATATAAAAGAACAGAATCCTGCTCTCCTCTCTATTCCCTTTCTCTTGTTGTGGTGCTGTCTTTTGCCGTGGTGTTGCACTTGTGGGGGGACGTGGCCCAGAGCCAAGGTGTCTTGGCCTGGCAGCAGGGGTGCTTCTGGGCCACTGAGTTGCTCCCTCTGCGAGTGCGGTATAGTTGTGGTGGGCGCCGCCATGCGGTGCTGCAAACAATAGGGTAGGGTCCCATTTAGAGGAGGTTGGCGTCATGTGGCAAGTGGGCTTATACAATTTGATCAAAATGTTAACAAAGAACCTCATGTTCATGTTTATTAATTAATACTGTGGATGTGCGGTCCTAGTTTCTCCTCTTGAATTTGAGTATACATATAGAATCTTTCCCTTTTTTGCAATTTCTGGTACCAGCACTCCACACTTTTGACCCAGCTGATTTTAATTAAAGGGAATGTGTCGCTAGAATTATTATTTTTTTTTTAGTTAAACAATTATTATTTAAATGATTACACATTGTTTTAATTTTTTTAATTATTTCACAAGTCAGGAAATATTATAAATTAGATTCTAATTTATAACATTTCCATGTGCTGGTCACTAGAGGGAGCAGTTCCCAAAATTGCAGCATGGTCAATGTGGTAAAGAAACCTCATTGCTTTATGCTGCAAATTTGGGGTAGACACACTCGCTCTAGTGTCCTCACACAATCCCCCTCCCTTATTCTGGCTAGTGCCAGGAGAAGGAGGGGTTTGAATCTTCAAACCTCCTACACTGTGTGCCGCCATTTTCTGAGCGACTGCACAGTGTAGGAGGATAAGATACAGTGCTAAGCAGACAGTATAACACAAACGTACACGAACATAATACACACATCACATACACGAACATAAATTACCTGCTCCTGCCACCGCTGCCGCCTCTGCTCCTATTCCTAGCGTCTTCGCTTCCTTGAACATATGGCCGGAAGTCGTCATCTTACTGTCCGGCAGCGGCTTCCGGTCCACATGAAAATGGCGCTGGATTTCGCTTTGCTAACGAGCTTCGTTTTGGTCTGTGTGGGAGATGTATGTGCCGTATTCCATCTCTGTATGTGTCGTTAATCGACACATACAGAGGTGAAAAAAATGGCAGCCCACATAGAGAAGTAGAAGTAAGAAAAAAGTAAAAAGTAGGACACAAGAACACAAATAAATAACATTTATTTTAATATCATACTAAAACCAATATTATAAAAAAAAAAAAAAATCATGCCACCTTCCCTCTAACCCCTTCTCGACATTTGACATATCCATACGCCAAAGTCGGGTAGGGTAAATATGGAGCGGGCTCACGGAGTGAACCCGCTCCATACGATGCGGGTGTCAGCTGTATGATACAGCCGACACCTCAGAGTAACTAGCGGCATCGCGATCGAGCGCGATCCCGCTAGTTTAACTCGTTAAATGTCGCGGTCAACAGGGACCGCAGCATTTAAATCATTAGAAAGAGGGGTCAACCCCCTCTAACAGCTCATCGCACCACCTGCAACGCAATTGCGGGGGGAAGATGGTTGCTACTGCTGCCTGGGGGCCTAATGAAGGCCCCCAGGTCCGCCATCTTTGTACACCTATTAAGCCCTGCCTCCAGAATCACAATATACTGCAATACATTAGTATTGCAGTATATCGTGCAAGCGATCTAACAATCGCTGGTTGAAGTCCCCTAGGGGGACTAATCCAAAAAGTAATAATGAGTTCAAGTTGTTTTTTTTGTGTAAAAAAAAATTAAATATTACAAATTCAAAAAACCCCCCTTTTCCCATTTTCCCCCTAGAGCATAGTAAAAAAAATAAAAAAAATAAAGATAATTGGTATCGCCGCGTCGGTAAAAGTATGAATTATTAAAAATGTATCATTATTTAACCCGCACAGTGAACGCCGTAAAAAAAAATTGGAAACGACAGAATCTCTATTTTTTGGTCACCTAATCTCCCACAAAAAATGAAATAAAAAGTGATCAAACTGTAATGATGGGGGTAGGGAAACAGACAAGTGAGCCCTAATCTTCCCGCCACTCAGTCCCTGCCTACTTGCAACGACCCGCCCTAGGCGACGGGGTACAACTGGGCGACAGTCCCTACGCTCAATAAGTGCACGACAGACAAACAGACAAGGGTACACAGAAGCTAAGGGAAATGGGGCAGTTGCCCACGGCAACACCGTGAGCAACAAGAGTAGTGAACAAGCCGAGTCAAACCAGGAGTGTACAAGGTACCAAACGCAGAGCAGGAGAGTAGTCAGTAAGCCAGGGTCAATATGAAGCAGGGTCAAATAGTTCAAGAAGCTGCAGCAGGTCCAGGAAACCAAACGAGAAGAATCACAAGCAAGGAGGAACAGGAAAGGCAGGTATAAATAGACAGAGGGCGGGAGCTAGCTCCGTCTGGCCAGGCCGTGATAGGCTCTCCCACTCCTAAGCCTGCCATCCTGAGTGGTGAAAGATGGAGTCAGTGTCACAGACATAGAAGCAGGTGCAGACTGATTACCTATGGGCGTAGACAAAGAAGCTGTGCCTGGCAGATCCTTTACAGTACCCCCCCTTTTATGAGGGGCCACCGGACCCTTTCTAGGTGGACCTGGTTTATTGGGGAAATGAAGGTTGAACCTCCTGACCAATACCCCAGCGTGAACATCCCGGGTGGGTACCCAAGTCCTCTCCTCAGGCCCGTATCCTCTCCAATGGACCAGGTACTGGAGGGAGCCTTGGACCATCTTGCTGTCCACAATCTTGGCCACCTCGAATTCTACCCCCTCAGGGGTGAGAACGGGGACAGGAGGTTTCCTCGAGGGAGCCAAGGACGGGGAGCAGCGTTTAAGGAGGGAGGCATGAAACACGTCGTGTATTCGAAAAGATGGGGGCAACTCCAGTCGGAAGGAGACAGGATTGAGGACTTCCATGACCTTGTACGGCCCTATAAACCGGGGAGCAAACTTCTTGGACGGGACTTTAAGGCGCAAGTTCTTTGACGATAGCCACACCAGATCCCCGACCATAAACAAGGGGTTAGCAGAACGTCTTCTATCTACCCGAGTTTTTTGTATGCTCTGGGACGCCTCTAGGTTCTTCTGAACCTGGGCCCAGACTGTGCACAGTTCCCGATGAACGACATCTACCTCGGGATTGTTGGAACTACCAGGTGAAACGGAGGAGAACTGAGGATTAAACCCAAAATTACAGAAAAAGCAGGAGACCCCTGACGAGTTACTGACCCAGTTATTAAGGGAAAATTCGGCGAGGGGAATGAATGAGACCCAATCATATTGACAGTCAGAGATAAAACACCTTAAATATTGTTCTAGAGACTGATTAGTCCTCTCAGTTTGGCCATTAGTTTCAGGAAGGAAGGCAGAGGAGAAGGACAGATCAATCTCCAACTTTTTACAGAAGGCTCTCCAAAACAATTAAACAAATTGTACCCCTCTGTCAGAAACAATATTGGCAGGGACCCCATGGAGACGCAGGACGTGTTTGACAAACAAGGTAGCTAACGTCTTAGTATTGGGTAGTTTCTTGAGGGGCACAAAGTGGCACATGTTACTGAAGCGGTCTACTACAACCCACACCACCGACTTGCCTTGAGATGGAGGCAAATCGGTGATAAAATCCATGGAGATATGGGTCCAAGGTCTCTGGGGAATGGGCAAAGAACGTAGTAAGCCCGCTGGTTGGGACCTGGGAGTCTTGGACCTAGCACAAACCTCACAAGCGGCGATGTAGGCCTTAACGTCTTTAGGCAACCCAGGCCACCAATAGTTTTGCAATGAGGTGCTTGGTACCCAGGATGCCTGGATGACCAGATAGCGCGGAGTCATGATTTTCCCTATGTACCCTTATCCGGAATTGCAGGGGAACAAACAGCTTGTTCTCAGGAAGGTTCCCGGGAGGTGAACCTTGATCAGCCGCAATTTCAGAGACTAAATCAGAATCAATAGAGGAAATTATTATACCTGGAGGCAAAATACAAGCAGGATCTTCCTCCAAAGCAGGGCTGGCCATGAAGCTACGCGACAGTGCATCAGCCTTAATATTTTTAGACCCAGCCCTATAGGTAACCAAAAAGTTGAATCTGGTAAAAAATAACGCCCATCGAGCTTGTCTCGGGTTTAGCCTCCAGGCAGATTCTAGGAAAACCAGATTCTTGTGGTCGGTAAGGACCATTACCTGGTGCCTAGCCCCCTCCAGGAAGTGGCGCCACTCTTCAAATGCCCATTTAATGGCTAATATCATAGTTACTCTCAGTGGGCGAAAACTTCCTGGAGAAGTAGGCACAGGGACGGAGATGGGTCAGGGACCTGGTACCCTGGGACAAGACAGCCCCCACTCCCACCTCGGACGCGTCAACCTCCACGATAAATGGCTCCATTTGGTTGGGCTGAACCAGCACCGGGGCCGAGATAAAGCACTTCTTAAGGACCTCAAAAGCCTGGACAGCCTCAGGAGGCCAGTGGAGGAGGTCAGCACCTTTGCGAGTGAGAACCGTAAGAGGCTTAGCGATGACCGAGAAGTTAGCAATAAATCTCCTGTAATATTTAGCGAACCCCAAGAAGCACTGTAACGCCTTCAGGGAGGCAGGTTGGACCCAATCCGCCACAGCCTGGACCTTGGCGGGGTCCATGCGGAATTCATGAGGAGTGAGGATTTGACCCAAAAATGGTATCTCCTGCACCCCAAACACACATTTTTCGGTCTTCGCAAACAGTTTGTTTTCCCGAAGGACCTGGAGCACCTTCCTGACATGCTCAATGTGGGAGGACCAGTCCTTGGAAAACACAAGTATGTCATCAAGGTACACTACAAGAAATACCCCCAGGTAATCTCTTAAAATCTCATTTATGAAATTCTGGAAGACCGCGGGAGCATTACACAACCCAAAGGGCATGACGAGGTATTCGAAATGACCTTCGGGCATGTTAAACGCAGTCTTCCACTCAACCCCCTCTTTGATGTGGATAAGGTTATACGCCCCCCGTAGATCAAACTTAGAGAACCATTGGGCCCCCTGAACCTGATTAAAGAGATCAGGAATCAAAGGAAGGGGATACTGGTTCCTTACAGTGACCTTATTCAAGTTACGGTAGTCAATGCATGGCCTAAGACCACCATCCTTCTTCCCTATGAAGAAGAAGCCAGCACCTACCGGAGAAGTAGAGGGGCGAATGTAACCCTTGGCCAGGCATTCCTGGATATACTCTCTCATGGCTTCACGTTCGGGACAAGAGAGATTAAATATCCTACCCTTAGGGAGCTTAGCTCCCGGTACCAAATCGATAGCGCAATCGTATTCTCCATGAGGAGGTAACACTTCGGAGGCCTCCTTAGAGAAAACATCAGCGAAGTCCTGAACAAACTCAGGTAGCGTGTTCACCTCCTCAGGGGGAGAAATAGAATTAACAGAAAAACATGACGTCAAGCATTCATTACTCCATTTGGTAAGATCCCCAGTATTCCAGTCAAACGTGGGATTATACAACTGCAACCAGGGAAGGCCTAAAACCAAATCGGACGATAATCCCTGCATAAACAGTACAGAGCACTGCTCCAAATGCATGGAGTCAACAAGGAGTTCAAAAACAGGGATATGCTGTGTAAAATAACCATTAGCAAGAGGAGTGAAGTCGATACCCACTACCGGGACAGGTTTAGGCAAATCAATTAAAGGCATAGCTAGAGACATAGCAAATTCCAAAGACATGATATTAGCAGAAGACCCTGAATCCACGAAGGCACTGCCGGTAGCAGACCTACCACCAAAAGAGACCTGAAAGGGAAGCAAGATTTTATTAGGTTTCATATTTACGGGATATACCTGTGCGCCCAAGTGACGTCCCCGATGATCACTTAGGCGCGGAAGTTTTCCGGATGCTTATTCTTACGCCTAGGACAGGTGTTCACTTGATGCTTGTCGTCCCCACAATAGAAGCAGAGACCATTCTTCCTGCGGAACTATCTACGTTGTTGGGGGGACACGGAGGAAGAAGCAACGGAACCTCGGGAGGCATCATAGGGGAATCAGATGAGAAAACACAAAAACGTTCAAGTTGTCGTTCCCTGAGACGTCGGTCAAGCCGTACCGCTAAAGCCGTAACCTGGTCTAGGGAGTCAGAAGAGGGATATCTAACTAGCAGGTCTTTCAGGGCGTTCGACTGACCCAACCTAAACTGGCACTTTAAGGCAGGGTCATACCACCGAGAAGCTACGCACCACTTCCTAAAGTCAGAACAATACTCCTCAACAGGTCTCTTACCCTGACGTAAGGTCACCAGCTGACTCTCGGCAAAGGCAGTCTTGTCAGTCTCGTCATAAATGAGTCCGAGAGCAGAAAAGAAAAGATCAACGGAGGAAAGTTCAGGGGCGTCAGGAGCCAAGGAGAAGGCCCATTTTTGGGGCCCTTCCTGGAGCCGTGACATAATTATACCCACCCGCTGGCTCTCAGAACCTGAGGAGTGGGGCTTTAAGCGAAAATAGAGCCTACAACTCTCCCGAAAGGAGAGAAAAGTCTTCCGGTCCACTGAGAACCGGTCAGGCAACTTGAGGTGGGGTTCAAGAGGTGAGGTGAGGGGCACTACCATGGTAGCATCAGGCTGGTTGACCCTCTGAGCCAGGGCCTGGACCTGTAGGGAGAGACCCTGCATTTGCTGAGCCAGGGTCTCAAGGGGGTCAATAGTAGTGTGAGGGACCAGGGTAGACTAGGTATATGGGCTTGTGATTATGTAATGATGGGGGTAGGGAAACAGACAAGTGAGCCCTAATCTACCCGCCACTCAGTCCCTGCCTACTTGCAACGACCCGCCCTAGGCAACGGGGTACAACTGGGCGACGGTCCCTACGCTCAATAAGTGCACGACAGACAAACAGACAAGGGTACACAGAAGCTAAGGGAAATGGGGCAGTTGCCCACGGCAACACCGTGAGCAACAAGAGTAGTGAACAAGCCGAGTCAAACCAGGAGTGTACGAGGTACCAAACGCAGAGCAGGAGAGTAGTCAGTAAGCCAGGGTCAATATGAAGCAGGGTCAAATAGTTCAAGAAGCTGCAGCAGGGCCAGGAAAACAAACGAGAAGAATCACAAGCAAGGAGGAACAGGAAAGGCAGGTATAAAGAGACAGAGGGCGGGAGCTAGCTCCGTCTGGCCAGGCCGTGATAGGCTCTCCCACTCCTAAGCCTGCCATCCTGAGTGGTGGAAGATGGAGTCAGTCTTACAGACATAGAAGCAGGTGCAGACTGATTACCGATGGGCGTAGACACAGAAGCTGTGCCTGGCAGATCCTTTACACAAACCGTGGCATTTACATCAAAACGGTATTATTAAAAACTACAGCTTATCCCGCAAAAAATAAGCCCTTTATATAATTTTATTAGATCAGTTAGGGTATGTGCACATGATAACGTCAATTACGGCTGAAATTACCGAGCTGTTTTCAGCAGAAAACAGCTCCTGCATTTCAGACGTAATTGCTTCCTTTGTGCGTTTTGCGAGGCGTCCATTACGGACGTAATTTGGAGCTGTTCTTCATTGAAGCCAATGAAAAATGGCTCAAATTACGCCCCAAGAAGTGTCCTGGACTTCTTTGATGAGGCTGTTAATTTACGCGCCGTCTTTTGACAGCGACGCGTAAAATGACAGGTCGTCGGCACAGTACATCGACAAACCCATTGAAATGAATGGGCAGATGTTTGCCGACGTATTTGAGCCGTGTTTTCAGGCGAAATTCGAGGCTGAGTTGATCCATAACCATGACCTCACCATCAAACCCACTGATAAAGGGGGTGAGGTCATGGTTATGGATACTAACACATACATGACTGAAGCATACAGACAACTGAGTGACACAGATGTATATAGAGTGTTAAAACATGACCCTAGAGGTGATATTGAAAAAAAAAATGATTTCTTGACACAAGCATTTGATGAGGGTGTTATTGATCATCCAAATAATCCTTGCCTTTATTTGCTTCCTAAAATCCATAAGGGGCTGGCGAACTCACTAGGTTGCCCGATTGTATCCGGCCGAGGATCTCTATAAAGTAACGTCTATATTTTTGTAGATAGGGCATTAAGACACTTTGCTACGGGAACCAAATCATACATTAGGGATACCTCAGATTTTTTGTATAAATTAAAACAGATAAAACCTCCATCAGGGGCACTTTTAGTGTCTTTTGATGTGGTTTCCCTTTATACGTCTATCGGACATGACAGAGGTATTGAGGCAGTGAGACGTAAACTTAATAATTCGGATTATGCAGCTCCTTGTAGAGAGTTTATCATTACTCTACTGGAGCTTATTTTGACCTCTAATTATTTCATGTTTGATGAGAAATTCTATGTTCAACTAAAAGGCACGGCTATGGGGTCTAATATGGCCCCAACCTATGCCAATATATTCATGGACATGATTGAGGAGATGTGCATCTATGTGTCCCACCACTTCACTCATGTTTTGGGGGGGTGGAGATACATAGACAACATCTTCCTCATCTGGACACATACTGTGACCTCTTTGGAGTCATTTCATCAGTTTCTTAATCAGATTGATCAAAATATTCAATTTACTATGCCCTATTTAAGTGATAAGGTCCAGTTCCTTGACGTCAATGTTATGCTGAAAGGTAATATTCTGACCACCGGCTTGTAAACGAAAGATACAGATCGTAATACCCTTTTAAAATTTGAGAGTTTCCATCCCAAAAATATGATACGGTCACTAGCATTTAGCCAAATGATGAGAGCAAAGCGTATTGTGGATGACCCGACTGATTTAGATGCATCTTTACACCTCATGATCTCTAACTTTACACAAAGAGGGTACCCTAAACATTTGTTATATACGCACAAAGCGAAAATTAATAATATCTCTAGGAAATCACTATTGAGTAAATCTAAGCGTATTAAAAGTAAACTGATACCATTTGTGTCTACGTATAATGCTCTAAGTGGTAATATCTCAAAAATATTGAACAATCATTGGCCAATAATTAAAAACACATTTGTGAATTGAATAATCCGCATCTTATGTCATATCGAAGATCTAGTAACCTACGAGATAAACTGGTAAAAACTAGGGTGTGTGAGATTCCGCCTAGGGGTAAACAAACTCTGCTTAAATCTTTAAAACCAGGCAATTTCCCATGCCATAGATGTGTTAATTGCAATCTTATGCATAGGGGCAATATATTTGAACATCCTGTGACACATAAATCATATAAGATTAAACATCATGTAACCTGCGATACTGATTGGGTAATCTATGTACTATGGTGCCCCTGTCAGCTGTTGTATGTGGGTGAGACCACATGTGATTTTAAAACTAGATTGAATAACCATCGATACTCAATCAGAAAAAAGAAGTGTGATTTGCCCGTAGCAAAACATTTTTCGGAATATGGTCATACGGAAAAGGATATAAGATTTATGATTATTGACCATATCCCAATACCTTGTAGTGGTAGCGATAGACATACATTACTACACAAATGTGAATTAAAGTGGATTTTTTAAAATTAAATTCTCTGCGACCTAACGGTCTAAATGTTGATTTTAATGTAGCCAGAGCTATTTTTTGAAGATGCTCGCCCTCAGCCTCATTCTAACCTATAGCTATGTTCATCCTCAGCAAACAGATTTTGTGATACATGTCTTTTTGATATTATTTTTAACATACCTTTTCTATTGTAGATTACTATGGGACTGCAAGACCACTCCAGATTATACATATTGATAGAACATATAATGTATCAATGTGATTTTGTATATTTGAATTAAATGTAGACCAACTATAAGGATAAACGGACATTTGACTTATTATGTTCAGTGATCAGGATATTTGATATTATATTGGTATTATTTCTGACATATAGTAGGGTTATATTAAAAGTACATCTTTATCTTGTTTTAATATGAACGCCCATATGGGTCCGATACACGAGTAAAAGGTTATGTGTGTTGGACCGTGTACACGAAAGTGTTACGCGTTTTTTTCCACTTACCTGGATGGTGGTGACCGTCGAACTTGTAAAGTGATCAGGGACCCTCCTCCCTGATGTGGACTCTATAATATATACCTAAGTGGTAATATGCAACACAAAAAATAATTCTTATGAAGATATGTAACTTTAGCCTAGTGCTTTTATATCGCCCTCTTCATGTGTCCATAAATCTTGGTAAATTTACCTTCCTTTTGTGCTGATCACTGACGTTATATGCTATGCCGTCTTTTTATTTTCTTCCTGCAAAAATCTGCCCAGGAGATTTTGTTTACCAGCGATCGGTATCTAAGCGACCAGAGCGATATGTCACTTCCGGTCTGGATTGATCCGACGCATGCGCATTAGAGCATGACAGACGCTAATGTGGATGACAGGGATCATACGTCATACAACAAACGAGTGCTTGCTCTCTGATTGGCCAGTGGTCGTGCAGTCTCGAGTCTTTTCCCAGCAGTTGAATATTGTAATCTATATAATTATGCCATTTTCTTGCTGAATTTATGTTTGTTATATGTTGTTTTTAATACTTATTCACAAATTCACATTGTGTATAATTTTATGTTGCCTTGATACTCTTTTGATGTTTTTATCACGCTATTTTGAGATGTATATGCCAGGCTCATTATCTTAATGAGACTGATTATGTATATTAGATGAACACTATACAAACCACTGAATATGCATGTATCACTATGCTTGAAAAAGGCCCCAAGCTGGGACTGAAACGTTGCACTTGCCATGTTGGCACAATAAACCACATCTTTTTTTTCACCTTGATTACCGGAGTGCTGGTGGATTTATTTTTGTGATATCTACATTGTCTTTGGATCAAGACTACTAGCTGGCACCCTTTATTATTGGATTATTCTATTTGGAAAGGGAGTGCTGCTGTCTCTCTTTGAGATATATATATATATACATATTTATATATATATATACATATATATATATATATACATATGCATATATATATATATATATATATATATATATATATGAAAGTAGCAGCATCATGGAGGACATTATACAGCAGTAATGAGCTGACAATTCTCACTGGGGAAAGAATTAACATTTACCAGTTAGCTGAAGCGCGCCTGTGTGTTTTCCCTCAGTCTGCTCCTCCTCCCCCTCCCCACTTCATAGACCTGTATGGACAGCTTGTCTGTGTCTAACTCACTCTCTCCTGCTCCCCTCCCCTCTCCATGGACTTGTATAGGCAGGCAGGGAAGAGATACGCTCCCACTTTCTGCACTCTGTCTATTCTGCTCTATAACTAGGGACAGACTTTGCTTGAAAACAGGGGATGAAAAGCAGATTACAAGAAGGGAGACATCTAGTGCAGTACTTCACACAGAATTTGCATAAATAAAACAAAAAAATGTTAACAGTAAGTAAATTACAAAGTTAATATATATCAGGCATACTATTAGATTAGCAGAAGTTGTTTAAAACATTTGTGTCCATTCAAGCTTTTTTCTTGAATGGACACAAATTTGAATGGACACAAATTTTTATATATGTATTTTTATATATGTTGCTAATAAAAATTTTGTATGTTTAATATATCTTTGGCTACAAACTCTCTTCTTTTGTCTTCAATATAGCTTAATAGAGTTGCCTATCTGATTATATATGGGAGGTCGGTCCTTGACCTAGACCTAGCCCAGAGTATTAATGCGTTCAGGAGTACATGTTTTGATTACTTTTTTCTTTAGCTGTTGCATGAAAAATTGCAGGATTTTCTGGCAATATTCAATACTCATTGAAATCCACTTAAATGCAGCAAATCAGCTAATAGGTTTTTTAATTATTCCCAAAGTGTTCACTTTATAAGATTCAAAAAGGGTATAAAAAGATTCATAGGATGAATCAAAGATGTTCAAATTTTGTTTTATTAAAAGTTTGTGAAAAAAAATAAATCCTTTCATATGTCTTAGAATTATTTGCAGGAGCTAAGATTCGAATCTGAAAAGGTGCACATGTACATAAACTTCTAAATGATCTGTAAATCTCTGCTGGTAGTTTTGATTTCTTTATTTTTTGCATATTTTGTGCTCATTCTCTTATATTTTGGCACTGTAATATGGCATGCAGTAGAGCATGGCACCATTTTTTTTGCATTGGAGAATGCCTCAATCAGAGGTACAGAATGGACCCACAGAATTGTATGGGCAGCTTATTACAGATTTGTGCAGTCATGTCCATGAGGCTGTGTTAACTGTTCTGCATTTGTTTTGTTTTTTAAAACTTGTGTAGGCTCTAGACAGAGCCTTGAACAGAAAGCAGAACCTTTTAAAGTGTGTTACAGCTCCTCACTGTTCTTATCACAGCCTAACTAAATTTTAAATCTTCACTTGAAGTTTTCAGTTTTGAGTTAAAAGGGCACACCATGTGCTAGACTTAGATACGGTGCCCAGCAGACAGTATCACACGTGGTGTGATACGGTCTGATGGGCCCTGAAACCAGGAACATATTTGCCACTAGGCACTAATGCTCTGCCCGGGGACTACATCACTGCTCCCGACTTCACTGTCCATATATGGACAGTGATGTCGGGAGCTTTCCGCGGTATAAGTTTAACGTATACCTGTGACAGATGCCATACAGTTGCATCCGTCACCCATAGGCTCCCAGGTCTAATTCACATCTGCGTTGGAGGCTCCGTTAGGGGACTCCGTAGCAGATTCCACTAAAAATACTGGAAGCAATAGCGCAGTATGCTGCACTATTGTTTCCGGTAAAACCACAGAGACCCCGATGGAACCCATTAAAGTCAATGGGTTCCATCGGACGCCGGTTGTCTCCTGCACTTTCAGCATTTTCATTGTTTTGCTCCTCTGAGGGAGCAGAACAACAGAATGCCTAACGCAGATTTTAACAGGGACTTGCCTGGTTACTAGCTATGATTCACCTACGTTTGAAAGTATGTGAGTAAGTGTTAATAACTCCTACCGCAGGGACTCCTTTGTATCTGAAGGAGTCCCTGCACTAGATTTTTTTAGTGTCGCACACGCCCAAGATACGTAGAGATTCTGGCACATCCTGGGTCACCCTGTGCCCCTGACAAGCATCAGTAAACTAAGCTTTGACAGCTATAAGCAGTCATTGGATAGATTACATCAAAAGTAGGCCAATGACCTGGGGATAACCTGGGACCACGTAATGGAAACTAATCAATGACCGTTTAGAGCTGTCACTGCTTCGTTAACTGTCACGGAACCAGGAAAGGTAAGTATAATAACTGTTTTGTAGGATCACCCGGGATGTGCCAGAATCTCAGCGTATCTCGGGCGCATGCGCCGCTAAAAATCATAGTGCGGCCACTCCTTCAGATACAAATGAGTCCCTGCACTAGAAGTTATTAACAGTCATTCCAGAGGCATAGCTAGGGGGGCAGGCGGGGCATGCACCCTGGGTGCAACTAGGATATTAGGTGGGGGGGCGCCGAGCCGGGCACAAATACAATTAAATACTCCACCTGGAGAAGAATCCCCCCTGACATCACTATCCATATATGTACAGTGACGTCAGGTGCTCCTCCAGGAGAGGAATTATACCTCCTAACCGTCCCGGACAGTCTGGTGTATGTCCCGCAGTCAACTGTATCTGCGTCCTCATACAGTATAATGCCCCCTTAGCTGTCCCATACCCAGTATAATGCCCCCTCAGCAGCTGCCATATGAGTCCCCCTCCCATACCCAGTATAATGCCCCCTTAGGTATGTACCTAATAGAAAAACAATAACATAAATACCTAGCCCCGTTCCCAAGACTGGTGGAGGATCCTTCTCCTCCTCTGCACTGTGCTGTGAGTGACTCGGCACAGACAGGCGCAATGACGTCACTACATCATGCCTGCCTGCGCTGAGCCGTTCGCGTCACAGTGAATGCTAGAGCAAAGCTCCAGCATTGAACCCAACTGAATGTGCGTCCTGTGGACACAGATTCAGTTGGGAATTGCGACCGTTGCGACCCCTATATCTACGCCACTGCCGGCCTGGGAGTGGGCCAGTCGGGTCATCTGACCTCATGTCACTGACTCAGGTCAAGTGACCGGACTGGTCCACTTTTGGGCTGGCACAGTCCAGTCACCTTACCTCACGTCACTGACTCAGGTCAGGTGACCGGACTGATCCTCTCTTGGGCCGGCACGCACTGACCTCACTCAGCCGCCATGCTTGGCTCCTAAATGTGAGAGAGTAGGGCGGAATTACGGTGGCAGCGGCGGTCAGAGTGAGGTCGGGCCGGTCCAAATGATCCCGCAGGCCTTATACGGCCCGCGGGCCAGACGTTCTCCATCCTTGCACTACACAATGTGTAAAAAAATTTCCCTCTGGTGGATGACTTTTCAGTTGACAGGTAGCAGAGTTACATGAAGGGAAATTATTTTTCCTTGACCTCTAGTTTTTAGTGTTATGGCGCAGGGGAGAAAGAAAAGACAGAACACTGTTGTAGGTGCGTATAAGTTTATTTTATTTTTCATACTGGACTAAATTTTCCACTTGACCGTTTGGACTTAATTCATACATTCGTTGGACGACTGCAATGATCTATGTTTTTTGTTTATTTTAATAAAACGGTGAAAGTGGGTTGTCCAAGGGAGTTTTTATTAAAAAAATTTTTTTTTCTTATGTCTGTTTTCTTTAATACTTTATTACTGTCGCCTTATTAATAACTGCTGGCTGATTGACAACATCCATTACCAAGGCAGGTCTTAGCATTAGCCTGTAAAAAAGCTAGCACTAACCCCCATAATGCTGCTGCTGTGTCGTATCTGGCTGGTTATCAAAAATGGGGCGGACCCCACGTCGTTTTTTAAATTTATTATTATTTTTTTAAACGACGTGGGGTCCCCCCCCCATTTTTCATAAACAGCCAGATACAACATAGCACCAGCATCAGCCTAGCATTACCAGGGTGGAAAGGGCCACTGTTTTTTGCCTTTCCCAGCCTGCGTCCACCCAAGTGCCCCGACCATCACTACAGATGGTCAGGTACTGGATCGCACCTGGCTCTTCCCAATACCCCTGGTGGCGGTGGGTACCAGGGTAATAATGGGGGTTAGTGAGAGCCTTTTTACTGGTTAATTCTAAGCCCTGCCTTAGTGATGGATGCTGTTAATCAGACAGCGTCCATTACTAAGGCGATAGTAATAAAGTATTACAAAAACACAGAAACAAAATAAATTATTTTTTTATTGAAATAAAAACTCCCACACACAAATCTCTTTGACCATTTTATTTAAAAAAAACAACCTAAATCATCAAACTAGTCCAAACATAGTCAAAACAGTCCAGCAGAACCTGCAAAAGATAAATTAGCAATATGAAGAATAAAAAACTTAAAGTAATCTCCGGCAGTCTTTTGTCTTCTCCCCAGCACCGCAATAGAAACTAGACGTCAATGAACTGTAATTTCTATTGTGGCGCACAGAACCTAGAGATCAGGGGCGGATTATGGGTACCATGGGCCCCGGGCACTTTTTCAAGTCTGGGCCCCTCCCCCTCCTGACCTCTGAAGGCGCTGTACCGTATATATTTACAGATTTCTGTTTAGGCGGACACAGATCTGGCACAGTTTTGAATTAGCTGTAAAAGCAAAATGAGCCATACAGAAGAGAAATAGCAGAATACTTTGAGACACTAAATTGGTCAGGAGCTTTATAACTTTTTAATTTTTACGTCAATGGAGTGGTGTGTGAAGGAAAAAAATTTTACGGGAGGAGTTGCAGTTTTTATTGCCACTATTTAAAGTACCATATAATGGGTGAATTAGAAAAAAAAATTATATTTCTCCATGTTTTTTTGGGGTTTAGTTTTTACTGTATATATTTACTTTCTCTTAGGGTAAAAGTTGATTTTAACATCTCCGATTACCTTAAGAGAATGTAAATATATACAGCACCAGAACAAAGCTCAGTACATATATACAGCACCAGAACAAAGCTTAGTACATAAATACAGTGGCACAGCCAAGCTCAGTACATATATGCAGTACCTGAACCAAGCTTAGTACATAAATACAGTGCCACAACCAAGCTCAGTACATATATGCAGCACCAGTACAAAGCTCAGTACATAAATACAGTGCTAGAACAAAGCTCAGTAAATATATATAACTCCAGAACCAAGCTTAGTACATATATACAGCACCAGAACAAAGCTCAGTACATATATACGATAGTTACAATGCCCTATGTAGATAATGTCCCCTGTAGATAGCGCCAGTTACAATCCCCTCTGTAGATAATGACCCCTGTGGATAGTGCCAGTCACAATGCCCCCTGTAGATAATGTGCCTTGTAGATAGCGCCAGTTACAATGCCCTCTTTAGATAATGCCCCTTGTAGCTATTGCCCCCAATGCTGCCCAGAAAGAAAAAAACATTCTCACCTGTCACCCTGTAGATAGTGCCAGTTACAATGTCCTCTGTAGATAATGTCCCCTGTAGATAGCACCTGTAACAATGCCCTCTGCAGATAATGTCCCCTGTAGATAGCGCCAGGTCCAATGCCCTCTGTAGATAATGACCCTTGTGTATAGTGCCAGTCACAATGCCTTCTGTAGATAGTGACAGTTACAATGCCCTCTGTAGATAATGTCCCCGGTAGATAGCGCCAGTTACAATCCCCTCTGTAAATAATGACCCCTGTGGATAGTGCCAGTCACAATGCCCCCTGTAGATAATGTCCCCCGTAGGTAGCTATAGTTACAATGCCCTATGTAGATAATGTCCCCTGTAGATAGCTCCAGTTACAATCCCCTCTGTAGATAATGACCCCTGTGGATAGTGCCAGTCACAATGCCCCCTGTAGATAATGACTCCTGTAGATAGTGCCAGTTACAATGGCCTCTGTAGATAATGTCCCCTGTAGATAGCACCAGTAACAATGCCCTCTGTAGATAATGTCCCCTGTAGATAGCGCCGGACGCAATGTCCTCTGTAGATAATGACCCTTGTGGATAGTGCCAGTCACAATGCCTTCTGTAGATAGTGACAGTTACAATGCCCTCTGTAGATAATGTCCCCTGTAGATAGCACCAGTTACAATGCCCTCTGTAGATAATGTCCCCTGTAGATAACGCCAGTTACAAAGCCCTCTGTAGATAATGTCCCCTGTAGATAGCGCCAGTTAGAATGCCCTCTGTAGATAATGTGCCTTGTAGATAGCGCCAGTTACAATGCCCTCTGTAGATAATGCCCCTTGTAGCTATTGCCCCCAATGCTGCCCAGAAATAAAAAAACATTCTCACCTGTCCCCGTTCCCACGCCTTCCTCCAGCAATGCAGGAGTGGGCAAAAACTAGACAGCGTCATCCAGCATAATGGTGCAGTCGGCATGATGGCATCATCGCGCCGACTATGTCATTAGTAAAGCGCTGAATAGGAGGAAGGGAATGGATAGTTCCCTGTCTCGCCAGCGCTAGAGTAAGTAATTGTATCCGCAACCTAAGGATGTGGATACAATTGGGTGAGAGGTCCCGCTTCACTCCGGTTCTCTGAACCAGCTTTAAATTTAACAGCCGGTATGGGAGAACCGTGGCGAACTGGGCTCCCTTCCAACCTCGTTCCCCGGGCACTTGCCCAGATTGCCCTTATTATAATCCGCCCCTGCTAGAGATGCACCACAAATATTAATAGACATTAATTATTCTGGCATATCTGGGAGGTCCTGTGCGCCAGGAAAAGCTAATGCAGGGACTCCTGATAAAAATTATAACGCCTTTGCCTTGAAGTGTAACTAAACTTGTAAAAACTTCTGACATGTCAGAAGTTTCGTTCGGTCGAGGTCCGAGAACTGAGACCCCCACTGATCACTAAAACAAAGTGGCAGAAATGCTCAGGTGAGCGCTGCCGCTTCATTCCTGATCGAATTTCCTTGGAGTGGTGTACGGCACAATAGAAAGCCTATGAGCCAGTACACCGCTTGCTCTGCTTTCCGAGGATAGCGGTTCAGAAACAAAGTGGCAGTGCTCACCTGAGCACTTCTGCCTCTTCGTTTTAGTAATAAGTGGGCGTTTCATTGCTCGGACCCCAACCAATAAAAATTTCTGACATGTCACTATGGCAAGTCAGAAGTTTTTTAAAAGTTTAGTTAGTTAAAAAGCTCATACACCTCCCCACCCCACCTTGCAGTATAATAACTACTGAGGGCGCTATGGAGGAAATTAAACTGCAAACGGGGTCTGAGCGTCTGACTGACTGCTGAGAGCTCTATCTGGAAGCATTATCATGTGCTCAGCCTCCTGTCCCCACTGATTCGAAAGTGATCGGCTGATGCTGTGGGGAGGGGATTATACTGCAGGGGGGGAGTTACTGAACATCTTGCTGACACCAGAGGGCTCTGTGGGGGGGGGGTGAATAATCCCCCCCATAGAGCCCTCAGTAGTTACTACTGTATACTGCATGGGGGGGTATCTAAACATTTTCCTGACAGTAAAGGGCTCTGTGGGGAGGCATAATCCCCCCATAGCGGCTCTATGGGGTATTATTCCACCCACAGAGCCCTCTGCTGCCAGTAAAATGCTCAGAGACCCCCCCCCCCTGCCCCTTGCAGTATAGAAACTACTGAGGGCTCTATGGGGGGATTATTCCCCCCACAGAGCCCTCTGGTGTCAGCAAGATGTTCAGTAACCCCCCCTGTAGCATAAGTGCACCCCCCCCGCACCCCTCTCAGTATAAGCACAAACCCTATTACTCCCCCCAACCCCACTAGCGTCGGCCAACCGCTTTTAAATTAGTTGTGGCAGGAGGTTGAGCCTGGACACAGTAAGCGGCATTCTGCCACTCTAGTCTTAATACAGCTCAGCCAGCCTCACCACACAGACATCCGCATTACCTCTGCTCCTCCTGATGATGCCCACTGCATCCTGTCCATAATCCTGGCTAAGATTAAAACCACAAAATCCACCCCCCACTTTCTCACTAGATGGCACCGCCTGGGGCAGCAGCTCACCTCGCCTTATGGCAGGTGCAGTCCTGATAATATGCTTAGTACTATTAGTAGGTTTCTAAACTCTCACCCCCAACTACTATGTAATTTTTTCTGTATTTTCTTCCATTTTTATTACCCAATAATTTTCATTATTTGAAATTATTTCAGTAGTCATGCTATGTAAAATGGGCACAAAAGCAACCTTATTTATACAAAATTTTATACACTACAAACCTAGAACAAGATACTTTCTTTCTTTAAAAATAGATAAATAAATACATTCCATGATCCGGAAAGAGGAAGATTAAAAGGAGCTGAGAAAGCCTCGAAAAGACATGACAGCAGCGAGTGCAGCCAAATAGACAGGTGGTGAATCAAGAGCCTCAATCCCCAGAGAGCTCACTGATCTGAAAAATTAGTATGTGTCACGGACCTCTTTCCACTCATTTTTATACATACATTTCTAACGTGTCATTTTACATTTTTTAAATTATGAACAGAAACAACATCTCCCATCATTCATCTAATCATGTGAAATGAGATATGGTTATTGCATTGTAAGCTGTGTCATAAGCTTGACCTATTTAGTTTCACACTGTTTTCACTAGTCATTTTTCTTTTCAATCTAACAAGTGTAACACCTGTTTATCATTTCAAGCCGGTTCCAAGATCACTGAAAGCACATCTTGAGACTTCCACTTATCAAAGAGCCCATATTTCTTTGACATGATAAATAGGACATACCATTGTCACTTTTATGTAGAAACTACTGTATTTGTCATTTACCCAATATTTACCAGATGGAACATGTAAGATGCCAAGAGGTAAAGGGTACCTACTGCATTCACACCAATCAACCATAACATTAAAATCACTGACAGGTGTAGTGAATAGGGGGAATTTATTGAGCACTCTATGCTAGTTTTCTGGCCCAACAGATTTGTTATAATAGCTGGCGTAGATTTCCCTCTCTGGTGCACGGAGTTCTAGAGATGCATCTAATTTATTAAGAGGTGTGCGCCTCTTCATAATTTAGGCTCATTTTACTCCAGTGCTCTTTATATTAACACCAGTTTTTTTTAAGAATTCCCTCACTAACATTGATTTTCTGGTTTGGAATACCTGTCAGGGGGTGGGATATATTAGGTGTCACGATGCGGGGTGTGGATCCACTGAGCTGTACGCGTAGCGGGATGGCAGCTGGCCAAACAGGTATAGTACAGAGTCTATAGTTTGTATAGGGTAACTGTGGCAACTCGAACAGTAGCAAGGCAGGCTCGGCTGGGACCAGGCAGCTTGTAGACGTCAGGTGTGGAGTAGCAGAACAGGCGTGGAATACAGCACAACACGACATCAGCTCAGCACGCCACTTGACCAGGATAACATGGGATACAGGATACAGGAACAGGGAACACTTGGGTACTGGAGACCATTTGCAAAACAAACTTTGGATAACGAACAACACTCAGGCAAAGAACAAGAGGGCAGAGCACTTTTTATAGTCGCATTCTGGGCTTGATTGCAGACTTCCTGCAATTATGTGCGCACTGGCCCTTTAAGACCATGCACGCGCGGGCCCTCCGGGAGACTGTCTCGATACCAGGAAGTGAGTGCCAGCGCCTCACAGGGGGACGACGCTGCAGAGAACTCACATGTCCATGGCCGTGGCCGTCGAGGGGTAAGTCAGAACGACGGGCCGTGGCCATAGACGTTACAGTATCCCCCCTCTTACGCCCCCTCTTCTTGGGACCAGAGCGGGAGAGAAACTTCCTAACGAGTACAGGAGCATCGATGTTCTCCTCTGGCTCCCATGACCTCTCTTCTGGACCGAATCCCCTCCAATCCACCAAATAAAACGTCCTTCCTGCCACCTTCTTGGTGGCCATAATCTCCCTTACTTCGAAAGTCCCTGATGAGCTGCCAGGAGCCACTGCGGAACTAGGTGTCCTGGAGTAGCCGTTCAGGACCACAGGCTTCAGCAATGAGACATGAAAGGAGTTAGGGATCTTGAGGGTAGGAGGCAGCCGCAGCTTGTAAGACACCGGATTAATCTGTAGCAGGATCTCGAAGGGTCCGAGGAACCTAGGGGAAAATTTGAAGGTTAGCACCCTCAGCCGGATATTATTTGAAGACAACCAGACCTTCATACCTGGAAGAAACTGAGGAGGATCCCGTCTTCTAGTATCTGCCTTTCTTTTATGTAATCCACCGCCAGCAGGATAGAAGATCGGGTCTGTTGCCATATTTGCAGAAAGTCCCTGAAAGTAGAGTCAGCTGCAGGCACCTGGGACATAGTAGAGACAGGAAGAGGTATACGAGGGTGTTGGCCGTAGATGATGAAGAACGAACTGGAGGTGGTGGACTCACTAGTGTGGTTATTATAGGAGAACTCTGCCCACGGGAGCAGCTGCACCCAGTCATCATGTCGTCTGGAAACAAAGTGATGCAGATAGTTCTCCATAATCTGGTTAACCCTCTCGACTTGCCCATTGGAATGGGGATGATAGGCCGAAGAGAAGTCCAAGTTTACACCGAGGAGACCGCATAGTGCTCTCCAAAACTTCGAGGTGAACTGGAACGTTCAAACCGAGACAATATGCAGAGGCAAGCCGTGCAGATGGAAGATGTGTTGAATGAAGAGGTCGGCCAATCGGGCAGCAGAAGGCAGACCAGTCAAGGGAACAAAATGAGCCATTTTAGAAAATTGATCCACCACCACCCAGATCACACTGCATTCCGCAGAGAGAGGGAGATCCGTGACAAATTCCATTGCAACATGCTCCCAGGGAGCAACGGGCACAGGCAGTGGTTGGAGCAGACCAGCTGGTCTGGAGTGGGCAACTTTATTTTCTGCACATACCGTACATGAGGAGACAAAGTCCATGACGTCTTTGGGCAGCGTGGGCCACCAGAACTAACGGGCGATTAGATCTTGGGTCTTTTACGAGCACCTGCGTGACCTGCCAGCTTGGAACTGTGACCCCAGTGAAGGATTCTTCCTCTGTCTGACAGACGTACAAAAATCCTTCCTGGAAGAATGTCTCTAACTTGCAGAGGGTTCACAGAGAAGATGCAGGAAGGATCAATAATATTCTGTGGGAACTCCACAGTGTCCTCTGTTTCAAATGACCTAGACAAGGCATCGGCCCTCACATTCTTGTCGGCAGGTCAGTAGTAGAGTTTGAACCAGAACCAAGCAAAAAACAACGACCATCTGGCTTGACAAGGATTCAACCACTGAGCCGTCTGTAGATAGGTCAGGTTCTTGTGATCCGTGAAGACCAGGATAGGATGGGCTGTGCCTTCCAGTAGGTGTCTCCTATCCTGCAGAGCCAGCTTGATTGCCAGTAACTCCCGATCCCCAATCGAGTAGATGCGCTCTGCAGAAGAAAACTGCTTAGAATAGTAGCCACATACCACAGTCGTGCCTATCGAACCTTTCTGGAACAACAGTGCATCGGCACCAACAGAGGAAGTGTCCACCTCTAAAGAAAACTGTAGGGATACATCAGGGTGGTGAAGAATAGAGGATGACGTGAAGGCTTTTTTTAAGGATTCAAATGTGGCATCTGCCTCCAGAGTCCACACCTTGGCATTCATACCCTTTTTAGTGAGGGTAGAGATGGGAGCTGTCAAAGACGAGAAGTTGGGAATGAACAGCTGGTAGAAGTTGGCGAATCCCAGGAAGCGTTGTATTGCACTTAAGCCTTGAGGGTGTGGCCATTCCAGGACAGCCTTTACCTTCTCAGGGTCCAACTTGAGACCCTGATCAGAAATGATATAGCCCAGGAAGGGAAGAGACTTTTTTTCAAACACGCACTTCTCCAGCTTGGCATAAAGATGATTCTCACTTAAACGAAGCAACACCTGGCGGACATGACTCTGATGAGTTACTCGATCTGGGGAAAAAATTTAAGTGTCATCAAGATACACCACAACAAAGACATAGAGGTGACCACGAAAAATGTCATTGACAAATTCTTGAAACACCGCGGGGGCGTTACATAAGCCGAAGGGCATAACTAGGTATTCATAGTGCCCAACACGTGTATTAAATGCAGTCATCCACTCGTCACCTTGACGAATCAGGATCAGATTGTAGGCCCCCCGCAGGTCCAGTTTAAAAAAAAAATTGGCTCCTGTATGCGATCAAACAGTTCCAAAATCAAAGGCAATGGGTACATGTTCTTCACCATGATCTGTTGAGGCCTCGGTAGTCAATGCATGGTCGGAGGGATCCATCTTTCTTCTTGACAAAGAAAAACCCAGCTCCGGCCGTGGATGAGGATTTACGAATGAAGCCCCTCTCCAGATTCTCCTTAATGTAGGCAAACACAGACTGGGTCTCAGACAAGGGGAGAGGGTACACTCTACCGCGAGGAGGGGACGAATCAAGAACCAAGTCGATCGGACAATCATATGCCCGATGTGGCGGCAAGGTCTCTGCTTCCCTCCTATTAAAGACATCGGAGAACATAGAGCAATAAGAAGGCAACCCTGCCAATGACTGTTGCGGAGGAGACTGCGGTGGATGGATACGACGCAAACAGCATTTGAGACACTTGAGAACCTCTACAGTGTTCCAATCCAGGACTGGGGCGTGCAAACAGAGCTAAGGCAAACCCAGCAGCACGGGGTTGACGACCTTGGGCAGGACAAACAGGGAGATGAGCTCAGAGCTCAGAGCTCCCATTTGAAGTCTCAATGGCTTGGTCACAGACAAAACTGGGTCAGGCAATGGCAGTCCGTCTACCGAGGCAATGATCAACGGCCTTTCCAGCAGGACAGTGGGCAACTGAAGAAGATCCACAAGGTCTTGGCAGATGAAATTGGCTGCAGAGCCAGAGTCCAGGTAGGCAGAGACCGGATGGGGCTTCTCGCCAGCAATGATGATCACGGGAATGAACAGTTTGGAGGAGAGTTCTCGATTAAATTCTGTAGCGCCCAGGGTTGTCTCTCCAAACAAACCTAGGCGTTGTTTTTTTTTGGCTTCTGAGGACACAGACGCACGACATGGCCAACGAGACCTCAATATAAACAGAGTCCAGAGTTGCGCCTGCACAATTTCTCTTAAACTGACAATTTTAGCAGATCCACCTGCATCGGAACCTCGGGCAAAGCAGTAGAAGGAGGAAAGAGGGGTTGCTGGAAGTTGGGCGCCAGTTTAGGAAGCGGTCTCTCCTGTCGAACTTCATGAGATCTCTCTCTGAGACTTATGTCCACCCGAGTAGCAAGCAGAATCAGGTCGTCCAAGGCAGGCAGATTTCGAGCAGCAAGTTTGTCCTTGATCTTGGGCGATAGACCATGCCAGAAGGATGCTACCAAGGCCTCATTGTTCCAGGACAGTTCTCCTGCTAGGGTCCGGAACTGGATGGTGTATTCGTCCACGGAGGTGTCCTCCTGGCGAAGGTTAAAGATAGCAGTGGCTGCCGACGAGACTCGTCCTGGCTCCTCGAAAACAGTACGGAATAACCGCACGAACCCCTGGAAGTCTTGGGTCTCGGGTCCCTGACGTTCCCAGATTGGGTTTGCCCATGCCAGTGCCTTGCCGGCCAGTAGAGACACGATGAAGGTGATCTTGGTTCCGTCCAACGGAAATGCTTGCGCGTGCAGGGTAAAATGGATATGACATTGATACAGAAACCCCCTGCATGTACTTGCGTCTCCATGGAACCAAGAAGGTAATGGCAGCGAGAACTGAGGATCTGAACCGGAACAGCCAGGAGGTGTAGCAGGAGGGTCGAACAAAAGAGCTTGCATAGGAGCAGGAAGGGAAGCCGCTAGCGTCCCTAGCTGCTGTGCCATGGAGTCCACTGCCACAAGAAGTTGATCCTGTCTTGCTCGGTGATTCTGCAGGTCCGCCTGCATGGCTTGGGAGGGTGACATGCCCTTGACACTGACCAGCGGGGTCCATGGCCTGAGCGTACTGTCACGATGTGGGGTGTGGATCCACTGGGCCATACCGCATAGCGGTATGGCAAATGGTCAAACAGGTATAGTACAGAGTCTATAGTTCGTATAGGGTACCTGTGGCAACTTGGACAGTAGCAAGGCAGGCTGGGCTGGGACCAGGCAGCAGGTAGACGTCAGGCGTGGAGTAGCAGAACAGGCGTGGAATGCAGCACAACATGACAACAGCTCAGCATGCCACTTGACCAGGATAGCACGGGATACAGGATACAGAAACAGGGAACACTTGGGAACTGAAAGACACTAGAAGACCATTTGCAAGACAAACTTTGGGTAACGAACAACGCTCAGGCAAAGAACAAGAGGGCAGAGCCCTTTTTATAGTCCAGTAGCATTCTGGGCTTGATTTCAAACTTCCTGCAATTATGCACGCACTGGCCCTTCAAGACCGTGCACAAGCGGGCGCGCGCCCTCCGGGAGATAGTCTGAATACCAGGAAGTGAGTGCCGGCTCTTCACAGGGGGCGACGCTGCAGAGAACTCACATGTCCATGGCTGTGGCCGTCGAGGGGTAAGTCAGAACAATGTGCAGTGGCCATACACGTTTCATTAGGCAGTCAGTTCTTGAAGTTGATCTGTTAGAATCAGGAAATATGTGCAAGTGAAAGTAGGAAAATGGGCATGCGTTAAGATCTAAGCAACTTTGACAAGTGATAATTTGTGATGGCTAGATGACTGGAATAGAGCATGTGCAAAAGTAGGTCTCATGGGGGTGTTCTCAGAATGCAGTGGTTAGTACCTACCAAAAGTAGTCCAAGAAAGGAAGGAAACCGGTGAACTGTTGACAGGGTCATGGCTGCCTAAATCACATTGATGTGCATGAGGAGTGAATACTACCCTGCCTGGTTTGATTTTACTGAAGAGTTACTGTATTACAAATTGCTGAAAAAGTTAATGCTGACTATGACAGAAAAGTTCCAAAGTACACAGTGAATCGCAGCTTGCTATTTTTGGGGCTGCGCAGCTGCAGACTAGTCAGAGTGCTTATACTGACCACTGACCACCACCGAAAGTGCCTACAATGGGCAGGTGCATATCAGAACTGGCCTGGAGCAATGACAAAGGTGTCCTTATCTGATGTATCACATTTTCTTTTACATCATGTGAACATCTAGGTGTGTGTCTGTCAAGGATCTGAGGAAGAGATGGCACCGGGATGCACTATGGGAAGAAGGCAAGTCGAAGAAGGCAGCGTTATGCTCTGGGCAATATTCTGCTCGGAAATCTTTGCTCCAGGTGTTCATTTGGATGTTACTTTGACACGTACAAACTACCTAAACGACCGCACTGAAAATAATTTTCACAGGTGATTTGAGGAATGTGACAGGGAGTTCAAGGTGTTGACCTGGTGTCAAAATCTGTAGTAGATTCAGACAGGGTCACCATAAGAAAATTCAGGGCCCCATGTAACCAAAGCACCTGTCCCCTTCCCACCCAATACCAGTTCCATCTTGTACCTTATCACAGGCTTTCTGTTGACAGATGAGTACGTGTGCACTCCATTAAAGTCTATGTTGGATATGGAAACAGCTGAGTGTATTCCTTAAAGGATTAGTCCACGTTTTTTTTTTTTTTAATTTCTCCCTCTATTTGTACATTGGTGTTTCAGTGTGATGCTGTGTGTAGAAATATTTACTGATTCGGGCATCTAGTTGTTTTCGGGTCCAGCGCCGCTCACATGATCTTCCTTCCGACAAGTCTGGAATTGCTGTGCTTCTGAGAAAAGTGGAACTTAGATTCTGAATGCATTCCCATTGGAGCCAGAACGAGGCTCCAAAGGAATGCATTGAGAGACTGAGTTCCAGTTTTCTCAAAAGCACAGCAATTCCAGACAGGTCAGCGGGAAGATCATGTGATCCCGAAAACTACTAGATGCACAGATCGGTAAGTATTTCTACTCACAGCACCCCTATGAAGCACCAATGTACAAATGGTGAGGGGGAATAAAAAAAAACGTGGAGTGATCCTTTAGGTGTGTTTAACCATGCATGTGCATACACTTTTCCACCAGCACCACTCCCAAGTCTCAGTGGGGTTCCATGCAGTCAAATCGCACCATTCAGTCATTTATCATCTTTCTGGTGGACATAGGAAGGGGAGAGGATTTCCTTTTTAAAGAGAATAGAGAGGGCTCTCTGAGGTTGTAGCCCAATTTACTAGGTGTGTCTACATAAGGGGACACTAAATACCAAGTCTCTATGGAAAGCAGGGAGTGACAAAACGGGGCAAGGGCTGTGTGATGAAGGCAGAGAGAGAGTAAGGTAACATGGCCTCTGTAAGGGGAAGGAGGCACTAGCAAGGGGGAGACACCAAGTGGAAAGAATAGACGCTAGGTGGCATCAGCAGGGGATACGCAAAGACCAAGGCTCTATCTGGGTAGAAGTGGCAGTGGGGAGATACACCTGGGCAGGGGCTTTTTGGGGGTCAGGAGGCACACAGTATGTGACAGGGGCTTTGTTAAGGGGGATGGGGAAAGGAAGTAGATGGCAGGTAGCAGACGCTAGGTGGCATGAATAGGGTCACAAATATACAAAGAGGGAGGTGGCAGTTGGGAGACATATGTTGAGGCAGATGGCACATACACCATGTTTCAAATTATTATGCACATTGTATTTAAGTGTCATAAACATTTAATTATTAGTCTTTCAATTAAACTCATGGATGGTATTGTGTCTTAGGGCTCTTTGGATCATTGTAATCAATCTCAGACACCTGTGATAATTTGTTTGCCAGGTGTGCCCAATCAGAGGAAAACTACTTAAGAAGAACGTTCCAAATTATTAAGCAGGCCACAGGTTTCAAGCAACATGGGAGAAAAAACGGATCTCTCTGCTGCCGAAAAGCGTGAAATAGTGCAATACCTTGGACAAGGTGTGAAAACATTGGATATTTCAAGAACACTTAAGTGTGATCATCGTACTGTGAAAATATTTGTGGCTGATTCAGAGACGGTTCGTTCAGATAAAGGCATAATGAGGAAGGTTTATGCCAGACAAATTAATAGGATTAGGAGAGCAGCTGCTAAAATGCCATTGCAAAGCAGCAAACAGGTACTTGAAGCCGCTGGTGCCTCTGGAGTCCCGCGAACCTCAAGGTGTAGGATCCTCCAGAGGTTTGCAAGTGTGAATAAAGCTATTATTCGGCCACCCCTAAACAATGCTCAAAAGCAGAAACGGTTGCAGTGGGCTCAGAAATACATGAAGACTAATTTTCAAACCGTGTTGTTTACTGATGAGTGCCGTGCAACCCTGGATGGTCCAGATGGATGGAGTAGTGGATAGTTAGTGAATGGCCCAACAAAGCTGCGATGTCTGCAAGGAGGTGGCGGAGTCATGTTTTGGGCTGGAATCATGGGGAGAGAGCTGGTAGGCCCCTTTAGGCTGCTATGGGCATAAAAGGAGAGAAACTTATAGTGTGGCTTTCATGTTCCCCTGACCTGAACCCTATTGAGAACCTTTGGAGCATCCTCAAGCAAAATATCTATGAGGGTGGGAGGCAGTTCACATCAAAACAGAAGCTCTGGGAGGCTATTATGACATCCTGCAAAGATATTCAAGCAGAAACTCTCCAAATACTCACAAATTCAATGGATGCAAGAATTGTGAAGGTGATATCAAAGAGGGGGTCCTATGTTAACATGTAACTTGGCCTGTTAAGTTTTTTTTTATTGAAAGAGCTTTTGATTTCCGTAAATATGACCTCCTGATGCTGCAAATTCAACAAATTACCATTTTAGTTCTCTTTATAACTTTTAAAATGTTTTGACCTCTGTTGTGCATAATAATTTGAAACAGTGCATTTTGAGTTTTTTACTTCTAAAAAAAAATCTTTTATCATTAGGAGATTTGTTCAATAAAATTTGCATTATACTCCAACGGTTGATGGCTTGATGATTATACTGACTGTCATTTGCATCGACTATTTAGGAAAATCAGCGAAAAATAACATTTGCATAATAATTTGGAATGCGGTGTAGTAGGTGACTGTGGCTCTGGTAAAAGGGTGGCGGAAAATAAGATTATGAGGGGAAGAAAAACAGCTTGCCTGGGCTCTGTGAGGGGGAGGGTCAGTGGTTGGTATAAAAGAAGATAAATTTAGAATACAATGATAATAATAATTGCACTGTTGCTGCCTATACAAAAGATAGAGCAGACAGCAGCTTCAGGAGATCTCCCTGGCTGTTCACACCAATTACAGCAGCAGCCTAGGTGAGATTACTCATTGTGTCAGAAGACTGCTGAAGATCCTGCTGGCTTGCTGCTTCCGGTCTTGTCTGGAAGAATGGTGGACTTAAAACTCTGGGCTCACACTTATTTCTCGTCTTCTCCCACACACGTCACGCCGCTGTGGAAGTGGAGGAAGGTGGCGTGCCAGATGGCACTATGTGAGTGAGGTCCATATTCTTCTCTCCAGTGGGCCCCTATGGTTTTACGTTGGTGGAAATAATGGGCCCGACCCCGCGATAGGACCAGTTCCTTTCACCACAATGAAACCACTGCGATGGGCAAATCAATGCCCCCCTGGATTCAGAGTTTAGTAGCTGAAATAAACTGGCAGGGGGGTGATAACAGGAAGAGTAGGCAAGTAACAAACCAGGCTCGGTACATATATAAGCAGCTACAGGTTGTAACGTGAGCCAGAGTTCGGTACGTAAATACGTAGCAATAGCTTGCAGCGTGATATAGATATGTGGTCTGGCAACAATCCAAGTTTGCTACACAAATGAGCAGCAACAGTTTGTAGAGTCCGGGTATATTCACACGGCCGTAAACGCCTGAAAAATGGCAGAAAAATCGGAAGCAGAAAGCCTCCAAACATCTGCCCATTGATTATAATGGGAAAAACGTTGTTCTGTTCCGACGGACCATTTTTTTACGTGGCCGTTTTTCAAAACGGCCGCGAAAAAGAAGTGCAGGTCACTTCTTGGGACGTTTTTGGTAAGGTGGGTTTGGAGGCCGGACTATGTGACTCTTCAGGATAGCGGCACCGCCCCATGACCCTCTAATGAGTAATTAGCATATAGTGTGTGCCGCTTTAAAAGTGGATTTTAAATATTTTGCTGCATCTGAAAAAAATATACAAGGGAATGTTTGGAAATATTGTCAGGTCATGTATTACCGCATGGTGGTGCTTCAAGGGGTTAAAATTACCTGACAGATTCTCATTAAATATACAATGAATTGAGAGCAAGTCATTTTGCCCCGCCAATCCACGTCATTGTAAGGCGCTGAATGGTCGGCCATTCAGCGCTAATGCATGTATTTGGCTGTCGCTAGCACCATGCTCCAGTGCTATTGACGCCTACGGGCATGAGAGGGCCTGTGTCGCCAGGCCCATACTTGTTGGAGGCTCTGCGGCGCGGGCCCTGTAGTATCGGCGCTACCACTGTAGCAGCCATAACGGCTGCTAGTGGAGCCACCTGGCTGGCGGCACGGGCCCCTTCAAGCCGCGAGCCAGCCTAAAGTAAACATATGGGAAATGATAATTAGCAACTATTTTGTGTGCAAAATTTTGGTGTTTTTCACTTATTAAGGCCTCATGCACACGACCGTAAAAACTCCCGTTATTACGGGTCGTAATTACGACCCGTAATAACGGGCTCATAGACTTCTATTGGCGACGGGTGCCTTCCCGTTTTCTCACGGGAAGGTGCCCATGCCGTTGAAAAAGATAGAACATGTCCTATTTCAGGCCGTAATAACTGCACGGACAGTCCATAGAAGTCTATGGAGCTCTCGTAATGACGGGTGGCTACATGTGTGCACCCGTCATTACGGCAGCGTTGCTAAGCGACGTCAGTAAATAGTCACTGTCCAGGGAGCTGAAAGAGTTAACTGATCGGCAGTAACTCTTTCAGCACCCTGGACAGTGACTACCGATCAGTATAAACCTGTAAAAAATAAAAATAAAAGACTTTCATACTTACCGACAACTTCCTGCTTCCTCCAGTCCGGTGTCCCGCCCGTTGCCTTGGTGACGCGTCCCTCTCGACATCCGGCCCGACGTCCTGGATGACGTTTCAGGCCATGTGACCGCTGCAGCCAATCACAGGTCAATCACAGGCTGCAGCGGTCACATGGACTGCCGCGTCATCCAGGGATGTCGGGCTGGATGTGAAGAGAGGGACGCGTCACCAAGACAACGGCCGGGTAAGTATGAATTTCTTTAACTTTTATTACAGAAAAGGCTGTCCCTTCTCTCTATCCTGCACTGATAGAGAGAAGGGGCTGCCGATTAGTGCAGTGCTATTTTGCCGCCAAAAACGTGCCCGTAAATACGGGTGGAATACGGGTGACACCGGACCCATATTTACGGGCACGGGTTCGTAAATACTGGTGAAAAACGGGTGGAATACGTGTGACACCGGACCCGTATTTACGCCAGTATTTACGGGTGGGAAAAAATACGGTCGTGTGCATGAGGCCTAAATACTCAATGTATCGACCAAATTTTACCACTAAATTAAAGTATAATGTGTCACGAGAAAACAGTCTCAGAATCTCTTGGATAGGTAAAAGCATTCCAAAGTTATTACCACATAAAGTTACAGATGTCAGATTTGAAAAAATAAGGCTCTGTCAAAAACCTCAAAAGTGGCTGCAGAGGGAAGGGGTTAAACATTTTTTATTTTTTTAAATCAAACAATGTTTTACGTGATGCAACTTTCAATTGACCTTAAAGGGTAACTAAACTAAGACTTTTGACATGTCAGAAGTTTTTATTGGTCGGGGTCTGAGCACTGAGACCCTCACCGATCGCTAAAATAAAATAGCAGAAGTGCTCGGGTGAGCGCTGTGCCTCTGGCTGGGTTCACACGTGGCGGAATTTCACTTAAATTCCGCTGCGGACACTCCGCAGCGCTAATCCGCAGCGGAGCCGTTTCTGCATTGACTTCCACTTCTATTTAGAAGTGTTCGTTTAGACGATGCGTAACATTCCGCTGCGGAGCATAGGCTGCGGAGCGGAATTTGGTGTCCGCAGCATGCTCTGTCTGTTGCGGAGCAGTGGCGGACTCATGGCGGAATTTCTCCATTGACTTCAATGGAGATTCTAAGTTCCGCAATGAAGTCCGCAGCTGTCATGCACATGTCATGTGTGCTGCGGATGCGTCTTGCTTTTTTGCCATGACATTTCTTCATTCTGGCTGGACCTATGTATTTCTAGGTCTACAGCCAGACTGAGGAAGTCAATGGGGCTCCCGTAATGACGGGAGCGTTGCTAGGAGACGTCTGTAAATAGTCACTGTCCAGGGTGCTGAAAGAGTTAAGCGATCGGCAGTAACTGTTTCTGCACCCTGGACAGTGACTACCGATCACAATATACAGCAACCTGTAAAAAAATATAAGTTCATACTTACCGAGAACTCCCTGCTTCTGTCTCCAGTCCGGCCTCCCAGGATGACGTTTCAGTCTAAGTGACGGCTGCAGCCAATCACAGGCCAAGCACAGGCTGCAGCGGTCACATGGACTGGCGCGTCATCCAGGGAGGTCGGGCTGGATGCCGAATGAGGGACGCGTCACCAAGACAACGGCCGGTAAGTATGAAATTCTTTTACTTTCACTAGGGAAAGTGCTGTCCCTTCTCTCTATCCTGCACTGATAGGGAGAAGGGAAGCACTTTTCCCGCAGTCCGCAGCAGCTAGTCCACATCAATTTACTGCACATTTTGTGCAGATCCGCAGCAGAATCTGCAACGCAGATTCTGTGCGGCATTGATGCGGACAGTTGCGGAGGAAATCCGCCACGTGTGGTCATGCCCTCTTAGTTTATAATTGTCTTTCACCTGAAAGTTGAGCGGTGGACTTTCTATTGAGCCCGTACGCTTGGCTTTCCACTAAGACATGTCAAAAGTTTTTTAAAGGTTTAGTTACACTTTAATTTAACATTAGTTTTTAAGCTACAGCCGATTCCGTTGGTCAGCTGGACTGACGGCTGGGCTGAAACCTGGTCCTGTGTGTTTCTGACACACAGGATCCAGATAATAATGAGATGTGATCGTTATAAGCTGGATGCTGCCCGCATGAGGCACTGAAGCATGGCTTAGGATCAGTGTTCTTCTGTCAGAGTAAACTTTTACTTTTTGGTGATATTCACACTTTTTTTGACTTGTTACCTGGTTCCGTGGGGCTGCCATTCTGCCAACCTTCAGATTGGCAACCAGTTTCTACTATATGGCTGTATAAAACCTATTAGTATAAACACCTCATATCCCCCATACATGTGTGGGAGAGTCCGGGTATACTCTGTTTTAACTAATTGACATGACATTAGATTTACACACTAGTCACTATATACTGACAATTTTATGCTCCATCTGATTCTTAGGATGATCCATTCATAATGTATTTGTATTTTTAAACTATATATATATTTAATAAAGATTTATATATTTGGAAAATTTGATTTTGAACTCTAATTTTTGTAGGATTTATATGATATGGAGTGTGTTCTCTTTTAGTATGCGTTGCCGATATTATATGGACTTTTAATTTGGTTTACTCAAAGGTGTACATACACTTTAAAGCAACACTTGGCTGCAAAATAAAAATAAAAAATGCACAAAAAAGGCACTCAAAACGATGGTTAACATTGTATGTGAAGGTTCACTTAAAGAGAGAAAAATACACAATGGCGCAGACATAGGACATTATCCCACGTTTGAAACTGTCAAGAATAAGACACTATTGAATAGTGCTCACCTGGTGACGTCGTGCTAGGAGCACGGCATCCCTGTAATCATATTCTAGGGAATGTAGAGGTCCAGCTATCTGCAAGCCGCGGGTTTGTCCGGATGCAAAACTTTGTCCGGTTACAGTACGGGAAAAAAGTTGTATAGGTATATTCCTAGGAAGCTATACCTAAAAAGAAACCTTGGTGCGGCGCTGTTCCCTACTCGTGAAAATCCTTTGAGTGGTAACCAGTAATGAATATCCAAAAGTATCGTTGAGGCTGTGCAAATAAAAGGTTTTAATCGTGATCATCAAAGCAATGTGTTTCGGAGCCGTACCGACTCCTTCATCAGGCAGTATCACAGAGATAGATTAGTGTGTGAATAGTGCAAGTATTTGTATTTAACCCCTTCCCGACATTTAACATATCCATACGCCAAAGTCGGGTAGGGGAAGTATGGAACGGGCTCACGGAGTGAACCCGCTCCATACGATGCTGTGTCGGCTGTATATTACAGCCGTCACTTCAGAGTAATGAGCGGGATCGCGCTCGGGCGTGATCCCGCTCGTTTAACTCGTTAAGTGCCGCAGACAATAGCGACCACAGCATTTAAATTGTTAGAAAGAGGGGGCGACCCCCTCTAACAGCTCATCACGCCCCCCCAAATGCAATCGCGGGATGGTGATGGTTGCTATGGCTGCCTGGGGACCTAATGAAGGCCCCCTCAGGTCCGCCATCTTAGTGCCTTGATTAAGCCCTGCCTCTGGCCTTTTTGAAGGTAGGGAGGAAAAAACAAAAATTAAAATCTGAAAAATGGCTGCGGCGGGAAGGGGTTATAAAACCAGGAAGAAAAAGGGGAGTGGCATTGATAAAAGGTCAAAGGGCAAAAAAAACAAGCAAATAATTTTTTTTTAAAACTTTGCAAAGGATCATCATATATGTTACACTTCAATACAGAAAAAGAAACAACAACAAAGAAAACTACTTTACAAAGGAATGGATCATCATATATGTTACACTTCAACAAAGAAAAAAATAAAAATAAAGGAGGGAAGTATGTAGTAGATCATTAAGTTATTTGACATTTATGTTGTAACATTGTTTTCATTGGTAGCAAGCTACTGATACGGATACACCAATATGTGGGATACGGCTTATGTGGTATGATCCCGGGGATGTCAATATAAGATTTTACTTGGTTGTGTTATAGAAGGCAGTACTTAAAATATAGGTAAACATAAGTGAACAAGTTAGTATACCTATAAATATAAATGTTATCATGCAGAAGATGTGACATATAAAAATCTGAAATTTACATTGCTGGAAGCAGGGCCGGCCTTAGGATAGATATAGAATAGTGCAGCAGACCGTGCTACTCTGACTTTCAAAAAGGAACAGAATCCTGATAGAAATAACCGATTTAAAGGCTATGTACACCTTTGAAATCGTGTAGTTTTTTTTTTAACCTCTTCCCGACCGCCCTCAGTAAATTCACGTCGGCGCTTGCTGGGCTCTGTGCAGCGCCGACGTGAATTCACGGTGGGTGTTGAAAGCGCGATCCGAGTGTCTCAGATTAGCGCTGACACCCGGATTGCGCTGTTATCCCCTGCCTCTAGTCCCGGAGACATGAATGAGACTTAATTGGTTCAGGTCCCGGTCATATGATCGCAGGGAAAGTTTGTTGTAGCAACGAACTGGAAAGTTTGTTACTACAACAAACTGGAAAGTTTGTTGCTACAAAAAAACTTTCCCGGGGACCGATTGCAGGTGCTGCAATCGGTTATAAGACAAAACCGGAGGCCATACAACAGCCCCCGGGTCTGCCATGCACAGCAGCCTATGAGAACCAGCCGAAGGCTGGTCCTCATAAGCTTCCTGTCAGTGTGACTCTCAGCGTCACACTGACAGTTTATAATACGTTACACTACCTAGGTAGTGTAATGTATTATAGCAGCGATCAGTGCTGCAGGTCTTCAAGTAAAACAAGTAAAAAGTAAAAAGAAAAAGTAATAAAAATGTTTTATAAAAGTGTAAAAATAAGTTATAAGTTACAAAAACAAAAAATGCTTTTTTTTCCTATAATAAGACTTTTATTATAGGAAAAAAATGAAAATGTTCAAAAAAGTACACATATTTGGTATGACTGCGTTCCCAACGACCCAAACTATAAAACTATAATATTATTTTTCCCGCACGGTGAACAGTGCAAAAAAAATAATAATTAAAAAACAATGTCAGAATCACTATTTTTTTGGTCATCAACCCTCCAAAAATATAGAATAAAAAGTGATCAAAAAGTCGCATGCACCCTAAAATAGTACCAATAAAAACTACAATCCGTCCCGCAAAAAACAAGCCCTTACACAGCTTTTTTGACTGAAAAATAAAAAAGTATGCCTCTCAGAATATGGTGACACAAAAAATAAATAATTTTATCGAAAAGTGATTTTATTGCGCAAACGCCACAAAACATAAAAAAACTATATACATCTGGTATCGCCGTAATCGTATCGACCCGCAGAATAAAGTAAAATGTCATTTATAGCGCACGGTGAAAAGTGTAAAAAAAAAAAAGACAAAAAACATTGTCAGAATTTGTTTTTTTGTCACTTTACTTGCCAAAACACATCTAATAAAAAGTGATAAAAAAATTACATGTACCCTAAAATGGTACCAATGACAACTACAGATTGTCCCGCAACAAATAAGCCCTCGCACGGATCCGGTGATAAAAAAATAAAAAAAGTTCTGGCACTCAGAATATAGCGACAGAAATTGTGCATTGTCCAAAAGCAGATAAGATCGGGCACCATTTATCAGTGCGACAACGGCCACATATCTGCGGATTATTATTTATTTACCAAATTATTATACCCTCTTATTATGTCCTGATGTACTCTGCCCAATTTACACATACCCCCACATCATAAACTGAAATACCAGCAAAACCCCAAACAGAACAGTTGCCAAGCAAAATCTGCGCTCCAAAAGCCAAATGGCGCTCCCTCACTTCTGAGCCCCACAGCGTGCCCAAACACCAGCTTACGTCCACATATATGATATTTTATATCCGGGGGAACCCGCTCAACAATTACAATTTTCACTTTGCACCATCCGCTGCGCATTAACGCCTTCGCGCACCACGACTTAATAGCATGTCGTGGTGCGGGGGGTTATATATGGAGCGGGCTCATGCGCTGTGTATTACAGCTGTGTATTACAGCTGACACCCGGGACTAATGGACAGGAACAGCGATCGCGCTGTTACAGGAGCCTGTAAAAATGATATTATACTGCAATACATTAGTACTGCAGTGTATTGTACCAGCGACCTAATGATCGATCTTTCCAGTCCCCTAAAGGGACTTTTGGGAGGTTTCCACTGTTTTGGTACCTCAGGGGCTTTGCAAATGCGACATGACACCCGAAAACCATTCCAGCTAAATTTGAGCTACAAAAACCTAATATTGTTCCTTCCCTTCTGAGTCTTGACTTGGGTCCAAACAGCAATTTATTACCACATATGGCATATTGCTGTAATCAGGACAAATTGCTTTACAAATTTTGGGGTGATTTTTCTCCTTTATTCATTGTAAAGATTTTAATTTTCACGGCCTAATTACACTAAATTCAGCAAAAAAACTGTGGGGTCAAAATGCTAACTATACCCCTAGAAAAATTCCTTGAGGGGTGTAGTCTACAAAATGGGGTCACTTTTGGGGGGTTTCCACCGTTTTGCTCCCTCCAGGGCGTTGCAAACGCGACATGGCACTGAAAACCAATCCAGCACAATCTGCGCTTCAAAATCCAAATGGTGCTCCTTCCCTTCTGAGCTCTGCCGTGGGTCCAAACAGCAGTTTAGTACCACATATGGGGTATTGCTGTAATCGGGAGAAGTAGCTTTACAAGTTTTTTATTGTTTATTATTTTTTATATTTTTTCAGAAAGAAAGTAGATTTTCACTTTCACAGGCAAACTGCAATAAATATAGCAGAAGACCTGTGGGGTCAAGATGCTAACTATACCTCTAGATAAATTCCTTGAGGTGTGCAGTTTCCAAAACCATGTCACTTTTGGGGGATTTCCACTGTTTTGGCACCACAAGACCTCTTCAAACCCGACATGGTGCCTAAAATATATTCTAAAAAAAGGAGGCCACAAAATCCACTAGGTGCTCCTTTGCTTCTGAGGCAGGTATTTCAGTCCATTATCACACTAGGGCCACATGTGGGATATTTCTAAAAACTGCAGAATCTGGGCAATAAATATTGTGTTGCTTTTCTCTGCTAAAACCTTCTTTGTCACAGGAAAAAAATGTATTACAAATGAATTTCAGCAAAAAAAATGAAATGTTAAATACTTTTGTGTCAAAAAAGACAAAAGTATAATAGGTATGATACCTTTATTGGCTAACCATAAAAGTTCTATATGCAAGCTTTCAGAGCACAGAGGCCCCTTCTTCAGGCAGTTTACAAATGAATGACTTAGAAAAAAGCACAACATTTAGATGTTACACAAAGACAATTAGTACATGAGGTGATACATCATTAAGATAAGCCGGGGCAATAAAACTGAGGTTATAGGGGTGATGACTTAGGAGTTAAGGCATCTGGAGTCAGTCTGATGGGGGACGTGACGTGTGTCCATGTAGTGGCTCATAAATCCTGGTGTTAGATTGAGGCCTTGTGTCAATGACTGGAATTTTATCATCATCTTGAATTCCCAAATTTTTCTTTCTCTGTTGTTTTTAAAATGACCCTTCAGAATGAGTACCTTTAAATCTGCCAAACTGTGGTCTGGTCCAGAGAAGTGTTTTCCCACGGGTGTATCCACCTCCTGTTTTATTGTATGTCTGTGAAGATTCATCCTGGTTTGTAGTTTTTGTATTGTTTCTCCAATGTAGATTCCTTTATTGATGCACCTTGTACACAGGATCATGTACACTACATTGGAGGATGTACAGGAGAACGTGCCAGTGATTTTATAGTCCTGCTGCGTGTTTGGTATCTGGATGGTGTTTGATGACCAGATGTTGGTACAGGTCTTGCATTTTCTACTGTTGCAAGGAAAAGTGCCAGTCTCTGTTGGTGGTGAGAGGGCACTTCTGACCAGGAGATTCCTTAGGTTTGGTGGCTGTTTGTAGGCAAGGAGTGGTAAATCTGGGAATATTTCCTTCAGTTTATTGTCTTTGTTAAATATAGGTTGGAGATCAGCAGCAATTTTCCTCAAGATGTTCATTTGGGGGTTGTATATGACCACTAGGGGAACCCTGCTGTTGTCTTCCTTCTTTTTGTACTCCAGAAGATTGCTCCTTGGAATTCTTGTTGCTCTGTAGATCTGATCATCTATAATCCTTGGATGGTATCCCTGTTGTAAGAATGTATTCCTCAGTGATAGCAGGTGTTGTTTTGTGTCTTCACAGTCTGAACAGATCCGTATGTATCGCAGAGCCTGGCTGTAGATGATGGATTTCTTTATGTGTCTCGGATGGAAGCTGTTCCATCTCAGATATGCTGGACGGCCTGTAGGTTTATGGTAGATTGTTGTTTGTATGGTATTGTCTCTCATGTATATGGTCATGTCCAGAAAATGTATTTGAGATGTAGAGTAGTTGAGAGTGAGTTTGATGGTAGGATGGAACTTGTTGAAGTTTTTATGGAAAAAAGCAGTTCATGTTCAGAGCCTGTCCAGATTATCAGCAGGTCATCAATGTACCGGAAATATGCTAGAGGTTTAGTTGCGCAGGTTGATAAAAACTCTTCCTCTAGTTTGGCCATGAACAGGTTAGCATATTGTGGTGACATTTTGCTACCCATAGCGCTTCCCATACATTGCAGATATATGTCTTTGTCAAATAAAAAATAATTGTGATGGAGTACGAACCTGATGAGTTGTAGGGCTGGCTCTGTCGCTAGATTGTTCTTTTGAAGAAAGTGTTGGCATGCGGCTATGCCATCCTCATGGGGGATGTTAGAATATAAAGATTCCACATCCATAGTTGCCAATATGGAAATGAATGTTCTATCTAAAGGACTTACATTTTGTCCCACTAAACCACTTGACAGAGCCCAGTTTTGCAGTGACGTGGAGGAATACTTCCGCAGATTGCGGCTGAAAGAATTCTTTTCTGACAAAACAGATATGACATCACAAGCCGGGATGGGAAAAGAAACATCAAGAAAGAAGAAGACGACAAACTGGACCCCACAACCTGGATACAATCAAACTCTGGATTACTACATAGACTGCTTCAGAAAAAAAGTTAAATCTGAGATCTTGGACCAACAACACAAAGTAACACACAATCTCAGCATGGAGGAAAGGAATGCAACAAAATCACTAAAATCCAACAGAGACATCATCATCAAACCAGCTGATAAAGGAGGCGCTGTAGTGATTCTGAATACATCCAATTATATCCAGGAGGCACATAGACAACTCTCAGACAGAAAATACTACACCCTGCTTAATGAATACCCCACCAAACAATACACAGTAGAACTTGTCCGTATCATCAATAATTTCAACGCTGTATCAGACAGTTTAATGGACCTTATACCGGACAATCCCAGAATGGGAACATTCTACATGTTACCTAAAATACATAAAGAAGGCAATCCAGGGAGACCAATCATTTCAGGTGTTGGGACTTTAACTGAGAATATTTCTGGCTGGGTGGAAAATCTTCTAAAGCCCTTGGTGAGGTGCACACCCAGTTATGTCCAGGACACCACAGATGTCCTCTGCAAACTCTCAGCTCTAGGTCCACTACCAGAGGGAACAATATTGGCAACTATGGATGTGGAATCTTTATATTCTAACATCCCCCATGAGGATGGCATAGCCGCATGCCAACACTTTCTTCAAAAGAACAATCTAGCGACAGAGCCAGCCCTACAACTCATCAGGTTCGTACTCCATCACAATTATTTTTTATTTGACAAAGACATATATCTGCAATGTATGGGAAGCGCTATGGGTAGCAAAATGTCACCACAATATGCTAACCTGTTCATGGCCAAACTAGAGGAAGAGTTTTTATCAACCTGCGCAACTAAACCTCTAGCATATTTCCGGTACATTGATGACCTGCTGATAATCTGGACAGGCTCTGAACATGAACTGCTTTCTTTCCATAAAAACTTCAACAAGTTCCATCCTACCATCAAACTCACTCTCAACTACTCTACATCTCAAATACATTTTCTGGACATGACCATATACATGAGAGACAATACCATACAAACAACAATCTACCATAAACCTACAGGCCGTCCAGCATATCTGAGATGGAACAGCTTCCATCCGAGACACATAAAGAAATCCATCATCTACAGCCAGGCTCTGCGATACATACGGATCTGTTCAGACTGTGAAGACACAAAACAACACCTGCTATCACTGAGGAATACATTCTTACAACAGGGATACCATCCAAGGATTATAGATGATCAGATCTACAGAGCAACAAGAATTCCAAGGAGCAATCTTCTGGAGTACAAAAAGAAGGAAGACAACAGCAGGGTTCCCCTAGTGGTCATATACAACCCCCAAATGAACATCTTGAGGAAAATTGCTGCTGATCTCCAACCTATATTTAACAAAGACAATAAACTGAAGGAAATATTCCCAGATTTACCACTCCTTGCCTACAAACAGCCACCAAACCTAAGGAATCTCCTGGTCAGAAGTGCCCTCTCACCACCAACAGAGACTGGCACTTTTCCTTGCAACAGTAGAAAATGCAAGACCTGTACCAACATCTGGTCATCAAACACCATCCAGATACCAAACACGCAGCAGGACTATAAAATCACTGGCACGTTCTCCTGTACATCCTCCAATGTAGTGTACATGATCCTGTGTACAAGGTGCATCAATAAAGGAATCTACATTGGAGAAACAATACAAAAACTACAAACCAGGATGAATCTTCACAGACATACAATAAAACAGGAGGTGGATACACCCGTGGGAAAACACTTCTCTGGACCAGACCACAGTTTGGCAGATTTAAAGGTACTCATTCTGAAGGGTCATTTTAAAAACAACAGAGAAAGAAAAATTTGGGAATTCAAGATGATGATAAAATTCCAGTCATTGACACAAGGCCTCAATCTAACACCAGGATTTATGAGCCACTACATGGACACACGTCACGTCCCCCATCAGACTGACTCCAGATGCCTTAACTCCTAAGTCATCACCCCTATAACCTCAGTTTTATTGCCCCGGCTTATCTTAATGATGTATCACCTCATGTACTAATTGTCTTTGTGTAACATCTAAATGTTGTGCTTTTTTCTAAGTCATTCATTTGTAAACTGCCTGAAGAAGGGGCCTCTGTGCTCTGAAAGCTTGCATATAGAACTTTTATGGTTAGCCAATAAAGGTATCATACCTATTATACTTTTGTCTTTTTTGACACAAAAGTATTTAACATTTCATATTGTCTCTGGCTAACACGGTACTACACAATTTTTTACTGTACTTAGCAAAAAAAATAAAATTTGTCAATTTCCCCTCTACATTGCTTTAATTCCTGTGAAACGCCTAAAGGGTTAAGAAACTTTCTGAATGCTGTTTTTAATACTTTGAGGGGTGCAGTTTTTAATATGGGGTCTATCTAGTACATAAGGCCCTCAAAGCCGCTTTAGAACTAAACTGGTCCCTGTAAAAATCGCCTTTTGAAATTTTCTTGAAAATGTGACAAATTGCTGCTAAAGTACTAAGCTTTGTAACGTCCTAGAAAAATAAAATAATGTTCAAAAAACGATGCAAATATAAAGTAGACATATGGAATATGTGAAATTGTAACTATTTTGTGTGGTATTACTATCTGTTTTACAAGCAGATACATTTAAAATTAGAAAAATCATAATTTTTGCAAATTTTCTCTACATTTTGGTGTTTTTCACAAATAAGCAATGAATTTATTGACCACATTTTCCATTAACATAAAGTACAATATGTCACGAGAAAACAATCTCAGAATCGCTTGGATAGGCAAAAGCATTCCAGAGTTATTACCACATAAATTGACACGTCAGATTTGAAAAAATGGGGCTGGTCCTGAAGGCCAAAATGAGATCGGTCTTGGGGTTAAATAAAAATGTCTATTAGTGTGATTGGTGCAACTTTCAACATTTTATTAAAAATAATTTTTACTTTTCGAGATACAGCTGCTTTTTATTCTGTGTGCAGAGCGTCTGTATAAATTGCTGAAACCTGAATCGGTCAATCCACGGGACTGATGGTTCAGTGTCAGTGGGGGCTGCGTGTCTCTGACACGCAGGTTCCGCCTATAATCGATCACATCTAAGTTATGAACATAGATGTGATCGATAGCAGCCCGATCCTGTGTGTCAGAGACACGCAGCCCCCCGCTGACACTGAACCTGACAGTGCCGTTGAAGAGACGGATACATGGTGTACGCACATAGCATTTAAGTGTGAACAGAGCCAGATTTGTTGCAGAAATTTCTGCAACTGTCCCATTTATCTTAATAGAGCTTGCAGAAATCCAGGCACATACTGCAGAAACAACCCTATCTAGTTGAATGGAATGTATTTTCTCTTTTGGAAATATCTGCAACAAATCTGCCACATGTGAATACACCTTAAGATACTATTACCAGTATATGGTTGTTGTGTACAACGTGAATACTATAGTAAAGAATACATTACCAATGTGTGGTTACAACTGTATTTGTAAGGTTAAAAAACATCCAATGATTTACATGTATTGGTTAGTAAAAAAGAAAAATATGTTTTATGTCTTGTAAATTGTTATTTTGTAGTGTTACTGCAGTACGTGACATTATTATTTTCAACTTATCCTTATTTTTTTCCTCATGTTGCATTATTTAAGAACACGCTTTCAAAGTGACAAGAACACAACGGTGCTGAAAATGGAAAGGAAATTAAAAGATTATTCGTAAAAAAAAAAAGAAGGAAACATGCTGCAATAAACATTAAAATGCATGTATTATGGTTACACACATAAGTTTGGAGACAAAAGGTGAAAAAATACAGGAGGTTTTCCTACAGTGAAGTATTTTAATTGATTATAGCATTATTAATAGTAATCAATTTTAGCTTTAAAGTGAATATGGCAAATAGAAAAAATCAAGCTATGAAAAATAACACTTTAAAATAATATTTGCGCGCTAAACCTGCAATTAAATGGCATTTTACTAACATATTTTGCTGATTGCAATAATTCCGTACTTGTACATGATTGGAACAAGTATAAAATAATGGTAGGAATACATATTTTCTATTCCCCTACATGCTCTGTATTCAAAAAGTTCCTCAGCGCTTTTCACTGACGCAAAGATGTTAATACTTAGGCATCTACAGGGTGGGCCATTTATATGGATACACCTAAATAAAATGGGAATGGTTGGTGATATTAACTTCCTGTTTGTGGCACATTAGTATATGGGAGGGGGGAAACTTTTCAAGCTGGGTGTTGACCATGGTGGCCATTTTGAAGTCGGCCATTTTGTATCCAACTTTAGCTTTTTAAATGGGAAGAGGGTCATGTGACACATCAAACTTATCGAGAATTTCACAAGAAAAACAATGGTGTGCTTGGTTTTAACGTTACTTTATTCTTTCATGAGTTATTTACAAGCTTCTGTAGCATGGGAGATGGGTGGTCTCGTAGGATGTCTTGTATTGAAATCTGCTGCAATGACCCAGGTACTGCGTTCACCAGACATCAACACAATTTATATCCGCTCCTCACGTGTTAACCTCTGCGACATGTCAATGGCTGTAAACAAAGAGAAGCTTGTAAAGATCTCATGAAAGAATAAAGTAACGTTAAAACCAAGCACACCATTGTTTTTCTTGTGAAATTCTCGATAAGTTTGATGTGTCACATGACCCTCTTCCCATTGAAAAAACTAAAGTTGGATACAAAATGGCCGACTTAAAAATGGCCTCCATGGTCAATACCCAGCTTGAAAAGTTTCCCCCCTCCCATATACTAATGTGCCACAAACAGGAAGTTAATATCGCCAACCATTCCCATTTTATTTAGGTATATCCATATAAATGGCCCACCCTGTATAACTGCATATTTTACACTCAGCATGAAAAAATGTCATGTTATGTGGCTGAGATGTTCCACTACCAATGCTCTCTGTGTATCCTTAAAAATGACTTCAATATTTCAATATTTGAAAGCACAAATAGAACTGGAGTCATCATAGGCCAATGTAAAAAGACAGATGCTAGACAATTTAGCTATTCTGAAAGACTTAAACAAGAATTAGTCTAGGTCTCCATAGTGACATGTACTTATCCTTCCCCCCATTTGCGGTCCTATAGCTGCAGTACCGCGACTCTCGGACGACTTCAATGTTTACTCGGGGGAAAGAAAGTTACAAGTGACTTGAAAAAAATGTAACTGGATTTCTTTGCCATGGTCACGAGGTTACTTGTAAGGGGGGTAACGACCCCTCCTTGTTGTTTATAGTGTCCTGTACAAGGACACAGGCATCTGGTAGCTCTGGAGTGTGGCTCCGGTGCGACAGGGCGTTGACGACGTCATGACAACGACGTTCATGACATCCTGAGTCATGACACACACGCCCCTGCACAGAGTGAAGTTTCTGTTGGCTCAGTGATAGGGAAGGGTGGGCAGAGCAACGGAAATGTTTTGACGTCACATGGTATAAGGAGAGGAGGTGTGTGCCGCAAAGCAGAGAAGTGTGGTGTGAAGCGGAGGAGAGTAAAAGAGGGAGAGAGGACCGGAAGGAGCGTGAGGGAGAGAATAAGACGAGAAGAACAACAGAGAAAAAGGGAGAAAGACTTGGACAGAAGTAGGGCCAGGGAAACTGAGGAAGAAAGAGTTAGGAGAAGGAACAAGGGAGGCCTGGTTATATTCGAGGTGTGCTCACCTCAACTCCCTGGTAATAGGGTGAACGATCCCTGTATTGCGCAGAAGCGTTAATATGCATGAAGTAATTAGAAATATTTAGTTATGTGTCTCTGGTCTAGCACCTGATGATTGGAGAGTTCCAGTTTTATTGTAACAGCCCAGAGGCGCTCAACACTCCCCTATACTACACCCTGGAAAGATAGTATTAATTTGGCTTACTTGGGTCAGTAGCCGTTCAGCACCTTTGCACCTTCCACTATTATCTGCCTGCAGCCTGTGTCCTTGGACCTCAGAGAAGTAACAATACTTTCTGTAATTAGTAATCGTTGTCAAGCTATTGAAGTGAATACGGAATTTATGGCCTGGGAGCAGGCAGGTTAAGTAAGGGCAGAATGATTGAAAGAGCATTGAACTTGTGCATGGACTAATAGAGCAATTATACACATGATCTACTGCCATAGTTGGTTGCGTCCTAGGCATGCCTGATTACCATTGGCCGCCGGCTGAGGGCGGGAGAGGGTGGCGCTAGAAGGTTTGATTAGTCCACTGACTCCCACGATGCAACCATGGACCGAGAGTGAGGCTCTTACCCATGGGTTATTCCGGCAGTAGTGGTTAGCTTCCACCATGACTTACGGAGGCGTATTGTTACCCAAAATCTGGAGCAGCTTGGGTCAGGCACAACATCTCTCAGGAGGACTCCAGCGGGATCAACGTCCCCAACCTCAGTTTGTCCTGCCTGTTCCCAGTGAATGTATGGCCTTTGATCTGTTGTAATCTCAGTAAACAGTTGAAACAAGAAGCTGTGTCTATTCTTCTACAAATACAGCGGTCTTCTATCTACATACATGCAACATTCTTTTCCATAGTCAATCACTAAAGTTACCCATGAGTCGCAGTTATGGCATCATTTTACTGCTGATCAACTCTGTGTTGCCTTAGAGCCCAGTTAGAAGCATAACTTTAAGCTCCTGGAAATCAATGCCAGTGGGGTTCCCCACCTACCATGTACAGATATAATATTAGTGTCCTCTTATGTGGCAGAGTGGCCTTTAGGCCCCCCAGGTTCAGGTGCAATTGCTACCTCTGCCCCACCCTATAGCTACACTCTGATTAATATGGTCTCTGTAGTCAGTATATGTATACTTTAGCATATTTGTATTATATTATTATAAACTCTTTTGCTGTTTTCTGATGTTTTTCAGTTACTGTTGTCAATGGGTTGTTGGCTTGATTTACTCATTATCCCCTTAATACTCATGCAATTCAGCTCATTTACACGTTAATATCCAGTATTTAGCCATAGACCACCTCTTGCTCTTACAGGTCCAGCCCGTTAATGGATAACATGGTCAGCCATTCATGTGAGTTTGTTTAATACTACTGACAGGTGCAGGTAAAAGATATGGCAAGTTGCAACCTCCACTGGCAATATCAGTTGTTCTTCAGAAGTTCCAGAAACTGCACTCGTGGCAATCAGATGATCGTCGGGATCAGCTTTATTAGAAAAATAAGTTGTTTTGTTGAGACAAGCCCTTTGATACATGTAAGATATTATGAGTTTATTTTTTATTCAAAATGTAAGATCAATCAACACTAAACTAAAATGTTAGTCAAAACTATATCTTGATAATATTTCAAAAAAAATTGCTACAACAATTCAAAATAATTTCTGGATATTATCTAATGGCCATATATTCTGAAAAGCTCTGGCTCTTATAATAGCTTGTTATATCAAGGTTATTTACTTACAGTAACATACAGTAACCTTCCTTTTTTTTTTCCCCCTGTTTCTCAATGGCTCCTCATGACTCCTTAAGGTGCTGTGCCCTTCTTTGTATAAATAATTGAACAGCTTATTTTTCATGTTTGACACTATGTCAGAATCAACTTTACTGCTGACCAACAGTGCACATAATGTCTAGAGCTTCAAATTAATAAAAAACCTCTTTTATACATTGTACCGACAAATTTAGATTAAATAGTCAGGAGATACCAAAAATAAACACGTGTGTGAAAGCTGATTCCCCTGGACAGCGATCTTTTCTACTAAAATACATTGTAGATGATTTTCAGATTTATGCCTTTAGCTGTGTTTCCGCATACCCATAAGTGACCCATTCTGAGGCCGATCTCCTTTCACTTCATCTGCTTCTTTTTGTGTTTTAGAATATTCTACACTTGAAATTAGGTTATTCTACAGACAATCTGTGATTATCTTGGAAGCTGGGCCGTGGTGATGTACGGCCCCCTGCAGGTGTACTGCCCCGTACAGGGAATTTGTCAATACTCAACTTTTCAAGGATGATGTCAGCAGCACACCAAGCCACAGCAGGAAAAATAATTCCATTTCTCAATATGAAAAGCACAGTCTTAGACATGGCTCAGGGAGACAGATGATAGTTGGTTGGTTCACACACTTTGTCGCAGACAGAGCCAGGGAGGCTCCACCCTAATGCATGGGTTGTTCTGGCAATTTCACGTCTCTAAGCCGCAACTGGCTTGCTGCACTGACTTGCTGCATGCAGTACACATGGTAAGGCTCCCACCTGTACCCATAGCACCATACACTGTGTCCCTGATTATAATAGTACCATACACTGTGTCCCCCACACACACACCGTGCCCCCTTTAGATAGTGACCCCCATAGAGCCTCTGTAGATAGTGCCCACATATGGACTCCAGAGCTGCAAGGCAATAGTGCTAACCACTGAGCCTCCATACTGCCCTACGAATAGCTCCCCCTATAGATAGAGTTCCATATATAGCCCACCTCTGTAGATAGTGCCTCACATATAGCTCCCCCTATATATAGTGTCCCACATATAGCCTACCCCTGTAGACAGTGGTCCACATCCCCACATATAGACCCCCCTGTAGATAGAGCCCCCACTGTAGATAATGCCACTCACAGTTTTAGTAGAAAAATAAAAAACTTTACATACTTACCCTGATCCCGTTCCCCCGCCGTCCGGTGGCAATGCAGATCTGCTCTCTTCTGAGAGCTGAACGACGCAAGTGGCTCATCGTTGAAAGGCGCTGATTGGCAGGGCAGAATGACTTGCCCCGTCAATCAGCGCCTTTCAACTACGGAAGTGGCGCGATTACGTCATTGCACCGCTAGCGTAGTTGAAAGGCACAATCAGCGTCATTGTAAGGTGCGGAATGGTCGTGCCCGGCCATTCAGCTCTCATGCATGTATTTGTACCTGTGTGCTATAGACGCAGGTACAATTACTTCAAGAGGGGGTGGTTGTCGCTAGTACCATCTGGTGCTAGTGATGCCACCGTGCATGAGAGGGCCTGTGCTGCCCGGCCCATAAATCTTAGAGGCTCGGCAGCGCGGTCTACGTAATAGCATCGCTACCACTGTAGCAGCCATAATGGCTGCTAGCGGCTTCACCGGGCATATGGGGGGGTGTCGGCAGGCAGCACGGGGCCCCGTAGAAGCTGCTATGGCTGCTACAGCGGTAGTTACGCCACTGCAGGGAACTGAGTATAAGAGATTGTTTGATCTCATGAATAGAGCAGACTCCATAGACATAACTATAGCTGTAGCAGCCATAACAGCATGGGGCCCAGAGGATAATGGGACATACTCAGATGCAAAAACATTGTTCCTTTTGTGGGGAATAACAAATTGGTGGCTTTTAATGATGTAGCACTACTATGTGGGTTCTCTGATATATTGTGCTATGGTGCTTTTATCCATACCTTTAATTATTGCTACTTATGCTACTCTTTCAGTTTAATGTCACTAGGTGGTCAGGGGCCATCTCATTTTGCAATGGGGTCCTATGAATTCTAGTTACATCTCTGGTGGACTCATAAATATGAGACCACTATATTTTCAGTGCTATTTTTAGCCAAATGGCACAAAAAATGTGCCTTTTGGCTATTAGGAGAACGGTCCTGTAGCTGTGATATCCTATCCTTACATAGGGCAGCATATTAATATGATAGGTCCAATATAAATAAAGATTAAACATATTTGAAGGAATAATTCTGCTCCTGTGTATGTTATGAGGTAGAATCTAAAGTGCTTGGAAATTCATTAATGTCAAACTCCTGAGTGATGTGCTGGATTGTTAATGGCAATAGTTCATATAATAATCATGTGCAGTATCATATGTTAATTACTCACGCATTATAGATGCAGATATAACATTTTCAAGACTAAAAATACTGCTGAGATTCTTTGTGTTTTGTTGGCTTTTTCAGTAAAAGAAATCAGTTACTCAGAGAGACATTTCCTTCACTCTTTGATTAAAAACTTTACTTAAAAGGCATCAGTTACATTTCTACTGGATAACCATTAAATATTTAATGACTTAAAAATAGAAAGGTCTGAATGCCTATTAAGGGTATCCTATGCAAGGTTGTCCTTTTCTAAAAGTTATAAAGGTAATAATGAACATTGTGTATATAAACCTCTCAACAACATACTTTATCAAGTATAGCAGAATTTACAATGTAAGGTACAAAACATTATAAAACATTTCTATAATTTGGGTAGGTCAAAAGTATGATAGATATTTAATAAACTAGAAGATAAGAGATCAAGTAAAAGTAGTTTAAACGGTAGTTCAAGATTAATGCCATTTCTTGAAATCCGAATCTTTATTATATATAGGGCTTGTTTTTTTTGCCAGTGGAGGTAAGTAAAACCCAAAGGGGGAAATTTTCCTATTATAGAACCATGTATGCTGCATTAAAGGCAATGGAGGTTGAAATGCTGAAATATGGATCTATATCTATGTACGTTGCAAAACACAATTGCCAAAAGGCAAAAAATGACCCTATTTCCACACTACTAATCCATAGTATAATTGAGAATCATGGAATGATTCTAAAAGAGAACTTTTATTTAATACATCTAGTAACCTAACACATTTTAAAAGATATAGAAGAGTACCGTCATGTAACAGTGAACACTGGGGTGTATTATTTCTGTTACCCCTGTATAAGTATTGCACCGTAGCTTAACGTTAGACCGTTCAATACTATAATGGACTGACAAGAGGGGAATGCGTCTGCAGCATGCTGACCCCTAGTAAATAGATACAATATCTCTAGTATTAATTAAAAAGCTGCATCAGTGCCCCCCCCCCCAACATGTTGGGGGAGTCACTAATGCAAAACTAAGTTTTAACCACAGTGTTAACTCTTACATCTCTAATATCTGTACTAGATCTAATCATTCCATGGTTCCCAATTATACTATGGATTAGTAGTGCGGAAGTAGGTTCATTTTTCAAATAGTGTGTTTTGTGTACTCCAGTCCTATCCACCGCCTACTGGGCTATTTTGTGGCTTTGTTTAATACTATTATCATCCCTCTAATGAAAATGCATATTTTATCTCTACATTTATTTGCTTTTTTCTGTATAGCATCAACAGATTCTGCCTCGCTGTACAGAGATTATGCACATTTACATGAGTCCTTGTCATTAATGGAAGTTCTAACTTTGAAGATGTCACTTTCTCAGACACACACACATGGGACAGTTTCATAAGAAGCCATTTAACTGATCTGTATGTTTCCTTTACATACAAAGCCAGTAACGGATCCCAAAATGAGGAAAAGCATAAAGGAAAGACATACGTCTACTTTTTTTTTGTTGCATTCAGTCCTTGTTTTGGCTAAAAAAATGGTCGGGTCCCCACCGATTAAACATTATTGACCTACCTAATGATGGACCATCAATATTTAAGAAGACCCAGAACACCCTTTTAATGCTTTAGGTTTTTTACTGCTCCAATTGAATTTAATTACAGATCTATGTTCAGTAATCTACCCTAGAGGTCGTTGCGGGCTTTGTGAAGGGACTTAAAGAGGCTCTGTCACCAGATTTTGCAACCCCTATCTGCTATTGCAGCAGATAGGTGCTGCAATGTAGATTACAGTAACGTTTTTATTTTTAAAAAACGAGCATTTTTGGCCAAGTTATGACCATTTTTGTAGTTATGCAAATGAGGCTTGCAAAAGTCCAAGTGGGTGTGTTTAAAAGTAAAAGTCCAAGTGGGCGTGTATTATGTGCGTACATCGGGCGTTTTTAATACTTTTACTAGCTGGGCGTTCTGATGAGAAGTATCATCCACTTCTCTTCAGAACGCCCAGCTTCTGCCAGATCACGCTGTGACGTCACTCACAGGTCCTGCATCGTGTCGGCCACATCGGCACCAGAGGCTACAGTTGATTCTGCAGCAGCATCAGCGTTTGCAGGTAAGTAGCTACATCGACTTACCTGCTAACGCCAATGCTGTTGCAGAATCAACTGAAGCCTCTGGTGCCGATGTGTCCTCGCTCGTCTGACACGATGCAGGACCTGTGAGTGACGTCACAGCGTGATCTGGCAGAAGCTGGGCGTTCTGAAGAAAAGTGGATGATACTTCTCATCAGAACGCCCAGCTAGTAAAAGTATTAAAAACGCCCCGATGTACGCACATAATACACGCCCACTTGGACTTTTACTTTTAAACACACCCACTTGGACTTTTGCAAGCCTCATTTGCATAACTACAAAAATGGTCATAACTTGGCCAAAAATGCTCGTTTTTTAAAAATAAAAACGTTACTGTAATCTACATTGCAGCACCTATCTGCTGCAATAGCAGATAGGGGTTGCAAAATCTGGTGACAGAGCCTCTTTAAGTAATTTAGAGCTCTGTAAAATAAAAAAACAGAGCTCTGACACCTATAAAGATATATTACATAATTAATCTGTACTAAATTTTGAAGTTCTTCAAATTTAATAACAAGCTAAAATAACAAAAATTTAATTGAAGAGGTCGAGGAATTTTATAACAACCAAGGAATAAATGCAATATACATACAAATTGCAATAATCAGTAGATTCTAGATTCCAAAATGTGACCGAAAAACTCAGACCCTTTGGACTAGTTTCATATCTGTATACCCTGACAATAAACAAGAATAGGAGGAAAATAAAGAAGAAGAAAAGGAAGGAAGGGAGAGTCTGACCGAAAGAAGAGACGGCAGGAATGTGAACATGAAATAGTGAGGGAGTGGAAGAATGAGTAAGTGTGAATATGAGTATAACTAAATGAGTCGGATTTAGCGAGTGTGCGTGAGCATTAATGGTTGCAAGAGGATGAGTGATCGTGATGGCATGATGGAGTAAGTTTAATGGAGCACTGGATTGTGAGAGCATGAGTGAGGGAGTGAGCATGAATAAGGGACTGTAAGAGTAAAGTGTGAGTCATTTTCAGTGAATGAGTGTGACTGCCAATAAGACTGACTGATCGAATGTAAGTGTGAAATAGAGTGATAGTGAATGAGTGACGGAGATGGAGATTGATGGGTAGTGTGAGTGGTGGGGTGTGTGTGAGCGATGTTTCTATGATAAGTTTCATCTAAGTTTGTTAAGAAAAAAAGAAAGAAGACAGACTCACAAACACATTTTTGCTCTTTCCACCCTTCTTCCCCTCTCTTAAAATTCTATATATCTTGAGTACATTACTTGTATAGTCACGCTCTTTGCCTACTTGGAGTAGTACAAAATTAGCATTCTTGAATTAAGATAGGAAGACTGACATGAATATGGAAGCACCCTGACACCCAAGATCTATCTGACTTGCATCCCTTCTATATTGTAAAAAAAAAACTGATAAGAATGAATGATCCAGATTTATTTCTCACCTAAACATAAATTTTTGTGATTCTGATTAAACTACCTTTAGAATAGATACATTTAATAAGCTAGAAAAACAGGTCATTTTGTGTTTGCCAGTATATCACATTTCATGTAAAAAACAGTAACAATGGTCAACCTACCTATTACATGTGGGTGGTAGTAAGTATTGTGTTCCTAAATAATGACATTTCTAAATCTATGTGCTATGAAGTATGGAAGGTCAATTAATTCTTTTCAATGCCACTTTAAGTTCTTATTGTATTTATGCCAACAATATAACACAACACAATATACAAACTAAGTCATTTTGAGAGTAGAATGTAACCTTGACTTTACATTTGTTTCCAATCTACAATCTGTTCTGTTAATATCTTCTTGGTTAGAAATAAAATGTGCAAAGTTTGTCGCATTCACATCTTGACACCTTATCATGGCAGAAAATGAAATAGATTATTATGTGTAGATCTTACAAAATAATTAGTGCTGCATAATTTAAAATACAATTTATTTTCCTGTGTTTCTAAATGATGTTGTAGATGTCTGCTTTTAAATGCTGTATTCACTGAGTGCATTAGGTAAAACCTTTGTTGAGAGAAATGGAAAAATAGATCATATACCGTTTCTGCCCTTAAAATGCATCCATGCTACTTCAACTTTTTTTATGGATATTCTATAAGAATAATAATTCAGGCTTTCAAGAATTGGCTTTAGCAGCAATTCATGAAACTTAGATACATTCGTCATTATCTGGATTCTACGTGTCGGAGACATGCAGGACCAGCTTTCACACCCGGGCCGTCATTCCAGCTGACCTGACGGAATCGACTTTGATGGCAGAATACAGCTTCTATGTATACAGGATACATAGAAGCTGTACGGCAAACATTTGTAATTGTTTTTTAATAAAAACAAATTTAACAGTTATCTCAAAGATGTTTTGTTTTGTTTTTTTTTATGTGAGTTTAAAGGTGTACATAGCCCTAAAGTCCCTGTATTAGCAGACAACAGCAAGAGTTCCTTTGGAATTTCTCCATATTGTATGGTATTCCACACAATATGATTCTGACACCACCATGCTTTATGGTTAGGACTGTGTGTTTTTAGTGGTGTGCAATGTTTTGCCTATGCCAAATATATCATTTTATATAGCCTGAAAACTTAATTTTGTCCTCATCAAACCATAGGACATTGTTTCCACTAAAGCTAAGATATGACCTTACCCTATAGAACTGCAACTGGAAAAGTACAGTTGGGAAGTTTGTAACCTCTCTTGGGTTGCTAATGGTCTTTTGGTGGCCTCTTTCACTAGTGTAATGTCTTCTTTTCGCAGAGTCTGGCCTGTACTTGCCTTTTTTTAGATTTGACTTACTTGTACACAAAGGATATTTTTTCACAGGTAATGTATCCGTTAGAGTGCTAATTAAAAAGTAACTTTTAAAAATACGATGCAGATTGTAACGTTATCATTTTCTCAATCAACAAAAACTGGAGGGGGGTATACAATGTACTAATAAATTCCATCCTTCCCTCTGGAAACAGGATAGAGGTAGTGAGAATGGCTCAAGAAAGGGAATCTATTGGGAGTGAAAAATGGTTACTGCACTAACTTATTGACGTATATACATTCTTTCTTTAAAGGGAAGGTGTCACAAATTATTTTTTTTTATATGTTATTGCTTTTATTATGTCATTAAAATACATTTTATTTATTTGTGTTTTTGTGTTGTACTTTTTTCTTTCTTTTACTTCTCTATGGGGCTGCCATTTTTTTTTCATCTCTGTATGTGTCGATTAACGACACATACAGAGATGGAATACAGCACATACTTCCCCATAGAGAATGCGAATGAGAGCCGTTCCATTCACTATAGTATACGCCGTCTGTGTGGAAACGGCGCATACGCCACTCCCACACAGTCCAAAAGGAAGGTCTTCGGCAGAGCGACATCCGGTGCCATTTTCATGTGGACCGGAAGCCGTGGCCAGACAGTAAGATGACTACTTCCGGTCGCGGCTTCCGTTCATAGGTTCAGAAGCGAGGACAGGGAGCGGAGGCAGCGGCAGCGACAGCGGCGGCTGCAGGAGCAGGTAAGTTATGTTTGTGTATGTGATGTGTGTGTATGTTCGTGTTATACTGTGTGATTACCCCTGTATCTAATCCTCCTACACTGTGCATTCGCTCAAAAAATAGCGGCACACAGTGTAGGAGGTTTGAACATTCAACCCCCTCCTTTCTCCTGGCACTAGCAAGGATAAAGGAGGGGGGATTGTTTGAGGACAGTAGAGCGAGTGTGTCTTCTACAATTCTGCAGCATAAAGCAATGAGGTTGCTTTACCACATGCCAATGCTGCAATTTTGTGAATTGCTCCCTCTAGTGACCAGCACATGGAAATGTTATAAATTAGAATCTAATTTATAATATTTCCTGACTTGTGAAAAAATTAAAAAAATTAGAACAATGTGTAATCATTTATACACTAACTGTTTAACTGAAAAAAAATAAAAATTCTAGCAACACATTCCCTTTAAGGGTAAGTTTACACATAGTGTAAATGCTGCGGATTTTCCGCAACGTATTTTGTTGCAGAATATCTGCAGCATAATACAGCAGCAGAAAAAATGCTCAGAAATTGACCTGCGGTGCGTTTTTTTAATCTGCAACATGTCAATTGTATTTGCATAATCACTGCTTTTTTGTTGCAGGTTATCCTCATTGAATTCAGTGGGGAGGTAAAAGTCACAACAAATAGCAGATGTTGCTGCTGCAAAGATTGCAACTCAGAAACTCTTACACTTACCCAGAACTCTGTGCTTCTTCGTCCAGGCTGGACTCCTGGGATGACGTTTCATTCCATGTGGCCGCTGCAGCCAATCACAGGCTGCAGTAGTCACATGGGATGAAACATCATCCCAGGAGACATCCCAGGAGTCCGGGCTGCCAGACGGCAGAGGGACGCATTGCCATGTATATGGGTATGTATCAAACTTTTTTTTTTACATGCAGTTTTCCGGAGCGGACATTCTGGGCGAAGAACTGCACCACAATTTGGTGCGATTTTTCGGCGAGAATTCCCTGCGGCGACCAGGGTGGATACATTGTGTGCTTTTCCATTCAGTTTTCATGCTCATACACAAAGCCTATTCAGTAAATTGGCCATTTTCTGTATACTTCTCCGGATTATAGTTTTCGGTAAACTAGTCACAAACAGTTATGTTAGAATATTTTTTTGGTTTTCATTGTGTTTTTTTTCAAAGTAAATTGGAAACTAGCAGTTTAACCTTCCAAATACAGATTTGTTTTTACTACAATCACATAAAAAGTGTATCCCAGTTATAGCAAATTATCAGCTATTCACTAATGATAACTGGCAGTTTGGTGGGGTCCCAGATCCTCTGTTCCCCCTAGCCTCAAAACCGCTTCGAGGAAAAGTTGAATGGAGTGGCAGTCGAGCAGGCACCCTGCTGCTCACTTTAAATGCACTGACAGAAACAGCCGAGAACTGCACAATCATGGTATTTTATGCTTAAAAAGTAAAAGTTTTTTTTAACCTGCATCACAGCCTCTGTTCTTTTCTGCCAGAGAGTAGTTCAGAATATCTGAAGAGACCTGCATGAATATTTCTTTTAATATATCAGTTATCTTTATTGCCTCACCAGTTACCCAATCGGTTACATCTGAGGACGCTCCCCTTTATATTTGGGGTGCAGAAACACGTAGGTAGACCTACTTAATTTGTGACAAATAGATCAGATAAATATTTGATTTACTGGAACAACTGTTTACAAAATAAACAGGAATAGTGAGTCATACTTTGTTGATCTGACAGTGAATAAGTCTCCTTTTCACTACAAGAGTAAGGCCTCATGCACACGACCGTAAAAACTCCCGTTATTACGGGTCGTAATTACGACCCGTAATAACGGGCTCATAGACTTCTATTGGCGACGGGTGCCTTCCCGTTTTCTCACGAGAAGGTGCCCGTGCCGTTGAAAAAGATAGAACATGTCCTATTTCAGGCCGTAATAACGGCACGGACAGTCCATAGAAGTCTATGGAGCTCTCGTAATGACGGGTGGCTACATGTGTGCACCCGTCATTACGGCAGCGTTGCTAAGCGACGTCAGTAAATAGTCACTGTCCAGGGAGCTGAAAGAGTTAACTGATCGGCAGTAACTCTTTCAGCACCCTGGACAGTGACTACCGATCAGTATAAACCTGTAAAAAATAAAAATAAAAGACTTTCATACTTACCGACAACTTCCTGCTTCCTCCAGTCCGGTCTCCCGCCCGTTGCCTTGGTGACGCGTCCCTCTCGACATCCGGCCCGACGTCCTGGATGACGTTTCAGGCCATGTGACCGCTGCAGCCAATCACAGGTCAATCACAGGCTGCAGCGGTCACATGGACTGCCGCGTCATCCAGGGATGTCGGGCTGGATGTGAAGAGAGGGACGCGTCACCAAGACAACGGCCAGGTAAGTATGAATTTCTTTAACTTTTATTACAGAAAAGGCTGTCCCTTCTCTCTATCCTGCACTGATAGAGAGAAGGGGCTGCCGATTAGTGCAGTGCTATTTTGCCGCCAAAAACGTGCCCGTAAATACGGGTGGAATACGGGTGACACCGGACCCATATTTACGGTCACGGGTTCGTAAATACTGGTGCAAAACGGGTGGAATACGTGTGACACCGGACCCGTATTTACGCCAGTATTTACGGGTGGGAAAAAATACGGTCGTGTGCAATTCAAAATATAACAAACTAAAAAGAATTTGTATTCCATTAGTGGCCAACATTACTAACAACAAAAGTTGTTGCAAGTGGCATGATAGTTGCCTGTGGTACTTGTCAAATGTTTTTTTTTTTACTACATGAATACAGAAAACCCATTATTACAATAATAATATACGCTTTTTTTTTTTTTTACCTTACTATGCTAGACAGATATGTTAACTTTAGATACATGATGAGGGCAACAGTTCAGCCAATTTGTAACTAAGATACATGCTCATATTCTGTCTATAAAAATTTGACTCCTTTGTCCATTCTGCAAGCTGACATCTAGAATAAGATAATAATATCCCTTTAGTTTTGTTCGCTTCTTTCCACACCTCCCCCTAATTACCCCTTTGTATTTCCAGTCCGTGGTCTCTATGCATCCAATACATGGCTGCACTGATTCCAGAGCCCCTAAGGCTTGTCAGGTTAAAGATTAATGAGTTGACTTTACACAGAGGCTTTACAAAGGTTAAACATAATTACAAATGGGTATTTTATGCAGTATTGGGAGATGTGCTAGCAGCTTAAACAGGAAGAGTAGAAAAATCTAATGAAACTTAGGGGATTGGATTTCACAGTTTATATCATACAAGAGTGAAAAAATTAGCATAACAAAAGTGATTGCTGCCCCTTATCCCACATAACAGAATAACACAACATATGGCAGAAATTATAATAATATGTGCACATTTGTTCTGCTTTATAATTTAGGATGTTTGTGAGATAAATTATGTCTTATACCAGTTACATTTGCATTTTTTAAAATTAGGATTTAGAACAGTTGTGATCAGATTTCAAATACTTTATTAGAAGCCAGTATATTCTAACAAGAAGTGGGGACAGTTATTAAGGAACCAATGTAGTATGTGCTGTATTCCTCAATACAGTACACACCTGTTGGGGAGCACAAGGCATTCTACTGAACAATGCCAGGTTCAATAAGCTGAACTCTGAAGAAAAGTGATCAAAATAGGTAGTACATCACATAATTTAAAAAAAATAGCATTTTTGCAATAGAATGCACATAGCGTACTATATTGTATCTTTGTATAGTCATTAGGGATTGTCGGTACCCCTATTTTGTATGATAATTTTATAAATGCACACTTCATTTTTGGGTTTTTGAGTTGCACTCCTTATTGTTGAGAGCTTTAGTGGTGCAGGGAGTGGGGTTAAAAGTCTATGTCCCTCTCTCTTTAACACAAATTAAAATTGTGCCTGGGAATGTAGTGGTGGGACTCTATAAATATGGCATTTGTGCTAACCATAATTTTTTTTTAATCGAATTACTGCCGAAAACTTAAATAATTGCCGCGATAAATCTCCTTGATGACAAGAACAACATAGTAACAACATTATTTTGAACACCTTGTTACAGTTTTTACAGATATTTATACAATGCCCACTTGGTCTAAAGTAAAACACGCCCACTTGGGCATTAAGAAACTCATTAGCATAAAGCTAAAAATCACTCATAAAGTGGTTTAAAATAGATCGTTTTTCTAAATAAAAAGCATTACTGTCACTTACATTATAGCACCGATCTCCTTATATAGGAGATAGGGCACTTATAATGTGGTGACAGATCCTCTTTAACCCGTTAGTGACCGGCCCATAGTCTTTTTACGTCAGTCACTAACGGGCCTTATTCCGATGCCATAGACTTTTTACGTTGCGGCATCGGAATAAGTAAACAGAGCAGGGAGCTGTCAAATCTCCCTGCTCTCAGCTGCCAGAGGTAGCTGAGAGCTGGGAGCGTCCCTGCTCTGCCGGGTGAGATCGATATTAGTATCGATCTCACCCGTTTAACCCCTCAGATGCGGTGCTCAATAGGGAGCACCGCATATGAGTGGTTTTGGAGAGAGGGAGGGAGCTCCCTCTCATCCCACTGACACCCGGCGATAAGATCGCCGAGTGTCTGTGTCTCCCATGGCAGCCGGGGGCCTAATAAAGGCCCCCAGGTCTGCCTGTAATGAATGCCTGCTAGATCATGCCGCAGGCATGACCTAGCAGATGCCTGTCCGTTTTAAACGGACAGGCAGTAATACACTGCAATACAGAAGTATTGCAGTGTATTATAATAGCGATTGGAGGATCGCATAGTGAAGTCCCCTAGTTGGACTAGTAAAAAAGTAAAAAAATAAAATGTTTAATAAAGTTAATTTAAAAAAAATGTGAAAAAAAATGAAAAACCCACTTTTTCCCCTTACAAACTGCTTTACTATTAAAAAAACAAACTAAAGTTAAAAAGTTACACATATTTGGTATCGCCGCGTCCGTAACGACCCCGACTATAAAGCTATTACATTACTTAACCCGCACGGTGAACGGCGTAAAAAATGAAACAAAAAACGACGGAAAAATTGCTGTTTTCTGTGAATCCTGACTTTAAAAAAATGTGATTAAAAAGTGATCAAAAAGTCGCATCTACTCCAAAATGGTACCAATAAAAACTACAAGTCTTCCCGCAAAAGAAAAGCCCTCATACAACTGCATCGGGGAAAAAATAAAAACGTTACGGCTCTTCAAATATGGAGACACAAAAACAAATAATTTTGAAAAAAATGCGTTTTTACTGTGTAAAAGTAGTAAAACATAAAAAAACTATACAAATTTGGTATTTTTGCAATCGTAACAACCCACTGAATAAACATATTGTGTTATTTATACCACACGGTAAACGGCGTAGATTTAGGACACAAAAAAGTGTGGCAAAATGTCAGATTTTTTTCTATCCCCCCCCAAAAAAAGTTAATAAAAGTTAATCAATAAATAATATGTGCCTCAAAATGGTGCTATTAAAAAAATACAACTTGTCCTGCAAAAAACAAGACCTTATACAGCTATGTCGACGCAAAAATAAAAAAGTTATAGATCTTGGAATGCGACGATGGAAAAACGTAAAAAATAGCCTGGTCATTAAGGTCTAAAATAGGCTGGTCATTAAGGGGTTAAGCACTTTATATGTGGCAACACATTGCCCATTTCTAAATGGGAGTTGAGTAAGTTCCATGTTACTGAATCATATTGTTATCATCTGTATGCCCACAGGCTAGCCATTGATATACAAGCCTTTCTCCATTTAGACCACTATACATATATTTGAGTAGTTATCATATGTACTGACAATAGAAAGCTCTGTATGGTGTTGATACATGACATTTTCTGGTGTGGCGATCTTATCTGTTGATCTGTGTGGATTCATTTTTATTTATTGTTACATTTTTTAAAGAAATGGAATAAAGTATTTATTTTTATTGAGCTTATAAACTCTGTCTTGTATTGGCTTTCATATTGTAGTTTATGTATGAATAAATTGTAAGTTTTATATGGATAATGTTTTTTTATTTATTTTTAAATGCACCCTTTTCATTTTGAACTTCAGTAACATTTAGAGGTGGTAAATGTTGAAACTCAATTATACAGTAATTTTTTTTTAGGCATACATAATAAGCGTGTGCTTTTTAAAGTTAATTTGCAGAATTTCCTTGTTCATGCCCACTTCCAATAAGCAGCATCAACATGTTAGAGTAGGCCTTAAATAACCCTACGTGGGTGTACTTGTAGAAATTCGTAATATGGCTAAAACAGCTTAAAGGGAACCTGTCACCAGCATTTCACCTATTAAACCAGCAATACCTGGTGGTAGTGGGTGAAAAATCATTTCTATATAACCTATGATTGTCTTCTTAGTCGGCTCTGTAGCTTTAGTAGTCAGTTTTTTAGTGTTCCGACACCGTATGCTAATGAGAAGAAAAGAGTCAAATCTTAATTTGAAAAGAGTCAAATCTTCGTTTGAAAAAAGTCATATCTTCATTCCTCAAGTCTTTCCGAGTTCACCCCGAATCCTTACTTTTGATTGACAGCTCCTCGCCACACAAAATCCTGAGCTTGCGCATTGATGTCCTATTCTGGTATGTGCGTACAACGGGACACCGGATTATTACGATAAAAGGTGCAAAATGTTTGCAGACTGTTATTTACAGTCGGAGGAGGAGTTTAGGGGAGGGGAGAACGGCAATGAACTTTTGATAGCAGCGGCCAGTGAGGGATAAGTCAAGTTTACTAGGTGAAATGCTGGTGACAGGTTCCCTTTAAGTAAGCAAAGAAAAAAGACAAAACGTCATTACTCTAAAATGCAGTACAATGAAAACGGAAAATTGTAAGAACTTTGAAACTTTCTTCAGGTACAGTAACTAAAACTATCAAGCACTATGATAAACAGGTTCTAATGAGAATCACCACAGGAAAGGCAGACCAAGAGTTACCTCTACTGCACAGGACTAGTATATTCGTGTCACCAGCCTCAGAAAACGTAAGCAAATGGCACCTCATATTAGAGACCAATGAAATACATCAATGAGTTCAAGCGACAAATCTCAACATCAATTGTTCAGAGGAGACTGTATGGATCAGGCCTCTATGGTAGAACTGCTAAAAGAAATCCACTACTGAGCGAGACAAATAAGAGGAAGAGACTTGATTCGGCTAAGAAACACAAGCAGTAAACATCAGATCAGTGGAAATCTGTTCTTTGGTCTGATGAGTTGATAGTTGCGATTTTTTACTCTACCCATCTAACAAATAAAGTCTGGATGTTTGTTTCCCACTGTAAAGCATAGGGGAGAGGGAGTGGATGTGCTTTGCTGTTACACTGTTGGCGAATAATACAGAATAAAAGGCACACTTAACCAGCATGGCTACCATAGCATTCTGCAGCAACACACCATTCCATCTGGTTTGCTCTTAGTTGAGCCATCATTTATTTTTCAACATGAGAATAACCCAAAACACACCTTCAACCTGTGTAGGAGCTACTTGACAAAAAAAAGAGAGTGATAAAGTGCTGTATCAGATGACCTGGATTCCACAGTCACCTAACCTAAATCCAATAGATATAGGATGAGGTAGGCTGGAGAGTCAAGGATCAGCAGCCGACAAGCGCTCAGCATACATGGGAACTCCTTCAGGGCTTTTGGAAAAGCATTTCTGGTGGATATCTCATAAAGTTTGTTGAGATATTGGCAAAGGCGTACCAAGCTCTTATCAAGGCAAATGGTTGTTACTTTAAAAAATTAACAGAAATTAAATGTCTGGTCCCCTAACATAAATGAAACAAAAACTGTCAATATGTAAATTCACTTCGATATCTAAAATCATTAGAAGATCTTACTAATTGATACATCCCTAGAGGTTCTATTAGTGCTTTGCAGTAGTGATTAACTGCTTGTCCTATTTCATCATGTTCTAAACCAACTTCTTTTGAAATACTACAGTTTGGAAAATTAACTAGCTTGATAATTATTAAATGACCCTATCACTTGCAATACCCACTGTGATGTGTCTCGAGCCACAGAAACGCAGCAGGTTTAAGCAGTAAGGGCATATTTTAATTGGCTTGGTATTATCAAATGATCCAACTAATAAAGCTGTCAAAAAGTTATGTCTTTAATTAATATATTCCGTATTGTGAGACTTTTAGGCACAATTGTATTATCTAAATGTAACCATGTTCCCTGAGCATTCTTTTAACTTTAAATGGACCAGAATCTGGGAAACGGTTAACTGATGAACAAATTCATAATAGCTTATCTATCTTTATCACCAGAATAAGTTCTATACATAAAATATAGAGTGATTGATATTATTTGTATCCCAAATTTAACAGCTGTATTGTTCCTGAGTACTTCAGGCATATCTATTTGGCTTATTCATTATGAATTTGCCTACAGGCATCAGAAACGCAAATCAAATCACCTTGATGGTCTTTCAGCATCAACAAACTTTTGTTTACTGGACAGATCAAAACAAAACATTGTGATGCACTTTCATAAAAAATGGCGCGGACAGTTCCTGGAGTTCAAAATGGTGGACCTGGACCAAATTTATATAGAACCTGGACACAATTTGTTACATGTTCTCCTTGTGTTTGACCATTCTCAGTGTGCCACAAACTGTACCAAGTGTGTGCCAAATTTATAAAATTAGACTTTCTACACCATTGTCAGACCATTTATTGTACAGCATTTTTTTTAAGGGGTAAAAATCACAAATACAACATCTGATTTATTTTACCAAATATTTTGGAGAAGTTATGTGTTGGTCAATATATAATATTATTGTCATTGTATAATCAATCATATTCTTATGCTATTTTGTGAATTTGGTAAGTTTGGAAAAATGTTGCAACATTCACCACTTGGAAACTTTCAAGAATTTACCAAATTTCTGTAATTTTTTTATCCTTCACACTCACATTGCTTGCATGCAAAAATAAAAAAAACTTAATGTTGTGGCTAACACTGATCCATCTGAATTTCTTGTTTTGGGAGGGCATATTGATTGTTCTGTACCTGTATCTTCTAGGCCCTACATTTTCATTCCTTTCAAAAATATTGGTAATGCAGTGAATAAATGTATGAACACAATTTAGCAAGATTATGCCCAAGAAGACACTAAAACTGAGAAACCCAGGGTTCTGTGCATTACTTGGCATGCCGTGTGTGTTACGATGATGATGATATGCCTATACTGATTTTATCTCTTGAGTATATAAATAAACATTTTTAATTTAATGAATGGTGCTGCTCTGACTTTATGTTAATTTCAAAGTTGGAAATTTTATTGTGAACCAACACCCAATTCACATTTGATCAGGTGGAGCAAAAAGTGTCTGTTTAACCACCTGGAGAAATACATGCATCAATTTGCGCTAATTGTGTTGTGCAGGAATAGCTCCGAGGAGGAATCTCTGGCCTGTAACCTAACCCCTTAACACGGGGGTGGGATTAAAATTTTTAACAACAGGTTCCCTGTTTTGTGGACAATGACATACGCACAAGGGGGGGGGGGGGTCGTAGTGTTTTGCAGTGTATCCCGCAATAGAAACTAATTCTAATAATAAAATAAAACAATATGATTTTCCAAATACACCCTATATTAAAGTGGACTCTAAATAAAGAAATTCCCTGTCCAGAATGTTTAACTGGATTTCCACACTATGTATATAATTACATAAGCGTACATACCTACCTACCCACACATTGTATTAAACTCACCCATTACATATAGACCTATATGCAAACATTCAATATCCTTAGAGTCCTCAGCCCACTTAGTTAGACTGTGCACTGTGAGAAGGATAGAGGACAGCATGGCATGCGCAGTAAGCCGTGACAAATCTCCCGGCTAATGCACAGATACGGTGCCAGGACAAAGCTCAGTACATAAATACAGCACCAGAACCAAGCTCTGTACACATATACAACACCAGAACCAAGCTCAGTACATATATAAAGCACCAGAATCAAGCTCAGTACATATATACTGCACCAGAAGCAAGCTCATTACATATATACAGTGCCAGAACAAAGCTCAGTACATATATACAGCATCAGAACAAAGCTCATTATATAAATCCAACACAAGAACCAATCTCAGTACATAAATACAGCACCATAACCAAGCTCAGTACATATATACAGCACCAGAACATAGCTCATTATATAAATACAACACCAGAACCAAGATCAGTATAAAAATACAGCACCGGAACCATGCTCAATACATATATACAGCACAAGAACAAAGCTCAGTACATATATACAACACTAGAACAAAGCTCAGTACATATATAAAGCACCAGAACCAAGATCAGTACATATAATCTGCACCATAACTAAGCTCCTTATATAAATACAACACCAGAACCAAGCTCAGCACATATATGCAATACCAGAACAAAGCTCAGTACATAAATACAACACAAGAACCAAGCTCAGCATATAAATACAGCACCAGAACTAAGCTCAGTACATATATACAACACCAGAACAAAGCTCAGTACATACATACAGCAGCGGAACAAAGCTCAGTACATATATACAGTACCAGAACAAAGCTCACTACATACATACAGCACAAACACAAATACAACTGCACCAGAACAAAGATCAGTACAGAGATAAATTGCAAATTCAGTTTAACCCCTGCCATATAAGTTTGTACAGCATAAAACGACAGCACCCAGTATAGCCAGAACAATGGTAAGGATATGCTGGGTGTTGCTGTTTCACAAAAAAGAACGATACACCCATCATCTTGCTGCAGATTATAGAGTGACTATAGTAATCAGTCACAGGGAGAATAAACATTTACATTTAGTGACTCACCGGTTCGTCTTCTCAGATTGGAGTGGTTATTTTGCTCTTTTCTTTTCCATCTGGTCCAAACCTCTGTGATGATGCATCCTGGCCACGACCCATTTCTGCAGTTTGCCGCTCAGATGTTATTTGAAAACTCACTTTCCAACATTTCCACACCTATAAACGAAGATAAAATTCTCATGGTGCCACACTCTATGCCCCTAAATCTAATTGTATCATACACTGTGCCCCTGAATATAATAGTGCTACACACTGTGCCCCTGAATATAATAATACCATACACTATGCCCCTGAATTTAATTGTACCATACACTGTGCCCATGAATAAAATGGTGTAAAAAACTGTAAAGTAATGCACCACACACACAGTTCCCCCTGTACATAGTGCCCCTCATAGAGCCCCCTATAGATAGTGCCCCCTCATAGAGTCCCCTGTAGATAGTGCCCCTCATAGAGCCCTCTGTAGATAGTGCCCCTCATGGAGCCATCTGTAGATAGTGCACCTCATAGAGCCATCTGTAGATAGTAGCGTTCCATATAGCTAGTGCCCCATGTAGGGTCCCCTGTAGATAGGTCCCCCTGTAGTGTCCCCTGCAGATAGGGCCCCTGTAGCGTCCCCTGTAGATAGGGCCCCCTATAGCGTTCCCTGTAGATAGTGCCCCCTGTGGCGTTGACTGTAGTTCCTCCTGTAGCGTTCCCTGTAAAGTGCCCCTATAGCATTCCCTGTAGATAGGACCCCCTGTGGCATTCCCTGTATAGTGCCCCATATAGCATTCCCTGTTGATAGGGCCCCTGTGGCATTCCCTGTAGAGAGGGACCCCTGTGGTGCTCCCTGTAGATAGGGCCCCCTGTCGCATTCCCTGTAGTTAGGTCCCTCTGTGGCGTTCCCTGTAGATAGTGCGCCACACTATCTACAAGTTCAGAAAAATGTTAAATAAAAGTGTAAAAATAAGTTTCAAGATAAAAAAAGCCTTTTATCCTATAATAAGTAATGTATTATAGAAAAAAATGAAAACGTTAAAAAAAAGTACACATATTTGGCATCATCATGTCCGTAAAGACCCAAACTATTGAACTATAATTTTATTTTTCCCGCACGGTGAAAACCGCAAAAAAAAAAATGACAGAATCGCTATTTATTGGTCACCACCCCTCCCAAAATATAGACTAAATAGTGATCAAAAAGTCGCATGATCCCCAAAATAACCACTAAAAACTACAAACTGTCCGGCAAAAAACTAGCCCTTACACAGCTTTTTTGACTAAAAATAAAAAAGTTATGGCTCTTAGAATATGGTGACACCAAAAATAAATTATTTTTAAAAAGGTGATTTTATTGGGCAAACATTGCAAAACAAAAAAAAAACTATATACATATAGTATCGCCGTAATCATATCGACCCACAGAATAAAGTAAGATTTTCATCTATAGCCCACGGTGAACACTGTAAAAAAAAAAGAATAAAAAACTTTTTCAGAATTGCCTATTCTTGGTCTCCTTGCTTGACAAAAATGGAACAAAAAGTGATCAAAAACATCGCATGTACCCTAAAATGGAACCAATGAAAACTACAGATTGTCCTGCAACAAATAACTACTTACACAGCTCCGTAGGCAAAAAAAAATGTCACCTTTATATTCCCATATATCATATTTGATACAAGAAGCAGAAAAAATTGATGAATTAGTTTTTAGTCTTTTTTTACCTACCAGAATATTTTCCTGTTTTAAGTAAACCCTGAATGGAATATGGACCTGAAATATGAACCAAATACTGGAGATTATTTGTAATTAAATGTCTGTTTATTTTACGTGGAAGGATTTATACACTAATTTACAGTAAATAAATAGTTCCCACTTAGGGTAATTATATGTATTTGTTTAGCACATTATGCATTTGTATCTGTGTACCATGATATTTGGTTACTATCTGGATTATTTATGTCCATCATGACTTACCTGTGCTGGGATGCATTAACTAAGGACCATAACACAGTCTTTTGTACCTATTCCACCTACCGTGCTTTTTTCTTTCTCCCTCTTTTTTGTGAAGGTTGTACACTCCATTTTATTATATTTTCGTATTTTTATCTTGTTGATTAATAAAGTGGTATCTGATTTTTATGCTTAAAGGTCGTGTTGTCCCTTATTTGGATTTCTTTAACCCCCATCCCACAAATTGAGGGGTCTGGTATGTCGGCATTGCAAGCAGCTTATCGCATTCCGACGTACCAGACCCGTCATGAAGATAAAGCGGGCATAGGAGCTGTGCGTGCTTCATCTTCAGCAGGTGTCAGCTTTAATATACAGCTGACATCCTGCTGCAACGGCGGCGGTCACAGATATCGCCGATCACCACGGTTTAACTCCTTCAATGCGGTGGTCAATGGCGTCCACTGCATTGAAGTGGTTGACAGAGGGAGGGGGCTCCCTCTGTACCCCCCGCCCACCCCCTGTGAGAGATCATGGGTGCCGATTGTTGGCTTGGCAACCAGGAAGCCTAGCAACGGCTTCCTGGTGCCCAGGTATGGAAGCCTATTAGGTCCTGCCCAAGGCAGGACCTAATAGCTTTAACTGTCAGATGAAAAATGACAGTTACTATACATTGAACTATACAAGTAGTGCAGTGTACTGTACTGGGGATCAGAAGATCAAATCTTCAAGTCCCCTAGTAAGTGTTAAAAAAAAATTGAAAAAAGTTAAAAAAAATGTTTAAGATAAATAAATAAACGTTTTAAGTAATAAAAACAATACTCACCCTGTTTCCCTGATCATGTCCATTCGAATTACAAAAAAATTAAAAACATTTAAAATAAACTATACATAATAGGTATCGATACGTTCGGAACGGCCTGAACTATTAAAAATATCATGTTATTTTTACCGCACGGTAAACACCGTAAAAAAATTCAGCAAAAAACAATGACAGAATTTCTTTTTTTTTCTTGTCTCAGAAAAATTTAATAAAAAATGATCAAAAAGTCGCAAGTATTCCAATATAACACCCAGAAAAACGACAGTTCGATACGCAAAAAAACAAGCAGTCCCACAGCCGTATCAACTGAAAAATAAAAAAGTTATGACTGTCAGGATATGGCGACACGAGAACATGATTTTTTCTAGAAAATAATATTTTTATTGTGGGAAAGTAGTAAAATCTAAAAAAATGATACAAATTTGGGTGTCGCTGTAATCATATTGACCCACAGAATAAAGTTAGCATGTTGTTTATACTGCACGGTGAACACTGTAAAAAAGAAAAAACAAAACAGTGCTAGAATTGCTGTTTTCTTGGTTTCTTTCCCATACAATTGAATAAATAGTGATAAAAAAATTGCATGTATCCCAAAATGGAAACAATAAAAATTACAGCTCATTCCACAAAAAACCAAGCCCTCACACAGCTCCGTCAACGGAAAAATATCACGTTATGACTCTCAGAACTCAATGATGCAAAATGATACTAATTGACAGCACAGACAAATTTTTGAGGTCCAGTAGTTTTTCACTAAAACCCCACATCATCATTTGCTAGACCCCTTAGCTGCAGCGGAGATGAAGAAACTTTAGGGCCTTATAAGGATAGTGAAGAAGTCAATGATTAGGCAAAAGCGGACCGCAGATATTTTGTACAATACCCAAAAAACCCGGCATGTGCATAAAGGATTGGTTCGAAGCGTACCACACCAATCCATGGATTATTCATTTGATTATTCATTCACCCCATTATTACATCATTCTATTATTCCTTGATGCACTCCTCCCAGCTTATATATACCCTGATTTACTCCATCCAGCTTACATATACCCTGATGTGGTCTGCCAGCTAACATATACCGTGATGTACTCTGCCCAGCTTACATATACCCTGATGTACTCCGCCCAGCTTACATATACCCTGATGTACTCCGTCCATTTTACATATACCCTGATGTACTCCGCCCAGTTTACGTATACACTGATGTACTCTGCACAGATTACATATGCCCCCAGATCATAAGCTGAAATACCAGTAAAACCTGAAACAAAACTACTACCGAGCAAAATCTGCGCTCCAAAAGCCAAATGGCGGTCGTTCTGAGCCTGGCAGTGTGCCCAAACAGCAAACATATGTGGTATTACTGTATTCTGGAGAACCCACTTAACAATTTATGGGGTGTGTGTCTCCAGTGGTGCAAGCTGGGAACAACATATTGGTCACTGAAATGGCATATCAGCGGAAAAATGGCAATTTTCAATTTGCAACATCCACTGTGCACTAATTTCTGCAAAACACTTGTGGGGTCAAAATGCTCATAATACCTCTAGATAAATTTCTTCAGGGATGTCTTGGATTGACCAGCGGGGTCCATGGCCTGAGCTTACTGTCACGATACAGTTTCCAAAATGGGATAATTCTCCAGGGCTTTCCAATGTACTGGTACCTTAGCTCAATGCAACATGGTGTTAGAAAACAACTTTAGTAAAATCTCCACTCCAAAACCCAAATTGTGCTCCTACCCTTTAGAGCCCTGCTGTGTGTCCAAATAGCAGTTTATTACCACATGTGGGGTATTGCCATACTCGGGAGAAATTGATTTACAAATATTTGGCAGCTTTTTCCCCTTTATCCCATGTGAAAATGAAAAAATTCTAATAAATTCTGCAAAAGACCTGTGGGGGTCTAAATGTTCACTATACCACTAAATAGATTCCTTAAGGTGTGTAGTTTCCCAAATGGGGTCACTTTTTTGGGGGCTCCTACTGTTTTGGCCCCGCTGGGGCTTTTGAAATGTGACATGGCACCCGGAAACCATTTCAGCTCATTGCTCCTCCCCTTTGGAGGCCTGCAGTGTGTCCAAACAGCAGTTTATAACCACTTATGGGGTATTTCCGTAATTGGGAGAAATTGATTTTCAAACGTTGGGGTGCTTTTTCTCCTTTATTCCTTGTGAAAATTAAAAATGTCCACGTTTTATCAGAAAAAAATTTAGCTTTTCAATTTCATGGCCTAATTTCACTAAATTTGGCAAAAAAGCTGTGGAGTTAAAATGCTCAGTCTCCCCCTCGATAAATTCTTTCAGGGGTGTAGTTTCCCAAATGCAGTCACTTTTGGGGAGTTTCCACTGATATGGTCCTGCAGGGGCTTTGCAAATGTGACATGGCACCACATACCATTCCAGCAAAACTTGTGCTCCAAAAGCCAAATGGTGCTCCTTCCCTTCTAAGCCATGTCGTGGGTCCAAACACGAGTTTATTGCCACATATGAGGTATTGCTGTGCTCAGAAGAGGTTGCTTTACACATTTTGTGGTGCTTTTTCTCCTTTATTTATTGTGAAAATTGAAAAATCTGAGCTAAAACTACATTTTATTAGAAAAAAACATAGATTTTCATTTTCACGGCCTAATTCCACTAAAGTCAGCAAATAACCTATGGCATCAAAATGCTTACTATACCTCTCAATAAATTCCTTGAGGGGTGTAGTTTCCTAAATGTGGTCACTTTTGGGGAATTTCCACTGTTTTGGTCCCACAGGGGCTTTGCCAATGCAACATGGCACACGAAAACCATTGCAGCAAAACTTGAGCTCCAAAAGCCAAATGGCGCTCCTTCCGTTCTGAGCTCTGTCGTGTGTCCAAACAGCCATTTATTACCACATATGGGGTATTGCCGTTATCGGTAGACATTGGATTTCAAATGTTAGTCCCTGGCAACAGCTGTCATAGACAGGTGATTGTCACAGGGAGCCATCGAGGGACCAATGACAGTGGTCCCCATACAGCGATCGCTGTGATTGGTCAGTCAAATCTGACTGACCAATCGCAGCATGCAAAGGCTGGGAGGCAGGGAAAACAGCTCAGTTTTCCTCACTCCTGTCAGATCGTTGAGGAGAACGGAGCTGTGTGCTTTGTCTCCTTCAAACAGTGAAAAAAAATACATACTGATCACCCCCAGTACCCCATTCACCCCCTTCCCCCACCATTGTTCTATATTATATTTAAAAATGTCAATCTATATATATATATATCGTTTAGCGTTTTGTTAGCGCTAGGCATTAGCTAGCGTAAGTTAGGTGTAGGGCGTTAGCTAGGGGGGCAATTAGTTAGACAGTTATTTAGGGCTAGTCTTAGGGAACATTTATCAGCGTTAGGTTTATAGGGTTAGTGTAGTAGGGACGTTTTAGCGTTTATATATAAAAAAAAATATAGTGTAGCATTTAGTTGGGGTTTAGTAGGGTTCATTATCATTACTTAGTGTTAGGCATAGGGCATTACGTAGCGTAAGTTAGGTGTAGGGCGTTAGGGGGGAAATTAGTTAGAAATAGTTAATTAGGGTTAGCGTTAGGTTTATAGTAATAAAAGGGCTCCGCGCCTGTATTCGTCAGAAGAGGCCTACGCGATGATCTACTCGGATACAGAAAGTGCAAGTGAGACTGATGAGCAATTTTTTATTTTATCATCATCCACTAGAACTAGTAATGAGGAGCCACTGCCAAGGTGCCACAGGCAAGATTGTCTGCCTAGCACTAGTGCCATTGATCCCGATTGGGTGCCCACAGAGTCATACACCCCGTGCGTTCCAGAATTTAGTTCTGTGACGGGTATCCAAATCAACAGCTTTTTTAAAATCTTCTTTTCAGAGGAATTATTCCTCCTGATGGTTGAGCAGACCAATTTATATGCTGCTCAATTTATCACCAGTCACCTTACATCTTATTACGCAAAAAATAGCGTTTTGGCGCCCAGTAGCTGTGGCAGACTTTTTACAATTTTGGGGCCTCCTATTGAACATGGGTTTGGTTAAGAAACCCATGATTAGGTCCTATTGAACATCTGATGTCCTGTATGACAGCCCTATGTACAGAGAGTTAATGATGAGGCAGCGCTTTGAGACCATACTGCGCTTCCTTCAATTTAATGATAACACACTTTGCCCACCCCGCAGTGACCCCAGCCATGACCGGCTTTTTAAAATTAGGCCACTATTCCATTTTTTAAATGGGAAGTTTGCGGAGACATATACCCCAGAAAAAATATTGCCGTGGATGAGTCTCTGGTCCTTTTCAAAGGCCGCATACAATTCAGGCAATATTTGCCAAACAAGAGGGCCCGATTTGGGTTAAAAATCTATAAGCTGTGTGAAAGTGACTCGGGTTACACTCACAATTTCAGAGTGTATGAAGGGAAAGACTCCCAAATTGTCTCTCCAGAATGACCCCTTCACTTAACAGCAGTGGAAAATTGTCTGGGACCTTTTGCAACCTCTTTTGGATAAGGGGTACAATTTGTATGTGGATAATTTCTACGCTAGCGTACCTATCTTCAGATGCCTGTCTGCAAAAACACAAACTGTGGCCTGTGGCACCATACACTAAAATCAAAAAGGCCTGCCAAAGTCCCTGGTCAACCAAATATTAAAAGATGGAAATCAGGGGACTTTGTAATGAGAACTTGCTGTTTGTCAAATTCCTTGACAAGAGGAATGTCCTGATGCTTACATCCATTCACCCAGACAGCAGCAGCCACATTCCTGTACGCGGGACAAGTTGTACCATCTGTAAGCCTGTTTGCATACAGGACTACAATAAATTAATGGGTGGGGTGGCCCTTGCAGATCAGATGCTGCAGCCATACCATACTGTCCGGAAATCCCGGATATGGTACAAAAAAACTGTCTGTTCAGCTCATCCAAGTGTCTCTATATAACTCGTTTGTCAATTTTAGAAAGGCAGGAAACCAGGGATCCTATCTTACTTACCAAGAAAAAGTGATTACAAATCTTATATTTGGAGAACAGACCCAGGGGAGGGCATCATCTAGTCAAGACAGCAGAATTGTCCCATGACAACATTTCCCATTCGAAGTGCCCCCTACTGCCAAAAAAAAAAGCTGACCTCAAAAGAAATGTTGCCTATGTGCTAGGAACGGAATACGGAGGGAAAGCAGTTATCAATGTGACACCTGCCCAGAGAAACCAGGGCTCTGCATTGGGGAATGTTTGTGTGCGTACCATACATCCCTAAATTAATAATTTGATTTCCAAAATTTTTTTTAGCCCTTTTACTCATTTTCGTTACCATTTTATTATCCAATCCATAGATTTTTTTTTCACTTCACTTTTTATTATAGTATAGCCCACATATAAATTGGAATGCAAGAAAAACTCCAAAATTACAAAAAAATTAAAATAAATTCTCACTATAACCCATATCATTAGGGAAAGATCCCTCACCCAAAAAAATTCTCACTACACCCCTAGATGAATACATTAGGGAATGTAGTTTTCAAAATGGGGTCACTTTTGAGGGTGTTACATCGTTCTGCCAGCTCAAATCCTTTGTAAAGAAGTCATTGAAGCTAAAATTATGACCTCAAAACCATAGAGGGGTTCCTGTCATTTTGTGCCACACAATGCAGCCAGGCAATGCAGTACGTCCTAAGTGGGGGAATTTTGGAAAACAGTAGAAGCAGCAAATAAATGATGGGGTGCATTTCCTTAGTTTCATGTACTGTGTACAAAAAAATATGTCCTATAAATTACGCATTTGTGATAAAAAAATCCAAATAATTTTTTTTGCACTGTATTTGTATTAATTCTGGCAACAAAATGTGGCCTCAAACTACTCACTACACCCCTAGATAAATACCTTAGGGTGTATAGTTTTCAAAATGGGGTCACTTTTGGGGGTGTTACATCGTTCAGCCAGCTCAAATCCTTTGTGAATAAGTAGTGGGGCCTATAAGTCATTCAAGCTAAAATGATGTCCTGAAAACCACAGAGGGATTCCTGTCATTTTGTGCCCCACCATGAAGCCAGGCAATGGATTACGTCCTAAGTGGGGGCATTTTTTAACACAGGAGAAACAGGTTGATCGATTTTGGGGTGTGTTTATTCATTCTCAAGGTCGCTTTACGAAGAAATCTATTTTTAAAATGATACATTTGTGGAAAAAAGGTGACATTTTATTTTTTCACCTGCTTTGCATTAAATTAGGCAAAAACTGTGGTGTCAAAATACTCACTACACCCCTAGATAATTACCTTAAGGCGTCTAGTTTTCTAAATGAGGTCATTTATGGGGAGCATCTATCGTTCTGGCAGCTCAATGCCTCTCCAAATGTGCAGTGAGGCCTAAAACATTTTCGTTTCAATAGTTTTTATTGAGAATTTTTTAAACATATAAACATTTATACATTTCAAGTATTTCAAGCATACTGAAGATACAGAACATTGAGACATTCAGTCCCGACAAATAACAATAAGAGCATAACAGAAGTAAACAAAAACATTGCAAACCATTCGTATAGTGCACTACAACTGTGTTGTACATTCAATATCCATGTGTATTAATTTTCTTGTGGTCATAACCTTCATTTTTGATGTTATTGGAACATTTTATTATTGTTGAGACCTCACATAATTGTGGAATAAAACCTACTCAAAAAGATTTATAGAAGATACTGTTGCACCATGGGGCCCATAAAAGGTTGAATCTTGCGTACGTGGAGTTTCCTAAGGCCATTATTCTTTCATAGGAATATGTTGTGTTAATTAATGCTATGAGCTCCTCAAGCATTGGGGTTTCTACTTTCTTCCAATATCTTGTGATGACTAGTTTTGCCATTACCAGGATTTTACAAATGAGGCATCTCGCCAAGGAAGGGAAACCCTCTAATTCCAGAAATAATAACGCTACCTGAGGAGACATGATAACTGGGTTTTGTATTACTTCTGCCAGTAATCTAAATACTTGGGCCCAGAACCCGTCTAATTTGTGGCATTGCCATAGCATGTGGAATAAGGACCCTGTATTTCCACACCCTCTCCAACAGAGAGGCGAAGACTCAGGATATATCCTATGTAGACGGTCAGGAGTGTAGTACCATCTCAGGGATGTTTTAAGTGCTGCTTCAATATGTTGAATGCACGGTAAAGCCCTATGTATGAGCCTGAAAGAAGCCAGCCATGTGGCATCGTTAAACGATATCCCTAAGTCTCTTTCCCATGACTTGTGTAAGTGAGTTTTAGTAAAAGAATAGTGAGATTTAATCATGTTATATATGGGTTTTAAACCTCCTATCCGTCTGGAGAAATGAGCAAATAACTTATTGTTACATAAGGCATTTAAATTGCCGGTGGATTCCATGCAATGCTTTATTTGAAGAAATTTAAAAAAGTCAGAGTTGGGTATAGAGAATTTCGACTTTAGCTGTTCAAACGTCACCAAGTGTTGACCATCAAGTAGCATGGAAACATCAGTGATGCCACCAGCAATCCAGGACGTTAACTTGAGATTTGGGATTATTAGCATAAAGAATTCTAAAGGAATATAACTTTTGAGTAACGGACTACAATTTAGCGTGTTGTTCTGAATGTAGGACCAACATTCCAGAGTCGTCTTTGTCAAAGGGGATAGTGGACGTGAAGGTACCAAATCCCAAAACGTCCCGAAGAGAGTGGTTTTTAAAGGTAAAGGTGAGATATAGGAAGTTTCAATTTGTAACCACTGCTTTCCTGAGTCCATGGCCCACCAACTAGAAATTTGTGCTACTTGGGTGGCGATATAATAACTATGAATGTCCGGTATACCCAGGCCTCCAACCCTTCTATCCTTGACCAACAAATGCATGGCAATTCGGGGATGTGTTTTTGACCAGACAAATTGGGAGAGATTTCTTTGTGTTATCTGAAAAAATCTTTTAGGGAGAGTAATGGGTAAAGTTCGGAATAGGTATAGTAGTTTTGGCAATAGAAGCATTTTATAGGCCGCAATCCGGCCTAGCCATGAAGTTTCGAATTTAAGTAATCTATCTGTGTCTGTCTGGATGTTTTTTATTAGAGGTTCATAATTGGCTGCGTATAGATCTTTATATGAAGAAGTCAAAGTTATCCCCAGATATCGGATGCCCTTCATTTGCCAATCAAAGGGATATTTTGTTTTAAGAAAATGCAATGTGGGCGGGTCCATGTAAAAGGGAAGTATTTGTGATTTCTGCGCATTTAATTTATAATATGATATTGAGCCAAAAACTTTAATGATGTCCATAACAGCTTCTAATGATGATTCTGGATTAGTTAGTGATAAGATAATATCATCTGCGTATAATGAAATAGTGTGTGAAACCCCACGGCATTGGACTCCCTGAATGTCCATGCAGTTTTTAATATGTTGGGCTAACGGCTCCATGGAGAGAATAAAAATTAGTGGGGATAATGGACATCCTTGTCTAGTACCATTAGTTATTTGGAACTCTGTAGACAGGATGCCATTAGTGTAGATTTTCGCTGTGGGTGCCGAGTAAAGTGCTCTAATAGCTGTCAAAATGCTGCCCTCAAATCCCATTTCCTCCAAAGTAGCAAATGCGTACGCCCAATTTATTCGGTCGAACGCTTTTTCGGCGTCCAAAGCCAACATCAATGCTGGTGTGGCTCGTGTTTCAATGAGATGAAGTAAATTTACAATCCTTTTTGTATTCTCTGATGCTTGTCGTCCCTTAACAAAGCCCACTTGATCCACGCTCACAAGGGTAGTTAGCATAGGGGTGAGCCTTGCCACGAGAATCTTAGCATAGAGTTTGAGGTCTGAATTTAATAGCGAAATAGGCCTAAAATTTTGGGGGGTATCAGGAGTTTTACCCGGTTTAGGGAGAGTAACAATAGCAGCCATTTGATTTTCCTTTGGGAAGGAACCCTGCTCCATAGTTTTTTGAAAAAATTTGGCTAAATAAGGGGTCAATACAGTAGATAGATTTTTATAATACGAGTTGGAAAGACCATCCGGTCCTGGAGATTTACCGGTTGGAAGGGAACGTATATTATTCAAGATTTCCAATTCTGTAATTGGGGCATTTAAAGAACTTAGTTGTTCTGCTGACAGTTTGGGTAAGGATGCTTTCCTAATCAAATCCACTATCTCATGTTGAGTAGGGCAGCTAGTAAAGGGGTCATCTTTTAGATTGTAAAGAGATGAGTAGTATTTTCTAAATTGTTCTACTATGTCTCTGGGATCCATACATTTATCTTGTGTGAGAGGGTTTTTTAAATAAGGTATTCTTGTCTTCTGGTACTGAGTTTTAAGCCGAGTAGCCAGTAGTTTCCCTGCCTTATCATTCTGTGAATAGTAACGGGCTTTGGTTTTCCTTAAATTTTTCTCATATTCTGACACTAAACAAAGACGTAGTCGTTGTCGGAGTAGTAGCAATTGTGCAGCCCCCTCTGATGATGGAGAGAGTTTGTTTTTTGTGTCTGCAAGGCGTATCTCGTTAGTTAACTGAGACACCTCTTCCAGACGCTTTTTGCGGACCGTATGCCCTAGACGTATAAACGTACCCCTTATATATGCCTTATGAGCATTCCAGAGGGAGGAGATTCCAACATCCGGCGTATCATTATATTGGAAGTATTCGTAAAGATCTCTTTCTATGTCCATTTTATAAGTAGGATGAGATAAAAGATAGGAGTTACATCTCCAGAGGTAATCTGGACTAGTGTCATATTTTTCCATGATCGTCAGAGTGATCGGCGCGTGGTCAGACCACTGTATGCTTTCAATTGTCGTGGCTTTTGATAGGAGGAGTGTCGCCTTATCTACAATGAACATATCAATTCTAGAGTAACTATTATGGACTTGAGAGTGAAACGAATAATCACGTTCCGATCCGTGGTGCATACGCCAGATGTCGTACAGCTCCTCCCCCCAGAACCAATCCCCAAAAGCAGCCCTAGATTGTCTAGGCTGAGACGTAGTGTCCATCCCAGAGTCCATTACAAAGTTGAAATCCCCACACACAATCAGTTTTCCCTGTTTATGTTTAGCAATTATTCTGCGAATCTTTTGAAGGAATCTCAGTTGGTGGTTATTAGGCCCATATAATGACAACAAAGAATATTTGACATTGTTAATAGAACAAATTAGAAACACATATCTCCCATTTGAATCTGCGAGCAATTCAATTAGTTGAAAAGCAACTGTATTTTTAACTGCTACTAAAACTCCTCGAGCCTTGGTAGAGTAATGTGACTGAAAGACATGAGGAAATTGGGGGTGCTTAATTCGGTGGGCGTCTTTTTCCAAGAGGTGAGTCTCCTGGATACACATGACCTCACAGGCCAGTTGTTGTGCCTCTTTCCACATGTGTGCTCTCTTATGTGGGCTATTAAGGCCATTTACATTTAGAGAACCAATTTTAAGAGCCATCGTATATGTGAGAGTGCTGTTGTGTTTTTGACCATGTCACATCAAGTTGTAGGTCATACTTGGAATGATCCAAAGGAATGTATGTGGATTGACTGTTATACGAGTACAATTGAAACATAGTGGTCTGCACTAGACAAAGAAGAAAATTAAAACAACAAAACAATAGCATTCAAATACGTTTGAATAAAGAGAGAGAGAGACTGAACTTCAATGAGTTCAGACACAGTGGGGGGAAAACAGTCAACTTGTGGACCGGACTTTTAGGACTCGGGAAAAAACCCCGCTGCTCCACCACCATATAGTGAATATACCTCAGCGTCGCGGACGTTGTCGGAGGTTTGGCCCCTGCCAGTCATCCTTAATCGTGTGAGGAAGGGATTTTTTATTAACTCCCGAAGAGGCGTCAGGGATGTTAATACCCCATTTTTGTAGAAGAGATGCACCTTCTTGGACAGTTCTCACCACGTGCATAGAGCCATTTTGGTGGATCAATAGTCGTACCGGAAAGCCCCATTTGTATGGAATTTTGTTGTTTCTCAAAGTTGTAGTGATGGGAGCAAGTTCTCTCCTTAACTGCAGAGTGACGGCGGAAAGATCAGTATAAACAGATATTAACTTGTATGGCTCCGGTATTATCTCTTTATTTCTTACGGCTGTCATAAAGAGTTCCTTGATATGGAAGAAGTGAAACCGAGCCAAAACATCTCTGGCCACATCTGTCGATAGGTGTTTGGGTCTGGGAACTCTGTGTGCTCTATCCAGGATCAAATCTCTAGAGGTGCAGTCAGGTAGCAAGGCATTAACATTCTGGAACGGTCTTCTAAGTCTGCGATTTTTGCTTTGACTTGTGTAATATCAGCTTCTAGATCGAAGTGAGCGTCTATAAGCTCATTGTGAGAAGTTGCAAGGTCCCCCATTTTAGATTCCACGTGTTGTACACGATCTTCCACTTCATGTATTGCGACAGATATGGGCTTGATTAACTGGGCAAACCCTGAGTAAAGAGATTGCTGAAGCGCCTGCAGCATGGTCTTGAGTGTGAGTTCTGTAACAGGGTTAGATGTAGATGGCATATCTGTAAAAAGATCTGAGGATTCCTCTATGTCTTCCTCAGGACAATCTGTCTCCTGGTGTGTTAGGGCAGAATAACCATCCCTTTTTGACCGAGAGGAAGGGCTCCCATATTCCGATGAAGGAGGTGAGGAGGAGAGGATGCCACGTGCGTGGCTTTTAAGATGGCGGCCTCTAGGTTCTGTCATCCCCCTTGTCCCCTTCCTCGGCGTTAGAGCTGCACTCTGTGAGTGCGGACCAGCTGGCAGTGATCCAGGTGACAGCGCAGGGACGGAGCTGCTGCGGCGAAGTGGAGATCTAAACTGTCGGGGCCCTGGCAATGAGGTGAGTGGATTTGTGCGTTGTTCGGTATCGGCGCCATTTTGGGCCGTCTGTCGGTCATTTGGAAAGTAGAAATCCAGCATTTTCGCTGGTCTACTCACCGACTTCTTATGTCTAGGCATGCCTGGCAGGATTCCCTCTCCGGTGCAGCAACGGCGGGATGTATTAGAGGTCTTTGTTGCTTGTGTGTCGCTTAGATGCGGTGAGGCAGCACGGAGCTAGGTTCTCACGCGTCCATTCAGTCTGGCAGCCAAGCCACGCCCCCCGGCCTAAAACATTTTCAAGCAAAATATGTGACCTGAAAACCAAAGGGGACTCCCTTCCTTTTTAGGCCCTGCTGTGTGTCCAGATAGCACATTAGGGCCACAACGGGGGCATTTTTGAACACAGGAGAAACAGAGTGATAGATTTTGGGGTGTGTTTCTTCATTCTCATGTTTTCTTTATAAAGAAATCTGTCTTTAAAATGATATATTTGTGAAAAATGTTAATTATATTTTTTTACACCTGCATTGCATGAATTCTTACAAAAAAAACTGTAGGGTCAAAATACCTCCAACACCCCTTAATAAATACCTTAAGGAGTGTAGTTTTCAAAATGGGGTCATTTATAGGGGTTTCCATCATTCTGACACCTATGAGACTGAAAACTTGGCTTGGTGCAGGAAAACAAAATGTACTTAAAAATTTATACAATTACATTTGTAAGTCTTCTAAATTGCTCAAAAATTATTTTTTTTTCAAAAGTGCTGCCAAAATAGAGTAAAGAGATGGAAATATATATATTTATTTAAAAAAAATTGTACATTATGTATGTACATATGTGAAATATTGCAGTTCAAAATAGGGAAAAATTATAATATGAATTGATAATGAGAATGTAGTGCACATGTACATTATTACTTTTTACAATACACCTTTTCCATTCTTGAGAAATATAGGCCAATATGTTATTTATCTGAATACTGCACTGCTGTTTTTTTGTGTTTTTTTTTTTTTTTTACGTATTGATATCACACCAATCTATCTCACTGTGTGTTTACACCCCACCCATTCTCTCGACCAGGGGTCAGCAACCTATGGCACTGGTGCCGCAGCCAGCAAACGGGGCATGGTTTGCTGGCACACTTCCCACTCCTAGTGTGCAGCGCTGCTGTGTGATTGGTGGTGCTGAACACAGGGTGAGAGAGCGGTGCTTCATTATGTGCTTGGCGCCGCTGGTCACCAGGAAAGAGAGCAGTGCTTCATTGTCTTTGTCACTTCTCAACACTTGGCAAGCACACAATGAAGCACTGCTCTCTCGCTCTCTCTCTCTCCCTTGGTGATCAGCGCCACAAGGAGTTTAGTAACCACTCTGTAAAAGAAGAGTTAGCAAAAATTGACACCTTTCTCTCCTGTGTGCACGCCACCCCAAGCTGTTGTTCAGTAGCCGTGGTCTCTCCTATGTGCACCCCATCCCCCAAGCTGGTGCTCAGTAGCCACAGTCTTTCCTATGCGTCCCCCCAAGCTGGCGCTCAGTAGCCATGGTCTCTCCTTTGTGCCCCACCACAAGCTGGTGTTCAGCAGTCGCTCTCTCCTGTGTGCAGTGCCCTTAAGCTGTTGTTGAGTAGTCGCTCTCTCTCCTGCGTTCAAAGCCCTTAATCTTTGCAAAGAAAGTCAGGGAAAAGGGTCACACTGAAATGTAAGTTTAATTAACTGATTAATTGATTTATATCACATACGTGGTAACAGTTTGTCTTATATGACTTTCCTGTTTGCATGTAAGAAATACAAAAGAAAAAATGCAAAGCGCACAATAGTGCATGAACCAAAAGAGATATAGGTCTGTTGAAGGTAACAATATATGCTCACCTTATGGAGTTATGCTAGGAGCATAACATCCATAGTTGCATGGAATAAATCCTAGATAGCAGTGACAGCTATAGTTCAGGTGCAGCCAGGGATCCAATTCGAGGTCTGTGAAACAGGCTCGATGTTTCAATAGCAATAGGGAATAGGTAGAAAAAAAGGAATTTCCCTCTGGCGCATCCTCAGTTGGAAATAATTATTTGCATTCAAAAGAGGTGATTCAGGCTAAAACGATCTTTATTCAGGTACAATTACGACAAAAAAAGTTTTGAGATCGTACTGATCTCTTCCTCAGGTAGAGCACTCGTACACTACCTGAGGAAGAGATCAGTACGATCTCACAACTTTTTTTGTCGTAATTGTACCTGAATAAAGATCGTTTTAGCCTGAATCACCTCTTTTGAATGCAAATAATTATATCCAACTGAGGATGCGCGAGAGGGAAATTTCTTTTTTTCTACCTATTCCCTATTGCTATTTCCTGTTTGCATGGCACACGGAGTACTAAATCTTTGATTTTTTTTATTTCTATCGGCACACCTTCCAAAAAAGGTTGCTTACCCCTGCTCTAGACTATTAAATCGGATATGCCATTAACAGGGAGTCTAGGGTATAGGTTGGAGGTCAGGGCCGTTCCTTGAGTAGGAGCATTGCTCTGTTTAGGCAGGGTGACCTAGTAGGGTTCAACAGGGTCAGCATAAAGAATGAACTAACACAATGATTTTCGCAGTCTGTTACTTATTAGGTAATGTACCATAGTTTCTGAGAATTTAGTAGTTATATTTGGGGTTAAGGACGTTGGCCAATTTTGACATTAACCCCTGGCTTCTGCGACTATTTTTCGGTTTTTCATTTTTGTTTTGAGGGCTTGTTTTTTCCGGGACGAGTAGTTTTTCACGGAACCATTTATTGTACCATATAATGTACTGGGAAACTGGGGAAAATAATATTTGCGGGGAGATGGAAAAAAAACTGTGAAAATCACGTTATTCTCTGGATCCATACCATTATTGTGATACCAAATTTGTATAATTTTTTTTATGCTTTACTACTTTTACAAAGCCATGAGACTTTTTGATCAGTTTATATTACGCAACACACATTACATCTGCAGAATTCATTGCGGAATTTTGCAACTCCATTGCACCGCAGCCTATGGTCCGCAGAGGAGCTGTTCGCAAGGTCTGCACGAAGATAACTAAAAAGGTGTGGAAACCAATGGACAGACTGTCTGCTGCAGATTTCCAGTGCGGACTGTCCGCAGCGGAATTCCACAGCAATTCCGCCACGTGTCAACGTGCCCTAAGGCTCTGTTCACATCTGCGTCAGAGGATCAGTTTGCGGCCTCAGTCGCAGATCCGGCAGGGTTTACCGGAGAAAATAGCGCACAATCTGTCAATAAAATATACCCTCTATTATGACTGTTGCTCACACCCTATGTGCTAGAACCAGTCTTCATATTTGGTATATCGATATATATTTTATTAAATGTTTGTTTATTCCAGCAATGTATTGTACTTTAATGTGTAACATTAAAGTTTATGTTTAACCCTATACTATCTCTGTTTATGGTAAAAGCTCAGTGAAAAAAAAAAGGTTTTGTGCTAGGGAATACATTTAATATAAGGGTTAATTTTTTTCAAGATGCGTTTCTATTGAATAATTTTGAGGTACAAATAGCTTACTGTTTCATTTCTATAATTTTTTTGGGCAGATTAATTTATTCTTTATTTCGTTGTGATAATGAGAATACCAAATATATATAGAGCTTTTTTGTTTGCACAATAAACCATAAAAGCATTTTTAGGGGGGAAAAAAAGTTTTCTTCCTATTTTTTAGACATTAGTTTTTTTATATATCTTTATTATTTATTTTTTTGTCCCACTAGGGGGCTTGAACAGTTGATCATTTGATTAACTTCATAATATATTGGAATATTCCTGCCTATCAGTTTTATACTAACAAACTATAAAAATACATTGGAATACTGAGGTATTCAAGGAGGGGCTTAACAGGCATATGATGACCATCGGCAACCTCCGATATTACATAATGAGGAGGGAAGTGGATATTGAGAGGAAAAAAAATACAATTCAAACTTTGCAGCTATCACCTTTTTGAAATAAATAGAAGATTGTTCTTCTCTTTTCAAAAAATGTTAGGTGATCAAGTAAGTAATAATTATAAACCCCGAAATCTGCATTGTTGTCTGCCATAGAAACAGTTGTTGAGAAATGTTTGTAATAACGTTCCACCAGCCGTTCAATAGTAAGTGACATCTCAAGATCTCAACAGCTACAGTTTGGCAAACAGTTACTCATTGCATAGACTTAATGATGCTATAATTAATACATACAATGGAGATCTCTACCACTACCAAGAATAACAGCAATAATATGAAAAATAATCTGTAAATAATCTTTATTTCTTTCTTGACCTCATTTGTTTTTTTTTAAATATTTAATGGTGCACATTTTTATCGGTAATTTCTAGGTGTCTTATTTTATTGTGATATTATTGCTGTTGCAATTCAGAAATAAAAGTGCATAATACAAAGAAAACATCAATATTTAATGGAGCGGGAAAAAGCAAATAGCAATGGATTGCAGATAAACCTGGCAATAAAATACTATGAAATCAATCTTGCATGACTCTTACCATTTCTACTTACCATTTTTTCTTACAAAAGAACAGTCTTACTGTAATGTTATCTGTGTATTATCAAATCTATTTCAGTCTTGCTTCTATTTATTACTTCTTTGTGCCCAGATTGTATTTTTTCATTTTTTTATGATGTAGAATTCTAAGTAAAATTTTTTATTGCAAAGTAAAGGTACAAAAACAAGGTTTTATTTAGGTTTTAGAAACACAGAGTAGCATCTTTATGAAGAGGCATAGTCCACGCTAGATTAAAAATTAGAGCATTTAACCTCTTCTTGAGGTCGGGAAGGGGAGTATGAAGCGTATCGGCTGTATGTAACAGCAGATATTTTAGTGTTACGAGCAGCATCCCGCTTTTTTAACCCAAAAGGTCAAAAATTATTGCGGCATCTAAGGAGTTAGAAACAGAAGGGCGGCCCCCTGTGACTTGCATTGCCCCCCACAAAGTGACCACAGGGTGTCTTTGGTTGGAACTTGGCAGGGCTGCCATTTTTGTACTCCTATGAAGCCCTGCCTCCGACAGTATCACGATGTACTGCAATACATCCAACGATCGCTGGTTTAAATCCCCTAGGGGAACTAATAAAAAAAAGTTAAATGCATTTTAAATAAAGTTTTTTAATATTAATTTTTTTTTTAAAAAGTTTTAAAAAACATTTCCCATTTTCGCACAAATGCTATGCTATGCTATTAAAAAAAATTAACATAACTGGTATCGCTGCGTCTGCAAAAATCCGAACTATTACAATAAAACATTATTTAACATGCACGGTGAACACAGTAAAAATAAATAATAATTAAAACACTTGTTGTTTTTTGGTCACTTCATCTCTCACAAAAATAGAATAAAAACTGATCAAAAAGTCTCATGTACCCCAAAATGATACCAATAGAAACTACAGCTCGCCCCACAAAAAAATAAGCCCCCATACCGCTCAATAGATGGGAAAAAGAAAAGTTATAGCTCTCAAAATTTGGCGACACAAAACAAATTTTATTTTTAACAATCAGTTTTTTCCTTGTAAAAGTAGTAAAACATAAAAAACCTATATGAATCTAGCATAGCCGTAATCATATTGACCTGCAGAATAAAGTTTACATGTCGTTTTAAATGCATGGTGAAACCCCCTATAAAATTGAGGAATTACAGTTTGCTCCCATTCCAACCCACGGATAAAGTTTTTTTCAGTTTCATAGTACATAATATGATACAAAAAAGGGTGTCTTGAAAATATACAACTCGTCCCGCAAAAAGCAAACCTTCATATGGCTATATAGATGGAAAAATAGAAGAAGTTATGGCTTTGAAAATGTGGTGAGGAGAAAACAAAAGTGAAAATCGAAAAATAACTGCGACGGGAAGGGGTTAATGTTTATATATATATATATATATATATATATATATATATATATATATATATAAAAGAGTCCAAATACAATGTCAGCCGCACAGCCTTGTAAATCGTAGGTGGGTGCCGACCTGCCCAGGTCACGGCTAACAGACCTGCTGTAGTCGAATCCAAAAATCAGGCAGCACTCCAAGGTATAAGCAAGGTAGAAAAAGGTGCTTTATTGGTCCATATACACACGACGTTTCAGCTCAACACAGGAGCCTTTCTCAAGTGAAAAAGGCTCCTGTGTTGAGCTGAAACGTCATGTGTATATGGACCAATAAAGCACCTTTTTCTACCTTGCTTATACCTTGGAGTGCTGCCTGATTTTTGATGAAACAAAATATTCCAAACATCTTGATTTATTCTGTATCGAGTATGAGAACCACGCGCAGAAATACATGCACTTATCAATGAGGTTACTAATGGTTGCCTGAGGAATGTTACGTCACGCTAAATGCACTTGGGCACGCAAATCATTAAGATTGGTTACTGCCAGCTTCCTTTGCAATTGCCGGCTAATGTATGTGCTCGATGGGAGACAAGTCCGGAGATGCTGCAGGCCATGGTAGCACGTTTAGGCCACGCAGCCTGCTCACAGTAGCACGAGCAACATGCGGCCTGGCGTTGTCCTATTGAAGAATGGCTTTTGGGGCACTTTGGAGTAATGGCCGTACCATTGGTTCTATGACCAAATCAATGTAACTCCTCGCTGTTAGTGTACCTGAAATGAAGACTATAAGGGTTTAGCTATCGTGAATTATGTCACCCCACACCATATTCGCAGTAGAAGGATCAGTGTGATGTTCCCTTGTGAAGGCCTCTTCATGGCGTTGCCTAATGGTGGTCTCCAGACCAATCTCCGGCTATCATTGCAGCCGAGACAAAAGCGGGACTCATAGATGAAGAGGATAGACCTCCATTCCAGCCTCCATTTCCGTCTTGCTGTGCACCATTATAGCCTTTTTAGAGCATTGGCATGTGGTCAATGGAACACCTGTAGCTGGACATCTGGCTCGTAGCCCAATTTTGTGCAAATGCCTTCTGATGGTTTGCGTATACACTGGTTGCCGCCCTAAGCTTGGGATGTGACATAAAGTTTCCCTTGCACTACAGAATGGATGACTACACGCCATCCTTCCAATCAGATGATCTGTCTGTGCAGAGGTATGCCACAATGCACCTCTTGCTCTCATTCCCGTTCGTTGTTGTTCTCACAATCTCCAGGACACGCAATGCTGAACAGTGCTAAAATCTCGGCCTAGGCGCATAAGCCATCATTTGCAGATCTTAGCGACACCTGCTACTTCTTCGATCTACATAAACTTTCAGCTTACTTTTCTTGGTGTTGCAATTACAATGTTGAGGTCTGAGGAGTGTATGTATGGAAATATTTTGATTCACTAAAAATGCTTGAGAAAAACTTAATTTCAATATATATATGTATATATATATATATATATATATATATATATATATATATATATATATATACATATATATATATCTTGTATTAACTTGTCAGTTACAAATTTGTCTAATTATATCTAATGAAAAATAATTTCAATAAAATTGTGGCACAATATTTATTTTAAAAAAACGCCTAACTAATAAGTACTGAAGGATTAAATGGTAGTATATGGATTTGCTAAGGGAGAAGAAAGTCCATAGTGCTAGACAGTATCTTTACATTTGATTAGACATCCATATTAAACTGCCAGTTTCCTCGGTTTTTCATTAGGCTGAATTCATACATGCAGTTTTCATGGCAGTGTTTGATCCAGTTTTTTGCACTAAAGCCAGGTCGTCGATCCAACACTAAAAAGTATAAAGGAAAGACTTATACTTCTCTTTCTCTTATATCCACTCCTGTATTTGGCTCTAACAAACTGCATCAAAACTGTGTGTGTTACCCTGGCCTTAGTCAGTTGGTTTAAGGTTCCCGATTACGGGTACTGACAGCCACTGGCGGCTGCAGACAGCCGTCCGCATTTGCGAGCCGTGCTCCCGTATAAAGTATGAGAGCACGGTCCGTAAAAAGTAAAAAATAGGACATATCCTATATTTTGAGGAGCCTTTCTGCGGCACGGACACCTTCCTATAAATATACGGGAAGGTGTACGTGGGCAATAGAAATTAATGGGTCCGTAATTACGGTCCGTGATTACAGGCCGTAATTACAGATGAATTCTACGGTCGTGTGCATGGGGCCTAACTCTCCTTCACAGTTCCTTAAACTGTTCTGTCATCAGAGGGAAATTTATGCAATTCTTGTTTATTATATAGCAACTAACATATTCTGCTGTGGTATACAGAAATTATGATCACTCACATCGGTCCTTGTCCCCAATGGGGCCAACAGTCTAAATTTGCTATCTAAAATACACACACACACACACACACACACACACACACACACACATACACACACAGACACACACTGTACACAATAGGGCCAATTTTATGGAAAGCTTAGTAATCTATCAGTATGTTATTAAAATGTGGGAGAAAAACATAGAACCCAGAAGAAGTCCACACAGACACGAGGAGAACATTTAAACTCCATGCAGATGTTGCTCTTGGATGGATTTAAACTCAAGACCCCAGTGCTACAAGACAGCAGTGCTAATTACTGAGCCACCATGTTGCCATTTTTTATTTGACATCAGTCAAACTTAGTGTTTTTGACAGTTCCTTAACTATAAAGTAAAAATAATCAATCAAAACATAGATATTAATGACATCCTCGACCATTATTTATCATGAGTAGTATCATCACTGAGGCCTAGAACTTGGTATGAATTAAGAGGCGCATTTTACATACTCATTGTCTCTTGTTAAGATGCATTAAATGTGGTCTATGCCCAGAGTAAATTAAATACGCGGTTGCCGCTATTTTAGCCAAATATGACCAAGCAAGCACCGATCAACGATCAAGGAGCTATGTATGAAGATGAGCGATCGTTACTATGATTGCTCGTCCCCATACATTTTTATCATGTTGGTGTAATGATGGGGGTAGGGAAACAGACAAGTGAGCCCTAATCTACCCGCCACTCAGTACCTGCCTACTTTCAACAACCCGACCTAGGCGACGGGGTACAACTGGGCGATGGTCCCTACGCTCAATAAGTGCACGACAGACAAACAGACAAGGGTACACAGAAGCTAAGGGAAATGGGGCAGTTGCCCACGGCAACACCGTGAGCAACAAGAGTGGTAAACGATCCGAGTCAAACGAGGAGTGTACGAGGTACCAAACGCAGAGCAGGAGAGTAGTGAACAAGCCGAGTCAAACCAGGAGTGTACGAAGTACCAAACGCAGAAAAGGAGAGTAGTCAATAAGCCTGGGTCAATATGAAGCAGGGTCAAATCGATCAAGAAGCTGCAGCAGGGCCAGGAAACCAAACGAGAAGAATCACAAGCAAGGAGGAACAGGAAAGGCAGGTAACTTCTTGGACGGGACTATAAGGCGCAAATTCTTTGATGATAGCCACACCAGATCCCGACCATAAACAAGGGGTTAGCAGAACGTCTTCTATCTGCCTGAGTTTTTTGTATGCTCTGGGACGCCTCTAGGTTCTTCTGAACCTGGGCCCAGACTGTGCACAGTTCCCGATGAACGACCTCTACCTCGGGATTGTTGGAACTACCAGGTGAAACGGAGAAGAACCGTGGATTAAACCCAAAATTACAGAAAAAGGGGGAGACCCCTGACGAGTTACTGACCCGGTTATTGAGGGAAAATTCGGCGAGGGGAATGAATGAGACCCAATCATATTGACAGTCAGAGATAAAACACCTTAAATATTGTTCTAGAGACTGATTAGTCCTCTCAGTTTGGCCATTAGTTTCAGGATGGAAGGCAGAGGAGAAGGACAGATCAATCTCCAAATTTTTGCAGAAGGCTCTCCAAAACAATGAAACAAATTGTACCCCTCTGTCAGAAACAATATTGACAGGGACCCCATGGAGATGCAGGATGTGTTTGACAAACAAGGTAGCTAACGTCTTAGCATTGGGTCGTTTTTTGAGGGGCACAAAGTGGCACATCTTACTGAAACGGTCTACTACAACCCACACCACCGACTTGCCTTGAGATGGAGGCAAATCGGTGATAAAATCCATGGAGATATGGGTCCAAGGTCTCTGGGGAATGGGCAAAGAACGTAGTAAGCCCGCTGGTCGGGACCTGGGAGTCTTCGACCTAGCACAAACCTCACAAGCGGCGACGTAGGCCTTAACGTCTTTAGGCAACCCAGGCCACCAATAGTTTCTGGCAATGAGATGCTTGGTACCCAGGATGCCTGGATGACTAGATAGTGCGGATTCATGATTTTCCCTAAGTACCCTTAGCCGGAGTTGCAGGGGAACAAACAGCTTGTTCTCTGGAAGGTTCCCGGGAGCTGAACCTTGATCAGCCGCAATTTCAGAGACTAAATCAGAATCAATAGAGGAAATGATTATACCTGGAGGCAAAATACAAGCAGGATCTTCCTCCGAAGGAGGGCTGGCCATGAAGCTACGTGACAGTGCATCAGCCTTTATATTTTTAGACCCAGCCCTATAGGTAACCAAAAAGTTGAATCTGGTAAAAAATAACGCCCATCGAGCTTGTCTCGGGTTTAGCCTCCGGGCAGATTCTAGGAAAACCAGATTCTTGTGGTCTGTAAGGACCGTTACCTGGTGCCTAGCCCCCTCCAGGAAGTGGCACCACTCTTCAAATGCCTATTTAATGGCTAAGAGTTCGCGGTTGCCAATATCATAGTTACTCTCAGTGGGCGAAAACTTCCTGGAGAAGTAGGCACAGGGACGGAGATGGGTGAGGGACCTGGTACCCTGGGACAAGACAGCCCCCACTCCCACCTCGGACGCGTCAACCTCCACGATAAATGGCTCCATTTGGTTGGGCTGAACCAGCACCGGGGCCGAGATAAAGCACTTCTTAAGGATCTCAAAAGCCTGGACAGCCTCAGGAGGCCAGTGGAGGAGATCAGCACCTTCGCGAGTGAAATCCGTAAGAGGCTTAGCAATGACTGAGAAGTTAGCAATAAATCTCCGGTAATAATTAGCGAACCCCAGGAAGCACTGTAACGCCTTCAGGGAGGCAGGTTGGACCTATTCCGCCACAGCCTGGACCTTGGCGGGGTCCATGCGGAATTCATGAGGAGTGAGGATTTGACCCAAAAATGGTATCTCCTGCACCCCAAACACACACTTTTCGGTCTTCGCAAACAGTTTGTTTTCCCGATGACCTGGAGCACCTTCCTGACATGCTGAATGTGGGAGGACCAGTCCTTGGAAAACACAAGTATGTCATCAAGGTACACTACAAGAAATACCCCCAGGTAATCTCTTAAAATCTCATTTATGAAATTCTGGAAGACCGCGGGAGCATTACACAACCCAAAGGGCATGACGAGGTATTAGAAATGACCTTCGGGCGTGTTAAACGCAGTCTTCCACTCATCCCCCTCTTTGATGCGGATAAAGTTATACGCCCCCCGTAGATCAAACTTAGAGAACCATTGGGCCCCCTGAACCTGATTAAAGAGATCAGGAATCAAAGGAAGGGGATACTGGTTCCTTACAGTGACCTTATTCAAGTTACGGTAGTCAATGCATGGCCTAAGACCACCATCCTTCTTCCCTACAAAGAAGAAGCCAGCACCTACCGGAGAAGTAGATGGGAGAATGTAACCCTTGGCCAGGCATTCCTGGATATACTCTCTCATAGCTTCACGTTCGGGACAAGAGAGATTAAATATCCTACCCTTAGGGAGCTTAGCTCCTGGTACCAAATCGATAGCGCAATCGTATTCTCTATGAAGAGGTAACACTTCGGAAGCCTCCTTAGAGAAAACATCAGCGAAGTCCTGAACAAACTCAGGTAGCGTGTTCACCTCCTCTCGGGGAGAAATAGAATTAACAGAAAAACATGACGTCAAGCATTCATTACCCCATTTGGTAAGATCCCGACGTATTCCAGTCAAACGTGGGATTATGCAACTGCAACCAGGGAAGGCCTAAAACCAAATCGGACGATAATCTCTGCATCAACAGTACAAAGCACTGCTCCAAATGCATGGAGCCAACAAGGAGTTCAAAAACAGGGGTATGCTGTGTAAAATAACCATTAGCAAGAGCAGTGGAGTCGATATCCACTACCGGGACAGGTTTAGGCAAATCAATCAAAGGCATAGCTAGAGACATAGCAAATTCCACAGACATGATATTAGCAGAAGACCCTGAATCCACGAAGGCACTGCCTGTAGCAGACCTACCACCAAAACAGACCTGAAAGGGAAGCAAGATTTTATTACGTTTCATATTTACGGGAAATACCTGTGTGCCCAAGTGACCTCCCCGATGATCACTTAGGCGCAGAAGTTTTCCGGCTGCTTATTCTTATGCATAGGACAGGTATTCACTTGATGCTTGTCATCCCCACAATAGAAGCAGAGACCATTCTTCCTGCGGAACTCTCTACGTTGTTGGGGGACACGGAGGCCCCGAGTTGCATAGGTACCTCTGAGTCTTCCGTGGAAGAACGAAACAACGGAACCTCGGGAGGCATCATGGGGGAGTCAGAGGAGAAAACACAAAAACGTTCAAGTTGTCGTTCCCTGAGACATCGGTCAAGTCGTACCGCTAAAGCCATAACCTGGTCTAGGGAGTCAGAAGAGGGATAGCTAACTAGCAGGTCTTTCAGGGCGTTCGACAGACCCAACCTAAACTGGCACCTTAAGGCAGGGTCATTCCATCGAGAAGCTACGCACCACTTCCTAAAGTCAGAACAATACTCCTCAACAGGTCTCTTACCCTGATGTAAGGTCACCAGCTGACAGTCTTGTCAGTCTCGTCATAAATGAGTCCGAGAGCCGAAAAGAAAAGATCAACGGAGGAAAGTTCAGGGGCCGGGACATAATTATACCCACCCGCTGACTCTCAGAACCTGAGGAGTGGGGCTTTAAGCGAAAATAGAGCCTACAACTCTCCCGAAAGGAGAGAAAAGTCTTCTGGTACCCTGAGAACCGGTCAGGCAACTTGAGGTGGGGTTCAAGAGGTGAGGTGAGGGGCACTACCATGGTAGCTTTAGGCTGTTTGACCCTCTGAGCCAGGGCCTGGACCTGTAGGGAGAGACCCTGCATTTGCTGAGCCAGGGTCTCAAGGGGGTCCATAGTAGTGTCAGGGACCAGGGTAGACTAGGTATATGGGCTTGTGATTAGCCTGCCATCCTGAGTGGTGGAAGATGGAGTCAGTCTCACAGACATAGAAGCAGGTGCAGACTGATTACCTATGGGCGTTGACACAGAAGCTGTGCCTGGCAGATCCTTTACAGTTGGCAGCACGTCTCCCTGTTTACACTAGGAGATGTGCTGATGACAACGACAATATTTTTGGCTGCATAAATTATACAATAAACGGATGTACGAGCGTATGCAGTCCTTTAGGACTGTTGGCAAACAATTCCAGGTAACTAATATAGGTGATATAAAGGAGGTAGTAGTCGTGGGGGACACGAGTAAGTGAAGCCTGCTTTTACTCCACCCCCTCTTACACATGTAATATATCAAAATCTACGGTAGGCAATGACGATCACAAATAAAAGTGTCACAATAAAATTTTAGGGTAAAACTATGTTATTGCCAAAGAAAATTAGCTGAAAAGTAAAAAAATATATATTTTTTTACTATTATTTTCAAACTATAAGCCTAAAAATTCTAAAATAGCAAAAAGATTGTGCATAAAAATGATGAAAAAAGAAACCTGCTTTGTCTATGGAAAAAAATCACAAAAATCACGTCAATAGCCCAACAAATAAAAAAGTTACAGCTGCTTAGCGCGTGCTAAAAATGGCTAAATGGTGCCCGGCCCTAAAGGCTCAAAATAGCCTAGTCCTGAACCGGTTAAACTCTATTTTATAAGTCCCAAAAAATTATACATAAAAAATATGCATCAATATGCAAAAAACTGTACATCACAACACTGTAGACGAATGTTCAATTAGTATACGTCAATGTAAGCCATTCCTATTCATTTTGATTACAAGATATAACAGATTTTATTTATTTTCAATGAAGAAGAAATACTTTCCTGTTGTTTTTTTTTTATAAAAGTCACTAAGTCACTATGTACAGTATACAATACTAAATAGACAGTTCCAACTAATAAGCAAAAAAACAATAGCAGCAGGTTTATATATTATCTAAAATGGCATGAGGCAATAACAGCCTCACCAAATAGTTGTTAAAAGATTTAAATTGGGTTTAGAAGAGATTGTGTGAAAGAATAGTATGAGAATAGTAAAATCAATAGCACTACTCCTTAATAGCAGTACTTAGGATAAAATGGTGTGAATTTTTAAGTAATTCTGACCTTGTTGAAGGTCTGTAACATTATACTATTAGTACATTAAAATACACATAAAATAATCAGTCAGCTGTAATCTAGACATATTCTTTTACAAGAAAGTATATTTATGTGTTACTTTATTACTCCCCTGCATGTATTGTACGTTGTTATAAAAATTGTATGCTCCATTCCATATTTCCACGTTATTATTATATCCGTCAAACTGTATAATAGTTACCGAAATGGAATGTTAGACAAAATAAACCAGAAAAAAAACAAATAGCACAGGATTCTGAAACTCTACAATTTGCGCTCGTACTGACTATATTCAAATGTATACCACAGACTACAAAAGTATTATACCAAACAGAATGTCAATATAATAATACTATGACATGAAGTAATACTTAGAGTAAAGGAACCCTCAACCCTAGTTAGTATTATACTACTTCCAAATCAATAGACTAACCTGTGCATTGACGCTAGATAGGGAGTCCTCATCTGTTGTGCTTCAGCTCTTCCTCTGTGCAAACTTTGTTATGGATTCTTTAGCTCCCTGTGCCCGTCTTCTGTGATAGCCAGTGATCCCATGAAATCCAATAGGTCCTATGAATAGTGCCCCAACTGGTGGCATGTCTCCGAAAAAACGTGCATTCCTCTCTAGCACTGCATGACGTCCCACTGCAGTATGGTGAGCGGCATAGACTGAACTTGTTTAAAAATGGATGTGCAGTCTATGTCCATGTTGTTTTACAATGATGGCATATCTGATTATATAAACCTGCTCAAAAACGGCTACACCTTGCCTGAGCAACAATGTATTTTAGTTCCTGTCCATTTGTGAAAGTGTTTTGCGGTTTGCTATTTTGACCTGGTCTGTTACCTTACTCGGACTTTGAAATTCTGCCTGCCCAGCCCTGTATCGGCCTCATCGTATTGCGTGAAATCTGCCAGCTCTGATATATATATACACCCGAAGCAAGGTACCGGTCTCCATAAACAGAAGTGTGTATATATATATATATATATATTCACGCTTCTGTTTATCGTGACCGATACTTTGCTTTGGGAAATACCACCTGCAGGTGTCAGAAACTTCTCCGACCTGGGAATTTAAGATTAACATTGCAAAATACCTTAGATGCCCTCCTTTTGCTAGCCAAATTATTATTATTGACACAGTGGGTCCATGCTCCTGTCCATCATAGCACTTCTTGTGTGGCTAGATGACATTATAATGTTTGGTGATTAGATATATAACTGTATATTTTAGGTTACAGAAAAATTACTAGTGTGAAGTAATAAAACACACTGTATTACTTTTAAAAGTGGGACTTTCAGAATTTTTCAAAAGCAGATCTACAACTTATTTCTCAGATAACACTTCTTTTAAACATATCATTAATATTACGGGCTGTTGAGGAGGTTTTAGGTTGAATTGATTTTCCACTGAATAGGTCCAAAAAAAAAGCCTTTAAACTTCACTTTAATTATGTTCGATTAAAATTCAGACCTATACAAGAGAAATGTTGTAAGTATGTAATTAGGTGAAACCCAAAGGTGATGTTTAATGAGTCTCGGACTAAACAAATATTCTGCTGCCTAATTACAATTTGCCAATATTAAGAACTCTAATGGACTTTGCAATCTCCTCAATTTTACTTTCTATTCATTTGTTTTCTATTCATTTGACTACTGCTGACTTTACATAAAATAAAATTGTACTAATAGTGTTTTTACACAATTTAAATAAAAAAACAGCCATTTATTTTTCAAAACGTTATATTAGGACATGTTCAGACGTGGCGGAATTCTGCAGACACTGTTCGTTGAGGATTTGGCTAAAATGTTAAGTAAAATGCTGCAAATTTGTCATTGCAGATTCAGGTGCAGATCACACCTTGTTCTCTTTCAAACATTCCATCGCTGTCTGGGTATAGACCTCGACACACATAGGTCCAGCCAGAATGATGAAATATCCTGTTCCTGAAAGCAATCTGCAACGCAACACACATTACATCTGCGGTATTCATTGCGGAATTTTGAAACTCCATTGAAGTCAATGGAGAAATTCCGCAACAAGTACGCATCAAGTCCGCAACAGACAGTGTATGCTGCGGATAGAAAATTCTGCACCGCAGCCTATGGTCCGCAGCAGAGTTTTCCGCAACGTCTGCACGAAGATAACCAGAAAGGTGTGGAAACCAATTATTTCTATCCTTAAAAAAAGTTTAGATTTCATAGTTTTTTTACATGGATTTGATATGAATGTGCATGTAGGACATGTTGCCAGTATAATTACAGCCTCTGGCCCCATACATTTTAACCCCTTCCCGACATTTGACGTAAATGTACGTCATGGAAAGCATTGACTTCCCGCAAAATGCCGTACATTTACGTCAAATGTTTGGCACCGGCTCAGAAGCTGAGTCGGTGTCATCATTGTCCGATCTCAGCTGTATATTACAGCTGACATCCGACTGTAACGGCGGGGACCAAAATTAGCTTCGATCCCCGCCATTAACCCCTTAAGTGCAGCGCTCAAACGCGACCGCTGCACTTAAGGTGTTTGCAGCTCATCGGAGCCCCAGCAATGAAATTGCCGGTGTTCCGGTGGCTGCAATGGCAACCGGAGGCCTAATACTGGCCTCCCGGTCTGCCTAGCACCGAAGCCGGTCAAGATCCGCCCGGCGGCGGAGCCTGATCGGCTTCCGTAGCTGCCGGCAAGATGGCGCCGGGTCAGGAGCTGATCCGGCGTCATCAGCGGTGGAAGTCAACTGTACTGTACAGCTGACATCCACCTGTAATGGCAGGAACCGGAGCTAGCTCCGATCCCTGCCATTAACCCCTTCGATGCAGCAATCGAAAGCGATTGCTGCATCGTAGCGGTTACTAGCAGATCGCCAGCCCTGAGAGGCAATCGGGACTGGCGACTGCTGTTATGGCAACAGGAGACACAATGATCTCCTGCTCTGCCATTACGGAAGCCGATTTAGGCCCCGCCGGGAGGCGAAGCCTAGTCGGCTTGCTGTCAGTGAATGACTGACAGATCTAATACATTGCACTACATAGGTAGTGCAATGTATTATAAAAAAAAAATCTGACCGTTGGACCTTCAAGTCCCCTAGTGGGACTTGAGGAAAAGTGTAAAAAAAAGTATAAAAAAGTGTAAAAAAAAAGTGCAAAAAATAAAAGTTTGAAAACAATAAAAGTTTCAAGTAATCAAATAAAACACAATCCCCCTTTTACTCTTATCAAGTCCTTTATTATTGAAAAATAATAATAAACCATATGTATTTGGTATCGCCACGACTGTAACGACCTGAGGTATCAAAATATTATATTATTTATTTCACGCGGTGAACAGCGTAAAAAAAAAACGTAAAAAACTTTACCAGAGTGTTTTTTGGTCACTTTGCCCTACAAATATTGGAATAAAAAGTGATCAAAAAGTCGCACGTATACAAAAATGGTACCTATACAAACTATAGCTCGTCCCGCAAAAAACAAGCCCTCATACACCTCCGTCAACAAAAAAATTAAAAAGTTATGGTTCTCACAACTTGGCGACAGAAAAAATACATTCTTTTTACAAAAGTAATTTTATTGTGCAAAAAGTTGTAAAACATAAAAAAGTGCTATAAATTAGGTATCGCCAGAATCGTACTGACCCACAGAATAAAGTTAACATGTAATTTATAACGCATGGTGAACGCTGTATAAAAAAACAAACGAAAAAAGCTGTGCCAGAATTGCGTTTTTTTGTTTACCTGGCATCCCAAAAAATAGGATAAAAGGTGATCAAAAAGTCACATGTACCCCAAAATGGTACCAATAATAACTACAGCTCGTCCCGCAACAAACCAGCCCTCATACCGCTACGTCTATGAAAAATAAAATTAGTTATGGCTCCAATAAGTCAGGAAATAAAAAAATATGCAGTTGTGCCCGAGGGGAACATTTCTTCTGTTTCAAGAGGCGATTTATCAAGGATCTAAAATTAGGGAACCAGGAAGGGGAGAGCCCAAACATATCCGCTGGAAGCGACGGTGCCCGTATTATACCAGGACAACACTTTCCCAGCAAAATTCCCCAAACTACAAAAGGTGCGGAGTGTGGACCAAAAGGGGGATAAGAAATGACACCATTTATGAGTGCGACACTAGCCTGTGCGGAAAGGATTGCTTCACAGCGTAACACACATCTATGGATTATTTTATTTTTTTATACCACCTGACTATGCCCCTTATATACTCCGCCCCGCTTACATGTACCCCCACATTATAAAACACCAGCAATACTCAAACAAATATAGTACCAAGCAAAATCCGCTCTCCAAAAGCCAAATGGTGCTCCCTCGGCTCTGAACCCTACAGCGTCCCCAAACAGCAGTTTCCTTCAACATATATGGCATCGTCATACCCGGGAGAACCCTTTTAACAATTTTTGGGGTGTGTGTCTCCAGCGTCATAAGCTGGGCATGACATATTTGCCACTGAATGGCATATCTAGGGAAAAATATAAATTTTTAATTTGCACCATCCACAGCGCATTCATTTATGGAAAAGACCTGTGGGGTGAAAATGCTCATTACACCCCTTAATAAATGCCTTGAGGGGTGCAGTTTCCATAGTGGGGGTCACTTATCAGGGGTTTCTTTTTATTATTTCACATCTGAGCCTCTGCAGTTGTGAACCAATACTTTGTAAATCGCCAAATTAGGCCTCCACTCCGCATGGTACTCTTCACTTCTGAGCCCTGTCATATGTCCAGACAAAAGATTAGGGCCACATGTAGGGTGTTTCTAAAACCGGGAAACACCGCATAATAATTAGAGAGCTGTCTTGTTATGGTGGCACAAGCCGGGCACCACATATTGGCATATCTATGGAAAAAAATCCCATTTTCACTCTGCAACATCGAGTGAACACTAATTTCTACAAAACACCTGCAGGGTTAAAATGCTTACTACACCCCTTGGTAAATGCATTGAGGGGTGTAGTTTCCAAAATGGGGTCACTTCTGGGGGGTTTCCACTGTTTTGGGCCCACAGGCGCCCAGAAACCAATCCAGCAACATCTGCACTCCAAATGGCGGTCCTTCCCTTCTGAGCCCTGCCGTTTGCCCAAACAGCAGTTTATGGCCACATATGGAGTATTGCCGTACTCTGGAGAAATTGCTTTACAAATGTTGGGTTCTTTTTTTCCTTTATTTGTTGAGAAAATGAAAAAATTTGCGCTAAAGCTACGTCTTATTGAAGAAAAAGGACTGTTTTTATTTTCACTGCCTAATTCTAATAAATTCTATGAAACATCTGTGGGGTCAAAATGCTCACTACACCCCTAGATGAATTCCTCAAGAGGTGTAGTTTCCTAAATGGAGTCCCTTTTTGGGCGTTTTCATTGTTTTGTCCCCTCAGGGGCTTTGCAAATGTGACCTAGCCTCCGCAAATAATTCCTGCTAAATGTGATCTCAAAAAGCCAAATAGTGCTCTTTCCCTTCTAAGCCCTGCCGTGTGTCCAAACAGCCGTTTATTACCACATGTGGGGTATTGTTTTACTCGGGAGAAATTGCTTTACAAATTTTGTGGTGCTTTTTCTCCTTCAGTCCTTCTGGAAATGAGAAAAAATTAGCTAAACCTAGATTTTTTTTGAAAAAATGTAGATTATTATTTTCAGGGCCTACTTCCAATAATTTCTGCAAAAAAACTGTGGGGTAAAATCGCTCACTATACCCCTAGATAATTTCCTCAATGGGTGTAGTCTACAAAATGGGGTCACTTGGGGGTTTCCACTGTTTTGTCCCCTCAGGGGCTTTGTAAATGTGACATGGCCTCCGCAAACCATTCCTGCTAAATGTGAACTCCAAAAGCCAAATAGCGCTCTTTTCCTTCTCAGCCACGCCGTGTCTCTAAAACAACCGTTTATTACCACATGTGGGGTAATGTTTTACTCGGGAGAAATTGCTTTACAAATTTTGCGGTGCTTTTTCTCCTTCAGTCCTTGTGGAAATTATAAAAAATTAGCTAAACCTACATTTTCTTTGAAAAAATAAAGATTGTCATTTTCAGGGCCTACTTCCAATAATTTATGCAAAAAACCTGTTGAGTCAAAACGCTCACTATACCCCTAGATAATTTCCTCAATGGGTGTAGTTTCCAAAATGTGGTCACTTGTGGGGGGTTCCCACTGTTTTATCCCCTCAGGGGCTTTGTAAATGTGACATGGCCTCCGCAAACCATTCCTGCTAAATTTGAGTTCCAAAAGCCAAATGGCGCTCTTTCCCTTCTCAGCCTCGCCGTGTGTCCAAAGAGCCGTTTATTACCACATGTGGTTTATTGTTTTACTCGGGAGAAATTTCTTTACAAATTTTATGGTGCTTTTTCTCCTTTAGTCCTTGTGGAAATGAAAAAAAATTAGCTAAACCTACATTTTATTTGAAAAAATGTCGATTTTCATTTTCACAGCCTACTTGCAAAAATTTCTGCAAAAAACCTGTGGGGTCAAAATGCTCACTATACCCCTAGATAATTTCCTCAAGGGGTATAGTTTCCAAAATGGGGTCACTTGTTGGGGGTTTCCACTGTTTTGTCACCTCAGGGGCTTTGTAAATGTGACATGGCCTCCGCAAACCATTCCTGCTAAATGTGAATTCCAAAAGCCAAATAGCGCTCTTTCCCTTCTCAGCCATGCCGTGTCTCCAAACAACCGCTTATTACCACATGTGAGGTATTGTTTTACTCAGGAGAAATTTCTTTACAAATTTTGCGGTGCTTTTTCTCCTTTAGTCCTTGTGGAAATGAGAAAAAAAATCGCTAAACCTACATTTTCTTTGAAGAAATGTTGATTTTAATTTTCACGGCCTACTTCTAATAATTTCTGTAAAAAACCTGAGTGGTCAAAATGCTCACTACACCCCTAGATAATTTCCTTGAGGTGTCTAGTTTCCCAGATGGGGTCACTTTTGGGGGATTTTTACTGTTTTGTCACTGCAAGAGCCCTTCAAACCTGACATGGTGCCTAAAATATATTCTAACAAAAATAAGGCCCCAAAATCCACTAGGTGTTCCTTTGCTTCTGAGGCCGGTGCTTCAGTCCAGTAGCACGCTACGGCCACATGTGGGATATTTTGTAAAACTGCAGAAACTGGGCAACAAATATTGAGTTGTATTTCTCTGGTAAAACCTTCTGTGTTATAAAAAAAATTGTATAAAAAATGTATTTCTGCAGAAAAATATGAAATTTGTAAATTTCACCTCTACTTTGCTTTAATTCCTGTGAAATGTGTAAAGGGTTAAGACATTTTCTAAATGCTGTTTTGAATACTTTGAGGGGTGAAGTTTTTAAAATGGGGTGACTTTTTGTGGGTTTCTAATATATAAGGCCCCCAAAACCACTTCACAACTGAACTGGCCCCTGTAAAAATAGCCTTTTGAAATTTTCTTGAAAATGTGAGAAATTGCTGCTAAAGTTCTAAGCCTTGTGAGGTCATAGAAAAATAAAAGGATGTTCAAAAAACGATGCCAATCTAAAGTAGACATATGGGTGATGTTAATTAGCAACAATTTTGTATTGGTATAACTGCCTGTCTTACAAGCAGATACATTTAAATTGAGAAAAATGTTAACATAGTTCATGTAGCTTCCTACTGTAACTGTATGTTGCCTGTTTACCATTTTATGGTATTCTCCCTAGCAATGCCTATAGGGCAGAATACCTCCTTAATACAGCAAATAATGGATCATTCGACGATTATTTTTCTATGCCTTATAGAGGTTATACAAAGTTGTTATATGCCCATGTGCATAAGTCCTTAGTAATGAACTAACACGCCATGTTATCAGAATCATGTAGTGCCCCATTAGCCAGATATTATCATAATAACATGTATAGATTTCACATGTGTCTATTTTGGTCAGTATTTGGCATCAGTATTTGTACGCCAAAACACGGAATAAGTTGCAAATCTTTTCTTTATACCTTCTCTTTTTAGATTTCACGCCTCGTTTTGGTTTATAAACAGTGATGTAATATACTGACCGAAATACACAAGTGTGAATGAGGTCTCAGTCAATCCAGTGTAAACACTAAGTGCCAGTTCACACTGTTTTTTTATGAGTTTTTCAAGGCGAAACCCCGACGCAAAACGCGCCAAATAACGGCCGAAAATGCCGCCCATTGATTTCATTTGGAGGCGGAGGCGTTTTTTTCCCCCGAAAAAAGAAGGGACATGCCCTATCTTCGGGCGTTTACACCTCTGACCTCCCATTGACATCATTGTGTGGCAGAGAAAGCCTATTTCCCGGCGTTTTATGCCCACGGCGCTCAATTGCGTAGCCGAAAATCTGAGAAAAATGCAGCGAAAATCGGCATGCAGGCAGAGAAAATCTGCCTCAAAATGCCAAACTGAATTTTGAGGCAGATTTTCCACCTGCAAAAAAATCTGTGTGAACCCAGCCTAACAATCCAATTGTTTTATGTGCAATTTCTTTACCCCATTTGGTTCTGTACAATAAGTTTTATGTTGGCAAGTGTAAGAGAGAATTTTTATTATTTTTTTTTTATAACAGAAACAGCTCATTATCTTTATGTGAAGTACATGTGATAGTAAATTATGTGAAAATTATCGTAGTTTGCTTTTACATTAAGTTGTGAATATTTTCCATAGATGTCCATAAATCTTATAATTATGTTAGACCCTGTGTAATACACATACATCTGTTACTTCTCTGGATAGCAGATAACAGTTCATTTATTTTAGTACAATATTGGAAAAATGCAACTGCACAGAAGTTATACCATAACAGTCATTTACTTAAACTCAAACATTTCACCAGCACTGTGTAAGTGTCATAGGTAGTGATGATTTTATTTGCTCCCTTTGTTCAACCATAATAATTTAACTGTTTGCCAAAGATTTAATAAGATAACATAGTAATTTGCATTGTGATAAATTACTGATTTAATCTAGTTGTCTCATCATAGACATTATTGGCATATTGGCATATTGGCATATTGGCAATCAGTGGGGCTCCAACCTGTCATGTCCATGGCCGCGGGCCGTCAGGTTCACTCACATCCTGACGGTCGCAGTCATGGGTCTGGGAATGCTGGCCCCAGTCTCCTCTTCAGGAGACGCCAGTGCTCACTTCCGATTACCTCGGCCGGCTCTCGTAGCGCTCGTGCCCGCTCTTAAAGGGCCAGCGCGCGCACCTGAAGTTAATGTCAAAATTAGCCCATGAGTACCCTGGACTATAAGAAGGGCTCAGCCGCTTCTTCCCATGCCTGAGCGATGTTGTCGTACCCAAAGTTTGTCTAAGCAAATGGTCTCCTAGTGTTTTCCAGTTCCAGTGTTGTCCGTTCCTGTACCTGTATCCTGTATCCCGTGCTAACCTCGTCAAGTGCCGTGCTGAGCTGTAGTCGTGCTGTGCTGTATACCACGCCTGTCCTGCTACACCACGCCTGACGTCTGCCTGCTGCCTAGTCCCAGCCGAGCCTGTCTTGCTACTGTCCGAGCTGCCACAGGTACACTATACAAACTATAGACTGTGACCTGCGTCCTGTTGGCCAGCTGCCATACCGTCAAGGCGGTACAGCCCAGTGGGTCCATGAACCCAACGTGACACAACCGCTCTCAGAAATGTGCTATGCTTTGTCTTCTCCTGTTGGCTCCACTCTGCTTTTTCTGAGTCATGACATGGATGACCATTATAGTCAAAAGCTGTCCACATGACTGCCGTGAAAAGCTGAGTGGATCAGACAGTAGAGGAATTGGCACATTGGGATAACCCCCGCACATTGGACACCGCTGGCCTTCCATAGCAATATACCACTAATGTCTACGAGTCAGCATGTTTTAAAGGCAATGCCCTTTTATACAACATATCACAGATAACTTGGAAGGTACAGAAACAGAGTGTCTCGCGGTGCTACAGTGTACGCTGTTTACATAACTCCCATTCACTTCTATGTAAACAGCATAGCTGTAAATAAATGTCTGGTTAGCTTGGAGGATTTCTTTGTAATTAAGTGTTTGCTACTGCTGAAGAGTTTTTACGTAATTTTCGCCAGGAGAGGTGCTCAGTTGCTGAATGCACTGCAGAATTTTATCACTGGGCTTCTGATATTTCATAGAATTCTTTCAGAATAAAATGGCGTTTCCATGAATGCCTTTCTGAAGAGGTAAAAATTAGCTGCTAAATTATATCTTCCAGCAGATATTGAATACTAATGTATATCCTGTTGTGCAGTCGCATTGACCAAAGACTCTGGAAGTGGAAGGGAGAATAGCAGAGTTAGGGCGGATTTACACGAACGTGATTTGCGTCCGTGATTTCACGAGGGGAGCACGGACCAATGCAAGTCTATGGGGCAGTGCAGACAGCGTGAGTCCGCTGCGTAAAACTCACGACAGGTTCTATATTTCGGCGTTTTCCGCGCATCACGCACCCATTGAAGTCAATGGGTGCGTGAAAATCACGCGCACCACACGGAAACGATTCCGTGGGACGCGCGTTATTCGCGCAACAGCAGTAAAAAAATGAATGTAAACAAAAAAGCACCACGTGCTTTTCTGTTTACAAACATCCAAACGGAGTGTCGTTAATGATGGCGGCTGCGTGAAAAGCACGCAGCCGCGCACCATATGAACATGACACACGGAGGTGTTAAGTGCCTTTTCACACGCAAAACGCCGTGTTTTTTGCGTGCACAAAACGCACACGCTCGTGTAAATCCGCCCTTACTATGATTCATATACCCTCTCTTATTTAGCAGTCAATCCCTCACGTCATAGAACTTGGGTGTTCCCTCAAACAAATCCTATTCATGGAACCAATGTAAGTAGATGTTATCCAGGGAACACTTTCTGTAGCAGGGAAGCAATGACATCTTGCAGAACAACTATGTCTGTATTGTCGTAATCCTTGACATTATGTTCTTGTCTGTGAAAGTAAATCTCTCAGGTCAATCTCAATCATTGAACTTAGACTGGCATGATGGTCTTTATTTTTTTACAATATTTAGTTTTGTTATTTCCTACAGACCCAGGATCCCATAACGGGAAAGCAGGTGCCTTGTCCAGTATGTTCTTGCAGACCTCAAAGGATTACACATCCAAAATTACTATTCTAGCTGCTGAGAGCTTTTTGTGGGCAACTTTTTACAGTTTATGATGGAGATCCTTTCCTTGCTAATCCTCACAAAGACATACATTTAGTCTTCAAAGATGGGGTCGGGTATTTTGGACATTGTCTCTATGTTCTTAAGACTGCTTGACTGGAGGTTTCACACCATGTCCATGACTCTAGATCCACAGGTCACATGGGGGCATTCAGGTCTAAAGAACTTTTGTCTGGCTCCTTTTGGTGGCCAAGATATCAGGTTGATGTTCAGAACTATGTTTCTTCAGGTCAAACGTGGGCTAGAAACAAGGCATCTTTACCTCACCCCTAGGTTTCCTTCAACCTTTTCCCTTTCCTTCACGTCCTTGGGGGTCTACTTCTATGGACTTTATAGTAAAACTACCATGTTCTAAGAACAAGAACACCATTTTAGTAGCAGTCGATGTCTTACTTATATAGTTCACTTTAAACACACAGAGCGACTGCCTTCTGCCTAAAAAGCTGCAGAATTTTTTATCTGGGAAGGTTTTCATTTCTATGGCATACCGGATAATGTGGCTTCTGACCGTCCAGTTCACCTCTAAGTTCTGGAAACGTTTTTGTACCATCTTGGGAATTTAAGTACGTTTATCCTCTGCCTTTCATCCACAGTCTAAGGGTATGTTCACATGGCTTATTTTCGTCCATTTTTCAAGACGCGAGTTTGCTTAAAAAACGTCTGAAAATCAGGAGCTGTTTTCCCTTGAAAACAGCTCCATATTTTCAGAAGTTTTTTAGTAAGCGTGTGCACATACCCTCAGGGTATGTTCACACGCTAAATAAAAAAACGTCTGGGAAAACAGCTTCTGATTTTCAGAAGTTTTTTAAGCAACCTCATGTTTTTCGCTGCGTTTTTTACAGCCATTTTTGGAGCAGTTTTTCTATAGAGTCAATGAAAAACGGCTCCAAAAATGGCTCAAAAAGTGACGTACTTCTTTTTCGCAGCCGTTTTTCAAAACAGCCGCTTGAAAAAATGCCCCGTCGGAATAGAACGCTGTTTTTCCCATGGAAATCAATATTTGGACGCATTCTGCTTCTGATTTTTTGGTCGTTTTTCGGCCGTAAACGGCCTGAAAAATGGCAGAAAATAAGCCGTTTGAACAAACCCCCATAGTCAAACTGAGCGTATTTACTACCTTGGAACTGTTTTTGCAGTATTAGGGCACATTCAGACGTGGTGGAATTGCTGTTGAATTCCACTGCGGACAGTTCGCAGTGGAATTGGGCAGCAGACGTTTTTTACATTTGTTTCTATAAATTTTTAGGAAACTTAATTCAGACGTTGCGGAAAATAACTGTGCGGAATTTAGGCTGCGGTGCAGAATTTTCCCTCCGCATCATGCACATTATGTTGCGGAGAAGAAGAGGAATTACACTGCGGATTTCAGCCTTTGCAATGCAAAACTGAAATCTGTGGCAAGTCCGCTCTGATATCTGCAACGTCTGAATTACATGTCAAACATGCCGCGAATCTGCACCAACATTTGCAGCGGAAAAGTTCCGCTACGTCTGAACATGGCCTTACAGAAGCTGTCTCCTGGATGACTTGGTTCACTTTTGCTTATAACCACTATCAATATTCCTCTACTTCTCTTTTTTGCCAACCTGGGTTTTCATCTTACTTTTAGTCTTCATATCCCTATTTCTTCTTCTATTTATATTGTTACTAAGAGGCTGACTATCTTGTAACAAATTCAAAAGAGGTTGACAAATACTCTGCGTAAAGCAAGATCGCTACAAGCGAGTCGCAGAAAAAGATTGCAAACATGTTCACTCCTATGGTATAGTAGATACGGAATGTCTCTCCACGAGGGGTTTGTATCTCCGAATACCATCACCCAAATTGTGTCAGACATGTATTAAACCATATGAAATTAAGAGTATGTGCACACACAAAGTAAAAAACGTCGGAAAATATGGACCTGTTTTCAAGGGAAAACTGCTCCTGATTTTCAGACGTTTTTTATTCAAAGTCGCGTTTTTCGCTGCGTTTTTAACGGCCGTTTTTGGAGCTGTTTTACTATAGAGTCTATGAAAAATGGCTCCAAAAACGGCTGAAGAAGTGACATGCACTTCTTTTTCGCGGCCGTTTTTCCACACGGCTGTTTTGAAAAACGGGCGCGTAAAAAATGCCCCATTGGAACAGAACGGCGTTTTTCCCATTGAAGTCAATGGGCAGATGTTTGGAGGCATTCTGCTTCCGATTTTTCAGAACGTTTACCGCCCAAAAAACGGCTGAAAACACTCCGTGTGAACATACCCTTAGGTTTAAATTAATCCAGTAGTCATTTCTTTAAAGCTATCAGACTCTATGAGGATCCACCCAGTTTTTTTTATTATTTTGTTCTCAAGCCTTTTGTAGAGATTACTTTTCCAGAACGTAACTCGCTTCACCAGACCCGGTTACAATTCAGAGAGAAGAAGAGTATGTTGTAAAAATATTTCTGGATTTTTCACAATTTTTGTGAAAGTATTTAATTTAGTGACAAGGATATTGTACTGAAGACAATTCATAGGAACCTGTTGAGAATATTCAAGCTCCACAGATGGTAAGAGAATGTTATCATCGCTACCCAGACAAGCATGGTCAATTGCTATCCAGAAGACATCCTTAAAAAAATAAGTGTATAAGGGAATAACGTCAGGAGCTGAATTTCCTGGATTTGAAATTTGAACTCTCCAGTCTTGCTTTTCAGCCTTTAACTGCTTTGCTTAAGAGAGCCTTTCTTGTTCTAGCTATCTCCCAGCCATGTGTTTGCTGCTCTAGTTGACTCTAATGACTAGTTATGGATACCACTTGCCAGTAATACAGCTTCCCTTTGTTTAACCACCATTGCTCTGCTGTTTACTGAGAGCTGCATACGTTTGATCATGGCGATCTCTCACCCCTGTGTATCGAAATCTGCAGACATCTGACCACGTCTGATCCTTCTCTCTGTTTTTCTGGTTCACCTGCTGCCCAGCCATCATTTGGGGATTATTCTCTGGATTTTTGCCCTTGCTGCAAATGTATTATTCCATTGTGGGGGTTGAGGGAGAATACCAGGGGATTCCTTAGGCTAACCTGGAGTGTGGAGTCGGAGTTAATCCAATTATGGTTATTCCTTTTTCCAGCTTGCTGCATTACATTCTTTGAAGTACAACTCCTTGAAGTGAAATTCCTAAAGTTCTACAAACTGCATTATTACTAAGTATTATTGTATACTGTGTAATCACCTATTGAATTTTATACCCGAGAACCAGCTTTGTTACAGGTATGCAAATGTAGTTACATTTATAGTAGTTACAGTACTAGTTTTGTAGTTACAAAAGTCATCAAGGCCCTGATATTTGATGACCAGGAAGGGAAGGGCAGTTCATCAATCCCCTCCACTGAAAAAAAACCGGAAACCCCCCAAAAAACACTGTGTGTGCCAAGCGAGGCATTCGTAAGGACACCACATACCAATGTGTGATGTGTCCCACAAAGCCCGGCCTGTACATGAAACAATGTTTCAAAATATATCCAACCTGCCATTCCCTCTCCCTCCATTGCGGGTTTGCCAGGTTCTCCTCCTCAGTTACTAAAATTAAAATAATTAATAATTCTTACTATTCTCACTATACCCCTAGATGAATACCTAGAGGGGTGTCACATCACAAATGAAAAATTCTCACTATACCCTTAGATGAATACCTTGAAAGATGTTACTTTATAGTCTAAAATGTCTCACTTTACCACTAGATGAATTCTTTGAGGGGTTTAGTTTCCAAATTGGGGTCACTTTTCTGGGTTTCTAATATTTTGACACCCCAGAACCTCTGTTTTCATGAAACAGGGCAGTAAATGCCACCATAGTAGGCCTCAAATGTTGCATGGTTCTCTTTAATTTCTGAGCCCTGCCATGTGCTCAAACAGCAGTTTATGACCACAAATGGGGTATTTCCGTATTGGGTGTTTTTTGTCCTTTAACCCCTTGTGAAAATAATGAATTTGGGGCTAAAGCAACATTGCTTTGAAAAATGTATTTTTTTGTTTTTTTACTGCCTGCTGTATGAAACACCTGTGGGGTCAAACTGCCCACTATACCACTTGAAAAATTCCTTGAGGGTGTAGTTTCCAAAATGTGGTAATTTGTTGGGGATTTCCATTGTACTGGTACCTGAAGGGCTCTTCAAATGCGTCATTGCGCCTGAGAACGATTCCAGAAAAATATGCACTCCAAAAACCAAATGGCATTTCTTCCCTTCTGAGCCCTGCCGTGTGTCCAAACAGCAGTTTATGACCACATGTAGGGTATTTCTGTACTCTGGAAAAGTTCCTTTACAAATGTTGTAGTGCTTTTTCTCCTTTATGTGTTGAAATATGTAAAGTTTTGAGCTAAAGCTAGATCTTAATGGGAAAAAAAAAATACATTTCAGTTTCACTGCCCAATTCTAATTAAATCTATGAAACACTTGTGGGGTCAAAATACTCACTACTCCTCTATATGTATTCCTCCAGGGGTGTAGTTTGCCAAATGGAGTCACTTTTGGGGGTTTCTACTGTACTGGTACCTTAGGAGCTTTAGAAATGCGACAGGGTGCCAAGAAACTAATCCAACAAAATCTTCTCTCCAAAAGCCAAATGGTGTTCCCTTCTGAGTCCTGACCATTTACAAAATAGAAGTTTATGACCACATGCCGGGTATTTCCTTACTCTGGAGAATTTGCTTTACAAATGTTGGGGTGCTTTTTCTCCTTTTTTTATTGAAAAAAAATAAAATTTTGAGGTAAAGCTACATTTAATTGGAAAATAATGTCATTTTTAATTTTCACAGTCCAATTCTAATGAAATCTATGAAACACCTGTGGGTTTAAAATGCTTACTATACCTCTAGATGAATTCCTTGTTGGGTGTAGTTTCCAAAATTGGATCTTTTTGGGGTGTTTCCTTTGTTTTGGTACCACAAGACCTCTTCCAACCTGACATAGTGCCTAAAATATAACGTCAAAAAAAAGAAGGCCCTAAAATCCACTAGGCGCTCCTTTGCTTCTGGGGCCTCTGTTTCAGTCCATTAGGACACTAGGACCACATGTGGGATATTTCTAAAAACTGCAGAATCTGAGCAATAAATATTGAGTCGTGTTTCTCTGGTAAAATCTTCAGTATTGCAGAAAAAAAATTTATTCAAAAGAAATTTAATTTGCAAATTTCCCTTCCACTTTGCTTTAATTCCTGTAAAACGCCTACAAAGTTAAAAACACTTTCTAAATGCTGTTTTGAATACTTTAAGGGGTGCAGTTTTTTTTAAATGGGGTGATTAGTGGATGTTTCTAATATATAGGTCCCTCAAAGTCACTTCAGAACTGAACTGGTCCTTAAAAAAACTAGGCTTTGAAATTGCTGCTAAATTATAAGCGTTGTAAGGTCCTAGAAAAATAAATTGACATTCAAAAAACTATGCCAACATAAAGTAGTCATATGGGAAATATTAACTAGTAACTATTTTGTGTAGGGTATAACTACCTGTCTTACAAGCAGATATATTTCAATTTAGAGAAAGTGCTAATTTTTGCTAATTTTCTCAAAATTTTGGAGTTTTTCACAAATAAATATTGAATTTATCGACCAAATATTTTCACTATCCTAAAGTACAATATGTCACTAGAAAACATTCTCAGAATCGCTTGGATAGGTAAAAGCATTCCAAAGTTATTACCACATAAAGTAACACGTCAGATTTTAAAAATTAATTAGGATCTGTCATTTGAGCCAAAAGTGTCTGCAGTCGGATAGGGTCTATGTGTTTTTCAGCTCCTCACTGAATTGATACCAGTAGTGGACAGTGAGGGGAAAAACGCTCCATATTCACCTGTCTACAACTAGGCCATCTAAAAACCTCTGCGCATTCTACAAGAAAACAAGGCTTATTGGCTTATTCTGGTCTCTATCACTGCCCTACTGATGAAAATAACTTATCCTGACTGCTGATTATACTGCCAAAGGTTATGGTTTCCTGAAGCTACCACTTGGAAAAATTCAAAGATGTAAATAAAATCAGCAATGTCCAAAAAATCCCAAATTTAAGACCATCATGGCAATCATAAGCAAATTTCTGGCAGCATCCATGTGGCAAAAAAATCAAGTGTTTATTAACAAAATGCCTGCCTTTTTTTGGGCTGTGTGAATAAACACTGATTGTTTTGCCACATGGATAGTGTCACGAATTTACTTATGATGCTGACTATACTGCTGTCATGGGATTGTTTGTAGTACCGCTGATCATTTTCAATGAAAATTAAATCCCTTGATCGACCAGCAGTATTGTACTGCCAGATTTCTTTCTGCCATTGCCTGGCACAGATGGGGACCCGCACCTCATCAGACAGTTAGCTGCGCTGGTATAGCCATTGAATGTTATCTTTATCACATGCATATACGGAAAGATAATATGGAGTCTGAAGCATAATGCTTGAAACCTACTTTAGGTCCTGTTCGCATTGCCTTTGTGATTTACAGTTAGCACGTATGCCAGAAAAACTACCGACCTACATGGTAAACATTTTCATAGGGCTCCATTAGTCCAACAAAGTGTCCTTTAGGCCTCCGTCAGGCTGGTGTACGTCGGTATACCTTTTTTTTCTTTTTGAGGGATCACGCTAAAAAAATGTATGACTTATGGGGTGTGGTTTCCAAGATGGGGTCACTTCTTGGGGGTTTCCAATGTACTCTGGTACCTCAGGGTTTTGCAAATGTGACATGGCGCCCAAAAAACAATCCAGCAAAATCTTCATGCCAAATAGCGCTGCAGCCCAAACAGCAGTTTCTGACTGTATATTGGGTATTGCCGTATTTGGGACAAATTGCTTTACAAATGTTGGGGTGCTTTTTCTCCTTTATCCCTTGTGAAGATGAAAAAATGCAACATTTTGGGGGAAGAATATAGATATTCTTTTTCATGGCCTAATTCTAATAAACTTTGCAAATGATCTGTGGGATCCAAATGCTCACTGTAACCCTAGATAGATTCCTTAAGGGGTATAGCTTTTCAAATGGGGTCACCTTTGGGGTGTTTCCACTGTTTTGGGCCCTCAGGGGCATTGAAAATGCAACATTGCACCCGAAAACCATTCCAGCAAAACTTGAGCTCCAAAAGCCAAATGGTGCTCCTTCCCTTCTGAGCCCTGCCGTATGTCCAAAAAGCAGTTTATTTCCACATATGGGGTGTTTCCATAATCGGGAGAAATTGCTTTTCAAATATTGTGGTGTTTTTTCAATTTGATGTCTTTGAAAAATTTATAATTTCTACGTTTTATTGGAATAATGTAGATTTGCATTTTTACAGTCTAATTCAACTAAATTCAGCAAAAAACCTGTGGGGTCAAAATGCTCACTATATTCCTTGATAAATTCCCTGAGGGGTGTAGTTTGCCAAATGGTGTTTTTTTGGGGTGTTTCCACTGTTTTGGCTCCACAATACCTCTTCAAACCTCACGTGGTGCCAAAAATATATTCTAATAAAAAAAGAGACCCCAAAATCCATAAAATTCGGTTTTGAATACTTTCACGGGTGCAGTTTTTAACATTAGGTGACTTATTGGGGTATGCATATATAGTACATATATATGGCCCTCAAAGCCACTTAGGAATTGAACTGGTCGCTAAAAAAATAGGTATTGCAAATTTTCTTGAAAATGTGAGAAATTGCTGCTAAAATTCTAAGCCTTGTAACATCCTAGAAAAATTAAAGCATGTTCAAAAAACGATGTCAACATAAAGTAGACATATGGGAAATGTTAACTAGTAACAATTTTGTGTGGTATTCCTATTCGTATTACAAACAGATACATTTAAATTTAGAAAAATGCACATTTTGTGCAAATTTTCTCAAAATTTATGTGTTTTTAACAAATAAATACTGAATTTATCGATCAAATTTTTCACCAACATAAAGTACTAGATGTCATGAGAAAACAGTCTCAGAATCGCTTGGATAGGTAAAAGCATTCCAAAGTTAAATTAACACGTCAGATTTAAAAAAAAATGGCTGTCCAGAAGGCCAAAACAAGCTGTTTCCTGAAAGGGTTAAGGATGCAGCTATTTCACAACTTGAAGACACCACAAATTTTTGTTTTCTGGTTTTTCATTACTTATAAATTTTTCTGTCGACGTAGTCATATAAGGGCTTTTTTTGTGGGATGAGTTGTATTGTTTTTATTGGTATTATTTTGGGGTACATATAATGTATTGAAAAACTTTTATTAATTTTTCATTGGTGTAGAATGGCAAAAAAAACAGCAAAATTTGGGATTTGCTTTTACTGTGCAGTATAAATAACATTAAAACTTTATTCTGCAGGACATTGTATTTATGAACATATACATTTCATACCGTTTTTGTATGTTTCACTATTTAAAAAATATAAAAAACTGGTTTTTTTTAGAAGATATTTTGTTTTTATGCATTCCAAGAGCCATAACATTTTTATTTTTCAATCAATGAAGCTTCATTAGGGCTTTTTTTTTTTTTTTTTTTTTTTTTTTTGTGTGAGAAGCTGTAGTTTTTAGTTGTATTATTTTCTGGTTTGTATAACTTTTGTGATTATTTTTTTCTTTTTTGGGAGGTGGGATGAACAAAAACCCCAAATTTGTTATGTTTTTTTTAGTTTTTACCAGCGTTCACCATGCAGGATGAATAAGGTACTGTATTACAGTACATTATGCCTGTTAGTGTAAAGCTGACAGGCATCCTATTAAGCTCTGCCTCTGGCCTACACAGATGACAGACCTGGGGTTCTACTTTATGTCCCCGGCTATCAAGGAAACCCATCAGCACTACGTGATCGCATCACAGGTGGACTGATGTGGTAACAGTGGGAGCCACTTAGATGCAACAGTTGCTATTGCATCATTGCACGCACCATCCTCACGCATTGTATTTATACATAGTGCCAGTGTTTTAAATGTACGTCTATTTAAGGGCAGGTATTTGTATGTAGAATTTGTATTGGAATTCTGCTAGAACTCATAGATAAAGTCTGTGAGTCCTCCTTTGCAATGTCCACATAGGGGGATTGACAGTTTTTCCTGTATGAGTTTCTATAAATGTAGAGCTGTCAATCAGCAGTGTGTGGGCAGGAAAACTTACTGGCTTTCTCTATGAGTTCTGGCAGTATTTAAACTGCTTGTTACATGAAAAAACTGACTCACGTGATAAAAAACAATATATGTCCAAACTCAGCATCTCCACTTCTATCCCATACTGCCCTGGAATAGGATAGCATAGGAGACTGGATAAATTATTTTAAGTGTATTTTACAAAAGAAAAAGAAAAAACTGCTCTTTTACAGGATATTTATTACTTTAAAATAATACAACTAAGATTACTGAAAAACATTTTTGTTATTGTTGAGTAATTAATGGGTTAAGATTGCAAATGCATCATTGTATAGTTTCTGTATGAATTGTTCTAAATGTTTCAGTATGTGTGAAATATGTATGTTTGTTTTAAAACATCTGAATTATTTACATAATGGATAAAATGTTTTACAGAGTACGTTTTGTTTTAGCTGTTGATGTAATTTTTCTTCAGTTAATCTGATTTGATTCATAAAGGCTTGTAATCCAAGTGCAATTATTAAAGATGGATAGGGATTAAATGCAATCATAATAAGACATTTGCAGTGATATAATAAAGCTCGGCCATATAACTTCTTACAAATCTTAAAAATTCTTTTCAGAAGCAAGATCCGAGGAAGAAAAAATAATAAGGTCTCACGGGGCTAAGTAAAAGCAACACATTGCTCTTGTGAATTACCTTGACACTTTCCTTTTCTACTTGTTTCACAAATCTTCTTTTATCACATAAATAAATTTCTTCCATTGTCAACGGTTGGCCAAAAACTTTTTCTCTTTGGATTTTTTTTTATAACTTATCTAGAGGTGTACCAAATTATTTACTTTTCTTACCTAAGTTATTTATGCACATTTTGCACACGAAAAATAATATCTTATAGATAATATCTTCCGCAACATTGAAAATTATTGTTTAGGAAGAAAGTGTATGTTTTGTGTTTAACTCAATAATCTTACCGTAACATAATAAATTATGGATTGATAAAATGTATTTAACTAATATGCATGTCATTATATAGGTATAAATGTATTTAATATAATTTAATAACAATAAATAATATAATTTAATAACAATAGATATCAATATTTAATATCATTTTCGCCAAAAAAATTCCCGTGTAAATTTGAAGAGCCCTTTCTGTTAAGTTGTTATCAATTTATTTATTTATTTTTCTTGGAAAACTGGATGAAAACCAACATAGACCAACATTACAGACACCAGAGATAAGGGGAATAACCCATGTAATGCATATTTCTCATACTAATAGCACATCTAGCAATTGCAAGCCAACCGCAGGAAAATACTGTATATCTCACTCAGTTTGTTAAGATGGGTGAAATAAAGGAATCCAGGAAAGCTGGTATTCCTCAGCATATTTCTTTTAACCCTTTCCCGACATTCACCATATATATATGCGGCACTGTCGGGAAGGGGTTCCCGCAAACCGCAGTACCATTACATTGCGGTGATAGTGTGGGCTGAGAAGCAGAGCCCTCTTCCTCCCCGCTGGGTGTCAGCTGTATATTACAGCTAACATCCTCCTGTGACCGCCAGGACCGGAGCTATTTTTCGATCTCGCCGATTAACAACTCAGATGCTGCGCTCAATAGAGAGCGCACATCTGAGGGGTTTTTACCTGACCGGCACCCCAGCAATGCTATCGCTGGGTTGCTATGGCAACTGAAGGCCAAATAATGGCCTCCGTGTCCGCCTTGTACGGAAGCCGATAATGACCCGCCGGAGCGTATGTAGTGCAGTGTATTAGAATAGCAACCGGGGCTTCAGGCCTTCAAGTCCCCTAGTGGGACAGATAAAAAAAGTAAAAAAAGTTGATAAAAATGTGGTCAAAAAATACAAGTTTCAAGTATAAAAAAAGCCAAACTGTCTTTTTCCCATAAGTCTTTTATTATTGGAAAAAACGTAAACAAATAAAAAAACTATACATAACAGGTATCGCCTCGTCCCTAACGACCCAAATGATAAATTATTATGTAATTTATCCTGCATGGTGAACGCCGTAAAAAAAATTACACCGCAATTACAAACAACGCCACAATCCCTGTTTTTAGGTCACATCTCCTCCCAAAAAATGGAATAAAAAGTGATCAAAAAGTCACATTTACTCCAAAATATTACCAATATAAATGACAAAACATCCTGCAAAAAAAAATCCCTGGCACAGCTTTGTCCACGCAAAAATAAAAATTTTTTATGGGTCTTAGAGTATGGCGAAAATGAAAACAATGATTAAAAAAAAAAAAAGAAAGAGATTTAAAGCTGCAATACATGGAAAAATTATGTAAATTTTGTATTGCCGTAATCATATCGACCAACAGAATAAAGTTAACATGTAATTTATGGCACAAGGTGAATGCCCAAAAAAAAACAATAAACTATTCCAGAATTGCTTGTTTTTGGTAATTTCCTCTTCCAAAAAATGAAATAAAAAGTGATCAAAAAGTCATATGTGTCCCAAAATGGTACCAATAAAATCTACGGCTTGTATCGCAAAAACCAAGCCCTCTTACAGCTTCGTCAACCGAAAAATAAAAAAGTTATTGTACAAGTAATGCGGTGATGAAAAAAATCATCCTGATGTGCAGGCGAAAGGGAAACATTCCTTCAGTTTCAGGGCCCTAGTATTTAGGAACTAGAGAGGGAAGGGACATAGCACATCCGCTGGAAGTGAGGGCGCCTGTATTATAACAGGGGCAAAATTTCCCAGCAAAATTTCCCAAACTACAAAGGAGAAAAAGACCCTAAAAAGTGCAGAGTGTTACAAAAGGGGGCTAAGAAAGAATACCATTTATCAGTGTGACACTGGCCCATGCATAATGAATTGCTTCACAGCGTACCACACATTTATGAATAGTTTTATTATTTACCCCATTATTATACCCTCTTCTTATGCCTTGATATACTCTTCCCAGATTATATATGCCCCCACATTATAAACTGAATTACCAGTAATACTCAAACAAAACTACTGCCAAACAAAATCTATGCTCCAAATGCTGCTCCTTCCCTTCTTAGCCCTACATTGTGCCCAAATACCAGTTTACGTCCACAAGTAAGGCATTGCCATACCTGGGAGAACCCACTTAAATATTTATGGGGTAAGATTCTCTAGTGGCATAAGCTGGGCACAACATATTGTGCGGTGATTAGGCATATCAGTGGAAAAATTAAAATTTTCACTTTGCATCATCCACTGCATATTCATTTCTGGAAAAACCTATGGGGGTCTAAATTCTCAGTACACGCCTTGATAAATGCCTTTAGTGGTGACATTTTTTTTTTTTTTTGTTTTAATTTTTTAATAGATTTCCAAACAAAATAAAGACATGCACATATATATCCGCATACATATCATGATCGCAATGATGCTGTGAAATTGACAAAGAAAAAGCATACAATCACATTTCTTTATACAATATACTATATAGTACATAAGTTCCAAATAAAGCATTTACTCAAAGAAACAATTATAAACAAAGCCAGAACTTTGGCTGTTATGTTGTCACGTACTCTCTGCCTGCAGCTCCCTCCAGGACATCGAGAGTTACTCGCTCGGGCGTCGCCTGGCCTGGCAGAGTGCGGCAGTCTACAGCCAATAGAAGCTCAGGAGTGTCAGGCCAATCAAAGTCTGGCTGATGTTCCTGAGCTTCCCGCCCTCTCCTTATTTAGTTCAGCCTGGGATAGTTGGCCTTTGTCTGTAATTAGAGTTTCCTTGCCTGGTGCTTTCCCTTTCTTCAGACTCCCCTGGGCGACTTGCTTTTTGACTTCTTGTGACCTGACCTCGGCTGGACTCCTGACTTTTCTTTGCCTTCTGATCTTTGTTTTTTTCGCACTCTCCCGGGTTGACCCTGCCTGCCTGACTCCGCCTTTTGTGCCCAGACTTGTCCGCGGCGCAATTGCCCTGCCTCTCCCTCCGTGTACTTCCCAGGTGAGCCTTTGTAATTTCATACTGTCTCTGTCTTATCCGTTTGTTTGTTTGTTTGTTTGTTTGTTTGTTTGTTTGTTTGTTTGTTTCACTTGTACCCATATAGGGAATGCCGCCAAGTTGTGCGCCGTCGTTTAGGTCGGGTCGTACAAGTAGGTAGGGACAGAGGTTTGGGTAGAACAGGGACCTCACTGTTTACTGTGTATTTGTTCATGACAGAATTACAGACCTTTTACCTGCTCTTCCCTGTTTGTCTGGCTTTGTTTCCCATGGACCCTTTGGTAGTGTTAACAGAGCAAATGCAGGGTTTCACCCAATTGGTGCAGGATCTGGCCCAGAGAGTCTACCAGCAGGAGCATGCCCCGAAGGTGGCCGCCACTGTGTTACCCATGGCAGCCTACCTTCCCGCACCTGTGATGGAACCCCAAATCCAGTTACCTGATCGTTTCCCTGGCGATAAAACTTTTTTTTCATCTTTTCGTGAGAGCTGCATGCTTTATTTTCAGTTACGGCCCAATTCTTCTGGCTCTGAGTCTCAACGTGTGGGGATCATCATATCCTGTCTACTGGGGGACCCCAAGGTTTGGGCATTTTCCTTATCTCCCACTAGTCGCCAACGCTCCTGTCAACGCTTTCTTTTCCGCCCGGGGACATCTCTATCACGAACCCGACAGGACAGCATTCGCTGAAACTCAGTTAGGGGGACTTTGTCAGGGTAAGAGGCTGGTAGAGGAGTACTGCTCTGAGTTTAGGAAGTGGTCTGTGGAATCTACCTGAGGTGACTCAGCCCTGAAGTACCACTTCAGGGTAGGACTGACTGATGCCCTGAAAGACCTGCTAGTAGGTTACCCCCACCGACTCCCTAGATCAGCTCATGAATCTTGCTGTCCGTCTCAACCGACGCATCCGGGAGCGTCGGCAGGAACGGTCCTGTCCTCCTACTCCAGTCGATCCTCCTAGGTCTCGAGCTGTCCCAGCACCATCTTCTTCAGCTGACTACCAGGAGGAACAGATGGAGATAGGGATCACAGTCGATCCGAAGCTTCGCAGGTAGTTCCGTCGCAAAAATGTCTTATGCTTCTACTGTGGCGACGCGGAAAACTTCCGCGCCTAAGTGGTCATCGGGGAGGTCACTTGGGCGCACAGGTATCTCCCATTCGTTTTAATAAGGTCTTGTTGCCAGCCCAGGTGTCATTTTTGGGCAAGACTGGGATAGGTTCTGCGTTTGTGGACTTAAGGTCCGTTGGCAATTTTATATCCCACAGTTTTGCTTTGTCGATTGGTTTACCCCTTATTGATTTGTCTGTTACTATTCCCCTGGTAGGGGTAGACTCCTCCCCGTTAGCTTGCGGGCACGTTTTCCAGTCTACCCCTGTGTTTTGTTTAAAGATTGGTTCAATTCACTTGGAGGAATGTACTATGTTTGTCCTTAACAGTTTATCCACCGAGATTTTATTAGGTCTCCCCTGGTTGTGAAAGCATAACCCCATCTTAGATTGGGTGATGGGGGAACTTGATACTTGGGGTAAGAAGTGTTTGTCATCTTGTATGTCCACTTTAAGGGACAGTCTCGTTGAGGAGGGGAACACTCTTCCTGAATCTATTCAGGACTTCAGTGACGTCTTTTAAAAAAAAGCCTCTGAAGAGTTACCTCATCGAGTTCACGATTGGCTCCTGGTACCTGGAGCCAAGCTCCCCAAAGGTAGAATCTTTAATCTATCTTGCCCTGAGTGTGAAGCGATGAAGGAGTATATCGAGGAGAGCCTGGCCAAGGGGTACATCTGTCCCTCCTCATCACCTGTAGGTGCTGGTTTCTTCTTTTTGGGGAAGAAAGACGGGGGGCTCTGACCCTGTATCGACTACCGTCAGCTTAACAATATTAATATAAAGAACCAACACCCACTTCCGCTCATCCCCGATCTCTTTAATCAGGTTCAGGGGGCCCAATGGTTCTCTAAGTTTGACCTGCGGGGGGCCTATAACCTGATTAGAGTTTGTAAGGGGGATGAGTGGAAGACTACCTTTAACACCCCTGAAGGGCACTTTGAGTACCTGGTGTTTCCCTTCGGTCTATGTAATGCACCAGCTGTGTTCCAGACTGTCGTAAATGAAATTTTTAGAGACTATCTGGGGCTCTTCTTGGTGGTATACTTAGATGACATTTTGGTGTTTTCCAAAGACTGGGACGCGCACGTCAAACATGTCAGGACTGTCCTCCACAGTCTCAAGGAGAATAATTTGTTCGCTAAATTTGAAAAATTTAGTTTTGGTACTCAAGAGATACCTTTCTTTGGACACATCCTTACCCCTGAGGATTTCCACATTGATCCTGCCAAGGACTAGGCGGTATCGGACTGGGTTCGGCCTGCTACCCTGAAAGCCCTCCAAAGGTTTTTAGGGTTGGCAAATTATTACAGACGTTTTATCCAAAAAATTTCAGTAATCGCCAGACCCCTTACCAACGTCACCCGTAAAAGTGCGGATCTCCTCCATTGGTCTCTGGAGGTGGCCCGAGCCTTCGAGCTCCTTAAGGGGTGCTTTTCCTCAGCCCGAGTACTAATCCAACCGGATCAAAGTCAACCTTTTATTGTGGAGGTGGATGCTTCCGAGGTGGGTGTGGGAGAAATATTGTCTCAGGGTCCTACTTCTCACACTCACCTCCGACCCTGTGCCTTCTTTTCCCTTAAGTTCTCTCCCACTGAGCAAATTTACGATGTGGGTAATCGGTGAACTGCTCGCCATCAAATGGGCTTTTCTAGGAATGCCGCCATTTTCTCGAAGGGCAAGACATCGAGTCACGGTCCTCACTGACCATAAAAATTTGGTCTTTCTAGAATCAGCCAAGAGGCTCAACCCTAGACAGGCTAGATGGGCTCTATTTTTTTCAAGGTTTAATTTTGTTGTTACCTACAGGCCTGGTTCAAAGAATATTAAAGCGGATGCTCTGTCCCATAATTTTCTGGCCACCCCTCCGCCTGAGACTAAACCCGAAGGAGTATTGCTTCCTGATGCGGTAGTGGCAACAGTAGACTCTGACCTGACCACAGAGATCACGGCCAGCCAGGACTCTGCCCCTGAAGCCCTTCAAAAGGGCAAATTGTTTGTACCCCTACACCTTCTGCTGAGGCTTCTCCAGGAGTGTCATGACTCAGTCCTGTCAGGTCACCCAGGCATCTCTGGTACCAGGGACCTTGTCACCCGTGGTTTCTGGTGACCAGGGCTGCTACGGGATGTCCGAGACTAGGTTGTCTAATGTGAGACCTGTGCCCGGTCTAAAACTCCCAGATCCTGACCTGCAGGCTTGCTGTGTCCTTTGCTGGTGTCCCAAGGACCCTGGACCCATCTAGCCATGGATTTTATCACCGATCTCCCTTCGTCCCAGGGCAGGCCGGTGATCTGGGTAGTGGTAGACCGGTTTAGTAAAATGGCCCACTTCATTCCCCTGAAGAAATTGCCCAATGCTAAAGAGCTAGTTAACCTCTTTATTAAACATATTTTACATTTGCACGGGGTACCTGTTAACATCATCTCTGACAGGGGGGGTCCAATTTGAATAGTTGTTTTGGAGGGCGTTCTGCAAGCAGTTAGGACTAGACTTGTCATTTTCATCGGCCTTCCATCCAGAAAATAATGGCCAAACTGAGAGGACCAATCAGTCTCGGGAACAGTATCTCAGATGTTTTGTGGCCGATGCTCAGGATAAATGGTTCAGGTTTTTGGCGCTTGCGGAATTTGCCCTCAATAATCACATCAGCACATCGTCAGGAGTTTCCCCATTCTTTGCTAATTATAGTTTTAATCCCCGGTTTTCTTCATTTTCCCTATGTGTATCAGATAACCCTGAAGTGGATCTTCTCACTGGGAATTTGAGGGTCATCTGGGACCAGGTCCAGTGTAATCTCAGGGCAGCCCAGGACCACCAACAGCTTCAAGCCAACAAAAGGCGTTCGGCTAATCCTGCTTTCTTGGTGGCAGATTGGGTTTGGTTATCTTCCAAGAAACTCTGCCTGAGGGTACCATCCAGAAAATTCACCCCCAGATACATCGGTCCTTATGAAGTCATGGAGAGAATCAACTCGGTCTCCTTCCGCTTAAAATGTTCCCCCTCTTTCCGCATCAACAATGTGTTTCATTCCTCCCTTCTGAAAAGATTTGTTCCCCCCATCCTTCCCATAAGGACACCCCCCGTCCCAGTATTGACACCCGAGGGACAGGAGTTCGAGGTGGCCAGGTTGCTGGACAGTAGAAAGGTTCAGGGGTCTATCCAGAAACTGGTCCTTTGGAAAGGATATGGACCACAGCAGAAGACTTGGGTCCCAGTCTGAGATATCCAAGCTCGGACCCTTATAAAAAAACTTTCATAAAAAGTTTTCGAATAAACCTGGTTCGGGGGTTGAGGGTCCAGTGGCCCCTCGTAAAAGGAGGGGTACTGTGACGTACTTTCTGCCTGGGGCGCCCTCAGTCTCCAGGACATCAAGTTACTCGTTTGGGCGTCGCCCGGCCTGGCAGTCTGCAGCCAATAGAAGCTCAGGAGCGTCAGGCCAATCAAAGCCTGGCTGATGTTCCTGAGCTTCCCGCCCTCTCCTTATTTATTTCAGCCTGGGATAGTTGGTCTTTGTCTTTAATTAGAGTTTCTTTGCCTGGTGCTTTCCCTTGTTTCAGACTCCCCTGAGCGACTTGCTTTTTGACTTCTTGTGACCTGACCTCGGCTGGAGTCCTGACTTTTCTTTGCCTTCTGACTTTGTTTTTTCCGCACTCTCCCGGTTTGACCCCACCTGCCTGACTCAACCTTTTGCGCCCGGACTTGTCCAGGTGACCCTTTGTTATTTCATACTGTCTCTATCTTATCCGTTTGTCAGTTTCACTTGTACCAGTATAGGGAACGCCGCCCAGTTGTGCGCCGTCGTTTAGGTCGGGTCGTACAAGTAGGTAGGTACAGAAGTTTGGGAACAACAGGGACCTCGCTGTTTACTGCGTATTTGTTCATGACAGACGTAGTGCAAAAGGAAATCATTACCATATAATGGATCATACAGATGTCAAATTTTGGATAGTGGACCAAACATACAGCAAACCATACAGTATCATTGATCTTAACCTATCTTTGTACCAAGATCTCCTTTGAGATGGGAGAGACTTTAATTTATAAAAGTTATAGCTCTTTGAATGCGACGATGGAAAAATTAAAAAAATTGCTTGGTCATTAAGGTTTAAAATACCTTCGGTATTAAGGGGTTAACCAAGTGAGGAATGATACGGAAAAGCCTGTTCAAGATAATTTTTGCATAAACTTTAATATCCGAGTTTAGGAGGGAAATAGGGTGAAAATTAGCTGGAGAAGTAGGATCTTTTCCAGGTTTAGGAAGGGTAAATATAGTGGCTAAGAGCATCTCCGTTGGGAAAGAACCATCCGCTGCGGCCTTATAAAATACTTGCATGAGGTGAGATGCCAGTATTTGTGCATATTCTTTATAATAATTATTCGTAAATCCATCACGGTCCGGGGCCTTGAAAAGTTTAAGCGAGGTAATTGCTCTAAGTATCTCAGGTTCAGTAAATAGAGCTGATAGAACTTGAAGTTGAGACTGGGAGACCTGTGGAAATGGGACTGATTGTAGAAAATCAGCAATATCAGACTTCGAAGGTTGATAAGTAGTACAGTCTAAATGCAAGATATATAGATCGCTATAATAGATTTGAAAGCGTTCAGCTGTCAGTCTAAGATCTATTATTTTATTTTGCTGGTCATCCAGAAGGTAGGCAATATGGGTACTGGGCGAGGACTGTTTAATTTTTCTGGTCAAGAGAGCACCAGCTTATGTGCATAAGTAGACTTTTGCATGCGTTTGAGATAGATGTCGTGTTGTGAAGCAAGTAAAGACTGCAAATTCAAACGTAAGGACCGCAATTCGGAAGAATAAGTTGGCAAGGCCCCATGCACTCTAATGTAAAAACGCCCGTAATTACGGGCCCATAGACTTCTACTGGCCACGGGTACCTCCCCGTATGCTTACGGGAAGGTGCCCGGGCCGTTAAAAAATATAGAACATGTCCTATTTTAGGCTGTAATTAAGGCACGGGCAGGCCTATAGAAATCTATGGGGCTCCCTTAATTATGGGTGACTACGTGTGTGCACCCGTAATTACGGGAGCGTTGCTAGGCGACGTCAGATAGTCACTGTCCAGGGTGCTGAAAGAGTTAAACAATCGGCAGTAACTCTTTCAGCACCCTGGACAGAAACTACTGATCACAATATAGATCAACCTGTAAAAAAGAACTCCCTGCCTCTTCCTTCAGTCCGGCCTCCTGCGAATCACAGGCTACAGCGGTCACATGGACTGCCGCGTAATCCAGGGAGGTCGGGCTAGATGTCGAAAGAGGGACGCTTCACCAAGACAACGGCTCGGTAAGTATGAATTTCTTTTATTTTTACTACGGAAAGGGCTGCCCCTTCTCTTTATCCTGCACTGATAGAGAGAAGGGGCTGCCGATTAGTGGAGTGCAATTTTGCAGCAAAAACGTGCCCGTAAATACGGGTGGAATACTGGTGACACCGGACCTGTATTTACGGGCACGGGTCCGTAAATACTGGTGGAATACTGGTCGAATACGTGTGACCAAGGACCCGTATTTACGCCAGTATTTACGGACAGGAAAAAATACGTTCGTGTACATGGGGCCTAAGGGTGTAGATTTTTTTTTCGAATCCAACACTGATATCTGCTTAGTTAAGTAAAAAATATATTTTTCCCTTGCTCTTTTGGCCTGAGAACAAGTCTTAATTCACATCCCTCTCATAAATGCTTTGTGAGCATTACACAAGATGTAGGGACAGGAAACAGAACCCACATTAGAGGAAAAATAATGAGTCATTTCTGTTATCAAGGACTTACTTAGGTCAGAATGATGGAGTATGTGATCATTTAAACGCAATTGGGAAGGGTGGGGGGGAAGACATTTTCTCGTCTATGGAAAGCGAGACTGGGGCGTGGTGAGACAAAGTTATTTGTCCAATTACAGTGGATTGTGACTGTAGGAGTACCCTATTATTTACCAGGAATAAGTCTATCCTAGAGTACGAAACATGAGGGGAGGAAAAGAAAGTATAGTCCCTCTCACCTCTATTTTGGCACCTCCACACGTAAAACAAACCCTCCTCTAGCAGAGTCGAAGCAAAAAGAAAAGACTGTCTATTTCTAGCAGTGGAGTCTAAATCCAGGTCAATGGTCATGTTAAAATCCCCACCTATAACCAACAGACCCTGCGCAGAAGATGTTAACTTTGGCAAGAGGGAGCTCAGATAATGATGTTGGCGTTTGTTCGTAAAATACACATTATATATAGTGTACAAAACGTTATTAACCCTTTTACAACATTTGACGTATCAATACGTCATAGCCGGGTAGGGGAAATATGGAATGGGCTCACGGAGTAAACCCGCTCCATATGATGCGGGTGTCGGCTGTATGTTGCAGCCCACACTTCATAGTAACAAGCGGGATCACACTCGAACGCGATCCCGCTCGTTTAACCCGTTAAATGTTGCGGTCAATAGCGACCACTGTATTTAAATCGTTAGAAAAAGGGGGCAACCCCCTCTAGTAGCTCATTGCGCCCCCCACAATGCAATCACGGGGTGGCGATGGTTGCTATGGCATCTTTGTGCTCCTATTAAGCCTGTCAGAATCACGATATACTGCAATACATTAGTATTGCAGTATATAGTGAAAGCAATCCAATGATCGCTGGTTGAAGTCCCCTTGGGGGAGTAATAAAAAAGTAAAAATTAGTAAAATAAAGGTTTTTTTTTATTTAAAAATATTAAAAGTTCAAAAACACCCCCTTTTCCCATTTTCTCCCTAGAGCATTGTAAAAATAAATAAATAAATAAACATAATTGGTATTGCCGCATCCGTAAAAGTCTGAGCTATTACAACATATCACTATTTAACCCGCACGGTGTGCGCCGTAAAAAAAAAATGTAAACGCCAGAATCGCTATTTTTTGGTCACCTCATCTCCCACAAAAAATGGAATAAAAAGTTTTCAAAACCTCGCATATACCCAAAAATTGTATAATTAAAAACGACAGCTTATCTCGCAAAAAATAAGCCCTCATGCCACTTAATCGGTGGAAAAATCAAAATGTTATGGCTCTCAGAATTTGGCGGCACAAAATAAATTTCATTTTTTACACTTCGTTTTTTTCCTTGTAAAAGTAGTAAAACATAGAAAAAACTATATATATTTGGTATCGGCGTAATTGTATTGACCCGCAAAATAAAGTTAGCATGCTGTTTTAATTGCACAGTGAATTCTGTAAAAACGAAGTGCAAGAAACAATGAAGGAATTGCTGTTTTTTTCATTTTCTACCCCACAAATAATTTTTTTCCTGTTTCTTAGTACATTAAATGGCACAATGAATGGCACTACAAAAAGCTACAACTTGTCCTGCAAAAATCAAGCCCTCATAGGACTATATCGACAGAAAAATGTAAACGTTATGACTTTTGAAAGGTGGGGAGGAAAGAAAAAAAATGAAAATCAAAAAAGTTGTTTACGACAGGAAGGAGTTAATTTCGCATACCAATCCCAAGTATCTCCCTTTTGGATCACTGATAAGAGATTTAAAGGTGAAAGCTACCGTATTCTTTACAGCGATCATAACGCCTCTACGTTTAGCCGGACAAGGGGATGGATGTAAAAATATGTGGGAAATATTTGTTGGAGAATTTAGGAATTTTATCCACATGGAAATGTTTTTCTTGCACCAGTAAATTGTCACATTTTAATGTCTTAGCCTCTCACCACAATAAACGTCTTTTAAAGGGGCTATTGAGTCCCCTGACATTAAATGAAGAGAAGCGTAATACCATACTTAGCAGTCAGAGAACATATGCCATTAAGCGTGTGGATGCGCCATCAGGTCAACATCAGCACAATAACAAGACACATCGTTCTAGACAAAGCGTTTGTAAGTAACATATCCTGAAAAAGTAAATGCACAGCAGCCATAACACAGAGCCAATAATATATAAAATAAAAAAACATAGTGAACCAGAAAGTAATAAACTGAGAACAGACATAGTGCGATCCACACACTGAAATCTCCAGTGAGGAGGGTACCCGAGCTTTCCCAGGTTTCTGGGAAGCTCCAGGAATGAGAATGTTCCATTTTCAAAGCATATTGATATTCCTTCCTCCACAGAGGCAGCAATGGCGAGTGTTCCATTATGGTCTATCAATAATTTTGTAGGAAATCCCCATTTGTACTTCATGCCATGATCTCTCAGGGTCCTGGTAACTGGCAGAAAATCTCTCCGGGCTTGCAGGCTGGCAGCTGAGAGATCCGGGAATAGTGAAATAAGAGTGTAAGGAGGCGGTAGCATGCACAGTTTTATGGCCTCTAACATCAATCTCTCTTTTACATGGTAGAAATTTATTCTAGTCAACGTGTCTTGGGGCGCCTTGTCCGGTGCCGCTTTTGGTTTAGGTATTCTATGCACCCGATCAATTGTCAAATCTAAGTCGGAGAGAGTCGGTACCATAGAAAGAAACAACCCTCTGAAATAGCTAGCAAGTTCAGTGGGAGACACCGCCTCTGGAATGCCGCATATTTTAATATTATTGTGACTTGAACGATCTTCAGCATCCGTGGCCTTATTTTTGAGCCAGTTGACATCATCTTCCATGTATTATGAGCGTTCACAAGTTAATTCACAAATCATTAACGTTGGCTTGTAATTTACGGCCCAATGAAGAAACGCTCTTATATATGCCATTTTGGAGTAGGACTAACATGTCTTTCAACATATCCACTGTAATGGGGGCATTAGATGAAGGAAATTGGGTAATATCACAAGGTTCATCTGTCAATAATTGAGACAACATAACAGTGTCAGCTTGAGAGGATTTTTTGCAGACTGGGCCTTTGCTTGCCCCTCTCCGTTTAGCACTGTCTCTACTTTCTGTAGAATAAAAATTAGAGTCTATATCCTCAGATAGCAACCCACTAAGCTTTTGCAGGGAGCTGTGAGGGGACAGATTGTCCCTGTCTTTCTAGCCAAGAGAAGTAACCGACATAGTGTTATCGTCTTGTGAAAGTGCTGGGTTAGTAAAGTATTTAGTAAGTTTTCTAGGAGCGGCTTTGCCTCTGCGTTTAGTCATGATAGCTGATTCTTTCGGGAATTAAAGAAATGCAAGTGGAAGGTGTAGGAAATACTATCTACTACGTTAAATGATGATATAAATGCACAGGGGTACAACAGTCAATAAGGAAAGGTATCTGCCAGTGGACCGAAATTTCCCTCTACAGTTCACACGTCCAACGTCATGTAGTGGGGCGGCCGAAACCTGAAAATTTACACCGTTGCTTCAGAAGCAGAGAAGGCCTCGGATGCATGGACCCGTAAATGAGGGAGAATGTGTGCCCAAATCAATAAGCAGCCTTTTACAGGGACAAATGGGCCCTCCGGTATAGGGGAGTATGACAGGGGAAGGTATACACTACCAGATGGCAATGGATTACCTCCAGGGATGCCGCTCCGATGACACGTGGCAGTTATAGCCCAGACTCCGTCTGGTCTCCGAAATGGAAGATACAGGTCCCAGACCAGCAGCAACGATACCCGGTAAGCTTCCTGACATTGTGCAGATTTAAGCTGGCCAAATTCAGCTGGTTAGCTTTGCGGTGTGCCGCTTTGAGCAGATAGTGTAGCAGGAGCGAGGTCTTCAAGCAGCCATTCTCCTCGGCAGCTGGGCTCCGCCCGTAGGGGTGTAGTTTCTATAATGGTCACTTTTTATTTATTTTTTATTTTTGGTACATCCGGGGTTTTTGCGAATGCGACATGGCATCCGTAAACCATTCCAGCAAAATCTACGCTCCAAAAGTCAAATAACACTCCTTTTCTTCTGAACCCTCCCATATGTCCAAACAGCAGTTTATAACCACATGTTGGGTATTATCATACTCGGGAGACATTGCTTTACTTAATGTTGGGGTGTTTTTTGTTCTCTGTTCCTTGTGAAAATGAAAAATGTTGATCTAAATCTACAGCTATAATTTTTCATTTTCACGGCTTAATCCTAATTAATTCAGCAAAAAACCTTTTGGGTCAAAATTCTCACTATACCCCTACATTATTCCTCAAGAGGTGTAGTTTCCCAAATGGAGTCACTTTTGGGGTGCTTCCACTAAACTAGTACTACAGGGGCTCAGCAAATGTGACAAGGCGTCCAGAAACCATTCCAACATCCAAATGGCACTCCTTCCCTTGTGAGCCCTACCGTGTGTCCAAATAGAAGTTTATGACCACATTTGTTTTACTCGGGAGACATGGCTTTACAAATGTTGGGGTGCTTTTTCTCCTTTAGTCCTTGTGGAAATGAAAAAAAAAATAGCTAAACCTACATTTTCTTTGAAAAAATTTAGATTTTAATTTTCACGGCCTTCTTCCAATAATTTCTGCAAAAAACTAGTGGGGTTAAGATGCTCACTATACCTCTAGATAATTTCCTCAAGGGCTGCAGTTTCCAAAATGGGGTCACTTGTGTGGAGTTTCCTTCGTTTTGTCCCCTCAGGGACTTTGCAAATGTGACATGGCCTCCACAAACCATTCCTGCTAAATTTGAGCTCCAAAAGCCAAATGGCGCTTCTGAGCCCTGCCCTGTGTCTAAACAGCCGTTTATGAACACATATGGGGTATCGTTTTTCACCGGAGAAATTGCCTTACAAATGTTTTGGTTCTTTTTCTCCTTTATTCCTTGTGGAAATTTAAAAAAAATTAGCTAAACCTACATTTTCTTTGAAAAAAATGTAGATTTTCATTTTCACAGCCTATTTCCAATAATTTCTGAAAAAAACCTGTAGGGTCAAAATGCTCACTATCCCCCTAGATAAATTCCTTGAGTGGTGAATTTTCCCAAATGGTGTCACTTTTTGGGAATTAACACTGTTTTGGCATAGAAAGAGCTGACATGGTGCCTAAAATATATTCTAATAAAAAGGAGGCCCCAATATCCTCTAGGTGCTCCTTTGCTTCTGAGGCCTATGTTCAGTCCATTAGTACACTAGGGACACATGTGGGATATTTCCTAAAACGGCAGAATCTGGTCAATAAATATTGAGTTGCGTTTCTCTGGTAAAACCTGTTACAAAAAAAAAATTGATTAAATATGAATTTCTGCAAAAAAAAAAAAAATTACATTTTTTAATTCTCTACTTTGCTTTAATTCCTGTGAAATGTCTAAAGGGTTAAGAAACTTTCAAAATGCTGTTTTGATTACTTTGAGGGGTGTAGTTTTTAAAATGGGGTGACTTATTGGGGGTTTCTAATATATAAGGCCCTCAAAGCCATTTCAAAACTGAATTGGTCCCTGTAAAAATAGCCTTTTTAATTTTTTGGGTAAAATGTGAGAAATTGCTGCTAAAGTTCTAAGCCTCGTAACGTCCTAGAAAAATAAGAACATTCAAAAAATTATGCCAATCTAAAGTTAACATATGGGGATGTTAATTAGCAACTATTTTGTGTGGTATTACGATCTGTCTTTAAATTTCGAAAAATGCAAATTTTTGAAATTTTTTGCTATATTTAGTTGTCTTTCACAATTAAATACTGAATATATCGAGCATACTTTACCAGTAACATAAAGTCCAATGTGTCACGAGAAAACAATCTCAGAATTGCTTGTATAGGTAGAAGCATTCCGAGGTTATTACCACATAAAGTGAAACATGTCAGATTTGAAAAATGAGGCTCTGTCAGGAAGGTCAAAAGTGGCCACAGCGGGTGGGGGTTAAATTGTGTGTTCTAGGACTGGATTTCTATGAAATGGCAGACAGGATTGTTAGTGGGACCTGTCATTCCCTTCCCTACTGTAGTACGGGTATTACTCGTAGCCCAGTTAACTCAGGTGAAGCTACTGGGATTGTTACTGAGCCATAAAAGCTCTGCAGTTAGTAATACGTGAGGAAGCATGCTGAGATAGCAAGGTGTTTGCATTGTTCATATGCTGCAAGTTTTTGTATGCTGGATAGGCACTTGTTTATTTTTGGACTGCAATAAATCCAAGCGTGCATTTTAAACTTTACAGTTTCTAAATTTTCATTGCCAACCGCAGCCCCCCATATGCACAGATGCCGACACTATTTATTCAGCTACAGTATATGGAAGCAGGAGATTTATCATTATGATTGAATATAAGGCTATGTTCACACAGGTCGAATACGCTGCGTAAAAGCACACAGCATGTCTGCCCTTTGCGCCAAAGGGAATTCTGGCTGAAAAACCACACCAAATTGTGGTGTGGTTTTTCGGCGGGAATGTCTGCTCCAGAAGACTACAAATAAAAAACACGTTTTATACTTATGTAGCCACGGCGACACGTCCCTCCGCCGTCCTGCAGCCAAGCCTTTTGGAATGACGTTTCATGTGACTGTGATGTCATGAATATCATTCCAGAGGATATGAAATAGCCAATACCCTACTTAGTATCCTCTTCCTCTGCGGTGCAGTAGTTTTTTAGTGATGGATTTGACACAGCATTTTTTTATTGAAATTTACGTTGACTGGCACCATAAACAACGTGGTTTTACGCAAATTGTGGTAATAAATGCAAAATGTAAAAATATGCAGTTGTCCCAACCAACAGGGGAGTTTTTGGCAACTGGAAACCTTCCCTAAGTGCGCCCCTACATTTTAAACGTAATTACCGAAAGTGTTGTGAAGTTACACGGTTGCCTTGAAAACTCATGTCTGACTCTCTGATGTTTTCTAGGACTGTATCCAATCCATTTCAAACTCTTTAACACCAAGCCAGCATTAGTAATGTCAAAGTTACAGCAACATACAGTGAAGGAAATAAGTATTTGATCCCTTGCTGATTTTGTAAGTTTGCCCACTGTCAAAGACATGAACAGTCTAGAATTTGTAGGCTAGTTTAATTTTAACAGTGAGAGATAGATTATATTTAAAAAAAAAACAGAAAATCACATTGTCAAAATTCTATATATTTATTTGCATTGTGCACATAGAAATAAGTATTTGATCCCTTTGGCAAACAAGACTTAATACTTGTTTGCAAGCACAGCAGTCAGACGTTTTTTTGTAGTTGATGATGTGGTTTGCACACATGTTAGATGGAATTTTGGCCCACTCCTCTTTGCAGATCATCTGTAAATCATTAAGATTTCGAGGCTGTCGCTTGGCAACTCGGATCTTCAGCTCCCTCCATAAGTTTTCGATGGGATTAAGGTCTGGAGACTGGCTAGGCCACTCCATGACCTTAATGTGCTTCTTTTTGAGCCACTCCTTTGTTGCCTTGGCTGTATGTTGCGGGTCATTGTCGTGCTGGAAGACCAAGCCACGAGCCATTTTTAATGTCCTGGTGGAGGGAAGGAGGTTGTCACTCAGGATTTGACTGTACATGGCTCCATCCATTCTCCCATTGATGCGGTGAAGTAGTCCTGTGCCCTTAGCAGAGAAACACCCCCAAAACATAATGTTTCCACCTCCATCCTTGACAGTGGGGACGGTGTTCTTTGGGTCATAGGCAGCATTTCTCTTCCTCCAAACACGACGAGTTGAGTTAATGCCAAAGAGCTAAATTTTAGTCTCATCTGACGACAGCACCTTCTCCCAATCACTCTCAGAATCATCCAGATGTTCATTTGCAAACTTCAGACGGGCCTGTACATGTGCCTTCTTGAGCAGGGGGACCTTGCGGGCACTGCAGGATTTTAATCCATTACGGCGTAATTTGTTACCAATGGTTTTCTTGGTGACTGTGGTCCCAGCTGCCTTGAGATAATTAACAAGTTCCCCCCGTGTAGTTTTCGGCTGAGCTCTCACCTTCCTCAGGATCAAGGATACCCCACGAGGTGAGATTTTGCATGGAGCCCCAGATCGATGTCGATTGACAGTCATTTTGTATGTCTTCCATTTCCTTACTATTGCACCAACAGTTGTCTCCTTCTCACCCAGCGTCTTACTTATGATTTTGTAGCCCATTCCAGCCTTGTGCAGGTCTATGATCTTGTCCCTGACATCCTTAGAAAGCTCTTTGGTCTTGCCCATGTTGTAGAGGTTAGAGTCAGACTGATTAATTGAGTCTGTGGACAGGAGTCTTTTATACAGGTGACCATGTAAGACAGCTGTCTTTAATGCAGGCACCAAGTTGATTTGGAGCGTGTAACTGGTTTGGAGGAGGCTGAACTCTTAATGGTTGGTAGGGGATCAAATACTTATTTCTCTGTGCATAATGCAAATAAATATATATAATTTTGACTATGTGATTTTCTGTTGTTTTTTTTTATATAATCTATCTCTCACTGATAAAATTAACCTAGCCTAAAAATTCTAGACTGTTCATGTCTTTGACAGTGGGCAAACTTACAAAATCAGCAAGGGATCAAATACTTATTTCCTTCACTGCATATAGGTAGCTGGAGGGATAACCGCATTGCCTTTTGGGAAGACTCTCTGCAAGACATGAAAGCAAAGCCTGCGCGAGATGTAAAAAGGTGGCCAGCTGCCATTTTGCCACAATTTGTGTGCCGCAAACCCCAAAAGTTTGAGAGTTTGCCGAAAGTGAAACTTTTGGAGAATTCGGTCCTTAGTCAATTCATGAAGAATCAATTCGCTCATCTCTAGTGAGGACATTTAATTAAAAACATTTTGAATAAGTGACATTGGTTGTTAGAGTATGTTATTTTCTTTATGTCGAATATGCATTGTATAATAAACGCTTAGTGTAACAATCAACTTATTACAACACTTTCAATATTTGAACCCAATGCTCTGTTCCTTTGAAATAATAAATAGTAAATGAACATTTTAAATACAGGATCCGCTTAAGCATAAACATCATATAATCAAAGCTGAAATAATTAGCATGGACATAACATTCCATGCTAAAGGCTAAACATTCCAGGTTAAAGGGGTTGTCCAATTTCTGACAACTGATGACCTATCCACCGACTAGGTCATCAGTATGTCATCGGTGCGAGTCTGACACCCGGACCCCACACCGATAAGCCGCTCCGGTGGCCTGTGGGCACCGGATGTTGTGGCTCATAATGCTATGTACAGAGCCCAGAAGCAGTTGTGGCCGTGCTGCAGAACTGCAGGTCTGCTCCTATTCACTTGAATAGGAGCAGAGCTGCAGTACTGCAGCTCGGCCGCTGTTCCGTGGCCGGAGCTAACTGGTTCCGGCTTGTATGTCCGGTGCACCGAGGCACCAAACCAGCTAATTTGTGTGGGGACCGGGTGTCGGACCCCCACAGCTCATGTACTGGAAAACCCCTTTAAGGACACAGAACAAGTATGCTTTTGCAGTAGGAACTTACCGCAAAAGAATAAGCATACTTGTCTTTCTGATCGCACGGGTACAGCAAGCGTGCCTGTGTGATCGGGAGTGTGGCAATGACTATAATACACACCCGTACCCCCGCTCTATCGACAGAGATCAGAGGAACCTTTGAGATATGCCTTTTAATCCTTTGAATGCAGCAAACAAAAATGATTGCTGCATTCAAAGAGAGAGACTGAGGGCATCCCCCTTTCATCGCGTCACAGGGTATTGCTGTAATGCGATCGAATCCCATACCTAGTATGGGCAGGCAGCTCAGGGTCCATGAGCTGTCTGAGTATTTTTCCTGTTGTTAAGACATAATTACAACGGCCGGGTACTATTAGCACACAGACTCATGTACTGTCTGTAACGTCTATGGCCACGGACCGTCATCCTGACTTACACTCTGACGGCCGCGGCCAGGGACGAGTTAGTTCCTGGTGGCATCTCCCTCCTGTGAGACACTGGCACTCACTTCCTGGTCCGGACACTGTCTCCCGCAGGGCGCCCGCGCGTGTACGGCTTTAAAGGGCCAGTACGCGCACAGCTGCAGAATACTGCAATTAGCCCAGAATGCTTTGGGACTACAAAAGGGGCTCTGCCCTCTCAATCCTTGCCTGAGCGTTGTTGTGTTACCTAAAGTTTGTCATTGCAAATGGTCTCCTAGTGTTTTCCAGTTCCTAGTGTTACCCGTTCCTGGTGCTTGTACCCTGTATCCCGTGCTACCGTGCCTCTGTGCCGTCAAGAGTTGGAGTCGTGTTGTGCCCTCTGCTGCATTTATTGTGTCGCACCCCACCGGGTGTCTGTCTACTGTTGGAGCCTCATCTTAGCCTGAATCTACCGCTACTGTCTACATTGCGTCAGGTACCCTTTCTGAACTATAGACATTGCGTTGTACCTGATTGGCCAGATGCTATCCCGATAGCCGGTACGGCCCAGTGGGTCCACACCCCGTGCCGCGACAGTACGCTCAAGCCATGGTCCCCGCTGGTCAATTCAAGGCCTGTCACCCTCCCAAGCCATGCAGGCGGACCTGCAGGACCTGCGAACACGAGAGGATAAACGTCTTGTGGCAGTAGACTCCATGGCACTACAGCTAGGGGCGCTAGCTGCTTCCTTCTCTGCTCCTGTTCCAGCTTCTCCGACTATATCCTCCTGCTACACCTCCTGGCAACGCTTTCTGAACTATAGACATTGCATTGTACCTGTTTGGCCAGCTGCTATCCCACTATGCGGTACGGTCCTTTGGGTCCGCACCCCGTGCCGTGACAGTGTCATATATATGCTAGTACATTATAATTAAAAAATTTAAATAAAAAGTAAAATAAACAAGGAAAAATACCTATTCAAATTCACATTTTTTAAGAAATATTAACTAAATATCTCAAAACAATAAATAATATACACATATTTGATATTGTCACAACCGTAACAACCTGTAGAAGTAATTTATAACCTCATTTATGATGATTAGTGTATGTCATGAAAAAAATAAACCAGCAGAAATGAAGTACTGGTAATCTCCCGGCTTCATCTATTGCTACAAAACTTCAGCTACTTCAGCACAGAATATCATTCTTATGCTAAGATATTCACAATTTTACACTTAATGGAAGCAGTCATAAACCAATCCCGTTCCATCAGTTCACACATATGCTTTGAAGAGATACAGTTCAGAATATAAATGCCTCATATATCTTTGGATGAAAGCTTTCTCTTACATTGGGTTTGCAAAACAAAGACCCTTAACAAACTGATGATACAATGTGGAAAAGGCTACCTTACTATTACAGAAGAATCTTTTCCTGTGTGGCATAATTATCGTTAATGAGAGAAAAAAATGTTTAAATCCTAATAAATCAAACTGGATTGACTGACCATGCATCCAAATTGCTGCATTATTCACAGCGGAATTACTCCATAGATTAACTGCAAATTGGCCTCTAAATTAAATTTAGGATTTCATTTTTCATAGGTTCTGTGTTATGACAGATGAGGAAAGACTCTGATATAAATGGCAGTGATGGCCTACAGTTTTATTATTCAACCTTAGGATAAAACTAAACTATCTCTGTTCACAGTGATATTAGCTCAATTTAGTTTGGCAAGCATAATAAACACTGTTATAAATTGGAATAAAGCGTATCACATTTTCTGCAATATCATATAGGATTGTAGAGCAATAGATTTCTCTGCACATAAATGCTAAAAGGCATATACTGCTCTGTGTGAGGATGAAATTATGTTTCCCTAAAAAGCTGCCGGGAATATATCAGGGAGTATTTTTTAATACATTTTTACAATTATATAAATAATTTACATGTTACACACATTTTCATGGTTTATTTTGACATTGATACAATAATTGTCTGCACACAAACACATAATAATTCAATGGCCTGTACATAACAAGGAACTGACTTCCATATTGAGAGCCACAGTATTTAGTGCCAGGTATCAGAATAAACAGATAAAGCGGATAAAAAGGATTTTCTTATACCCAATTAAACGCCAGAGTATGCCCAGATTTTCTACTAACTTCTGCATGCATTGCATTGTAATATGGTAAATTATAACATATGGTGCGGTTCTTCCCCATCATGTAGCTTTATTAACAAGAGGTCCACATTAATTTAGTACTATTTACCTTTAAAAGGTAAGTTCTTAAAACATAAACATAGTTGCTGACCTATAAACCACCAAAACACCCTAAATTTTCATTTTCAATGACCATTTAATATCTTAAAATGTAAAACATTTTGTAATTTATCGATAAGCAGTGGAATTACTGCATGTTTACAGTGTCAGCTTCCAAATGCCACCAGCACCCAACACCCCTCCCCATGTATATTTTCGATTTATTGTTGAGTTGATTTCTAAAGAGCCCAAATCGAACAGCAGATCACATTGTTTGATACTGAGTGGAATTGTTCACTAATAGCACAGGTTTTATGATAAATTGCAATGTTTTGCTTCATTTGGCAAAATCCCATAAAAATTGCCCCATCATAGACAGTAATGGTATACTGCTAGGATTTGACTTGATTGTCTGAATGAAGTACAGGCACCACTGTGTCAAGTATTGCAACACTGGGTCAAGTATTTATTCATTGGGGCTATGTGTCAGTTTCCACACAATGCCAGTTGGAAAGAATCCAAGGCGACTCCAGGCATTACCTTACCCGCTGGCCACTTTATTCCAGTGATCTGTGTAAAAAAGGAAAAAAGGAAAATACCCATAAGACATTAAGCAATCTGCCCTAAAATGGAAAAATTTCTCTCCCGATTCCAAATGGCGATCAAACTGGATCGACATTCCAACAAGAATTCTATACATTGACATAGGAGCTGATATTTCTTTCTTCTAAGAAATTATTTAAGCCTTTTCTTAAGCCATCTTCTGAGGTAGACTATTTCACAGATTCACAGTTCCCACAGTAAAGAAGGCTTGTCGCCTGTGGAGATTGAACCTTTTTTTTCTTCAGACGGAGAGAGTCCCCTTGTTTTTTTAGGGCATTTTACATGGAAGTGCTTTTTACCTTTTTTTTTTTTGTACGGGCCAATTATATACTTATACAAGTTAATCATATCTCCACTTAGTCATCTCTTTTCAAGGCTAAATAAGATTATTTATTTTATAACCAAGATTCTCTATCCCCTTTATTAGTTTAGTTGCTCTTCTTTGTATTTTTACAACTCCAGGGCATCCTGTCTATGAACTGGAGCCCAGAACTGAACTGCATATTCTAGAAGAAGCCGCACTAATGCTTTGTAAAATGGCATTATTACATGCTGTTATTTAGTTTATGATCTACAAGTACAACCAGATCTATCTCAACAAGTGACTCCCCTAGTTTAACCCCCCCCCCCAGGATGAATGCAGATTATTAGTACCCAGATGAATAACTTTACATTTATCCACAATAAACCTCATTGGATACCCAAAGACTCGGTTTATCCAAGTTGTCTTGTAATTTATGAACATCTTCCCCAGACTGAACTATGTTACATGGCTTGGTGTCATCTGCAATAATAGAAACAGTACTCTTAAAGGGAATGTGTTGCCAGCAAAACATGTTTTTGTTTTTTTTAGTTAAACAATTAGTGTATAGGTGATTAAACATTGTTCTAATTTATTTTTTTTTTTCACGAGTCAGGAAATATTATAAATTGGATTCAATTGGATTCTAATTTATAATATTTTCCATTGCTGGTCACTAGATGGAGCCATTCCCAAAATTGCAGCATTGCATGTGGTAAAGCAACCACATTGCTTTATGCTGCAAAATTGGGTAAAAAGCCCTCGTTCTAGTGAGCTCTCAGCATCCCCCCCTCCTTTATCCTGGCTAGTGCCGGGATAAACGAGGGGATTGAGCGGTCTAACCTCCTACACTGTGTGTCGCCATTTTTTGAGCTAACACACAGTGTAGTAGGTTTACATACAGTAGTAAACACACACAAACATGAACATACATAGAAATCTCTTACCTGCTCCTGCCGCCGCGGCTCCCTCCGGCCCGTCCGCTCCGTCTGCTGCCGCTGGTCCAAGTGCACAAGTCCGGAAGCCGCGACCGGAAGTAGTAATCTTACTGTCCGGCCGCGACTTCCGGTCCACAGGAAAATGGCGCCGGACGGCGCGCATTTCAAATTGGACTGTGTGGGAGCGGCGCATGCGCCGTTCCCACACAGACGGCGTACACAGAAGTGGATGGAACGGGCCCCGTTCGCAGTCCCTATGGGACTGGAGCTGCCGTAATCCATGTCTGTTTGTGTCGTTAATCGACACATGCAGAAATGGAAAAAAAAATGGCAGCCCCCATAGGGAAGAAAAAGTGTAAAAATAAGAAAAAGTAACACACAAACACACAAATTAATCCAAACGTTTTTAATAAAGCACTAACATCTTTAACATATTAAAAAAAAATTGTGGTAACACTGTTCCTTTAATCCCATACTCTACATGTAGCCGTCTTTATCTTGACTTTTAAATACACAGTTGCAAGATCCCTTATCTTGACTTTTTCAATGAGTCAAGCTATAGATGGTTGCATATGTATATCATTAATAAATAGGTTAAATAATAGTGGTCCCAACACGGAACCCTGGGGTACACCACTTATAACTGGGGACCATTCAGAGTAGGAATCATTGACCACAACTCTCTAATTTTCCATCCAAGTACAAATTATACTTTCTAAACCTATAGTCCTTAATTTACCCATTAGACGTCTATGAGGGACAGTGTCAAATGCCATTGCAAAGTCCAAAAACACTATATCCACAGCGGCCCCTCTGTCTAGGCTTCTGCTCACCTCTTCATAAAAACAAATCAGGTTGGTTTGACAACTTCTGTCCTTAGTAAAACCGTGCTGGCTGTCACTTGTAATACTATTTTGTGTCACATACTCATGTATATTGTCCCTCAATAGCCCCTCAAACATTTTTCCACAATGGATGTTAAGCTTACTGATCTATAATTACCTGGGAAGGACCTTGAAACCTTTTTAAAAATAACCCACACATTTGCCCTGCGCCAGTCCCTTGGCACTATACCAGTCACTAGAGAATCTCAAAATATTATGAACAGGGGTCAGAAATAACTGAACTACATTCCATAAGAACTGTTGGGTGTAAGCCATCTGGTTCTGGAGCCTCGTTCACATTTATTTTATTTAACTTAGCTTGGATCTAAATTTAGCCAATTAAAGGGGTATTCCAAAATTATATATTATAAGCTATCCACAGGATTGGTGATAATGTTCTGATGACTGGGGCCCCCACTGCTAGGACTCCCACCGATTGTGAGAACTTGGATTCCACACCCCTAGATCCTCCTCACTGCTTGACCGTGCTACTGCTCCTTTCAATGCCTACAAGAAGGACAGAAATAGTTTAGTACAGCCCTCGGCAGTTTCCGTCATTCTCATAGACCGTGAATGAAGCGGTGGGCGCATACTCCACTGCCTGTCCTTTTAAGCTCCTTCTCACTGAGGGGGTGTGAATGGGTGATAATTTATGATTTTTGGAAAACCACTTTAAGTATATTAATTGATGTATTAACATCACTACATCACCCTGATGTAGCCCCTGACCAACTCTCCATTAGCACTATTTAGAGGTCCTATATGTTCTGACCCTGTTTTTTGCATTTACACCGCGTTCCAAATTATTATGCAAATGTTATTTTTCGCTGATTTTCCTAAATAGTTGATGCAAATGACAGTCAGTATAATCTTCTATTTAGAACTGCCTGTGTAAACGTTTTAAAACAAATTTTATTAAACATAATTCATTATTAAAAAATGTAGGGCAAAAGTTGCCAAAGAAATCAGCTACAGGCGTTGGCAAGCAAATCCGGATTGCACACAATAGCTTGCGTGGTGTGAACATGTAGTCAGCACCAAAATAGAAGTGCCTAGCATGTAATAAACACCCCACACATTCACAGCTGCTAGGTGTGCTGGCAAAATATTTGAATGGGTTTGCCTGCCACAGATATAAAAAGACCACTTCCCAACGCGTTTCTGCACCAAGTAGGGGAGCATCCTCAGGGGTATATCTTGTCTTATTAATCTTTATTGGTAAAGGGCCGGTCAGCATGTATTATGATGTTTAAATTGCAGTTACGGCACGTATGAGACAAATAATCTTCAAGCCATCAACCGTTGGCGTATAATGCAAATTTTATTGAACAAATCTCCTAATGATAACAGATTTTTTTTTTTAGATTTTAGATTTTCAAATTATTATGCACAACAGAGATCAAAACATTTTAAAGGTTGTAAAGAGAACTAAAATGGTAATTTGTTGAATTTGCAGCATCAGGAGGTCATATTTACAGAAATCAAAAGCTCTTTCAATCAAAAAAAAAACTCAGCAGGCCAAGTTACATGTTAACATAGGACCCCTTCTTTGATATCACCTTCACAATTCTTGCAACCATTGAATTTGTGAGTATTTGGACAGTTTCTGCTTGAATATCTTTTCAGGATGTCAGAATAACCTACCAGAGCTTCTGTTTTGATGTGAACTGCCTCCCACCCTCATAGATATTTTGGTTGAGGATGCTCCAAAGGTTCTCAATAGGGTTGAGGTCAGGGGAACATGGGGGGCACACCATGAGTTTCTCTCATTTTATGCACATATCAAGCAATGACAGAGAGGTATTCTTTGCAGCATGAGATGGTGCATTGTCATGCATGAAGATAATTTTGCTACGGAAGGCACAGTTCTTCTTTTTGTACCACGGAAGAAAGTGGTCAGTCATAAACTCTACGAACTTTGCAGAGGTCATTTTCACACCGTCAGGGACCCTAAAGGGGCCTACCAGCTCTCTCTCCATGATTCCAGCCCAAAACATGACTCCGCCACCTCCTTGCTGACGTTGCAGCCTTGTTGGGACATGGTGGCCATTCACCAACCATCCACTACTCCATCCATCTGGACCATCCAGGGTTGCACTACACTCATCAGTAAACAACACGGTTTGAAAATTAGTCTTCATGTATTTCTGAGCCCACTGCAACCGTTTCTGCTTGTGAACATTGTTTAGGGGTATCTGAATTGCAAACCTCAGGAGGATCCTACACCTTGAGGTTCGCGGGACTCCGGAGGCACCAGCGGCTTCAAAAACCTGTTTGCTGCTTTGCAATGGCCTTTTAGCAGCTGCTCTCCTAATCCTATTAATTTGTCTGTCAGAAACCTTCCTCATTATGCCTTTCTCTGAACAAACCCGTCTGTGCTCTGAATCAGCCACAAATCTTTTCACAGTACGATGATCACGCTTACGTTTTCTTTAAATATCCAATGTTTTTATACCTTGTCCAAGTTATTGCACTATTTCACGCTTTTCGGCAGCAGAGAGATCCGTTTTCTTTCCCATATTGCTTGAAACCTGTGGCCTGCATAATAATGTGGAACGTCCTTCTTAAGTAGTTTTCCTTTGATTGGGCACACCTGGCAAATTAGTTATCACAGGTGTCTGAGATTGATTACAATGATCCAAAGAGCTCTAAGACACAATATCATCCATGAGTTTAATTGAAAAACTAATAATTAAATGTTTATGACACTTAAATCCAATGTGCATAATAATTTGGAATGCAGTGTATATACTTAAAGATTTTTTTTGGAATTTGCTTTGCTTTCTTTGGTTATCTGCTTTTCATTTTGTATTTTTGCTGATTTATTAAGTTTTAACACATTTTATTAAGGTTTTTGTAATATTTAAGGGTGAAAGCTGAACCCCCAGATTTGTATTTTTGAAATGCCCTTTTTTTGTCATGGATTCCTTTTTTTACATTAGGTGTAAGCCATGTGTGGTTTCATTTTATTTGTTTATATTTGTTCCCAAAAGTTTTACATTTTGCAGTATAATTAGCCAAAGTAGATTTTAAGCTATCCCATTTAGAATTTGTACAATTATTTAACATTAGTTATTTCCAGTCTATGTCCTGAAGCGCACCTCTCATCCTGGGGAAATTGGCATACTTAAAACTAAATGATTTTGCCCTCCCAGTGTAAAGGATCTGCCAGACACAGCTTCTATGTCAATGCCCGTGGTTAATCAGTCTGCATCTGCTCCTAGGTCTGTTAGAGTGACTCGATCTGCTACCACTCAGGCTGGTAGGCTGAGGAGTGGGAGAACCTTTCACAGCCTGGCCAGACGGTTCTAGCTCCCGCCCTCGGTCTATATATACCTTCATTTACTTCTTGTCTTTGCCTGTGATTCTCTCTGGTTTCCTGGCTCTGCTGTTCCAGCTATTACTATTGACCTTGCTTCATTTTGACCCTGGCTTTACTGACTACTCTCCTACTCTCCTGCTCTGCGTTTGGTTCCTCGTACACTCCTGGTTTGACTCGGCTCGTTCACTACTCTTGTTGCTCATGGTGTTGCCGTGAGCAACTGCCCCATTTCCCTTAGCTTCTGTGTACCCTTGTCTGTTTGTGTCTCGTGCACATATTGAGCGAAGGGTCCGTCGCCCAGTTGTACGCCGTCGCCTAGGACGGGTCATGCAAGTAGGCAAGGACTGAGTGGCGGTTAGATTAGGGCTCACCTGTCTGTCTCCTTACCTCTTCATTACATAATCACAGGCCCATATACCTTTTCTACCCTGGTCCCTACTACAATGGACCCCCTTGAGACCCTGGCTCAGCAAATGCAGGGACTCTCCCTACAGGTCCAAGACCTGGCTCAGAGGTGCAACCAGCGTGATGCTACCCTCCACCCCACCTCTTGAACCCCATCTCAAGTTGCCTGACAGGTTCTCAGGGGACCGGAAGACTTTTTTCTCCTTTAGGGAGAGTTGTAGACTATTTCTGTCTAAGGCCCCACTCCTCAGGTTCTGAGAGCCAGCGAGTGGGTATAATTGTCTCCCGGCTCCAGGACGGCCCCCAAGAATGGGCCTTCTCCTTGGCTCCTCACGCCCCTGAACTTTCCTCTGTTGACTTTTATTTTTCCGCTCTTGGGCTCATCTATGACGGGACTGACAAGACTGCCTTTGCCGAGAGTCAGCTGGTGACCTTACGTCAGGGTAAGAGACCCGTTAAAGAGTACTGTTCTGACTTTAGGAAGTGGTGTGTAGCTTCTCGCTGGAATGACCCGGCCTTGAGGTGCCAATTTAGATTGGGTCTGTCGAACGCCCTGAAAGACCTGTTAGTTAGCTATCCCTCTTCTGACTCTCTAGATCAGGTTATGGCTTTAGTTGTACGTCTTCTCCTCTGGCTCCATGATGGCTCCCGAGGTTCCGTTGCTTTGTTCTTCCACGGAAAACTCGAATGAACCAATGCAACTCGGGGCCTCCGATGACAAGCATCAAGTGAACGACTGTCCTAGGCGTAAGAATAAGCAGCCGGAAAACTTCTGCGCCTAAGTGACCATCGGGGAGGTCGCTTTGGCGCACAGGTATTTCCCCGTAAATATGAAACCTAATAAGATCTTGCTTCCCTTTCAGGTCTCTTTTGAGGGTAGGTCTGCCACCGGCAGTGCCTTCATGGATTCAGGGTCTTCTGCTAATATTATGTCTGTGGAATTTGCTATGTCTCTAGCTATGCCATTGATTAATTTGCCTAAACCTGTCCCGGTAGTGGGTATCGACTCCACTCCACTTGCTAATGGTTATTTTACGCAGCATACCCCTGTTTTTGAACTCTTTGTTGGCTCCATTCATTTGGAGCAGTGTTCTGTACTGGAGATGCAGGGATTATCGTTCGATTTGGTTTTAGGCCTTCCTTGGTTGCAGATGCATAATCCCACGTTTAACTGGAATACTGGGGATCTTACTAAATGGGGTAATGAATGCATGACGTCCTGTTTTTCTGTTACTTTTATTTCTCTCCCTGAGGAGGTGAACACTCTACCTGAGTTTATTCAGGACTTCGCTGTTTTTTTCTAAAAAGGCCTCCGCAAGGTTACCTCCTCATAGAGAATACAATTGTGCAATCGATTTGGTAACAGGAGCTAAGCTCCCTAAGGGTAGGATATTTAATCTCTCTTGTCCCGAACGTGAGGCCTTGAGAGAATATATCCAGGAAAGCCTGGCCAAGGGTTACATTCGCCCCTCTAATTCTCCGGTAGGTGAAGGATGGTGGTCTTAGGCCGGGCATCGATTACCGAAACTTGAATAAGGTCACTGTAAGGAACCAGTATCCCCTTCCTTTGATTCCTGATCTCTTCAATCAGGTTCAGAGGGCCCAATGATTCTCTAAGTTTGATCTTCGGGGGGCTTATCACCTTATCCGAGTCAGAGAAGGGGATGAGTGGAAGACTACGTTTAACACGCCCGAACGTCATTTCGAATACCTCGACACGCTCTTTGGGTTGTGTAATGCTCCCGCGGTCTTCCAGAATTTCATAAATGAGATTTTAAGGGACTACCTAGGGGTATTTTTTGTAGTGTACCTTGATGACATACTTGTGTTTTCCAAGGACTGGTCCACCCACATTGAGCATGTCAGGAAGGTGCTCCAGGCCCTTCGGGAAAACAAACTCTTTGCTAAATTCGAAAAATGTGTGTTTGGGGTGCAGGAGATATAATTTTTGGGTTAAATCCTCACTCCTAATGAATTCCGCATGGACCCTGCCAAGGTTCAGGTTGTGGCTGAATGGGTCCAACCTGCCTCCCTCAAGGCGTTACAGTGCTTCCTGGGGTTTGCTAATTATTACAGTATATTCATTGCTAACTTCTCGGTCATCGCTAAGCCTCTTATGGATCTTACTCGCAAAGGTGCTGATCTCCTCCACTGGCCTCCGGAGGCGGTCCAGGCTTTTGAGATCCTTAAGAAGTGCTTTATCTCTGCCCCAGTGCTGATTCAGCCTAACCAAATGGAGCCATTCATCGTGTAGGTTGACGCCTCCGAGGTGGGAGTGGGTGCTGTCTTGTCCCAGGGTACCAGGTACCTCACCCATCTCAGTCCCTGTGCCTACTTCTCCAGGAAGTTCTCGCCCACTGAAAGTAACTATGGCGTGGGCAACCGCAAACTATTAGCCATTAAATGGGCATTTGAAGAGTGGCTCCACTTCTTGGAGGGGGCTAGGCACCAGGTAACGGTCCTTACCGACCACAAGAATCTGGTTTTCCTAGAATCTAAACCCGAGACAAGCTCGATGGGCGTTGTTTTTTACTAGATTCAACTTTGTGGTTACCTATAGGGCTGGGTCTAAAAATATTAAAGCTGATGCACTGCCGCGTAGCTTCATTGCCAGCCCTCCTTCGGAGGAAGATCCTGCTTGTGTTTTGCCCCCAGGTATAAATATATCCTCTGTTGATTCTGACTTAGTCTCCGAAATTGTGGCTGATCAAGGTTCAGCTCTCGGGAACCTTCCTGAGAACAAGCTGTTTGTTCCCCTGCAATTCCGGCTAAGGGTGCTCAGGGAAAATCATGACTCTGCACTATCTGGCCATCCTGGCATCCTGGGTACCAAGCACCTCATTGCTAGAAACTATTGGTTACCTGGGTTGCTTAAAGACGTTAAGGCCTACGTCGCCGCTTGTGAAATTTGTGCTAGGTCCAAGACTCCCAGGTCCCGACCAGCGGGCTTACTATGTTCTTTGCCCATTCCCCAGAGACCTTGGACCCATATCTCCATGGATTTTATCACCGATCTGCCTCCATCTCAAGGCAAGTCGGTGGTGTGGGTTGTAGTAGACCGCTTTAGTAAGATGTGCCACTTTGTGCCCCTCAAGAAACTACCCAATGCCAAGACGTTAGCTACCTTGTTTGTCAAACACACCCTGCGTCTCCATGGGGTTCCTGTACCCTTGTCTGTTTGTCTCTAGTGCACGTAATGAGTGTAGGGACCGTCGCCCAGTTGTACGCCGTCGCCTAGGATGGGTCGTGCAAGTAGGCAGGGACTGAGTGGCGGCTAGATTAGGGCTCACCTGTCTGTCTCCTTACCCCTTAATTACACCCAGCCTGTGTTTATTTGCCACTATAATTTTCGGTGGCATTGAGTGTAGCGCTAGAGGCCAAGCAACTAGGAACAAGCAACACTCAAATCAATGATTAATGTTGATTTATTCACCCATGTCACTAATGCAATGGTTCCGCGCCCCCATTGAGCGTTTTTATTCAGGCTTGAGGTTAAACTCCATGGAGGAGCTGAAATGTTGCAGTAGTGACATGGCTGAAAAAAATAAACATTAAACATTGATTTGAGTGCTGCTAGTTTCTTATTACTGTATTGGAGTTGTGTTCCCTGTGGTATTGCAGTACACCCTAAGTGTTTTTGTGTGCTGCTCCATTTACTTGTGTGTTGAGTGTGGCATTAGAATTTTGGGGTGCAATGAGTGTTGCACTGTTTTTTAAGGGACACTCCCTAAGCGGTACTTTTATTTTGGTGAGCAATATGCCCTCCAATATAATTTTTATATTGGAGGGCACTTTGTAAGTTGCCCTATTTTGATGGACACTATGTGTGGCATTATTATTTTTGAGGACAAAATGTGGACACTATGGCCATCATTGAACTTGATGGACATATGCCTTTTTTCAACTATACTAAACATGTAACTATTTAGCTATGTAGGGCGCTATTAATTATGGGAATACGACAGTTATGGTACTTTTATTTCTGCTTTATAGAATTTCGGGGCATTAGGCCACAGGAATAGTAATAGGGGTGCATGATGCAACAGCAAAATGTGCTGCTGGCACAATATTGGAAGCAAGCATTGTACTGGGGGTAACAGAATGACAGTGTTAAAAGGGGCAAAATGGTGTGGAATTTGTGCTGCTATAGAGGGTGTGCTTCAGAAGTTAGGGGCCAAAGATTTCTAGGCAGAAAATACACAGATGAGTCTAGGAAAAGTGTTCATGGTGGTCTGGGCAAGATGGAGAAGAAAAGGAAAAAGAACGCCAACAATCAATGATGTCAACTGTGAGTCATTAAATTTAATTGTTGTTAATTCTGCCTCTGACTTCTTCTGATCAGTACTGAATTCACTTGTTCCACATTTTTCCACCCCTTTCTAAATCCTGGATCCGTCCTTGATGGCATCAATATCTATTGTGAAAAATTTAATTGCTCAACATTTTTATTTATTATTATCACAAACCTGGCCATCATTGTAATAATTTGGTCATTGTCCACAAATAATCAGATTTTTATGTGGGCTGCTAAACAATATGCCCAATGTCTGCTGTCAAGAAGAAACTTTGACCAAACAGGACTGACTTTATTAATTGTCCTGGAAATAAGAGGACAGAAGTTTCAGACTGCTGCTAATCTCTCTAAAATCCTCCCATTTTTGATAGTCTGATGCTGTTAACTGTGATTATGCAATTACTCATTACGTTTTCTATGCCAGTTACAGTACAAAATAATTTCTTAATGATCATAGTAAGTTGTTTTACATCACAAACATAGCTCTGTTCCACCTGTAAGCTTAAAAGAATACTTAGTTCATAATAGTCTACTGTAGGTCGAAATTGTCCAATTTGATCATACATTTGGATATTTTCTAACTCTTGGTAGTAGTAATAACACAATGAAATAATAGGTTTTGAGCTGATTATGATGAAATGTTGGGCTATATGGAGCCAGCGTTTTTGGTGGTGTTTTTAATTTAGTTTAATTTTGTTTTTTTTCTGTTATTTTTGAAGTCCTATATAGAGAAGCATATAGGAAAATGCCTGAAAAAGCCACACCCAGAGCTGCATTTGGTAAAAAAAAAACGCCACTGACCACAAAATTGCCTCAAAAACACCACAAACCAAAATGCCCCCCAAAAAACTGCAACAAAAAATGTAACAAAATGCTGTGTGTGAATCCAGCTTATTGCTGAATATGGGGAAGGGGGCTCGCCTCCTTGTTGTTGTCCTAACATTGCATCTGCATTTTTATTTACAATAGAATAAAAATTTTGCATGATGTTATCAAAAAAACTGTAGACAGCTGACATTCTGGCTGTGGATGTTCTTCTCTACATACTTATTGCTCGCAGTTGCGTTTTTTGACATGTCACTGTTTCTGTCATCTTAATATCCTGCTCTATTTAAATGCAACATATTATAAGAATAGGTCTGCTATGCTGGCTGGCCAATTCTTACAGAAAATGACTGTATACAGCTGTTTTTGAAAAATAATACTAGAGCAGTACAGCAGAGCTACAGTAGCTTATTGGTCTGCTGTATTCATGAGCCTGGGAAAAGGCACAATATGGTACTGACAGTAATACTTGCAAAGAACAGCTTCCACAACAAAAGCATCAGCAGAATAAAGACTGTTATATGACAGTTTGAGGTCTCTGTAAAATTTAGATGTTTTCCTAAAAAAAAACAACCTACAGTAGGGCTCCTTGGCGACATTTAATCCCCATGGCTTCAATTGCTGCATTGCTATGACTTTAATATTGGCCTATGGGGATAAAGCCACATGACAATCACAAGAATTCTTACATGGTTGGAATTGTTGCAATTTTCTCGAGTTCTCCATAAATTTACCCTTAGTGTTACCATGGAGCCCTAGCCTGTTAGAAACCTTAGGGAAAAATATTAAAGGGGTTGTCCAGTCCCTGAAATTTGATGGCCTATCCTCAGGATAGGCCATCAATATCTGATTGGTCGAGGGCCGACTGCCAGGACCCCAGCTGTTTTGAAGGGACCACAGAGTTCATACAATCGCTGCTTCCCCTTTATTCCGGTCACTGCTCACACTTTGAATCGCCGACACACTTGTAGCGGTGGTTCATAGTATTACAACCTTCTCCCATTGAAGTTAATTGGAAAAGGCTGTAAAACTTTGAACTGCTGTTACAAGTGTGTCGGCGATTCACAGTGTGAGCAGTAAGGGATATTAACAGGAAGCAGCACTCATACGAAATGAAGGGGAAGCAGCGGCCCCTTCAAAACAGCTGATCGGAAGTCGGACCCCAACCGATCAGATATTGATGGCCTATGCTGGAGTAGAGGCCATCAATTTTTAGGGACTGGACAATCAATTTAAGGTGACATAGTGTATAGTATATAATCAAATACAAAATGTATTATGTTTTGGACATGTGGATGCAGAGTACATTAGAATTAATATTTGTTTCATAAATATGTAAAATATTGCATATGTAGCATATGTTAGAATTAGCTTAAGATCAACAGTTCTAAAAGAAAAAACAGCACTATGTAGTGGTGACCTGAGAAAATGCAAATAAATGATATATATTTGCAACATAAGCATGAAAAATAAATAGTGCAACTTTACATTATATATTTTGCAGTATATTCAGAACCTCATTTGCTCCAACTTTTTGTTTCGTACTGTTAAGCACAAATGTCTTGTGTATAAAATAGGTAGCATTAAACTCCGTGGCAGAAAGATCATTAAAGATAATTAAAGTTTACTTCTATTAGAATTAGGAGAGGTATTTCTGTGTTAAATGCCAAGTAAGTTAAATCTTATAACAATTGTGTGGTAAAAAAGTTATTATATGGGTCAGTTTATACTTATCTTTTCAATTAAATGTCAGGTTAAAAGCCTAACATGGTTTCACTAATTTCTGAAGCATTCAAGATTGTAAAACAAGCAAGCTAATATGTGAGGTCCCTGAAAACACAGAAAATAAAAGTTCCAAGTTACAATACTTAGTGACCATATTAAAAAAGATCTTTCCTAAAAGCATAACAAGCTAAAAATGTTTGAAGACAATGCAAATGTTTATATTTAAGCTTATTGTTTTATAATTTATTATTAGGCTATGTTCACACGGAGTATTTTGGGGGAGGAATATCTGCCTCAAAATTCCGTTTGGAACTTTGAGGCAGATATTCCTCTCCCTGCACGCCGATTTTCGCGGCAATTATCGCGCCGTTTTTCGCCCGCGGCCATTGAGCGCCGCGGGCATAAAACAGCGAGAAATACGCTTTCTCCTGAATCCCATTGAAGTCAATGGGAGGTCAGAGGTGGAAGCGCCCGAAGATAGGGCATGTCGCTTCTTTTTCCCGCGAGGCAGTTTTACTGCTCGCGGGAAAAAGACGCCGACGCCTCCCATTGAAATCAATGGGAGGCGTTCTCGGGCCGTTTTTGCCGAGTTTTGCGACGTGGTTTCCGCGTCAAAAAACTCAGCAAAATACCCCGTGTGAACATAGCCTTAGAGATGAGCAAATTGATTTTGCTTGAATAAAATTCACTCCGAATTTCCCAAAAGATTTGGTGCAATCGAAAACTTTTGCAGATCACGGCGCACGAAACGCGACAAAATGGAGGCTGCTGGTGAGTGTCCGATGCCCTTTTACAGATGAAATAATCACATGACCTCAAGCGGGATTCCCTATAATCCACTGAATGCACTGCCGTTATCCCTCCCTCTACCCATATATGTTGCTGTCACTTTGACATTGCTTATGCTGGCAACTCCCTTCCTAATGCTTAGTTTTGTTATTTAATATTTTTTTATTACACTTATAAAACAATTCTGAATATTATATACAGTAAAAAGGATGTCATCTAAATAACATAATACCAATCACAAATGTATTAAATTCAACGAGGAAAAGCCCTCATGGAAAGAAGAGAAAAAAGACGAAGGAAAAAAGTCCACATTACAGCTACACGTCAAGAGCTACTTAACTAAAGAGATTAAAGCTATGTGTTTATTAAACTTCTTCAATAAGGGGAAACCCTGCTTAAACCATGAGGTGCATCTTCACTTTTTATCATCATATTGTTTTTAGGTCCATAATTACATGCTAAATAATTTCTTATTATATTTTGATAGTAGTCAAAGCTCCATTTTTGTAATACAGCGTTCCAAATACCTTGCATAAACAAAATATATATATACGACACTGGCTTATTGGCGGCCAATAAACCAGTGTCGTATACATGCTGGGGAAACATATGAGCATGATAACTGTGCTCACTAGCTGATGGGGTAACCCCTGATGACTTGTGTGACCCATGATAATACACCATATAATAAAGTGGATACTGAAACACGTAGGGACACTAGAATCTGTGGCAGAGGGCTAGGCGTATATATACTATAAATAAGTGAAACTTGGTGTATATGTGAATTGGGTACATAACATACCTTGACACCTTGATCCTCCTTCCTGATCCTACCTGCTTGAGCCTATTTAGGTATTTGGCTAGAAAGCCCAATACAGAGGTAGAATAACCATAATAAAATTACGTTTTAATCGTTCAATCAGGCAGTGAAATATAACACTTAGGAGAACCAGCCAATGTTTTTCTAAAAAAATGTCTAATACTAATGTGATCTACATAATATCTTGTAAAGAATTTTATAGCTTATAGAGTATTTATTTTCTGATTCATTGTGGGCAGTTGTACTGTGAGGTTTAAGGCAGTCAGATTGTGTGCTTTTTCTAATACCTGACTTAGAGCTGCTTGGATAACCTTTTTCTAAAAACCGGGTATTCACTATTTTGAGTTGTTGATCTAAAGATTAATTTGTAGTGCAATTCCTACAAATTCTTTTCAGTTGGCTGTAGGGTATGTAAAATTTCCACCAACGATAATGACACCTATTGAGAGATAGATTGCTTTTGGCGTCTAAACTCTTAAAATGAGATTCTGTAATGATAGTATTATCCAAAATAGATATATGCAAATTCAAAAATGCTATGCTTTCGGGTTAATATGTGCCGTGGAGCCTCAGCCCCAGTTGTCACTATTTAGAGTATCAATTACCATTAAAAGCTCTTCCTTCGAGCCCCTCCAAATAGAAATAATATAATTGATATAGCATTTACAAAAAGTCACTTTGTACTGTACCAATAACACCATTTTGGTGTTCAAAATACCCCATGAACAAGTTTGCATAGCAAGAGGCAAATTTAGTCCTCATAGCTGTTCCTTTCTTTTGTAGATAGGATACATCATCATATATAAAATAATTAAGAGACTAAAGATAAAAATTTGTTCACCACCCTCAATCCAAGGTCATGAATAATATTACTGTATAAAAAGGGTAACATCTAACATTACCCATATCATACCATGTACAATCTTTCAACAGGGTTGTCAAATGACCAGAAGCCTTCACATAAGAAGGCAAATAAATCCCAAACTTTTGAAGGGCACTATCAATGTATGCCAATACATACTGATATACCTGATGTGCCGGGGGCCCTCACATTAGATTTGTGTATTTTCAGTAGAAAAAAAAAATTGAGGGAATTGAGGGATAACACATCTTAATATTTTTTTTTCATCTTTATTTAGGCCACCTTTCTTAAATCCCTTTTCTAATAGGTTCTTAAGAATTTGTAAAAATTACTCAGTGGGATCTCTGGACAGTGCCATGGTACTGTGGATCACATAAGAGTCTCTTTGTGATAAGAGCTGGCATTCATAACCACTGTGCCAATCATTTGTCAGTGCTCTTTATTACAATATCAGGATTTGAAGTTAAACCTTTTATGGCTTAAGGGATTTTTCTTGTAATTACTTGGTATACCCTGTTGGAAAAGCTTCAATCTGTTTAGAAAAGTTCAATACCATATTGTAAAAGATTTTAAAATGGGGTCCTTTATTATCAATTAGATGAAATTGAGATGTTTCTTTTAAATCAGAAGGGATCAGTTTGGTTAGTAGAGTATCAGTTTGTTTTTCTAGATCTACATTTAAAAAAAATCATCACTGTCATTAATTTCTTATTAAAATTGGAAATTTCGGAGAGGTTAATTGCGTCTTGGCATTTTGTGTCATTACTAATAAGAGTCTTCAGCGCAAAGTGGATGCGACAAGTGAAGAAAAAAGGAAGGGGGAGTCAGGGTTGTACCTGAACTGATGAAGGAACCGGTTTGGTCCATAAACGCATAGTCTGCACGAATAAAGAAAGAATTTAATTTGAGACATTGCCTTTGTACTTACTAGCCTGGCGCCGTTACCAAGAGACTGCATGAACTTTTTCTTAATTTCCCCTTGCCATCAACACAAAGTGTCTTTTAAAGGGAAACTGTCACCAGCATTTCACCTATTGAACTCTACTCACCCCTCGCTGGCTGCTGCTGTCAAAAGTTCATTGCCGTTATCCACTCTCCTAAACTCGTCCGACCGTAAATAACGGTCTGCAAACATTTTGCGCCTTTTATGGTAATAATCCGGCAGTCTCGTTCGTTCCTCGTTCCTCTTCTTATGCCCGCCCACCGCCAAAAACTGGCCCAACTTAAATGCTAAAATCTTGTCTGAGTGCACATACGCCCGGCATGTATGGTCCGATACCCTTCCCTGCTTCGACCGGGCCTCAAATCTAGTTACTGTGCATGCGCCACTATGGTGTCCCTTTGTGCGCACGCACCAGAACATTGATGCACAAGCGCAGGATTTTGTGTGTGCTAGGGGGAGAGGAGGAGTTGACAATCAAAAGTAAGGAGGCTGGGTAAACTCGGAAAGGCTTAAAGTATGAAGATATGACTCTTTTCGAATGAAGGTATGATTCTTTCATGCTCATTAGCATATGGCACAGGAACACTAAAAACTGGAATACTAAAAGGTACAGAGCCGACTTAGAAGATAATTTTAGGTTACAGAAAAATGATTTGTCACCCACTTCCACCAGGTATTGCTGGTTTAATAGGTGAAATGGCAGGTTCCCTTTAATAGTCAACTTACAAACTGATTGAGATCCACAAACAAATGAAACAGATTAGGCATATGTATGTATATATATATATATATATATATATATATATATATATATATATATATATACATATACACACTACCGTTCAAAAGTTTAGGGTCACTTAGAAATTTCCTTATTTTTGAAAGAAAAGCACAGTTTTTTTTCAATGAAGGTAACATTAAATTAATCAGAAATACACTCTATACATTGATAATGTGCTAAATGACTATTCTAGCTGCAAACGTCTGGTTTTTAATGCAATATCTACATAGGTGTATAGAGGCCCATTTCCAGCAACCATCACTCCAGTGTTCTAATGGTACATTGTGTTTGCTAACTGTGTTAGAAGGCTAATGGATGATTAGAAAACACTTGAAAACCCTTGTGCAATTATGTTAGCACTGCTGTAAACAGTTTTGCTGTTTAGAGGAGCTATAAAACTGACCTTCCTTTGAGCTAGTTGAGAATCTGGAGCATTACATTTGTAGGTTCGATTAAACGCTCAAAATGGCTAGAAAAGAGAACTTTCATGTGAAACTCGACAGTCTATTCTTGTTCTTAGAAATGAAGGCTCTTCCATGCAAGAAATTGCCAAGAAACTGAAGATTTCCTACAACGATGTGTACTACTCCCTTCAGAAGACAGCACAAACAGGCTCTAACCAGAGTAGAAAGAGAAGTGGGAGGCCCCGCTGCACAACTGAGCAACAAGACAAGTACATTAGAGTCTCTAGTTTGAGAAATAGACGCCTCACAGGTCCTCAACTGGCAGCTTCATTAAATAGTACACGTAAAACGCCAGTGTCAACGTCTACAGTGAAGAGGCGACTCCGGGATTCTGGCCTTCAGGGCAGAGTGGCAAAGAAAAAGCCATATCTGAGACTGGCTAATAAAAGGAAAAGATTAATATGGGCAAAAGCACACAGACATTGGACAGAGAAAGATTGGAAAAAAGTGTTATCGACAGACAAATCGAAGTTTGAGGTGTTTGGATCACACAGAAGAACATTTGTGAGACGCAGAACAACTGAAAAGATGCTGGAAGAGTGCCTGACGCCATCTGTCAAGCATGGTGGAGGTAATGTGATGGTCTGGGGTTGCTTTGGTGCTGGTAAAGTGGGAGATTTGTACAAGGTAAAAGGGATTTTGAATAAGGAAGGCTATCACTCCATTTTGCAACTTCATGCCATACCCTGTGGACAGCGCTTGATTGGAGCCAATTTCATCCTACAACAGGACAATGACCCAAAGCACACCTCCAAATTATGCAAGAACTATTTAGGGAAGAAGCAGGCAGCTGGTATTCTATCTGTAATGGAGTGGCCAGTGCAGTCACCAGATCTCAACCCCATAGATCTGTTGTGGGAGCAGCTTGACCGTATGGTACGCAAGAAGTGCCCATCAAGCCAATCCAACTTATGGGAGGGCCTTCTGGAAGCATGGGGTGAAATTTCTCCCGATTACCTCAGCAAATTAACAGCTAGAATGCCAAAGGTCTGCAATGCTGTAATTGCTGCAAATGGAGCATTCTTTGCCGAAAGTAAAGTTTGAAGGAGAAAATTATTATTTGAAATAAAAATCATTATTTCTAACCTTGTCAATGTCTTGACTATATTTTCTAGTCATTTTGCAACTCATGTGATCAAAATTGTCTGGGTGACCCCAAACTTTTGAACGGTAGTGTATATATATATATATATATATATATATATATATATATATATATATATATATATATATATATATATATACACATACATGCAGTATAAATTAAAAAAAAATTGACACATACTGTATCAAAACATGGCCTAATTCACTAAAATAATTTTTTTTTTATTGGAAGACTCAGACAACCAACAGTACAAAGTTGTCCCAAGCAATCCAGTTCCTTTTTAAAAAAAAATCATTAGGCACCAATTGCACCAATATATCAAATGGCCTTTTAATTACTTTAGCATATTTTTTCTTTGCAGCCATAAATTCTATCGTTTCACTCTGTCCATTGGGTTATGTGATCAGACAGTGACCCACTGAGATATTCATAAGTCGCTGTAGAAAAATGTTGTCACAGTCAACCGGCGTGCCCACTTTGGCTGCCTGCAAGCTTGCCTTAGTCAGTGCACACCGCTCTCCCCACTGAATGCCCCCACCCGCGTTGACGTCAAATGGGGAGACGCAAAAGAGAGAGCGCTTCCTCTGAGACCAGTAAAGGAAGATAATTTTCCAAAGATGGCTGCCAAACATAACAAGGTTACGGTAACAAATGCTGAAAACACGAAATAGATGTTATTATTTAACAACAATACAATATTAGGTTTAATTTTGCAAAAAATGTCGGAGTACCTTCTTCAAAGATTTTTTTTCCATTTTGTTTTAACAATGCTATAATGAAAACCCCCTGTTATTATTATCATTACTATAAAGCAAGGTTTCACTACATGTATCTCAAAGACAATGAAAGTGGTTTTGAAAGAGGAGTGCAGTTAAAAAAATATTCTATAGATTGTATGACCACTTTCAGGAGTTACATACTTTTGTAACATTTTAGAAAGTTTAATCTGTTTCCAACTAGATTTTTCTTTACATAAAGGGGTTTTCAGAGTTAACACATTACATATGTAATGCACTTACTGTATCAAAATTGCCCCCGTTTTCCAATGCTGCCATGGGGCACATGACTGGTGACGTCACTCTCCGCGCGGTCCCTGCTGTTCTCTCACAAGCGAAAAGCGAGAGAACAGCAGGGACCGTGAATGCCCGTTTCTGGCTGTATAACAGAACAACCTATACATGGCACGTCACTAGTGACATGCCGTCTACCAGGCAGATACTTTTAACAGTTTTACCACGTGATAGGTATACGGCTCATAAACAGAGGGGGCAAAGAGAGTGACATCACCAGTCATGTGCCCTATGGCAGCATCGAGAAACAGGGCCAATTTGGATACAGTAAGTGCATTACAAATGTAATCACATTCAGAGGTTAAAAGCACTGACTCGTAAAAGTGTTAACTCGGAAAATCCCTTTAATATACCATAGTTCACTATAATTAAGACTCTGATACATTTTTTGCCGGTTTAAAAGAGACACTTCTTAGTTTAATCATTAGTCATTTCTTTTAATTCTTTGACATAAATAAGTAGTACGGTATGCTTTTCCATGACAGGCATACAAAAAAATTACAACTTTTTAGTCTTTTTTTTGTGTTATTATAGAAGGAAAATATGTTAATTCACATATGGCATGTTTGCAAAAGAGTCTCTTTTACAGTGTAATAGAATAAATGTTCATGTATTGTAATATCAGTGTAGCATTTAATCAGAATCCAGGGCTTATGTTCAGTAATACAGAAGAACAATATCTTCATAAACCATGGACAGTGACATAATTTGCTTTCTCTTAAAGCCAACAAAATGAGTAAAAAAACCAAAAAACAAACATGACCAGTGGCCTAGAACAAATAGCGATATTTTTCTGGTCTGTTTATTGGCTCCTATCCAAAAACATTTTGTAGTCAATTTAAAGTGAACATGCCATTTTACAGATTAGAAAAAGGATCAAATGACATTGGCTCCCTGGCTCCCAGCCTCTTGATAACCCCACTCTGAACATCTACAGACCACCACTACATCATTCACTGAGCCGATTTTGAAGGCTTCCAGCCAACAGCACACTTGAAAGCATTTATCAAAGGCTGCGACCTCGCACTGACAATTCACAGGATATCACTACAGATTTCACTGAGACATCCTGTGAAGGTTTTCAGAGGACTGCTGACTCCAGTGCAATCATCAGAGGCTATGACCAGAGAGCCAGCGGAACACTCTTGTGCTACTATGAGAGATTGTGACTGACAAGCCACAAGGAGAAACTGACCCTCTTTTTACAGCATCATTATTAAGATCTCCGTGCTGACAGAACATATTCGCCTATGACAACTGTGGTTGACAGATTTGCATACTGACAGCATGCATAAGTGGTCCTTGACAACTGCAGAGACACTTAAAGTGTATTCCCAGAATCAAGATTATTACCTATCACCAAAGAATAGGTGATAATTGCCTAATCATTGGGGGCCCCATCACTGGTACCTCACCAATCGTGAGTACGAAGGTCCTGATCCTCCCGTTCCTCCTCACTGCACAGCAAAGAGGAGGAGTTTGAATGAGGCGGTGTTCGATTATGCGCCCGCCACTCCATTCAATGTCTATGAGAATGACAGAAGCCGAGCCCTGTACTGGACTGTTTCCGTCATTCCCATAGACTTTGAAAGGAACAGCACTGTGCATGCTGACAGCCGATCCATTCCATGTACTCCTCACTGCGATCGAGTAGTGAGGAGGAATGGGGGTTAGGGACCCCCATTTTCGTGATTGGACGGTCCCAATGGTTGGGGTCCCAGTGGTGGGGTCCCAGAGATCAGACAAATATTACTTAACCCGTGTTTAGGTGATAATTTTTGATTCTGGGAATACCCCTTTATGAATCACCTTACTGATACTCGATGGCCATTACAACCAGCCTATAGAAGGTGAGCAGTTATACACTCTTATTCTCACACCATCAATTGTCATTATAGTATTACACTATGGAGTGCATCTGTGTGACCCCCCCTCCCTTTTGTGCTTCTACTATAAGAAGCCTCTGATCATAAGACTCGGTGACACTAACCTGATGACCTAAGTTTTTTAAGACATAGACTGCATGCACCCTCTGCCTCCTTTAAGAGATAAACCAAGAAAAGTTGTGTCCCTCTTTGTATAACGCAGCAAGCTTAGCCTTTGTTCACTTAATTAAGTCCTCCCATCACTCATTGGTTGCACACTCTTGTGCCTCTTTTTATTCCCTCTCCACAATAGTCTCCTGTGGAAACTCTTGATGAACATCCTCCATTCATGAAACTGGTGTTTTCTCATATGGCAGAATGTGTGTGGGCCCCCTCAGGCACAAAGGGCCCAATTATGACTGCTACCTTTATACCTCCTATAGATATGTCCCTGCTCCTTACGAAAAAAAGTACATTCAGAAGATGGGTAGCACCTATTTATAACCGTTCATTGCAACTTGACACATTCCTAGCTTAGCTGAGCTGGAGGAAAGTTGTATTTTCCTGAAGACTCTTTTCAGATACTTTTGGACACTTTTTCTGAATTTAAATCACTTGAGTAAGCTGTGTGCAGACATTGACCTAGCAAGGGATACCGGAAGTTTTTAGTTCTAATGACTACAGAATTGCGAATGAAGCTCTGGATTATAATTCAGGCTGTAAAGCAAGATCAGTACAAGTAACAATGTATTTGCAAAATTACTCAACATTCTATGTTGATTAATTCTTTAGGTGAACTGTAAAATGCTGTTCTGAGGTAAAAATTATTTTAAGCCCCTCAAGGAATAATCATGTGCATGTACATTGTCTACGGCAATTAGTTGCAGAAGAATCCCATACATGCACATCCTTCTGATCGCGTGGGTACAGGAGCTTTGAACACGCGATTGCTGTGGGAACCAACAGCTAGGATTTGAGATAACACCAGTCTGGCCTTTTAACCCCTTAAATTATGCAATCAATAGCAACTGCAGCATTTAAATGGATTGACAGAGGGAGGGGCCTCCATCTGTCCCCCATCAGTGGCCTGTGAACATGATTGTGGGTTGCGGATTCATGACATGGCAGCCAGTGATCTAAAAAAAAGCCCCGAGGCCTGCCATGGCTGTATCCCTATTAGGCCATGCATGATGTTATTTAAGCCGCATAGTGAAGAGCGTACAAAATAAAATGCAAAAAACAATGGCAAATTTGTGTTCTTTTCAAAACACCCAACAAATATTAAAAAAAGTTAATCAATTTGTCTCATGTACCCCAAAATGGTAATAATAAAAACGACATCTCATGCTGCAAAAAAATAGCCCACATATGGCTACATTGATGGAAAAATACAAAAATTATGGTTTTTGGAAAGTGGCGATACAAAAACAAATAATTTTCTTTTAAAAGGGTTTTTGAAAAGAAGTAGTAAAAGTAGTAAAACCGATAAAAAAATTATACATATTTGGCATCACCATGATCGTACTGACCCATAGAATAAAGTTAGAATGTTATTTACGCAACACTGTGAACGATGTGCAGCACTGTGAACGACGTGCATTTAAAACTCATAAAACAATGGTGGAATTGCTGTCTTTTGTCCATTCCCCTCCTAAAAAAAGTTAATAAATAATAAATAAATTATATGTACCCCAAAATCATGCCATTGAAAAATACAACTCATCCTGCAAAACACAATCCTTCATACAGGTAAGTTGATGGAAAAATAATTGTAAAGTTATAGCTCTGAGAATGGGCCAATGAAAAAATGAAAAAGAATGCTTGGTCTTTAAGACCAAAATAGGTTTGGTTGTTAATAGGGTTAAGCTATGGTTTGCTAGTCAACTAGATTTAGCTGGAGAACCTTTTTTTTTTAAAATCCTATTTAGCTGTTTCTATAAAATATTGTCTTATAAAATTGGTTTTAGTAAAGAGTCCATTTAGAAGATAGGTAGCACCTTCAGATTTACGAGTATCTACAGTAAATGTTCAATGCAGCTTGAAAGTTAAAAGAAAATGGAGCAGTTAATATAGAAGTAGCACAAGCTTGATTTACCTTTGGCGAGTTAATTGGAGTACTTGCATGGTCTATCTTTGTTTATTAGCAATTAAATATACAAAGTGCAACTATTAAACTCTAAGCATAAAGGAGTTTGAATGTAAAGTATTAGACATTAAATGATATACTGTATATTTAGCTTTGGTTATACTTGGAATTCTTGGTTATTTGCTTCATAACCTAGTTCTAGCCTTTGTGTAAAAATCAAAATCATAGCACAAGTTGAGTGGAAGACTCGTCAGTTAGTGCAGTTACTATATCTAATATAGTATGTGGCAATACCATATGGATCTAGTGTTTGGGGGGGCATTCTGATTTGTGGTGCTACTGTATGGAAACTTCTGTTAAGCAGTTGGCACTAGTTGGTTACTCTAAACTGATAATCTATGTTAATAATGGGATACAATTTTGAAGGTATTTCCAATTGAAGGTGTTCTGTAATAGTATATGAAATAAATGTTCCACACCTATATTTTAAAGTACTCATATGTCTTTGTTTTATAATTGTAGGGAACTTTAGTATGCATTTTTATGATAATTAATAATGCCAGTAGACATGCCTAGTATAAACTGCTATTCTGCCAAAAAAGCTTGGGTAATGTCACTGATAGTAAAACACAGGGGCATATAAAAAAATTGTGCTTGGTCCCGTGTTGGGCCCCATGAGTACATTTATGTACCACTTCTCTTGCTTGCAGGAGGCGCACCTTGGATCCTTGCTAACTGCCACATCAGGCTCTGCTGCGTATTATACAAGATCCTGACCTCAGGCAGTATGAGGACGTTAAATGCGACGCAGCACACAATGTCCTGATGCTGCCTGGCTTCAGGACCTAGTATGCGCCACAGCACAGACGTTGTGTGATGGGACCTGATGTGGCAGGCTGAGGGGATCAGATAGGACCCCTGCATGCTCCCTTCCTATTCGGGCCCAGTTGCAGTCACACCCCCTTTTTACATCACTGATATAGCAAACTAATTGTCAAAATAAGCTTATATTTACTGTGCGCCTTTATTCTGCCAGAGGTTACTTTTTTGTGAAATTAATTTTATGTCATGTTTAAGAGCCATTTGAAATGTTTTTTTCCTCTTTTACTTTCTCTAGGGAAAGTTACAAACCACAACTTTAGTATGACTTTACTTGAAATTGCTGCGTAACAGTGGAAAATCTACAACCAACGCTGCATGCATTAGTTTATTTTTTGCAACAGCTACTGTATGTGCTCCCACAATGTGTGAATACTGCCTACATTATAATATAGTCAAGTATAATAACAATTTTTATTAATTTTTTTTTATTCTCCCCTATTTTCTGCCACTTGGGTGACAATTCCATTTCTACATTATTCATAATTTCTTCTTGTAGATAACAGTATGTCATAGTTCTTACATTGGTGCACCCTAATAATCCTTGTTAAATTCTAAATTGAAAATTGTACTACTTGAAGCTTTATCCTAATACTCTTTTAATAATTCAAAAGTGCATGTCTCTTGGCAGTGAAAATATAAATTTGAACTTAGCAGTATTACAATAAAATGCATCTCTTTATATACTGTATATATTGTATAGTCTTATGCAAAAGTTTTGGCATCCATGTCAAATGACGTGTTGTGTTAATATTCTAATTGGAAATACCTGCAGAGAATACATTTAAATATGACATATTTTAATTTTAGACACTGAATGTATCATAATAAAAAACATGTAACGTAAAATATGTAATGTTCAAAGGTTTAGGCATCTTTATATTCAGTCTTCTTCCTATTTGTAGCATGCTTCTAGTTTAAAATAGTCTTCAGTTTTCCTGCATGCACATTATGTTTGAGACCTATCCACAGATTTGTAATCAAATTCTGGTATGGAGACTACGATGGCTAATCCCAAAACTTTAATCTTTTAAATTTTAAATAGTTTAAAGAGGACCTGTCACTAAATCAAATTGGTTGAACTGGTTTACTGACGCGAATAGCACTGTCTACCTGACTCCAGCGCTGTTTTTTTTGTTTTTTTTCGAGAGAAATGGCCTATTTTTCTGTTGGCTCCCTTTATGCTAATTTGCTGTGGTTAGCCAACAGGGAGTATACTACCCTTAAGCTGCCTCGCTCTGATTGGTCAGCACCAGAGGCAGGAAATCTAGCTCCACCCCATTGGCTAACTACAGCAAATTAAGATTTAGGGAGTTAACACAACTGTGGGCCATATCTCTGGAAATGGAAGGTCCAGGAAAATAAACAGCTCTGAGATCAGGGAGACAGTGCTATTCAGGTTAGTTTACCAGTTCAACATATATGAGCTATTGACAGGTCCTCTTTGAGGGTGATTTTTTTGTATGCTTTAGATTGTTGCATTCCATATTCAACTGTTTTAACAGCTTCATTTTCTTCACTGACTATGGAAAATTAGCTTCCAGGATTTGTATTTATTTAGTTTATTCTTTCCCCTTTTCACACAAAACTTTGACTGTGGCTGGCTGACACACAGTCCCAAGGCATAAAAGAACCACACTTTTGTTTAACAGTTTACAAGACATTCTTTCCTTTAAAAGCTTCTCTTTTTATCCAAACATGGCTTGTGAAGGTAGCCAAAGAGTTCCAAATTTGTCTCATCAGATCACAACACTTCCTTCCAAAAGAGATGGACGGACAGAGTTTGACTAGAGGCAGATGAGCCGAGCTTGTCTGGGAGTAAATGGGAAAACTTTACTGTAAGTGGTCTGACAGTGTGCTGTTATTGGCATGCAAAGTCTTAAGGCCTATTTACACGGGCCAATGATCAGGTGAACGAGCATTCATATGAACGAACGAAAAAAACAAACGCTTGTTCTCTTATAATTGCCCTGTGTAAACAGGGCAGCTTTCAGCCACCAATGAGAAAAGGCTTAATTGAAAATAATTGTTGCGGGCAGCACATCTACTTGTGTAAACAGGGGATGTGCTGCTAACATGTAAACTGTATAGGGAGCAAATGATCGTATTAACGATCATTCGTCCCCTTACAGTTTATATTGGCCCTTGAACAGGGCCTTAAAATGAGTGCCGATTGAACGATAATTGTAGGTGATTGGTGCTCGTTATAGGCACATATCTGCCCATGTAAATCCACCTTTAGTTATTCACTCTTGACTACCTCAAGGATGTATTGGTTCAGTTCAGGGGCGTAGCTAAAGGCTCATGGGCCCTGATGCAAAGGTCCTTCTTGGGGACCCCCAAACTTCTCAGGGTCCATGGCCCGCAGCTTTCAGCTGCATCGCTGGGTCTCCTAAGTGACCCAACAATGCAGCACTAGCAGCCAGGGGCGTCACTAAGGACTTAAAACATCAGAGGGAATAGCCCCAATACATATGTGCCTCCCCCCCAAAAAAAAAATGTGTGCGTTTATGAATATGTGCATATATATATATATGAGACAGCATATCTATAGCACTATGACCCTAAAGCGATGGATAAGATTAGATACAGTGGCTTAGCAGACAGTATCACACATTATAGGATTAGATACAGTGGCTCAACAAACAGTATCACACATGATAGGATTAGATATAGGGCCCAGCAGACAGTATCACACATGATAGGATTAGATACAGTGACTCAACAGACAGTATCACACATGATAGGATTAGATACAGTGGCTCAGCAGACAGTATCACACATGATAGGATTCAATACAGTGGTTGAGCAGTAGAGTATCACAGATGATAGGCTTAGATACAGTGGCTCAGCAGACAGTATCACACATGACTGGATTAGATGTAGGGCCCAGCTTGCTGACATTGCAGATCCAGCACTGGACCCAGGAAAGGTAAGAATAATAAGTATTTTCCTTTTTGACGTGATACTATTTGTTTTTGTGTGTTTGTTTTTTTACAAGTTCGGTTGTTGGACTACTTCAGATTCGAGGACGACTTCAATAACTGCGTTTTTTTTATTCTCAATAAAATGGATAACGAGGGTTGTGTGGAATTTTTATTTCAATAAAATATTTTATCTATGTCTTTGTATTTGTTTAAACTTTATAACTACCGCCCTAGTAATTGTCGCTGGCTGATTCACAACGCCCATTACTAAGGGGGGGACTTAATGTTAGACATGAAGAGGTTAACACTAATCCCCATTATTACCCTGGTACCCAGCACCACCAGGAAGAGCCGGGTATGATCTAGTACCCGACCATCTGTAGTGACAGAGGGGCACTGGGGCGGCTGCAGTCTGGTATTATTAGGCTGGGAGAGGGCAAAAACTGTGACCCTTCCCACCCTGGTAATGCTAGGCTGCTGCTGCTATGTTGTATCTGGCTGGTTATAAAAATGTGGGAACCCCACATTGTGCTGTCCAATTATTTATAAAAAAAATCACATGGGGTCCCCCCCATTTTTCATAACCAGCCAGATACAACACAGCAGCAGGCTAGCATTACCAGGATGGGAAGGGCCACTGTTTTTGGCCTTTACCAGCCTAATAATACCAGCCTGCGGTCGCCCCAGTGCCCGACCATCACTACAGATGGTCAGGTACTGGATCGTACCAGGCTCTTCCTGGCACCCCTGGTGGCGGTTGGTACCGGGGTAATAATGGGGGTTAGTGTTAGCCTTTTCACCGGCTAACACTAAGCCCCACCTTAGTAATGGACGCTGTCAATCTGTCAGCAGCCATTAGAAAGTTGGCAGCGATAAAGCAAAAAAAAATACAAAGACATAGAAAAAATAGATTTATTGAAATAAAACACCCCCACACAACCCTCATTAACCACTTTATTGAGAATAAAAAAGCCGTCATCGAAGTAGTCCTGGAATCCGACGTAGTCCAACAACCGAACCTGTAAAAAAACACAAAACAATCCATTAGTAAGGGCCTGTTCACATCACCGCTGCCCTTCCGTTGATGGGTTCCATCTGGTTAACCCCTTAACAGAAAGGCAAACTGAAACCTCCGCTTCAGTTTGCCTCACCATTGATCTCAATGGTGACGGAAACGTTGCTAAAGATTTCTGCTTGTCACCGTTGTGACAGGGTTCCGTTGTTTTGCATTGTCGACTGCGCTATTGATTCCACCAAAACAACGGAACCAGTTCACAATGGTGACAAACGGAAACTATTAGCAAAGTTTCCATCACCATTGAAATCAATGGTGATGCAAACGGAAGCTAAGGTTTCAGTTTGCCTTTACGTTGAGGGGTTAACCAGATGGAACACCTCAACGAAAGGGCAGCGGTGATGTGAACAGGGCCCATATGCATGTGTGATACTGTTTGTTGGACCCTGTATCTAAGCTTAACACACGGTAGGCTTTAAAGGTTGTCCAGTCCCTAAACATTGATGGCCTATCCTCAGTATAGGCCATCAATAGCTGATGGGTTGGGGTCAGATACCCAGGACCCCCGCCAATCAGCTGTTTTGAAGGGGTTGCAGCCGCTCGTACGAGTGCTGCTTCCCCTTCATTTCCCTCACTAGCTCACACTGTGAATCGCTGACCCGTCCGAGAAAGTGACCGGAATGAAGGGGAAGTAGCACTCGTACGAGCGGCTGCAACCTCTTCAAAACAGCTGATTGGCGGGGGTCCCGGGTGTCTGACCCCAACCCATCAGCAAGACACTAAAATTAAACTTACCTCCTCTTCGGCTGCAGGTCCTCACTCCATCAAGTGCCGGCATGCTGTGCGCAGCGCATAGCATCGTGACGTTATGAGCTGCGCATAGCGCTGTGACGTCAGAACCTCTGATGCGCTCCAGGAAGAGGAGGGTAAGTACTGTCAGTTACTATAGTAACAGGGGCCCGTGTAGTTTATTACATAGGCCCCAGTTACTATAGTAACTTTTCATTGATGTGGTGCGGGGGGCTGCGGGCCCCCCTGGCTTCTGGGCCCGGTCGCAATTGCGACCGCTGCGACCCCTATAGCTACGCCAATGGTTCAGATGCATTGTATCACCAGGTTACATTACCCAAAATAGTCAATAGTAGATAGTCAGCAGAGAATAGGAAAACTGGAAAAATATCAAAACCATGACCAGGAAAATAGGATGATGTTAGAAGGCATGAATACATGAAAAGGTCAGAATCGGCAATGAATGTCAATTTACAGAATCAGACATCAGGACAAAGCCATCTGGCAAAAGGGTAGTCAAATAGGCCAGAAGTCAGAAATGGGGACCTGTTACAGGAGTAAGGCATATGGATAATCTCAGTGGGAAGAGAAATAGGCAAACAAGGCACAGGATCCAACAGAGGAAACATGAGTAACTGAAATGTTAGGAACCAAGGAGCTGAATATCAAGCAACATGTAAAGGCACAGGTTTTCATTAAATATTCCATTAAATATTCTAGTGTTCAGGTCATCTTGCAGATAATATGCTCCCTGAGTGGGAGCAGCATAATGGCAGCACAGAGAAGGCAAACAGGGCCACTTTGGAGCATCAAGATGGAGGCCCTCACTGCAACACCTGACAACCCTAGAGGCTGGGAGTGCCACAAAATGTATTTAGTGCTGGAATTGCTACACTTGACTTAGAGTAAGGCTCTTTACAAGCCACTATTGGGCCAACTTGAAAGATGTCCAAGCTCTTGCACAGACATATGTTTACATTTTTAATTTATAGATAGATTCGGTAAGTAATCAGTTATGGTTAATTCATTTGCTGAAAGAGAAACTCAACAAGAGAACATGTCTTTTCAAATTTTTTACGACTCCATACATCATCCAAATGTACACAAAATAGTAACAATTTCATGCTTTATGTCTCTGCCTGTAATACATAAGACGAGGACTTTAAAACCATTAATCTGTCACCAGCCATCTCTGGGGTGGGTAGCTATTCAATAATTAAATAACTTAACAAGCTAACAATATGTTTGTATTGATTTAACCATTCAACATAAATGATTGATCTGACTGTCTGCTAATAAGAGATGTCCACTAATTCACCAAGTGTAAGATCTCGAAGGTTATTCAGCTTTTATGCTACAAAATAACATTGACAATTCACATTTTTTGATCAACAATTCTCTTTTAAGTTTCAGCTAAGAGAATGTGTTATGTTATAGTACTTCATTGTAATATGCACCTTGACTAAAGTGATATCTAGTCTTTAGTCTGTTCAGTAAGGCTGTATGTTCATTATTGATTGGATTTTGGTGATCTGCTTGCTCTAGCATATCTCGTAGATTTTGTTTCCATATACTAATAGTGGACATGACTGATGTACAGAATAGATCTACTATTTTTCACCCCTCTACATTATATATTCCTGATTGCTGGTAATAGAACTTCCATTTATATTCAATACCAAACAAAAGAAGTAGATACTTAATCTTGTAAATGTGTATAGCTAGAGAAATGTAAGCCGTGATAAATAATATAATGGTGTTTAACACGTTATATCAGTAGATGTGTTGTAATGGTCAAGATCACATGGACACCCTATTGCTTTAACATGCTATTGTACCAACATGATATTAGAGCCAATATGCTCATTTAACTAATATGTCCGCTCTGCAGGGGTGTAGCTATAGGGTGTGCAGAGGTAGTAGTCACATCCGGGACATGGTGTCTGAAGAAACCAATAGGTCCCCCTGCTACATAACAAGATACTCTCCCACTATGTAAGGTGCTCACATAGAAGTCTTCCTTCATATTGTAATTTAATATGCAGCAATATTGCAAAAGCCTATGTTGCTCCCAGTAATCAGTTACAATTTAGAGTTACTGTTCTAAACTTTATTGAAAATATTGAAAATTCTCATTGCCATTTACGGCAACACTTCCTCTTTTTTGTGAAACTTCATACATGAAGTCTAGTTTAGTACATTTTTAGATGCAGCACCATTATTTTAAGCTCTAGAACCTGTTTTTACATTAGCTGTGTTGCATTCATACAACAGTATATTTCTGCAATTTTAATACGAGGATATAATACACTGAAGCTATTACATACTGGGTGTAATTTATTAAGAATGGCGTTTTTGCACGCCTCTTGGTAAATTAGGCACATATCTGGCCATCCATGCACCACATAGAGAAAGCTAAGCCAGATAGATTTCCGCTATAAATTACGCCAGGTTCTTGTGTAAATTATAGTAGCTTTATTGGACTGAATATTGCCTCACCCTTGTATTAAGCCCCACGCATTTTAAAGTGGCGAAGAAGGCGTAAAACGGGTAAAAAATGCAAATTATTGTGCCAATATGGCACATATTTTGTGTAATTGTGTACTTTAAATGTCGTAATACTGCTGAACAGCCGTTGATAAATTTACCCTACTGTCTTTAATTTGTGTTGGCATCTCCGGTTAATATTGTATTGTTAGATTACAGCAAGTTAAATTCATGTATTTACACAAACAGATTAATCTACGTTTAATTTAGAATCAGCTGCTATAGCGACTTATTTTCCTTACCAATTTTCGATACAATAAGCGTAGAGCAGGATGTAGTCTTGATACGGTTCTGTGTTAACACTCAGAGATTGGTTGATAGATTTTCTTCAAGCTGTGCAATCTGTTCAAACTTCACATTTTCCTGTAAGTAATGCTACCAATTAAATGTCCCCTGTCAACACATACTGCTGTTTGATGTTGACAGCTGATTTAAGAGAAAATTGGTTACTTTCCAATATGTCCCAGAGAGTCTTTGTGGTAGCATCAAACACATTATAATTGTATAAGTTGTCCACATGTAAATTGAAAGAGTCTCTTGGTGTATTAGCAACCCAAAATAAACGCCTTACCATACTGAGGAATTTTGACTATGCTAATTGCTCAGTGGTAAATAAATACAATTACAGCGGTGTATTTTTTTAATAATAATAATAATAATATATAACACAGAAGTGGCAGCCTCCCTAATCTTCACAAAGTCATCAAGTCCCACAATATTATACAAAGCGCAATATCCTTTTAATCTCTGGTAATCTCCTAGAATTGTTGATCATGGCTACATACAACACTCATTTACTCTTTATCGTCTTCTGTAAAGATAAACCACTTGGCTGGAACAGGCTTTTTCCTATTTAATTGACATAAGAAAGCTTCAATTCTACAAAAAAAAATTATTGGCTGCCACATAACAGAAAAAATAATCCTCCTTAATATACTATCTCATCCCGCAAGTAATTAGTATTATTTATTTAATTTCTATTTTAAAGAAAATGAATAGGGTTTTTTTCTCTATAAATCAATTGCTATTCAACCATTTAACCTCATAAGCAATCGGCCTTTTTTAACCTTTAGGATGCAGCGATCTTTAGTGTTTTTCTATCGCCGCATTTCAAGAGCCATAGACTTTTTATTTTTGCGTCCCTATGGCCACTCGAGGGCTACTTTTTGTGGAACGAGTTTTATTTTGAGTGGCACCATTTTGGGGTACATATAATGTATTGTATAACTCACATAAATTTTTTTGGGGGCGGGAGGGGTAGGAGAAAAAATCTGCAATTCTACTATTGTTTTCTGGGTTTTCTTTTTACGGTGGTATAATTGACATGTTAACTTTACTATGTGGGTCAGTACGATTACGGTGATACCACAATTACAGTATATAGTGTTTTTTATATTTTACTATGGTTGAACCAATTTTTTTCAAAAAGTTTTTGTGTCGATGCATTCCAAGACGCGTAACAATATTTTTATGTCGACATAGACATATGAGGGCTTATTTTTTGCGGGACAATTTGTATATTTTAATATAACCATTTTGGGGATATACATAATGTATTTCATAACTTTTGAGAAGTAGGTGGAAAAAAACTGCAATTCTGCAAATGGTTTTTGGGTTTTGTTCACAGTGCAGTATAAATAACATGTTAACTTTATTGTGCAGTACGAGCGACACCAAATGTATATCTTTTTTTATGTTTTACTACTTTTGCACAATAAAAACAGTTTTTTTTTTAAATAAAAATATCATGTGTTTTTGTATTACCATATTCTGAGAGCCATAGCTTTTAATTTTACAATTGACTGAGCTGTGTGAAGGCTTTTTTTTTTGCTGCAGGAGTTGACATTTTTATTATTACCATTTTTAAGTACGACTTTTATTTCGTTCTTTGTAACAAAAGACAGCCATTCTGGCATTTAAAAAAAAATAAAAAAAAATGTGATTATTTACGGGGTTTACCGTGCAGGTTAAATATCATGATCATTTTATTGGTTGGTCGTTATGAGCATATTTTTATTATTAGTACCATTTTGGGGTACACCATTTTGATCGCTTTTTGTAAGGAGGATTAACAAAAGACAGCCATTCCTTCTTCTTTTTTTTTTTCTATTCCATTTACCTTGCAGGTTAAAAAACATAAGCATTTTTTTTATTGGGGAAACTATTTTTTTTAATCTTTTTCTTTTTCTTAACATTTTTAAACTTTTAATTTGACTTCTTTTAAATATTTTTTTATTCCCATTTGATTGTTCATAAAATAAAATGCAATATTATACATGTGTTGCAGTGTATTATACCTGTCAGAATAATGCGAAACATAAAATTGCAGACCTGGGAGTCAATGTAAGGCCCCCGTCTGTCATAGCAACTTATCGGCACCCTGAAATCACGTTACGGGGGTGATGGGCTGACAAAGGGAGTCCCCTCCTTCTTTCTAACTCCTTGGAGGATGAAGTCAACAGACAGCGGCATCTGAGGGGTTAAACGGCCAGGATCGATCAGAGTTATCGCCAATTCCGGCCATTAGAGCAAGGTGTCGGCGTGCCATCAATATGAATTACTTTTATTTCAAACTCTGGGAACTGCTTAGTTCCCATGATGTAATAATATGTCATGGGGCAGGAAGCGGTTAAGGCAACTGAACCCATATATCCTTTTTACATCATAGCTGTATGAGGTTTTGTTTTTACTTTATCATTAATATTATTTTAAATCCACTTATGGGGTAATGCAATTGGTGATTATTTTAGCTACAAATGTACAGGCATATGTCAATACACCAGTACATGTCACTCTCCATCATTATTGTATGTCCTATCAAAAAGCAAAATATGAAAAGACACCCATGGAGTACTTTCTAGGAACTTAGGGCTGACTGTACTCTTCTGGCTAGGCCCATTTAAATACACCATGATGATCGTTTGCAGTGGAGATTGCAAAAGATCTGCATCAAATTTTATAGCCGCATGAAAAATACAATATCTATAAACAAAATACCAAAAGAATTTTAAACAAAACACCTGATTCAAGAAAGTCTGTATTTGTGAATCCTACACTCTTGGGCCAGTAAATGTTGTGAAAACAAGTGTTGGTGTGTTTGGTATTTTCTTTACAACTAATTATTAATTCTCTTTTCAGTCATTACAAGACATGTTTTTACATCAAAGAATATAAACAATCTTCATATATATATATATATATATATATATATATATATTAAAAAAAAATGAAATTCTGTTGTCTGTCCTTTACGCACATCCAAACGACCGGACCAATCTGCACCAAATTTGGCACGTAAATAAATCTGGCGCTGATTTGACACCAGGTTTCATCTCTCTAGGGCCTACTATTCTCGACATAGTCACAAAAAATTCTAATACAAAAGCAAATATGGCACCACTGGCTTCCACATCAAGGTTCCTCCTCCATATCACATCAGATGGCCCGTATTAGCCAATAGAAGCTTGCAGGTATTTTATTCGTAGCCTCACTGATATACAACATTTTTTATTTACACCAGGTTTTTATAAACATCTAAGCCATCTTTCTTTATTTGCCGTAAACGGACTGTACCTATATTACTCTTTACCTATTCTGGATTTCAGCATTCTCATATATTGAACCTCTTTCAGACCAGTCATGCCTCCAAAAAAGAACCCTGCAGAAAGACTCCTCCAGCGCATGGCTGCTGCCCGATCTGCTGAAACCTCTCAACAGACACAAGCCCGTCTCCAGGCTAACAAGATGCATCACCACCAACAAAGTTTTTAACCACACACACACAAACAGCAAACAAATAGACCCATGCTAGTATGTTATAAATGTCAACTCCTACCCGCTTCCTCATAGAGAATAAAAAATAAATAAAACATATCTAGAAACTAATCCGGGTGATCTAAGGGCATGACCACACGTGGCGGATTTCCTCCGCAACTGTCCGCATCAATGCCGCACCTAATCCGGGTTGCGGATTACGGCTGCGGATCTGCACAAAATGTGCAGAAAATTGATGCGGACTAGCTGCTGCGGACTGCGGGAAAAGTGCTTCCCTTCTCCCTATCAGTGCAGGATAGAGAGAAGGGACAGCACTTTCCCTAGTGAAAGTGAACGAATTTCATACTTACCGGCCGTTGTCTTGGTGACGCGTCCCTCTTTCGGCATCCAGCCCGACCTCCCTGGATGACGCGCCAGTCCATGTGACCGCTGCAGCCTGTGCTTGGCCTGTGATTGGCTGCAGCCGTCACTTAGACTCAAACGTCATCCTGGGAGGCCGGACTGGAGACAGAAGCAGGGAGTTCTCGGTAAGTACGAACTTCATTTTTTTTTACAGATACATGTATATTGGGATCGGTAGTCACTGTCCCGGGTGCAGAAACAGTTACTGCCGATCGCTTAACTCTTTCAGCACCCTGGACAGTGACTATTTACTGACGTCTCCTAGCAACGCTCCCGTCATTACGGGAGCCCCATTGACTTCCTCAGTCTGGCTGTAGACCTAGAAATACATAGGTCCAGCCAGAATGAAGAAATGTCATGGCAAAAAAGCAAGACGCATCCGCAGCACACATGACATGTGCATGACAGCTGCAGACTTCATTGCGGAACTTTGAATCTCCATTGAAGTCAATGGAGAAATTCCGCCATGAGTCCGCCACTGCTCCGCAACAGACAGAGCATGCTGCGGACACCAAATTCCGCTCCGCAACCTATGCTCCGCAGCAGAATTTTACGCCTCGTCTAAACGAACACTGCTAAATTAAAGTGTAAGTCAATGGACAAACGGCTCCGCTGCGGATTAATGCTGCGGAGTGTCCGCAGCGGAATTTAAGTGAAATTCCGCCACGTGTGAACCCAGCCTAAATCTAGAAAAACCTACCTCCGTGCTCATACATGCATCTTTACCAACTGGATGGGGATTTTGTTAATTTAACCCATGCGTCTATAGTTGGTAAATTATCAGAGATCCGAACATACATTATTTATTTTGGCCACAAATAAGGCAATGTATGTTTGCTAAATTTTGTGTTTTAACCCTTTAATGACCAGCCTATTTTAAATCTTAATGACCAAGCTATTTTTTAAGTTTTTCCATCGTTAAATTCCAAGAGCTATAACTTTTTATTTTTCAGCCGATGCAGTTGAATGAGGGCTTTTGGTTTGCGGGACAACTTGTAGTTTTTATTGATACCATTTTTGATCACTTTTTATCAATTTTTTTTTAAGGCAGGATTCACAGAAAACAGCAATTTTTTCATTGTTTTTTATTTTATTTTTTTATGGTGTTCACCGTGCGGGTTAAATAATATAATAGCTTTATGGTCGAGTTGTTATGGAATGCGGCAATACCAAATATGTGTAACTTTCTTACTTTATTTAGTTTTTTTAATTTTGTAAGGGGAAAAAGTGGGTTTTTAATTTTTTTTCAAATTGTTTTTTTATTAACTTTATTAAACTTTTTTTTACTTTATTTACTAGTCCTAATAGGGGACTTTAATATGCTATCCTCCGATCGCTTTTATAATACACTGCAGTACTTTTGTATTGCAGTGTATTACTGTCTGTCCGTTTAAAACGGACAGGCATCTGCTAGAGCAGGGAGATTTAATGGCTTCCTGCTCTGTTTATTTATTCCGATGCAGCGCCGTGAAAAGGCATATGCATCGGAATAAAGCCCATTAGTGGCCGCCGTGAAAAGGCGTATTGGCGGTCACTAACGGGTTAATACAACGTTTTTGTGCAAAGTCTCTTGAATCAAATAATTTAGTTAATCCATCTGATACTATTTTTGTCAGCATTCACTATTATGATAATGGACATTTGCAATATGAACAAATCTAGCATGAATACCAGTGTGTAGAAATAGGAGCATTTTTATGTTCTTACCATCAACGGCTCCCCACAGTAAGGGCATGACCACACGTGGCGGATTTCCTCCGCAACTGTCCGCATCAATGCCGCACAGAATCTGCGTTGCAGATTCTGCTGCGGATCTGCACAAAATGTGCAGTACATTGATGCGGACTAGCTGCTGCGGACTGCGGGAAAAGTGCTTCCCTTCTCCCTATCAGTGCAGGATAGAGAGAAGGGACAGCACTTTCCCTAGTGAAAGTAAACGATTTTCATACTTACCGGCCGTTGTCTTGGTGACGCGTCCCTCTTTCGGCATCCAGCCCGACCTCCCTGGATGACGCGCCAGTCCATGTGACCGCTGCAGCCTGTGCTTGGCCTGTGATTGGCTGCAGCCGTCACTTACACTGAAACGTCATCCTGGGAGGCCGGACTGGAGACAGAAGCAGGGAGTTCTCGGTAAGTATGAACTTATATGTTTTTTTACAGATACATGTATATTGAGATCGGTAGTCACTGTCCCGGGTGCAGAAACAGTTACTGCCGATCGCTTAACTCTTTCAGCACCCTGGACAGTGACTATTTACAGACGTCTCCTAGCAACGCTCCCGTCATTACGGGAGCCCCATTGACTTCCTCAGTCTGGCTGTAGACCTAGAAATACATAGGTCCAGCCAGAATGAAGAAATGTCATGGTAGTAAAACCAATACGCTCCGCAGCACACATAAGATTTGCGGACTTCATTGCGGAATTTTGACTCTCCATTGAAGTCAATGGAGAAATTCCGCCATGAGTCCGCCACTGCTCCGCAACAGACAGAGCATGCTGCGGACACCAAATTCCGCTCCGCAGCCTATGCTCCGCAGCGGAATTTTACGCCTCGTCTAAACGAACACTGCTAAATTAAAGTGTAAGTCAATGGACAAACGGCACCGCTGCGGATTAACGCTGCGGAGTGTCCGCAGCGGAATTTAAGTGAAATTCCGCCACGTGTGAACCCAGCCTAAGGGTATGTTCACACACAGTCAAAAACGTCTCAAAATACGGAGCTGTTTTCAAGAGAAAACAGCTCCTGATTTTCAGACGTTTTTTGTGCCACTCGCGATTTTCGCGATGTTTTTCATAGCGTTTTTTACTGCCGTTTTTGGAGCTTTTTTCAATAGAGTCTATAGAAAACTGCTCCAAAAATGTCCCAAGAAGTGTCCTGCACTTCTTTTTCGCGGCCGTTTTTTTACGCTCCGTCGGAACAGAACGCCGTATTTCCCATTGCAATCAATGGGCAGATGTTTGGAGGCGTTCTGCTTCCGATTTTTCACCGTTTTTTGGGCGTTTACGGCCCGAAAAATGTCCGAAAATAGGCCGTGTGAAAATACCCTAAGGGAAATTCCAATTTTCCTTAAAAACTTTTCTGCTTGCAACCATTTTTCTGATGTAGTAGGAAACTGTAGAAAGAATAATGCAACATTTAGAAAAATGTCACTTGACAACACAAAAATAGTATCTGCAATCTCAGACTCCTCAGCCAGCCCCATACCAATCATTTTAAACCTTCCTCTAAACAAAATTCATATATATCTCCATTAATTGTGTCTGAGTGTTTGATTTTACTCCACTAAAATTGGGAATGCTGCAGGATTGTTGTTTTTTTTCCTTTTAGGGTATGTTCACACGCAGTGAGCAAAAACGTCTCAAAATATGGAGCTGTTTTCAAGGGAAAACTGCTCATGACTTTCAGATGTTTTTTGTGCCACTCACGAGTTCCGTTTTTGGAGTCTATGGAAAACTTCTCAGAAAACGTCCCAAGAAGTGTCCTGCACTTCTTCTTTTTCGCGGCCGGTTATTTTACATGTAAAAAAACACAGCGAAAAATGCTCAGTCGGAAAAGAGCGCCGTTTTCCCATTGAAATCAATGGGCAGATGTTTGGAAACATTCTGCTTCCGATTTTTCAACCATTTTTCGGGCGTTTACCGGCCGAAAAAACGCCGAAAATAGGCCATGTGAACATACCCTCATACTGTGACAGCAAAGCGAATCAATTTAACATGCACATAATTTACCTACTGTATAATCAGTAATGTTAGTGTTTTTCCTCTTTCGCTAAGGCACATTACAGAGAATATTTTTGATATTTTTTTTATGTTTTTTTAATAGTGTAATTTTGCTGTTTGTACCAATTTAGCAATTTGCGTAATTTTCTTTCTGTGTAAAAACAATATACTTTTTTGTTTTCTCTTTTACTAGGGTGCAAAACAGTGTGTACAATGAAAAAAAAAAGGTAATTTTTTGGATGTGTACAACACAGTGTGGCAGTTTAAAAAAAAATTGGAAAATTTTACTACTGTGTGTGAACAGCATTCCTGCTTTTTTCTCTTTCACTAGGGTATAGAGCAGGGGTCTCAAGCACGCGGCCCGTGTGCCGCATGCGGCCCCTGGGGCTGTCATCTGCGGCCCGCGGGACACAGAGCCGCTAGTATAGGCTCTGCTCCGAGACTCTGGAATTCCCTGACATCGCTGTCCACATATGAACAGCCATGTTTGGGGCTTCCCCAGAGCCGGAGTACCGGGCAGAGCGCTAGTACAGGCTCTGCTCCGGGACTCTGTGGAATTCCCTGACATCGCTGCCCATATATGGACAGTGTGTCAGGATCTTGCCCAGAGCGGAGCAGAGCGCTGGTGTCGGCTCTGCTCCTGGAATCTGTGGAATTCCCTGACATCGCTATCCACATATGAACAGCGATGTCTGCAGCTTCCCCAGAGCCAGAGTCCCGGACAGAGCGCTAGTACAGGCTCTGCTCCGGGACTCTGTGGAATTCCCTGACATCGCTGCCCATATATGGACAGTGTGTCAGGGTCTTGCCCAGAGTGGAGCAGAGCGCTGGTGTCGGCTCTGCTCCTGGACTCTGTGGAATTCCCTGACATCGCTGTCCACATATGAACAGCGATGTCTGGGGCTTCCCCAGAGCCGGAGTCCCGAGCAGAGCGCTGGTGTCGGCTCTGCTCCGGGACTCTGTGGAGTTTCCTGACATCGCTGTCCACATATGAACAGCGATGTCTGGGGCTTCCCCAGAGCGGAGTCCCGGGCAGAGCGCTAGTATAGGCTCTGCTCCGGGACGCTGCGGAATTCCCTGACATATCTGCCCATATATGGACAGTGTGTCAGGGTCTTCCCCAGAGCGGAGTCCCGGGCAGAGCGCTAGTATCGGCTCTGCTCCGGGACTCTGTGGAATTCCCTGACATCGCTGCTAATATATGGACAGTGTGTCAGGGTCTTCCCCAGAGCGGAGTCCCAGGTAGAGCGCTATTATCGGCTCTGCTCCGGGACTCTGGGGAAGCCTCTGACATCGCTGTCCATACATCGACAATGATGTCAGGGGCTTCCCCAGAGCACAGCTGGAGTCCCAGGAAGAGCCTACTAGCGCTCTGTCTGGGACTCCAGCTCTGGGGTTGCCCCTGACATCTCTGTCCATATATGGACAGTGATGTCAGGAGCAGAGCTGGAATCCCAGGCAGAGTGCCAGAAGCGGCTCTGCTCCGGGACTCCAGCTCTGGGCAAGCCCCTGACATCACTGTGGCAGAATGTACAGAGGGAACTGTGGCAGCATCTACAGAGGGCACTGTGGCAGAATGTACAGAGGGCACTGTGGCATTATCTACAAGTGGGTGTGTGGCAGTATCTGAAGAGGACACTGGCATTATCTAGGGGTGTGTTGCATTATCTACAGAGGGCACTGTGGCCTTATCTACAGAGGGCACTGTGGCCTTATCTACAGAGGGCACTGTGGCCTTATCTACAGAGGGCACAGTGGCCTTATCTACAGAGGGGACTGTGGCAGCATCCACAGAGGGCACTGCGGCAGCATCCACAGAGGGCACTGCGGCAGCATCCACCGAGGGCACTGCGGCAGCATCCACAGAGGGCACTGCGGCAGCATCCACAGAGGGCACTGCGGCAGCATCCACCGAGGGCACTGCGGCACTATCTAAAAAGGGGCTACCCAATCTTGACATGTGTGCTAACTGAGCCGCCGGACTGCATTTAGCGACACTTAAACTGGAAAGCTGGATTGTTGAAATAAGCACGTGGAGAAATATCTCAAATTTTAAACCTAGCACTATTATTATAGTAATGCAATGTTATAGTAGTTCAAATAACTAATTGATTAACAATAATTTTGTATTGTATCAAATTTGAAAGTTATGCGGCCCGACCACTTCCCATTTTTTCTATATGCAGCCCACTTACCCGGCCGAGTTTGAGACCCCTGGTATAGAGCATTAAAAAAGAATAGTGCATCAGAAGCAGTATTCAGGGTTAGAGCACAGTTAGCTGTAGTGGGATACACTAAGGCCCACTGCACATGTCCGTAGCCGTATGCGCGATCCATGATTACAGCACGGATGGACCACGGACTGTCATTGGCATTTGCGGGCCATGCTCACATTAAAAAGTATAGGAGCATGGTCTGTAAATAAATAAAATAGGACATGTCCTATTTTTTGTGGATCATTTCTATGGCCTGGACACTTACCCCTAAATATACAGGAAGGTGTTCGTGCCTCATAGAAATGAATGGATCAGTATTTAAAATTACGGTCGTGTGCATGAGGCCTGACTGCCAGTTTTTCCCACAGTTTCCAGCTAATCACAGGGGTCCCCTGCAGGTGGATACTTTGTAATCAGCTTTTCTACCAAGTAGAGATTGTACAAAGCGGACAACACATTTAATGTTTGAGACAAGCATAACTTGCAGGACTGCCAGAAATTTAAGATCAACCTGATAGCACACTCCTCAATGTTCCATCCGAGAACGTCACCCAATTGGCATATCATTAGAGTTAACAGGGAAATGCACCTTAACGCTTGGAAACGCAGCCTATTTTTGTTTTTTCCTCCTCGGATCCGAAGAGCCATAACTTTATTATTTTTTCGTCGACATAGCCATATGAGGGTTTGTTTTTTGCAGGATGAGATGTCGTTTTTCACAGCACCATTTATTGTACAATATAATGTAATGGGAAACGTAAAAAATATATATTTGTGGGGTGAAATGGGCAAAAACAGTTGTTTTTTTGGGTTCTTATGGTGTACATCGTGCGGTAAAAACGTCATATTAACTTTATTTTACAGGTTAATATAGTTTTTTTTTATGTTTCGCCACTTTTCTAAAATAAAAATTCCAGACACTATGACCCCAGGGCCTGAATGAGTTCTACTGAAAACTTTAGTTTATTGGTCCCCCTATCGGATTTGAACCAGCGATCATCAGATCACTGGTACAATACACATTTAATACTAATGTATCGCAGTATATTATCATTTTTACAGGCTTCTGTTAAGCCCTGCCAGAGCCCTGTGACTGACCGCAGCATCTAAGGGGTTACTCGGCCATGAACAGCGCTATTGCTGTAATACACAGCTGACACCTGCAGTGTATGGAGCAGGCACAGCGTGTGAGCCCACTCCATACCTCACCCCCCGCACCAGCACGTGCTATTACGTCGTAGTGTACAAAGTGGTTAAAGGAAAAAAAGCCTGCCAAAAAAAAACCAAGAAAAGGTCAATGTTCATTGAATACTCATGTGGTAGCAGGTGTTTGCTTATAGCAACCGTGAAGGACACATCCCTTTATTATGTAAAAAAAACAAAACATTTGTATACCTTTATTAAATATGTTCAAAGTCTATTAGAAATATATTAAAAAGCTTGTATAAAAAAATGTATATATACATATATACACATACAAAAATGTAATGATTTAAGATCCAATAGTTTATTTAGATTGACACTAACTTTTCAAATAACTCACGCCAATCTAATAGTTTATCTGTAATTTACCTACTGCCAAAATTCATTCATGCAAACTCAATAACTTTCTATGGATATGGGAGGGCGAGAAGGAGGAGCAAGCAGATATTGTGACTCAGCAAGACACGCTGCATGTAAGTCTATGTAGGGGGTGGCAAGGGGAGGGGGGACCAGGGGGAGAAGCAGGAGCAGAAAAAAAACACATAGAGACGCTGCTGGTAAGAAGTAAAACTCACCCAGTGCTGGACTCTAAACCACAATACTCACCACCGCTGCATAATCTCCTCCATGCTGCTGCAGCCTCCATACATGTGACAGATAGAGACATCAGAGCAGGATCCCCTCCTCTCTGTGTAAAGTGCACAGAAGACATGACAGCCATCAGGCTCCGTCCACTAGTCTTGCACAGAAGACATGACAGCCATCAGGCTCCGCCCACTAGCCTTGAGAGAAGCGAGAATCAGAGACAGAGCGGGCAGAGGGGAAAACTGCCAAAAACATCCACACACAAGTCACACAATGGCCGGAAATAGTACCCCTCCTCACGTACACGCACATGACAGCCCATTTCGAAAAGCCGCCCAAAACTCCAGGTACCCTTTAAAAACTGTATTGTTCTTCTAACAGCGTGGCATTGGTGGCATGTGGTTTCATGTATTACCATTTTTGTTGCTAGATCACCGGGTATTATGTACAGTTCAACTGTTATATGACGCTCGCAGGTTTAACAGCAGGTCTCTTGTGGATGTCAATATATGTTGTGGGATATGAAAAGTGCGAGAATCGCATTAGTGGGATATGGACATAGGTTTACAGTAAGGCTGGGTTCCCACAGTGCAGATTTGCTGCAGATTTTTCATGCATTTTTTTAAGCCAAAGTCAGGAACAGAACCTAAACAGAGGAAATCTAAAAAGCAAGGCATTATAGGTCGGTTCTCCTGGATCCAATTCTGGTTTTTGCTTACTAAATGCTGGCAAAATCTGCAGCAAATCTGCAGAGTGGGAACCCAGCCGAAGGCTGGAGAAAGCTACATGTTATGGTACGTAGGAGGTTGTTATGGTATCTATAAACGTGTACAGGAGATGACAGTCACGGAGTGAAAGGAGTTTAGACTCCATGCTGTTCAGAGGATCGCTGACGATCACTTCTCCTAGAAGGGGGACATGTCAATGTTGGTAAGTATATGTATTTTACTGCTTCTAGCCATTTGATTAGTAGATGATAGGAAAACAGTTGCGTTGGTACCTCGGGGGGATTCAGATAATAATTTCACTTATCTCATTCAGGCCCTGGCGTCTTAGTTTCTGGAGTTTTAACATCCAGTAAACCTCTCTTTTTTTGTGGGTTTCAAATCTGTTGTGGATTTTGGGGTGTATAAAATCTATAGGTGTCACTGTGATGGGTTGTGTTGTCATGCTGTGTGACAACCTGCAATGTGTTAATACCCCATGGAGGATGATTTTTTTGTTTATGTTAGATCAGTGTTTGTTTAACCTACAGTGTAGTTTCTGTGTTGTTCTCCCTGCATACTGGAGATGACATGTATACTCTATGACATAGATGATGAAGTTTGATTGGCAGTTGAGGTTGAATTTTATGGAAAACGCTTCACCTGTAATATTAGATTAAAATTTTGTGCTGGCATGTATGATTGTTTTACAGCGTAGATATCGTAAAAGGCTTCCGGATGCAGAAAGAAAATGGTGCAGGCTCAGAAGCTGAGCCTGTGAGATCAGCCGTGGGTGAGGGCTGTATGTTACAGCTGAGACCCTGCTGTAATGCAGGGAACAGAACTAGCTCTGATCCCTGCCATTAACCACTTATATATTGCGATCAAAAGCGATCGCAGCATCTTAGGGGTTTGTAGCCTCTACGCATAGCCTCGATGTGGTCGTGGGGGTGCTGATCGTTGCTATGGCAACTGAAGGCATAAAAATGTTGTATGCAAGTGTAAAATTAAAAGTTGCAAGTTAAAAAAAAACAAACACTGCCTTTTTTCCTATAAGTCTTTTATTATAGTAAAAAAACAAAAAAGTTAAAAAAAGCACAGATACTTGGTATCACCGCATCCATAACGACCCAAACTATAAAACTATAATGTTATTTTTCCTGCACAGTGAACACCGAAAAAAATAAAAAACAATTCCAGAATCGCTATTTTTTGGTCATCTCCCCTCCCATAATATAGAATAAAAAGTGATCAAAAAGTCATATGTACCACAAAATAGTACCAATAAAAACTACCACCCGTCCTGCCAAAAAAACAGCCTCTCCCACAGCATTTTTTACTGAATGATAAAAAAAAGTTATGGCTCTCAGAATATGGTGACACAAAAATAAATATTTTTTTTTTATAAAAAAGTAATTTTATTGTGCAAACGCTGCAAAACATTAAAAAAAAACTATATACATATGGTTTCTCCATAATCATATCGACCCGCAGAATAAAGTAAAATTGTCATTTCTAGCCCACTGTGAACATTGTAAAAAAAAAAAGAATAAAAACATTGTCAGAATTGCTGGTTTTGGTCACCTTGCTTGCCAAAAAATGTAATAAATATAGAATAAAAAGTGATCAAAAAATTGCATGTACTCCAAAATGGCACTAATAAAAACTACAGATTGTCCCGCAACAAATAAGCCCTCACACAGCTCCGTTAGAAAAAATAAATAAATATATATATATATATATATATATCTCAATATATATATCATTTGGCTCTCAGTATATGGTGACACAAAATGTGCAGAGTGTTCCAAAAGCAGATAAGATTGGGCACTTATTATTAGTGTGACACTGGCCAAACATGTACGGATTGTTATTTATTTACCACATTTACCCTCTTATTATGCCCTGATGTACTCCGCACGGCTTACATACATATGCCCCCACATTAAAAACTGGAATACCAGCAAAAACCCCAAACAGAACTACTACCAAGCTAAATCCAAAAGCCAAATGGCGCTCCCTCCCTTCTAAGCCCTACAGGTTGCCCAAACATCAGATTACGTCAACATATGTGGCATCACCATAGAAATGAAAAAATCAACATTTTAGTGGAAAAAATTTTGATATTCATTTTCACAGCCTAATTCCACTAAATTCAGCAAAAAAACCCATGTGGTCTAAATGTTCACTATACCCCTCAATACATTTTTTTTAGGGGCGAAATTTCCAAAATTGGGTCACTTTTTGGGGGTTTCCACTGTTTTGGTCCCTCAGGGGCTTTGCAAATGCTACATGCGACCCGAAAACCATTCCAGCTAAACTTGTGCTCCAAAAGCCAAATGGTGATCCTTCCCTTCTGAGCCCTGCCATGTGTCCGAACAGCAGCCTGTAACCACATATGGGGTATTGCCGTAATCTGGAGATATTGCTTTTCAAATGTTGTGGTACTTTTTCTCCTTTATTCCTTGTATAATTGCACTAAATTCAGCAAAAAAAAAAAACTGTGGGGTCAAAATGCTCACTATACCCCTCAATAAATTTCTTGGGGGCTGCAGTTTCCCAAATGGGGTCACTTTTGGGGGGTTTCCACTGTTTTGGTCCCTCAGGGGCTTTGCAAATGCGACATGGCACCCGAAAACCATTCCAGCAAAACTTGAGCTCCAAAAGCCAAATGGTGCTCCTTTTCTTCTGTACAATCAGCAGTTTATTACCACATACTGTATGGGGTATTTCCGTAAATTAGGAGAAATTGGTTTTCAAATGTTAGGGTGCTTTTCTCCTTTATATCTTGTAAAAATTGAAAATTTCTTAGTTTTAATTGAAAAAAAATTAGATTTTCATTTTTACAGCTTGATTCCACTAAATTCAGCAAAAAAATCTGAGGGGTTAAAATGGTCATTATACCCCTTGATAAATTCCTTTTGGGGTCTAGTTTGTCAAGTGGTGTCTTTTTGAGGGTGTTTCCAATGTTTTGGCACCACAAGACCTCTTCAAACCTGACATGGTGCCTAAACTATATTCTAATAAAAAGGAGGCCGCAAAATCCACAAGGTGCTCCTTTGCTTCCGGGGCCTGTGCTTCAGTCCATTAGCACACTACGGCCACATGTGGGATATATCTAAAAACTGCAGAATCCAGGCAATAAATATTGAGTTTCTTTTCTCTGGTAAAACCTTCTGTGTTACAGAAAAAATTGGATTAAAAGAGGTTTTCTGCAAAAAAAACAAAAACATTTGTACATTTTACCTTCACATTGCTTTTATGCATGTGAAATGCCTAAAGGGTTAAGACATTTTCTATATGCTGTTTGGAATACTTTGAGGGGTGCAGTTTTTAAAATGGGGTGTTTTGTTTTTTTTAAAGGTAATTTTATTAACACCTCATTACAAACAGCGGCAAAAATGTAAAGGTACAAGATAATGTTGCAAACAGCAAACAATACAGCAGTTCCAAGTGTACAAGGTCAATTATTAACATAAACATACGGATATTTTTCTTCATACATCAATAGGTATATATAGTAAGAAAACGAGACACAAAAAAAAACAGAAGAAAAAAAACAAAAACCTGAACAAACAGCCTTGACTTAGCAGAAGAAAATATAAAATAAAATCTTGTGAGGACCAGTTAACGGTAGAGTTTAGTGGAGGAACAGTGGACAGCAGAAAGACTTCAGCAAATTCCAGGCCAAAGCAATGTCAAGTTATGATCTAGTATGAGGGTTGGCTATCCAAGAGCCCCACACTTTCATAAATTTATCAGGGAATCCACGCACTTCATTAGTAAATTTAAAAAGTAGCAAGGTAGAATTGACCAAAGTAATCCATGCTGACAATGTGGGAACCCTTGGATGCTTCCAATGCAGTAGTATAGTTTTTTTTGTAGCATAGAACAATAGGAGTGTCATGAGAGATCTAACAGCTATAGCAGGTATAATTCCATCTACCAATAATAAAAAGACAAGTTCTGGGTTCATGTATACGAGGGAGTCCTAATTTAAGCTAAAAAAATTCCATTACCTCAGCCCAGAAATTATATATATATTATATAATTATAATCGGACATTCCCAGAACATATGTAGGAAGGAGCCCTCAGCTATGTGGCACTGTGGACAGACAGGGGTAGGTATACGTTCCATTCTCAATAATTGGAAGGGGTATAATAAATTTGGTGGAATAATTTTAACTAAATAAGTTGGTCTCTTGTAGATATCAAGGGACCTGTTAGAGCGGATAACATTTCATTATGATAGTCTGTAGAGACAGATGAATGGGTCTGAGACCAACGATCCAAGACTCTATCAAGTTTATTAGAAGATACAGTTAAGAACTGCCTATAAAGTATGGATAATGGTTTAACCAACGTCTCCTGTGTCACCCAATCCTCCGACCCGGGATTTATAAAGTGTAATGTTAGCGATTACCTCATGGATGCTGCAGTCTTCCGGGAGAAAGCATGCACATAAACCGCAACCCCAAATCCGCAACCACACTGATCGACAGCGTCTAAGGCTACTCTGAGGTGTTTCTCAGAGCCAACCGCAAGGTGGGATTGACTTTGCTGCTCAGAACCCAGGTTGTCTTAGAAGAGTGCAGTCAGGGACGAGAGGAGCAATGCAGGCAAACTTGAGCTGGAAACCAGACAGCCAGAGGGTAACTGAAAGTTCAAAACAGAAGGCAAGTGGATAACAGGAATAGCAAAAGGTCAAAACCGTCCGGGAGTGCAGCATCATTCCACTGAGAAAAAAGAGTAATTTACATTGGTATTGTGAGTATGTGTCCCAGAGGTGGAGCCTATCTATAAATAGAGTTCACCAGGGCTTTATAGGAACCAACAATTTAAGCTTCCAGCTCAATACAGGGGTTAAATTGCCTATGGGTAAACCCCCACCACACGTAAACCAGTTGTCTAGCATGGAAGTAAAGGTAAAAAAGTCGGGAGGGCAAGCCCACCCTTCTCAGTGGGTAATTGTAGTGTGCCCAAAGCGATTCTAGGAGTACCTCCTGCCTAATATTAGATTACAGGGATAAAGGTAACCATACTGGAGAATTATGAAAGAGGTACAAGAATCTATTCAGTAACTTCATTTTAAACAAATTAATTCTGCCTGTAACGGTGAGGGGGAGGTGTTTCCATCTTTAAAAGTCTATTTGAAGACATTGTATCAACGGAGTGATATTATAAGGTATAAAGGTGCAAATATCTGGGCTAATCACTATACCAAGATAAGTAATTTTACCTGCCCATTGTAGTGGAGAAGGAAGTGCAGTTTCTTTAGCCGCATCGTCTATCGCCATCACCAAAGATTTTGACCAATTTACACCAAGGCCAGAAAAGGACGTAAATAAATTAAACAGAGATAGCATTGCCTGTAGAAATGGACCTGGATCATTCAGGAATAGTAGCGTATCATCCGCGTAGAGAGAGACACGCTCCTCCCTTTCATCCATTACAAAACCCTTTATATCAGGAGAAGCTCTTATAGCTAGTGCTAATGGCTCAATGGCCAGTGCAAAAAAAGGGAAGGGGATAGTGGGCAACCCTGTCTAGTCCCTCAGGCAACTGTGAATGATGGGGAGATGTGACAATTGGTTTTAACACTCGCTATAGGTTGGGAGTATAATAACTGCACCCATCGGATAAACCTGGGTCCAAATCCAAATTTACCTAGCACAGATCATAGATAAGACCACTCTACCAAGTCAAACGCCTTCTCAAGGTCCAAAGAGGCAACAATTCTGGAGCCACCCGATCCTACATTAGATGATATGTTAGTAAATAGCCTTCGAAGGTTAACATCAGTGTCCTTCCCTGGCATGAAACCAGATTGGTCTGGATAACTTAGATAAGAGATAATTTTTTGCAGACGCATTGCGAGTATTTTGGCTAATATTTTAATATCACAATTGAGAAGTGAAATAGGCCGGTATGAGCCACAATCTTTAGGATCTTTACGGGGCTTGGGGATCAGTACTATAAGAGCCTCTCTGTAGCTTCCATGGCCGCGGACCGTCATATTTACTCACACCCCGGCGGTCGCAACCATGGATCCGTAAGCGCTGGCTCGCATCTCCTTCCTAGGAGACGCCAGTGCTCACTTCTGCTCCAGTCCGCTGTGTCCCATAGGGTGCGCGTGCACGCTCGTGCCCGTCTTAAAGGGCCAGCACACACACAAATGGGAGTCATCATCGTCAACTGCCATTATTCCCTGGACTATAAAAAGGGCCCTGTCCTTCCGATCCTTGTCTGAGCGTTGTTAGTTTATCCCATATCAGTCTTGCAAATGGTCACTTAGTGCTATCCCGTTCCTGTTGTTACCCGTGCCCTGTTACCTGTATCTTGTATCCCGTGCTGTGTTCTTGTTCCTGAGCCTGTAGTGTTGGAGTCGTGTTTCTCTGCATCTGCTGTCATCTGCCACGTGCTGTGTAATCTGCCACATCCAGTGTGATCCGCCACGTCTGGCGCAACCTATGCCACCTACTGCCATCCGTCTGGTGTAACCTGCTGCACCCACCTCCATCCGTGCCAAAGCCTCAGCCACTGTCTGGACTATTCAGGTACCTTAGTATGGGACTTTGTATTGCTGGGGTACTCTGTTGTTTGGCCAGCTGCCTCCCTGCTAGGGCGGTGCGGCCTAGTGGGTCTACATACCCACAGACCGTGACAGTCTCTCATAGAAGGGGCAGGGTGTTACCCCCATTAAAAGGTTGAAAAAGGTTAAGCAAATGAGGTGCAATCAGTTCAACATGCAATTTATACCACTCTATGGGTAAACCATCTAGGCCCGGGGTTTTCCTGTTTGGAAAGGATCTAATATGCTCCGTAATTTCCTGTACAGTCAGCATAGCCACCAGTAAATCAACATCCTCCCTTTCCAGGTAGGGGAATACGATAGTGTCTAAATATGCCTCTTGGTCAGGTGGAGTAGTTGAGACCTTAGAGGAGTACAAATCAGAGTAAAATTTAGCAAATATGTCATTAATGGCCAGGGGGGAACTAACAGGCATCCCAGTACAGGAGGGGATTTCCAATATGGGATTCGGGGTGGTGTCCTCTTTAGCCAAGTAAGCCAACAAAAGACCATTCTTATCCCCCTGTTCAAAAATCCTCTGTTGGGAGTACAACATCTTCTTCCTGGTGAGCTCAGTTAATAAAAGGGTATATTCACGATTCACGTTGCTTTGCTGAGAAGGTAGTAAAAGGAGTCCCCAGTCCTAAGATATTCCTCCTCCACCACAACTAGTTCAGCCTCCAAAACTATACGTTGCTTAGCCAAGTTTCTCCTATGTGAGGATATTGCCCGAAAAACCACCCCTCTGATATATGCCTTAAAAGCAAACCACACAAGATTGCTATCCGTCGAACCTGAATTGATATTCCAAAAATCTGTAATTTTCTCTTTCTAAGGAGGTTGCAACCTCCGCATAGGAGAGCCATAGGGGACTTAATGTCCAGATCTTACGTTTCAGACTGGTTTGAAATTCCCAGAGGGAGGTATTGTGCGTCTATCACAAATACTAAGGGAGCATCATTGCCGAACGCCAACTCAATTCTGGAAAAGGACCTATATGCGGGTCAGTGGCATGAATAAGCTATAGAATTAGGATAGAGAGCCTGCCAAATGTCATTTATATGATATGTTGCAGCCCAGTTAGCTAAGGGGGTATCACAGCCCGGGACTCCCCCCAGTTTGTCTAATTTAGAGCACAGCAAAAGATTGAAATCTCCGAGAAGTTGAAGGGGAGCAGGACCAAACTTCACTACCAGCGATGAAGGTGTGTGGAGGTGCCCCGGATGGAGGAGCTCTAGTCGGGATCCGATATGCACGCTCCACACAGAACATAGGGGAAAAGGCAATGTCCCAAAATATTGACTCGAGCCAATTTTCCAGGAATGCACCAGGGTCAGGCTTTTCCACACCCTCAGGCAGACCAATGAAGCTGATGTTACATCGTCGCAAGCCGTTCTCCATGTCATCAACCTTAGCTCGCCACGCAGACTGTTGCGATTCTAAATGTCGATTTTCGATCTCAGGGGAGTCACGACATCTCCCAAGTCAGAAATGCGCCTCTCAGACTCAGTAGCTCTTTTGCGTAGCATATGTTCGTCAGCTCTGAGTAGACCAAAGTCTGTCTGAAGGGCATCAATTTTCTCAGTACTGTACAAGATTCTGTAATAGCCTTCAGCACGTCCAGTAAGGACAGTCCTGGAGGGGAGTCAACCAGAGTGGAAGAAGAGGCGGAGGCTTCAGAAGGCCACGATGCAGTCTTGCATTGCAGTTCTGTGTGGCATCCGTGTACATTGCGCGTATGCGTTTTTTACATCCGTATGCTATCCGTATGTCATGAATCTTTTAAGTCTGCAAAAAAAACTGAAGGAGGTGTCTTCAAGACCCAACTCTTTTATAAAGCTTTTTCAGCCTAGAAAGTTTGTTCAGAATTATGTGCTTACTCTCTTTATTGTTGGTCTTCGTGCAAAACATGGCTTACAAACCGGTGGACCAGGTGTTGTTAGCGTGGCTTATTTCGTGCCGATTTGGAGAGCCCCATCAGATGGTTAAGGAAGAACTGTGGCGAAGAAGGAGGCTTTAGGTTCATCCTATTGTCTCCCAATGGACCTTCAAAGGTCACTTCCATACCCTGTATCAGGACCTTCGCCAGCATCTTGATACATTTTATTCGTTCTGCCGCATATCTGTGCCTACTTTTGATCAACTGCTGGAGGAGATTCGTCCAGGAATCAGCTTCCAGGACAAAAACATGCTGTGCTGACTCATTGTGACCTTAAGGTAAGATGCCTTTTTTATAAATATATTTTAGTTTTGGTAATAATTTATATACGTATCATCATCCATTGTCTATTTATCAATGGTATTTCATTTGTCAAAACTTTTAACCACAATAGAAATATTTTGGATAAAGTTTGCATGTATTACTGGTGTAACTGGAAACAATTTTTGTTTTTTAAGATTTGAATAATACAGTATCCCTAAAAGTATCTATTAAGTAAATTAAAATATTTTTTTCTTTTTTCTTTTTATTATTAAGAATTTTATACTTAAATATTATTGTCATTTTGTTACAGATTCCTTGCCATGGAAAATAGTTTCCATTCCCTACATTTTGAATTCCTTCTTGTCTAGTCATCTGGCAGAGGCTGATGGACACGGAGATGCCTCCACACGCCACAGCAGTGGCTGTCAATTTCCAATGCCTTTATGGAATTGTCACAATTTCCTAATTGTATAGGAGCACTGGACGGGAAGCACATATGTGTGAAGAAGCCGCCGCACTCTGGATCCACATACTACAATTTTAAACAATATCTTTCTGTAGTGCTGTTGGCCTTGGCTGACAGTAATTATTGCTTTCTAATTGTAGACAGTGGGTCCTATGGAATGCTTGCATCTTTAGGGCTTCCCGAATGGGTCAGCGACCCATGAGCAACCAGTTTGCCCTATCGGAACCCCGCATACTTCCAGGATCAACAGGACCATCAGCCCCCTATCTAATTGTTGAAGATGAGGTATTTGGACTGACCACCCATATAATGCGGCCAGGTTTGGATGTTCGTAGGCGCATCTTCAATTATAGAAACAGCAGGGCACGTAGACTTGTGGAGTGTGCCTTTGACATTTTGTCAAACAAGTGGAGGTTGTTTATGTCCACTATTCAATTGATTCCTGATAATGTCAAATATCGTCATACAGGTCCGAGTAGTTCTGCATCATTTTACACGCATACATGATGCCTCATTTGATGTTGATTTTATTAAATCCATGACAACCACACCCGTCAGTGTTGATCAAAATCCCCAAGGAAGGCCCGGAACATCTGGATTATGAATTGGTGAATTATATGCAGACTATTTTCTGAGACCTGCATGAGCCGCTCCATGGCAGCAGGAATGTATTATAGGAGGCACATAAATTATTGTTCCCAACTGTGGGAACTTTCATCCTACAGTTGGGAAAATAATTATTTTCCTATATCTTCCCACGCTGCACTCATATTCAATCTGTCATGATACTGTCCCACAGCTCAGGCCTCTCTTGCACCATGGTGATTAGCTTTTCAACGTCAAATGCTCTAGGCATGGCTGTGCTTTGATCCAGGCTTTTTCTCAATGGTACTAGCTGCTCCACTAACACTTCCTGGTTCATGCCTTTTTCTATATTTTTTTCTCTTCATTTGCATGTCTTTAGCAAATACTGTGTGAAAAACGGACAGCACACTGATGTCGTTCATGTGCTGTCCGTTTTTTTCACACACCCATTGACTTCAATGGGCAGCGTGGTCTGCAAAAATGCAACTAAATAGGACATGCAGTGAGCTTCACACAATGAACACACGCTGTGTGAAAAACAACGCATGTCTGAATAGCCACATTGAATTACATAGGTCAGTGTACTGTCCGTTAAAAAAACAGAGAGCACACGGATGTGAAATACGCTCGTCTGAATCAGGCCTTACTCTTAGCGGTTGTCACCTAAATGTACTTGACATCCTTCCAAGAGGTTACGGCTTTAAAAACGCAAAAATTTATTTAAATATTTTGTTTCTATATGGTCAACTGTGCATTACAAATTAAAATCGCAGTCTGTTTCGACAATAATATGGAATAGCAAAACTTTTCTAATTTCTAAGTACTATGGTTACTGCTACATGATAAGCTTCAATGAAAACATACAGCTATGATGAAAGTAAGTCATATTGAGATAATTAGCTAAATCTTTCTTGGCATACAGTGAATAATTACAAATTAATAACCATTGAACTGAAATGTGTTATTTAAAATAAATTGACAGACGGTGTTTACCAGTTAGCACACAACATTCAAAGTGTCCTAACAAAACACAAGACATACGGTACAAATAATATGATAATTGTACATTGTACTTTATTTTGGAGGACATTCTAACAGTAATAAGATTATTCAAACAATATTTTTTCTATTTTTCGGTTATTTTACTAGTTCGAAAAAACCAAGAATGTCAGAATAAGTAAAACAACCAAACGACAAAATGTTATTAAATAATTTACATAATTAATTAAGTATTCTGGCATGCTATAAATAAATTGTGCTGCTGGCAGACATAGATTTCAAGTACTGCATTTGGAATTACTGTGAAGCTTGGATTTCTAGAAAAAAAAGACAATTTTCGACAGAAAAATATGTTCTAATATTTTAATCGCAGCACAGTATGTTAAATATTATTTGATAAGAGCCAAGGCTAAGACACTGATTGCTGGAACAGTTAACGTTTGACATTAACTATTCAAATATTCAATTGTGACAATTGGAAGTGTGTCCAGTACAACATAAATTCTTATTTCATCAAAATATGGTTTGAAAAGTTAGAAAAAGATGGAAACTAACTGACCTTTTAAGAATAGATGATAATTAAGAATAATTTATCTAACGCTCTGTAGCCAATAATTTATGCTGGGTGAATTATAGTAAAATGCAAATTTGTAATTTCAATTGCAATTTAATGGTAGTTTATGTAAACACTAGTGTTGCAAAATAAAAATTCAAAATATGATTCTAATAAAATATTTATAATTAGTACGGTTTTCATGTAAAGATCCAAAGAAATGTAGAGTACTTTAATGACAGTAAATATTTCATGATAGAATGGGGAGTTTAAAAAGGAATTTAAAAAAGTACTTCTAATCGATAACATTTTATTCTTAATAAACTATTAATATATTTATATTAGAGGGAAATTGTGGATTATTTTAACTATTTTTTTTTAAATGTGGATATCTCATATCTAATGATGGTTACATGATTAACCCCTTCCCGACATTTGTCGGAAGTATACGTCATGGAAAGATAGTGCTTCCCGCAATTTGTCATATAATTACTACAAATGGATGGCGCGGATGGCGAATGGTCCGTGCCATCATCCCAGGCTGTCAGCTGTATGTTAGGGTATGTGCACAGGCTTACTAAAAAACATCTGAAAATACGGAGCTGTTTTCAAGGGAAAACAGCACCTGATTTTCAGCTGTTTTTTTAAGCAAACTCGTGCTTTTCGTTGCGTTTTTTACTAACATTTTTGGAGTTGTTTTTCTATAGAGTCAATGAAAAACGGCTCCAAAAACGTCTCAAGATGTGACATGCACTTCTTTTTACGGGTGTCTTTTTACGAGGCATTTTTTTTAAATGGCCGTAAGAAAACGCCACGTCGGAGCAGAATGACGTTTTTCCCATTGAAATCAATAGGCAGATGTTTGGAGGTGTTCTGCTTCTGATTATTTGGCCGTTTTTCATCCGTTTATGACCTGAAAACTGGACGAAAAGAATCCGTGTGAACATACCCTTACAGATGACACCCTGCTGTAATAGTGGGGACTGAAGTCCGCTCCGGTCCGATATTATACCAGGACACTTTCCCAGCAAAATTCCCCAAACTGCAAAGGTGCCGAGTGTGTACCAAAAGATAAGAAACCACACCATTTATCAGTGCAACACTAACCTGTGCATAAAGTATTGCTTCACAGCGTAACACACATCTATGGATTATTTTATTGTATTGCTTTTTTTACCCCATTATTATACCCTCTTATCATACCCTGATGTACTCTGCCCAGCTTACATATGCCCCCACATTATAAACTAAAATACCACTAAAACTCCAAACAAAACTACTACCAAGCAAAATCCACGCTCCAAAAACCAAATGCGGCTGCCTCCCTTCTGTGCCCTACAGCTTGCCCAAACAGCTGTTTACTTCTACATATATGGCATCGCCATACCCAGGAGAACCCTTTTAACAATTTTTGTGCGTCTCCAGTGGCACAAGCTGGGCATGACATATTTGCCACTGAAATGGCATATCTGGGGAAAATAAAAATGTTTACTTTGCACCATCCATAGCGCAATCATTTATGGAAGAGACCTGTGGGGTGAAAATGCTCACTACACACATTAATAAATGACTTGAGGGGTGTAGTTTCCAAAAGGGGTCACTTTTCAGGGGTTTCTTTTATTATTTCACATCAGAGCCTATGCAATTGTGAACCAATACTTTTTAAGTCAGTAAATTAGGCCTCAATTTTGCATGGTACTCTTTCACTCCTGAGCCCTGTCAAATGTTCAGGCAAAAGATTAGGCCACATGAAGGGTGTTTCTAAAACTGGGAAACACAGCAAAATAATTATAGAGTTGTCTTTTCATGGTGGCACAAGCTGGGCATCACATATTGGCATATCTATGGAAAAATTCCCATTTTCACTCTGCAACATTGAATGTACACTAATTTTTGGAAAACACCTGCAGGGTTAACATGCTTACTACACCCCTAGGTGAATACCTTGAGGGTGTAGTTTACAAAATCAGGTCATTTCTGGGGGGTTTCTACTGTTTTGGTTCCACATGGGGCTTTGCAAATGCGACATAGCGCCCAGAAACCAATCTAGCTAAATCAGTTAAAAGGCCAAATGGTGCTCCATCCCTTCTGAGCCCTAACGTTTGCCCAAACAGCAATTTATGACCACATATGGGGTATTGCCGTACTCGGGAGAATTTGCTTTACAAACGTTGTGGTGCTTTTTCTCCTATTATTTATTGGGAAAAGTAACATTTTAGCTAAATCTACATCTTATTGGAAAACAAAATTGAATTTTTATTTTCACTGCCCAATTCTAATAAAATCTAGGAAATATCTGTGGGGTCAAAATGCTTATTACACCCCTAGATAAGTTCCTAAAGTAATGTACTTTCCTAAATGGAGTCACTTTTTGTGAGTTTCTACTGTACTGGTCCCTCAGGAGCTTTGCAAATGTGTCATGGTGCCAAGAAACCAATCCAGCAAGATCTGTGCTCAAAAAACTAAATGATGCTCCTTCCCTTCTAAGCCCTGGGAAGTGCACAAACACCAGTTTATGACCACATATGGGGTATTTATGCACTCCGGAGAAGTTGCTTTACAAACATTGGGGGGCTTTTTCTTCTTTATTCTTTGTGGAAATTTTTTTTTTCTTTTTTTATCTAAAGCGACATCTTATTGGAAAAAAAAATCATTTTTCATTATCACGTCCAATAAAATCTATGAAATACCTGTGGGGTCAAAGTGCTAACTACACCCCTAGATGAATTCCTTGTGGGGTGTAGTTTCCAAAATGGGGTATTTTTGGTGTGTTTACATTGTTTTGGCATCACAAGACCTCTTCAAACTTGACATGGGGCCTAAAATATAATCTAATGAGAAGAAGGCCACAAAATCCATTAGGTACCCCTTTGCTTCTGAGGCCGGTGCTTCAGTCCATTAGTACACTAGGGCCACATGTGGGATATCTCTAAAAACTGCAAACAATCATCTCTGCCCCTACGTAGAGTGAGATGGAGTTTGCATATTCCATATTGCCTGTGACATGGATGCTGCTCCACAGTGCATAGTCTGCTGCTACTCCTGTACCATTTCCTTAGACCAGCAACTGTAGGCCTGCAGCTTCCTGTTCACAATTTAGAATTAACTATCTTCTGCTAGTTGTGATCTGGCCACACCTGACAAATGTAATGTCTGGACAAGCTATGATGGGACATGTAGTCACAAGAGTTACTGCCAGCAAACTGTGATTTCCAAAATTAAGATGGTGCTCAGAAGCTGGACTATTCTCTCCTAAAAAGCCATTTTTATAGGTTGAGTGGGTGATAATAGAAGAACACTGTTTAAATTGCGGGCCAGCTTTAGGGTTGAGGAAATAATTTAATATGTCTGGTAAAGTAATCAAGAGGGGTCCTGGGTTTTTGCATTCCTAATGAATACAAAAATAATTTTGGAAAACTGCACGTTAAAACTGCAAACTTTTCAAATGAATTGGCTGAATTTATCTATATATGCGATTATGCTAGAATATTCAACACACAGAAGGATTGATTTATTAAAAATTGTGTGTCATTTTACTAAGTAACAATAAAAGGTGATACTTTTTCTCTCTTATCTTCAACTGCCTTCAATTGTTGATTGATAAAAAAAACCCGTTATATTACTATTGCTTTAATAACTTGACATTAATATAACATTTTTTTGCAAAGAAGCATGAATTTATAAGGCTCTGTTCACACCTCCGTTAGTTCTTTTCCATCAGACTTCAGTTGCTTTTAAGCGGTCAGAAAAACATAACATGCTGCAGGATTGAATCAAGCAAAACAAACAACAATTGATACCTGACCGAAACATGACTGATCCATAATAAGTGATGGATGATATGAGGGAACAGAATAGATCTGTCATATCCATCATGGCTTCTGTAAAAAAGGGAAATCATGACGCAAGTGTGAGCAGAGCCTTATATAGACTGTTCATATAATGATTCGTGTCCAGGGGCATAAATGACTAGTGATTTCAGGATTCAGTTAATGCAAATATTGTGGGAGATATTTATTTACACTGGTGTACTGTTTAAGTGCACGCCCTGCTATTAAATATGGTGTGGGAGTTTAAACAATGACAGGTCGGACTTGGTGTTGTTTTTGGCTGTCTTAATAATAAAGTATTTTGCAGAAAAACATTATAAATGAGTCGCATTGATTGCGACTTCAAATTCTCGTCCATTTTTCTGCAACATTCTGACCTGATTAGAAAAAGGGGCATATAGGAATCTCAAATATGGTGTTCGGCCCAAATGCTTTATTTTGCAATGTATTTATGCCAGTAAAGCAGTGAAAATGCCTTTATAAATCTTCCCCAATATGTTCTACTTTTTATACATTCATACATGAATAGTATGTTCAAGAAATATAAAAAGCAAAAAACAAAATATACCTAAGAGTAGAGATAGGATTCCCTATAAAAGCATTTCAACCTACATTGTCTTATATATATGAAGGGCACAAGTCTCCAAAATAGGAAATTAGCCCATAGAAGAAATTATACTGCAGCATATTCCCTACTCTTCATACAGCGTGTCGGCATATCCGGAGCTGTGGCATCACTATGAAGACGGGACATAATGGCTCTTCTCTGCTCAAAGTGCCTGACTCCAGCAGCAGGATCTGGGCCTGGCAAGGCGCATACCATTACTCCTCTTGGACAGCTATATACAAAAAGGACACATTGACAGTCCATAGTCTGTAATTAGGGGGTGTTAACGCAATCATGGGCCAAAATATATTAGACTGAAATTTGTAATGGGTATGTCAACCGATACCCGCCCTCCAGTGATTTATCCAGTTTCCAAATCATAGGTAATAGATATATATATCTGAGAGAAAAGATGACACAAGAGACCATGCTTGTATGCTCAAAATCCTTCTCTGCGGTTTATTGATCCAAACAAGTATATAAGTATAATGACAGGAAAGGTGTAGGCTTTGGTTTCAGCCAATCATCTACAATATGATAATGACTCTGATTCAGCCAATGAGAATATTTCAATGCATTATAATAATTCTTCACCCTCCAAGCCCCAGGTGGCCTGAACCTTGTCCCATGGGAAGACACACATTTCAGAGACACAAGTTAATTTGTCTCCTTCTTATCTCACTAGAGAATGGAGACTGCAGATAAGTTTAAATAATTTAAACAGAGGGCTGAACCCCCTTCCCTCATGGTAAACAATGTCATTGTTCATTCGGCCAAGGCTATTTGATCTGCTCCTCACAAGAGTAATAAAACATTCAATTCAAGAACACATAACATAGAATTGCTTCAGGACATCTGCTGACATATTACTTTTTACTTATTAATCTCAAGATGGCTCCTTCAGGCCAAAAGATGGATTCCAATGATCCAAAATGGACGCCTACCATACAAAATGGAGTCCATGCAAAATGTTATCCTTTAAACATATTCTAATCACTTTCACAGGGGGTACATAGTTAATCCTCATTACATACTTGCTCTATGGACTACTCCATGAAAGCTTGCACGTTTTCTACTTGTTTTCCAGCTTACATGTCTGCTGGATCCTTTGCATTGTGAGAGTTTGCATTCAGATGTGATTTAGCATGGTTTAGGAAAGAGTTTGCAGTCTTTCTAAGCGAAGTTGAGGCTCTGTTTTAGACAAGGGAGCACATCTATTCAGGCACAGGTAAGGAATTATAGGTTTAAATACTTATACATGAATAGAGGGGGTCTAGCCAAATTGAAAGGCTATGTAGACCTTTGAAAACATTTTTTTTATTATTATTAATAATAATAATAATAATAATAATAATAATAATAAAACTGTGTATCAGTGTGATTGATACATATTTGTAATTACATTTTTATAAAAAATGTTTTCTTACTTTTTAAGATACAGATGCTTTGTATCCTGTACACAGAGCAGCTGTATCTTATCTTGTACTGAGACCCGAATCCCTCAGGTTAGCGGCACTGACAGGTTCAGTGAAAGTGGGTCCTATGTGTCTGACACGCAGGGTCCACCTGTTATCGAATACATCTAAGTTATGAACTTAGATGTAATCGATGACAGCTACTGTAGGCAAATAGACCTTTGAATTTTTTTTTCAAATGTCTACATAGCCTTAAATTTTGCTAGACTCCCTCTATTACTAGCTTTTAAGTAAGGAACTGCAAAGAAGGGTAGATTAGTATTAAAAAAAAAAGGTTTCAGATATTTGCACTGTACTAAAAACAACTTTATTCCTCTGGCAAACCACTTAAATGCTGTGGTCACTATTGACCGTGGTATTTAAGTGGTTAAATAGCCCCTATAGGAGGTTTCTCTAATCACAGCCATTGCAGTGGGAGCCCAGCTGTCAGTCACAGCCAAGCTCCCGCAGTGTAAACTCACGTGGGCACAGCTTCTGTATCTGCGCAATCACCATCCCGTACATGTATCTCAGGATGCTGGGAGGGGACCTTACCCATGACATGCATGTATGTGGCAATGCGGGAAGGGGTTAAAGAGCGTCTGTCACCAAAATGCTGTTTGTCTGTCTTTCAAGCAATTATTCTGATAAATATATTTCACACCATGACTGCCTCTATGATTTTCTTTAAGAAGAGACCTGCAGTTCTCCTAAATTTGATCTATATTTCTTAACAAAATGACTGCAGATAACATGTCATTAGTGCTTCCACCCATTTGCAGCCCTTATAGAAAATATGATTTATGATGGTGCCTTCTATCTACAAACATGGGTGTTCGCTATGGGGACCAGATTTGCACCCAGTTATGCTAATTTGCATATGGGTCAATGGGAAGTGGCCACTATACACAAAGGAGGCCCACTGCGCACAAACCTGGTATTCGTGCAACGTTTTATAAACATTAGTGTTTTTATATGGAAAGGGGAGTATGACACTTTGAACTCTTTCATTGACAAAATCATTAATAATATTTTTCATGTAAGATTCACACCAACAATAGGCAAAATGTCCCTCCTCTTCTTACCTTACTCTTATCATAGGGAGTCGTCAATTGTTGACAAAAATGTATAAAGAAACAGCTTTATTCTCATAACAAGTTGTTACTTATCTGCGGGGTTAAGCAATATACCCAAGAGGCAATTTATGCAAGTACTGGCATACTGGTCGAAGGTGGAGGCTTTAAATAGGAATACGATTTTCAAAATCACAATTTTCCAAAAGGGCTGTGATTTAAAAAGGCTAGAACAAACACAAAATGAGGAGAGAAAGTCTCCAGAGATACCCTTTTGAAGAGTGGGGAAGATAACAGAATCAAAAGGATAAATTTTCTTAGGTACCACCCATTATCACACAATTTAGTTAGCTTACTACCCCTGATTAAAAAGATCATTACCTCTGATATGGGTAGCTTTGGATTGATTTGTCTAGCCTTTGGCTGGCCATGAAAGCACTTCCATAGTGACATCACTGGGGCTCCTCAAGGACTGCTTATTCAGGTTGACATATCAGCCAAAACATCCACGTTGCATCTGTAACATAGCAAGATTGTATTCTGAAGTGAAGCGGCTTCCAGAGAGAGTTTTGATACCGTTCACCTCCTTTAGTGTTTAAAGACCTATATGTTCCTTACTCACTTAGACATCATACCCCTTGTAATAAGTTGAGTGGTGACCTTCATTACCATGATATAACTGGGCACCATAATTGATGCAGGCCATACAAACAGTACTAACAAGCAAGAAAATTACTTTAGGCTAATAAACCCTTTCCGCTATTGATCAAATTATAAACTTAAACTTGTATTATTTTATTAATTAATAAACAAAAAATAAACTCCTAAGCTTAATAACCTGATGTCTCTGTCAGGAATTATTGTTCCCTTACATCCTGTAGCAGCACAATAATGGGGTATTTCTGCCCCTGTGAAATAGTAGGACAGATGTAATTTTTAATTTAATCAAACTAATCAAGAGTCTCCTCCCTTCATAAGGACATCCAGCCCCTCCTACCATGTGTTTTTTTTTCTGTCTTTTGGACTTGGACAAGATGGGTTTGCAATGCTTATTTGCATTTTGTTACTGTTTTCACATTGTTATGCTGACCTTCTGACATTCCTGGGAGATGTACTATGGGTGTTTTAACCTTATGCAGCCTGGATACTACTGCTGCAACCTGCTATTTGGAGTTTAAATGTTGTGACAAAAAATGCACCTTTGTTTCTCAGATAAGAGTCTTTGAGAAAGTTTAGTATGAAGAGCAATCCTTTTCCACTTGTTCATGTATGCATTTAGTCTGAAGATATTGCTGCACTGCCTCATTGAGTGCAGCTATTGCTTGGTATAAAGTGATAACTATTCTATGTCTTAGATGTCTTCAGCAGGTTCTGGCAACAGAGATTGGAGGAAGCTCCTCAACAGAAACAGTTGCCTGCTAGAGAAGGAGCAATATACTCAGACATATTGGATCATGTCTGCTGTGTAACAAGGGTCTGTGTGCAGCCCCAGCAATAGGTTTTAAAGGAAAACAACCTCCAATTGAGAGCACAGTAGCTGCAGGGACTGTGATATCCCCCTGCCTGTATCTAGCAACTTTTAGGTGCCAAGATTGTTGCCCTTGCATCCTTGCTGGTGAACCATCTCTGCAAGATGATGTCCAAGGCTATGTCAAGCTAATGTGCCCACCTGTGTCAAAGTACAGAAGCTATGTAGCTAAAGGCCTGGCAAGCACCTACAGTGAAGGAAATAAGTATTTGATCCCTTGCTGATTTTGTAAGTTTGCCCACTGTCAAAGTCATGAACAGTCTAGAATTTTTAGGCTAGGTTTATTTTACCAGTGAGAGATAGATTATATATTTAAAAAAAAACAGAAAATCACATAGTCAAAATTATATATATTTATTTGCATTGTGCACAGAGAAATAAGTATTTGATCCCCTATCAACCATTAAGAGTTCAGCCTCCTCCAGACCAGTTACACGCTCCAAATCAACTTGGTGCCTGCATTAAAGACAGCTGTCTTAAATGGTCACCTGTATAAAAGACTCCTGTCCACAGACTCAATTAATCAGTCTGACTCTAACCTCTACAACAAGGGCAAGACCAAAGAGCTTTCTAAGGATGTCAGGGACAAGATCATAGACCATGGGCTACAAAACCATAAGTAAGACGCTGGGTGAGAAGGAGACAACTGTTGGTGCAATAGTAAGAAAATGGAAGACATACAAAATGACTGTCAATCGACATCGATCTAGTGGTCCATTCAAAATCTCACCTCATGGGGTATCCTTGATCCTGAAGAAGGTGAGAGCTCAGCCGAAAACTACACGGGGGGAACTTGTTAATGATCTCAAGGCAGCTGGGACCACAGTCACCAAGAAAACCGTTGGTAACACATTGCGCCGTGTCGTGGAGCGGGTTAGTGGACCCACTAGGCCGTACCGCCGCAGCGGGGAGGCAGCTGGCCAAACAACAGGACACCCCAGAAATACAATGTCCCGCACAAGGGTACCTGAATAGTCCAGATGGGGGCCGCAGCTCTGGCACAGATGAGATGGGTGCAGCAGATGGCGCCAAACGTGGCGGATGACACAGGAGCCGCAAGTTGCGCCAGACATGGCAGATTCCTCCGGACGTGGCAGATGACACAGGACGTGGCGGATTCCTCTGGACGTGGCAGATGACACAGAACGTGGCGGATTCCTCCGGACGTGGCAGATGACACAGGACGTGGCGGATTCCTCCAGACGTGGCGGATTCCTCCAGACGTGGCAGACGACACAGGATGTGGCGGATTCCTCCAGACGTGGCAGATGACACAGGACGTGGCAGATTCCTCTGGACGTGGCAGATGACAGGACGTGGCAGATGACACAGGACGTGGCACAACTTGGTACTAGGGCAAAGCACGGGAAACAGGAACGGGGAACAAGGTACGGGTAACAACAGGAACGGGAAACACTAAGGGACCATTTGCAAGACAGACTGGGAAAACTAACAACGCTCAGGCATCGAACTAGGGGGCTGGACCCCTCTTATAGCCCAGGGTACTCACGGGTCAAAGGTTGTTCAAGATGTCCGGTGCGCGCGCTGCCCCTTTAAGAGCGGGGACGAGTGTGCGCGCGCACCCTGCGGGCTCCGGCGGAGGTGAGTGGATGCAAGTGCTGGCGTCTCCTGAGGAGGAGGCTGGGGCCAGCACTTGCCGACTCGTGGCTGCGGCTGTCAGCGGGAGGCTGGAGCTGCCAGCCCGCAGCCACGGACATTACACGCCGTAATGGATTAAAATCCTGCAGTGCCCACAAGGTCCCCCTGCTCAAGAAGGCACATGTACAGGCCCGTCTGAAGTTTGCAAATGAACATCTGGATGATTCTTAGAGTGATTGGGAGAAGGTGCTGTGATCAGATGAGACTAAAATTGAGCTCTTTGACATTAACTCAACTCGCCGTGTTTGGAGGAAGAGAAATGCTGCCTATGACCCAAAGAACACCATCCCCACGGTCAAGCATGGAGGTGGAAACATTTTGTTTTGGGGGTGTTTCTCTGCTAAGGGCACAGGACTACTTCACCGCATCAATGGGAGAATGGATGGAGCCATGTACCATCAAATCCTGAGTGACAACCTCCTTCCCTCCACCAGGACATTAAAAATGGCTTGTGGCTGGGTCTTCCAGCACGACAATGACCCGAAACATACAGCCAAGGCAACAAAGGAGTGGCTCAAAAAGAAGCACATTAAGGTCATGGAGTGGCCTAGCCAGTCTCCAGACCTTAATCCCATTGAAAACTTATGGAGGGAGCAGAAGATCCGAGTTGCCAAGCGACAGCCTCGAAATCTTAATGATTTACAGATGATCTGCAAAGAGGAGTGGGCCAAAATTCCATCTAACATGTGTGCAAACCTCATCATCAACTACAAAAATCATCTGACTGCTGTGCTTGCCAACAAGGGTTTTGCCACCAAGTATTAAGTCTTGTTTGCCAAAGGGATCAAATACTTATTTCTCTGTGCACAATGCAAATAAATATATATAATTTTGACTATGTGATTTTCTGTTTGTTTTTTTAATATAATCTATCTCTCACTGGTAAAATTAACCTAGCCTAAAAATTCTAGATTGTTCATGTCTTTGACAGTGGGCAAACTTACAAAATCAGCAAGGGATCAAATACTTATTTCCTTCACTGTATATAGGAGACCCAGTGGTTTAAGGACTGTTCAAAGATCCATATGGAATGAAAGAATTGGGATTCCTTCTTCAGGAAGTTCTAAGCATTGCCAGGGGCAATGCCTCAAGTCAATTTATCATTGTAATGGAAATTGTGGAAGTTCATCCGGTCAAAGGACCAGGATGTTGACCAGGGGGAAGCTCTCGTCTCCACCTCAACCGGGCCTAGGGCCCTCTAAGTGGATGAAGCTTTGGAATAAAGCTATGATTGCAGAAGAGGAAACACCTAAAATACGGTCCATGTTTCCTTTAGATGGGCTACATTTAAGCAGTGAGGTCTTCCTCCAAGATTATATAGCTATCGCCAAAACCGTCCAGGCTATTGTACCTGCTGAGTCAGGTCAAATCTCCAAGTGTGCGCCTGAACGGCCTATTCTGTTGAGCAAGGCCAATGGTGCAATTCATTATGGACCGCAGAAGTGCACAGCAACCCGTTGCACTCCAGCTGTTGTGGAACTACAATTCCCAGCATTTCCTGACAGCCAAATACTTTATTTTTTATGGAATAATATTTTAAAAAAAACTAACCTACAGCTAAGCTAAACATGGCGGACTAGGCCATAGGTGCCTGCTCTCGTCAAATCGCAGAAGTTGCTCAGCTTGAATCCTCACAAGTACCAGCGTGGGAGAGCTTGCTGGGAATACGTTTCTAGATCCAATGACTTCTGGAAATCTCCGGGGCTAACCAAAAATGGATTCTAACCGATCCAAGGCGATATAAATGCCAGAGTTATATGTGATGATATCATCAATTTGACCCCTGACTACCTGGGTGATACTATCCCAACATGTAAGGTTGTCAGACAGGACTATGGTCATATACAGCCCTGGCAGACACTCTCTCTGGCTTAAACCCTGAGTCACAGTTAATGCTTCTAAGTACAGCATCTGTGAGTTAAAGTATGAGTCAGTAGACCCTTTAGGTCCGAGCTGACTAAAGTTTTATAGAGCTTCTCTAAGAAGAAGGTAGAATCATTACCGCAGTCAGTTCAGGTAGTTCAAAGTGAAACTCCCTCTGACATCACAGAAGTCAATACCGAGGCAGACCAAGGTTCCCTTGAAGGGAATTAAGAGGCTCCATAGCCCTTAACAAAGTCAATCAGGATGACCGAGCACTCTAGGGCTCTGCATTAAGTTGCACTTCCCCCTGAAGGCGGTGATTCTGATTCCACTTCTGACACCAGAAGGACTAAACTCTGACACCGGATACCTTCCTGTAAGGGGATCCTCCAACTCTCTTCTGAAGCTGGCAAGGTATAATCCTTCTTACGGTTGAAGATCAGGCAGTCCGACTATTCAATAGACTTCCTCTGAAAGAATTTCCCGTACTGCTCCTTTACATCAGGTCATCCTGGATGTCTCCTTTCTACAATTCCTAGAAGGAAAGGTATCAACCTCCTATTCTTCAGAAAGAAGAAAAGTCAAATAGGAGACAATTACATCCATGGAAATGAGATGTCATAGCCTCCCTAGTCTTGAAGGATGCATGCCTTCATATAGAGATTTTCTTAGAGGCAGAAAAAATGGCAAAGTACAGCTGTGTCGATATGAGGCAGTGTCAAGCTCCCTGCAATTCACAGCTGTTTTCTTCGGGATCTCTTCAGTTCCTCACACCTTTTCTAAGGTGGTGACCGCAATAGCTTGCCTATAGGAACACAGGAGATACCTGTGGTTCCATACCTGGGCCATTCATTTGATGCACAACCTCCAAACTACTGTCCAGTAATTCCAATGCTGTTGGTTAATAAATTGGGAAAGTCAGACATTGGTCCAGCAAGAACAAGAATTTTCTTAGGCTTTGTCATAAATTCCCAGGAGATATTCTCCCCCCCCCCCCCTCCTGCTTGGCAGGAAAGAATATGGGCAGCAGAGGGGCTTATGTTCATGTCAGCAGCTGCAGAGGCATTTCTTTGGGCCTTAGGACACTGGCGACCCCTCCAGAGAGAGATCCAGAACCGAAAGGTGATGCAACCCGGAGTGGTTGAACAATAGGTGAACCCTGTCATTACAAACACATGAATCCATCAGATATGGAGACAGCTTAGGGACGTGAGGTGCCTGGTCCAGAGAATTGGATCTAGTTGATTACAGATGCATCTCAACTAGGTTGGGAATACTCCTAGAGTGGTAGATAGACTGGGCCTCAAAGAGTCCCCTCTAGAGTTCTATGTCCTTGATCCTAAAGAAACTCAAAGAGGTAGGGTGGTAGCCGATCAGAACCCCTTCTCAGCAAGGTGGGAATGATCTTGATTTGGAAAGAGTTTAATCTACCCATGCTCTGCTGTATATATGCAAGGCTCTGACTGATTCAAAGTCTAACAGTCCAGGAGCAATGTCTCTGAATCTAGAGATCTTTAAGCAGATCAACAGGATGTGGGAAGTACCAGAGATTGATCTCATTGCCAACAGGTTCAGCGCCAAGGTTGAAATATTCTCTCCCTTTGTCAGGGTGACAATCTCTTGGAAGTGGATGCCCTGTCCATCCCTAGGAGTTTCTAGCTGGCCTATGTTTTCCCTCCGGTTTCCTTGATAGCCAGGGTATTGATGAAAATCAGGCAGGACCAGGCCATGGTAAAAGCCATCATACTGTTCTGGCCACAGAGGTCATGGTATTCTGACCTCATTCAAATGAGTCGAGGGGGTAACTGGATACTTCCCCCAATGCTGAACTTGGTGTCTCAGGGCACTCAACTCTGCCAGGACCTCAAGACATTCAACCTGACAGCCTGAAGGTTGACCAGCCGTTTAGAAGATAAAGGGCTCTCCAATCAATTCATGAAGACCTGCCCACAGTCCAGGTCTGGAACTACTAACAAGACTTACGCAAAGGGCGAATTGATTGTTTCAGGTTTATATTCCATTTAGTGTGGATAGTTGCAACCCGCAACATAACAACATCCTACACTTCCAGCAGGAACGATTTGGGAATGGACTAAGTCTATCAACCTGGAAGGTCCAAAATTTACTCCAGTCTGCATTTTGGGTAAGATCACAAGAGCCCTTAGTGAAAAGTTTCCTGAAACTGTCTGCTAAATGAGACTTGTTATCCTCAGACCTATTGCAAAAGGAGACTTTGCATTAGTCCTAAGAATTTTAGGAACAACTAATACTGAACCTCAGAAAGAGGTCCCACTTAATTACTTTTCCTTCTGGTCATAATCAAGGGCGGACAAAGGCGGTGGAGAGCCCTGTGTAGGGGGTGGTGTGTGTGGGACCCCATACACTCCAATTGTTTACCATGGTACGCTAGGTTGTGTCATTCCAATGGTGCACCAGTAACGGCAAGCACGGTTTTGGTCCCTCAATTTTGTTATACTGGTCTCCTGTTCATCGACACGGTTTGCACATGAGGAGTGTCCGCCCCTAACCATAACATCTGTCAGAACAGGGGAACTTCAAGCCTTGTCATCATACATCAAATTCCTCCAGCACAGGGTCTAGCTGAAGCTACTACCAAACTTCACTCCAAAGTTCCTTATTTCTAACTTGAAATCAGGTCAACTCCCTTCCAGTGTTCTGGCACCAGTCTTCCTCTCATGAGGAACATAATCTCTATTCCTAGATCTCTGCTGTTGTCTTGAGATCCAGTTGCTTGGAGTAAGAGATTAGGAAGGTTGGGAATTTATTGTTTCTGTAGAGAAACAAAGACTTAAAAGCCACTAAACCTACCCTGGGTAGATGAAGTGTAGAGGCCAGTAGTCTGGCTTACAGTGTTAGATCTCCGATTCACCTCATTTAGTCTAAAACTACTCTACTAGAGCAGTGGACACCTCTTGGGCTGAATAAAGTCTGATCCCGCTGGATCAAATTTCTGTGCAGCTTGGAGCTCGCACTTAATATTTATCAACCACTATGGACTGAATTTTGGTTCTCTGAAGAGAGACGGCTCTTGAGCAGTCAATCTTGAGTTCCACCATTAAAGAGGGCCCTCCCTATGGGGTTTCTTCTTGCTATTTCCCCATTATTGTGCTGCTGTAGGACGTAAGGGAAGAGTAGATTTCTAACGTTAATCGGTTTTCCCCTTGTCCTAGTAGGAACACAAGCTTCCTGCCCTATTTAAGCCTACTACTTTATAATAAACACATGGTAGGAGGGGCTAGACCTCCCTATGTAGGGAGGAAACTCTAGTTGATTAGTTTGATTAAATTAAAAATTCCATCTGTCCTACTAATTCACAAGGGCAGAGATACCCCATTATTGTGCTGCTGCTAAGACTAAGGGGAAACAGATTAACGTTAGAAATCTACTTTTAATGTTCCTATAAGATTGATGCCCTCAGGCAAAACAACTTTGATCACCAAACCAATTGTTCTGCAGTAGGGCAATATGTAATTGTTGAACAATAATGCCTAGTCTCTTAGCTGATTGCTTAACATACGGCTACAAAATATCATTCATTGAATGCTGTATGTATAAAGTACTCAGCTTTCAGAGAATCGATCGCCTCGGGCAACTGCAGTCGGGACTCGAAGGCTGGATTCACATTGTGTATTTTTGTTGTGTTATGAAACGCTGCAACAAAAACACATCTGAAAAAACCCATGCAGTTTTACAAAGTATTGTATCAGCCTATGACCACTAATTTAAAAACCAGATTATAGCTGAAACATTTAAAAAGTATGCATTTTTATAAAAACACATGCATTACATACAACAAAAATGTAACAATGTGAACCCAGCCAAAAACGATTTTGATTATTAAAAAAAAACTCAGTGTCAGCCTCCCCTACATGTTTTGCTGACTAACGAGTCTTTACGGCTTCGATGCAAATGGTGTGGAATGACATGCTTAATAACTACTTAGAATCTTGTGTCTGTTGTCATAAAACCAGTCCCCCAAGATTATCCAGTAAGAGGGTAGGTTAGGAGGGTCTATTTTTCTTGTGGCAATTAAAATGGTCCACATAAAATGACAGGCACAATAGTTTCCAATAGCCTGATTGCCAAGATTACCCAATCATAGTCACCTCTGTCCGCTTGCCTGTTAGAACGGAATCATCATTACTATTTGTATACTGTAGCTGCAAATCACACAGTTTCAAGTCACCTGCAGAACAGCTGTGTTTTTTTTTCTGGTTAGATTTGATTGCTGATTAACTTGGCTGTGTCATATCCCAATGCATGTGGTATTGGTGCATGCACAGAATATTGGCGATACCTAGTATTTTAGAAAGATTTTGTTTTGATTTGGGTTGAGTGTTAAAGCTTATATTTATAGGATTAAACAGCTGATTGCTCAAATATTTGACCTAGCATGCTCTGCTTATCTAAATTGAATCTGATTGGTAAGAGTCTGTTCCACCCTTTAGACTGATTTAGACAAAGGCAGACTCATTCACTTCAAAGTAAAAGTTACTAAAAAAAATCATAAAGAAACACAAAAAAAGTTAGCAAAATTAAATTGGATATTTTGCTAGGTATTACTTAACATTTTTAGAACATATCAACACAAGCTTTCTATTATAGAACTGCATTTGCTGCATATAAACAATGGAGTGATATAAAAGTGAATGGGGCATAACTGCAAGTCCACACAGCTCATGGACAGACTTAGCACTGTTTTGGAAAAAAGCAGACACTGATTTATAATCGTGAACCACCCATTTTAGAAGATATTTGTTGCCAGTCTGGACATCAAAACGTCTTCTTAACCAAATTAAATAATTTTTCATTTATATTCTGTTTCTTTTGACAAGATAACTTACTGTTTTACTTTACATTATAAATGGTGCTAAAATTCTTTTTTTCACGACATTCTAGATGTTTTCGACTGTCAAAGCTTTCCATAATCTGGCCCTAACACAATAATGATTGACTCTCAACGTTACAGAATTTCTTTTTTCAATATATTTGAAACGTTATTGTTTACACTTCAATGCACTAAGTCTAATTGCGGACATCTGACTGTGTTACTTGTTTTTACTCAAACCAAAGACAAATACAATGAGTGTATTTTATTATAAGGAAATGGGATGATACACTAGACTCCTGTTCAAGTAATGACAAGGTGACTATTTTCTTTCTTTTATTTTACTGCTAAGGTCACATTTGTATATCAGTACAAAGGTAATTTAGGAAAACTCTTTGAGTTATCTCAAGGATAACATTGTTACAAAGCTGGTGTCATGATACATAGTACACAAAATACTGGAAGTGTCTAAATTGTGAAAGTCTGTTTTCTCTGCTGTAATTAGTATTCACTACAGATCACTATAAAGTGTCAGACTTTTCTTGGAATTTTCTTGTATTTGCTGACAAGATGATAAATAATGATTGCATTTCTAATCCAGACAATAGTTAAATGCATTATTTATTCTCCCTATTTTATCACTAACAGTAATTTCACACAATAGATTAGTGGAGGGATACAGATACAATCGAACTGCTCAAAAAAGCAACTTGTGTAAAAACTATGTAGGTTGCTGCCACAAATGGAAGAGAAAATATTACACATTGCAAGTAGTAATAGATCATCCGCTCATGCAATAAGCAGTAAGTGAATTTAAACATGCAATGAACAAGTCATACCAGAAAAACAGAATTTCTCATTTAACTGTGTATTATGAGAACTGAAAATAACAGTACACCATAAAAACAATATGTCATGATGTCACAATGAGCTGACAAACTCCGCTCTGCTACATAAGCACCATAAAAAATATGGCAATACGCAAATATCTTTGCACATGCAGTATAATTTTGTATCATGAACAGATGGCATGTTTTTCTGCATTATCCATGATGAAGGCCTTCATTCACCATTTACAGATGTAGCCGTCTTTATCTTGACTTTTAACGCAATAAATACACTGTGTCAAGCAACTTTAACTTGACCTTTTCAATAGCTTTTGTTGTGTGATATCAGCTGCAGCAAGTTATCAGAGTCAAGATAAAGATGGCTACATCCGTATGTAATGACAGGGATAGGGAAACAGACAAGTGAGCCCTAATCTACCCGCCACTCAGTCCCTGCCTACTTGCAACGACCCGCCCTAGGCGACGGGGTACAACTGGGCGACGGTCCCTACACTCAGTAAGTGCACGACAGACAACCAGACAAGGAAACACAGAACAAAGGGAAACGGGGAAGTTGCCCACGGGAACAACAAGAGAAGTAAACGAGCCGAGTCAAACCAGGAGAGTACGAGGTGCCAAACGCAGAGCAGGAGATTAGTGAACAAGCCGAGTCAAACCAGGAGTGTACGAAGTACCAAACGCAGAGCAGAAGAGTAGTCAGTAAGCCAGGGTCATATGAAGCAGGGTCAAATAGTACAGAAGCTGCAGCAGGGCCAGGAAACCAACAGAGAAGAATCACAAGCAAGGAGGAACAGGAAAGTCAGGTATAAATAGACAGAGGGCGGGAGCTAGCTCCGTCTGGCCAGACTGTGATAGGCTCTGCCACTCCTAAGCCTGCCATCCTGAGTGGTGGAAGATGGGGTCAGTCTCACTAACATAGGAGCAGGTGCAGACTGATTACCAATGGGCGTGGATACAGAAGCTGTGCCTTGCAGATCCTTTACAGTACCCCCCCCCCTTTTATGAGGGGCCACCGGACCCTTTCTAGGTGGACCTGGTGTATTGGGGAAACTAAGGTGGAACCTCCTGACCAATACCCCAGCGTGAACATCCCGGGCGGGTACTCAAGTCCTCTCCTCAGGCCCGTATCCTCTCCAATGGACCAGGTACTGGAGGGAGCCTTGGACCATCTTGCTGTCCACAATCTTGGCCACCTCGAATTCTACCCCCTCAGGGGTGAGAACGGTGACAGGAGGTTTCCTCGAGGGAGCCAAGGACGGGGAGCAGCGTTTAAGGAGGGAGGCATGAAACACGTCGTGTACTCGAAAAGATGGGGGCAACTCCAGTCGGAAGGAGACAGGATTGAGGACTTCAATGACCTTGTACGGCCCTATAAACCGGGGAGCAAACTTCTTGGACGGGACTTTAAGGCGCAAGTTCTTAGACGATAGCCACACCAGATCCCCGACCACAAGCAAGGAGGAACAGGAAAGGCAGGTATAAATAGACAGAGGGCTCTCCCACTCCTAAGCCTGCCATCCTGAGTGGTGGAAGATGGAGTCAGTCTCACAGACATAGGAGCAGGTGCAGACTGATTACCTATGGGCGTGGATACAGAAGCTGTGCCTGGCAGATCCTTTACACCGTACCTTAATATTTTTTTGTATCATTGTTCACACCTGCATTGGTGTTTTTCCTGTCGTTCTCCCCTGTCAGAGGAGCAGAATAACAAAAATACCTGAAGCGCTGGTTCAGTGTTACGACGTCGGTTCTGCCAGTTCTGTTGTACACCATCGGCGCATGACAAAATTCATTGACTTTATTGGGTTATGTCGGGACACCGTCAGGGTATTTATGGTTTTACCGTAAATAATAGCGCAGCATGCTGCACTATAAATTCCAATATTTTCACCCTGATCTGTGACAGAGCCTCCAATGCATCTGTGAACAGGCCCTTTGGGGATGTTTAGTGCAAGCCATCTAAATATTATCATTGTTTGGCAATCTTTGTTGTGTGTTAGGCAGAGTTACACAATGGCCTTGCTGATTTACATTAATTCATTAGGCAGTAATTCTGGTGTAAACTTGTTTCTTGTTATACAATGTTTATATAATGACACCATGTAACCCTGTCACTAAGCAAAGTAAACTACATACCCACATCCTAATGCAGTAGTTACTATGTAGGTCAGCATTAGGCCGGGTTCAGAAGTAGCGTAAGTACTGCAAATTTTCTGCAACGGATTTCATTGCGGAAAATCCGCAGCATAATACAGTAGCAGCAAAGTGGATGAGATTTGAACAAATCTCATCCACACGCTGCATAAATGATAAGCGTGAAAAAAGCCCACAAATTGACCTGCGGTGTGATTTTTTAATCCGCAGGATGTCAATTGTATTTGGGTAATCCCTGCTTTTTTTGTTGTGGGTTTTTCCCATTAAATCAATGGGAAGGTAAAATCCGCAACAAATATCAGATGTTGCGATTTTTGCGGCGGCAAAGCTGTGATCCTGCTGCAAAAATCGCAACTCAGGAAAAAAAATCATATAATTACACGGAATTTTGTGCTTCTTCGTTCCTGCATTGGTCACATTGGATGAAATGTCATCCCAAGGCTGCAGAATGTCGGGACATCAGGACGTGGGATAGGCGCATCACCATGGTAAGTATATAAAAAAAATAATTATTGTAGGATTTACGTAGCGGACATTCCTGGTGGAAAAAAATGCACGACAATTTGGTGTGGTTTTTCGGACAATATCCCTGCGGACGTCAGGGCAGATACACTGTGTACCTTTACACAGCATATCCGCCCTTTGGGAACCTTTCGAAAAAAAAATCAGACCACACCAGAGATGGCAGAATAAACCATGATCACCTAAGATTGAATTATATGGAACTAACTTCCCAGATGAGCTTGACTTTCCTGTGCTGGATACTTTATTTGGTTAGGTCTATGCACAATATATCATTATATTATTATATTAGATCATGGTTGTTTTTCAACTTTTTAGGGTGAAATTGCATTGTATTATGGTAAATTACAAATTCAACTTTATCCTAAAATGACACTCAACAAAAGCTGAAAAATATGGATGTCCTGGATCACTTATTGAAGTTGACCTGTGGTACATGGGTAGACAATTATGTGATGGTGTGTTGACCTCACTTTTTATTATTGGTCATGCATATCCAAAGTTTTTGTAGCTCTTTAAACAGGTTGTCACAGCATTAAATGTAATTGCAACATAATTCAACATAAAAAATTAACAAGTTTCGCAATTTTTGAGCTGAATAAGGGTGGACATGCATGCTTCGTTCCATTCTCCAATTCTGCCACTGGCTGGATCTTCTTTTGGAAGGGCAGATTTATTTTCTTGACAGCCAATAGAAAATGCTTTCTTCTCCACGTTCTTCCCTGCCTGTCAGTTAAGACACTGAGTGGTTCTGACAAGTAGAGAGGAAGCATTTTCTATTGAGAAAATACCACTTGAAATGTGGTTGGAGACACTGAAACATATAGAAGAGCCAACAGTTTGCTCATTTGAAGAGAGAGCCTGCATACAGCATTGCTTACATACAGCATTGAGCTCATACCTCTCCTGCTCATCCTCTCACTGTGTGTAAGCGGCAGACTCTCCATCTTCGTGAGTTACATGGGACTGGGCTCTCCCTCTAAAAAGATAGACATTGTGGGACATTTGAGAAATTTCTCCCAGGGAGGCGGCAAAGGCATTGTACAGGACAATCCGGCTCTATTAGCTATGAGAGGGGGGGGAGCTAAAACAGAAAACCCCCTGAGATGCCAGCCTGAAGGAAATCTAAGAGCAATTGGAGCAATTAAAGGACAGTTCTATGGATCCAAGTGAGTTACAGAGCTGGTTCTAGATTTGTTATATACTATAATATGTTACATTTTCTTTTTTTATATAATGTGCCTAGAGATTTATGGTGCAATGTGTTTCAACTTGGTAGAGCTAAAAATTGTGATTAAACACAGGGCCAGCTTTTGGGGTGTGCGACCTGTGCGATCACACGGGGTGCATCACCCCAGCAAGAGGAAGGGTGTGCTACGCTGCTTCCCTCCCCTTGCGTTTCTGAAGCGCTCAGCAGTGCCGCCCAATCACATAACATTTGTCCACTCATGCCCAGTGGCGTCAATAGCACCGGGGGGGGGGGGGGCTCGGTGATAGCAACTGCCACATTCACTTTTATCTGCGTCCTCAGGACGCATACAATTGAATAGTATAGACACGTTAGGCCCGCAGCCTATAAGATGCTGGGACAGAGTCCCTGTATATGCAAGCGTGATGGCGTCACTGCATCACACTGGTCTATGCATGTGTCCTGTCTAGATACTGTGGAGGGGTCTTTCCTTCATGGGAATTGGGCTAGGTAAGTAAATTATTTTTTTTTGTTTTGGGGGGGTTGCTGTGTGGCACTATCTACAAGCGGGGGCTGTATATCTAAAACGGGGATTGCTGTGTGGCACTATCTACAAAGGGGGTTGTGTGGCACTATGCAGGGAGGAGGGCTGTGTGGCACTATCTACAAGGGGGGGGGGGTGTGGCACTATACATGGAGGGAGGGCTGTGTGGCACTATACAGGGGGGTGGCTGTGTGGCACTATACAGGGTGAGGGCTGTGTGGCACTATACAGGGGGAGGGCTGTTTAGCACTACAGGGGAGGGCTGTTTGGCACTATCTAGGGGGGCAGTATAGCACTAACTACAAGGGTGTGTGTGTGTCACTATCTACAAGGGGGAGCTGTGTGTGACTATCTACAAGGGGGGCTTTGTGGCACTATCTACAAAGGGGGACTGTGTTCTTCTATACAGGAGGCTGTGTGTGTGGCACTATCGACAGGGGGCACAAAGGGTGCACAGTTACTGATGGGACACTTTTAGGGTATGTTTACGGACGTAATTCAGGCTCCAAACCGTCGGCAAACATCTGCCCATTGAATTCAATGGGTCTTACGATGTTCTGTGCAGACGGGCTTTTTTTTTTAAAAAGACTGCCGCCTCAAAGAAGTGCATGTCACTTCTTGGGGCGCAATTTGAACCATTTTTCATTGACTCCATTGAAAAACAGCTCCAATTACATCCGTAGTGGACGCTGGTAAAAACACTTGCACTTGCAAAAACGTCTGAAATTCAGGAGCTGTTTTCGCTTGATAACCGCTCCGTAATTTCAGACGTATTTTACGTTTGCATGTGAACATACCCTAATTGTGTCGAGCACTGAGGGATCATTATTACCATCTGGGGCACTGTGGATTACGAGATGGTTTAGAGGATATCGTAAAGAGGGGGAGGGTGCTGGAAAATCTAGAAACCAAAATGATGGGTGTCAAATTCTGCAGAGACGATTCATGGCTGGAATAATATGTCACAGTGGTCTGGACCGGAGAGAGAAAAATATGGAAATTGAACGACTCTAACCAGAGAAAACATCACCTGTGAGTCACTGGATATAAATGTGCTGTAATAACTTATATTGTCTGCAGAGCTCCTGTGTTTAACTGGCATTTACCACTATATGGTCGCTATATGGTATTAATATTATATAGTATTATTCAGTAACAGTATGGGGTATTAGTCAGTCACTATGTGTTTATGGTGTGGAGGTATTATTCAGTAACAGTATTGGGGTATTATTCAGTCACTGTGGTTATGGTGTGGCAGTATTATTTAGTATCTGTATGGGGGTATTAGTCAGTCACAATGTGGTTATGGTGTGGTGGTATGATAGTAATAGGGAATTGTGTTCAGTAACCGTATGCAGGCAATATTTATATTTAAATATCTGGTATAGTGGTATGATTTAATAACTGTACATGTGTGTGTATGTAGATAGATAGATAGATAGATAGATAGATAGATAGATAGATAGATAGATAGATTAGATAGATAGATAGGATAGATAGATAGGATAGATAGCATAATTGCAGCACTCAGAAGATCATTTCAAAAATAGAAAATTGTGGTTTATTCCATGTCAGATGCTACGTTTCAATCCTATCACAGGACCCTTCTCAAGCAAAAGTGATATGTGCATGCCAGGGTTATATACCCATGGAAAGTGATTACATCATTAGCAGTGTTAATTACAAACATACAAAAAATGCTTGAAAATGGCATATAAAATACAATAAAAACGTGATCAATTACATATGAGTGTTACATATACATACATTGTAATGTGCATTGTGCATTGTACTAAATAACAATTTTATATTATGAATGTTTATATCGATATTTGTATAAGGGAGGAAATCCAAGCCACTCACCAATCACAGGACAGCAGACAAATGTTCAGAATATCATTAAATCAGCAGTCTAACTACATAGCGTCTTCAAAGAGCAACAGAGCATGCATGTACTCACATCATGACATGTGATATAACGGCCAATCAAAAAGAAGCGTCTCATTGTTACATGGTTGCATTACATTGAATATAACCTAATGAAGCGCGTCCCGTAGTCTAGGCTACGGATACCGTTCATCCAGTGCTCTATGAAGACGCTATGGGTCTTTCCATGGGTATATAACCCTGGAATGCACATATCACTTTTGCTTGAGAAAGGTCCTGTGATAGGATTGAAACGTAGCATCTGACATGGAATAAACCACGATTTTCTATTTTTCCAATTATCTTCTGAGTGCTGCGATTATTTACGTTATATATCCAAAGGACCATTTGGGATTATGGTCAAAGTCGCATAGCACCATTTTGCTTGAAGCTGTTAACAATTTTTGAAGTGCTGCTATCTTTTACCTATTATGGATTAGATAGATAGATAGATAGATAGATAGATAGATATACAATATACAAAAATGGCGCCAGCACTCTGCGAACACTAATGTCACCTAAACACTATAAATAAATAAATATGCATCAATGCAAAGAAAAGCATAAAAGAAAAAGCGGCAACTCGCCATCTTGTATAAAATGTGTTTATTTCTGCTCATGAAAATTCCATAAACAAGGGATGAGGGAGGATGATCCTAGCGGGCAACAGCCTGTTTCGTGTAACAGCACTTCCTCTGGCCCTATCTATCTTGTCTATGGACATTTCATGAGCAGAAATAAATCAAATTTTATACAGGATGGTGAGTTGCCGCCTTTTCTTTTATGCATTTCTTTGTATTAATGGATATCCAGATACTTACTCTTCAGCTGAGAACCACCGTGACCTGTTATACAAACATCCCTCCGGAGACATACCCGCTCCTAAGATAAAGCGAAGCCTGTTAGTAGTGCTGACTTATTGACTTTCTTTTTGTTTTACATAAATAAATATACCTTGCTGCTGAATCTACTTACAATACTGAGGTTGTTAGCACACATTTTTATCAAATTTTGTGAGCCCACCTGCCACTACAAGCCGACCTCTATAAGGTGGGTCCCTACGCTGCTCGTGCCCCCAGAACTGAGACTAAACCTACATATACCTGGGAATGGTAGGAAGCAGCATAAAACTAATTAAAATCACACAGGGCAGAAATGGGAGGAGTACAAGTTCAACAATATAGATATAGATATATAGAGATTTTTTTTGTGAGAGAGGGGGACACAAGCTTTGGGGCTTGCAACACTCCTAGATGTGGTAAAACTCAGTGATACAGTTCTCTGCACACCGTCTTCTGAATTGATTACATTACTGATTCATTAATTCTGCATTTGGGGCCCCAAAGCTGCCTTCCGGCCTGGGCTGTTCTTCCTTGCTTCAGTGCTTGTGCTGCACTGAAACTGACACATGACGTGTCATGTGACATTACGTTGCAATGTATGTGTCATGTCCATGGCCATGGGCTGTCAGGTTCACTAACCTCCTGACGGCCGCAGCCATGGGTCTGCAAGCGCTGGCCCCAGTCTCCTCCTCAGGAGACACCAGCGCTCACTTCAACTCACTTCGGCCAGGTCGCGTAGGGTGCGCACGCACGCTCGTGCCCGCTCTTAAAGGGGCAGCGCGCGCACCGGACCTTAATGTGAAATCAGCCCATGAGTGCCCTGGACTATAAGAAGGGCCCAGCCCCTTGCTTCCATGCCTGAGCGTTGTTTGTTGTATCCTAGTTTGTCAGAACAAATGTTTTCCTAGTGTTTTCCAGTTCCCAGTGTTCCCTGTTCCTGTATCCTGTATCCCGTGCTATCCTGGTCAAGTGCCGTGCTGTGCTGTAGTCGTGCTGTGCTGTATTCCACGCCTGTCCTACTACTCCACGCCTGACGTCTAACTGCTGCCTAGTCCCGGTCGAGCCTGTCTTACTACTGTCCGAGCTGCCACAGGTACCCTATACGAACTATAGACTGTGACCTGCGCCCTGTTGGCCAGCTGCCATACCGCCAATGCGGTACGGCCCAGTGGGTACATGAATCCTACGTGACAGTATGTCAGACACCGGGGCCGAAGCAGAGAAGGAGCGCCCAGTCATGAGTGAAAACCAACCAAAGCACACTCTGCTGGCCTCCAAGATATTATTTATACTTTTTGAAGACACTTGGGAGACATTATACTGTGTGGGAAGCACTAAAGGGGGAATTATACTGTGTGTGTGGGGGCATAAGGGGTTATTGTACTGTGTAGGCAGTAAAGGTGGCATTATACTGTGTGTGTGGGGCACTAAACTTTACTATGGAGGAGGGCAATAAGGGGCATTATACTGTGTGAGGGCTTTATAGGGGGCATAATACTTGGGGGTAGTTATGGGGGCATTTTACTGTATGGAGCACCTATGGCGGCATTATACTGTGTGGGGGCACTAAAGGAGCATTATACTGTGTGAGGGCATTAAAGTGGGCATTATACTGCATGGTGGGTGCTAAAGAGGGCAATACACTGTGTGGGGGCACTAAAGGGGGAATTATACTGAGTGTTATACTGTGGAGGCAGTAAAGGTGGAATTACACTGTGTGTGGGGCACTAAAGGGGGCGTTATACTGTGGGGGCAGCTATGGGGGTATTATACTGTATGGAGCAGCTACAGGGGAATTATACTGTATGGGGGCACTAAAGTGGCATTGTACTATGTGCGGGAATTAAAGGGGCATTATACTGTGTGTGGGGAATATACTTTGTGGGAGCACTAAAGGAGCATTATACTGTGTGAGGGCATTAAAGTGGGCATTATACTGCATGGTGGGTGCTAAAGAGGGCAATACACTGTGTGGGGGCACTAAAGGGGGAATTATACTGAGTGTTATACTGTGGAGGCAGTAAAGGTGGAATTACACTGTGTGTGGGGCACTAAAGGGGGCGTTATACTGTGGGGGCAGCTATGGGGGTATTATACAGTATGGAGCAGCTACAGGGGAATTATACTGTATGGGGGCACTAAAGTGGCATTGTACTATGTGGGGGAATTAAAGGGGCATTATACTGTGTGTGGGGAATATACTTTGTGGGGGCACTAAAAAGGGTATTATACTGTGTGGGGGCATTATACTCTTTTATGGGGCTTTTTTTATATGATGGGATGGGGTGCAGAAAGAAAATTTTGTGCAGGGCGCCACCTATCACAAGGCCGGCCCTGATTAAACATATAATGTACAGTACCCTTGTTCAACCGCTACACCTAGTTTTGTAAAGTTCAAAATGACTTCATAACTTTTTTATTTTTTCCTTGTGGGACTTATTGTAGTTTTTAATTACATAATTTAATTTACCATATAAGGTACTGGGAAACTGCAAAAAAATTATTTGTAGGTTGGAATGGGAAAAAAAAACAGCAATTCCACAGTGCAGTAAAAGCAACATAATAACTATATTCTGTAGGTTAATACAGTTAAAGCAATTTCAAAGTTCTATATATTTTTTTATGATTTACTACTTTTACAAAAATAACAAATGTGTTAAAAAAAAAATTGTTTTGTCGCCATATTCTAAAACCCATAACTTTTCATTTTTCAATCAATGTAGTGGTGTTAAGACTTAGTTTTTGTAGAGCGAGCTGTCGTTTTTATTAGTAACATTTTGGGATCCATAAGACTTTTTGATCAGTTTTTATTTGTTTTGGGAGGTAATGTGACCAAAAAACAGTAATTCTGTAGTTTTTAATTTATTTTTCTTACACCATTCACCGTGCAGGATAAATAAAGTAAAATTGTAACAGATCGGACTTTTATGGATGTGGTGATACCAATTATCTTTTTCTTTGATTTGTTTTGTTTTTTTACATTACTTTTGGGGAAACATGATTTTTTTAAACTTTTTTTAACTGTTTTTGTTTTGTTTTTGACAAAAATAATAATTGTTACATCCATGAACTTTTTTTTTATTTTTGTACATTATTAAAATCTTTATTTAACCAGCTTTTACATTTGTATTGTTTGTTCTCTGCTACAATACACTAAAATATCTATGTATTGCAGTGTATTGTAAGTTTTACCAGCTTATTAAAAATTGCAACACCAAGAAGGGCAAGCCATAAGGTTATGCAAATCGAGGAGGTAGCAGGTGTCGCTAAGATTTGCAAATGATCACATATTCAAGCACCTAACTCCAATCTGTGGCATATGGGAGAGGCAAAAAAGCCAGATGGAAAGCAACGTTTTTTAGCCACATGAAACCTCAAAAATTGGATAAATGGTGTGGGATGATTGTGCGATGCCTCCTATTCGTCAATGTACCAGGTATCGCCACGTTCGCAAACTGAGAGGGACAGAATCCTTGAACTGAGAGACCTTGGTTTATCAGCCCTGTAGATCGCTACGCGCCTAGGCCGAGATGTCAGCACTGTTCAACGTTGCATTTTCCGGAGGATGGGAGAACAACAATAAACGGGAATGACAGCAAGAGGTGCGCGGAGGAGAACTTCTGCATGGACGGATCATCTGATTGGAAGAATGGCGCGTAGTGATCCATTCTGTACTGCAAGTGAAATTGGACACCAACCCAAGCCTAATGCGGCAACCAATGTCAATACAAACAGAGTCGGACTGGCCCACTGGAGGACCGGAGGATCCTCCGGTGGGGCCAGGCAGTGAGATGGTTTTATCCGACAGCAGAGTAGAGAGACATTCTCTCCCTGCCCCGCTGCTTACTCTAAAAGGCAGGGCCGGCGCTACGGCTCTCTGCCGACTATAGCTAAATATTATGTGCCGGCCGGGCTGTGCGTCCACAGAACACAGATGCAATTGAATAGTGTGCTATGCAATTGAATAGGTTCACTATCTACTAGGGGGGCTGTGTTTCACTATACAGGGGGAGGGCTGTGTGTGCTATACAGGGTGGGGGATGTGTGTCACTATCTACTGGGGAGGCTGTGTAGCACTATCTACTAGGGTGGCTGTGTGGCACTATCTACTGGGGGGCTGTGTGGAACTATACAGGGGAGAGGGCTGTGTGGTGCTATCTACTAGGGAGGGCTTTGTGGCGCTATCTACAAGGTGGGTGTGTGGCACTATCTACTAGGGGGCTGTGTGGTGTTATCTACTTGGAGGGGCTGTGTGGCACTATCTACTAGGGGGCTGTATGGTGCCATGTACTAAGGGGGCTGTGTGGTACTATCTACTGGTGGGCTGTGTGGCAATATACAGGAAGAGGGCTGTGTGGTGCTATCTACTAGGGGGTTTGTATTAGAAAGTCTACACTCCAATTGCATCTCACTTGTTTTATTTCAATGTGGTGGCATGCAGAGTCTAAATCATGAAGACTGTAAAAAAAAATATGAACCTAACTGTATCTACTAGGGGGGGCTGTGTGTGGCACTATCTACAAGGGGGGCTTTGTGTGTGGCACTATATACAAGAAGGAGGCTGTGTGTGGCACTACCTGCAAGAGGGGGGCTGTGTGTGGCACTATGAACAGGGGACTGTGTGTGCACTATTATTATTGTGGGACCTAAAGGGGATACTATTATAGTTTGTGGCACCGAGTGGACATTATTACCATCTGGGGCACTATAAATGGTGAGGTTTTTGTAGAGGGTGGGGAGGTGCTAGAAAAGCGAGAAGCCAAAGATGTTTGTGCTGCAAATTCTGCAGGGGCGATTTGTAGTCAGGAGAAGGTGTCAGGGCAATCCGGCCCGGATAAAGAAGAAAAGGAAAAGTGAGCGACTCCAATCTGAGAAGACGTCACCGGTGAGTCACTGGATTTCACTCTATTGTATTAAAGGAGTTTTCCCATCTTAGACATTTATGGCATACCCACGGCCACATGTCAAAAATATGTTATAGATGAGCTGTCCCAGCTCTGGGACCTGCACCTATATCTAGAACTGACAGCAGAATCCAGGAGACCAGTAGAGAGAGGGTCACGCGTGCGCGCAGCTCTCTCTATTCTGTTGTATGGTTGTTATGGAAACAGCCGAGCAGCTCTTGCTCAGCTGTTTCCGTAACTTCTATTGAACAGAATGGGGAGAGCTGTGGTCAGGCATGATCCTCTCTCCACTGGTCTCCTCCTGGATTCCGCAATGGACACAGGGTTTGTGTCCACTGTTTGTGTCCGACACAAACCATCTGAAGGTGTTTGCACTGCATTGAGCTATGAGCCAGCCATCCAGCTTGAGGTGTTCCATTGACCCCCACACCACCGATTTAAAAGGCTATCATGGTGCAAAGCAGGACAACACTGCAGGCTGGAATGGAATCTCTCCTCTTCAGCGATGAATCCCGCGTTTGTCACAGATGCAATGATTGCCTTTGATTTGTCTGGGGACCACGTGGGCAACGCCATGAAGAGGCCTTTACAAGGGAACGTCACACTGGTCCTACTCACTGGATTATAGTGTGAGGTGGCATAATGTATGGCAGCCAGAACCTGTCTAGTCTTCATTTCAGGTACACTAACAGCTTGGTGTTACATTGATCTGGTCATGGAAACAGTGTACCAGCCATTTCACTGAAGTGTCCCAGAAGCCGTTTCTAAACAAGACAACGCAAGGACGCATGATGCTCATACTACTGTAAGCAGCTTGAGTGGCCTATTCGCAATACCATGTATCTGTGTGTGTGTCTATATATATATATATACAGTGGATATAAAACGTCTACACACCCCTGTTAAAATGCCAGGTTTTTGTCATGTCAAAGAATAAGCACAAGATTAATCATTTCAGAACTTTTTCCACCTTTAATGTCACCTATAATCTGTACCATTGTATTGAAAAACAAACTGAAATCATTGAGGGTGGAAAAATAAAGAACAAAAATAACGTGGTTGCATATATGCACACCCTTAAACTAATACTTTGTTGAAATACCCTTTGCCTTTATGACCACATTCAGTCTTTTTGGGTAAAGTCTATCAGCATGGCACATCTGACTTGGCAATTGTTGCCCACTCTTCCCTGCAAAAGCACTCCAAATATGTCTGTTTGTGAGGGCATCTCCTGTGTACAGCCCTCTTTAGGTTACCCCACAGATTTCCAATGGGATTCAGGTCTGGGCTCCGGCTGGGCTATTCCAAAACATGGATCTTCTTCTGGTGAAGCCATTTTTTGTTGATTTGTAGGTATGCTTTGGGTCATTGTCACGCTGAAAGATGAAATTCCTCTTCATCTTCAGCTTTCTAACAGAGGCCTGCAGGTTTTGTGCCAATATTGACTGATATTTGGAACTGTTGATAATTCCCTCCACCTTGACTAAAGCACCAGTTCCAGCTGCAGAAAAACAGCCCCAAAGCATAATGCTGCCTCCACCATGCTTCTCTGTGGGTATGGTGTTCTTTTGGTGATGTGCAGTGTTGGCTTTGCACCAAACATACCTTTTGGAATTATGGCCAAAAAGTTCAACCTTGGTCTCATCAGACCATAATACGTTTTCCCACATGCGTTTGGCAGACTTGATCTAGGTATTTATCAAAACATAGCCAGGCTTGGATGTTTTTCTTTGTTAGAAAAGGCTCCAGTCATACCACCCTACCCCACAGCCCAGACATATGAAGAATACGGGAGATTGTTGACACATGCACTACACAAACAGTACCTGCTAAAAAGTCCTGCAGCTACTTTAATGTTGCTGTAGGCCTCTTTGTAGCCTCCCAGACCAATTTTGGTCTTGTCTTTTCATCAAGTTTTGAGGGACGTCCAGTTCTTGTTAATGTCACTGTTGTGCCAAATGTAATCCACTTCTTGATGACCGTCTTCACTGTGTTCCATGGTATATCTAATGGCTTGGACATTTTTTGGTACCCATCTCCTGACTGATGCCTTTCAACAATCAGATCCCATTGATGTGTTGTAAGCGCTTTACAGACCATGACTTTTGCTGTCACATGCAACAAAGGAAATGTCAGGAAAATCCTAATAGAACAGTTAAACTTTATATGGGTTTACTCAGAATCACTTTAAATAATGGCAGCTGTGTACTGACTATTAATTTACATGAGTTTAAATGTGATTGGCTAATTCTGAACACAACCACATCCCCAATTATAAGAGGGTGTTCACACTTATGCAACCACATTATTGTAGTTTTGTTATTTTTATTTTTCCCCTCTAAATGAGTTCAGTTTGTTTTTCAATGAAATTGTACAAATTATGGGTCCCATTAAAGGTGAAAAATGCACTGATTTCTAGACATGACAAAAGCCTGGCCAGGGGTGTGTAGACTTTTTATATCCACTGTATATACACAAATAGCTGTTTATTACAATGAGCCAGTCAATGGAAATGATTCACTTGAAATGATTCACCTTGTACTGAATTTTAGACATGACAAAAGCCTGGCATTTTAACAGGGGTGTGTAGACTTTTAAAATCCACTGTATATACTGTGAGCTGGCGTCCCACTTGTGCTGCTGTATTGGGCAGTCACACACACGGAAACGGGGTAAACACAAACAGCGGGTACTTTTTATTTGCACCAAACAAACAGATCCTTTTTGTACAGAGCTTGCGTCCACCGGGTAAAGCAACAAACAAAACAATATAACTTATGGAAAAACAATCTTTTACCCCTTAATGACCAGCCTATTTTAGGCCTTAATGAACAAGCCATTTTTTACGTTTTTCCATCGTCTCATTCAAAGAGCTATAGCCTTTTCATTTTTGCATCGACATAGCTGTATAAGGTCTTGTTTATTGCGGCACAAGTTGTAATTTTTAATAGCACCATTTTGGGGTACATAGAATTTATTGATTAACTTTTATTAACTTTTTTTGGTGGGGAATAGAAAAAAAACAGCAATTTCGCCACACTTTTTCCGTGTGGTATAAATAACACAATAACTTTATTCAGTGGGTTGTTGCAATTGCAACATTACCAAATTTGTATAGTTTTTGTATGTTTTACTACTTTTACACAGTGAAAACACTTTTTTTTCAAAATTATTTGTTTTTGTGTCTCCATATTTGAAGATCCGTAACGTTTTTATTTTTTCGCCGATGCAATTGTAGGAGGACTTTTTTTTTGCGGGATGACTTGTCGTTTTTATCGGTACCATTTTGGAGTAGATGCGACTTTTTATCACATTTTTTTTAAGGCTGGATTCAAAGAAAACAGCAATTTTTGCATGGTTTTTTAATTTATTTTTTTACGACGTTCACTGTGCGGGTTAAATGATGTAATAAGTTTATAGTTGGGGTCGTTACAGACGCGGCGATACCAAATATGTGTAACTTTTTTACTTTATTTTGTTTATTATTAATAATAAAGCAGTTTGTAAGGGGTAAAAGTTGTTTTTTCATTTTTTTTTTCACTTTTTTTCACTTTTTATTAAACTTTTTTTTCACTTTTTTACTAGTCCCACTAGGAGACTTCACTATGCGATTATCCAATCACATTTATAATACACTGCAATACTTCTGTATTGCAGTGTATTATGCCTGTCCGTTTAAAACAGACTGGCATCTGCTAGGTCATGACAGAGGCATGATCTAGCAGGCATTCACTACAGGCAGACCTGGGGGCCTTTATTAGGCCCCCAGCTGCCATCAAAGACACAGACACTCAGCGATATTATCGCCGGGTGTCAGTGAGATGAGAGGGAGATCCCTCCCTCTCTCCAAAACCACTCAGATGCGGTGCACGCTTTTCAGCACAGCATCTGAAGGGTTAAACGTGTTAGAGCGATACTAATATCGATCTCACCCGGTCAAGCAGGGACGCCCCCAGCCCTCAGCTACCTCTTTCAGTTGAGAGCAGGGAGATTTGACAGCTCCCTGCTCTGTTTACTTATTCAGATGCAGCGACGTAAAAAGTCTATTGCATCGGAATAAGGCCCGTTAGTGACCGATGTAAAAACACTATGGGCCGGTCACTAACGGGTTAAAGTTCTCACCCTGTAGCAGTCACCACCTGAGCGTGCAAGTGTCCTTTGTTAGATGTTTGGTTGATAGCAGTCTCCCTGGAGGAAAAACAATCTCCTTCCTCCTCACTCTCTGCCACTCTTCACACTGTCAGCTTCCCTTTTAATCAGGGCCAGCTGAGACTCAGAACCTCAAACCTGGAGTGGAAATATGGGAATGGCCATCCCACCCAGAATCTCTACAGCTATTCCCAAATCCCGGACCCTGAAATCCAGCCTAAAAAGTCCTGCTCACCAACTAACCTTGCTGAGCAACAAAATTCCCAGAGATTGATACCACTATACCAGTCTTCCTACTGACTGTTTACATATCCCCCCCTCTGCCCAAGGCCAGGGGACTGGGCACTTGTAGCCGATAAGCAATGGAGACGTGAAAGGGCATCGGCATTTACATGTAGTTTCCCCTGTCTGTGTTCCACACTATAATTAACATTTTGCAATGCTAGAAACCATCTAGTTACCCTTGTATTATTTCCTTTGTTGTGGCACATCCACCTCAAGAGGCATGATCCGAAACTAGACCGAATTTTCTGCCTAGTAGATAGTATCTCAGCGTCTCTAGTGCCCACTTTATGGCCAAACATTCCTTTTCCACTATTGAATAATTCCTCTCACAAGAAGTGAGTGTCCTACTTAGGTACACTATGGGATGCTCCTCCCCATTCACTTCTTGCGATAGGAATGCCCCTAAACCAACATTGGAGGCATCGGTTTGTACAACAAATTCTTTCGAAAAGGCTGGTGCTATCAACATCGGCTGACTGCACAAGGCTTTCTTAAGCCCCTGAAATGCCCTTTCTGCTTCTGGGGACCCCTGAACCATGACAAACTTCTTCCCTTTCGTTAGATCTGTTAAAGGGAAGGTGTCACAAATTTTTTTTTTTTATATGTTTTTGCTTTTAGTATGTTATTAAAATCTATTTTATTTATTTGTGTTTTTGTGTTGTACTTTTTTCTTTTTTCTTACATTTTCTTCTCTATGGGGGATGCCATTTTTTCTTTCATCTCTGTATGTGTCGATTAATGACACATACAGAGATGGAATACGGCACATACATCTCCATAGTGAATGCGAACTGGAGCTGTTCCATTCACTATAGCGTACGCCGTCTGTGTGGGAATGGCGCATGCCCCACAGTCCAAAAGGAAGGTCTTCGGCCGAGCGACATCCGGCGCCATATTCATGTGGACCGGAAGCCGCGGCCGGACAGTAAGATGACTACTTCCGGTCGCGGCTTCTGTCCATATGTTCAGAAGCAAGGACTAGGAGCGGACGGAGCGGAGGCAGCGGTGGCGGCAGGAGCAGGTAAGTTATGTTTGTGTATGTGATGTGTGTGTATGTTCGTGTTATACTGTGTGATTACCACTGTTCGCTCAAAAAAATGGTGGCACACAGTGTAGGAGGTTTGAAAATTCAACCCCCTCCTTTCTCCTGGCACTAGCAAGGATAAAGGAGGGGGGATTGTTTGGGGACGTTAGAGCGAGTGTGTCTTCTCCAATTTTGCAGCATAAAGCAATGAGGTTGCTTTACTACATGCCAATGCTGCAATTTTGGGAATTGCTCCCTCTAGTGACCAGCACATGGCAATGTTATAAATTATAATCTAATTTATAATATTTCCTGACTTGTGAAAAAATTAAAAAAATTAGAACAATGTGTAATCATTTATATACTAACAGTTTAACTAAAAAAATATATATATTTTTCTAGCGACACATTCCCTTTAAGGGTGCTGCAATGGAGGCAAAGTTTGGGACGAACCTTCGATAGTATCCCACAATACCTAAGAATGCCATCACCTGTTTTTTTTGTAAGGGGCTGTGGCCAATTTTGTATTGCCTCAATTTTGTTCACTTGAGGTTTTATCACACCCCTTCCTACCAAATAGCCCAAATACCTGGCCTCCTCTAACCCAATGGCACACTTTTCTGGGATAGCAGTAAACCCTGCTTTTCTGAGGGAATCTAACACAGACTGAACTTTATTCAAATGGGTCTCCCAGTTAGTGCTGAAGATGACTATATCATCTAGGTAGGCTGCCACATATCTTTTGTGCGGACTCAAAACCCGATCCATCGCCCTTTGAAAGGTGGCCGCTGCACCCTGTAACCCAAAGGGCATGGTTACATACTGAAACAGCCCCTCTGGGGTGGAAAAGGCAGTTTTCTCCCTGGCTTCCTTTGACAACGGAATTTGCCAGTACCCTTTTGTGAGATCTAGGGTTGTAATATATCTGGCTGGCCCCAATTGCTCAATTAACCAGTTCAGGACCGGGCTATTTTGCGCCTTCAGGACCAGACATCGTTTAGCCCTTTTTAGCACGCGTTAGTTAAATGGCTATAACTTGTTTATTTGTTGGGCTAACGACGTGATTTTTCCGACGTTTTTTCCATAGACAATGCAGGTTTCATTTTTTATACACACCTTTTTTGCTATTTTAGAATTTTTATTCATAAAGTTTGAAAATAATAGTAAAAAAATAAGCTTTTTTACGTTTCAGCTATTTTTTTTTGGTAATAACATAATTTTACCCTAAAATATACCTTTTATTTGTGATCGTCATTGTCTACCGTAAATTTTAATATATTACATGTCTATATTAGAGTAATTGGGTCAGCGCTAGCGTTACAACAATGAACAGTTTTTTTGGGGGTGGGTATTTTATGTGTATTTATTATTTAATTTTTTTTTGCACTTTACTTTATTATTTTTTTATTACTATGGTCTGTCCCGCAAAGGTCAAAAAAGTCCTTTGGGGAAGTTTATATATTTGTTTTCTTTCTTTTATACCATGCTTTTCCACTGTAACTAGAGCTGCACAGCAGCCCCAGTTACAGGGGAAATCAGCCCTCTCATAGTGACGATTGTCACTAATAAGGCTGTGCTGGGTCTAGTAAGACCCAGCAGCAGTCTGTAAGTAACGGCACCCGGCGATCATGTGACCAGTCACATGAACACCGGGAGGAATAGAGACAGCGCTGCTGCTGTCTCTATTCCTTTACACAGCGTTCATTGAGCGCTGTGTAAAAATACATCGGAGAAGACAGAAGCAGCTAAAGCTGCTTCTATCTTCTCCTCAGGGTCCCCGGCCGTCACTGACAGCCGGAGACCCGACATTCAGCTGCCCGATCGCGCGGGCAGCAAGTTAAAACCCAAGCCGTAAAAAGTCTATGGCTCGGGTTTTAAGGACCCTGACCGCAGGCCGTAAAAATACAGCCAGCGGTCGGGAACCAGTTAACTCATCTACCCTAGGCATAGGGTAGGCATCAAATTTGGAAACTTCGTTCAGCTTCCGAAAGTCATTGCAGAACCTCCATGCCCCGTCGGGTTTTGGAACTAATAATATGGGGCTGGACCACCCACTATTAGACTCCTCAATCACCCCCAGTGCTAACATGCGTTTCACTTCCTCTGAGATTGTCTGTCTCCTGGCTTCTGGGATTCTATAGGGCTTAATGCTTACTTTGACTTTTGGGTCAGTAATAATATCATGTTCTATCACATTAGTAACCCCTGGGAGATTTGAAGACAGGTCCCTATTATGCTGTAAAAATTAACTTGTCTCTTGTTTTTGTTGCGGTGACAAAATTTTAGCAATCTTAACCTTTCTAATCTGCACATCCAGATCTTCAGATATTTTTGAGAAAGTTAGCAAGGACTCCCTATCCTGCCAGGGTTTAATTAAATTTATGGGATAGAGATGGATCGGCTTCCTTTTCCCTGGCTGATGTACCTTGTAAGTTACCTCACTAACCTTTTCCACAATTTCATAGGGGCCCTGCCACCTGGCCAAAAATTTACTTTCAACTGTGGGCACTAACACCAACACGTGATCACCCGGGTTAAACTGCCTCACTTTGGCTGCCCTGTTATATATCCGGCTCTGTGCCTCCTGAGCTCTCTGTAGGTGGTCCTTTACTATGGGCATGACCCTGGCTATCCGATCTTGCATTTGAGCAACATGTTCTATTATGCTCCTATAAGGTGTCGCCCCACTCTCCCATGTTTCTTTGGTAATATCGAGGAGACCACGGGGGTGCCTGCCGTACAGTAACTCAAATGGAGAAAACCCAGTGGAGGCCTGAGGGACCTCTCTGATAGAAAATAACAAATAGGGCAATAAGAAATCCCAGTCCTGACCATCCTTCTCCTCAACCCTTTTTAATATCCCCTTCAGGGTCTTGTTGAACCTCTCTACCAGCCCATCTGTCTGAGGATGATAGATAGAGATTCTTATTTGTTTAATCTTCAAGATCCTACATAACTCTTTCATGATTTTAGACATAAAAGGGGTTCCCTGATCTGTCAATATTTCCTTTGGCAGGCCAGTTCTCGAAAATATGCGAACCAACTCCCGAGCAATACATTTAGAGGAGGTGTTTCGCAGGGGAATAGCCTCAGGGTATCTGGTGGCATAGTCCGACACCACCATATACTGGTGGTCCCGGGCAGACTTAACCAACGGTCCCACTAAGTCCATCGCGATTCGTTTAAACGGGACCTCAATTATAGGTAGGGGAACTAACGGGCTCCTAAAATGGGCTACAGGAGTAGTTAACTGACAGGTTGGGCACGATTTACAATAGTTAGCAACCTCTTTATAACAGCCTGGCCAGTAGAATCTTTGTAGGATCCTTTCCTGGGTCTTTTCTGTACCTAAATGACCACCTAACACATGGGTGTGAGCCATGTCCAGTACCATACGTCTATATGGGGTGGGTACCAGCAACTGTTCAATTAGGGTCTCCCTTATTTGCGTGACCCGATACAGTAGATCCCCATTAAGAGCAAAATGGGGAAAACATTTATCCGCATTACGACCCTGCGGAACACCATTAATGACGGTCACATTTCCGAAGGCATTTTTTAGGGTGGGGTCTCTCAGTTGAGCTGTTCCAAAGTTGTCCCGGGATACCTCAAGATCAGGGAGACTTGCCTCGGGACCTGCAGACTCACCCTCTTCTCCTGCTAAAACCGCCAGAGGAAAATTGTCAGCCCCCTTTTCGGTTACCGCTACTGCCTCAGTGGGCCCATCCTCATTTAAAGGAACAGGGTTCAAAGACAAAGTATCAACATTATTCCTGCCTTCCCTAGCCGACCTGTGGTCCCACAGCTCCCAGAACAAGGGAAAGTAACGGCCAATGATAAAGGCATAGTCCTTGGTGTCCCCATGTACACATATCACCCCCACCTGCCTTTCCGGGTTAACCAGTACATGTGGTAGGGTGGCCCACAAGAGTGTGACCAGACTCCCTGAGTCCAGGAGGGCTGTGACAACGGCCCCATTCACAAGGACTAGTCGCTCCTGTAGTCCCTTATCCTGTCGGGTACCAGCACTGCAGGTCAAATGGTCAAACAGGGAGCATCGTCGAGTGGCACTGCAATCCATCGGCTCCGCGTTTTGGGGACAGTTGTCCGCAATGTGGCCCGGCTGTTGGCACCTCCAACAGAGAAAGTCAGGTCTACTCCGGATTGGAGACTGGAACTGTTGGGTGCCTGGTGCTAGAGGTTTAAACTTTAGCTTCCCTCCTCGTGGCAACTCCGCCATTCGGGTCCTGGGGACCGGATTCGCTCCTACCGCATCAGGGTGGACCTCGTAGCCTCGCTCAGGAGGTCGTGCTTTTGGTTCAGGGGCAAGAAAATCTAGACTGCCGAAAGCATTTGGTCTAGAGTCTGGGGGTCTCCCTGGGCAACCCAGCGATACAACTCTCTTGGCAGGCTACTCATGTAGCGGTCCATCACCACTCTCTCCACCATCTCCCTAGGATTTAGGATTTTGGGCTGAAGCCACTTGCGTGCCAGATGCAGGAGACCGAACAGCTGGGATCGTGGTGGTTTAGTCCTCTCATACCGCCAAGCATGAACCCGACGAGCCCGCACAGAAAGGGTAATCCCGAACTGAGCCAGGATCTCTGCTTTCAATAGGTGATAGTCACTGGCTTGCTCCTGTGTCAGGTCGAGGTATGCCTTTTGTGGTTCTGCCATTAAAAATGGTGCCAGGACCTCTGCCCACTCTTTCAGAGGGAGTTTCTCTCGCTCCGCCAACCTTTCAAACATGGTTATATATGCCTCCACATCATCTGGAGCAGTCATTTTCTGCAGGGTGCTTTGCACTGTTTTGCGCACATTTATCAGGGTGGTGGCTGTTTCTCGTGGTAACTGTGATTGAGCCACGACCATCTCTCTTAGGGTGGAAACTTGCTCACCCAGCAGGCGGTTGGTCTCCTGTTGAACCTGTATAGCCTCCGCATGAGCCCTCTGCTGCTGTGCGATCGCTTGCTGCTGTTGCAGGTTTGCCTGCACCATCTGTTTTACGAGATCTTCCATAACAGTCTCTTTTTTCAATCCTGTTGCTGCTTTTACCCAGGACATACGGGAAGAAGTCCAATCAAATTAAGGAACTGTGCGATTACCCTTAGCGCGATGCCCGCATTCTCCACCATATGTGAGCTGGCGTCCCACTTGGCCGGCTGTATTGGGCAGTCACGCACACGGAAACGGGGTAAACACAAACAGCGGGTACTTTTATTTGCACCAAACAAACAGATCCTTTTTGTACAAAGCTTGCGTCCACCGGGTAAAGCAACAAAACAAAACAATATAACTTGTGGAAAAACAATCTTTAAAGTTCTCACCCTGTAGCAGCCACCACCTGAGCGTGCAGGTGCCCTTTGTTAGGTGTTTCGTTGATAGCAGTCTCCCTGGAGGAAAAACAATCTCCTTCCTCCTCACTCTCTGCCACTCTTCACACTGTCAGCTTCCCTTTTAATCAGGGCCAGCTGAGACTTAGAACCTCTAGAAACCAAAACCTGGAGTGGAAGTATGGGAATGGCCATCCCACCCAGAATCTCTACAGCCATTCCTAAATCCTGGACCCTGAAATCCAGCCTAAAAACTTCTGCTCACCAACTAACCTTGCTGAGCAACAAACTTCCCAGAGATTTACACCACTGAGATAAGAAATCTCAGTGGCACATACCTACCCTCTACCCTCTTCCAACTGACTGTTTACAATACACAAATAGCTGTTTATTACAATGAGCCAGTCATTGGAAATGGCATACATATTAATTTATTATACATTTATATTTATATGATTACTAGAAATCACCTAGGTATAAATTTCCTATCCTTTTTATAAAAATGTTAATATCAAATTGAATTATACTGATTCACCAATCTGTCCCTCAAATGCATTTCATCTTATCCACATGTCACTAGTTAAGGTCAAGTAATCAAAAAGCAAATGTTTGTAATGAGAATCATCCTTTTTAAGCTCTCATATGACTTTATGAATGTATCTCAGGCATTTATTAATTAATTCTATTTTCCTGAAAGTTGGAAATAGTCTACACTAGACTTTTCATAATTATTAAAACATTAAGATAATAATTCAAAACATACAATATGAAACAATAAAACATTGAATATCATAAACACTCAATATAAGACTAGTAAACTTTAGCTTGTCACGTAAATGCTTTTTTGGGGCAATGTGTTGAATAAGTATCCACCAGATAGAGTTTGACCAATATGCTTTTTAGGTCATGCCCTTTCCTAAATCCAATTACTGAAGTCCAGTGCAAAATGAAAGGGAATGATGTCTCTCTGACCTTCGCTCTACATTCCTCGACATTATTTTGAAGGGAATAATCTTTTTTTTTTAAATGTGTGTATATATATATATATATATATATATATATATATATATATATATATAAATATTCTAAGAAGCATGAAAAGTGAATAATGGCGTTTCTAAATTCAACATGGTTTTTAATTTGTTACATTTTGCATGTTACTCTGTATATGAACTGCTATTTCTAAGAACTGAGAATTAGCTTCTCTGTGGCACTGTGTTAATTTGCAAAGATTTTAGTCCGTTCATATCCAGTTAACCTCTGACTTTTCTATATATATTTGGCACCATATTATTTTCTGAACTATTCAAGTATATCTATATTTTCACTAATCTTTGTGCAACTAATAAGTTGATATCAAAGATTAAATGTTATAGGGCGTGGCCTGTTTGAGCTTAACTCCTGCTACTTATCCTGCATATATCCTGAGACACTGTCGACAAACTGCCAAATAAACGGACTCACCTGAACCCCCGGAGTGTCCTGATCCAAATAGAAAGCTCCCTACATAGCATAGATGCCGAAAAAGGGGTAAAGCCTGATAAAACGGAACCAGGACCACACAATCCAAGATAGAACCCCGGCTCCGCTGAGAAGCGCGGCCCCCTCGAGAAATACACCCTGAGGGCAGGTGGAGAACCAGCAGGGCATAACACCGGGGATTGGATGACAGATGATGAGATATCAGGCTGAGACTCAGCGGTTCTATCTTCTGATGACCAGACGCCAGGAGTCGGTGTACGATCTCCGGTGCTTCCTGACCACAACAAGCAGAAGGCAGGCGATTATATGGCGACTGACACAATGGAGCACACTCTTAAAGTTGTTATGCGATCTATCGCCAAAGCTAACTCCGCTATTAGTTCTCTCACCATGCAGATGGAGCACTTGAGAGAGGAACTTGCTACTATGAGGCAGGATATGCATAACATTTCTGAGAGAACCTCTGAAGTGGAATCTAGTTTATCCACGTTAGAGGACGATCATACAGGAGTTGAAAAGATTTTCGGATTCAGATCTACGAATGGGGGTTAAGCAGATCCCCATTATTAGCTGGAATATGAGGGGGTTTTCAGATGCTACTAAGAGTCGTGAGTTGTTGTAGTACCTGCTTAAATTTCAGTCAGCTATATATTGTCCTCAGGGGACTCATGTCACGGAAGAGAGTCTGCACTATATGAAGAAATTGTGGGTGGGATTTGCCCGTCACGTGGTGAACTCTAATTACCCCTGAGGTGTCTGTCTTCTGGTGCACTAAAATGTACCCTTTCAGTGACTTGAGGAAGAAATAGACAAAGTGGCCAGGTATATTTGTATTCTATGTACTACTCGTCACAAGATGTTTATTATTAGCAATATTTACATACCCCCCTCCCTTCTCCAGTACTGTGCTAAAAAAAAAGTGTTGGAATTTATGACTACATGGCCTGGGATACCAATGTTATTATTGGGGAATTTAATAATGTCCTGGATTCTACTTTAGATAGGTGGCGAGTATGTAGATCATCAGTCGGTGGCACCGGCTGTAATGCCTTTTGGGGTGTGGCTTAGAGAGGTGGCTTTAGTGGATATCTGGAAAAGCCGGTTTCCGCTAGTCAGGCAATATTCTTGTTGTTCCCCCACATTTGCTTCTCTATCCAGAATTGATTTAGCACTAGGTACCTCTTTACTTATACCGTTAGTGCATAGCATAGAGTATCTACCAAGGTCCCTCTCTGACGATTTTCCTCAGAAGGTGGTGATAGGTATCCCGGACAGAGTGGAAAGGGGCCCTACTATGTGGAAAGTCAATCCCTTCAGTCTTTAACACATGGGACATTACCACCATCTATGAGGGAAGCGGTCATAGTGGTGCTACCAAAGGAGGGAAAAGATCCCCAGCTTCCCGAGTAATACCGTCCGATATCACTTTTATCCTCAGATATTAAGGCTCTGGCTAAGGCCCTAGCTAATCAATTAAACAAGGTTATAAAGACAGTTATACACTCAGATCAGACAGGCTTTATGACCGAAAAACAAACCTCCATAAATATTTGTTGTTTGTTTCTTGGTCTCCAGATACTGTCTGACAATGTTGGTCATAGGGCTATATTTTCACTGGATGCACACAAAGCATTTGATAGCATAGAATGAAATTATTTATGGCAGGTTTTGCAATGCATGGGTTTCGGACCTGTGTTCATCTCATGGATTAAGGTATTATATTCGGGGCCCCGAGCCAGTGTAAGAGCTAATGGAGGGTGGTCAAAATGTTATTTACTGTCGCAAGGCGGCAGTCATTAGTATTTATGCGGCTATTTAGGGGTTCAAGTATGGGGAGTTATATAATAAGATTGCTCTATATGCGGATTACGCCTTGCTTTTTCTGGGAGATACTGGTCCATTCCTGGCGGCCGCTATGTCATTGATTGATGACTTTGGAACTATGTCGAGATTGACTATTAATTGGTATAAATCTACCCTACTACCAGTAAACCCGCTAGAAGCCAATGTGGATTATAGGGGGGTGGCTATCCCATCTGTCCGGAAATTTCGGTATTTAGGTATTGAGGCGACTGCTGCTGTGGGTGATTTTTAAGACTTGAACTTACAACCCCTGATTCAGAAGTTTAAATCTAAGGTGGCTGCCTGGTGTAAACTGTACGTGTTGGTGGTGGGACGTGTCAATCTAATTAAGATGGTACTGATGCCGCAACTCCTGTATGTGTTGCACAATTCCCCTGTTTGGCTTCCTCTTAACAGATTCCATAGGATTAATACTTATTTAGAGATCTCATTTGGAAAAAAGAACACCCATGGCTTTATCTGGAGGTCCTATAAGGGACCAAGACTTGCCCTCCCAAATCCTTGGTTGTATTATTTAGCAGCAAAGGGCCAATATTTGAAGAAATGGGGATGAGAAGGTTGAGGGGGTCTCAGCTGCCATTTTAACATTGTTTTTGAAAAAATTGTGCACTATTGTCAGTCTTGGAAAAAGAGGGATTTGACTTAAGACAGTCTCAGTTCCCTACAGTGTGGTTGATTCAAAAGTCATGGGGAAAGTTAAAGCAGTTGCGAGAACTGCTATTACTGAATGTACGGAGTTTACACCCATATGGAACAATCACTCACTAGTACAATTTGAAGAGTTAGATTGGGCAGTATTTTGACAGTCCATGGGAATGAAGAGGGTGGGATAATTGCTGGCTGATGGTGTTTTTAAATCTTTTCAACAGCTGCAGAAAAAAAATTTAATTTCACACTAGAGCTTATACAGGTTCCTTAAACTGAGACATCCATATGAGGTCCAGGATTAAACAAAGCTTTTGACGATACAGAAGGATGCAATGTTACATTATATTACTTCAGAAGGGTATATTAAACGGCTCAGTTCGGTTTTATACCGGCTCTTATTTGGAAAATATTTGGAGAAATTTCCTTTAGCTAGAATGCACGTGGGATGGTGATATTCCCGGCATTACAGAAGATCAGTGGATTAAATGGGTTGTGCCATAAAACACATGTATCGATAAGGAGAACGGGGGACCGAAAGTCACCCAGAGCGCTACATAAGAGGCTTGGACTTCCCGCTACTATGTCCGGCTTATGTGTTCGGCAGCTCCATAGAAATGAATGGAGAGGCGGTCACGCATACGCAGAAGAATCCCATTAGTTTCCTTGGAGCTGCCAAACACATAAGCCGGGCACAGAACCCGGAAGTCCAAGCCTCTCATGTAGCGCTCTGGGTGACTTTCGGTCCCCCGTTCTCCTTGTCGCTGGGTGTCCCAGCGGTTGGACCCCCAGCGATCACACATGTATCCCCTATCCTGTGTATAGGGGATACATGTGTTTTATGGCCTAACCCCTTTAACCCCTTCCCGACATTTGACGTATCCATACGCCAAATTGGAGTAGGGGAAGTATGGAGCGGGCTCACACAGTGAGCTCGCTCCATACGATGCCGGTGCCGGCTGTATGTTACAGCCGACACTTCAGAGTAACTAGCGGCATCGCGCTCGAGCGCGATCCCGCTAGTTTAACTCGTTAAATGCTGCGGTCAATACCCACCACAGCATTTAAATCGACAGAAAGAAGGGGGCGACCCGCTCTAACAGCTCATCGCGCCCCCCGCAACACAATTGTGGGCGGGGGTGATGGTTGCTATGGCTGCCTGGGGCTTAATGAACGCCCCCAGGTCCGCCATCTTCGTACACCTATTAAGCCAATGCCTCCGTTAGGGCTAAATCACAGCCTGTCAGAATCACGATATACTGCAATACATTAGTATTGCAGTATATCGTGCAAGCAATCTAACGATCGCTGGTTGAAGTCCCCTAGGGGGACTAATAAAAAAAGTAAAAATTTGTTAAAGTTTTTTTTTGTGTAAAAAAATAAATAAAATAATTAAAAGTTAAAAAAAAAAAAACCTTTTCCCATTTTCCCCCTAGAGCATAGTAAAAAAAATAAATAAACATAATTGGTATCGCCGCGTCCGTAAAAGTCTGAACTATTACAATATATCATTATTTAACCCGCACGGTGAACGGTGTGAAAAAAAAAATTGTAAACGCCAGAATGTCTATTTTTTGGTCACCTAATCTCCCACAAAAAAATGAAATAAAAAGTGATCAAACGGTCGCATGTACACCAAAATGGTATTATTAAAAACTACAGCTTATCCCGCAAAAAATAAGCCCTCATACCACTTAATCGACGGAAAAATAAAAAAACTTATGGCTCTCGGAATTTGGCGGCGCAAAATAAATTTTCTTTTTTACACTTAGGTTTTTACATGTAAAAGTAGTAAAATATAGAAAAAACTATATATATTTGGTATCACCATAATCGTATTGACCCACAGAATAAATTTAACATGTTGTTTTAATTGCACAGTGAATTCCATAAAAACGGCGCGCAAAAAACCATGGAGGAATCGCAGTTTTTTTCATTTTCTACCCAACAAATATTTTTTTTCCCGTTTCCTAGTACATTATATGGCAAAATAAATGGTGCTACGAAAAACTACAACTCGTCTTGCAAAAATCAAGCCCTCATAGTACTATATCGACGGAAAAATAAAGACGTTATGGCTTCTGGAATGTGGGGAGTAAAAAACGAAAATGAAAATCTGAAAAATGGCTGCGGGGGGAAGGGGTTAATATTCTAGAGGCAGTTCCAGCTACATCTTTGCAGGAGGGCGCACAGCTGTCACAGCTGTAAAATTTACACAGAGTATATCAAACACCTCAATTAATCTACCGCATAGGTGTGTATGCAGATGCAAGATGCCCAAGGTGTGGATAGGAAACTGTGGATGTTATACACATGTTATGGAATTGCATACTACTGCATAGGTATTGGTCTGAAGTCTTGGTGTCATAGATGAAGCATACTCATGGTGTATGCCTAGAGACCCTAAGATTTGTATTTTAGGAAATGTAGAAGAACTTCCTTTGGATGCACAGGGTAAAACGGCAGTGTGACGTCTTCTATACGTAGCAAGGAAACTGATTGTGTTCCACTGGATACAATCAGTTTCACCTTCGGAAGCCGAGTTTAGTGGGAAAGTAAATGTTATGCTAATTAATAAAAGGATGAATTTTTCAAACGTAAGGTAACTCAAAAATTTTAAATCTGTGGCAGCCGTGACTTGATACGCCTCGTCTGGCAAACGTCTCTTTGTTGAGAGACAGGACATGTAGTGCACCCATGCTACTGAATCTCCCGAGTTCAGGGATTGGATAGGGAATTTTGATGTTTCCTGGGATGTGGGCTATATGCAATGTGGGGAATATGTTAAAATATGCATGTATTTGTAATACCTGATGTTTCTCATTTCCGCCTATGGAGCCTTCTCCTTGCTACCGGGCATGGTGGCCACCTATGACAATGTGATATTGTTGGATGTACATTGTATAAATATGCCTGGAACTGGGAGGGCCAGGGTGGGTGGGGTGTCTATTGGTTAATTGCGATGCATATTCTTTGTTTTGTTGATTATATTAACTTCAATAAAAATTATCTGATTTAAAAAAAATTATAATGTTATAGAAAGCAATCAGTTCATTTCATAATATTAGTCAACATATTTTGTAAAAGGATACCTGCGAGAAGGGTCCTTTATTTTATACAAAAATTTTGAAAATTGCTTTTTAATATCTACTTCTATGATAAGATGTGATCAATTAAAAAAAAAATGGTCAAAGCCTGAGCTTCATTGATTAAATATTCTGATGACAACATAACCTGATCTGGTTTGAGTCAGGTACAGAATTGTCATTGAGAAATTGTAGGGATACAAATTAAGTAATGCAATATCTACTTTCAATCTGGCTTGAATACTGCCAATAGTATGTATGTGAGGACTAAAGGCAGATTGGGAGTGATCTGGATCCCCAAGCAATAATAGTTTATGTGCCCCTTACTAACACTTCACGCTGCCCTGATGTTAAATGCTCTGTTCACCCCTGGCGAGGACTTCGATATATTTGGTCAAATGGATCCACAAAAGGTCTCAATGACAACACGGCACATAATAGAAATCAGATGGAAAAATGTCATCAGAACCTGTCAGTTTTACCACAGGTTCTCAAAATCTCTCAGTAGCATAACATCAGTAATAAAAACCTTATTTCTATTTTACATTATTTTATACAATATATGTGTCACGATCTGTGGGTATGTGGACCCACTAGGCCACACCGCCGTAGAGGTGATGTAGCTGGCCAAACAACAGAGTATCCAATAATACAAAGTCCAGCACAAGGGTACCTGAATAGTCCAGACAGTCGCAGTGGCTAGGCACAGATGGTACTTCTGATGGCATATTATGCAAAGCGTGGCAGATGACACCAGGTGTGTCGTAACAAAGCAGGTGTGACCAGACGTACAACACGACTCCAACTTGTAAGGCACAGGAACAATGGTAGCACGGGATACAGGATACAGGTAGCAGGTACAGGAACACTAGGAACAGGATAACACTAAGGGACCATTTGCAAGACTAACACGGGTAAACACAACACCGCTCAGGCAATGAGTGAAGGAGCAGGGCCCTTCTTATAGTCCAGGGTGGTCATGGGTTAATTGGTAATTATTTCCATGTGCGCGCACTGGACGTTTAACCCCTTCCCGCATTTTCACGTACATGCACGTCGGGGAATGCAGCCTGTTTGCGCATTCCCACGTGCATGTACGTGATGGAGATCGCGCGGGCACAGAAGCTGTGGACGCGTGATCGCCGCGGGAGCCCGGCTGTGACTGACAGCTGGGCTCCCACTGCAACTGCTGAGATTGAAGAAATCTTCAATCTCAGCCGTTTAACCCGTTAAATGCCGCAGTCAATAGCGACCGCGGCATTTAAATCTATTGACAGAGGGAGGGAGCTCCCTCTGTCACCCATCGGCGGCCCGCAAATGCGATCTCAGGCTGCCAACGGGTTGCCATGGCAGCCGGGTGTCTAACAAAGACCCCCAGGCCTGCCCTGGCTGTATACCTATTATGCCGTGCCAGAGGCATGGCATAATAGATTGCCTGTCAGTTTTACACTGACAGGCAATAATGCTTTGGTATACTAAGTATACCAAAGCTTTATATATGCGATCAGCAGATCGCATAGTGAAGTCCCCTGGTGGGACTAAAAAGAAAAATGTAAATCAGTTAAATAAAGTTTGTGAAAAAATAAAAAATAAAATTACAGTCAAAATCAAATAAAACTACTTTTTTTGCCCAAAAAGTTGTTTTATTTAGTAATAGTGTCAAAACAAATCACACATACACATATATGGTATCCCCGTGATCGTAACAACTTGACCAATAAAATGAACACATTAATTAAACCGCCGGATGAACGGCGTCCAAAAAAACTGCAAAAAACAACGGCAAAATTCTCTCTTTTCTCCCATTCCCCCCATAAAAAATTAAATAAAAGTTAATCTATAAGTCCTATGTACCCCAAAATAGTACTAATGAAAACTAGACATTGGCCTGCAAAAATCAAGCCCACATACGGCCACATCGACGGAACAATAAAAAAATTACGTCTCTTGGAATGCGGCGATGCAAAAACAAGTAATTTTTTTCTAAAAGGGTTTTTATTGTGCAAACGTAGGAAAACATATAAAACCTTTACATATTTGGTATCCCCGTAATTGTGCCGACCCATAAAATAAAGTTAACATGTTATTTACGCTGCATAGTAAACGGCGTAAATTTATAACGTGAAAATCAATGCTGGAATAGCGGCTTATTTTCAATTCTCTCCTAAAATAAAGTTAATAAAAGTTAATCAATATTTTATAAGCATCTAAAAATGGTACAATTACAAAATACAACTCGTCCCGCAAAAAACAAGCCCTTATACGGCTATGTCGACGGAATAAAAAAAAAGTTACGACTCTTGGACTGCGATCGTGAGAAATCAAAAAATAATCCTTGGTCATTAACGTGCAAAATGGCCCGGTCCTTAAGGGGTTAAGGCTGGGCACGAGCGTGCACGCACACCCTACGGGACACAGCTGAACGGAGCGGAAGTGAGCGTTGGCGTCTCCTGGGGAGTAGATGCGGCCCAGCGCACACTGATCCATGGCTGCGTCTGTCATGGGGAGAGTGATCCTGATGTTCCACGGCCATGAGCACTACAGTATCCCCCTTCTTATGCCCTCTCTTCTTGAGGCCAAAGCGAGAGAGAAATTTCTTAATGAGGGTAGGAGCATTGAGGTTCTCCTCTGGCTCCCAGGACCTCTCTTCTGGACTAAACCCTTTCCAATCCACTAAATAAAAAGTTATTTTTCCTACTCTTTTGGTGTCCAGAATCTCCTTAACCTCAAATATATCTTATGAGCCGCTGGGGGCAACTGCAGGACTAGGAATATTGGTGTAGCGGTTCACAGGACCACAGGCTTCAGGAGGGAAACATGAAAGAAGTTGGGGATCTTGACAGTAGAAGGCAGCCGAAGCTTATAGGAGGCAGGGTTGATCTGCTGCAGGATCTCGAAGGGTCAGAGGAACCTGGCAGCAAACTTGTATGATGGCACCTTCAGATCTCTGGTCTTACGGGCACCCGTGTGCCCCACCAGTTTGCAGCTGTGTCCCCAGCGAAGAGATCTCCCTCTTTCTGCCAGGCACACAAAAGTCCTCCCCGGAGGGATGTCTCTAACTTGCAGGGGATTGACAGAAATAATGCAGGATGGATCAATGATATTTTGTGGAGACTCCATGGTGTCCTCTGTCTTGAACGACCTGGACAGGGCATCGGCCCTCACATTTTTGATAGCAGGGCGGTAGTTTAGCTCAAACTGGAACCGGGCAAAAAACAGCGACCACCTGGCTTGACGGGAGTTCAGACGTTGGAGATAGGTGAGGTTCTTGCGGCTGGTAAATATCAGGATGGGGTGAACTGCCCCCTCTAGTAGATGTTGCCACTCCTCCAGGGCCAATTTGATGGCCAGTAACTCCCGATCCGCAATCGAGTAATTGTGTTCTGTGGATGAAAAAAGTTTTGAATAATAGCCACATACCACTGCCCTCCCTTTGGGACCTCTCTGGAACAGAAGTGCACCTGCACCAACAGAGGAGGCATCCACCTCCAACGAAAACGGTTGAGATACATCAGGATGATGGAGCGTTGAGGCTGACGTGAAGGCACTTTTAAGGTTATTAAATGCAGATTCTGCCTCTGGAGTTCACACCTTGGCATTCATGCCTTTTTTGGTGAGGGTAGAGATGGGAGCTGTCAGTGAAGAGAAGTTTGGGATAAACTGCCGATAGAAGTTAGCAAATCCCCAAAAATGCTGTATGGACCTTAAACCTTGAGGGCGTGGCCACTCCAGGACGGACTTTACCTTCTCAGGATCCATCTTGAGGCCTTGATTGCTACATTCTGGCAGGAACTGTCTTCCAAGATTAAAGACGAACTTGCCGCTCGTGATCTGCCATCCGCCCCGGATTAACTCGTTCTACTTGCCACCCGGGTCAACATAAAGCTCCAGGAACGATCCCAAGAGGTTCGCCGGGAGACAGAGTTCCCTAATCCGCCCTCCTCTATCCAGCAATCTTAATTGCCCTCACCCGTTGTCCCACCTGAGGAGCTTATACAGGTGGACCGGCTCAAATTATCCGTCTAGGAGAAACAACGCAGATGCACTCGGGACTTTGTCTGTATTGCGGCCTCGGAGGCCATGTTGTGCGTCTGTGCCCTCACAAGCCAAAAAACAACAATGTCTAGGATTGGTTAGGCAGACAACCCTAGGCGATACAGCAATAGATGTAAAACTCTTCTCAAAACTATCCATTCCCGTAACCATAGGGTCCAGCGAGAGGTTGCATCGGGTCTCTGCCTACCTGGACTCTGGATCCGCAGCTAATTTCATCCAGAGAGACTTAGTGGATCTTATCCAGTTGCCCATAGTTGTTCTGGCGACATCTTTGGCTGTTGCCTCAGTGAATGGACTGCCTCTGCCCGATCCAGTCGTATCTGTGATCAAACCACTGAAGCTCCGGGTTGAAGCCCTTCATTCGGAGCTAATTTATTTTCTCGTCCTGCCCAAAGCCATCAACGCTGTGCTTCTGGGCCTACCTTGGCTTTGACTACATGCCCCAGTACTGGATTGGAATTCCGGTGAGGTTCTCCAGTGGGGCCCCAAGTTTCTCAACAGCTGTTTGGGGCAGATCCATCTGGCCCAGCCATCTCTACCCCAGTCAATGGCAGGATTGCCTCCCCACTACTCACGATTTGTGGATGTCCCCCCACATCGGGCGTATAACTTCCCTATTGAACCGGTTCCTGAAGCGTCCCTTCCTCGTGGAAGGGAATACCCTCTCTCCTTGCCAGAGACTCAGTCTATGTCTGCCTATATCAAGGAGAATTTGGAGAGGAGTTTCATACAAAAATCCTCCTCCCCGGCCAGGGCGGGGTTCTTCTTTGTTAAAAAGAAAGACGGATCTCTTCGATCTTGCATCGACTACCGGGGCTTCAATCAAATCATGGTCAAGAACAGATATTCGTTGCCGCTAATTTCCGAACTGTTTGACCGCATACGAGGAGCCAAGATTTATTCCAAGCTAGACCTGCGTGGGGCCTACAACTTAATCCGGATCCGCCAGGGTGATGAATGGAAGACGGCATTCAACACCTGAGACGGGCACTATGTATACCTGGTGATGCCCTTAGGACAGTGTAACGCTCCCGCGGTCTTCCATGAGTTTCTTAATGATATCTTCCGAGATCTCCTCTATGTCTGTGTTGTGGTCTATCTCGATGACATCTTGATTTTTTCTCCAGAACCGATGACTCATCAGAGACATGTCCGTCAGATTCTGCTGCAATTAAGGGAGAATCGCCTGTATGCCAAGCTGGACAAGTGTGTGTTTGAGAAACATTCTCTACAATTCCTGGGCTACATCATCTCGGATCAAGGCCTGAGCATACTGTCACAATCTGTGGGTATGTGGACCCACTAGGCCGCACCGCCATAGCGGGGAGGCAGCAGGCCAAACAACAGAGTACCCAATAATACAAAGTCCAGCACAAGGGTTCCTGGGGAGAAGATGCGGCCTAGCGCTCACTGATCCATGGCTGCGGACGTCGGGGTGTGTGTAATCCCGACGGTCCGCGGCCAGGGGCGCTACAATATGAACTTTTTAATCATTCACTTCAGGGGTTTCATTCAGTCCTATTGCCACAGGTGTATACTATCAAGCACCTAGCCATGCGGTCTGACTTTGTAAACATTTGTGAAAGAATGGGATGTTCTCGAGAGCTGACTGAATTCAAACATAGTACTGTATTAGGATGCCACAGCTGCAACAAGACTATTTGTGAAATTTCTTCCCTCCTAGATATTCCACGATCAACTGAGTGGTATTATTGCAAAGTGGAAGCATTTAGAAACCACAGTAACCCAGCCACGAAGTGGCAGACCATGTAAAGTTACATAGCGGGGTCGCCGAGTGCTGAGGCGCATAGTGCAAAAAAGTCATCACGCTCTGCTGACTCAATAACTGCAGAGTTTGGCATGGATTTTCATGGCCGAACAGCTGCATGTATGTCTTAAATCCACAACTACAATGCCAAGCGTAGAATAGTATGGTGTAAAGCACGTCGCCACTGGACTCTGGAGCTGTGGTAATGTGTTCTGTGGAGTGACGAATCACGAGCCTCTAACTGACAATTTAATGGACGAGTCTAGGTTTGGCGAATGCCAAGGGAACGTTACCTGCCTGACTGCATTGTGCCAACTGTAACGTTTGGTGGAGGAGGGATAATGCTATGGGCTTGTCTTTCAGGTGTTGGCCAGAAAAAATATTTCCAGTGAAGGAAAATCTTAATGCCTCAGCATACCAAGGCATTTTGGACTATTGTATTCTTCCAACTTTGTTAGAACAGTTTGGAGAAGGCCCTATTCTGTTCCAGCATGACTGTGCCCTAGTGTACAAAGCACAGTCCATAAAGGCATGGTTGGGTGAGTTTGGTTTGGACGAACTTGACTGTCCTGCACAAAGCCCTGACCTCAACCCCATTGAACACCTTTTGGGATGAACTCGAACGGAAATTGCAAACCTGGGCCTCTCGTCCAACATCAGTGTCTAACCTCACAAATGCTCTTCTGGATGAATGGGCAAAAATTCACACAGACACACTCCAAAATCTTGTAGAAAGACTTCCTAGAAGAGTGAAAGCTGTTTTAGCTGCAAAGAGTGGGACCGACTCCATATTAATGCCTATGGATTCAGAACAGGATGTCATAAAAGCTCATGTAGGTGAAATGTGTAGGTGTCCCCATATGTTTGTCCATATAGTGCAGCTGTGATGAGTGATGTCGGCTTTAAAGAGGCTCTGTCACCAGATTTTGCAACCCCTATCTGCTACTGCAGCAGATAGGTGCTGCAATGTAGATAAGAGTAACGTTTTTATTTTTAAAAAACGAGCATTTTTGGCCAAGTTATGACCATTTTTGTATTTATGCAAATGAGGCTTGCAAAAGTCCAACTGGGCATGTTTAAAGTAAAAGTCCAACTGGGCGTGTATCATGTGTGTTACATCGGGGCGTGTTTACTACTTTTACTAGCTGGGCGTTCTGACGAGAAGTATCATCCACTTCTCTTCAGAACGCCCAGCTTCTGGCAGTGCAGACACACAGCGTGTTCTCGAGAGATCACGCTGTGTCGTCACTCACTTCCTGCCCCAGGTCCTGCATCGTGTCGGACGAGCGAGGACATATCGGCACCAGAGGCTACATTTGATTCTGCAGCAGCATCGGCGTTTGCAGGTAAGTCGATTTAGCTACTTACCTGCAAACGCTGATGCTGCTGCAGAATCAACTGTAGCCTCTGGTGCCGATGTGGCCGACACGATGCAGGACCTGGGGCAGGAAGTGAGTGACGTCACAGCGTGATCTCTCGAGAACACGCTGTGTGTCTGCACTGCCAGAAGCTGGGTGTTCTGAAGAGAAGTGGATGATACTTCTCGTCAGAACGCTCAGCTAGTAAAAGTAGTAAAAACGCCCCGATGTACATACATAATACACGCCCAGTTAGACTTTTACTTTAAACACGCCCAGTTGGACTTTTGCAGCCTCATTTGCATAAATACAAAAATGGTCATAACTTGGCCAAAAATGCTCGTTTTTTAAAAATAAAAACGTTACTGTAATCTACATTGCAGCGCCTATCTGCTGCAATAGCAGATAGGGGTTGCAAAATCTGGTGACAGAGCCTCTTTAACTGTATCGTAAAATGGGAGTTTGAGGTTGTCTAAAATACACCTCCTGTCTCATTGCTGTTCTATCTTTCCCCATTCTTTATACTGCATCTCTACTGACACAAACTTTTTGTTGCGTATAAGCACAAGAGACTGTAAGCTGTACATACCAGAGTAATTAGGTGTTGATCCCAAGAAACTATTCCACCCGTTTGAAAAAGAAGATACTCATGTAACTCCTACACATCCATTTCCACGAAAATGATCCTCAGTACTGGATTATTTTGGAGAACAGCTTTAGCTTTATTCTAAGGATAAATATTTCAAAAATGTAATTTATTTTGATAGTTCTGTTCTTCCCATTTCAAAGTTAGTTATATGACTATAAGGCTATGTTCACACGGAGTATTTTGGGGGAGGAATATCTGCCTCAAAATTCAGTTTGGAACTTTGAGGCAGATATTCCTCTCCCTGCACGCCGATTTTCGCGGCAATTATCGCGCCGTTTTTCGCCCGCGGCCATTGAGCGCCGCGAGCATAAAACAGCGAGAAATACGCTTTCTCCTGAATCCCATTGAAGTCAATGGGAGGTCAGAGGCGGAAGCGCCCGAAGATAGGGCATGTCGCTTCTTTTTCCCGCGAGGCAGTTTTACTGCTCGCGGGAAAAAGACGCCGACGGCTCCCATTGAAATCAATGGGAGGCGTTCTCGGGCCGTTTTTGCCGAGTTTTGCGACGCGGTTTCCGCGTCAAAAAACTTGGCAAAATACCCCGTGTGAACATAGCCTAACAGATGTAATTCATATTTAGCATTATATTTCAGGCATAACATTTATTTTTAAAGCATAAAAAGTATAAAATTGGCAAACAGTCTGTGGTCAATTTGCAAAGTATAATACATAAATATTTCAGAGAACTGTCTTGACAGCCCTTTTGAGTCATGCTCAGTGCTAAAGGTAGACACACTCACATATCTTGCACAAACCACTATGTTCACACATGTTCTGTATCCTCAAATATGAAAATGGCATTTCAAGAAATATTTACAAATCTATGTATCCATCCATCCATATAAAAAAGTCCAAGCACTGTAAAATACACTCAAGGTGCAGAGCGGGTGTAAACTAAAAGATCCGGGCTAGGGATCTTATTCTAATAAAATAAAATAAAGGCTGCACTCCAAATTTCAAAAGTGAAAAAAGTGGTTCTTTTAATTCATATGCAAAGTTTCGGTCCTGTATAAACTGTCATCAGACACAATGCGTCTAACCCTCAAAAACTGACTTAAGGGAAAATACCTTACCATTGCCCTAGGGAGGCTACTGTCATACCTGAGAAAATTGTTCTTGTTCATGGTTTTGACAAAAGGGTTGGTTGTTAACGCACACTCGGCCAGAGATACCATCACATCCAAAAATTGTGCCACAGAGAATATTATGTCTGTGTCCATTTAATTAAAAAAAACATCAAAATCCTAAAACTCCACATCGGCGCCTGTCCAGATGAGGAAGACTTCGTCTATTTACAGCTAACACCTCAACACATGGCCCAAGTGATGGGATACACAGAGTAAGTCCTCCTCAAGCACCGTCATTATAATATTTGCATACTGTAAGTGGGCACCATATTGGCACCCATAGCAGTACCACGTAGCTGCAAATAGAAAACCCCACCAAGCAAAAAATAATTCTAGAGAAAATGCTGAGGTGTGCAATTTCTTTTCACAGCTTACAACCCCATTTGATGATTGATAGAAGTATATAAAATACCACATCAAATTACACTACAGTGATTTGTTGAGCAGTGATGGCAAAATTCCTTAATGCCTTATCTAGAAAAGTGGCAATACAAGAAAAAATTGATCCAGAACCTGAGACAATTGGTCTTTTGGGTGGTGCAAAAAGACACTTGTGGATTTTAGGTAACATATATATTACAGGCGTAGTAGGGTGTTCTACAGTCGAAAAATCACATAGATCTTTATCTATAGTACTCCCCATCAATGCAAAGTCTAATATATTTTTAATCCGCCTAGATAAATCAAATTTAGGATCACATGAGATCTGTTTATACACCATGGGATCACTTAATTGTTGTCTAATCTCAGACAAGTATGATCCAGTATCCATAACGTCGAACAGCACCGCCCTTGTCCACGGGCTTAATGGTGATGTTGCCGTCCTGGGCAGATTGCACAAGGCAGAGATTTCTTCCTTAGTCATATTAGGATGGATAACATCACAACTACCTGGCAATCTGCTCAAAATTTCAGTATCCCTTCTGACTGCACACATAAGGGTCTCAATAGCAGGTACATTTTCTACCGGAGTAAATGTATTTTTGTTATTTAAATCAAACTCTCGCTGATTTAGTGGGTCTGGGTGTATCACGACCATGCTTAGGTCAACTTCTAGCTGAAACCAATCTGGGTTAGACCTGGGACTAAATGAAAGGCCTAATTCAGATTTTTGTGCTACAATCAATTATTTTGAGGAGATGTTTGGCACAATTGTGGTAAATTACAATGATCATTAATAAAAAATATTTTTAAAAAAATACTGTACATCCATACAAAATACAGTGTACAGACCCCTATATCTGTGATAAAGTGTAATGGTGCAAAAGTTATGTTAACCCCTTCAGGACACAGCCTGTTTAGGCCTTGTGGACGTAGCCAATTTTTTCAAATCTGACATGTGTCAGTTTATGTGGTAATAACTTTAGAACGCTTTTACCTATCCGAGCGATTATTTTTTCAAGACATATTGTACTTTATGTTAGTGGAAAAATGTGGTCGATAAATTCTGTATTTATTTGTAAAAACACCAAAATGTAGAGAAAATTTGCAAAAATTAACATTTTTCTAAATTTAAATGTATCTGCTTGTAAAACAGATCGAAATACCACACAAAATAGTTACTAGTTAACATTACCCATATGTCTACTTTAAGTTGGCATCATTTTTTTGAGCATCATTTTATTTTCCTAGAACGTTACACGGCTTAGAACTTTAGCAGCAATTTCTCAAATTTTCCAGAAAATTTCCAAAGCCTATTTTCTTAAGGACCAGTTCAGTCCTGAACTGGTATTGAGTGCCTTATATATTAGAAACCCCAATAAGTCACCCAATTTTAAAAACTGTACTCCTTAAAGTTTTCAAAATAGAATTTAGAAAGTTTCTTTACCCTTTAGGTGTTTCACAGGAACTAAAGATATTTGGAGGTAAAATTTATACATTTCATTATTTTTTTTAGAAAATCCTTTCTAATCCATTTTTTTTCTGTAACACAGATGGTTTTACCAGAGAAATGCAACTCAATATTTAATGCCCAGATTCTGAAGGTTTTAGAAATGTCCCACATGTGGCCCTAGTATGGTAATGGCCTGAAACACAGGCCTCAGAAGCAAAGAAGCACCTAGAGGATTTTGGGGCCTCCGTTTTATTAGAATATATTTTAGGCACCATGTCAGGTTTGAAGAGGTCTTGTGGTGCCAAAACAGTAGAAACAGCCCCAATAACAACATTTGGCCAACTATACCCCTCAAGGAATTTATAGAGGGGTATAGTGAGCATTTTGACCCCACAGATCTTTAGCTGAATTTAGTGGAATTAGACTGTGCAAATGAAAATCTACATATTTACCAATAAAATGTAGAATTTTTACAAGGCATAAAGGAGGAAAAGCACGCCAACATTTGTAAAGCAATTTATCCTGATTACGGCAATACCTCATATTTGGCAATAAACTGCTGTTTGGACATACGGCAGAGCTCAGAAGGGAAGGAGCACCATTTGGTTTCTGGAGCTCAGGTTTTTCTGGAATGGTTTTTGGGTGCCATGTCGCATTTGCAAAGCCCCTGAGGGACCAAACAGGTTTTTTGCTGAACTTAGTGGAATTAGGCCGTGAAAATTAAAATCTATGTTTTTTTTATAATAAAATGTATGTTCACAATAGATAAAGGAGAAAAAGCACAACAGCATTTGTAAAACGATCTTTTCTGAGCATGGCAATACCCCATACGTCGTAATAAACTGCTGTTTGGATACACGGCTTGGCTCAGAAATGCAGGAGCGCTATTTGGCATGCAGATTTTTTTGGATTGCTTTTTGGGCGCCATGACACATTTGCAAAACCCCTGAGGTCCCAGAGTACAGTGGAAGTCCCCAAGAAGTGACCCTATTTTGAAAACTACACCGCTCAAGGACTTTATCATTTGCCTGGACATATGACAAGGCTCAGAAGTGAAGAGCACCATGCGCATTTGAGGCCTTTTTTTTCACAGCATTGGCCCACAATTGCAGGGCTCTGAGGTCAAATAGTAAAAAAAATCTCAAGTAGTGACACCTATTTTGGAAAAAACACCCCTTAGGGCATTTTAAGAGGTGTAGTGAGCATTTTGACTCCACAGGTGTTTTTTCATTAGAAATTATGCGCAGCAGAAGTGCAAAGTAAAAATTGCAATTTTCCACTAATATGCCATTTTAGTGCACAATATGTTGTGGCCAGTTTGTGCCACTTAAGACAAATACCTCATAAACTGTTAAGCAGGTTCTCCCAGGTATGGCGATGCCATATATGTGGACGTAAACTGCTGTTTGGGCACACCGCAGCGTTCAGAAGGGAGTAAGCGCTATTTGGCTTTTGGAGCACAGATTTTGCTTGGTAGTAATTCTGTTTGGGGTTTTACTGGTATTTCAGTTTATAATGTGGGGGCAGGGCTGGCATCCGCATCTGGCAAACCCATGCAAGTGCCGGGGCCCACTCCAATTGGTGGGGACTCCAGGCCGCCGGGTGCTGACACCGCCGTCGTTAAGGCATCACTGTCCATATATAGACAGTGATGTAAGAAGGAGAGGAGTCCCAGGCAGAGCGCTAGCGGCTCTGCTCCATTACTCCGTCTCTGGGAAAGCCCCTGACATCGCTGTCTATATATGGACAGTGATGTCAGGACCAGAGCAGTGTCCCAGCCTGGCATGGCTAGCAACTGCACTTGTCTCGCTTCCAACTGAGCCAGCGTCCGCAGGACGCAGATTCAGGTGGGTTGAATGCTGGAGCCTCGCTCCAGCATTCACTGTGCCGTGAGCAGCTCGGCGCAGGCAGGCGCGATGTAGTGATGTCATCACGCCTGTCTGCACCGAGTTACTCACAGGACAGTGCAAAGGAGGAGAAGGATCCTCCACACGTCGTGGGAACGGGAGTAGGTAAGTAATTATGTTATTATTTTTCTATTGGGTACATATGGGGGCATTATACTAGGTATGGGAGGCGGGTCCTATTGTAGCTGCTGAGGAGGCATTATAATGTATGGGACAGCTATTGGGGGCATTCTACTGTATGGGGCGGTATTATATTGTATGGGGCAGCTATGGAGGGCATTATACTGTATGGGGGAGCTATGGGGAGCATTATACTGTATGGTGCAGCTATGGGGGCATTATACTGTATGGGGCAGCTATGGGGGGCATTATACTGTATGGGGCAGCTATGGGGGCATTATACTGTGTGAGGCAGCTATTGGGGCATTATACTGTATGGGGCAGCTATGGGGGGAATTATACTGCGGGAGCATTATACTGGAGCTATAGGGGCTTTATACTGTGTGGAGGCATTATACTGTGTGTGGCAGCTATAGGAGCATTATACTGTGGGGGGGCAGCTATGAGGGCATTATACAGTGGGGGGCAGTAATGGGGGCATTATACTGTGGGGCAGCTACGGGGAGCATTATACTGTGGTGGTCAGCTATGGGGGCATTATACTGTGTGGGGGGCAGCTATAGGGGCATTAGACTGTGTGGGAGCAGCTATTGGGGCATTATACTGTGTGGTGGATTTATACAGTGGGAACAGCTAAGGGGGGCATTATACTGTGATGGTCAGCTATGGAAGGCATTATATGGATAGCTATGGGGGCATTATACTGTGTGGGGGCAACTATGGAGCGCATTATACTGTGGTGGTCTGCTATGGAGGGCAGTATACTGTGTGAGGGGCAGCTATGAGGAGCATTATACTGTGGTGGTCAGCTATGGGGGCATTATACTGTGTGGGGGGCAGCTATGGGGGGCATTATACTGTGTGGGGGCAGCTATGGGGGTGATTACACTGCAGGGTCATCTATGGGGGCATTATACTGTGGGGGCATTCATGGGGTCTGTCGGGCAAGGCAGCTGGGCATAGGCGTGTGCAGTGGTCTGGTGGTGTTGGGGAGGGGTAGGGGGGCCTAAACTGAATTCTTGCACCAGGGCCCATAAGCCTTTAGCTACGCCACTCCCAGGTAGAGTGCTAGTAGTGCTCTGCCCGGGGCTATGGCTCTGGGGTAGCCCCTGACAACACTGTCTATATATAGACAGTGATGTCAGGGGCTGTGGGGCACTACCTGGTAGGACGAGACTGTGTGGGGGGCTGTGTGGCACTATCTACGGAGGGCACTAAATTTATGGGGGTGCAAACTTGGGGCCTAACTTCTATATGGGGGCATAAACAGGGCCTAATGTCTATATGGGGGCACAAAGTGATGAGTTTTGGTATTTTACTGCCGCCGTGAGTTCCCCCGTAAAGGGGCCCACTAAGATTGTTTTCTCGTGACACATTGTACTTTAATCTAGTGGTAAAATTTGGTCGATACATTCAGTATTTAATTGTGAACACCAAAATTTAGCGAAAAATTACAAAAATTTGCATTTTTATCAATTTAAATGTATCTGCTTTTAAGACAGATAGTAATACCACACAAAATAGTTTCTAATTAACATTTCCCATACGTCTATATTATGTTTGCATCATTTTTTGAACATCCTTTTATTTTTCTAGGACGTTACAAAGCTTAGAACTTTAGCAGAAATTGCTCAGATATTCAAGAAAATTTCAAAAGGCTATTTTTACAGGAACCAGTTGAGTTGTGAAGAGGCTTTGAGGGCCTATACAATACAAACCCCAATAAGTCACCCCATTTTAAAAACTGCACCCCTCAAAGTATTCAAAGCAGTATTTAGAAAGTTTCTTAACCCTTTAGGCGTTTCACAAGAATTAAAGCAAATTAGAGGTGAAATTCATATTTAATCAATATTTTTCTGTAACACAGAAGGTTTTACCAGAGAAATGCAACTCAATACTTATTGTCCAGATTCTACCATCACAGTTTGAAGAGGTCTTGTGATGCCAAAGCAAAGGAAACACTCAAAAAAATACCCATTTTGGAAACTACACCCCACAATGAATTAATCTAGGGGTGTAGTGAGCATTTTGAACCCACAGGTCTTCGATAGATTTTATTAGAATTTAAATATGAAACTGAAAATTGAGATGTAGTTTTAGCTAAAAAAAAAACAACGTCCACAAGGAAGAAAGAAAAAAAAGTCCCCTAACATTTGTAAAGCAACTTCTTTAGAGTATGGAAATACCCAGTATGTGGGCATGAACTGCTGTTTGGGCACACAGCAGGGCTCAGAAGAGACGGAGCACCATATGGCTTTTGGAATACAGATTTTGCTGGATTGATTTCTTTGGACAATGTCGTTTTTGTAAAGCCCCTAAGGTACCAGTACAGTTGAATCTACCCAAAAGTGACTACATTTATGAAACTACACCCCTTGAGGAATTCATCTAGTAAAGTGTAGTGAGCATTTTGACCCCATAGGTGTTTCATAGATTTTATTATAATTGGGTAGTGAAAATAAAAAAAAATCTTCAATAAGACGTAGCTTTAGCTCAACATTTTTAATTTTCTCAACAAATAAAGCAAAAATGAACCACAACATTTGTAATGCAACGTATCTGGAATAGGGAAATACCCCATATTTCGTCATACCATGCTGCTTAGGCACACGGCAAGGATCAGAATAGGAGAAGCGCCATTTGGTTTTTGGAGCACAGATTTTACTGGATTGGTTTCTTGACACTTTCGCAAAGCCCCTAAGGAACCAGTACAGTTGAAACTACCCAAAATACTACACCCCTTGAGGAACTAATCTAGGCGTGTAGTGAGCATTTTGACCCCACAGGTGTTTCATAGATTTTATTAGAATTTGGCGGGGAAAATATATAAAAATCCTTTTTCTTCAATAAGACGTTTTCATTTTCTCAACAAATAGGAAATAGGAAAAAAAGAACCCCAACATTTGTAAAGCAATTTCTCCTGAATATGGCAACACCAAATGTGGTATATGTGCAGATTTTGCTGGATTGGTTTCTGGGTGCTATGTTGTGTTTGCAAAGCCTCTGTGAGACCAAAACAGTGGATTCCCCCCAGAAGTGATCTCCTCTACGCGTCATGGGAACGGGGATAGGTAAGTAATTATGTTATTATTTTTCTATTAAGTACATATAGGGGCATTATACTGGGTATGGGGGGCATTATTCTGTATGTAGCAGCTATGGGGGCATTATACTGTATGGGGGTATAATACTGTATGGGGCATTATACTGTATGGGGGAGCTATGGGGGCATTATACTGTATGGGGCATTATAGTGTATGGGGCAGCTAGGGGGCATTATACTGTATGGGGGTATTATACTATATGTGGCAGCTATGGGTGGCAATATACTCTGGGGGCAGCTATGGGGGGCATTATACTGTGGGGGGGCAGCTATGGGGGCATTATACTGTGGGGGCATTATAATGTGTGGACAGCTATGAGGGCATTATACTTGGGGGACAGCTATGGGGGGTTATTATACTGTGTGGGCAGCTATGGGGAGCATTATACTGTGGTAGTCATCTATGGGGGCATTATACTGTGTGGGGGGCAGCTATGGGGGCATTATACTGTGGGGGCATTCATGGGGTCTGTCGGGCAAGGTGGTGTTAAGGAGGGGTAGGGGGGCCCAAGATGAATTCTTGCACCAGGACCCATGAGCCTTTAGCTACATCCCTGGTTTTAGCCACTCATAAATAGATGCATTTAGGGTCACAAATATATGGAACATACAGTATGGAATAGCGTATCATGTGACTCAATCGCCTAGACACATTTAGCGGCACACTAAAGGAAGCAGATAAATTTGCAACCCAAAAAGACTGATCAACAGTTTATAAGTGACCCAACTGCATATTAATACATAATTACATGATCAACCAGGATACTTCTCCACAGTTAGGGGAAAGGGAACCACCAGCCATGGTCACTATAAGATAATGGGCTCTATATGAGAGTCCACATGTCCATCATACGGACCTCTACATGCTTTTCGGATCCCTAAACTCCCATGTTATGAAAGCAGGTGGAAAACCACACCAGTCAGTGCAAATGTATCTTAACAGGCGCCCATTAATACTTCATCAGTACTCACCCACCAACTAAAGAACACTATATATGATGTAGACAAAATACAAAACTTATTTAGTAAAAATAATACAGAAAAAAATAATTGGGGAATACACTAGTCCATTCAGGTGAGTATTTTCAATAAGTACAATTAGATGTGTTTACAATCCAGTGTATCTAAAATAATCTTGAGAAAGGTCCTATACAGGACCAAAACACTGCATATGGATTAAAATATACACTTTTTTCACATTTACAATTTGGAGTGCTGCCTTTCTTCTATCTATCTATCTATCTATCTATCTATCTATCTATCTATCTATCTATCTATCTATCTATCTATCTATCTATCTATCTATCTATCTATCTATCTATCTATCTATCTATCTATCTATATCCAGTGATTCACATGTGGGATCCCCTTATTCCACGTCTTCAGTTTTGCCTTGGTACTCTGTACTGTGGGGTGTAGTGGTTATCCAGTAATTGATTCTCTGGGTAATAGTGTAGCCGAGTCAAAAAAATGTAGTAAAGCAAGTGGCTGCCAGTAACAGCAGAAGAATTGTTGTCGTCTAACCAGATGAGGACTAATTGGCCAAGTACAGTGCACAAAAATATACAGAAAAAACATACTGTAGTAAAAATCTATCTGGAGTCGGTACAGAAAAAAAGCTATAACGCAGTACAATGAAGTCAAACAAGCCAAACTATGTAATAATTTGTACCACTTACTGGATGATAAGGGTGATTTTTTTGCTTTGGTGGATCAGCTGTTACATGGTGGATCAATTCAATATTTGAGTATTTAATGGACTCCATTATTATGTCTTTTTTTTTAACGTAACCTCTATTGTATGTAACTATGAGCTCTAATATTGCAAGCAGTGATAATGGTTTTGAATCAGACTTTAAATCGACTTTTTTTGTTACTATTGTTGAATTATAAATTCATTTTTTTTAAATGTAAAACGTTTTTATTTGCAAACGGTTATTCACCTCCATTCTTAGAGATTTGTCTTTATTATTACTTTCTTATGAGTTCTGCAGATTGCTTCCATTTCTGTTTCAGTAATAAAAAGCCATGGAAACCTTCACCCCTTGTCAGTTTTAGTCATCACTTTGCCCTTTGCTTTCAATGTTTTGGGAACATGATTTGTAACCTGATACATTGAGAGTGATAGTGACATGCTGACAACTGTCTGTTATTACAGTAGATGTATCTTCATATACTTTGTCCTTATGTTAGGAAATACCAGAGAAATGTTTTCCTCAGCTATGACATCCATGAATTACTTTTGCTACCATCTGGAAAGAAGATGCTTTTCAGATTTAAAATATATACACATTTATTTATTTAAACTTAAATGTTTTATTTTTTTTCTAATCAAAATATTTTTAAGATGATTATGATTATTGTTGTTAGAGATGAGCAAAACTGTATGTGCTTCTCCAGCATTTCACCTACAGGTAAATTTCCTATTTAGAAGCTGTGTTTAACAAATAAAGGTCAGCAGTGGCTAAAGTACTAAAATATGCATCCTTATATCAGCCACTTTCGCCTTATAAGTGGCAGATATAGCTCTGTAAAAGGAAATTAACCCATTAGCAAAAAAAATTCCAGAAATTAACTGATTTCTGATTCTTATTTTATTAATTAAATCATATTTATAGTTAGTTTGTACATTTTTCTAGTAGTAATCAGGGAGCAGTATTAAAACTCTGTAAACATTTTTAATTAATGTATTTTTTTAAATAAATGTATTTTCTTATAACTAAATTAGAAGAAAAACTTATAATTACGTTTTCTCCCTAAATGATTGTTTTCTAGAAATGTATGGGAACTCTAAAAGGATAAATTGTTTGCTTTCAATGCATGTGGTGCATGTATGTTGCCATGTAGTCATCCCTGCTTCAGTGTAGGAATGTCTTCCTTGTGTGTACAGAGATGTGACTATGGAAGTAACATACACAGAATTTACAGACTACTAAAGAGTAGAAGGTAGGAAAGATGAGAGTCAAGGAAGCACAAAGTGTGGGAAGTGTGTGTACAAGCAAAGAAAAGCATACAGTCGTGTAAAAAGGAAGGACACCCATGTATAGAAGGTAATAAGGCTAAAATAAACTAACAAGATATCTTTGTAATAGTTTACTAAAATAAAAATCCACACATGGGTAATTTCCTTCTGTAGAAAAAGTAAGTACATATTGGCCCCTGTGGCAGAAACAACCTATAGCAGGAGTTCCTTATAGCTGATTACCGGTCTCTAAAATCAACTTCAAGACATTTGTTTCCACTAAAAAAAGCTGTGCAATGTTTAAAGGGTTTCCTGCCCACTTCAAAACCCCCCACAATATTCTTTTCAGTTATAGCTTGGTGGATTTATTGGTATATTTAAGGCTATTGTGATGTTGTTAAAGAGGCTCTGTCACCACATTATAAGTGCCCTATCTCCTATATAAGGAGATCGGTGCTGTAATGTAGGTGACAGTAATGCTTTTTATTTAAAAAAACGATCTTTTTTCACAAAGTTAGGAGCGATTTAAGTTTATGCTAATGAGCTTTCTTAATGCCCAAGTGGGCGTACTTTTACTTTCGACCAAGTGGGCGTTGTACAGAGGAGTGCATGACGCTGACCAATCGGCATCATGCACTCCTCTCCATTCATTTACACTGCACTAGCGATATAGATATATCGCTATGTGCAGCCTCATACACAAACCCTAACATTACTAGTGTCCTGATAATGAATACACATGAAATCCAGCCTGGACGTCATGTGTACTCAGAATCCTGACACTTCTGACTCTTTTTTGTGAGATTCCAGCAACGGATACGAAATCTCGCGAGATCTCGGAGCTAAACGAGATTTGGCTTCACTTGCCGGAATCTCACAAAAAAAGATTCAGAAGTGTCAGAATTCTGAGTACACATGACGTCCAGGTTGGATTTCATGTGTATTCATTATCAGGACACTAGTAATGTTAGGGCTTGTGTATGAGGCTGCACATAGCGATATATCTATATCGCTAGTGCCGTGTAAATGAATGGAGAGGAGTGCATGATGCTGATTGGTCAGCGTCATGCACTCCTCTGTACAACGCCCACTTGGTCGAAAGTAAAAGTACGCCCACTTGGGCATTAAGAAAGCTCATTAGCATAAACTTAAATCGCTCCTAACTTTGTGAAAAAAGATCGTTTTTTAAATAAAAAGCATTACTGTCACCTACATTACAGCGCTCATCTCCTTATGTAGGAGATAGAGAATTTATAATGTGGTGACAGAGTCTCTTTAAGTCTGCTTTCAGCTGATCTTCAGTCTTCTGACAGAAGGTCTCACATCATCCTCAAGCACCCTCTTGTACAGAGCAATAAAGAATTCATAATGGATTTTTTTGACAAACATGTCTTCTAGTAATGTGGCTAAACAACTCTGTCGTTGCTTTGCCATTCCAAAAGTCCTGGGATTTCATGGGCAAACATTGAGCCATGTTGTTTGTTCTTGACAGCAAAGGTTTCCTCCTGGCACACATCCTATGTAGATTTAAATGTGCATACACTTTGACATCAACAGTGGCAAAAGCTACCTGTAGGTCCTGTGATTAAATTCTGTGGAAATCCTGCTTTGGCTAGTTGACAGCTTGAAATCTCGCTGGCCACGAACTACTTCCATCCAGTCGACGCCCTTCTCTCAAGAGATGTCTGCACATACGGCCGTCCTGCTCCACAGTGACCACCAGGGTGCGCTCACGAGCTCAGTCCAGACTTGAGAAGCCAGAACGCAAGCATGTTGGTGATTGAGCTAATTGGTCCAGAGCACTCTAGGCTATAAGAAGGTCCCAGCCCCATCCTCCGACGCCTGAGCTTTGTTGTTGTATTCCTAGTCTGTCTTGTAAATGGTCCCCTAGTGTTTCCTGCTCCCAGTGTTTCCTGTATCCTGTAATCTGTATCCTGATCTAGTGCCGTGCTTAGCTGCAGCCGTGCTGTGCTGTGCTGTATACCACGCTTGTCCTGCTTCTCCACGCCTGATGTCTACCTGCTGCCTAGATCCTGCCAAGCCTGCCCTGCTACTGTCCGAGCTGCCACAGGTACCCTATATAAACTATAAACTCTGATCGGCGCCCTGTTGGCCAGCTGCCATACCGCCAAGGTGGTACGGCCCAGTGGGTCCACGAACCCTACGTGACATCTAATAGTTTAGTGATATTTCTAGATACATAGCAATCTATAATCTTAATTTTACAGGCCATAGTGTTTAAATAAGGAAGGTTCTGTCAATATTCTTTCTAATGACATACCATATTTTTTGGACTATAAGACGCAGTTTTTAGCAAGAATAAATCTTGCTAAAAAGTCCCTGCGTCTTATAGTCCGCAGTCAAGGGACCCGGCATTGCCGGGCGCCATGAACGCTTCATTACTTAACCCCTTCCCGACCCATGACGTCCCAGCGCATCATGGAGCTGGAGGGGTGTGATGTATGGAGCGGGCTCACGCACTGAGCCCGCTCCATACACTGTAGGTGTCAGCTTCTGACACGCTGCTATAACGGCCAGGAACAGCAATTTCGCTGTTCCTGGCAGTTTAAAGGGGTTGTGCCATAAAACACATGTATCCCCTATGCATAGGATAGGGGATACATGTGTGATCGATAAGGAGAACGGGGAACGAAAGTTACCAGGAGCGCTGCATGAGAAGCCGTGACTTCCTCGTTCTGTGTCCGGCAGCTTCATAGAGATCAATGGGATTCTTCTGCGCATGCGCAAGCGGCTCTCCATTGATCTCTATGGAGCTGCAGAACAGATAAGCCAGACACAGAACCCGGACGTCCTGGCTTCTCATGTAGCTCTCTGGGTGACTTTCGCTCCCCTGTTCTCCTTATTGCTGGGCTGCAATCTCACATGTAGCCCCTATTCTGTGGATAGGGGATACATGTGTTTTATGGCAAACCCCTTTAACTAGTTAAATGCCGTGGTCAATAGCGACCGCGGCATTTATATCGGTTTTTCTATGAAGGACATTTATGACATATCCACAGGAAATGACATAAATTTAAGATAGATGCAGGTCTCACTTCTGTGACCTGTGCCTATCTCTAGAATGGGGCCCCCTAAACTCCGTTCTAGCTTTCTGTGCTCTCCCGGCCACTTGATTACATGTAGAGTTACTGAAACAGCGTAACTCGCTGAGCTACGCTGTTTCCGTAACTCTCATAGAACTGAACAGTAGTTACGGAAACAGCGTAGCTCGCATGCTACACTGCTTCCGTAACTGCCATTCACTACTATGGGTGTTAGGGAAACAGTGTAGTTACGCTGTTTCAGCAACTCCACATATAACCAAGTGGCCGCTGGTTCAAGTCCCCTAAAGGAACTAATAAAATGTGTAAAAAAATAAAAATAAAATGTTAGATACATTTTTAGGAGTGTGAAAAAAAAACTTTTCCCATTTTTCCCCAAGCACAATGTAAAAAATAAAATAATTTCGTCCCGCAACAAAATAAGCCCTCACAACCGATAAAAAATATATAAAAAAAGTTTAAAACCTGGGTGCATCTTATGGTCAGGTGCATCTTATAGTCCAAAAAATACGGTAATTATTAAGAATTACTGACCTGGTGCATGTGATTCGAATTTTAGGACTTTAAAGTCTAGGTGCAACTTCACAAATAGATTTTTGAAATTGCCCCTATGCATCTAAAATGAAGATATGAAGCAACTTTGTAATAGGGTTTAATGAACAAAAATCTATTATTTAGTTTATCCAGCTCTTATATGTAAACTATACATCTCTATGGTAACAGAGACAGCAAACAAACCCTGAATAGTCTGATACAGAAGTTTCCTCAATTCTTTCCCTGTCAAGGACATATCTCCAGGACATGTCCTGGCAGGGAAGCACCTCAGTAGCCAAGGAGGTATTTCCTATGTCCTTACTATAAGTGGCCCAAGAATCTAGAATCTTGGCTTTAAAAAAGCTACAGCAGGCTGAATTGTGAGCTGCATAGACTTGTACCATTTTAACTTCAACCTGTGTGAAGGAGAAGAGGGGGGCCAGCAGAGGACATGATTATAGCGTGCAGTGCAGGTAGAGGTGGAAAATCTGGGATCCTCTTCCTGTCCCAGTATGGTTTTAGATGCCCCCTCGGGCAGAGTTAACATGAGCCTTTGTTCATGTTATCACCCCCTTTATCAATAAGAGAGCATACTTTCTTTCTGATATATATATATATATATATATATATATATATATATATATATATACATACATATAGTCTCGTCCTCTCCATGCATACTGCCACCAAGTCCCCAGCTGGCCTCCACCTCCACACGGGCTGAAGTGAGAGCTGCAAATATGCAGTCGGCTCACAGCTAAGATTCTTAGCTTCAAAACAAGACCTGGACTGCTGCTCTAGCTGCGATTCAGCCAGAACATGTCGCCTTTAGAATCGCAGGTCAAAGTGAGAGCGGCATATGTAGCTCTCATTTCAACCTGCTATAGCTCAGGAGAGATTGCAGCTAGAGCTGCGATCTATGTCATGTTTTAAGCCTGAGCTAGAATCTTTAGTAGCAACGATGTATCAAATACACTCCTCAACATTGAATTGCAACACTAAGAAGGCAATTTTTTTGAATTGTGCAAATCACATATTCAATAGACATGTTAATGATAAAAAAATGATAAAAAAATAAAAACAAAATATTCCAAACATCTTGATTTATTCAGTATAGAGAATGAACGCCAAGCGCAGAAATACACGCACTTACACGCCTTGGCATGCTATAAATGAGGTTATTAATGGATGTCTGAGGAATGTTATGCCACACTGAATGCGCTTGGGCACGCAAATCATCAAGATTTGCTGCTGGGAGCTCACTTTGTAATTGCCGACCAATGACATTTCACATGTGCTCGACAAGTCCGGAGACGCTGCAGGCCATGGTAGCACATTTAGGCCATGCAGGCTGCTCACAGTAGCACAAGCAACATGCGGCCTAGTGTTGTCCTGTTTAAAAACGGCTTCTAGGACAATTTAGAGAAATGGCCGTACCACTGGTTCCACGACCAAATCAATATAAAGCTGAACTATTAGTGTACCTGAAATCCAGACTAGAGGAGTCCGGTTACCTTACATTATGCCACCCCACACCATAATCCCGCGAGTAGTACCATTGTGATGTTCCTCTTCATGGAGTTGCCCACGTGGTCTCCAGACCAATCTGTGGTTATCACTGCATCCAAGACAAAATGTTGGGTTAGAGCTTGGGTTAGAGCCGGAGTCCCGAGCAGATCTCTAGTATAGGCTCTGCTCAAGGACTCTGTGGAATCCCTTGACATTAGTGTCCATATATGGACAGTGATGTCAGGGGATTCCACAAAGTCCCAGAGCAGAGCTTATACTAGCGCTCTGCCCAGGACTCCGGCTCTGCGGAAGACCCCGACAACACAGTTCATATATGGACAGTGATGTCAGGGGATTCCACAGAGTTCTGGAGCAGAGCCTATACTAGCGCTCTGCCTGGGACTCTGGCTCTGGGGAAGCCCCTGACAACACTGTCCACAGGGATGTCAGGGGATTCCCCAGAGTCCCGGAGCATGCCGGTAACTGTATGACCGCAATAGCAAGACAATGAAGACAGAGCGGTAAACAAACCTCACAATATAAACAAAAGAGAATAATGGTAAATAAAAAAAAATAAATGGAGATAACGATATTCATGGAGCATTAATAGATAAATTGAGAAGTGTTGCAGTAATTTAAAAAAAAATAGTATTGGAAAACCCCTTTAAGTATTGACTACACAGGAAATACAGGAAAGTAGTGTGTTTCTCCAATATGGTCGCCATCAGGGAAGGTTTTACAAATAAAAAAATAAATAGCTGCAAAATTTTAAAAAAATGGATCAATCAATTAAACTAAATTTAAATACATGACACATTCCCTTGAAAAAGCAATTGAGCAATGAATTTCACACTGTCATAGAAGTGTCATGCTTGTGCTTTGCGAGAATCAAGATCAGGAACCACTTGCTATATATCAGGTTGATAATTGGCATATCTCCCAATTTTTTGATGGTCAAAGTGTGAGATTGTGTGGGTTCTTTCATCCATATTATTGTTTTTTCATATACACATTAACACAAACAAATCTTCTGAATATAGAAACAACTAAGGTTCAAATTGCATCAAATCATTAGATTATATGAATGTTGGGGTCTAATATGCAGTTGGCTACCATACAGATACTTTCGGGAATAATATAGAAAATGTATTTATACATTAAAGGAGTATTCCTGTAGCTAGGATATGCCATGGCACCATGATTGGAGGGGGTCCGAACAATTTGCAGGGAATTAAAACACAGCCCCGTTCAAGAGGTTGTCTGAGAATTTTTCTGTGAAGAGTGATGGTGCTGCAGCCCCTTCTTGAGTGTATGTATATATATATATATATATATATATATATATATATATATATATATCTATTAATTCCCACATTCGATATTAAAGATTTTATGAAATCAAAAGAGCACTAATTATTTTATGATGCAAGTAAAAGATAATTTACATAGTGTATTCTGTATTAATTGTGTTTTCTGTGTCTTGCTTAAGTGTTTTTTTCTCATTTAGAACTATGAAACAGAAAAAATTCTCCCATTTTGAGGTGTCATTTTAGGCTCTGTTCACACAGAATTTTTTGCAGGCAGATTTTGACCTGCCTGCACTCTCTTTGCCCCATTTTTTGCCGCGTTTTTTGGCTGCGGCCATTGAGCGCCGAGGACAAAAAACGTTGCGAAAACCGCTTTCTCTGCCTCCCATTGATGTCAATATGAGGTAAGAGACAGAAATACCTGAAGAAAGGGCAGGACGCTTCTTTTTCCCACCAGCGTTTTTTTCCACTCGTCGAAATCAGGGGAAGCAATTATGGCAGCTTCTTGGCGCCTTCTCCGATGTGGTTTCCGCGTCAAGAGCCATGCCAAAAAAAAACAGTGTGAACAGAGCCTTAGAGTGATTTGCAAATTATATCAATAACATCTCATTCACTATTTACAGCTAAAACTCATCAATGATTTTTGTATTTAACAATGTCTTTTATAAAGTTATAAAAAAAGCACTTGTGCATTATTATGTATGAGGTAACACAATACTTATAATAAGTTGCACCTAGTGCATTAGCAAGGGACATCATTTGCAACACAAAATGACTGTATAAATTAGATGTTCTATCAGCGCCGTGCATAACAAATTTTACATCATTATAACCACACAGATAAATGGTAGGAGATATACATTAACCTTGATAATTCATTCTGAATTTTGTGAAGGAGGAATCAAGGAACAGTGTTTAATTAATATGTGACAAACAGAGTTTACACTGCCCTAATTATGTGAAATTAAACATAAAATGTGGCAACAAATACATGAAAAAGGTGGTGCTTTAATATTAAATTTGTAACACCCGGTAAAGTAAACAAGCACAAATGAATATTACAATTTTCAGTTATTTAAGAATATGTTATGTTGACTATTCTAGATTATTTAAAGGGGTTTTCCACCTTCTGACAACTGAAGACCTATCCACCAGATAGGTTATCAGTACATGATCTGTGGGGGTCTGACACCCGAACCCCGAACAGATCAGCTGGGCTGGTGCCTCCGTGCACCGGACATACATGCCGGAAGCACTTAGCTCCGGCCACGGAATAGCGGCCGAGCTGCAGTACTGCAGCTCTGCTCCTATTCAAGTGAATAGGAGCGTACCAGTAGTTCTGCAGCACAGCTGCTATGCTATGTATGGAGACAACTGCTTACAGGCTTTGTACATAGCATTATGTGCTATAACATCCAGTGCCCACAGGCCACCGGAGCGGCTTATCGGTGCGGGGTCCGGGTGTCGGACACGCACCGATGACATACTGATGACCTATCCGGTGGATAGGTCATCAGTTGTCAGAAGGTGGACAACTCCTTTAACAATTTAAACAGAATACAATATATTATACAAGAGATTGTAAAAAAATTTAACCCCTTGATGCACTATGATGAAAATATACATCATGATGCGAAGGGTAAAGTATGGAGCAGGCTTACGGTCTGAGCTCGCTCCATATGCTGCAGGTGTCAGCTTTGTATTACAGTTGCCACCTTACACTACTGGCCAGATACAGAGATCAGTCTGATGCTGGCCGTTTAACAACTTAGATGTCGAAGTTAATAGCGGCCGCCTCCGACAGCCCATTCCCCCCCTGCGACACGATGGCGGGGTGCCGATGGTTGCCAATGGTTGTCATGGCAGCCTGGGGGCCACTGGCAGGGCTTAACAGGAGCTGGTGAAAATGTCAATATACTGCAATGCATTTGAATTGCAGTGTATTGTACCAGTGTACAAAAAATAAAAAAAATATTAAAAGTTAAACAAAAACATTTCACATTTTTCCTCTAAAGTAATGTAAAAACTAAAGAAATAAAGAAAATTGGTATTGTCGCCTTAAAAGTCAGAACTATTACAATATAACATTATTAAACCCGTGTGGTGAACGCCGTAAAAACAAAAATGTAAAATGCCAGAATCGCTGTTTTTTTTAGTCACCTTAGCTATAAAAAAATGTAATAAAAAAGTGATCAAAAAGTCATATGTATCAAAAAATGGCACCAATAAAAACTACAGCTCGCCCCACAAATAAAAGCCCTCACACCGCTCAATCACGGGAAATAAAAAAAGTTAACAAATATTTTTTTGATTTTAAAAGTAGTAATACAGTAAAAACAAAAACAATATATAAATTTGGTATCACCATAAACGCATTGACCAGCAGAATAAAAATGTATTTGTTGTTTTTACCGCATGGTGAAAGTCGTAAAAACGAAATCCAAAGAACAATGGAGGAATCTCTTTTTTTTCCAGTTCTACGCCACAAATATTTTTTGCATTTTCCCAGTACATTATATAGTACTTTAAATAGTTCCAATAGAAACTGCAACTACTCTCATAAAAAATAAGCCGTCACACCACTCCATTGGCGGAAAAATTTAAAAGTTATGGCCCTTGGAATGCGGGGAGTGGAAAACGAAAACATAAAAAATGACTTGGACTTCAAGGGGTTAAACATGACGGTATAAAAATGGGGTCATTTCATATGCGTGGATTTGTTTCGGAAATGTCTACAATACATCTTTATACTGTTGCTTCTGCACCAGGCGTGTTGAATTTGAACCCCTGTGGCGTACTATTATGTACTTCCCACAAACGAATGTAATAGTATTTAAAAGTGATAGCGCGGGCACAGGAGCTATGCCCATGCCATCACTTGTGGGTGTTGGCTGCATTACACAAGCTCCATTTTACAAATTAATTTAAATAATACCAGCATGGCAGGAAGGTGCTCTGCTACCACATTAGTAAAACTGTGCAAAAACCAAAACAGCATCACAAATTATCTACACATTTTTTCTTATATAGAAGCACTTCTAGGAAATGTTTATTTTATTTCATTTTTACACTACTGAAGTCAATAATTGCCTATGAGGTTTTATCCATGTTAGGCCAAGTTAATATTATGTTCAATTTGGCATGACCATTTGAAATGTTCGACCCCATGTATACCCCAGATATATGCAACTGTATGCATACGTCTACTATTGATGTGAATCTAGCCTTAGAAAACGTGGCCCTCCTATTTCTGGATGAGAAAGGGCACGGCCAGACGTGGCGGACGTTTTCCGCTGCAAATGTTGGTGCAGATTTGGGGCATTTACACAACGAATCCGCACCAGCATTTCCATATTTGACAGGTAATTCAGACGTTGCAGAAAAAAACAGCGGACTTGCCACAGATTTCAGTTTTTGAATTGCAAAGGCTGAAATCCACAGTGAAATTCCGCTTCTTCTCCGCAACAGTCAGTGAATGCTGCGGAGGGAAAATCCCGCACTGCAGCCTATGGTCCGCAGCGGAGTTTTCCGCATCGTCTGAACTAACTTGCCAGAAAATGTATTGAAACAACTATAAAAAACGGACGCTGGAGAATTCCACTGCGGACTGTCCGCAGTGGAATTCCACAGCAATTCCGCCACATCTGGCCGTGCCCAAAGGATCACCATATATTTTCATGAAGCCTCTAGCTCAGAGGTAATATCACATCTGTACTTAATATATTAGACTCTGTTCACATCTGATTTGGAGGCTTCTTTTGAAGACATTGTCGCAGATTACGAAGGATGGATATGAGGGCAGAAACCGATGAACCCTATTACAAGTCAATGGGGTCTGTTGGGCGCCGATAGTAAATGTAGTATTGGTATGACACAGATTTAAACAACTTATCCTTGAAACAGTTTCTCTTTAAAATAAGCAATATTTAAAAAATGTACACAAAACTTCAAATATTTCCTACAGTTCTGTTAGGAACTGTTAAAATATAAATGATCAAATATCTAATTTAAATAAATTCATTCAGCTCATTCAAAACTCCATTATTCTTCTAAATATATTCATCCCATTCCTATGAATACATATTTGGTATACCATCATTAATTATTTAGTTTTCATTCCTGCATTTTAGTATACATTTGCAGCAGAGCAAATAATTTAGAACACATAAAACCCGAGACGGCTTCAGTTCTTATTGTCCCTTCTATTTAGAAACAAAGTCAGAAAATAAGACGGCTACATTCTAAATATCACTATTTCAGTATCACTTTCCTTAGAGAAAGGTGTTATAAAGGCTCTCAGCAGAGAATGGAAGAAATAACTGTGGGGTCATGGCATTCAACAAATAAAAATATGTCACCTGCAAAAGGTTTCTATTATGTCTCTATCTTGAAAGCCAAGGATTCATAGTTCATGAAAGCCTGAGGCAAGATGAACTAGTGCACAATCTTTTATGTATCTGCAAAACACAAAATCATCATTCTTCATTGATATTATAGAATCTTCTCTATTATGTGAAGCACGTTGTCTCAAACTATTATATTGTTTGCTGCATTACTTGCTCCATGCAATGTTTAAAGTAATAAATTACAAAAAAGTACACCAAGACTCATCAAATGCTTATTTTTCTTTTGACTGTTTTGTCCTATTTTAAGTAAGGTACATTTGTTTAAGTAACAAACATTTATCTAGTTTGTAAATCTTAGGAATATTGTCAAAGAGAAAATAGGCAATGACCCAAATATTTTGCAGATGTTTTGCAAATAATTATATCAGAGGATCCAACGGCATAATACAAATATAAATGCATAAAAATAAACATGCAATTAGTAATCATGTGTGTAAAATGAAAATTTCTACTGTATGTTAACATTTAAAAAAATCTATAAATACTTTTGTAAAATTTTACATATACTGCGGTATAATATAATGCTAGAACTTTAGCCCCAAAGTAAAGCAGAACTACATACCCCATATTATTCACAGATGAAGCTATGATGAGACAAGAAGAGATTGTTAAGTCAAAGCTATTTTTTTATGGTGAAACCTTCAGGCCTGATTTACACGAGCGTGTGCATTTTGCGCACGCAAAAAACGCGGCATTTTGCGTGCGCAAAAGGCACTTAAAAGCTGTGTGTGTCATCAGTGTATGATGCGCGGCTGCGAGATTTTCTCGCAGCCGCCATCATTTTGACACTCCGTTTGGATGTTTGTAAACAGAAAAGTACGTGGTGCTTTTCTGTTTACATTCAGAGAATGACAGCTGTTGCGCGAACCACGCAGTTCGCACGGAAGTGCTTCCGTGCGACCTGCGTGGTTTTCACGCACCCATTGACTTCAATGGGTGCGTAATGCGCAAAAAACGCAGAAATATAGAACATGTCATGAGTTTTACGCAGCGGACTCACATTGCGCAAAACTCACGGACTGTCTGCACTGCCCCATAGCCTAATATAGGTGCGTACGACACGCGTGAAAAGCACGCAGGTCGCACGCGCGTATATTACGCCCGTCTAAATGATTCCTCACACGTAGCAATAAGGGTGCAGCAGATTGCAGTACCATTACCACACCACAAAAAATGGTTGTACATCAGGTGCAATTTTCCTACATTTGGTTTTGAATAGAGATAGTTCCAAGATAAAACAGTTTTGAAAATACACACGTTTTTAGAGCGTGGTAATAATGCGGCGACCTGTGTGTAAATTTATAATTTGAGTACAGATAATTGCTATTAATTGTTATCGTGAAATGTTGTATCCCACTTGGAACTATTACATCTTCATCAGGCCCCGGAACATGTCCTTTACACTCTATGAACAGCCACTTAGCGGTCTGCATGAATCACAGCAGGACACTATGCCTAACATGCATGACATCCTGAGGGAGCAGTATAGGGAGCATGGTATTCTTTAGTGAGAGCAGGCAGTATTGTGGTCGCCTATTGAATGAAGATTTGAAGTTCAACAAGGGTGAACACAGACAGTAGAAATAGCCAAGATAACCCCTAGTGGCAAGTGCTTAGCTACAAAGTCAACTTCAAAAGCGGTTGTCCTCTGGTGGACCATTGAGGATCCTGTTGTATTGGGGGCCCATTACTGTGTCAATGTCTCTTGTATTATGGTGGGCCAATCTGACCCTGCTTATGTTTAAAAAACACAGCCGTCCATCAAATTCTACCTTTCTCAGACCCTTTGTTTGAACAAAAGTAAGACAGACAAACTTTCTGAGCACACAGTGTATGCAAAATATATTCTCACATACTCTTTGATAATATTCTGACACATATGGTTATTCAGATTTCTTCCCACACTAAAGCATTCTAAGCATTTTGGAAACGTTAATTTTGTAAGATTTAGAGCTTAGATTTATCATCATTGCTAAAAACGACCTATAAAGAACAATTCTCTGTTCAATTGCTGCTCCTGCTTACAATTTATTATTACTGGAGATTTCTTAGACTACAAAGGTTATTGGAGCAAGGGACATAGTTTCTCCTCTTTAAAGGGGTTGTCCACTACTAGACAACTGGATAGGTCATCCACCAGATAGGTCATCAGTACATGATCTGTTAAACTGTAGGGGTCCGACATTCGGACCCCGCACCGTTGACCCGCTCTGGTTGCCTCCGGTTGCCAGACGTACATGCCGGAAGCAGTTGGCTCCAGCCACGGAATAGCTGCCGAGCTGCAGTACTGCATCTCTGCTCCTATTCAAGTGAGTAGGACCAGAGCTGCTGCTTGGCCGCTATACTATGTACGGAGCCAACTGCGGAAGTGGACGACCCCTTTAACTCCACCTAACGCCATCTTTATACTGCCGCGATTTGGCCTTATTTATTGCTTCTGTATTATTGTTACAATACCAGGACTTTTCGTGGTTCTACTGAACTAACCTTAGATCAGTATAGGAGCCCATGGGGATTTAAATTCAATTCAAATAAACAAATGGCAGGTTTGGGTATTGTGGTCCTAATATGGACACTAAAATGCAGCCACATTATGGCCATCTTAAACCGGCATAAAACTAAGATTTCAGATTACTCATGCTATCCTATTTGAGGGTAGGATTGGATAGAGGTGATATGCTGCGCTCAGGGATATATTGCTTTCTCTAATTTGATTCAGTATTTTCATGCAAAAAGCTGTTCAAATGCTTTGAGGACTCATAGAGAAAGTCTGCTCTTCTTCCCCCACCCATATATAGTGATTGACAGCTTTTCCGGATTAAGTTTGTATAGAGGGACAGCAGTTAGTCAGTAATTTTGATTGGACTTTTAATTCGTTTTTAGATCAAGTTTTATCTTAGGACCTAAATTCAGTACACTACATTTGTTAGATCCTCTAATAAATACAGGATTATGACCAAAGTTGTATCTTGAAACTCTGGGGCCCCCAGGCAAAGATGTACCACCTACCAGGTGCCATTTATAATACTGGTGCCTTCTTATGTAGCAGTGGGGCTTTTAGGCCCACAGGGACCAGGGCAACAGCTTCCTCTGCCCTCCGTATATCCCTGATTAAGGCTTAAACAAACCTAACTGATATATTTTCACACAAGTTTGCATCACACAGAAATGAATGGGAGCTGTCAAAGAATTCTTTAAAAGGTGAAAAAAATGTAATAATTTTGTTCATCTTTTATATAATCATAAATTAGGATTGTTCATAAAGTTTATTCAGTTAACAGCTGCATTGCTCTCATGGCCGGCCTGCAGCTTAGCCTCATTCACTACAGAATCCTTTTAAGCATTCTATTTTTATACACTCTTACAGAAATGATATATGACAGAGGTTTGCTCAATTCAATTACAAGATGCTAGACAATCTAACAATTTAGTGAATATTTGGAAGATCATGACATTCAAAATTATCAGTGTAGACCCCAAGATGTTGACTTAGTCACTCTAAACCTTTTAAAATAAATTCCTTAGAGATATTTGCAGAGTAAGTTGTGTGATCCAATTTAGTGGGGATGCCCAAAGGACCAGAATAGTGTAAAGGGAGCGTCCAGTAATATGAAACGCTGACCAGTGGTTCAACAGCATTGTATCAAGGGTCCAATGTTCATTTCAACTGAAATAATTGACCTGCTTTACTGGAACTGTCCAGAGAAAATTAAGTGACATTGCTGGCAGGGATGGTAAACACAGAAATAGATGATAGATAGATAGATAGATAGATAGATAGATAGATAGATAGATAGATAGATAGATAGATAGATAGATAGATAGATAGATAGATAGATAGATACAGAGTCAGGCAGCACTTGGCAGCTTGTCGGTGCAAGCTCTAAGGAACAGACCAAGTTCCAAGTACATATAAATTGAAAAAATGAGCAGCAACTCCAAGGTTCAAGTGAAAAAATGGGTACTTTATTGCCCGTGCGACGTTTCAGCTTGAGAAAGGCTCCAATGGACGGAGCTGAAACGTCGCACGGGCAATAAAGCACCCATTTTTTCACTTGAACCTTGGAGTTGCTGCTCATTTTTTCGATTGATAGATAGATAGATAGATAGATAGATAGATAGATAGATAGATAGATAGATAGATAGATAGATAGATAGGAGTGCTGAGCCGCTTTGTTTCTGTTCGGTTTTTCTCGGAAAGCCAATGTAGCGGTGTACGGGCTCATAGACTCTCTATTGAGTCCGTACACCGAGAAAATCCGAATAGAAAGCAAGCGGCTCAGCGCTCACACAAGCGCTTCTGCCGCTTCTTTTTTAGCAATTGTGGGGGTCAGTGCTCGGGCCACCAGCGATCAAACTTCTGACGTCAATATAACACGTCAGGAGGTTGTTGAACGTTTAGTTACCCTTTAACGAAATGCAAGCAAAGGTAGGGGTGGACACATCTGTATGTGTACTAATACTGATATTGTGAAACACAACTTCAGTTATATTGTGTGATGATTTTTGTCACTATTAAATGACTATATCTTTCTCAGAACAACAATGTATTTATTAGATTTTCTTATTATTGTAATTTTATTATGTATGTTTTTAGTTATTTTAATACTGTAGCTCTCACATACATGACTGTTTTAGAAGTCTTCCCTACAACCGTATGGGGCACTATTGGGGCCCTACTGTACCATACATTTTTTTTCTGTCAAGTTCAGTATTACTGACACGCTTAGCAAAAAACGTCTGAAAATACGGAGCTGTTTTCAAGGGAAAACAGCTCCTGATTTTCAGAAGTTTTTTTTAGCAACTCACATTTTTTGTTGAGTTTTTTTACGGCCGTTTTGAAGCTGTTTTTCTATGGAGTGAATGACTGAAAAACAGCTCGAAAAGCGGCTGAAGAAGTGACAGGCACTTCTTTTTCGCGGGTGTTGTTTTTAAAATATGCCCCGTCGGAACAGAATGCCGTATTTCCTATTGAAATCAATGGGCAGATGTTTGGAGGAGTTTTGCTTCCGACTTTTCGGCCGTATTTCGGCCGTTTATGGACCGAAAAATGGCCCAAAATAAGCCGTGTGCACATACCCTTAGGAGCATTGCTTTTAGGAATGAATATCTTCATATTACGGCACTGTATTGAAGCACAATACAGAAGTACACAAAGTCCCTATTGCAACAAAAAACGCAAGTATTTACGTGTTTTGTTTTTTGTTTTTGCAACAGCTTTCATGCAGCCAGTGAATAGTGTTGCTTCCTGTTGCACCTTTAGGCCCTGTTCACACAGAGTTTTTTGCAGGCAGTAAATTCTACTTTTGATCTGCCTGCACTCCGTTTGCGGCGTTTTTCGCAGCATATTTTGCGTCGTTTTTTTGCCTGCGGCCATTGAGCGCCGTGGACAAAAACGCTACGAAATACGCTTTCTCTGCTTCCCATTGATGTCAATTGGAGGTCAGAGACATAAACGCCCAAAGATAGGGCATGATGCTTCTTTTTCCCACGAGACAGTTTTTCCGCTCGCGGGAAAAAAAACACCTCTGCCTCCCATTGAAATCAATGGGAGGCATTCTCGGTCGTTTTTTGGCACGTTTTCCGACGTGGTTTTTACGCGTCATACAATGGGCCAATAAACTCAGTGTGAACTGACCCTTATACAGTTTCTGCAAGTACCCATTTTTTTTTTTACAATATATGTTAAAAAAAAGTCTAAGCCTTTCACGGTCCCGTGCAGGCTGGAGTCGTGGCTCGGCTGTCTGATGACAGCCGGACTCCTGCTCCAACGACTGCGATCGAAGTTTACTTTGATCGCGGCCGCTTAACCTGTTAAATTCTGCGGTCAATAGTGACCTCGGCATTTAACTTGTTTACAGAGGAGCCCCCTCTGTCATCAATCCGCGGCCCGAAAATGCCAGAGGCACGTGCTAATAGATTGCCTGTCAGATTTACACTGACAGGCAATAATGCTCTGGTATACTAAGTATACCAAAGCATTATAGCAGTGATCTGAAGATCGCATAGTAAAGTCCCCTAGCGGGACTAAAAAAAATAAGTAAGCAATGTGAAATAAAAATTAATAATAAAAATTACAGTAAAAAAATAAAAAAACTATTTTTTTTCATAAAAAGTGGTTTTATTTAGTAAAAGTGTAAAAAAATAAATAAAAGTACACATATGTGGTATTGCCACGACCGTAATGACTCAAACAATAAAGTAAATATGTAATTTAAACCGCAAGGTGAACACTGTAAAAATGAAACACAAAAAACTATGGTAACATTTTTTCCATTGCCCCCCAAAAAAGTCATAATAAAAGTTAATCAATAAGTCTCATATACCCCAAAACAGTACCAATCAAAACTATGTCTCGTCTCGCAAAAAACAAGCCTAAAAAAATCACTACATTGACTGAAAAATAAAAAACTTACGGCTCTTGGAAAGCGACAATGCAAAAACAAATAATTTTAGTTCAAAAGTGTTTTTATTGTGCAAAAGTTGTAAAACATAAAAAACCTATACATATGTGGTATCACCATAATCGTACCGACCCATAGAATAAAGGTAATGTGTTATTTACGCTGCACAGTGAACGGCGTAAATTAAAAACGTATAGAGCAATGGTGGAATTTCAGGGTTTTTTTTCTATTCCCCCCAAAAAATAAGTTAATAAAAGGTTAATCAAAAAATGATATGTACCCCAAAATGGTGCCATCAAAAAGTACAACTAACCCCACAAAAAAACAAGTCCTCGTACAGCTATGTGGACGGAAAAATAAAAAAGTTCTAGCTCTTTTAATGCGACTATAGAAAAACGAAAAAAAAAATAAAAAAATAGCTTGGTCATTAGTGCCCAAAATAGGCCGGTCACCAAGGGGTTAAAAACTGTGTTATAGTTTACATTTTTATTTCTTATAATAATGGTTGAATGTTTTACATCTAGAGCATCCTTTTCTGAAAGATCTCTAGGTTGTCATTGTGAAAAGTAGCTGCTTTTTGCATTTTTGGAAAGAAAATTGTTATCTGTAAATTATAGCTCTTTATCTAATTGTATCACAGACAAAAGTGATACGTAGTTTTGTCTTGACTGGAAAATTATTTTATGTAAACATATTTTTGCCTATTACCGTGGATATTTTATAGTAATATTGAACATTACTTTTTGTCACAAACACAGATGTTCCTCTGTAAATAACAATAGCCCCATTGTCGATGACTTGGTCATAATCGTTAAAAGTAAATAGGCAAATAGACTTAAATAATAAAAAGTCCTAACTTACAATTCTCTAACGTGGTATATAAATGCTAAAGTGTTTTTTCAATAAAAAAAAACAAGATATTTTACAAATGTACTTTAGACAAAGACGTGTATAAGCCATTTTCACAGCTTGGAACTTGCATAAATCAATAATTGGTCATATTATTTTGTCTTTCACTCAATGCCTTTTTTCCTATTTTAGAATGAAATGAATGACCTGTTTCCATGGTGACTCTAGGACTCAAAAATGAACGTTGTTTTCTCCTAATCCATCTCTAGATTTTTGCAAGTATTTAAAATTCTGACCTGCATCCAATTTTCATCTAAAATGAACTACAGTACAGAAGGTATTAATGCCTGCAAGATCGCGAGCTAAGAGGACTATTTTATTTGGCCTGGTCTGCTGCTGGGTTTAAGGAAACGTATATACACCTTTTTGCAAAGTTTACTTACCCAGTATTTTTAGAAAATTGGGCCCCTATAAAATCATCAACTCCAATGCCAGCTGCATTTTACTCTTCATTGACATGGTATTTGTTGTATTAAGAATAATAATTACTACTCCTCTGAGACAACAGCTCAAAATAACTGTCATTTTAACTGAGGCATTCTGACCTGTTTAAATAGGAATTCCCATCTTATAAAGTGATGGCATTTCCGTAGGTTATGCTATCACTTTATGATCGGTGGGGGTCCAACCTCACAGGGATGCTCCCGGCTACATGGCTGTGCCTGCACTAACAAAGCTGCCTACAGCTAAGTTCAATCTTTTCCAAACAATTTTGGATGTCAACAGATTCGCTCGTCTCCTAACAGTAAAGAGACATTTTTTTCAAAGTGATAATTCTCAGGGTTTAGAAGGAAATATTTCCCAAGATACTCGTGATGATCACGTTGCCATTTCTTCCATGTCTAATATTGTGGACTTCCATGGTTATACATCCGACGAATATGTCATGTCCCAAAATGAATTCACTAATCTGAATTTTTTGGAACAAAAATCACGATTACATCTAATGGACTTAGAAAGAGGAAGCAATCATTCTTTTTACCACAATACCCAAATATCAGAATATAAGATATCTAATCCTAAATTTTATCCTACCCAATCTACAGCTAATATACTTGATGATTTCCAGTATTGTATAGAAAGAGATCTCAAATCTCTACATGACAAGATTTCTGCGCCTTCTCTTCTTTTCCATACCAATATAGATTCAATTTTCCAAGCAAACAATCTCATTAACCAGGAATTCTTTGCTCTTGAGAAATTTAATAAAAATATTGTTATTCGTCAAGCTGACAAGGGAGGTGCAGTGGTGATTCTTCTTTGTATAAAACACAAGTTAATAATTTATTATCTAATACCAATACATATCGCAAACTATTATCTGATCCAACCACAGCTTGCACATTGTCATTGAACAAAATACTTGAAGAGGGTTTGGGCTTGGGAGTTTGAAATGAAAAAAACTGTCAAACATCTCAGTCCAGCTTTTCCTATTATGCCCATTTTCCACGGTTTTCCCAAAGTGCATAAAGACACCTGTCCACGTCCTTTACGTCTGATTATATTAGGCATAGAATCTCTTAACGAAAAATTAAGAGCTTGGATAGACAACTTATTACAACCTTTAGTCCAACGAAGCCCAGGTTATCTGAAAGGTAGCGAAAAGGTACTCAAATCCTTCCAGATTTTTACTTGGTCAAACACCTTATCTTAGCTTAAGTGCGATGTCGTGGGGCTATATTCTTGTATCCCCACGATCTCACACATGATGCTGTTCAATTTCATCTAAATAAATATAGTACCTATACCCTAGAACTACAGGCGTTCATGCTGATGTCTATAGACATGTCCCACACCATGGGGGGAATTTATTAAAGGCTATGTACACCTTTGAAATGTGTGTTTGTTTGTTTGTTTGTTTGTTTGTTTGTTTTTAAAAATGTGTATCAGTGTGTTTGGTGCAACTTTCTAAATACTTTTTATTAAAAACAATTTGTATTTTTTGAGATACAGCTGCTTTGTATCCAGTATACAGAGCAGCTGTATCTAGCGCTGAGACCTGAATCCATCAGGTCAGTGGCATTCACAGGTTCAGTGTCAGCAGGTCAGACACGCAGAATCAAGCTGTTACTGTTGGAATATTACAACATCTGCAGCTTAAAGGGAACCTGTCAGCAGCATTTCACCTATTGAACTCTACTCACCCCTCGCTGGCCGCTGCTGTGAAAAGTTGATTGCCATTATCCCTTCTCCTAATCTCCTCTGACCGTAAATAACGGTCTGCAAACATTTTGCGTGTTTTATGGTAATAATCCGGCAGCCTCTTCTTATGCCTGCCTACCGCCAAAAACTGGCCTGCCCTGAATGCCGAAAGCTTGTCATAGACAGCGCACATTCGCCCGTCATATATGCGTATCATATATGCGGCTGACCTATTCCTACACGGCCCTCGACTTACTGTGCTGCCGCAGCCGGTCGTTCGGTCATCATATATGGTCCCACACCCTTCCCTACTTAGTCCGGGCCTGAAATCTAGTTACCGTGCATGTGCCGCTATGGTGTCACGTTGTGCGCACGCAACAGAACAGGACATCGATGCACAGACGCAGGATTTCGTGTGTGCTGGGGGGGCGAGGAGCTGTCAGTCAAAAGTAAGGCGGCTTGAGGAATGAAGATTTGACTCTTTTCAAACTAAGATATGACTCTTTTATGCTCATTTTCATACCGCGCAGGAACACTAAAAAACTGAATACTAAAGGTACAGAACCAACTTAGAAGATAAATATAGGTTACATAAAAATGATTTTTCACGCACTACCACCAGGTATTTCTGGTTTTATACTTTTGTCTTTTTTGACACAAAAGTATTGAACATTTCATATGGTTTAATAGGTGAAATGCTGGTGACAGGTTCCCTTTAAATTCTGGAGGAACTATCTTTAACTGACAGTAGATGGTGCTGTGTTAACTATTAGTTATTATCCATGTGAAGCTCCTCTAGTCTATATGTGCACTCTGGTGACAATGGGTATGTTATCTCTTGTATTCTCCATCTTGCTGTTGTTACTGATATTGTTTGTTGTTTGTCCTAAGTAAAAACCAGTTTTATTCTCCCACAATGTCTGAGTGCTATTGAAAGCTGCAAATACTGCAACAGTTACCGATCACATCTAAGTTCACGTCAGTGCCGCAGACCTGATGGATTCAGGTCTCAACGCAAGATACAGCTGCTCTGTATATGCAATATAAAGCAGCTGTATCTAAAAAAAGCTATATATTTTTAATAAAAAATATTTAGAAAGTTGCAAAAAAAAATTGTTTGCCAGTATTAATATAAAGATTAATGGAGTAAGATGCAACCAGGGCCGGCCTTAGGGTAGATGGCGCCCCGTGCAAAATTATCTTTCGGCGCCCCACGCCATTATAAAAAATGCCCCATAAAAAAAGCATAATTCCTCCCCACAGTATAATGCCCTATATAGTGCCCCCACACAGTGTAATGCCCCTTTAGTGCCCCACACACAGTATAATAATAATATTTAATAATGTAATATATTATAACGCCTTCAAGGACACAGTATTTTGTCTTCTAATTGTGCCCACACAGTGTTATGCCCCCTAAGTGCCACACACATTATATTGCCCCCTGTAGTGCCCCTACACAGTATCATGTCCGCTTAGTGGCCTCCACAGAGTAGAATGCCCCCACAGCCCCCCTAGTAGAAAGTGCCCCCTGTAGATTGTGCCGTACAGCCTCCCTGTAGACAGTGCCATAATCCCCCACCTCCTCCTTGTAGACAGTGCCATAATCCCCCACCTCCTCCTTGTAGACGTGCCATAATCCCCCACCTCCTCCTTGTAGACAGTGCCATACAGCCCCCATCTGCCCCTTGTAGTGTCATACAGCCCCACCTCCCTCTTGTACACAGTGCTCCCCACCGCCCCCTTGTAGACAGTGTCATCCAGCACCCACCTCCCCATTGTAGAAAGTGACATACAGCCCCCACATCCCCCTTGTAGAGAGTGACATACAGCCCCCACATCCCCCTTGTAGACAGTGCCATACTGCCCCCCACCTCCACCTGACAGGATCCTTGCGTAGGCCGGCTTGATCCAGAGATGTCATCACGCCAACTGCGCAGGGATCCTGTCCCTGCGCCTCATAGGCTGCAGGCGCCTCTGTAGCCTGCTACAGAGTTTCCCAACCTTTTCGGACTTGAGCCACCCCTGGAAAGAAAAAATTCCTCAGGGCCCCCCTACCAAAAATTGTTTAGAGAAAGACAGAAAATACCTAAAAATAAGCACTACATTCTTAGGGTATGTTCACAAAGCGTTTTTTGTAAGGCAGAAAAAAATCTGCTTTTGAATTGACAGCGTTATTTGATGGGTTTTTTTTTTGCGTTTTTTTTAAGCCGTTGAAGCGAATGCAAAAGACGCAGCAAAAAAAGCTCCAAACGAGCGCCACAGCTATTTTCTTCCTACTATTCCTTTCAATTTGAGGTCAGAGGTGGAAACCACTTGAAGACCATCAGCCCCCCACTCACAGTGAAATAACCATCAGCCCCTCCACCCATAGTAAAATGACCATCAGTCCCTCCACTCACAGTAAAATGACCATCAGCCCCTCCACTCACAGTAAGGCTGGGTTCACACACACTATTTACGGACGTAATTTGTGCGTTTTAGCCCCGAATTACGTCCGAAAATGCGTCTCAAAAGCGTCGGCAAACATCTGCCCATTCATTTGAATGGGTCTTACGATGTTCTGTGCCGACGGTCATTTTTTTTACGCGCCGCTGTCAAACGACGGCGCGTAAAAAAGACGCCCACGTCAAAGAAGTGCCTGTCACTTCTTGAGACGTAATTGGAGCCATTTTCCCTTGACGCTATGGAGAAACAGCTCCAATTACGTCCGTCATGGACGCAGCGAAAAGCGCATGCACTTGTCATTACGGCTGAAATTCCAGAGCTGTTTTCTCCTGAAAACAGCTCCGTAATTTCATCCGTAACGGAGGCTGCCGTGTGAACATACCCTAAAATGACCATCAGTCCGTCCACTCACAGTAAAATGACCATTAGCCCCCCGCTCACAGTAAAACAACCATCAGCCCCCCACTCACAGTAAAATGACCATCAGCCCCCACTCACAGTAAAATTACCATCAGCCCGCCACTCACAGATGTCCCCTGTAGATAGTACCACACAGCCCCCTTGTAGGTCGTGCCACACAGCCCCCTTGTAGGTCGTGCCACACAGCCCCCTTGTAGGTCGTGCCACACAGCCCCCTTGTAGGTCGTGCCACACAGCCCCCTTGTAGATCGTGCCACACAGCCCACTTGTAGGTAGTGCTACAAATGCCCCCTTGCTGCACAGCCCCCTTGTAGGTAGTGCCACACAGCCCTCTTGTAGGTAGTGCCACAAGGCCCCCTTGTAGGTAGTGCCACACAGCCCTTTTGTAGTTCGTGCCACACTGCCCCCTGTAGGTCATGCCACACAGCCCCCTGTAGGTCGTGCAACACAGCCCCCTGTAGGTCGTGCAACACAGCCCCTTTGTAGATAGTAGGGATGTCACGGTACCTGAATTTGGACTTCGATACCGATATTTCGTGTAGTATTGCGATTTCGATACCAAAACCATACTTTGCCAACAGTAATAAAAAAAAGTTCTTCAATTTTCTGATGTGAGGCTGAATTTAACCTCCATTTGCCTCACATTAATAGTAATTAACCCCATCATGTTTCTCAGTCATAATGGGTTAATGTGTAAGGTACATGATGGGGTTAATTACTATTAATTTGAGGCACATGGAGGTTAAATTCATCACACCTCGGGCCTCACATTAATAAGTGAAAGAAGTTTTTTTAAATTATTTTTTTACAGCGTATACATCATAAATGACACAAAAAAATTGTTGTGCAGGTTATTACGGCCGCGCCAATACCGAATGTGTGTATATTTTATATATTGAGACTTATTTTAATGTTTATTGTAAAAAAAAGGCGTATGTGTATTTTTTAAAATTTAACGTTACTTTATGTTTTTACCTTATTTTTAAACTTTAATATACTGGCATATATCAGATATATGCCAGTACATGATCCTGTGTATGGATAGTACACAGGCAGTTGTTAGGACATACCTAAATATGCCCTAACAACAGGAAATATTTTAGGACAGACCTGGGGTCCTTCAATTTACCCTGGGCTGTCTGCCCATATATGGTATGGCCCTCGATCGCGTCACAGGAATTCCCTGTGATGCGATCCAGGGGCATCCCCCCTCCTCACTTTCCCCTGAATGCTGCAGTCAGCTTTGATCGCAGCATTCAGGAGAATAGCGGCGGAAATGAGCGGTTTCTCTGATCTCCGCCGTTATAGAGCGGGGCTGCAACTATGTAATACAGTCATTGCCCCGCTCCTGACATTAAGTGCACGCGTGGTCAGCATGAGGTGATGCGGCCGGCGCTGCACTAATGAGCGGCGGCGCAAACACCGAAGACAGAACACGGGGGTGTTTTGCAGTGCGGCCGGCATGTTCTGTTTTCAGTGCCACCGCTCATTATTGCAGCGCTGGCTGCATCGCATCATCCTCGCGGCGCGCACTTGTCAGGACTCAGGAGCGGGGCTATGGCAGTATTACACAGCCGCAGCCCTGCTCTCATTCATCATGTATTACTGTACTTAGCTGTGTGGCTCGAACCATTTGGGGATGCACAGTATCGAAACTGTATCGAAGTTTCGATGCATTGTGCATCCCTAGTAAGTAGTGCCACAAATCCCCCCCTTGCCGCACAGCCCCCTTGTAGTTAGTGCCACACAGATCCCTTGTAGTGCCACACACACCCTTGTAGGTAGTGCCACACAGCCCCCATATAGGTAGCACTCCCTTCCTGTAGATAGCGCCACTGTAGCTCCCTGTGGCTGGGGATTCCGCTCCTTGACGGAGTGCTTGATGTCTCTGTCCATATATGAACAGTGACATCGGGCAACTAACTCCTGAAGCGGAATCCCTGTCCTCAGCATTGCAGATGCTGTGACCGGGGATTCCACTCCAGGAGAAGCCCCTGACGTCTCTGTCCATTTAGTCGGGGGGTGCTATCTACAGGGGTTCTGCAAAAAAAATCTCCTCCTCCTCACATCCACTTCACGCTATGAGGAGGAGGAGAGAAAGCACGTCCGAAGCAGTTGTCCAGAGGAGCGTCGCGGCACCGCTGGAGGGTTCTCATGGGAACCTCATGTTGGGAACCACCAGCCTAGTAGATCGCAGAGCAGGGAGATTATAGTATATAATATAGTGTTCAATAGTATCTGCGTCTTTAGCAGGGCCGTATTTACATCTCACGCTGCCCTAGGCACTAAGCCTGAATATACCCCCATTAAAGGCCTATTTAGTTTAGCCAATTATCATCATGATTCGCTAGTTTCTGACCAATTATAATGATATTTGGTCAGTGTTAACAAAGGAGAAGATCAATGATAAAAACTTTGCTTATCGTTAATCTCAAATGAGAAAAAAAAAAAAGGTAATACACCCGGCCGTAGTCATAGCGATGCGTATTCTGTTCTGAGCGTAGCCCGGCCTCCAGGGATGACGATTCATCCCATATGACAGCTGCAGCCAATCAAAGGCTGCAGCGGTCATATGGACTACAGCGTCAGAGAGAGAGGGACTACGGCTGGGAGTATTAGCTTTTTTTAAAATTTATTTCTGCAGTCTTTCAGCCAAAAAAACTGCACCAAAATTTGGTGCTGTTTTTCAGGTGAAATTCCCTGCGGTTCTCAGTACGTATACACTGTGTAGTTTTACGTATCCGCCCTGTGTGTTCCTACCCTTATAATCAAGTTGCTCTCCCCCACAAATATTATCTCTAAGGGCTTATTCAGATGAACGGGATATACGTCCGTGCAACGTGCGTGATTTTCACGCACCTATATTAGTCTATGGGGCTGTGCAGACATGTGCGTGATTTTTATGCAGCGTTGGTCCGTTGCGTAAAAGTCACAACATGTCCGTTCTTTGAGCGTTTTTCGCGCATCACGCACCCATTGAAGTCAATGGGTGCGTGAAAACCACGCATGCCGCATGGAAGCACTAATGTGCGAACAGCGTGATTCACGCAACAGCTGTCAAAAGGATGAATGAAAAAAGAAAAGCACCACGTGCTTTTCTGTTTACAAACATCCAAATGGAGTGTCATGATGATGGCAGCTGCGCAAAAAGCACACAGCCGCGCATCATATGATGCTGCTGCCCGGAGCTGTCAAGTGCATTTTGCGCAGGCAAAACGCAGCGTTTTTTGCGTGCGCAAAAGGCACACGCTCGTGTGAATCCAGCCTAAGGGTAAGGCCACACAGAGCGGCCCTGACACGGTCGCAACGCAGCTAACAACCACGCCGGCACCATGTTCAGTGTTAGTGGCCGCACGTATTCCAGTTACATTCGCATACGCACTGCCGCTCCATTCATTCTCTATGGGAGCGCCGGAGATAGCCGAGTGCAGTGTTCAGCTTTTTTCGGCGCTCCCATAGAGAATGGATAGGGGGTAAGCTGTTGTAATTTGCTAAATCGTGCGGCCATAAAGGGTGTACTAATTCATGGCCATGAATCAATACACAAATTACAACAACTTACCTCCTATTCATTCTCTATGGGAGCGCCGGAAAAAGCACAACACTGCACTCGGCTATCTCCAGCGCTCCCTTAGAGAATGAATGGAGCGGCAGTGCGCATGCGAATGTAACCGCAATACCCCTTAACGAGGTATTTGACAGCCGCTCCTACATAGTGCCAGCGCCGTTGTTGGCCGTGTTGCGACAGTGTGAGGGCCGCTCCGTGTGGCCGTACCCAAAATAATCCTTTCTCCCCATACATAACGCTAAGTTCCCCTCCCCCATGATTCATAATAAGCTCCTACACCACTAAATAAACTATACAGAAGTCCCCCTTATAAAGAATCCCCCCACACTCCTATAGAATTTAGGGCAATGTCCCCTCACCTTCAAAATCGATCTGTAAAAAATACAAACACACACAAAGCACCTATAACCTAGTCTCCCCTCCCCCACAAAATCGATCTTTGCAAAAAAAAAAAAAACATCCTGTTACACATCACTAAAAGCCCCATTTTTCCTCCTCCCTCACACAGCACATAAATAAATATAGATTAAGCTAAAGCTGCTGCTCTTACCTGACACCGGAGCTCCGTGGAGGAGTCTTCACTGTGGCAGCAGCACAGCAGGAAGGAGCTGTGTGAGGTGCTGAGTCTGTGTGACACTGCAGTACAGGCTGTGCCGATTGGTGGAGCAGACAGAAGCACCTGCTGCTGCTCCTCCAATCAGCACTCAATTCACACAGCCGTGGAGAGGAAGGAACATTTCTCCTCTCTTCGGCTCGTACACACTGGCGCCCCCCTTACAGCATGGCGGCCGGCGCCCTGTGCGACCGCACGTGTCGCACATAGCTAAGGCCGGCCATGGATGCAACATAGTACTTAAGAGGCAAATGTCTTTTAATACATTTGTTAAATCTGTTGGCCGACCGTGCGCCACAATTGTGGCACAACCACCACGTCCATGCACCCGCCATTAGTCCCACTCAGTAGGCTGCTGCTGATACAAGGTCTTACAGCTAAGCAGCCTGAGGGGAGGGGAGCATGTTTTTTTTAAAATTTAATTGTCTGATGGGATGATAGTCTGATGGGGTACACCGATCTGTGGGGCAAGGTACACGGCCCAGCATGGGCCTCTACCATGCTTCCCCCCACAGAGGAAAATCTAGGCCAGTTTCCTGGTGTAAAGTATAAATTTGTCAGGCTGCTGTGGCCACAATCTATTTTAGGAAGCCACTCCTCATTTTTTACAAAAGGGCCAGGCATGGCTTAAAAAGCAAAAATGCCCTTTTGAGACTATTCCGCCCCAGAAAACTGGCATAGAAAATTTGATAAATCTCCCCCTAGTGTATTATTATTTATGAATGCAATCAACCTCAACAAAGTTTTTAATGCATAGAAAAGTTTTGTTTTTTTCTGTAGTATTGGAAAGTATAGTCATAATTTATATTCCCCATGATCCACATTATGGAATGGAACAAGCCGGGAAAAACTCATGCATTATTATGCCTAGTGCGGGACTTGAAGGGAACCTTTGAATTTCTGAGTCATGCACCGCGCCTTTAGGCCCTGAGTGTTGCTTTATGTAAACAATTTGGTTAAATACACATTCACATGCTATAAACAATTAATTTACAAATTACATTTGAGTATCTACATAGTTAGCATGGTTGAAAAAAGAAACATGTTCATCAGGTTCAACCAGGAAAAGGGAAAGGGCATCATGATAGGAAGGAGCACGGGTAACTTGAGAACTTTGTTTCTCTCTCCCTATTTCTCCGCAGAGGAAGGCAAAGAAAAAACAAAACAAAAAACATAAGGCATGAGTCAATCTGCCCTAAAAGAACACAATTTCCTTCCTGATTCCAAGTGGCGATTTGACTGGATCAATATTCAAACATGACTTCTATACATTTACATAAGCATTTATCTTATTTTGCTGTAAGAAAGCATCTAAGCCTTTTTTTATTCTAAATATATCTATTTCACAGATTCACAGCTATTATGGTACATAAGGTTTGTAGTCTCTGGAGATTGAATCTTTTTTTTTCTCCAAACGGAGGGAGTGACATCTTGTCTTTTGAAGGGCTTTTACATGGAAGTGCTTTCACCATATTTTTTTTTATACTGGCCAATTATATACTTATACATATAGCAATGTCCCCTTTTGATGTCTCTTCTCAAGACAAAATGTAATTCTTTTAAACTTTCCTCATAATTAAGATTCTCCATGCCCCTTATTAGTTTAGTTGCTCTTTTTTGTATTTTTTCCAACTCCAAGGCTTCCTGTCTAACGGCCGCGGTCACAGACCCCTTTCATCCTGCCGACGTCTTCCTCCCTGGAGATGCCAACACATGCGGCCGTCCTTTCCTGCAGTGACCACTAGGGTGCGTGCACGAGCTCATTCCTGGCATTAAAGGGCCAGCACGCACACATGTTAAGAATTAACTAATCACTCCCAGATCACCCTGGACTATAAAAAGAGCCCTGCCCCTTCACTCCTTGCCTGAGCATTGTTTGTATTCCTCTGTTAGTCTTGCAAATGGTCCCTTAGTCTTACCCTGTTTTCTGTTTTCCCGTGCCCTGCTACCTGTATCTTGTATCCCGTGCTGTATTTGTTCCTGTGCCATCTCTAGTGTTGGAGTCACGTTGTGCCGTCTACTACGCATGCTGACTTACACCACGTCTGGTGTCATCTGCCATGTTTTGCATCACCTGCCACCAAGGTCCCATCTTTGCCTAAGCCATTGCTACTGTCTGGACTATTTCAAGAGAACCCTTGTGCTCAGACTTTATATTGGCTAGGTACACTGTTGTTTGGCCAGCTGGAGCCCAGAACTGAACTGTATATTCTAGATGAGGCCGCACTAATACTTTGTAAAGTGGAAATATTATATCCCTGTCCCGCGAGTCCATGCCTCTTTTAATACGTGACAATATCCTGCTGGCATTAGAAGCAGCTGCTATTTAATCTAGCACTCCAGATTTACTCCTCCTAGGACATTTGGTGCATGCAGATTATTAATACTTAGATGCATAACTTTACATGTATCCACATTAAATCTGCTTGCCAATTGGATACCCAAACACTTATTGCGCCCAAGTCAACTTTTAATTTGTTCATATACTGTAGTACATGACATAGCTTGGTATCATCTGCAAAAATAGAAAACTTGCTAATAATCCCATCTTCTATATCATGAATAAATAAGCGGTCCCAACACTATACCTTGGAGAACACTATTTATAACCAGTGATCTTTCAGATTAGAAATTTACCACAACTCTCAATTTGCAATTGTGAATAATCTTTATCACATCATTGACAAATCATGTTTAACCCCTTCCCTCTTTAGCAACTTTTGACTTTCCTGACAGAGCCTCATTTTTCAAATCTGACATGTTTGTATTTATGCGGTAACAACGTCGGAATTCTTTCACCTATCCAAGCGATTCTGAGATTGTTTTCTCGTGACACATTGGACTTTATGTTACTGGCAAAATTTGCTCGATACGTTCAGTATTTAATTGTGAAAAACACCAAATTTTAGCGAAAAATTGCAAATATTTGTATTTTTCTCAATTCAAATGTATCTGCTTGTAAGACAGGCAGTTATACCACACAAAATTGTTGCTAATTAACATCCCCCATATGTCTACTTTAGATTGGCATCCCTTTTTGAACATCCTTTTATTTTTCTAGGACGTTACAAGGCTTAGAACTTTAGCAGAAAATTTCAAAAGGCTATTTTTACAGGTGGCAGTTCAGTTGTGAAGTGGCTTTGAGGGCCTTATATATTAGAAACCCCCAATAAGTCACCCCATTTTAAAAACTGCACCCCTCAAAGTATTCAAAACAGAATTTAGAAAGTTTCTTAACCCTTTAGACGTTTCACAGGAATTAAAGCAATTAAAGGTGAAATTTATACATTTTGTGTTTTTTTTTGTATTAATCCATATTTAATCAATTTTTTTTTGTAACACAGAAAGTTTTACCAGAAAAATGCAACTCAATATTTATTGCCCAGATTCTGCAGTTTTTAGAAATATCCCACAAGTGGCCCTAGCGTGCTACTTGTCTTAAACACCGGCCTCAGATACAAAGGAGCACCTAGTGGATTTTGGGGCCTTATTTTTATTAGAATATATTTTAGGCCCCATGTCAGGTTTGAAGGGCTCTTCCGGTGCCAGTGCAAATCCCCCAAAAGTGACTCCATTTGGTAAACTATACACGTCAAGCAAATTATCTAGGGGTATAGTGAGCATTTTGACGGCATAGATTTTTTACAGAAATTATTGGAAATAGTACGTGAAAATTACAATCTACATTTTTTCAAAAAAAATTTAGGTTAAGCGATTTTTTTTTTCTCATTTCCACAAGGACTAAAGGAGAAAAAGCATTGCAAAATTTGTAAAGCAATTTCTCCCGAGTAAAACAATACCCCACATGTGGTCATAAACGGCTGTTTGGACACATGGCAGGGCTCAGAAGGGATGGAGCGCCATTTGGCTTTTGGAGTTCAAATTCAGCAGGAATAGTTTGCGGAGGCCATGTCCCATTTACAAAGCCCCTGAGGGGAAAAAACTATGGAAACCCCCCCACAAGTGACCTCATTTTGGAAACTACACCCATTGAGGAAATTATCTAGGGGTATAGTGAGCGTTTTGACAAAACAGGTTTTCTTGTAGAAATTATTGGAAGTAGGCCCTGAAATGACAATCTAAGTTTTTTCAAATAAAATGTAGGTTTAGCAATTTTTTTCTCATTTCCACGAGGACTGAAGGAGAAAATGCACCGTAAAATTTATAAAGAAATTTCTCCCGAGTAAAACAATACCCCACATGTGGTAATAAACGGCTGCTTGGACACACGGCAGGGCTTAGAAGGGAAAGAGCGCTATTTGGCTTTTGGAGATAACATTTAGCAGGAATGGTTTGCGGAGGCCATGTCACATTTGAAAAGCCCCTGAGGGGACAAAACAATGAAAACGCTCAAAAAGTGACCCCATTTTGGAAACTGCACCCCTTGAGGAATTCATCTAGGGGTGTAGTGAGCATTTTGACCCAACAGGTGTTTCATAGAATTTATTAGAAATGAGCAGTGAAAATAAAAACAATCCTTTTACTTCAATAAGACGGAGCTTTAGCTCAAAATTTTTCAATTTCTCAACAAATAAAGGAAAAAAGGAATCCCACCATTTATAAAGCAATTTCTCCCGAGTACGGCAATACCCCATATGTGGTCATAAACTGCTGTTTGAGCACACAGCAGGGCTCAGAAGGGAAGGAGCGCCATTTGGAGTGCAGATTTTGCTGGATTGGTTTCTGGGCACCTGTGGGACCAATACAGTGGAAACCACCCAGAAGTGACCACATTTTGGAAACTACACCCCTCAATGCATTCACCTAGGGGTGTAGTGAGCATGTTAACCCTGCAGGTGTTTTGTAGAAATTAGTGTGCACTCGATGTTGCAGAGTGAAAATTGGATTTTTGTTCCATAGATATGCCAATATGTGGTGCCCAGCTTATGCCACCATAACAAGACAGCTCTCTAATTATTATGTGGTGTTTCCCGGTTTTAGAAACACCCTACATGTGACCCTAATCTTTTGCTTGGACATTCGACCAGGCTCAGGAGTGAAAGAGTACCATGTACAATTGAGGCCTAATTTGGTGATTTACAAAGTATTCGTTCACAATTGCAGAGGCTCAGATGTGAAATAATAAAAAGAAAGTGACCCCATTTTGGAAACTACACCCCTCAAGGCATTTATTAAGGGGCATAGTAAGCATTTTCACCTCACAGGTATTTTAAAAAAAAATGAATGGGCTGCGGATGGTGCAAATTAAAAATTAATATTTTTCCCTAGATATGCCATTTCAGTGGCAAATATGTTGTGTCCAGCTTATGCCACTGCAGACACCCCCCCCCCCCCTCTCCATTTTTGGATATGTGCGACTTTTTGATCACTTTTTATTTCAATATTTGTAGGGCAAAGTGACCAAAAAGAAACTCTGGTATAGTTTTTTACGGGTTTTTTTTACGCTGTTCACCGCGTGCAGTAAATAATATAATATAATTATACCTCAGGTTGTTACGGTCACGACAATACCACATATGGTTTATTTTATTTTTTTCAATAATAAAGTACTTGATGTATGAAGTGAGCAGGGCGATTGTGTTTTATTTTATTACTTGAAACTTTTATTATGTTTTCAAACTTATTTTTTTCACTTTTTTTTTTTACACTTTTTTGTTACACTTTTTTTCAAGTACCACTAGGGGACTTGAAGGTCCAACTGTCAGATTTTTTTTTTTCTAATACATTGTTCTACCTACGTAGTGCAATGTATTAGATCTGTCAGTTATTCACTGACAGCAAGCCGATTAGGCTTCGCCTCCCGGCGGGCCCTAATCGGCTTCCGAAATGGCAGAACATCAGGCCATTGTGTCTCCTGTTGCCATAGTAGCAGTCGCCCGTCCTGATTGCCTGTCAGGGCTGGCAATCTGCTAGTAACCGCTAAGATACAGTGATCGCTTTCGATCGCTGCATAGAAGGGGTTAATGGCAGGGATCGGAGCTAGCTCTGGTTCCTGCCCTTACAGGTGGATTTCATTGCTGGGGATGAGCTGCAAACACCTTAAATGTAGCGATCGCGTTTGACGCCTGCATTTAAGGAGTTAATGGCGGGGATCTAAGCTTATTTCAAGTCCCCCCATTACAGCCAGATGTCAGCGGTAAGATACCGCTGACATCCGGGGATAATGGCACCGACTCAGCTTCTGAGCCGGTGCCAAGCATTTGACGTATGGATACGGAAAAATGTGGGAAGCACTAGCTTTCCATGGCGTACCCATATGGCAAATGTTGGGAAGAGGTTAATAATTGTAATCCTGGTGCTGATAGCGTGCAGCTACCTGCTGATACAGACGTCACAGACGTGACGTCAATAATTGTTCTGCATCTATCTATTGATGACACCAAAAACTTTTCTCGTTGTTCTGCATTTATACAGCTATTGTGCCATTATACTTCAGTCTGTGTCTAAGCAACAATTATTTTTTCTTATAAATAGATTTTAATTTAAATATAAATCTTGGTCCTGACAGAGTGCTGCTGACTGCTAAAGCAGACGTCATAGACGTGACATCATTCATTGTTTTGCATATATTTAATGAGACTCAAAACAAATTTTGAGGAATTCGATCATCTCTAGACACGACGTGTCTGTAGAAATTGTGGCACAAAGACATTTTGGTTCTTCCCTTTCCATGATCCTCCCCACCCTTTATGCAAACTTACCAATCATAGTGCCCTAGGTATAATAGTGCACCAGACAGTAAAAATGCCCCCTTTGGTACCCAACAAAGTGAAAGTACCCCTCTTATTTGTGCCCCCACAGTAATAATGCCACTTTTGTGCCCCATTCTGGTGATTATGTCCCCTTTGTGCCCCGACATAGTAATAGCGCCCCTACACAGTAATAATGCCATTTTTGTGTTACCACACAGTAATAGTGCTCCCTTTGTGCCCCCCACACAGTAATAGTACCCCAACACGATATTAAAATCCCCCCTATGTGCTCCCCTTTATCTCACCTAACCCTGTTTCAATATTTAATAGCAGTAAAGTCCTTTTCCTGCTGTCTTCCGCCTGACGAAATTAGCATGATACAGTGACGTCTTGGTGCCGCCTGTGCCGGGAAGCTCAAGGTGCTGCAGCCACCCAGCACACATACAAATGATTGACTTGTAAGTGTGCTAGCCTGTCTGGCATAGTTATAATGGGCAGCTGCAGCAAAGCGGTAACAGTAAGGCCAGCTCGGCGTCCCCTTTCTCTTAATGCTAACTACGCCAATGGCACATGCCCCACTCACCCCCACCTAGCTACAACCCTTGGTATAATTTTCATATTGCTGAACAATGTCATGATAGTCTTATCATAAAATTATAGGTGTGGATGGAAGTTACTCAGGTCTTTACGGAAACTACCAGCTAAATAAAAAAGGCTTCCTATTCTGGATATCCGTTTGTAAGCTGTAATTACTTAATATGGAATGTAAATAGTTTTTAAATGTTACCTGCCAATTGTGAACTAATTGCCTAAAGCTATTTATCTAACACTATGTAAACTTCAGAAATCAATGTGTGCATCAAATTTATCAGACACTTTTGCATTGATACTCTTGAGCTGATGAATTTTAATTTCTATTACCATTCATTTTCATTCAACAAGCTTACTCACCCTCCACAAAACCTAAGTTGGAATTATTATTATTATTATTATTATTATTATTATTATTATTATGTATTGTATTTATGTATAGAAAGTATGCAAAATATTAATTTGCAGCTCCAGTTGTACTCTCCCATCCAAACTGACATTGGTGTGTAGAGATGCTCCTGCAGGCTGGGCGGTACACTAGTCATGGCAACCGTACGATAAATGGAGCGTATCGTGCATTGGTACATTTATTATAAATGGATCTGTGCACGATACTCTCCGGGCATTGTACAGTTTCCATAGCAAATGTACCACCCAGCCTGCAGGAGTGTCTTTGCCTGTCCAATGTGAATTCAGGCGGGAGAGTAAAACTGGAGCTGCACTTTAAAGAAAAATAAGCACATATGTAATAGAGATTACGCAAGTCCTTACATATAAAAATCAGAAAGAGCTGCTGGAAGCTGATAAATCACTTTATGTGTTAAGAAATGGAGCTTTTTCAGTGTCCTGTATAAAACATTCAGCATGCAATAAAAATAAAATAGAGCTGCCCTTACCTGCTACTCCTGGCAAAAGTACAGAACAGATAGACTGCAATACAATACATGAATTAAAGGTAGAGAGAGATTCACAGTACATAAAATACAGATAGATATCTATACAGAACATACAGTACATGAACATAACTGCTTAGTACATGTAGTGCAGGTAGAGAGCAGTACAGTATATGTAGTATAGGTAGATAGCAGTACAGTACAGTTAGTACAGGTAAAGAGCAGTGCAGTACAGGTTGTACAGGTAAATAGCAGGACGAGTAGCATAACTACTGCTGTAGCAGCCATAGCGGCTGCTACTGGGCCCACGCCACCCCCCCCCCCCATGTCCGGAGGCTCAACTAGCAGCCACTACGCCACTGAACACTATGAAAGAGCAGGGAGGTATCTTCCCGCTCTGTCATTAAAGGGGTTGTTCCTAGGTGTATGGCGCTATCTACAGGGGGGGCTGTATGGCGTTACCTACAGGGGGCTGTATGTTGCTATATACAGGGGGATGTTTGGCACTATGTACAGGGGGCTGTATGCCGCTATTTACAGGGGGCCTGTATGGCGCTATATACAGGGAGGAGACTATATGGAGCTATCTACAGGGGGCGGTATGGCGCCATATACAGGGGGCTGTATGGCGCCATGTACAGGGGGCTGTATGGTGCCATATACAGGGGGGCTGTATGGTGCTATATACAGGGGGGCTGTATGGTGCTATATACAGGGGGCTGCCTGGTGCTATATACAGGGGGCTGTGTGGTGCTATATACAGGGGGCTGCATGGTGCTATATACAGGGGGGCTGTATGGTGCTATATAGAGGGGGGCTGTATGGTGCTATATACAGGAGGGCTGCATGGTGCTATATACAGGAGGGCTGTAGGTTGCTTCATGCTGGGGGCTGTATGGTGCTATATACAGGGGGGCTGTATGGTGCTATATACAGGGGGCTGTATGTGGCACTATATACAGGGAGGGGGCTGTATGGAGCTATCTACAGGGGAGCTGTGTGACGCTATCTACAGGGGAGCTGTATGGCGCTATATACGGGGAGGTGGCTGTATAATGCTATCCACAGGGGGCTGTATCATGCTATTTACAGCGGGGGCTGTATGGCGCTATATACAGGGAGGGGGCTGTATGATGCTTTCCACAGGGGGGCTGTATGGCGCTATCCATGGAGGGGCTGTATGGCACTTTATACAGGGAGAGAGCTGTATGGCACTTTACACAGGGAGGGGGCTGTATGGCGCTATCTACAGGGGGCTGTATGGTGCTATATACAGGGGGCTGTGTATGGCGCTATCTACAGGGGGGCTGTATGGTGCTATCTACAGGGGGCGCTGTGGGTGTAATCTACAGGGAGGCACTATCTACAAGGGGGGGTTGTGTTGCACCCAGGGGAGGGGGGCAGTCAAAAGTTTGCTATGGTGCCCGTTCTTTCCTAGTTATGCCCCTGAGCAGGACAGTACATGTAGTACAAGTGGAGAGTACTGCATTACATGTCATAAAGGTAGAGAACAGTATCGTACACGTAGCACATGCGCATATCAGAACAGTACATGCAGCACAGGTAGAGAGCAGTGCAGTGTATGTAGTACAGGTAGAAATCAGTATAATACATCTAGTACAGGTAGAGAGCAGTACAGTACAAGAAGTACAGGTAGAGAGCAGTACAGTACATGTAGTACAGGTAGAGCGGTCAGTATAATACATCTAGTACAGGTAGAGAGCAGTACAGTACATGTAGTACAGGTCACAGGTGCTGCAGGTTGCACCAGACGTGGCAAATCCCTCAGGACGTGGCAAATGACACAGGTGCCGCAGGTTGCGACAGACGTGGCGAATCCCTCTGGACGTGGCAGATGATACAGGACATGGCAAAGCAACAGCAGGTGCAGGATACACAACTCCAACTAGTAGGCACAAGAACGGGAACACAGGGCACTGGTAACAACTGGAACGGGAAACACTAAGGGACCATTTGCAAGACAGACTTGGGATATACTAACAACGCTCAGGCAAGAATCAGAAGGGCTGGGGCCTTCTTATAGTCCAGGAAATCATGTGAGTTGATGATGATGATTGTCTTCATGTGCCCTTGCGCGCGCACCCTATGGGACACAGCAGACCAGAGAGGAAGTTAGCGCTGGCATCTCCTAGGAAGGAGATGGGGACAAGCGCTCATGGATCCATGGCTGCGGGCATCGGAAGGAGAGTAAACCCGACGGCCCGTGGCCCCCTCTTACACCCCCTTTTCTTGGGGCCAGAGCGAGAGAAGAATTTCTTAACGAGAGCAGCAGCACTGAGGTTCTCTTCCAGCTCCCAGGAGCTCTCTTCAGGACCAAACGCTCTCCAGTCCACCAAATAGAAAGTCCTTCCTCCTACCCTCTTGGGCAACTGTGGAACTAGAAGTCTTGCTGTAGTGGTTCAGGACCACAGGTTTCAGGAGGGACACATGAAAGGTGTTGGGGATTCTGAGGGTAGGAGGCAGCCGCAGCTTATAGGAGACAGGATTTATTTGTTGCCGAATTTCGAAAGGACGAAGGAACCTGGGAGCAAACTTGTATGAAGGCATCTTGAATCGAATGTTCCGAGAGGATAGCCAGACTTTGGTACCCAGATGATACTGAGTATCTGCTTTTCGCTTCATGCGATCGACTGCCAGTAAAATAGAGGACCGGGTCTGTTGCCAGATTTGCAGAAAGTCCCCAAATGCAGAGTCAGCAGCGGGTACCTGAGATGTAGTCGACACTGGAAGAGGGACTCTAGGATGTTGACTGTACACAATGTGAAATGGAGTGGATGTGGTGGACTCACTTGTGCGGTTGTTGTACGAGAACTCGGCCCATGGAAGAAGCTGTACCCAGTTATCGTGCTGTGAAGAGATGAAGTGGCGGAGATAATTCTCCATGAACTGGTTGATCCTCTCAACTTGCCCAATGGACTGGGGGTGATAGGCCGAGGAAAAGTCCAGTCTCACATCCAGGAGTTTACAGAGGGCTCTCCAGAACTTTGAGGTAAATTGAACCCCCCGGTCAGACACAATGTGAAGAGGCAAGCCATGCAAACGGAAGATGTGCTAAATGAAGAGACTTGCCAGTCGGGGAGCAGAAGGTAGGCCGGTCAGCGGGATAAAATGTGCCATCTTAGAGAACCAGTCCACCACCACCCAGACAGTGTTGCATCCTGCTGAGGGAGGAAGGTCTGTGACAAAGTCCATCACAATGTGCTGCCAGGGGGCATTGGGTACAGGCAGAGGTTGAAGCAGGCCGGCAGGCTTGGAGTGAGAAACTTTGTTAGAAGCACACACTGTGCTTGAAGAGACAAAGAGACAAAGTCTACAACATCCTTGGGCAGCGTGGGCCACCAGAAGTGACGAGCAATCAGGTCTCGGGTTTTACGGACACCAGCATGCCCAGCCAGTTTAGAACTGTGTCCCCATCGGAGAATTCTTCTCCTGTCTGCCAACCGAACAAACGTCCTCCCCGGAGGGATGTCTCTAACCTGTAGAGGATTATCAGTGATAATGCAGGACGGGTCTATGATAGTCTGAAGTCTCCACCGTGTCTTCCGTCTCAAACGATCTGGACAGGGCATTGGCCCTCACATTCTTGTCAGCAGGACGGGAGTGGAGCATAAATTGGAAACTAGTGAAGAACAGCGACCACCTGGCTTGACGGTATTTAGTCGTTGAGCAGACTGAAGGTAGGTAAGGTTCTTGTGGTTGGTTTCGATAAGGATGGGATGAGCTGCGCCCTCCAGAAGATGTCTCCATTCCCCCAGAGCCAATTTGATAGCCAGTAGCTCCCAATCTCCAATAGAGTAATTGCGCTCAGCAGAAGAAAAAAAGACTTGAGTAGTAGCCACATATTACTGCCTTTCCTTTGGAACTCCTCTGGAACAGAAGTGCACCTGCACCAACAGAGGAAGCGTCCACCTCCAATAAGAACTGCCGAGATACGTCAGGATGATGGAGGATCGAAGCTGAAGTGAAGGCTTTCTTGAGACTAATAAATGCGGACTCTGCCTCTGGAGTCCACACCTTGGCGTTCACACCCTTCTATAGTCAGGGATAGTCAGCTTGGAACAGAATGCTTTATTAGGTACCGTTCCACCTAGGGTTGTCTCTCCAACCATTTCTAGGCAATGGGCTCTGGCCTCTGGGGACACAGATGCACAATATGGCCTCCAAGGCCGCAATACAGACAAAGTCCAGAAATGCGTCTGCGTTGTTTCTCCTGGATAGACAATTTGACATGGTTACACTGCATAGAATCCTCTGGTAGGAAGACTGAGGAGGAAAGTAGAATCCAGCCTAGGAAGTTCTCTCTCCTGGAGAACCTCTTTGAAACTCTCCCGGGACCTCATGTCAGCCCGGGTGGTGAGTAGGATAAGATCGTCCAGGGTAAATGGCAGATCGCGAGCAGCCTGCTCATCCTTTATCCCTGAAGACAGTCCTTGCCAGAATGTGACCACCAAAACCTTGTTGTTCCAGGTTAACTCAGCAGCCAGGATACGGAACTGAATGGCATACTTGCCCACAGAGAGGTCTCCCTGGTGTAGGATCAGCAGCAATGCAGCAGCCGAAGAAACTCTTCCAGGTTCCTCAAAAATCGAGCGGAAGTTCCCACAGAGGATTAGCCCATGCCAGGGCTTTGCCAGTAAGGAGAGAGATGATGAAGGCAATCCTGACATCATCCGAAGAGTAGGACCTGGCATGAAGTCTGAAGTGGATCAGCCACTAATTCAAAAATCCCCTGCAGGACCTCGTGTCTCTGTCATAGCGTGGAGGTAGCGGCAAGAAGCACAGGGGGTCGGCATTGGTACAGACAGGAAGTGTAGCAGGAGGAACAGCAGGAATAGGTACGGTGACGACTGTGGTTGGAGCAAGCAACCGCTGGGCAATGGCGTTCACCGACAGGAGGAGTTGGTCTTGTCGTGACTGAAGATCCTCCATCTCGGCCAGCATGGCTTGTGTCATGAAGGTTTCAGGTTGACCAGCAGGGTCTATGGCCTGAGCGTACTGTCACGGTGTGTAGGTATGTAGACCCACTAGGCCGCACCGCCGTAGCAGGGAGGCAGCTGGCCAAACAACAGAAACCCCAGAAATACAAAGTCCCGCACAAGGGTACCTGGATAGTCCAGACAGTGGCCGCAGCTCTGGCACAGATGGAGGTGGGTGCAGCAGGTAACGCCAGACGTGGCGGATGACAGCAGGTCCGCAGGTTGCGCCAGATGTGGCGAATCCCTCTGGACGTGGCATATTACACAGGACGTGGCAAAGCAACAGCAGGTGCAGTAGACACGACTCCAACTAGTAGGCACAGGAACAAGAACACAGCAAGCGAATACAGGAACAGGTAACAGGGCATGGGTAACAACTGGAACGAGAAACACTAAGGGACCATTTGCAAGACAGACTTGGGAATAACTAACAACGCTCAGGCAAGGATCAGGAGGGCTGGGGCCTTCTTATAGACCAGGAAATCATGTGGTTGATAATGATTGTTTTACAGGTGCGAGCGCTGGCCCTTTAAGAGTGGGCACGAGCGTGCGCTCCCTACGGGACACAGCAGACTGGAGCGGAAGTGAACGACTGGAGCCATGGCTGCAGGCGTAGGGAGGAGAGTACAGTAGGAGAGTATACCCGACGGCTCGTGGCCATGGACGCTACACATGTAATACAGGTAGAGACCAGTATAGTACATTTAATATAGATAGAGCAGTACAGTACATGTAGTACAGGTAGAGAGCAGTACAGTATATGTAGTACAGGTAGAGAGCAGTACATGTAATGGAGGTAAAGATCAGTACAGTACATTAGTACAGGTAGAGAGCAGTACAGTACCTGTAGTAAAGGTAGAGAGCAGTACACAACATGTAGTACAGGTATAGAGCAGTACACAATATGTAGCACAGGTAGAGAGCAGTACAGTACATGTAGTACACCCAGGGAGCAGAATAGTACATGTAGTACAGGTAGAGAGCGGTACAGTACATGTAGTACAGGTAGAGAGCAGTACAGTACATGCAGTACAGGTAGAGAGCAGAACAGTACATGCAGCACAAGTAGAGAGCAGTACAGTACATGTAGTACAGGTAGAGAGCAGTACAGTACATGTAGTACAGGTAGAGAGTGGTAAAGTACATGTAGTACAGGTAGAGAGCGGTACAGTACATGTAGAGAGCAGTACAGGCAGGGCCACCATCAGGAATTTCAGGGCCCCATACAGCTACATTTTTTGGGCCCCCCTACCGTGGCACCGCCTGTTAACGGTACTCCGTCCAGCACTATATCATGCTACCCAGGGCCGCCATCAGGGGGGTATTAGGGGTACTGATGTGAGGGGCCCGGCAACTGCCGCGACTTGCCTTTGATAGAAAAAAAACAGGCCCCTGCAATGGGGCTCGTTTTTTTCACCAAAGGAATGTCGTGAGCTGCGGGGCCCCCCCTCTCGTCATGGGGGCCGTCAAACACCGCCCGCGTGACCAATCGCGCGCATCCGCAAACTCCCGCGCGTCCGCAAGCGCGCACCCGTGACCGCCCGCGCATGCGTCCACCAGCGCGCACCAGCGACCGCACCTACCCGTGACCGCCCGCCCGCGCACCCGCGACCTCCTGGAACCGCGCACCGAATTTTGAGGCAGATTTTGACCTGCACACACTATCTTGCCGCGTTTTTTGCCCGCGGCGATTGAGGACAGCAGACAAAAAAATGCAGCGAAAAATGCATTTTCTGCCTCCCATTGATTTAGATGGGAGGTCAGAGGCAGAACCGCGGCAAGAAAGGACGTGCTGCTTTTTCTTTTTTCCACGACTGGCTCCCATTGATTTCAGATTAAATCAATGGGAGGCGGTTTTGGAAGTTGTTTGGTACTGATTCTGACGCAGTGTCCGAGTCAATATCAAGGCCCAAAAACTCTGAACTGGGTCTTATTGTTAGGGCTTATTCAGACGAACGTGTAATACATCCGTGCAACGCGTGTGATTTTCACGCGCCTCGCACGGACCTATGTTACTCTATGGGGCCATGCGGACTGTCAGTGATTTTCACGTAAAACTCACGACATGTCCTATATTTGTGCGTTGTTGGCGCATCACGCACCCATTGAAGTCAATGGGTGGGTGAAAATCATGCCCAGCACTTCCGCAGCAGTATAAACTATGAATGAAAACAGAAAAGCACCACGTGCTACAAACATACAAACAGAGTGACATAATGATGGCGGCTGCGCGAAAATCACGCAGCCACGCATCATACGCTGCTGCCACACGGAGCTGTTATGGACCTTTTGCATGCGCAAAATGCCACTTTTTTTGCGCGCGCAAAAAGCACACGCTTGTGTAAATCCGGCCTTAGGGTAGGAACACACTAGGCATGAACACTGCGGATTTTATGTAACACATTTTATTGCGGAAAATCTGCAGCGTATAACAGTCGCAGCCGAGTGGATGAGATTTAAACAAATCTCATCCACATGCTGCAAAAAAGATTTGACCTGCAGTGTGGCTTTTGGCTTTTTAAGCCGCAACATGTCAATGTATTCTGTGGAATCGCCGCTCCTCTGTTGCGGAAATGCTGCGGTTCTGCCTCAAAAATCATAAATGAGAAAAAAAAAAGGTACTTTTTTAAATTTATAAAAAAGTTTATACTTACCCCGGCCGTAGTTTAGGCGACGCAATCCTCTATTCTTAGCACAGCCCAGCCTCCTGTCATGACGTTTCATCCCATGTGACTGCTGCAGCGGTCACATGGTTTACAGCGTCATCCCAGGAGGCGGGGCTACGTTCAGAAGAGAGAGATGCGTCACCTAAAATACGGCCGGGGCAAGTCTAAACTTTTTTTTCCCTGCAGGATTCCCGCAGCGGACATGCCTCACGAAACCTGTGCCACTATTTGGAATCCTCCTGCAGGGAAAAAAAAGTTTAGACTTGCCCCGGACGTAGTCCTGGTGACGCATCTCTCTCTTCTGAACGTAGCCCCGCCTCCTGGGATGATGCTGTAGACCATGTGACCGCTGCAGCAGTCACATGGGATGAAACATCATGACAGGAGGCCAGGCTGCGCTAAGAATAGAGGATCGCGTCACCAGGACTACGGCCGGGGTATGTCTAAACTTTTTTATAAATTTAAAAAAGTACCTTTTTTTTTTTCTCATTTTGTGATTTTTGCGGCAGAACCGCAGCATTTCCGCAACAGAGGAGCGGCGATTCCACAGAATACATTGACATGCTGCGGCTTAAAAAGCCAAAAGCCACACTGCAGGTCCATTTTTTTTGCAGCGTGTGGATGAGATTTGTTCAAATCTCATCCACTCGGCTGCGACTGTAATACGCTGCGGATTTGCCACAATAAAATGTGTTGCATAAAATCCGCAGTGTTCATGCCTAGTGTGTTCCTACCCTAAGGCCGGATTCACACAAGCGTGTGCTTTTTTGCATGCGCAAAAAACGTGGCATTTTGCGCATGCAAAAGGTCCATAACAGCTCCGTGTGTCAGCAGCGTATGATGTGTGGCTGCGTGATTTTCGCGCAGCCGCCATCATTATGACACTCTGTTTGTATGTTTGTAGCACGTGGTACTTTTCTGTTTTCATTCATAGTTTATACTGCTGCGGAAGTGCTGGGCGTGATTTTCACCCACCCATTGACCCATTGACCCAACCACGCACAAATATAGGACATGTCGTGAGTTTTACGCAGCGGACACACGGACACACGCTGCGTGAAAATCACTGACAGTCTGAACGGCCCCATAGACTAACACAGGTCCGTGCGAGGCGCGTAAAACTCACGCGCATTGCATGGACGTATTACACGTTCGTCTGAATAAGCCCTAACAATAAGGCCCAGTTTACAGAGTTTTTGGGCCTTGATATTGACTCGGACACTGCGTCAGAATCAGCACCAAAAAACTTCCAAAACCGCCTCCCATTGATTTAATCTGAAATCAATGGGAGCCAGTCGCGGAAAAAATAAAAAGCAGCACGTCCTTTCTTTCCGCGGTTCCGCCTTTGACCTCCCATCGAAATCAATGGGAGGCAGAAAATGCATTTTTCGCTGCGTTTTTTGTCTGCTGTCCTCAATCGCCGGGGGCAAAAAACGCGGCAAAAAAACGCAGCAAGATAGTGTGGGCAGGTCAAAATCTGCCTCAAAATTCTTTAAGGAATTTTGAGGCAGATTTTTTTTTGCCTGCAAAATACTGTGTGAACAGGGCCATACATAAACAGCACTTTTGAGATAATTTACTCACTGTGTCAGAAGAGCTGCTGCTCCCACTCCAGTCCTCTTCCGGCGATGTCTTCCAGGCGAGGTCTTCGGTCCAGTCCTCCAGCCAGGCTCCAGGTAAGTTTTGTCCATGTGTGTCCGCGGCTGCGCGCGCTTCGTTAGCGGGTGCGCGCGCGTGCGATCGCGGGAGCGCGCGCGGGCCATCGCGGGAGCGCACGCGGGCCATCGCGGGTGCGCGCACGGGCGGTCTCGAGTGCGGGCATTCGTGGGTGCGCGCTCGCGAGTGCGCATGCGCGGGAGTTTCCTTGTGCGCGCGATCGGTCGCGCGCGCGGGTGGACGGTTTGACGGCCCCACATGACGAGAGGAGGGGAGGGGGCCGCAGCAGCAGCTCACAACATTATTTTGGTGAAAAAAACGGGCCCCATTGCAGGGGCCGTTTTTTCCTACCAAAAGAATGTTGCGGCACTTGCTGGGTCCCCCTTTCAATTAGGTTTGGCCGGGCCCCTCACACCAGTACCCCTAATACCCCCTGATGGCGGCCCTGAGTACAGGATATGCAGTACATGTAGAGTGCAAAACAGCACATGCAGCACAAGTACAGAGCAGTACAGTACATGTAGTACAGGTAGATAGCAGTACAGTGCATTTTGAAACGGTAGAGAACAGAAGAGTACATGTAGGATAGCTAGAGATCAATACAGTATATAAAGTACAGATACTTAGCAATACAGGACATGTAGCAAAGTTTAGACCACATTTAGCAAAGTAAGGCCTTACAACTGTTTTTTATTTAGACACTGTACAGCTGTATTGTTGTGCCAATGAAGGGTGGTATTATTTGGGCATTTTATTAGTATTTTATGATAGTATGGTAATATAATTTAAGCACTAGATGGTGTTTGTGTTTTTCGGCACAGCTGATATATTTTAATTTTGTACAAAATATGGCTAAACCATTGTACAAATCAGGCACTTTTACCTCTTGTGTCTCCCCCTATTACCTTAGATTGTAAGTTATTACAAGCAAGTATTCTAAGGCCCCATGCACACGACCATAATTTTGGTCCGCAATTACGGACCATAATTGCGGATCAAAATACGGTTCCATTCATTTCTATGGCCCACGGACACCATCCTGTATATTTATATATTCCGGGCCGTAGAAAGCTTCCGTAAAAAATAGAACATACTTTATAATGAGAGCGCAGCTTGCAAATGCGGATGACTCTCCTAGTCCGTCCGCGGCCGGCCATGCCCGTAATCACGGACCGTGATTACGGGCAGGGTCGTCTGCACGGGGCTTTAATTTTGTCTGAATTGTTAATAATTTGTCACTATGTAATGTCTAATTTTATGTGTACATATTCCCTCTGTATTTTAAAGTGCTGCAGAATATGTTGGCGTTATTTTAAAAATATTAAGATGGAAGGTTCTTTCTTGATTATTCCTGTAGCCAAAAGATGCTTCAGAAATAATGATTTTATATTGCTATATACTATTATTAATTTAATTCCCTAATATAATCTTTAAAGTGACTATAGGACCTTACCATTAGGTTTAATAACTTTTTATTGACATTGCAATGTGTTTATGTTTATATGAACCATCCCAATAAAGAATTTCTATTTAGAAGAAGCAAAGAAGCCAGAAAAAGCATTACTGAAATGAGAAAAAGATCTTTTCATAAAACTAAAACTAAAAACAAACAAAATACATTATTTGCTTTTCAGATTCTCTGATGTAAGACATAAGCAGCATTAATACTTTTATTAAGATTTATTCAACATTACATTACATGTTTCAATTAAACTAATGCAGTATGAAAATATAAATTAATTATCAAGAGAAAATATTTAGTGTTTTTTTTTTATTTTTATTTTAGCAATTGGGCCCCTTTAAGAAATAGAAAATGTTAATCCTTATTTTCCTCTATAGAACATAGTAAGACAATAAAAGGAGCATAGAACAGTTAAACTTGAATAAATACATGAATGAAATCATTCTACTGTGGAAAGGAAGGTCACTATACGTGCAACATGATTTATATACTCTATTCATATTGTACAATTGTTTTTCAGCTATTGTTCTCTATAATGACAAGTTTATATACATGGATATGATACAAATAAAATACAGTATGTGCATAGCAGGATTGCTTGCTTTTCCTGTACATCAGATTGTCACAGTAATCTGACCTTGCAAAGCTCATTATTTAGTAGATACCAATTTGGCATGCTGTTCCAAGCAGTTTTCTCAGTCACTCATTGTGTGCTTTCAGTGCCACATTATATCCGAGTTGAGCCTTAAAACCCAGAGCACCTTAATGTAAAAAGCACATTGCTTATAATAGTGAAAAAGCAGCAGGGAATTCAATTTGTCAGAAAGGATTTCTCTAGATTATCACGTTTGATTTCCAAAAGAAAAAATCTCGCAGGCAGTATCTTGAACTTCTAATGGAAGCATCCATAGGAGACTGAGGGACAGCACCAGGCTGCATTTTATACTGAAACACCATTGAATAAATGTATCTTTCTTCAAACCTAAAACAGGTTAAACAATTTTTATAAGTAAAGTTATTATTTAAAACCAGAAAAAATGTTGAATATTATACTATTCTCTATTTCTGAAAACTATTCTAGTCAATCACTTGTGGTTTCTTACAAAAGTTTACAGACGTAACATTCAACTTAAATTACATTTATATCACACCCATCTCCTTCATCATTTTAATCTACTTGGAAATAAAAACGAGATAGCCTTTGAAGTTTATGGTTTATTTTTCATTTCTTTACCCATTTTTAATCTAACCAACAAGTCTATAGCATGTTTGATGTATGACTTCAATTGAAAGCTTTCTTTGATTTTCTGTGCCTTGTGGCTTTTTAGTCTTAGACTGGATTTTGATGTAGTTTTAAAGATTTACACAATCTTGGTGAGATGTGTATATATGTAAGATGAAGTCTGGAACACCTGTCTCTTTCCATTTGATGCTGCGCATGTTAGGATTAGCTAAAGTATTTCATATCTATCTATCTATCTATCTATCTATCTATCTATCTATCTATCTATCTATCTATCTATCTATCTATCTATCTATCTATCTATCTATCTATCTATCTATCTATCATCAACTAAGCACCTCACTATTGTAAGTAGATTCAGCAGCAATCCACATCTATTTATATTTAGTGGCTTAGGTGGCATTAGTGTTCGCAGTGTGCTGTCGCCATTTTCTTGTGTGCTGTATAATTTTGTAGTCACAGGCATTCTTGCACCTGCATACACGTTTTGTTTCATTTTGCTGCAATGTGCTGTTCAAACTTTTGTGTTTCTTATGTATTCCATATATGTTGGTTGGTGACTGCCACAATTTTTCGATCTTGCACTCCTCCCATTCTGCCCTGGGTGATTTTAATTAGTGTAATGGATGGTTCCCCAGATATATGTAGGTTTAGTCCCAGTTCTGGTTATATGAGCAGCATTAGGGACCTAACCTATAGAGGGTGACTTGTCGTGGCATGTGGGCTCACACTATTTGATCAAAATGTGCACTAAGAACCTCACTATTGTAAGTAGATTTATCAGTAATTAATATTTGTTTATATTTAGTGGCTTAGGTGGCATTAGTGTTCATAGTGTGCTGTAGCCATTTTTTGTGTGCTGTATAAATTTGCAGTCACAGGCGTTCTTGCACTTGTATACATGTTTTGTTTAATTTTGCTGGAATGTGCTGTTCAAACTTTTTTGTTTTACTTATGTGATTCATATGTGTGGGGTTAGTATCAAAATGTTAAAATTACAAATGTTCTAATGATTTCCAGAAAACTCAAAAGTGGTATAAATCTCCTAATAAACCATTTACAATTGCACATGAATAATAGTAGTGTCATTCTTTAAGTTAACTGCATAGGGGTACTGAGAACATCCCCCTAGCTGCATCTTTTTCCCTTTTTTTGCCAGTGAAAGTACTCAAAATGTACCCTATAATCACTTATACATAAAATCATATATCATGTAATAGCATATGAGTTCTTATTTAATCAATAATGTGAACCACAATTAAATGTGTAAACTACAATGCTTAGATAAAACTGCCTGTCACATAATACTGCCATACAGTGCCCACATAACACCACCATACATTGGACAAATACTATCGTCATTCCGTACCTACACATTTCATACGTATCAAATAAGACAGTACTATCAAGCAGTGCCCAAATAACAGTGTCATACCTGTACATTGCTAACATACTGTATTGCTACAGTAATTTGCAAAAAAAAGTCAAAAACAGTAACTGCCATGAAAATGTCAACATTTACCACCATATACTGCTCTAATAATACATCCATACAATAGCATATGAAATAATCAAATAAATGGTTTAAAATGGCAGATTCATGAAAATCAAGCTAAAAAAGTGTTTGTTACGTCTTACAATTTCACATAAATATTTTACATATGTACATGTATATATCACTAAGGGGCCGTTCACATATGTCCGGCTTCCGCTTCAGTTTACCTCCGGCGTGTTGAAGAAAAGCCAGAGGCAACCTGATGCTAGAACGGATCCCATAGCTTTCTATGGGATCTGTTCTGGCACAGGGGACATGAGTTGTGGTGTCGGACCTCCCTGGGAGCCGGATCCATAAATGTTACCTGCAGCGTTTCTGGGTCCGGCTCCTAGGATGGTCCATATCCTATCTTAGTACATTGTAGCCGTATGAATGCCGGGTGCTGCCGCTTGCACCTTCCGGCAGCACCTGGCAGGAAGGTGGATGTGAGCTGGGAGCGGAATCCCCGGTCATAGCATTGCCGGGAATTTCGCTCCAAGAGGAGCCCCTGACTACTTCCAAACTTTCCCAGTATGTGCCGCTGTCAGCAGTTGAACTAATACTGAAGAAGGGAATCATCATGTCCCTACTTCAGAATTAGTTCACAGCAGAGGAGCAAAGATAGCTCCTTCGCTCGTCGAGGATTCCCCATGCACAGCGCTAATTTAATCGCTGTGCATCGGGGAATCCCTTGACATCACTGTCCATATATGGACAGTGACGTCAGTGGCTACTGATTGAGCGGAATCCCCGTTGCCGATGATCTGGCCGGGGATTCTGCTCCTAAAGGAAAACACCTGAGGTCACTGTCCATATATGTCTATATCTGCTAGAGGGAACTTCAGTGGCGCAATCTACAGTACAGGGGAAGGGGGGTGCTATAAACAGTGGGGGTGGCGCTACCTACAGGGGGGGCACTGTGTGGTGCGATCTGCAGAGGGCTCTGTGTGGCGCTATCTACAGGTGGGCTGTGTGACAAATCTACAGGGGGTACTGTGGCATTGTCTGCGGGGGTGTGTGAAACTTTACAGGGGAAGGGGGTAGCGCCATATACAGTGGGGGTGGCACTATTTACAGGGGGAGCCGTGTGGCACAACCAACAGGGAGCGCTGTGTGGTGCCATCTACAGTGGGCGCTGTGGCATTATCTACAGAGGGCACTCTTTCATTATCTACACATGAAATGAATCTGTTTTTAAAAATGTGTCAAAAATGGAAAACACGGACAGGGAACGGAAACATATGGCTGTCAAAAACGGACCTAGACAGACTTTTTAATGGCCGACACCCGAACCCTGTTGTGTGAGTAGAAACAGCAATCCCTGTGTGGTGTGGGTAGGAGATGTGGGGTGGTATTGGGAAACTGTAAGGGTGTCAGAAACTAGATACTCCCTGAAGTTAGGGCTAGTGTTTTTGTCATCTTTGCAGGCTCACAAGGCTGCGTCGAAGATCTGTGGTGAGTGGACAGCAGCTGCCTTCTGGGCTCTCTCTCTTGGCGCCGGCCTTGGCGCTGCACTGAATATGACACACAAGTCTTCAGTGTAGTGCTGAGGCCGGAGCAGAGAAGGCGAGCCCTGACATGGTACACAAGTATCAAATCTATCATGTATCCAATCTATCAAAAGCTATGCACCACTCTAATAAAATTGTCATATTTTCGGATCCTAGACTACCTTTTTGGTGCACCATTGTAATAAAAACGGATGTTAAAAGTGGATGATAAAAACCTATGACAACTAATGACAACTGATGGTTTTGTAGTAAAAATCATGAAAAAGCCTGATGGCAACTGATAAATTTTTTCATCAGTTTTTGCACCAGTTGTAATCACTTGAGAGACCAAAAAAACTGATGCTGATACAACGGATATATGTGAACGCACCCTAATATAAAATTAGGCAGCTTTATAGATGAGAATTAATTTGTAATGTGACAATGGTAACATGCATTTCCGGTTACTGGGTTGCTGTATTTTTAGGATGCTTCTGCTTGTAAAGAGAACAATTCTGGAACTAAGAATATCTCAAGGGATTGCTACCAGACATCATGCAAACGGTACAGCCACGTACAAAAAAAACATAATATATACTGTAGCTATTAAAGAACAGTAAGGATGTGCAGGCTCAGTGTACACAGCTCTGCACTGTGCATGACAATCTGCCCCAAAATTTTCGTGAAAGTTCTAGTTACAACTTAGGTGCAATGGACATCTTTGACCGCTCTCTATATCAGCACATCTCTCCCTCCAGTAGGACATTCTCTTTCTTCTGCAGCCCACCCCTATTCTCTGGCAGTACTTTTCTCCACTTTTCTGACAGCTCGTCTCTACCCTCACTGGCAGCATCATTACTATGAGAAACTGTCTGCTCAAAACAATGCCAGTCATAGAGCACACAGTTTCAATGGAGATAGCCACACTGTGCCCATGAGAAAGACAACCACAGTCTAACCATAGCATTAGCAGACATGGTTCCTCCATACCAACCACACCAACTAGTAACAACAGAAATTGTAGTATTATTGACAGCAGAAGTTAAACCAACTGCAATATTAAGTCATTTAAAAAAAAGAATATATATTATTTTATGACTGGTTTACATATTAATGTATCGTATTTGGTACATTTGTTTTAAAATAAATAGAAAAAATACTCTTACCGTAACATTTGAAACAATTTTAGGTAATGAAACTTGGCCTAAGTTTGACATACAATGCTTTATTTTTACATTACAGCATGGTTTTTAATATTCACAAATACATTTTACAGTGTGGCAGTCAACTAATTTTGACATATAGCCTTCGTTATTTATAAAATCCAAAAATGGGAATATAATAATAATAATAACAATTATAAAAATAAAATTATTAAAAAAGCAAATCCTTCAATTTGAAATCTTGGCCATAGGCTCTGTTTCTCGTAGCAAAACATTTTAGGGGCCTAAGGTATTAACATTTAAAAAAAAACACATGAACCCAGCTGTATGTAAATCAGATCCGGCCTCCACAGTTTCCTTGTGTGATCAGCTACATTTCTGTCAGTCTACTTTATACTAATGGATATTGGTTGTGGCTGCATTTCGATAAAGGTACCAATTGATTAATTCGAGGTACAATAGTATTTATAAAAGAAGCATCATGCATCCATCAATGCTACTCTAGCCTAAATGGGCTGGTAGAGTATCCATTATTACAGGTTGGTGGCATTCAGTAGATTATTTATCAGTTTGGATATTAAAGGGGCATTCCCATGTTATAATGTTATGGCATATTGTAAGCATATGCCATAACATTTTAAAAGATGGGGTCCAACTTCCATAAAACTCATGGATCCCTAAAATAAAGGGATCAATGTCTCTTAGTCAGTTCTTGTCATGCAAATCAGTGCTCCTGGCCACCTGAATTAGCTATGTTTTAGCATCTCCACCCATGTGGCTGTGTAGAGAAAATCTGTAAAGGTTCCTAGCGACATACCATCACATCCAATAGTGGAAAAACACGATTAAGGATTAATAACATGAGTCACTAAATATTAATTAGGGAACAAAGGCATTCACGAGACCTTTTTTGTGTGTAACAACATTAAATCATAATGAATTTAATTAGGTTTATTTTATACTAATCAACAGTGATTAAAGAGTAAATGTAATAGAAAATATGAGTGGCTCACATGTGATACAAGCAATGGAGATAGCCGAAAGCAATAGTTTGATTCAACCCTTCAAAAGAATTGTACAAACAAATATCAAAAAACAAAAAAAACCTGATCTCCAGGCTTCCCTAAAAATATAAAAATAAAAAAAATTTAAAATGAAAAGTAAATTACAAATCAAAATAGAAAAAAAACACTGTGATATAGTAAAAGATAAAATGCAACAATTTTCTACTTTCAAGCTCACACTACTGAGTGTAGCTATAGTGCATTGATATTGTACTGTATATCATGTAATTGTGATTTATAATCAATGTGTGCCAGGTCATCAATACATCAACACATATTCAAAACATATTTGTGAACGTCAAAAAGCATGCTGTGAATCTGCAATATGCTTTGATTTTCTTTGCGGGAAATGTTCCACAGCATGTGGATGAGATTTTTTTAAATTTCTTCCACATGGCTGATACTGTAATCTACTGCAGATTTTCCATGCGAAAATCTGCAGTATTCTGTCCTGTGCAGAGCAGGCCTAAGGAGGAAGGCTTGTAAAGGGTTAGCTTAGGAAATCTCACTTTAGGGCAAAAGTAATATATTTGTTTCAGGGACTATCTACGTGCAGCTGCTACTTATCCAGATATCCAAAAGGGCACTGAACACTAAAACTCTGCACACAGAGGGATTTTTCTTATGGATCCATGTGGAAAAATTGTGCCATGCTCCAATGCATGCCATATTACGGAGGCTTTTTCTCCTAAAAGCATTGCTATACCATTTTGCATAACACATTATGCATACCGGTCCTTATGTGTCATCGTAAAAGGTTCTGTGCTCACGACTTGCTCCATCTATTCAAATGTTTTATCAGTTATAAATAAAAAATATTATACATTACTTACAAAATGCCATATGATTGTAATATATTTACTGACCAATGCTGATGGAGACAGTACTAATACCCTCTTATATTGTATAATGTATAAGCTGATCCAAGTAAACACCTTGTAAAAGCAAAATTCCACAAAATTCCCTCTTTTTCACTGTAAATACACTAAACTTAAGGGACAGCACATTTGTCTGAAATACTGTAATATCTCGCAAATTGACTTCTCATGGACATAGTAAGATGTCAAATGTTTATAGTTCATCCCTTTAAGGGTATGTTCACACAGCTTATTTTCTGCATTGATTTCAATGGAAAAACTGGCATTTGTGTGTGCACATATCCTCAGGGTATGTTTACACGCTTAACCAAAAACGTCTGAATTACGGAGCTGTTTTCAAGGGAAAACGGCTCCTGATTTTCAGCCATTTTATTAACAACTCGCGTTTTTCGCAGTGTTTTTTATGGCCATTTTTGGAGCTGTCTTTCTATAGAGTCAATGAAAAACGGCTCCAAAAAAAGTTCAAGAAGTGACATGAACTTATTTTTCGTGGGTGTTCTTTTATGCGGCCGTTTTTCAAAATGACCACATGAAAAAACGGCCCGTTGGAACAGAACGCTGTTTTTCCCATTGAAATCAATGGGCAGTTTTTGGAGGCGTTCTGCTTCCAATTCCTCGGCCATTTTTCGGCCGTTTGCGGCCCGAAAAATGGCTGAAAATAAGCCGTGTGAACATACCCTAAGTCTCACAGCACATGCTTTCATCAAAGACAAATCTTTATATGATTCTTAGCCGGTAGAGATGAGGGAATCGATTCTACATCAATTCTACATTTCGGTCTGAATTTTCTAAAAGTTTTGGATTCGGCAAATTACAAAACTTCTGTAGTTCATGGTCCACAAATCACGACAAACTGGCAATGATTGGCAAGCGGCGGACGCCGTTTTACAGATAAGAAAAGGCTCACATGACCTCAAAATTGCTTCCCCATAATTAGAGATGAGCGAACTTATCAAAAGTTCGGTTCGGCTAGTTCGCCGAATTTCACAAAAAAGTTCGGTTCGGACCGAACTAGTTCTGACCGAACCTGTCACTTACGTGCGCCGAGCATGCTACTGTCCAGGGTGCTGATAGAGTTAATGGGCTGCACTAACTCTTTCAGCAACCTTCACAGTACATGCTCGGCGCGCGGAAAATACCATTTAAATGTAATAAAAAAATAAAAATTATACGTTCGTACTTACTTTCCTCCTGTCCGGCCTCCAGCGATGACGTTTCATCCCTTTCGCCGCTGCAGCCAATCACAGGCTGTAGTGGCGGTCACGCACGTCAGGATGACGCTTCATCCCACGTGACCGCCTCTGCAGCCAATCACAGGCTGCAGCGGCGACATGAATGAAACGTCATCGCTGGAGGCCGGACAGGAGGAAAGTAAGTATGAACGTATTATTATTATTTTTTGGCATGTATGTATGTTGGCATGTATGTATGTATGTATATCTGTGCATGTATGTTTGCATGTATGTTGGCATGTATGTATATATGTGCATGTTTGTATGTATATTTGCATGTATATATTTGCATGTATGTATGTTTGCATGTATGTATTTTTGCATGTATGTATGTATGTATGTTGTCATGTATGTATATATGTGCATGTGTGTATGTATATTTGTATGTATGTATGTTTGCATGTATGTTTGCATGAATGTATGTATATTTGCATGTGTGTATATATATATATGTATGTATGTTGTCATGTATGTATGTATGTATGTTGTCATGTATGTATATATGTGCATGTATGTTGGCATGTATGTATATATGTGCATGTGTGTATGTATGTATATTTGCATGTATGTATGTTGTCATGTATGTATATATGTGCATGTATGTTTGCATGTATGTTGGCATGTATGTATACATGTGCATGTTTGTATGTATATTTGCATGTATATATGTTTGCATGTGTGTATGTATGTTTGCATGTATGTATGTTTGCATGTATGTATGTTGTCATGTATGTTTGTATGTATGTTGTCATGTATGTATGTATATATGTGCATGTATGTATGTTTGCATGTTTTTATTTTTGCATGTATGTTTGCATGTATGTTTATATATGTGCATGTATGTAATTATGTTTGCATGTATTTATGTTTGCATGTATATTTGTGCATGCTTGTATATATGTATGTATGTATCTTTGCATGTTTGTTTGTATATATGTATGTTTTCATGTGTGTGTGTATGCATGTATGTATGATAGTTTGCATGTATATATGTGTGTATGTTTGCATGTATGTATATTTGCATGTATATATGTGCATGCTTGTATATATGTATGTATGTTTGGATATATGTATGTATATTTGTATATATGTATGTATGGCCATGTATGATACTGTCTGCTGGCGCCCTGTATCTAAGTCAACTTCGCGGCAGGCTTCTATACATGGTATAACAGTCAGTATCACACATTAAACTGAATCTAAGCCTACAACATGTTTTATTTCATTATTTTATTTTTTTACAGGTTTGGTGTTTGGACTACGTCGGTTTCGAGGACTACTTCGATGACGGTTTTTTTTCTACAATAAAATGGTTAATGAGGGTTGTGTTGGGGGTGCTTTATTTCAATAAAATATTTTATCTATATCTTTGTCTTTTTCTTTTCAAATTTTATTATTACCACTTTAGTAATGGCCGCTGTCTGAGTGACAACATCCATTACTAAGGGGAGGCTTAGGGTATGTTCACACGGCGGGGGTCCGTAACGGCTGAAATACGGGGATGTTTCAGCCTGAAAACATCCCCGTAAATTCAGCCGTACCGGCATGTGCAGGCGCTTGAACGCCGCGTCAATTACGGCCGTAATTAGCGCTGCTATTCATTGGAGTCAATGAATAGCGGCTCCAAATACGGCCAAAGAAGTGACAGGTCACTTCTTCTACGCGGGCGTCTATTTACGCGCCGTCATTTGACAGCGGCGCGTAAATATACGCCTCGTGTGAACAGACAAACGTCTGCCCATTGCTTTCAATGGGCAGATGTTTGTCAGCGCTATTGAGGCGCTATTTTCAGACGTAATTCGGGGCAAAAACGCCCGAATTACGTCCGTAAATAGGCCGTGTGAACATACCCTTAGTGTTAGCCGGTGCAGAGGCTAACACTAACCACCATTATTACCCCGGTACCCAAAACCACCAGGGGTGCCGGGAAGAGCCAGGTACGATCCAGTACCCGACCATCTGTTGTGATGGTCGGGCCCTGGGGCGGCCGCAGGCTGGTATTACGAGGCTGGGAAGGGCCAAAAACAGTGGACCTTCCCACCCTTGTAATGCTAGGCTGCTGCTGCTGTGTTGTATCTGGCTGGTTATAAAAGTGGGGGGGACCCCACGTCATTTTTTTAAATTATTTATTTATTTACATTTTTTTTTTAAAAAAGACATGGGGTTCCACCCAATTTATCATAACCAGCCACATACAACACAGTGTTATTAGCCTGGGAATGGACAAAACCAGTGGCCCTTCCCACCCATGTAATGCCAGACTGCTGCGGCCTTGTATATGGCTGGTTATTAAAAATGTGGGGGACCCGTCTATTGCTAAATTTGTTAAATTCCAAAAAAAAAACGACGTGGGGGTCCCCCCCATTTTTATAACCAGCCCGATACAACACAGCAGCAGCAGCCTAGCATTACAAGGGTGGGAAGGTCCACTGATTTTGGCCCTTCCCAGCCTCATAATACCAGCCTACGGCCGCCCCAGTACCCGACCATCACAACAGATGGTCGGGTACTGGATCGTACCAAGCTCTTCCCGGCACCCCTGGTGGTGGTGGGTACCGGGGTAATAATGGGTGGTTAGTGCTAGCCTCTGCACCGGCTAACACTAAGTACCGCCTTAATAATGGACGCTGTCAATCAGCCAACTACCATTATCTAGGCACTAATAAAGTTTGAAAAAAAAAACACAAAGACAATTCTTTTTTATTGAAATAAGAAATCCCCAACAAAACCCTCGTTAACCATTTTATTAAAATTTGAAAAAACGCAGATCTACGCAGTAGTCCAACGAATCGTAGATGTAGTCCAATCGGTACATCAAAATCTGCAACAACATAAAAAAACAGTTATCAATGTGAACAATACCAATACTTCTACTCACCTACACACATATATACACGCACACACAAACAAACAACCATACACAGACACACACATATATACACAAACACAACAAGATATACACACACACATAAACAGACAAACACACACATATACACGAACTCACACATATACAAACAAAAACACACATATCCAAACACACACACACACACACAGTTATACACACATACACGAACACATATACACAAACACATATACACAAACACATATACAAACAAAAACACACATACCCAAACACACATATACACAAACACATATACACAAACACACCCATATATACACACAAACACACACCCATATACACACATATACACATATACAAAAACACACACAAACATCTACACAAATACACCCATATATACACAAACATATACACAAAACACATATACACAAACACACCCATATATACACACACACATATAAAAACAAAAACAGACAAAGTCACATACCCAAACACACATATATACACAAACACACATACACAAACACGGTTTCTTTTAAATGCTGCTGGGGAACCCGCTCGATCCACTATATACGGCTGCGCTACAGTGCAGCATTTAAAAGAAACAGGATCCTGACCTGTCCATAGAGTTTAAGGCAGCACAGAGTATTTCAGGAGATGAGCGTGCAGATTCAGTGCTGCTGTGAACTCTGCTCTTACCATTACGTAGCTCTCAGTCTGTTACCTCTCCTCCACTCCTGTCCTCCAGAACACCTTCACATGATTGGCAAGTCACCACGTAATGGTAAGAGCAGAGTTCACAGCAGCACAGAGTATTTCAGGAGATGAGCGTGCGGATCTTGTGCGGGGTGGTGACTTGCCAATCACGTGAAGGTGTTATTGAGGACAGGAGTGGAGGAGAGGTAACAGACTGAGCTACGTAATGGTAAGAGCAGAGTTCACAGCAGCACTGAATCTGCACGCTCCTCTCCTGAAATACTCTGTGCTGCTGTGAACTCTGTTCTTACCATTACGTAGCTCAGTCTGTTACATCTCCTCCACTCCTGTCCTCTATAACACGTTCACATGATTGGCAAGTCACCACCACGCACAAGATCCGCACGCTCATCTCCTGAAATACTCTGTGCTGCCTTAAACTCTGTGGACAGGTCAGGATCCTGTTTCTTTTAAATGCTGCACTGTAGCGTAGCCTTATATAGTGGATCGAGCGGGTTCCCTAGCAGCATTTAAAAGAAACAGGATCCTGACCTGTCCACAGAGTTTAAGGCAGCACAGATTATTTCAGGAGATGAGCACGGGCAGCCGTTCGTTTTTCCGAGCCGTGCTCCCATCATGCACACGACCGTAAAAACACCCGTTATTGCGGGTCGTAATTACGACCCGCAATAACGGGCTCATAGACTTCTGTTACCCACGGGTACCTTTCCGTATTCTCACGGGAAGGTGCCCGTGCCGTTAAAAAAATAGAACATGTTCTATTTTTCTATTTTACGGGCCGTGCTGCTATAATTATAATGACAGCACGGTTCGCAAAAGCGGCCAGCTGCCCGTGGCCGGCCGGCCGTGCTCGTACTTACGAGTCGTAATTACGAGCACGGCCCGTAAAATAAAAAAATAGAACATGTTCTATCTTTTTAACGGCACGGGCACCTTCCCGTGAGAAAACGGGAAGGTACCCGTGGCTAACAGAAGTCTATGGGCCCGCTATTTCGGGTCGTAATTACGACCCGTGATAACGGGTGTTTTTATGGTCGTGTGCATGAGGCCCCGTAATGACGGGTGGCTACATGTGTGCACCCGTCATTACGGCAGCGTTGCTACTCGACGTCAGTAAGGGTATGTGCACACACACTAATTACGTCCGTAATTGACGGACGTATTTCGGCCGCAAGTACCGGACCGAACACAGTGCAGGGAGCCGGGCTCCTAGCATCATATTTATGTACGATGCTAGGAGTCCCTGCCTCTCCGTGGAACTACTGTCCCGTACTGAAAACATGATTACAGTACGGGACAGTTGTCCTGCAGAGAGGCAGGGACTCCTAGCATCGTACATAAGTATGATGCTAGGAGCCCGGCTCCCTGCACTGTGTTCGGTCCGGTACTTGCGGCCGAAATACGTCCGTCATTTACGGACGTAATTAGTGTGTGTGCACATACACTAAATAGTCACTGTTCAGGGTGCTGAAAGAGTTAACTGATCGGCAGTAACTGTTTCAGTACCCTGGACAGTGACTACCGATCACAGTACCTGTAAAAAAAAAGACGTTCATACTTACCGAGAACTTTCTGCTTCCTCCAGTCCGGTCTCCTGGCCGTTGCCTTGGTGACGCGTCCCTCTCGACATCCGGCCCGACATTCCTTGATGACGATGCAGCCTTGTGAGCGCTGCAGCCAATCACAGGCTGCCGCGGCCTCTGCAGCCAATCACAGGCTGCAGAGGCCTCTGCAGCCAATCACAGGCTGCCGCGTCAGAAAAGGTCGGACTGGAGGAAGAAGAGGGACTCGTCAACAAGACAACGACCGGGTACGTATGAAATGCTTTTTATTTTATTTTTAATCAGCAGCCTCTTTTCTCTATCAGTGATTGATAGAGATAAGTGGCTCCCGATTTGTATAATGTTTTTGACCGGGTTCGGTCAAAACGGGTTCGGCCGAACCCGGTGAAGTTCGGATTCGCTGCGAACCGAACTTTACCGGAAGTTCGGACCGAAACCGGGTTCGGTTGTCCCGGTTCGCTCATCTCTACCCATAATACCTTGTAGGTAACCTTCCCAAAATACACTGCGGTTATCCCTCCCTCTACCCTTTTACAGATGTAGCAATCTTTATCTTAACACTTAAACGCATAAAATACACTGTGGCAAGAAACTTTAACTTGAGTTTTGCAATGGCTTTTGTTCTGTTAAGTGATAAGTTATCATGCTATGGCAAATTATCGTGCTGAAGTTAAAGATTGCTACATCTGTATGTTGCTGTCACTTTTACGTTACATGCTGCCTTGAAAGGGCTTGAATTTTACTTGGTTTTTAGGGCAATCGGGGCACTTTCAATTAGCAGCAAATTTATTCTGACCGAATGGAATCAAACGACCATTTCAACCGAATCAGACCCAAAACTAATTTTGTGGAATTTGCTCATCTATATAAGATATGAAGACTCCGCGAAATTCTGCATAAAAACTAGACAGTAAAAAAGAAAAACGGCAGACTTAAAACATATTAGTGTAAACATCTTCATATAAGGTTTGGTCCAAAAAAATTTAAAGCTGTATTAATCCAATCAATTGTTACATTTCATATCTGTTGTTGGATTTAGAAGTCTTGTGGGGTTGGACCTTCACAGGTCCACAAGCAGGAAAAGTACCAAATATATACAAAACAGAATTAATTTCTCTTAGAAAAATATATGCAATACAATGATAAAATAGCATTTAATTTTAATCAAGTATTCTTTGCATGAGCTTGTTTTGCAAGATCCAAGTTCTAGTATTGTAAAATCAGCTAATTTAAATTTGACTTTCCTTCTGATTAGCGCCATTGGGGAATATAATTAAAATATTTGAAGGAGTTTCAGGTGCAGAATGTGAAGGAGCAGATGTAGTTTTATTCATACATCTAATCGTATTACACATATCACATCTGTCTGTGAGTTTCAATGAGAAACAAAGAACTTAATGCGATGGAATTTAATATGCTCCTGATTATGCCTGTCTTGGACAAAAAGAGGATGGATAACCCCAGCAGCTTTGTGCTGCCTAAATGCTACTACATACCAAATATTCAGGTTGGATTTATAAGGACTAAGTCACATAATATTGTTGAAATGTACTGTACTCAGTGCTGTGCTATTCTCACAGACATGTCTTGTATTTCAAAAGTAATGGAATCAGAAGTAATTCTTTTATATAATTCATTGTATGTGTTGTACTGTAGATAAATCATAGCTTTTTCGATAGTTCCTATATTATTGAAATAATTCTCAATTGAGTTTAAACAGCTCACAATATTTCAAGTCAAATGAGGGATTGAAATATAATAATGTTCTGTAGCCTTTACAGTTTTATATGAGCCGCTTCATAGTGAAGGAAAGAGGAACAGATCTTCGCGTGACCTCCCTCTCCTTTATTTTATTAGTCCTGAATGTTGCTGTGATATATCGTATATGAGACAAGATATTCACACTAATTTCTCAAGACAGAAATATACAGCTATTTAGTTTGCTTTGTGTTTTTTTTCAAGTAGTTAATCCCCGGTGTTTCCACAAGCTATGCAGAAGTTATCTTCACATTTCGCCAGTGCTTTTTTATGGTTAAAGTAAGAGGACATTGCATACTATACATCTAAGTCATTATAATTGATCTATCTATCTCTATCTATCTATCTATCTATCTATCTATCTATCTATCTATCTATCTATCTATCTATCTATCTATCTATCTATCTATCTATCTATCTATCTATCTATCATCTATCTATCTATCTATCTATCTATCTATCTATCTATCTATCTATCTATCTATCTATCTATCTATCTATCTATCTATCTATCTATCTATATATATATACACACACACACACATCTAGTTTTCATTGGATAAAACACAAACATCAATTCAAAGTATTCTCTACATTTTGCATTGATCTTTCTATACAATCATATGGTCTAGATTAAACAATTTTTACAAATATATTTTTTGTGTAGTCTTTTCAGAATTTGTCCAGTTATCCCCTGGTGCACCAGCCACAGAACTGTGATCACACCCTTTGTGTAGTATAGTAATTTGCCCATCAGGACTTTTTACTGGATGCTAACATGGTTTTCCTAAAATAAAGCTCGCAGAACGTATAGCGCCAGATACAATTATTGATGAGTAACAAACCACAGCAGACACATTTGGAGATATACCCACCACCAACAACCCATTTTCAGAGTACATCCTGAAAGAGATGCTATTGGCACTATGACATTCCAAACATAGGAATTTCTTACAGCTTCTCTTGCCCATCCATTCGTCTGTACAAGTCTTAGAATATAAATTGCAACATATTGAATAAAAAATAGGGGACTTTGCCTTCTCTCATAATTGAGTGATTGATGCTCATAATGATTTGGTGGACGAACTTAAACAACTGAAAGCCAAAGTGGCTGATATTAAAGATGGGTCATGCTTCAACAACATTAAATTAAAGTTTTTGTTTAAACCACTGATCCCCTCCAAACACCTGGCTGAGAATGTTCTCTCAAGAAGGAAGTTGGTATATACAGATCGTTTGGCAATAATATCATCACTCAAGAATAACAATATACATGATCAATGGTGCTTTCCGGTAAAAATCCTCATTAAAAAGAACGTCACCATGTACGGATGTAGCCATCTTTATCTTGACTCTGATAACTTGCTGCAGCATGATATCACACAACAAAAGTCATTGAAAAGTCATTGAAAAAGTCAAGATAAAGGATCTTGCCACTGTGTATTTAATGTGTTAAAAGTCGAGATAAAGACGGCTACGTCTGTACATCATCAAAATTATGGAGGATCGGAAAATATAGTAAAATGAAACATACAAGTATCATCTTTACCCGAGGATCATTGAGGACTACCGCAACACCTACAGTTTGAATGGCGGACAGTTCAATCCAATGGACAACCATCAAGTTGAAGACTCACCAATACATTAATGCGGTGCATCTATTGAACTTCCCATAACGGACTCTGTAAGAATTTTGACTTTTACCCCTAATGACTCTGCTCAGCAGTGTAGTTATTGTTTTTATGTTTATGTGTTCTTGTCATCACAACCCAAGAAACTTAAATCATTAAAAAGGAAGGCTATAACACCACTTTTTTTCCTGTGTTCATACTAGCTCATCATGTTTAAATACAGAAGTTAGTGATGTTAGCTATTAGAAATATGGTAGCTTTTTATCTAATTTCAGGAACAATTAACATACTGTTTTCTCTTTAAGCAATGTTATTTTACACTATAGTCAATTTACAGACCTCAAACCATCATTTCCTACACAAACTTTGTCTGATAAATAAAGAAAAGCAAGGTTACTCTGTTACATGTGGGGATTTTTAAAGATAATGTAATGAAAAACACATCTCAAACTAGATAAATAACTCACACACTGGCCTCGTTTTTACAGAAGGAATTGTACAATGTTTGAGTGCACAACATGGAGCAGAAAATACTATTTCTCTAATGCTCACCATACTTACTCTCATAGTAATATGTTCTTATTAGACAAGAATTTGCTATTTAAATGAAACCTTCTACCTTTGAATTGATAAAGTGGTAAGATCATGCTGCAATCACTATTACAATAGAGGAAAAATTTGGTACAAACACCATACATCGTTGGAGAAATAATACCTATTGTTTAGGACACTATAAATATAAACCAAAATACAAGCAAAAAATTAGTATTTCCTTCACATTACAGCATCGGTGCCTGACCATTTTATAGTTTGGAATTCCGCTTAAGTCATACATCAGAGGTAAATTAATAAAAATGTAACTAACATTTACTAACATATAACTTATTGTGATACAAAAACTTGAAAGTAGCAAACAAATCCCACTCCTCCCCAGAACAATCTGATATTCTTTATTTTCTCAGAAACCTACTAAAGCTACGTCCACACAGAGTTTTTTTGACACTTTTTTTGACGTAGAAAGCGTGTCGGAAAACGCACCAAAAAAGTCCAAAAACGCCTACCATTGATTTCAATGATTTCAATGGGAGGCAGAGGCGTTTTAAGAACCCAGACCACACCCCTAGGGTTAGTCCTTATTCACATGACAGGGATAAATGGCCGTGTGAAAGACATTTTTTTAACGGTCGTCACATGACTGCATTAAAATCAATTTATATATATGGGGCTATTCGCATGCCCGTTTTTTTAACGGATTGTGTGAGTGGCCCGTGAAAAAATAGGACATGAGGTATTTTTGCCCGTTTTCCCGGAACCCTCAATAGGCTCAGGTTTATGAGGGATCCGGCCTTAGGGTTGCTAAATTTAAGTCTACTATCTACCAATATCCCCTAGTCTCTTTCAATAGAAGTTTTACCCAGTGTTTTACTATTTAATACATAATTGTATAATTTCTTTCCTGGGCCCAAGTGCATAACCTCTTATTTAACCCCATTAAACTTAATTTGCCATTCCTCTGCCCACACCTCCAGCCTGAATGTTGCTGTGATATATCGTATATGAGACAAGATATTCACACTAATTTCTCAAGACAGAAATATACAGCTATTTAGTTTGCTTTGTGTTTTTTTTCAAGTAGTTAATCCCCGGTGTTTCCACAAGCTATGCAGAAGTTATCTTCACATTTCGCCAGTGCTTTTTTATGGTTAAAGTAAGAGGACATTGCATACTATACATCTAAGTCATTATAATTGATCTATCTATCTATCTATCTATCTATCTATCTATCTATCTATCTATCTATCTATCTATCTATCTATCTATCTATCTATCTATCTATCTATCTATCTATCTATCTACCTACCTACCTATCTATCTATCTATCTATCTATCTATCTATCTATCTATCTATCTATCTATCTATCTATCTATCTATCTATCTATCTATCTATCTATCTATCTATCTACCCATATCTAGATATATATATATATATATATATATATATATATCTATATATATATCTATATATATATATATATGTGTATATATATATATATATATATATATATATATATATATATATATATATATATATATATATATATATATACATAACACAGGATCCACTATTGACAATTGGTGATGGACAAAGTTCACCTCCTATCCCTTTCTACATAGTGACCTCTTTATCAGTCAAAGAGCATGCCTGTAAAACACGATGGGTGTCTTAACCCCTTAAGGACGCAGCCTAGTTTGGGCCTTAAGGCTCAGAGACCATTTTTTAAATCTGACATATTTCACTTTATGTGGTAATAACGTCGGAATGCTTAAACTTATCCAAGCGATTCTGATATAGTTTTCTCGTGAGACATTGGGCTTTATGTTAGTGGTAATACTTGGTCGATATATTCAGTGTTTATTTGTGAAAAATTGCAAAATGTAAGGAAAAATTTGAAAAAATAGAATTTTTCAGAATTTAAATGCATCTGCTTGTAAAATAGATGGTTATACCACCCAAAATAGTTACTGCTTCACATTTTCCATAAGTCTACTTTAGATCGGCATTGTTTTTTGAGCATTATTTTATTTTTCTTGAACGTTACAAGGCTTAGAACATAAACAGCAATTTCTCATATTTTTAAGAAAATTTCAAAAGCCGTTTTTTTAAGGTACCTGTTCAGTTCTGAAGGGGCTTTGAGGGGCCTATGTATTAGAAACCCCCATAAAACACCCCATTTTAAAAACTAGACCCCTCAAAGTATTCAAAACAGCATTTAGAAAGTTATTTTTAACAGTTTAGGCATTTCACAGGAATTAAAGCAAAGTGGAGGTGAAATTTGCAAATAATTTTTCTTGCTGAATTTCAATTTTATTCTATTTTTTTTTCTGTAACACAGAAGGTTTTACCAGAGAAACACTACTAAATATGTTTTGTACAGATTCTGCAGTTTTTAGAAATGTCCCACATGTGGCTCTAGTGTGCTCGTGGACTAAAACTCAAGCCCCAGAAGCAAAGAAGCACTTAGTGCATTTTGGGGCTTCTTTTTTATTATAATATATTTTAGGCAGCATGCCAGGTTTGAAGAGGTGTTGAGGTGCCAAAACAGTAGGAATCCCCCAAAAGTGAACCCATTTTGTAAACTACACCCCTTAAGGAATTCATTTATGGTTATTGTTACCATTTTTACGCCATAGTTTTTTCACAGCGCGTATTTGAATTGGGCTGTGAAATTTAAAAAATTACTTTTTTTACAATAAGATGTCATTTTTGATAAAAATTTCTTATTTTCATAGGGAACAAAATGCCCCATTTTGTTGCCCAATTTGTCCTGAGTGTGGCAATACCCCATTTGTGGTGATAAACTGCTCTTTGGGCCCATGGGAGGGCTCAGAACGAAAGGAGCGCTATGTGTTCTTAGGAGTCCAGATTTTGCTGGATTGGTTTTCGCCTGCCCTGTCGCATTTGCAGAGCCCCAGAGGTATCAAAGCAATGGAAACCCACCAGAAGTGTCCCAATTTTGGAAACTACACCCCTCAAGGAATTAATTTATGGGTGTTGTGACCATTTAGACCCAACAGTTTTTTCACAGAATTTGTTTGAATTGGGCTGTGAATTAAAAAAATATATATTTCTTTCCAATTAGATGTAGTTTTGGCTCAAAATTTCTTATTTTCACATGGAATAAAATACCCAATTTTTTTGCCCAATTTGTCCTGAGTGCGCTATACCCCATTTGTGGTGAGAAACAGCCATTTGGGCCCATGGGAGGGATCAGAAGGAAAGGAGCGCTATGTGTTCTTTGGAGCCCAGATTTTGCTGGATTGGTTTTCGGGTGCCATGTCGCATTTGCAGGGCCCCAGAGGTATCAAAGCAATGGAAACGCACCAGAAGTGACCCAATTTTGGAAACTACACCCCTCAAGGAATTCATGTATGGGTGTTGTGACCATTTAGACCCCACAGTTTTTTCACAGAATTTTTTTGAATTGGGCTGTGAATTAAAACAAATATATATTTTTTCCAATAAGATGTAGTTTTGGCTCAAAATTTCTAATTTTCACAAGGAATATAATACCCCATTTTGTTGCCCAATTTGTCCTGAGTGCGTCAATATCCTGTTTGTGGTGATAAACTGTCGTTTGGGCCCATGGGAGGGTTCAGAAGGAAAGGACCACCATTTGGCCTACTGGGGATTTTCTGGTGCTAAGTCATGTATGCAGAAGCCCCTGAGGTACTACAGTTAAAACCCCCGAGAAGCGACCCTGCTTTAAAAACTGCACCCCTTAAGGCATTCATCTAGATGTGTAGTTAGCATTTTGACCGGAGACATACACCCCATAAACTGTAATGTGGGTTCTCCCGGGTATGGCAATACAATGTGGCTGTTAACAGCTGCCTGGGCACGCAGCAGGGCTCAGAAGGGAAAGACGAGGTGGGATAAGCTGTGCGGAGTGCATCAGGGTAAGTAAAACTGGGGTAAATGAAAAATCAAGGGATGTATGATAAATTTTAAAACACTCTTTCATACAGAGCCCTGGTTTTTCGGGACACGTGTCACATTGATATATTGTGTCCTCCCTTATCCCCCTCTTATAGCAGTTTTTGCACCTCTTTTGACTTTTTCCCTTCTTGCCAGTTTGGGGAACTTCTCCTGGAAAGTGTTACCCTGGTACGATGCGTGTGGCCTCGCTTCCAGAAGTACTGGGTGCCCCCCCTTCTTGGTCCCTAAAGATTAGGCTCTTGATAACCACCTCTTGAAATTCCAGGAAAGTTGCCGTCTGGTCTGCACATCGACGTAGCACGTACGCATAGTACAATGCCATCTGTATGTTGTGCACGGCCAGCTTCTTATACCACACCACATGGTGCTGTAGGGCTTCAGGACTTGATCTGACAAGTCCACCCCTCCCATGTACCTATTGTAGTCCAGTATGCAGTCTGGTTTGGGTGTCTCTGTACTGGTACCTTGTACAGGTACATGGGTACTGATGTGGGCATGTATTGTTGTCAATACAAGGACATCTCTCTTGTCCTTATACTTGACACACAATATGTTGCTGCTAGAATGTGCCCTGCTCTCACCCCTTCTGAGTGTTTGCCCAAGCAGAGTCTTAGGGATGCCTCTCAGATTTGTTCTAGCAGTGCCACATGCCATAATACTTCTGGAAGCGAGGCACTTGAAGAGTGGGACGCTGGTATAAAAATTATCCAGGTAGAGGTGGTATCCCTGGTCCAGCAGTGGGTGCACCAAATCCCACACAATTTTTGCATAACTCCCAGTAAGGGGGGGCATACTGGGGGCTGAATACTGGTGTCCTTCCCTTCATATATCCTAAATTTGTAAGTATACCCTGATTCACTCTCGCACAGCTTATACATTTTCACGCCATACCTTGCCCTCTTACTCGGCAGGCACTGGCGGAATTAAAGCCTCCCTTTAAAATATACCAAGGACTCATCAATAGAAATACACTTCTCCGGGGTGTATGATTGGGAAAACCGGGCACTGAAACGGTCTAATAGTGGTCTCCGTTTATACAAACAGTCAAAACTGGGGTCATCTCGGGGTGGGCACTGCTCATTATCAGTATAATGTAAGAAGCAAAGTATTGCATTATTTTTTATTTTTTTTTAGGTTCCAGTTCAGTTCTGAAGTTGCTTTGAGGGGCCTATATATTAGAAACCCCTATCAAACACCCCATTTGAGAAAGTAGATAACTGGTGATAGCAGGGGCGGATTAAGGTTACCGTGGGACCAAAGCAGATCCGGCATGGTTTTGAATTTGCTGTAAAAGCAGAATGAGCAATACAGAAGAGAGAAAGCAGAAAACTTTGAGACCCTAAAGAGTCAGGAGCTTTAAATTGTTTATGGTTTACGGAAAAAAAAATCTGCTGTGCGTGAATATAACCTTAAAGAACCTGTCTCTGTTGTTTAACCCATTAAAGTCCAAGCCATTTTTTTCATTTTTCACTCGCCGCCTTTCTAGAGTCATAACTTTTTTTATTTTTACATAAATGGAGTGGTGTATGAAGGATTATTTTTTGCAGGAGGAGTTGTAGTTTTTATTGGCACCATGTAAAGTATCATATAATGCGTGAATTGGAAAAAACTGAGATTCCTTCCTGTTTTTTGGGGTTTTGTTTTTTCCGATATATATATTTACCTTCTCTTAAGGTAAATGTAGGTTTAACGTCTACTTTTAACCTTAAGATAAAGTAAATATATACAGTCACAGAACCAAGCTTAGTAAAAATATGCAGCCCCAGAACAAATCTCTGTACATATATAGAGCACCAGAACCAAGCTCAGTACATAAATACAGCACCAGAACAAAGCTCAATACATATATACAGCTCCAGAACAAAGCTCAGTACATATATACAGCACCAGAACAAAGCTCAGTACATATATACAGCACCAGAACAAAGCTTAGTACTTACTGTAAATACAACACCAGAACCAAGCTCAGTACATATATACAGCACCAGATCCAAGCTGAGTACATAAATACAACACCAAAACAAAGCTCAGTACATATATACAGCACCAGAACAAAGCTCAGTACATATATACAGCACCAGAACCAAGCTCAGTACATAAATACAACACCAAAACCAAGCTCAGTACATATATACAGCACCAGAACCAAGCTCAGTACATATATACAGCTACAGAACAAAGCTCATTACATATATACAGCATCAGAACTAAGCTTAATACACAAATACAGTACCAGAACCAAGCTCTGTACATATATACAGCATTAGAACAAAGCTCAGTACATATATACAGCACCAGAACAAAGCTCATTACATATATACCACATCAGAACTAAGCTCAGTACATATATACAGCACCAGAACAAAGCTCAGTACATATATACAGCAACAGCACAAATACAGCTCCGTACAGAGGTAATTTGCAAATTCAGTTTAATGCCTGCCATATAAGTTTGTATGAAACTACAGCTCCCAGTATAGCCAGAACAATGGCTAGGATCTACTGGGAGTTGTTGTTTCACAAAAAAGAACGATACACCCATCATCTCACTGAAGATCATACAGTGACTACGGTACTGATCAGTCACAGGGAGAATAAACATTTACATTGAGTGACTCACAGGCGATGCCTCAGATTCTTTTTCGTTCTTTATATCTTTTCTTTTCCATCCGGTCCAGACCTCTATGATGACTTCTCTCGGCCACAGCCCATTTCTTCAGAGTTTGCCGCTCAGATGTTTTCAGCTCCACTTTTCTGCAACTATAATTGAAGAGAGAATTCTCATGGTGCCACACTCTATGCCCCTGTGTTAAGGATCTGCCAGGCACAGCTTCTGTATCCACGCCCACAGGTAATCAGTCTGCACCTGCTTCTATGTCTGTGAGACTGACTCCATCTTTCACCACTCAGGATGGCAGGCTTAGGAGTGGGAGAGCCTATCACAGCCTGGCCAGACGGAGCTAGCTCCCGCCCTCTGTCTATTTATACCTGCCTTTCCTGTTCCTCCTTGCTTGTGATTCTTCTCTGTTGGTTTACTGGCCCTGCTGCAGCTTCTTGAACTACTTGTCCCTGCTTCGTATTGACCCTGGCTTACTGACTACTCTCCTGCTCTGCGTTTGGCACCTCATACTCTCCTGGTTTGACTCGGCTCGTTTACTACTCTTGTTGCTCACGGTGTTGCCGTGGGCAACTGCCCCATTTCCCTTTGTTCTGTGTTTCCTTGTCTGGTTGTCTTGTCTGTTTCCCTATCCCTGTCATTACACCCTGAATATAATAGCACCATACTCTGTCCCCATTAATTAAATTGTGTCAAACACTGTAAAGTAAAACACCACACACACTAGCGATGCCCCCTGTAGATAGTGCCAGTTACAATGCCCCCTGTAGATAGCGCCAGTCACAATGCCATCTGTAGATAGCTTCAGTCACAATGCCACCTGTAGACAGCGCCAATCACAATGCCACGTGTGGATAGCAACAGTCACAATGCCACTTGTAGGTAGCGGCAGTCACAATTCCCTCTGTATATAAGACCAGTCACAATGCCCTCTGTAGATAATGCCAGTCACACTGGCCTTTGTAGATAATGCCAGTCACACTGCCCTCTTTAGATAGCGCTAGTCACACTGCCCCCTGTAGATAGTGCCAGTCACACTGCCCTCTGTAGATAATGCCAGTCACACTGCCCCTGTAGATAACGCTAGTCACACTTCCCCCAGTAGATAATGCCAGTCACACTGCCCCCTGTAGATAATGCCAGTCACACTGCCCCCTGTAGATAGCGCCAGTCAAACTGCCCCCTGAAGATAATGCCAGTCACACTGCCCTCTGTAGATAATGCCAGTCACAATGCCACCTGTAGATAATTCCAGTCACAATGCCACCTGTAGATAGCGCCAATCACAATGCCACCTATAGATAGAACCTGTTACAATGCCCTGTATATACACCGTGTTCCAAATTATTATGCACATTGGATTTACGTGTCATAATCATTTAATTATTAGTTTTTCAATTAAACTCATGGATGGTATTGTGTCTTAGGGCTCTTTGGATCATTGTAATCAATCTTAGACAACTGTGATAACTAGTTTGCCAGGTGTGCCCAATCAAAGGAAAACTACTTAAGAAGGACGTTCCACATTATTAAGCAGGTCACAGGTTTCAATCAATATGGGAAAGAAAAAGGATCTCTCCGCTGCCGAAAAGCGTGAAATAGTGCAATACCTTGGACAAGGTATGAAAACATTGGATATTTCAAGAAAACGTAAGCATGATCATCGTACTGTGAAAAGATTTGTGGCTGATTCAGAGCACAGATAAAGGAATAATAAGGAAGGTTTCTGCCAGACAAATTAATAGGATTAGGAGAGCAGCTGCTAAAATGCCATTGCAAAGCAGCAAACAGGTATTGCAGGCCGCTGGTGCCTCTGGTTTCCCGCGAACCTCAAGGTGTAGGATCTTCCAGAGGTTTGCAAGTGTGCATAAAGCTATTATTCGGCCACCCCTAAACAATGCTCACAAGCAGAAACGGTTGCAGTGGGCTCAGAAATACATGAAGACTAATTTTCAAACCGTGTTGTTTACTGATAAGTGCCATGCAACCCTGGATGGTCCAGATGGATGGAGTAGTGGATGGTTGGTGAATAGCCACCATGTCCCAACAAGGCTGCGACGTCAGCAAGGAGGTGGCGGAGTCATATTTTTGGCTGGAATCATGGGGAGAGAGCTGATAGGCCCCTTTAGGGTCCCTGACGGTGTCAAAATGACCTCTGCAAAGTATGTAGAGTTTATGACTGACCACTTTCTTCCGTGGTACAAAAAGAAGAACCGTGCCTTCCGTAGTAAAATTATCTTCATGCATGACAATGCACCAACTCATGCTGCAAAGAATACCTCTGTGTCATTGGCTGCTATGGGCATAAAAGGAGAGAAACTCATGGTGTGGCCCCCATGTTCCCCTGACCTCAACCCTATTGAGAACCTTTGGAGCATCCTCAAGCAACATATCTATGAGTTGGGAGACAGTTCACATTAAAACAGAAGCTCTGGGAGGCTATTCTGACATCCTGCAAAGATATTCAAGCAGAAATTGTCCAAATACTCACAAATTCAATGGATGCAAGAATTGTGAAGGTGATATCAAAGAAGGGGTCCTATGTTAACATGTAACTTGGCATGCTAAGTTTTTTTTTTATTGAAAGAGCTTTTGATTTCTGTAAATATGACCTCCTGATGCTGCAAATTCAACAAATTACCATTTTAGTTCTCTTTACAACCTTTAAAATGTTTTGATCTCTGTTGTGCATAATAATTTGAAACAGTGCATTTTGAGTTTTTTACTTCTAAAAAAAAATCTGTTATCATTAGGAGATTTGTTCAATAAAATTTGCATTATACTCCAACGGTTGATGGCTTGAAGATTATACTGACTGTCATTTGCATCGACTGTTTAGGAAAATCAGCGAAAAATTTGCATAATAATTGGTAACGCGGTGTAAAGCCAGTCACAGTGCCCTCTGTAGATAATGCCAGTCCCACTGCCCTCTGTAGATAATGCCAGCCACACTGCCCTCTTTAGATAGTGCTAGTCACACTGCCCCCTGTAGATTGCGCCAGTCACACTGCCCCCTGTAGATAATGCCAGTCACACTGCCCCCTGTAGATATCACCAGTCATACTGCCCCCTGTAGATAATGCCAGTCACACTGCCCTCTGTAGATAATGCCAGTCACAATAACCCCTGTAGATTTTGCCCAGTGTAGATAGTTCCCCCTGTAGATATTGCCCCCAACGCTGCCCACAGAAGACAAAAAAAAACATTCTCACTTGTTCCCGTCCCCGTTCCCATCCTCCAGCGACAGTACAGTCAGTAACCAGGCAGCGTCATCCGGGGGTAATGGCACATTTGGCGTGATGGCGTCATCAGGCCGACCGCATCATTGTTAAAGAGCTGAATGCCGAGGTGGGCACGGATAGTTCCCATCTCGCTAGCGCAATAGTAATCAATTGCATCCTAATGACGCAGATACAATTGGGTGAGAGGTCCCGCTTCACCCCGGGTTCTCTTAATCGGCTGTAATTTTAACAACCAGTTCGGGAGAATCGGGGTGAACTGGGCACCCTTCCTGCCTTGGGACCCGGGCACTTGACCAGATTGCCCTCATGTCAATCCGCCCCTGGGTGATAGCTTCGGTTCTTTCCAAGCTAGAACTGCAATCCTTATCTTTCATATAACACCAGAACCACTGTTCTAGGTGGTCTTAATTTGCATGCTTGCTTTAGTTGCTTGGTTTAAATAGATTTTTGCCTCTTGGCGGCTCTTTCAAGTCAGTCCTCTGGTTACAAGCCGAGCAAGCAAAAGTAAAGGTGGATACAGTTGTTGTACTATTGTATTTAGCAAAGTGTACAATATTGTACAGTGTATATGTTGTTTTATTACTGGAATTGAATAAAAAACATATTGAAAATAAATAAGTATTATAGTTGGAAAAAAACTTGTCTAATCACCCAAAACAAGCAAGTATTTGACCATAGGGAGCTCACACAAACTAAACTGCACAGGTTTAATCTTTATCTGTCATAAAGAGGATGGGCAATTTTCTGTCCGTTAAATGTGTGGCAAGAAAGATAAGAATACTTAGGGGAAAAAGAGGTTGTTAGTATTGAAATGATTCTACAATAAAGAAAAATAGGAGATATGATCTAAGTATAATCTTGATTGTTATTGTGTTAATACTCCCTCAGCTATTTACTTTTTTGTTAAATATGTATTTGATCCCTTGCTGATTTTGTAAGTTTGCCCACTGTCAAAGACATGAACAGTCTAGAATTTTTAGGCTAGGTTAATTTTACCAGTGAGAGATAGATTATATGAAAAAAAAAAAAACAGAAAATCACATTGTCAAAATTATATATATTTATTTGCATTGTGCACAGAGAAATAAGTATTTGATCCCTTTGGCAAACAAGACTTAATACTTGGTGGCAAAACCCTTGTTGGCAAGCACAGCAGTCAGACGTTTTTTGTAGTTGATGATGAGGTTTGCACACGTTAGATGGAATTTTGGCCCACTCCTCTTTGCAGATCATCTGTAAATCATTAAGATTTCGAGGCTGTCGCTTGGCAACTCGGATCTTCAGCTCCCTCCATAAGTTTTCGATGGGATTAAGGTCTGGAGACTGGCTGGGCCACTCCATGACCTTAATGTGCTTCTTTTTGAGCCACTCCTTTGTTGCCTTGGCTGTATGTTTCGGGTCATTGTCATGCTGGAAGACCCAGCCACGAGCCATTTTTAATGTCCTGGTGGAGGGAAGGAGGTTGTCACTCAGGATTTGACGGTACATGGCTCCATCCATTCTCCCATTGATGCGGTGAAGTAGGCCTGTGCCCTTAGCAGAGAAACACTCCCAAAACATAATGTTTCCACCTCCATGCTTGACAGTGGGGACGGTGTTCTTTGGGTCATAGGCAGAATTTCTCTTCCTCCAAACACGGCGAGTTGAGTTAATGCCAAAGAGCTCAATTTTAGTCTCATCTGACCAGAGCACCTTCTCCTAATCACTCTCAGAATCATTCAGATGTTCATTTGAAAACTTCAGACGGGCCTGTACATGTGCCTTCTTGAGCAGGGGGACCTTGCGGGCACTGCAGGATTTTAATCAAATTACGGCGTAATGTGTTACCAATGGTTTTCTTGGTGACTGTGGTCCCAGCTGCCTTGAGATCATTAACAAGTTCCCCCCGTGTAGTTTTCGGTTGAGCTCTCACCTTCCTCAGGATCAAGGATACCCCACGAGGTGAGATTTTGCATGGAGCCCCAGATCGATGTCGATTGACAGTCATTTTGTATGTCTTCCATTTTCTTACTATTGCACCAACAGTTGTCTCCTTCTCACCCAGCGTCTTACTTATGGTTTTGTAGCCCATTCCAGCCTTGTGCAGGTCTATGATCTTGTCCCTGACATCCTTAGAAAGCTCTTTGGTCTTGCCCATGTTGTAGAGGTTAGAGTCAGACTGATTAATTGAGTCTGTGTACAGGAGTCTTGCACCAAGTTGATTTGGAGCATGTAACTGGTCTGGAGGAGGCTGAACTCTTAATGGTTGGTAGGGGATCAAATACTTATTTCTCTGTGCACAATGCAAATAAATATATACAATTTTGACAATGTGATTTTCAGTTTTTTTTTTATATAATCTATCTCTCACTGGTAAAATTAACCTAGCCTAGAAATTCTAGACTGTTCATGTCTTTGACAGTGGGCAAACTAACAAAATCAGAAAGGGATCAAATACTTATTTCCTTCACTGTATATATATATATATATATATATATATATATATATATATATATATATACATAGCAACAATTCCAAAAGACAAGACAGCACTCCAAATTCAGTGATAGATAGGATCACTTTAATCACCTCTTGCGACGTTTCAACCCTACTCAATGGGGTCTTTCTCAAGCAATACATCTCAGTGAACAGTGCACATATATATACATGGTTTGCAAAATTGTATAATGAAGCAATAAAAATTCAATATTGCATAATTCTCTGAATTCAAATGCAAACATTTATTCTCAATAAAATGTCTTTGTATTTTTTTTTTTACTTTATCGCTGCCAACTTATAAACGGCCGCTGACAGATTGACAGCGTCCATTACTAAGGCGGGGCTTAGTGTTAGCCGGTGAAAAGGTTAACACTAACCCCCATTATTACCCCGGTACCCACCGCCACAAGGGGTGCCAGGAAGAGCCGGGTACGATCCAGTACCCGACCATCTGTAGTGATGGTCGGGCACTGGGGTGACCGCAGGCTGGTATTGTTAGGCTGAGAAAGGCCAAAAACTGTGGCCCAAACTGTGGCCCTTGCCACCCTGGTAATGCTAGCCTGCTGCTGCTGTGTTGTATCTGGCTCATCATTTTTTTTTATAAATAATTGGACAGCACGATGTGGGGTTCCCCCATTTTTATAACCAGCCAGATACAACATAGCAGCAGCAGCCTAGCGTTACCAGGGTGGGAATGGTCACAGTTTTTGGCCTTTCCCAGCCTAATAATACCAGACTGCGGCCGCCCCAGTGCCCCTCTGTCACTACAGATGTTCGGGTACTAGATCATACCCGGCTCTTCCTGGTGGTGCTGGGTACCAGGGTAATAATGCGGATTAGTGTTAACCTCTTCATGTCTAACATTAAGTCCCCCATTAGTAATGGGTGTTGTCAATCAGCCAGTAGCTATTACTAAGGTGGTAGTTATAAAGTTTAAACAAATACAAAGACATAGGTAAAATATTTTATTGAGATAAAAATTCCACACAACCATCGTTATCCATATTATTGAGAATAAAAAAAAACGCAATTATCGAAGTCCTCGAATCTGAAGTAGTCCAACAACCGAACCTGTAAAAGAACAAACACACAAAAATAATTAGTATCACGTCAAAAAGGAAAATAATTATTACCTTTCCTGGGTCCATCTCTGGAGCTGCAATGTCAGCGAGCTGAGACCTATAACTAGAGATGAGCGAACCGGGACAACCGAACCCGGTTTCGGTCCGAACTTCCGGTAAAGTTCGGTTCGCAGCGAATCCGAACTTCACCGGGTTCGGCCGAACCCGTTTTGACCGAACCCGGTCAAAAACATTATACAAATCGGGAGCCACTTATCTCTATCAATCACTGATAGAGAAAAGAGGCTGCTGATTAAAAATAAAATAAAAAGCATTTCATACGTACCCGGTCGTTGTCTTGTTGACGAGTCCCTCTTCTTCCTCCAGTCCGACCTTTTCTGACGCGGCAGCCTGTGATTGGCTGCAGAGGCCTCTGCAGCCTGTGATTGGCTGCAGAGGCCGCGGCAGCCTGTGATTGGCTGCAGCGCTCACAAGGCTGCATCGTCATCAAGGAATGTCGGGCCGGATGTCGAGAGGGACGCGTCACCAAGGCAACGGCCAGGAGACCGGACTGGAGGAAGCAGAAAGTTCTCGGTAAGTATGAACGTCTTTTTTTTTACAGGTACTGTGATCGGTAGTCACTGTCCAGGGTACTGAAACAGTTACTGCCGATCAGTTAACTCTTTCAGCACCCTGAACAGTGACTATTTAGTGTATGTGCACACACACTAATTACGTCCGTAAATGACGGACGTATTTCGGCCGCAAGTACCGGACCGAACACAGTGCAGGGAGCCGGGCTCCTAGCATCATACTTATGTACGATGCTAGGAGTCCCTGCCTCTCTGCAGGACAACTGTCCCGTACTGTAATCATGTTTTCAGTACGGGACAGTAGTTCCACGGAGAGGCAGGGACTCCTAGCATCGTACATAAATATGATGCTAGGAGCCCGGCTCCCTGCAGGGTGTTCGGTCCGGTACTTGCGGCCGAAATACGTCCGTCAATTACGGACGTAATTAGTGTGTGTGCACATACCCTTACTGACGTCGCCTAGCAACGCTGCCGTAATGACGGGTGCACACCTGTAGCCACCCATCATTACGGGGCCTCATGCACACGACCATAAAAACACCCGTTATCACGGGTCGTAATTACGACCCGAAATAGCGGGCCCATAGACTTCTGTTAGCCACGGGTACCTTCCCGTTTTCTCACGGGAAGGTGCCCGTGCCGTTAAAAAGATAGAACATGTTCTATTTTTTTATTTTACGGGCCGTGCTCGTAATTACGACTCGTAAGTACGAGCACGGCCGGCCGGCCACGGGCAGCTGGCCGCTTTTGCGAACCGTGCTGTCATTATAATTATAGCAGCACGGCCCGTAAAATAGAACATGTTCTATTTTTTTAACGGCACGGGCACCTTCCCGTGAGAATACGGAAAGGTACCCGTGGGTAACAGAAGTCTATGAGCCCGTTATTGCGGGTCGTAATTACGACCCGCAATAACGGGTGTTTTTACGGTCGTGTGCATGATGGGAGCACGGCTCGGAAAAACGAACGGCTGCCCGTGCTCATCTCCTGAAATAATCTGTGCTGCCTTAAACTCTGTGGACAGGTCAGGATCCTGTTTCTTTTAAATGCTGCTAGGGAACCCGCTCGATCCACTATATAAGGCTACGCTACAGTGCAGCATTTAAAAGAAACAGGATCCTGACCTGTCCACAGAGTTTAAGGCAGCACAGAGTATTTCAGGAGATGAGCGTGCAGATTCAGTGCTGTTGTGAACTCTGCTCTTACCATTACGTAGCTCTCAGTCTGTTATCTCTCCTCCACTCCTGTCCTCAAGAACACCTTCACATGATTGGCAAGTCACCACGTAATGGTAAGAGCAGAGTTCACAGCAGCACAGAGTATTTCAGGAGATGAGCGTGCGGATCTTGTGCGTGGTGGTGACTTGCCAATCATGTGAACGTGTTATAGAGGACAGGAGTGGAGGAGATGTAACAGACTGAGCTACGTAATGGTAAGAACAGAGTTCACAGCAGCACAGAGTATTTCAGGAGAGGAGCGTGCAGATTCAGTGCTGCTGTGAACTCTGCTCTTACCATTACGTAGCTCAGTCTGTTACCTCTCCTCCACTCCTGTCCTCAATAACACCTTCACGTGATTGGCAAGTCACCACCCCGCACAAGATCCGCACGCTCATCTCCTGAAATACTCTGTGCTGCTGTGAACTCTGCTCTTACCATTACGTGGTGACTTGCCAATCATGTGAAGGTGTTCTGGAGGACAGGAGTGGAGGAGAGGTAACAGACTGAGAGCTACGTAATGGTAAGAGCAGAGTTCGCAGCAGCACTGAATCTGCACGCTCATCTCCTGAAATACTCTGTGCTGCCTTAAACTCTATGGACAGGTCAGGATCCTGTTTCTTTTAAATGCTGCACTGTAGCGCAGCCGTATATAGTGGATCGAGCGGGTTCCCCAGCAGCATTTAAAAGAAACCGTGTTTGTGTATGTGTGTGTTTGTGTATATATGTGTGTTTGGGTATGTGACTTTGTCTGTTTTTGTTTTTATATGTGTGTGTGTATATATGGGTGTGTTTGTGTATATGTGTTTTGTGTATATGTTTGTGTATATATGGGTGTATTTGTGTATATGTTTGTGTGTAGATGTTTGTGTGTGTTTTTGTATATGTGTATATGTGTGTATATGGGTGTGTGTTTGTGTGTATATATGGGTGTGTTTGTGTATATGTGTTTGTGTATATGGGTGTGTGTTTGTGTGTATATATGGGTGTGTTTGTGTATATGTGTTTGTGTATATGTGTGTTTGGGTATGTGTGTTTTTGTTTGTATATGTGTTCGTGTATGTGTGTATAACTGTGTGTGTGTGTGTTTGGATATGTGTGTTTTTGTTTGTATATGTGTGAGTTCGTGTATATGTGTGTGTTTGTCTGTTTATGTGTGTGTGTATATCTTGTTGTGTTTGTGTATATATGTGTGTGTCTGTGTATGGTTGTTTGTTTGTGTGTGCGTGTATATATGTGTGTAGGTGAGTAGAAGTATTGGTATTGTTCACATTGATAACTGTTTTTTTATGTTGTTGCAGATTTTGATGTACCGATTGGACTACATCTACGATTCGTTGGACTACTGCGTAGATCTGCGTTTTTTCAAATTTTAATAAAATGGTTAACGAGGGTTTTGTTGGGGATTTCTTATTTCAATAAAAAAGAATTGTCTTTGTGTTTTTTTTTTCAAACTTTATTAGTGCCTAGATAATGGCAGTTGGCTGATTGACAGCGTCCATTATTAAGGCGGTACTTAGTGTTAGCCGGTGCAGAGGCTAGCACTAACCACCCATTATTACCCCGGTACCCACCACCACCAGGGGTGCCGGGAAGAGCTTGGTACGATCCAGTACCCAACCATCTGTTGTGATGGTCGGGTACTGGGGCGGCCGTAGGCTGGTATTATGAGGCTGGGAAGGGCCAAAATCAGTGGACCTTCCCACCCTTGTAATGCTAGGCTGCTGCTGCTGTGTTGTATCGGGCTGGTTATAAAAATGGGGGGGACCCCCACGTCGTTTTTTTTTGGAATTTAACAAATTTAGCAATAGACGGGTCCCCCACATTTTTAATAACCAGCCATATACAAGGCCGCAGCAGTCTGGCATTACATGGGTGGGAAGGGCCACTGGTTTTGTCCATTCCCAGGCTAATAACACTGTGTTGTATGTGGCTGGTTATGATAAATTGGGTGGAACCCCATGTCTTTTTTAAAAAAAAAATGTAAATAAATAAATAATTTAAAAAAATGACGTGGGGTCCCCCCCCACTTTTATAACCAGCCAGATACAACACAGCAGCAGCAGCCTAGCATTACAAGGGTGGGAAGGTCCACTGTTTTTGGCCCTTCCCAGCCTCATAATACCAGCCTGCGGCCGCCCCAGGGCCCGACCATCACAACAGATGGTCGGGTACTGGATGGTACCTGGCTCTTCCCGGCACCCCTGGTGGTTTTGGGTACCGGGGTAATAATGGTGGTTAGTGTTAGCCTCTGCACCGGCTAACACTAAGCCTCGCATTAGTAATGGATGTTGTCACTCAGACAGCGGCCATTACTAAAGTGGTAATAATAAAATTTGAAAAGAAAAAGACAAAGATATAGATAAAATATTTTATTGAAATAAAGCACCCCCAACACAACCCTCATTAACCATTTTATTGTAGAAAAAAAACCGTCATCGAAGTAGTCCTCGAAACCGACGTAGTCCAAACACCAAACCTGTAAAAAAATAAAATAATGAAATAAAACATGTTGTAGGCTTAGATTCAGTTTAATGTGTGATACTGACTGTTATACCATGTATAGAAGCCTGCCGCGAAGTTGACTTAGATACAGGGCGCCAGCAGACAGTATCATACATGGCCATACAGACATATATACATGCAAACTATCATACATACATGCATACACACACACATGAAAACATACATACATACAAACAAACATGCAAAGATACATACATACATATATACAAGCATGCACAAATATACATGCAAACATAAATACATGCAAACATAATTACATACATGCACATATATAAACATACATGCAAACATACATGCAAAAATAAAAACATGCAAACATACATACATGCACATATATACATACATACATGACAACATACATACAAACATACATGACAACATACATACATGCAAACATACATACATGCAAACATACATACACACATGCAAACATATATACATGCAAATATACATACAAACATGCACATGTATACATACATGCCAACATACATGCAAACATACATGCACATATATACATACATACATGACAACATACATACATGCAAATATACATACATACACACATGCACATATATACATACCAACATACATGCACATATATACATACATGACAACATACATACATACATGACAACATACATACATATATATATATATATATACACACATGCAAATATACATACATTCATGCAAACATACATGCAAACATACATACAAATATACATACACACATGCACATATATACATACATGACTACATACATACATACATACATGACAACATACATGCAAAAATACATACATGCAAATATATACATGCAAATATACATACAAACATGCACATATATACATACATGCCAACATACATGCAAACATACATGCACAGATATACATACATACATACATGCCAACATACATACATGCCAAAAAATAATAATAATACGTTCATACTTACTTTCCTCCTGTCCGGCCTCCAGCGATGACGTTTCATTCATGTCGCCGCTGCAGCCTGTGATTGGCTGCAGAGGCGGTCACGTGGGATGAAGCGTCATCCTGACGTGCGTGACCGCCACTACAGCCTGTGATTGGCTGCAGCGGCGAAAGGGATGAAACGTCATCGCTGGAGGCCGGACAGGAGGAAAGTAAGTACGAACGTATAATTTTTATTTTTTTATTACATTTAAATGGTATTTTCCGCGCGCCGAGCATGTACTGTGAAGGTTGCTGAAAGAGTTAGTGCAGCCCATTAACTCTATCAGCACCCTGGACAGTAGCATGCTCGGCGCACGTAAGTGACAGGTTCGGTCAGAACTAGTTCGGTCCGAACCGAACTTTTTTGTGAAATTCGGCGAACTAGCCGAACCGAACTTTTGATAAGTTCGCTCATCTCTACCTATAACTAATCCAATCATGTGTGATACTGTCTGCTGAGCCACTGTATCTAATCCTATCATGTGTGATACTGTCTGCTGAGCCACTGTATCTAATCCTATCATGTGTGATACTGTCTGCTGAGCCACTGTATCTAATCCTATCATGTGTGATACTGTCTGCTGGGCCCTATATCTAATCCTATCATGTGTGATACTGTCTGCTGAGACCTATAACTAATCCAATCATGTGTGATACTGTCTGCTGAGCCACTGTATCTAATCCTATCATGTGTGATACTGTCTGTTGAGTCACTGTATCTAATCCTATCATGTGTGATACTGTCTGCTGGGCCCTATATCTAATCCTATCATGTGTGATACTGTCTGTTGAGTCACTGTATCTAATCCTATCATGTGTGATACTGTCTGCTAAGCTGTGTATCTAATCCTATCATATGTGATACTGTCTGCTGAGCTACTGTATCTAATCCTATCATGTGTGATACTGTCTGCTGAGCCACTGTATATTTTCCTATCATGTGTGATACTGTCTGCTGAGCCACTGTATCTATTCCTATCATGTGTGATACTGTCTGCTGAGCCACTGTATCTAATCCTATCATGTGTCATACTGTCTGCTGAGCCACCGTGTCTAATCCTATCATGTGTGATCCTGTCTGTTGAGTCACTGTATCTAATCCTATCATGTGTGATACTGTCTGCTGAGCCACTGTATCTAATCCTATCATGTGTGCTACTGTCTGCCAAGCCAATGTATCTAATCTTATCCATAGCTTTAGGGTCATAGTGCTATAGATATGCTGTCTCATATATATATATATATATATATATATATATATATATATATATATATATATGCACAATATTCATACACACACATTTTTTTTGGGGGGGAGCACATATGTATTGGGGCTATTCCCCCTGATGTTTTAAGTCCTTAGTGACGCCCCTGGCTGCTAGTGCTGCATTGTTGGATCACTTAGGAGACCCAGCGATGCAGCTGAAAGCTGAGAAGTCTGGGGGGGGGGCCCAAGAGGGACCTTTACATCGAGGCCCATGAGCCTTTAGCTACGCCCCTGTCTGGGTGTATGTGCAGAGTCCCACCTATGGAGGACGCCTTGTCGTGGCAGGTGGGCATACACAATTTGATCAAAATGTGCGCTAAGAACCTCCCTATTGTAAGTAGATTTAGCAGTAATGCATATTTATTTATATTTAGCGGCTTAGGTGACATTGGTGTTCGCAGTGTGCTGTCGCCATTTGTTTGTGTGCGATAGATAGATAGATAGATAGATAGATAGATAGATAGATAGATAGATAGATAGATAGATAGATAGATAGATAGATAGATAGATATGATTTTTCTATTTTCATTTCTATTTGCAGGTTATACTGCGAGCGTAACTCAAAATGATTATTACAAATTTATTTTTGTAAAATATATGTTTCATTCACATGCAAAGGCGTGTCTAATCATAGAATAGACATCCTCTATGCTTTTATAAAAAGTTGTTTTGCAAATCAACCATCTGCTCAATGATGGAATTGTTCTGAGAAGTTATCCCAGTTGGAACATTTAGGAAATGAAAACATTGTTTTAGGAGCCAGGGAACTTGTATCTGAGAAAATGTTAAGATGACAGATGCCTGTAACTTCCTGCTGAGATACAATAAGATCATACTTTACATGATGCATGGATTAATGGAAAGTGAGAGGCTTAAATAAATGTTTGTAAAAATACTTTTACCTGATAATATTAGCGATAAATCATTATTAACCCCTTAGTGACTAAGCCTGTTTTGGCCTTCAGGACCAGCCCCATTTTTGCAAATCTGACATGTGTCACTTTATGTGGTAATAACTCCAGAATGCTTTTACCTATCCAAGCGATTCTGGGATTGTTTTCTCGTGACATGTTGTACTTTATGATACTGAAAAAATTTCGTCGTTAAATTCAATATTTATTTGTAAGAAACGCCAAGATTTAGAGAAAATTAGCAAAAATTAGCATTTTTCTAAATTTTAATGTATTTACTTGTAAACCAGATAGTAATACCACACAAAATACATACTAGTTTATATTTCCCATATGTCTACTTTATGTTTGCGTCGTTTTTTGAACATTCTTTTATTTTTCTAGGACGTTACGAGGCTTAGAACTTTAGCAGCAATTTCTCATATTTTCAAGAAAATTTCAAAAGGCTATTTTTTCAGGGACCAGTTCAGTTCTGAAATGGCTTTGAGGGCCTTATATATTAGAAAGTCCCCAGAAGTCACCCCATTTTGAAAACTTCACCAATCAAAGTATTCAAAACAGCATTCACAAAGTATTTTAGCCCTTTAGGCGTTTCACAGGAATTAAAGCAAAGTAGAGGTGAAATTTACAAATTTCATTTTTTTTCTTCAAAAATTCATTTGTAACAAATTTTTTCTGTACCACAGAAGGTTTTACCCAAGAAATGCAACTCAATATTTATTGCCCAGATTCTGCAGTTTTTAGAAATATCCCACATGTGGCCCTAGTGCGGTCATGGACTGAAACACAGGCCTCAGAAGCAAAGGAGCACCTAGTGGATTTTGGGCCTCCTTTTTTTTTAGAATATATTTTAGGTACCATGTCAGGTGTGAGGAGGTCTTGTGCTGCCAAAACAGTGGAAACCCCCCAAAAGTGACCCCATTTTGGAAACTATACCCCTCAAGGAATTTATCTATGGGTATAGTTAGCATTTTGAACCCACAGTTTTTTTGCTACATTTATTTGAATTAGTATGTGAAGGTGAAAATCTACTTCTTTTGTGAAAAAATGGGGAAATTTTAAATTTTTACAAGGAATAAAGTAGAAAAAACACCCCAACATATGTAAAGCAATTTCTTCCGATTATAGCAATACCCCATATGTGGTAATAAACTGCTGTTTGGACCCACAGCAGGCCTCAGAAGAGAAGGAGCACCTTTTGGATTTCTGATTTTGCTGGAATAGTTTTCAGTGCCGTGTCGCGTTTGCAATGCACTGGAGGGATGAAAACCGTGGAAACCCCCCAATAGTGACCCCATTTTGGAAGCTACACCCCTCAAGGAATTTTTCTAGTGGTAAAGTTAGCATTTTGACCCCACAGTTGTTTTGCTGAATTCATTGGAATTAGTCTGTAAAGGTAAAAATCTACTTTTTTTTCTGAAAAAAGGTAGCCATTTTTAATTTTTACAAGGAATAAAGGAGAAAAAGCGCCCCAACATTTGTAAAACAATTTCTCCTGATTACGTAAATACCCCATATGTGGTAATAAACTGCTGTTTGGACCCACACCGGGGCTTAGAAGGGAAGGAGAGCTATTTGGCTTTTGGAGCTCAAATTTAGCTGGAATAGTTTTTGGGTGTCATGTCGAATTTGCAAAGCCCCTGAGAGACCGAAACAGTGGAAGCCCCCCAAAAGTAACCCCATTTGGGAAACGACACCACTTAAGGAATCTATGTAGGGGTATAGTGAGCATTTAGGCCCCACACGTCTTTTGCAGAATTTATTAGAATTAGGGCGTGAAAATTAATATCAACATTATTTCCACTAAAATGTTGAATTTTTTCAATTTCACAAAGGATAAAGGAGAAAATGCACCCCAACATTTGTAAAGCAATTTCTCCCGAGTACGGCAATACCCCACATGTGGTCATAAATGTTTTTTCATTCGAAAGTAATTAACCCTTACGAACTGATTCATGTTTTGCTTTTTAGTTTTTCCTCCCCGCTTTCCAAGAGCCACTACTTTTTTATTTTTCTGTCAATAGAGCGGTGTGGGGGCTTATTTTTTGCGGGACGAGCTGTAGTTTTTATTGGTACCATTTTTTGGTACGATGCCATATCGGTGGACGTAAACGGCTGTTTGGGCACGCTGTAGGGCTCAGAAGGGAGGGACGCCATTTGGCTTTTGGAGTGCATATTTTGCTTGGTAGTAGTTCTGGCGTTTTGCTGGTATTTCAGTTTATAATATGGGGCATATGTAGACTGGGCAAAGTACATCAGGGGCATAATAAGAGGGTATAATAATGGGGTAAATAAATAATAATCCACAGATATGTGGCCAGTGTCGCACTTATAAATGGCGCCCGATCTTATCCACTTTTGGAACACTCTGCACATTTTGCATCGCCATAATCTGGGAGCCGGAACTTTTTTTATTTTTTCACCACCGGAGCTGCGTGAGGGCTTATTTGTTGCGGGACAATCTGTAATTTTCATTGGTACCATTTTGGGGTACATGCAATTTTGTTGATCACTTTTTATTCAATTTTTTCGGCAAGCAAGGTGACCAAAAACCATCAATTCTGACAATGATTTTTATTTATTTTTGACGGCGTTTACCCTGGGCTATAAATGACCATTATTCTTTATTCTGCGGGTCGGTACGATTACAGTGATACCATTTGTATATAAGTTTTTTTATGTTTTGCAGCGTTTGCGCAATAAAATAACTTATTTAGAAAATAATTTATTTCCTGTGTCACCATATTCTGAGAGCCGTAACGTTTTTATTTTTCAGTCAAAAAAGCTGTGTAAGGGCTTGTTTTTTGCGGGACGGGTTGTAGTTTGTATCGGTACTATTTTGGCGTACATGCGACTTTTTGATCACTTTTTATTGTATATTTTGTGAGGGGTGGTGACCAAAAAATAGTGATTCTGGCATAGTTTTTCGTTTATTTTTTTTGCGGCGTTCACCGTGCGGGAAAAATAATATTATAGTTTTATAGTTGGGGTCGTTACGAACGCGGTGATACCAAATGTGTGTCATTTTTTTTTACGTATTCATTTTTTTTCCTATAATAAAAGACTTATAATAGGAAAAAAGCAGTTCATGTTTATGTCACTTATAACTTTTATTTTTACACTTTTTTTAAAACATTTTTATTCTTTTTTTTACTTTTTTCACTTGTCCCACTAGGGGACACTTAGACTTGCAGCTCTGATCGCTGCTGGAATACATTACACTACACACGTAGTGTAATGCATTCCAACTGTCATTGTGACGTGACAGTCACACTGACAGGAAGCCTACGACGACCACCCTCGGGGTGGTCCTCATAGGCTTCTGTACATGGCAACCCGGAAGCCATTGTCTGGCGTCCGGTTGCCATGGGTACCATCGCCAGCCCCCGTGATTTCACATGGGGGCTGCCGATCGGCGCTAAAGACCTTAATTGTGGCGTTCAAAATTGAGCGCCGCAATTAAGGGGTTAACTGCCGAAATCAGCGGCGACAGGCCGCTGATCGGCAACGGGGAGAGCAGGGCTGACACCCTGCACAGTTAACCGCCGCTGCGGTGTAGCGCCGCGCGGCGGTTAGCTGTCAAAGCACTGACGTAACTGTACGTCAAGGTGCGCGAATTTACTGCTCACCATGACGTACAGTTACGTCATGGTGCGTTAAGGGGTTAATGGACTATCTAATATATAGGGAGGTAGTAGTAATATATATAATATATGGGCATTCTGAATCCTTTGGCTTGTTTGTTAAATGATGTTTGGAATTTTGATTATAATTTTTTGACCGTCTCCTGATTCCTGATTTAAGGTATGTATTTTTTTTTTACCTATTTCAGTCCTTGTTTTGTTCTTCTAGCATCATGACTATGGTTAACCCCTTCAGGACTGAGCCTGTTTTGGCCTTCAGGACGAAGCCGATTTTTAAAATCTGACATGTGTCACTTTATGTGGTAATAACTCCGGAATGCTTTTACCTATCCAAGCGATTCTGAGATTGTTTTCTCGTGACACATTGGACTTTATGTTACTGGCAAAATTTGCCCGATAGATTCAGTATTTAATTGTGAAAAACGCCAAAATTTAGCGAAAAATTGCAAAAATTAGCATTTTTCTAAATTTAAATGTATTTGCTTGTAAAACCGATAGTAATACCACACAAAATAGTTACTAGTTACCATCCCCCACATGTCTACTTTATGTTTGCATCGTTTTTTGAACATTATTTTATTTTTCTAGGACGTTACAAGGCTTAGAACTTTAGCAGCGATTTCTCATATTTTCAAGAAAATGTCAAAAGGCGATTTTTACAAGGACAAGTTCAGTTCTGAAGTGGATTTGAGAGTCTTATATATTAGAAAGTCCCCATAAATCACCCCATTTTGAAAACTGCACCCCTCAAAGTATTCAAAACAGCATTCAGAAAGTGTATTAACCCTTTAGGTGTTTCACAGGAATTAAAGCAACGTAGAGGTGAAAGTTACAAATTTCATTTTTTTTATACAAAATTCATTTGTAATACATTTTTTTCTATACCACAGAAGGTTTTTCCCAAAAAATGTAACTTATTATTTATTGCCCAGATTCTGCAGTTTTTAGAAATACCCCACATGTGGCCCTAGTTCGGTCATGGACTGAAACACAGGCCTCAGAAGCAAAGGAGCACCTAGTGCATTTTGGGGCCTTCTTTTTTTACCATATATTTTAGGTACCATGTCAGGTTTGAAGAGGTCTTGTGGGGCCAAAACAATAAAGACCCCCAAAAGTGACCTCATTTTGGAAACTACACCCCTCAGGGAATTTATCTAGGGTTATAGTTAGCATTTTGAACCCACAGTTTTTTTGCTAAATTTATTTGAATTAGTTTGTGAAGATGAAAATCTACTTTTTTCTGAAAAAACTTAGAAATTTTTAATTTTTTCAAGGTATAAAAGAGAAAAAACACCCCAACATATGTAAAGCAATTTCTCCTGATTATAGCAATACCCCATATGTGGTAATAAACTGCTGTTTGGACCCACAGCAGGCCTCAGAAGGAAAGGAGCACCATTTGGATTTTGAAATTCTGATTTTGCTGGAATGGTTTTCAGTGCCATGTCGCGTTTGAAATGCACTGGAGGGAACAAAATAGTGGAAACCCCCGGAAAGTGACCCCATTTTGGAAACTACACCCCTCAAGGAATTTTTCTAGGGGTAAAGTTAGCATTTTGACCCCACGGTTGTTTTGCTGAATTCATTGGAATTATTCTGTAAAGGTAAAAATCGACTTTTTTTCTGAAAAAAGGTAGCCATTTTTTATTTTTGCAAGGAATAAAGGAGAAAAAGCACCCCAACATTTGTAAAACAATTTCTCCCGATTACGGAAATATGCCATATGTGGTAATAAACTGCTGTTTGGACCCACAGTAAGGCTTAGAAGGGAAGGAGCGCTATTTGGCTTTTGGAGCTCAAATTTAGCTGAAATGGTTTTTGGGTGCCATGTCGAATTTGCAAAGCCCCTGAGAGGCCAAAACAGGGGAAACCCCCCAAAAGTGGAAATTACACCACTTAAAGAATCTATCTAGGGATATAGTGGGCATTTAGACCCCACAAGTCTTTTGCAGGATTTATTAGAATTAGGCCGTGAAAATGAATATCGACATTTCTTCCACTAAAATGTTGCATTTTTTTCAATTTCACAAAGGATAAAGGGGGTAAAAGCACCACAACATTTGTAAAGCAATTTCTCCCGAGTACGGCAATACCCCACGTGTGGTCATAAATGGTTTTTCATTAGAAAGTAATTAACCCTTTCTGGAGTGATCCATTTTTTTCTTTTCCTTCTTAGTTTTTTCCTCCCCGCGTTCTAAGAGCCACAATTTTTTTATTTTTCAGTCAATAGAGCGGTGTGAGGGCTTATTTATTGAGGGACGAGCGGTCGTTTTTATTGGTGCAACTTTTTGGTACATACAACTTTTTGAGCACTTTTTATTAAATTTTTAGCTAGAGCCAAGGTGACCAAAAAAACAGCGATTTTGCCGTTCTAAATTCTTTATTTTTTACGTGAGACGCTCCATACATCACCCCCCACACTACGACTTGCTATGTCATGGTGCGCGCAGGGGTTAATGCGCAGCGCATGGTGCGGAGTGAAAATTACAATTTTCCACTCATATGCCATTTTAGTGCACTATATGTTATGCCCAGTTTGTGCCACTGAAGACAAATACCTCAAAATATTAACCGGGTTCTCCCGGGTATGGCGATGCCATATCTGTGGACGTAAATTGGTGTTTAGGCACGCTGCAGGGCTCAGAAGGGAGGGACGCCATTTGGCTTTTGGGGCGCAGAGTTTGCTTGGTAGTTGTTCTGTTTGGGGTTTTACTGGTGTTTCAGTTTGTAATGTGGGGGCATATGTAAGCTGTGCGGGGTACATCAGGGTACATGTTATCTGTGCGGGGTACATCAGGGTATATGTTATCTGTGCGGGGTACATCAGGGTATAATAAGAGGGTATAATAATGCAGTAAATAAATAATAATCCGCAGATATGTGGCCGGTGTCGCACTTATAAATGGCGCCCGATCTTATCTGCTTTTGGAACACTCTGCACATTTTGCATCGCCATAATCTGAGAGCCAGAACTGTTTTATTTTTTCTCCACCGGAGCCGTGTGAGGGTTTATTCTTTGCGGGACAATCTGTAGTTTTCATTGGTACCATTTTGGGGTACCAGAAATTTTTTGATCACGTTTTATTCCATTTTTTGGCAAGCAAGGTGACCAAAAACCATCAATTCTGACAATGTTTTTTATTTGTTTTTTTTATGGCCTTCACCCTGGGCTATAAATGACCATTATACTTTATTCTGCGGGTTGATACGATTACGGCGATACCAGATGTATATAATTTTTTTATGTTTTGCAGCGTTTGTGCAATAAAATCACTTATTTATAAAATAAATTCTTTTTTGTGTCACCGTATTCTGAGAGCCATAACGTTTTTATTTTTCAGTCAAAAAATCGGTGTAAGGGCTTGTTTTTTGCGGGACGGGATGTAGTTTGTATTGGTACCATTTTGGCGTACATGCGACTTTTTGATCACTTTTTATTGTATATTTTGGGAGTGTTGGTAACCAAAAAATTGTGATTCGGGCACTGTTTTTCGTTTATTTTTTTCGCGGTGTTCACCGTGCGGGAAAAATAATATTACAGTTTTATAGTTGGGGTCGTTATGAACGCGGCGATACCAAATATGTGTATTTTTTTTAACGTGTTAATTTTTTTCCTATAATAAAAGTCTTATTATAGGAAAAAAAGCATTCTTTGTTTATGTCACTTCTAACTTTGATTTTTACACTTTTTCAAAACATTTTTATTATCTTTTTTTAACTTTTTTTACTTGTCCCACTAGGGGACACTTAGACTGGCAGCTCTGATCGCTGCTGGAACACATTACACTACACACGTAGTGTAATGTGTTCTAACTGTCATTGTGACGTAACTGTCACACTGACAGGAAGCAGAGGAGGAACGGCCGGAGGCTGATCCTCCGAGGCTTCCGTACATGGCAACCCGGAGGTCATTGTCTGGCCTCTGGTTGCCATGATAAGGATCGCCAGCCCCCGCAAATACATGTGGGGGGCTGCCGATCCGCTGTTAACCTCTTCGATGTGGTGATCGCAATCGACCACCGCATCGAAGGGGTTAATTGCCGATTTCAGCGGCGACAGGCCGCTGATCGGCAACGGGGAGAGCAGGGCTGACACCCTGCACAGTTAACCGCCGCTGCGGTGTAGCGCCGCGCGGCGGTTAACTTTTAAAGCGCGGACGTAACTGTACGCCCAGGTGCGCGAAGTTACTGCTTATCTGGACGTACAGTTACGCCAAGGTGCGGGAAGGGGTTAAAGCATGATGCAGTCCTCATTTGTACTTTGTTGGTGCTAGAGGGGTCAATTGTTATCAGGGGCGTAGCTAAAGGCTCATGGTTCCCGATGCAAAAATTCTTACTGGGCCCCCCCCCCCGCAAACTTCTCATGGCCGACGGTCCGCAGCTTTCAGCTGCATCGCTGGGTCTCCTAAGTGACCCAACAATGCAGCACTAGCAGCCGGGGGCGTCACTAAGGCTGGGTTCACACACCCTATTTACGGATGTAATTCGGGCGTTTTAGCATTGAATTACGTCCGAAAATGCGCTCAAAAGCGTTGGCAAACATCTGCCCATTCATTTGAATGGGTCTTACGATGTTCTGTGCCGACGGTCATTTTTTTTACGCGCCGCTGTCAAAAACCGGCGCGTAAAAAAGACGCCCGCGTCAAAGAAGTGCCTGTCACTTCTTCAGACGTAAATGGAGCCGTTTTCCATGGACTCCATAGAAAAACAGCTCCAATTACGTCCGTAATGGACGCAGCGAAAGACGCCTGCACATGCCATTACGGCTGAAATTACGGTGCTGTTTTCTCCTGAAAACAGCTCTGTAATTTCAGCCGTAACGGACGCTGCCGTGTGGACATACCCTCAGGGCTTAAAATGTCAGGGAAATAGCCCCAATACATATGTGTCCGCCCAAAAAAAAGTGTGTATATGAGACAGCATAGCATATCTATAGCACTACGACTCTATACACTATGGATAGGATTAGATACAGTGGCTCAGCAGACAGTATCACACATGATAGGATTAGATACAGTGGCTCAGAAGGCAGTATCACACATGATAGGATTAGATACAGTGGCCCAGCAGACAGTATCACACATGATAGGATTAGATACAGTGGCTCAGCAGACAGTACCACACATGATAGGATTAGATACAGTGGCTCAGCAGACAGTACCACACATGATCGGATTAGATATAGGGCCCAGCAGACAGTATCACACAAGATACGATTAGATACAGGGCCCAGCAGACAGTATCACACATGATTGGATTAGATACACAGCTCAGCAGACAGTATCACACATGATTGGATTAGATACAGGGCCCAGCTCGCTGACATTGCGTCTCCAGCGCTGGACCCAGGATAGGTAAGAATAATAATTTTGCTTCTTTATGTGTTACTGATTATTTTTGTGTGTTTGTGTTTTTTTTACAGGTTCGGCTGTTGGACTTCGGATTCGAGGACTTCAATGACGGCGTTTTTTTTTATTCTCAATAAAATGGTTAATGAGGGTTGTGTTTTTTTATTTCAATAAAATATTTTTTCTATGTGCTTGTATCTTTTTAAACTTTATTATCACCGCCTTAGTAATGGCCGCTGGCTGATTGAGAACCTCCATTACTAAGGTGGGGCTTAATGTTAGTCGGTGCAGAGGCTACACTAACCCCCATTATTACCCCGGTACCCACCGCCACCAGGAGTACTTGGAAGAGCCGGGTACGAACCAGTACCCGACCATCTGTAGCGACGGGCAGGCACCGGGGTGGCCGCAGGCTGGTAGTATTAGGCTGGGGAAGGCCAAAAACAGTGTCCCTTCCCACCCTTGTAATGCTGCCTGCTGCTGCTGTGTTGTGTCTGGCTGGTTATGAAAATTGGGGGGGACCCCACATCGTTCTTTCCAATTATTATATTTTTTTTTTTTAAATGACGTGGGGTCCCCCCCATTTTTCATAACCAGCCAGATACAATAAAGCAGCAGCAGCCTAGCATCACCAGGGTAGGAAGGGCCACTGTTTTTGGTCTTTCCCCTCCTGATAATACCAGCCTGCGGCCACCCCAGTGGCCGACCATCACTACAGATGGTCAGGTACTGGATCGTACCCGGCACTTCCCAGCACCCCTGGTGTCGGTGGGTACCGGGGTAATAAAGGGGGTTAGTGTTAGCCTCTGCATCGGCTAACACTAAGCCCCGCCTTAGCAATGGATGCTGTCAGTCAGCCGGCGGCCATTACTAAGGCGGTAGTAATATAGTTTAAAAAAAAACACAAAGACATAGAAAAAATATTTTATTGAAATATAAAAAAACCCACACAACCCTCATTAATCATTTTATTGATAATAAAAAAAAAGCTGTCATCGAAGTAGTCCTGGAATCCGACGTAGTCCAACGACCGAACCTGTAAGAAAACAAACAAAAAATGATTAGTAACACGTGTGTTAGGCTTAGATACAGGGCTCATGTGTGATACTGTCTGTGGGACCCTGTATCTAAGCCTACCACAACGTAGGCTTAGATACAGGGTCCAGCAGACAGTAATCTTATACAGTATAAGATTACTGTGTGCTGGGGCCCTGTATCTAAACCTACAGTGTGGTAGGCTTATATACAGGGCCCATCAGACAGGATCACACATGGGCCATGTATCTAAGCCTACCATGTGATTGGCTTAGATACAGGGCCCAGCAGACAGGATCACGCATGGGCCATGTATCTAAGCCTACCATGTGATTGGCTTAGATACATGGCCCAGCAGACAGGATCACGCATGGGCCATGTATCTAAGCCTACCATGTGATTGGCTTAGATACAGGGCCCAGCAGACAGGATCACGCATGGGCCATGTATCTAAGCCTACCATGTGATTGGCTTAGATACAGGGCCCAGCAGACAGGATCACACAATCTGTGATCCTGTCTCATGGGCCCCCTAAGCCTGCTACATCATAGGCTTAGGGGTTGTACTGTCCCTAAACATTGATGGCCTATCCTCAGGATAGGCCATCAATAGCTGATGTGTCTCTCGGGACCTGCAAATCAGCTGTTTTGAAGGAACCGCACCACTCGTACGAGAGCTGCTTCCCCTTCATTTCACTACTCGCCCACACTGTGAATCGCCGACACCGATTCACAGTGTGACCGGAATGAAGTGACCGGAATGAAGGGGAGCAGCTCTCGTACGAGTGCTGCGGCCCCTTCAAAACAGCTGATTGGCGGGTCCCGGGAGTTGGACCCCACCAGTCAGGGCTAACCTTACCTTCCTCTTCGGCCACGGCGGGAGTTCTGTCGTCTCGATGCTGTGCGCGGCGCATAGCGCTGTGACGTCATGCGCTGCGCACAGCGCTTGACATCAGGACCTCCGCTGCGATCCGGAACCAGGAAGGTAAGTAAAGTATGTTACTATAGTAAGTAAAGTATGTTACTATAGTAACAGGGGCCCGCAGCCCGAGTTACTATAGTAACTTTTTATTGATGTGGTGCGGGGGCCCGGTCGCAATTGCGACCGCTGCGACCACTATAGCTACGCCAGTGGTTGTTATATTCTCAATTTGAACATGAGATGAATCCAAACTTTTGCTACTTTTGTATAGTTGTACATGTTTTTAATTTAAAGGTTTTGGCAAGTAATCTAAGCTTAATCATTGCATCAAGAAAAGTTCAGCAACTTTCTAATTTACTTTGTGTTTTTATTAATCACCAAATTCAAGATATTTATTTGCTGTCAGTGAATGGAAGCAATCCTTTTTTATATTTAGATGCTGGCACCTCTGATCGTAGTGCTGCTCACACAGCTGAAAATTTGGGTATCAATGTAGTTAAAGGGGTTGTTAGAAGGGTCCCTTGACACTAGACTGCTGACAAAGTGTCCCTCTGCTGGGAACCCCAGCAATAAATTGTAATGTGTAGATAAACTTGGCAGTAAGTGTTTCATTTTCCTGCAGCGCTACCACAGGGAAAATTAATTGCACAGTTCCTATTCATATCAATAAGCTGTCAGTGTAATGCAGGACAGGTCCTCCAGCATGAGAGACACTCTTTGTAACCGTTCTCCACTTTGGCCGAATGGTGAAGTGTCTAAAAAGAGGATCCACTCTATTAACTCAAAAATTCCCTAATAGGGTACATGAAAATGTACTGCTCCTGTGTTTACCTTACAAAAGATTTATTTGCTGTCATTGTAACAAACCCTCAGCTATGAGCAGTATAAGGACAGGATGTCTTTTTTAGTACCTGTCTACAAACGTTGCATGTTTTTATTCAATAATAACAAGTAGAGGTCATGATTTTTAATTATTCATAATATTTTTATTTTCTCGTGATTTTTTTTAGATAAAAAACCTAAATTAAAATATTGAAACCACAATTACTAAATGTGATAGTTTAGTCTGTTATGAGCATGCATCTTTCACTATGACATCACAATGAGAAAACATTGTGCAGTTAGCATTGCAATGTATCTCTTAACCCCTTACAGACTTAGGCAGTTTTAGCCTTGAGAACATAAATTTGTTTTATTTTTGCAGCTTTGCTTTTTTGACGTATGTATGAGACTTTGTATTTTGCATATGCTTTATTTGTGTGCCATTTTTTTTGATACATGTGCATTAGTGTTTTTTTTTCAATCCTGTAGGGGGGTTTTTAATTTAGATTTTTTTTTTTAATCTATAATGTACTGGCATATATCTATAAGCCAGTGCATTAGCCTGTGTACTGCCACTACACAGGCACTTGTTTGAGCATAATCTAGTATGCCCTAACAAGAGGTAATATGGTCAGACAACCCTTCAATGGACACTGGGCTGTCTGCCCATTTAAGGTATGGGCCCAGATCGTGTTCCTGGAATTCCCTGTGATGCAATGAAAGGGGGGTCTCCCCTTAGTCTCGCCCTTTTTATGTCGCAATCATCATTGATCACAGCATATAAAAGGTAAAAGGACGGAGATCAGAGGTTTCTCAGATCTCCGCCTTCAGAGAGGGACTGCGGGTGTGTGTGACAGATGTTGCCCTGCTCCTGATTGCATCTGCATGACGACTATGCTTGTCATGATGTGGCTACTACTTGTCACTCATGAAAAGCATACTCATCAAATGTCAGCAAGTAGTTAACATGATGTTCAAGCTTAAAGGGCTTCTGAAAAATGACATATTGAATGGAACATTTTGCAGCTCTCTGCGACTTGCTGCTGAGGAGGAAGAAATGACAGTGAATGACTTTGTAGACAGTCAATTGCTCTATGTGCTATGCTGCCCATAAGAAAACGAAATTGTCAGCCAAATTTGCCAATTTCGGTGAGATTAACCAAGAGTCTATTTGTATGGAGCAACCCGACTGTCTCCTAAAATCTTCCTTTTGGGGAAAGAATGATTGGGCATTGTTTATTTGAACAGTACTGACCCATTACTGTAGTTAGCGGTGTATTCCAGCAGCTTATCTCCCGCTGTTTATTTGTATAAATGTGTGCGTTTAGTAGATCCAGGTGTGCATGCGTAAGAGGGATTCAGACGAGATATCTGTTGGCCACCACAGGAGAAATGAAGCATTACACACTTTCCATCGATATCTATGGGTTGTCTGTGTAACACATGGATGTATCGGGTCTTCCAGAGAAAGAGACACTCTTTAAAATAATATCAATAAGAGGCAGTTGTTGACTTATAAAGGATAATAATAATAGCAAAATTGAATCAAAGGGCTACATAAAGTAAGCATTATACATGAACCCTTTCCCAACATCCACCGTGTATATATACGGTGCACGTCGGGTGGGGGAGCATGGATCGGGCACATGAGCTGAGCCCGCTTCATAGAACGAGCGTGTTGGCTGTATCTTACAGCCGACACTTCAGTGCAACGAGCAGGATCCTGCTCGTCTAACCCCTTAGATGCTGTGGTCAATAGCGATGACAGCATCTAAATTGTCAGAAACAGGGGGTGGGCCCCTGTAACATTTCATCTACCCCTGTGCGACTCGATCATGGGGGGCCGATAGTTGGCATGGCCTGATGAAGGCCCTCAGGTCTGATATCTTTGTACTCCTATGAAGCCCTGCTTCCGGCAGGGGTTCATAGGAGACTGTCAATATAACAACATACTGCAATACTTTAGTATTGCTGTATATCATGCAAGCGATCCGATGATCGCTGGTTCAAGTCTCTTATGAGGACTTGTAAAAAAAAGTTAATACAGTAACATAAGTTTTCTTTAATATAGATATATATAAAAATATATTAAAAGTAAAAAAAAACATTTTTCCACTCCCCCCCAAGCACAATGTAAAAACAAAAAATAATTAACATAACTGGTATCACCACATCCGAAAAGGCTGAACTATTACAATATATAATTATTTAGCCTACATGGTGAACGCCGTAAAAAATAAAACGCCAGATTCGCAGTTTTTTGGTCACTTTATCTTCCACAAAAAATGGAATAAAAGTGATCAAAAAGTGTCATGTACCCCAAAATGGTACCAATAGAAAATACAGCTCGTCCTGCAAAAAGTAAGCCCTCATTCCGCTCAATCAACAGAAAAAAAAAAAGTTATGGCTCTCAAAATATGGCGACAAAACTAAAATGTTATTTTTAACAATCAGTTTTTTCCTTGTAAAAGTAGTAAAACTTAAAAAACTATATTAGGCTGGTATCAACGTAATCGTATTGACCCACAGAATCAAGTTAACATGCTGTTTTACGTCACGATGATTGCCTTTTAACCCCTTAAGGACGCAGCCACTTTTGGACCATATGACACAGCCTCATTTTTTAAATCTGACATGTGTCACTTTATGTGGTAATAACTCTGGAATGCTTTTACCTATCCAAGCGATTCTAAGATTGTTTTCTCGTGACATATTGTACTTTATGTTAGTGAAAAAAATTGATCGATAAATTCAATATTTATTTGAGCAAAACACCAACATTTAGAGAAAATTTGCAAAAATTAGCATTTTTCTAAATTCAAATGTATCTGCTTGTAAGACAGACAGTAATACCTCACAAAATACTTACTAGTTAACATTTACCATATGTCTACTTTATGTTTGCATCATTTTTTGAACATCCTTTTATTTTTCTAGGACGTTACAAGGCTTAGAACTTTAGCAGCAATTTCTCATATTTTCAAGAAAATTTGAAAAGGCTATTTTTTTAGGGAACAGTTTAGATCTGAAGTAGCTTTGAGGGCCTTATATATTAGTAACCCCCACAAATCACCCCATTTTAATAACTGCACCCCTCAAAGTATTCAAAACAGCATTTAGAACGTTTCTTAACCCTTTATGCGTGTCACAGGAATTAAAGCAAAATGGAAGGGAAATTTGCAAATTTCATTTTTTTTTAAAGAAATTCCATTTTAATCCATTTTCCCTGTAATACCTAAGGTTTTTACAAGAGAAACACAACTGAATATTTATTGCCCTGATTCTGAAGTTTTTAGAAATATCCCACATGTGGCCCTAATGCGCTACTTGACTGAAACAAAGGCCCCAGAAGCAAAGGAGTACCTAGTGGATTTTTCAGCCTTCCTTTTCTTAAATTATATTTCAGGCACCATGTCAGGTTAGAAGAGGTCTTGTGGTGCAAAAACAAAGGAAACCCCCCAAAAGTGACTCCATTTGGCAAACTACACCAATTGAGGAATTCATCAAGGGGTGTCGTGATAATTTTGACCCCACAGGTGTCTCACAGATTTTATTACAAATGGGCAGTGAAAATGAAAAATTACATTATTTTCCAATAAGATGTAGCTTTACCTCAGAATTTTTTTTTTTTCAACAAATAAATGAGGAAATGCACCCCAATATTTGTAAAGCAACTTCTCCAGAGTACGGAAATACCCCATATGTGGTAATAAACCACTGTATGAATACACATCAGGGCTCAGAAGGGAAGGCACGCCATTTAACTTTTGGAGCGCTGATTTTCCTGGTTTGATTTCTCGGCACCATGTCGCATTTGTAAAGCTCCTAAAGGTACCAGTACAGTGGTAACCCCCCAAAAGTGATTCCATTTGGTAAACTACACCCCTAGAGGAATTCAACAAGGGGTGTAGTGCGCATTTTGACCCCCCCAGGTGTTTCATAGATTTCATTAGAATTGTGCAGTAAAAATTAAAAATTAAATTTTTTTCCACTAAGATGTAGCTTTAGGTCAAAATGTTTAATTTTCTCATCAAATAAAAGGAGAAAAGCACCATAACATTTGTAAAGCAACTTCTCCAAAGTACGGAAATACCCCATATGTGGTAATACACCACTGTATGAATACACATCAGGGCTCAGAAGGGAAGGAGCGACTGTTAAGTATCTGCCAGGCACAGCTTCTGTATCCACGCCCATAGGTAATCAGTCTGCACCTGCTTCTATGTCTGTGAGACTGACTCCATCTTCCACCACTCAGGATGGCAGGCTTAGGAGTGGGAGAGTCTATCACAGCCTGGCCAGACGGAGCTAGCTCCCGCCCTCTGTCTATTTATACCTGCCTTTCCTGTTCCTCCTTGCTTGTGATTCTTCTCGTTTTGTTTCCTGGCCCTGCTGCAGCTTCTTGTACCATTTGACCCTGCTTCATATTGACCCTGGCTTACTGACTACTCTCCTGCTCTGCGTTTGGTACCTCGTACACTCCTGGTTTGACTCGGCTTGTTCACTATTCTCCTGCTCTGCGTTTGGTACCTCGTACACTCCTGGTTTGACTCGGCTCGTTCACCACTCTTGTTGCTCATGGTGTTGCCGTGGGCAACTGCCCCTATTCCCTTGCTTGTGTACCCTTGTCTGTTTGTCTGTCGTGCACTTATTGAGCGTAGGGACCGTCGCCCAGTTGTACCCCGTCGCCTAGGGCGGGTCGTTGCAAGTAGGCAGGGACTGAGTGGCGGGTAGATTAGGGCTCACTTGTCTGTTTCCTTACCCCCATTATTACAGCGACATTTAGCTTCTGGAGTACAGATTTTGCTGGATTAATTTCTCGGCACCATGTCTCATTTGTAAAGCTCCCAAGGTACTAGTACAGTGGTAACCCCCCAAAAGTGACTCCATTTGGGAAACTACACCCCTAGAGGAATTCAACAAGGGGTGTAGTGAGAATTTTGACCCCCCCCCCCCCCCAGGTGTTTCATAGATTTCATTAGAATTGTGCAGTAAAAATTAAAAATTACATTTTTTTCCACTAAGATGTAGCTTTCGGTCAAAATGTTTCATTTTCTCATCAAATAAAGGAGAAAAAGCACCATAATATTTGCAAAGCAACTTCTCCAGAGTACGGAAATACCCCATATGTGGTACTAAACCACTGTATGAATACGCATCAGGGATCAGAAGGGAAGGAGCGCCATTTGGCGAGCAAATTTTGCTGGATTGTTTTTTCTGCACCATGTCGCTTTTGCAAAGCCCCTTGGGTACCAGTACAGTGGAAACTACCCAAAAGTGACTCCATTTGGCAAACTACACCCATTGAGGAATCCATCTAGGGGTGTAGTGAGCATTTTGACCCCACAGGTGTCTCATAGATTTTATTACAAATGGGCAGTGAAAATGAAAAATTACATTCTTTTCCAATAACACGAAGCATTAGTTCAAAATTTTTCATTTTCTCAGCAAATAAAAGAGAAAAAGCACCATAACATTTGTAAAGCAACTTCACCGGAGTACGGAAATACCCCACATGTGGTCATAAACTGCTATTTGGACACACAGCAAGGCTCTAAAGGAAAGGACCGCCATTTAGTATTTGGAGTGGAGATTTTACAAGATTTGTTTTTTGACACATTGTTGCATTGAGCTATAGTATCAGTACAGTGGTACTCCAGAAAAATTACCCCATTTTGGAAACTAGATCTCTCAAAGAATTGATCTAGGGGTGTAGTGAGCATTTTGACCTCACAAGTGTTTTGCAAAAATTAGTAAACAATAGATGTTGCAGATTGAAAATTGCTGTTTTCCACAGATATGCCATTTCAGTGCCCAATGTGTTGTGCCCAGCTTGTACCACCGTAGACACACATCCCATAAATTGTTAAGCGGGTTCTCCAGAATACAGTAATACTCCATATTTGGTCATAAATTTCCGTTTGGGTACACTGCCAGGCTCAGTTGGACCACCATTTGGCTTTTGAAGCGCAGATTTTGCTTGGTGTATTAGTGGTATTTCAGCTTATAATGTGGGGGCATATGTAAGCAGGGCAGAGTACATCAGGGTATATGTAAGCTGTGCGGAGTACATCAGGGCATATGTAAGCTGGGCGGAGTGCATCAGGTCATAATAGGATGATGTAATAATGGGGTGAATGAATAATCCATGGATTGGTGTGGTACGCTTTGAACCAATCCTTTATGCACAGGCCGGGTTTATTTGGTATTATACAAAATATCTGCGCTCCAGTATTGCCTTATATTTGACTTCTTCATTAGCCCTATAAGCCGCACAAGGCCCTAAAGTTTCCTCATCTCCGCTGCGTCTACGGGGTCCACCTGTGGGGTCCAGCAAATGATGATGTGGGATATTTAATGAAATTCTACTGGACCTAAAAATGAGTCTGGCCCGTCATTTTGCATAATTTTGCATCATTGCGTTTTGAGAGTCATAACGTGTTATTTTTCCGGTGACGGAGCTGTGTGAGGGCGTGTTTTTTGTGTAACGAGCTGTAATTTTTATTGGTTCCATTTTGGGGTACATGCAATTTTTTTATCACTATTTATTCAATTTTTTGGGAGATGAGGAAACCAAAAAACAGACATTCTAGCACGTTTCTTTTTTTTTTTTACAGTGTTCACCGTGCAGTATAAACAACATGTTAACTTTATTCTGCGGGGCGATACGATTACAGCGACACCAAATTTATTTCATTTTACGTTTCATTACGTTCCCACAATAAAAATACTCTTTTCTAAAAAAATCATGTTTTAGTGTCGCCATTTTCTGACAGCTATAACTTTTTTATTTTGTTAGTTGATAACGCTGTGGGACAGCTTGTTTTATGCGTGACGAACTGTAGTTTCTATTGGTACCTTTTTGCGTTACTTGCAACTTTTTGATAACTTTTTATTAAAAAATTTTTTGAGACAAGATGACCAAAAAATAAAATGCTGTCATTGTTTTTTATTAAAAATTTATACGATGTTCACCGTGCGGTAAAAATAATGTGATATTTTTATAGATCAGGCCGTTCCGAACGCGGCGATACCTATTATGTATCGTTTTTTTCATATTTAAATTTTTTTTCTAATAATAAAGGAGTTGATCAGGGAAACAGGGCAAGTGTTGTTTTTATTATTTATTTATTATTTATTAACTTTTATTTATTTATTTTTCTTTCACATTTTTTTTTTTTTTTTACTTTTTCTTTTACACTGACCTGGGGACTTGAAGATCTGGTCTTCTGATCCCCGGTACGATGCCCTGCACTACTTATGTAGTGCAGGGCATCGTAACTGTCATTCTTCATTTGACAGTGAGCGTATTAGGTCCTGCCTCGGGCAGGACCTAATAGGCTACCGTACCTTGGCAACCAGGAAGCCTAGTAACGGCTTCCTAATTGCCATATCAACAATCGCCACTCGCGATCCATCGCGGGGAGGCCCGGGGGTACAGAGGGAGCTCCCTCCCTCTGTAAACCACTTCAATGCGGCGGACGTCATTGACAGCCGCATTGAAAGGGTTAAATGGCTGCGATCGGTGGTAACAGCCATTGCAGCGGCATGTCAGCTGTGTATGGTAGCTGACATCCGCTGAAGATAAAGCGCACACAGCTCCTGTGCTCGCTTTATCTGCAGGGCGTGACTGTATGCCCGTGTGCGGGAACTCACTTAGATTTTGGACATACAGTCACGCCCGTGTGCGGGAAGGTGTTAAACATGACGAAAGCTTTTTTCCCAGTTTCCCACTACATTATATGGTACAATAAATGGTGCTGTGAAAATCTACAACTTGTCCTGCAAAAAACAAGCCCTCATATGGCTATATAGACAAAAAAATAAACAAGTTATGGCTTTTGGAAAGTGGGGAAGGAAAAACTAAAGTGAAAATCTAAAAAATCGCTTCGGCAGGAAGAAATGAATAGACATCTGTGCTTATGTCTTAAAAATTTATTTTTTTTTTGTTAGCACTCAAACTTTACAATTGCATTTGCCATGAAAATATTGCCCTTTATCCTGAAGACTGTCTACAACAATTTTCCATATGACTCACACAGATACTGTGTGGTTACTTTGAAGTTTACTTATGAGACACATCTATAACAATAGAGGATACAAACAGAGTCCCAGAATGCTCCTTTCTCCCAGTATAACTAAGCCTGTAAAGCTCAGGCATTCTTTAAGATTTAAAAACTGACACTTGCAGGTAGGTCATGAAATTAGCCAAATAAACGCTACAGTCCGAATGCTATAACAACCCATAGTGTGCATATTCCATAGCAGACAAACCGATAAATAGGCTTACCAATACGTTATGTTAAATTTCTGTCAAAATGTGATGGAAATTGGTAAGCCATTAATTTGTTACATGTATAGAATGACTAAATGGCATGGTACCATATGGAAAATATGCACACTAAATAACTACAAAAATATAATGATAGTTATCCAGAAAATGTCAGACTACTCTGAAATCAAACTGACAATCATTAATCTTAGCTTTCTCTACTATACGGCCTGTTTCACTGATATTTTAGAATAACATGTTTAATAATTAATAATTCTGACAGTGTTATGAATATAAACTTTTATTGATTCTATTTTTATGTGGTGAAAAAAAAAAGCTTCATTAAGTTATGCAACATAGTCAAGTAACACATTTATTTTCTAGACCTGAAACGTAAGAAGTTATTATTAATTCACAATAAAATAAAAATATTATGATAAAAAAGTATATTAATATATAATAAAACAGAGAGAAATGAGACACAGATAAGATGAGTGGTTATGACTGTACAAGAGACAATGCAAAAATGGTATTTATGAGTAGAAGACATTTCTATCCTATCGGCAATGTTTGCCTCACAGTTCAGGTCCCATTATTTCTGGGGTGAAACACCACAGTGCTTCATACAAACAGCCAAGCATGGTGGTGCTAGTGTCATTTTGTGGGGTTACTTTGCTGCCTTGATATCTTGGCAACTTGCCATTTTTCGAGAGATCATAGGAAAATAATGAAATGTTAAACTCTTGCAAACTACCCAATGTTTTTACATGTTGGGCATGTCTTAGCAGAGAGCATGTCTAGAGACTGTTTTTCCCTCTGTAACTGGGGCTAATACACAGTCGAGTCACATTATTATGACCACCCCCTACTTTCAACGTCGGCAGCGCATAGCCCATGGAGGAAGTGATGTGTTGTGGGCTGGCTTGGTGGGTATATAATGTGTGCGAAAGGCTGTCTGAACACATATCACTCGCTGTTGCCATGGGTAAAATGGATCAGAGTTGCAAAAACGGATTGTCATTTGCTTTCGGGCCAAGGGTGGCAGTATCTCTGAAACAGCGCAGTTTGTGAACTGTTCGCCTGCTGCTGTGGTGAAAGTGTTTTATGAGTGGACAAATAGCACCACTGACGTGAAAACTGCGGTGTACCATGTGCTAGTGATGTGAGAGGTGCGTGAAGGCCCGACACGTTACTGTGGAGCAGCTCAATGGGAAAATTAACCAGAGGACTACCAGATATGTGTCTAAAACAACAGTTCAGCGAACCCTACTGCGTAAGGGGCTCAGAAGCAGACGGATGGTCACTGCTCCTATGCAAAGGTGCTTCTGAAAAAAAGTCTCCAAGTTGCATGGCAGTATCAAAATTGGACCACTGATGATTGGCAAAGGGTTGCCTTCTCCGATGAGTCACGTTTTCTGCTTCAACAATGGATGGACGTTGGTGTGTCAGGCGAGAAACATCAGAGAACAAACACCCTGCAACCATTGCTGGAAGAATACAAGCTGGTGGTGGCAGTGTTATGGTCTGGGGAATTTTTTTGTGCCATTTTCTGGGCCCACTCATCAATGTGGAAAGCACTCAGAACCGATTTGGCTATGAATCCATCATTGCAGATCATGTCCATCCATACATGCGGTTTGTCTTCCCTGGGGCAGATGGAATCTTCCAGATAATGCGACATACTCACACGGGTAAAAATGTCCGACAGTGGTTGGAAGATCACGACCAAGACTTCCAAGTACTTCCCTTCCCCTCTAGTTTGCCAGACTGAAACCCAATTGAGCATCTGTGGGACCACCTCGATCGTCTTGTTCGCTCTATGGACCCTCCCCCACGCACCCTCCAGCAAATGTAGGATGCACTGCAGTCAGCATGGCTCCATCTACCTGAGGCAACCTACCAGCACCTTATTGAGTCACTCCCAGCCAGTCTAACTGCTGTCTGTTCTGCACACGGCGGTTACTCTGGATATTAGCTGGTGGTCATAATAAGGTGACTCGACTGTGTATATCAGAAATGAAAGAAGACAAAACAAGAAAAAGTATAAAAAAAACAAGGAACACCACTGCTAACTCGAACAACAACTGCAGCCCCCCCCCCCCCGACGACCCAAAGCAATACATTCCCGCTATAAAAAAAAGACTGTAACAGAATGGTGAACACAATTTAAAAATGCATTTTAATGCCACTTTGTGTTTTTAACTAAAACAGGAAATAAAAAGAGACACGGCGCCACATGGTGCAAAGTAAAAGTGAGACAGGGCAAGGGAGCAAACTTTGTTTAGAAAAACGCTCACCTGGCCCAAAAGACACAGTGTGTCAAAAGGGTAGTAGTAAGGCTGCTGCTGCCAGGTCCAAATCACATCAAATGAGAATTTGTTGTCCAAAGGATAGTTGTAAAAGATAAAAAATAGGACTAACGGCGCTGCACGGATGAACAGAGGGATGGACGACTTGGATAAACATAAAGCAAAGTTTAATGTGTTTTTAACCCATTCCCTCTTCGGCCACTTTTGACCTTCCTGACAGAGCTTAATTTTTCAAATCTGACATGTTTCACCTTATGTGGTAATAACTTCGGAATGTTTTACCTATCCAAGCGATTCTGAGATTGTTTTCTCGTGGCACATTAGACTTTAAGTTAATGGTCAAATTTGGTCGATACATTCAGCATTTGATTTTGAAAAACACCAAAATTTAGCAAAAAAAATTGCAAAAATTTGCATTTTTCTAAATTTAAATCTATCTGCTTGTAAGACAGATAGTAATACCACATAAAATAGTCACTAATTAACATCCCCATATGTCTACTTTAGATTGGCATAGTTTTTTGAACATTCTTTTATTTTTCTAGGACATTATAAGACATAGAACTTTAGCAGCAATTTCTCACTGTTACGAAGGGTCTGTGGACCCATTGGGCCGTACCGCCTTGGCGGTAAGGCAGCTGGCCCACAGGGAGCAGGTGATTGTCTATAGTTCTATAGGTACCTGTGGCAGCTCAGACAGCAGCAGAGCAGGCTCGGCTGGGACTGAGGTAGCAGGCGGACGTCAGGCAAGGTTAAGCAGGTCAGACGTGGAAGTAGCGCAGCACAACTTTGGCACAGCTCCGTGCTAGACCAGGAAGGTATGGATTGCTAGGAACAGGAACTGGAAATAAGTATAGGGACAGGGACTGGAACAGGAAATACACTAGGAGGCCATCACATAGACAAATTATAGGTAACACAATAACACTCAGGCATAGAACTAGGGGGCTGGACCCCTCTTAAAGGTCCAGTGTACTCACGGGTCAAAGTTTGTCCATGAGGTCCGGTGCGCGTGCTGCCCCTTTAAAAGCAGGCACGAGCGTGCGTGTGCACCCTACGGGATCCGGCAGAGGTGAGTGGACATGAGCGCTGGCGTCTTCTGAGGAGGAGGCTGGGGCCAGCACTTGCCGACTTGTGGCTGCGGCTGTCAGGGGGAGGTTGGAGCTGACAGCCCGCAGCCACGGACAGTACAGTATCCCCCCTCTTACGCAACCTCTTCTTGGGACCAGAGCAAAAGAGAATCTTCTTCAGAAGAGTAGGGGCATTGAGGTTCTTCTCTGGCTCCCAGGATCTCTCTTCAGGACCAAACTCCCTCCAATCTACCAAATAAAACGTGTTTCCTCTCACTCTCTTGGTGTCCAAGATCTCCTTGATCTCAAAGATGTCCGAGAGGCCGCTGGAGGCAACCGCAGGGCTGGGAGTCTTGGAATAGCGGTTCAGGATCACAGGTTTCAGGAGGGAGACATGAAAGAAGTTGGGAATTCTGAGGGTAGGAGGCAGCCGAAGCTTGTAGGCGACAGGATTGATCTGCTGCAGAACCTCGAATGGTTCAAGGAACCTGGGGGAAAATTTACATGATAGTACCCTCAGACGCATATTCCTGGGCAACAGCCAGACCTTAGTGCCAGGAAGAAACCGAGGAGTCTCTCTTCTCCTTGTGTCAGCCTTCCGTTTCATGCGGTCCACTGCCATTAGGATGGAGGATCGAGTCTGCTGCCAGATCTTCAAAAAGTCTCTAAACGTGGAGTCAGCTGCAGGTACCTCGGAAGTATCAGGCACCGGGAGAGGAATTTGTGGGTGCTGGCCATAGACAATGCAGAACGGTGTAGTCCTAGTAGACTCGCTGGTGTGATTATTGTAGGAGAATTCCGCCCACGGGAGCAGCTGCACCCAGTCATCATGTTGCTTGGAGATGAAGTGGCGTAGGTAGTTCTCCAAAATCTGGTTGATCCTCTCGACCTGACCATTAGACTGAGGATGGTAGGCAGAAGAAAAGTCCAACTTCACGCCAAGAAGTCCGCAGAGGGCTCTCCAGAACCTCGAGGTGAACTGAACCCCCCGATCAGACACAATATGCTGCAGCAAGCTGTACAGGCGGAAGATGTGTTGGATAAATAACTTGGCCAACTGAGGAGCAGAAGGAAGACCGGTCAGAGGAACGAAGTTGGCCATCTTCGAAAATCGGTCCACCACCACCCAGACAGCACTGCATCCAGCAGAGAGAGGCAGGTCCATGATAAAGTCCATCGCTATATGCTGCAAGGGAGCATTGGGCACAGGCAATGGCTGGAGCAGACCAGCAGGTCTGGAGTGGGTGGCCTTGTTGGCTGCACATACAGCACAGGAAGAAACGAAGTCCACAATATCCTTGGGCAGAGTGGGCTACCAGAAATGACGAGCAATCAAATCCCAGGTCTTACGTAACCCCGCGTGACCTGCCAGTCTAGAGGAGTGACCCCAGCGGAGGATTCTGCCACGATCAGCCAGGCGCACAAAAGTCCTCCCTGGTGGAGTGTCCCCAATTTTCAGGGGATTGGCCGAGACAATGCAAGATGGATCGATAATGTTCTGTGGATGGACTCTCAATGGTGTCTTCTGTCTCGAAAGACCTGGACAAGGCATCGGCCCTCACATTCTTGTCGGCCGGACGATAATGAAGCTCAAACTGGAACCTTGCAAAGAACAGTGACCACCTGGCCTGACGAGGGTTCAGCCGTTGGGCCGTCTGGAGGTAGGTCAGATTCTTGTGGTCCGTAAAAATCAAAATCGGATGAGCTGCGCCCTCTAGTAGATGTCTCCACTCCTCCAGAGCCAATTTGATGGCCCGTAACTCCTGATCTCCAATCGAGTAGTTGCGTTCTGCGGAACAGAAGAGCTTGGAAAAGTATCCACACACCCTTGACTTGCCCTTGGGACCTCTCTGGAACAGGAGTGCACCAGCACCGACAGAGGATGCGTCCACCTCTAACGAGAACTGCAGAGAGACATCCGGATGATGGAGGATAGAGGCTGACGTGAAGGCACTCTTCAGGCTATTGAATGCGGACTCTGCCTCGGGAGTCCACACCTTGGCGTTCATACCCTTCTTAGTAAGGTTAGAGATGGGAGAAGTCAGTGAGGAATAAACTGCCTGTAAAAATTAGCAAATCCCAGACAGCGCTGTATGGCCCTCAAGCCTTGAGGGCGTGGCATATATAATATGTGAGGAGTACATCAGGGCATAATAAGAGGGAATAATAATGAGGTAAATAATACAATTATCCATAGATGTGTGGTATGCTGTGGTATGCACAGGCCAGTGTTACACTGATAAACGGTTTTCTTTCTTATCCCCCTTTTGTAACACTCTGCACCTTTTGGGGACTTTTTCTTCTTTGTAGTTTGGGAAGTTTTGCTGGGAAAGTGTTGCGCTGGTATAATACAGGCGCCCTCGCAACCGGCGGATGTGCTATGTCCCTTCCCTTCCTAGTTCCTAAATGCTATGGCCCTGAAACTGAAGAAATGTTCCCCTCCGGCCTGACATTGAGATATTTTTTCATCACCGCATTACTAGTGCCATAACTTTTTATTTTTTGGTTGATGGAGCAGTGTGCGGGCTCTTTTTTTGCGATACGGGCTGTAGATTTTTATTGGTACCATCTTGGAACACATACGACTTTTTGGTCACTTTTAATTTCATTTTTTGTTATAGGAGATTACCAAAAACAAGCAATTCCGGAATAGTATTTTATTGATATTTTTTGGGCATTCAGAGTGCGCCATAAATTACATGTTAACTTTATTCTGCGGGTCAATACGATTACGGCGATATCAAATTTATATAGTTTTTTAAATGTATTTCAGCTTTTGCACAATAAAATCACATTTTTTTATTAAATCATTTATTTTCTGTGTTAATAAAATGGGAAAAAGGCAGTTTGGCTTTTTTTTACTTGAAACTTGTTTGTTTTTATTGTTTTACAACATTTTCATTAACTTTTTTTTACTTTTTTACTTGTACCACTAGGGGACTTGAGGGCCTGATGCCTCGATCGCTACTCTAATACACTGCACTACATACGTAGTGCAGTGTATTAGCGCTGTCAGTTATTCACTGACTGCAAACCTATGAGGACCCGTTGAGGCGGGTCCTCATCGGCTTCCGTAGAAGGAAGACACGGAAGCCATTGCTTGGCCTCAGATTGCCATAGCAACCCAGAGATTGCGTCGCTGGGTTGCCGGTCGGGTTAAAACCCATCAGATGCTGCGCTCTATTGAGCGTAGCATCTGAGGGGTTAATCAGCCGGATCGGAGAATAGCTCCAGTCCTGGCAGTTTCAGGAGGTTGCCAGCTGTATAATACAGCTGTCACCATGCGGTGATGGTGCCGGCTCTGCTTCTGAGCCCGCACCATCACCGCAACGTAACTGTACTGCTGTTTGCGGGAACACCTTCCCGACAGCGCCGTATATATACTGTTGGGAAGGGGTTAAATAAAACCAGAAAATAAAATAGAAAACATTTGTCACTTTTTCGCTTTCTTTTTTTTTTACATTTTCTCCCGATAACATGCAAAAAAAAGAAAAATAGTACTATACAAATAGAATAAAAATAAAGCCTCATGTATCACGAAAGAAAAAAAAATAATTTAAAGGAGTTGTCTGGGCATGGGGCGGTTTTTCAGACTGATGACCTATCCACAGGATAGGTCATCAGTATATGATCGGTGGGGGTCTGCCACCCGAACCCCGCACCAATCAGCCGTTTCAGTGTTTGTATGAAACACTGTAATAAATAGGTAAAATAATGAAATTTAGAGTTTACCTCATGAATCTTTTAATTGAGGTATTTGTAATGTTTACAAAGACATCATGTTCACCTATTAGACAAGATCATCTTCAATATTTTTCTAACAATATAAGTTTTGAATAATTCATTGTGCGGTAACTTTTATAAGTTTGCATGTTGTTAAGCTTCACAGACCTATTCAACTACCACTAAATTAATTGGACTGTTTTGCTTAGATGTTCTGTATTAGGTCATGTTTTCTTTTTCTTCTGTCTTGCCAAAGGAGATTATTCTAAAGTGGCGACTAATGGCTTGTAATTGTTTTAATTAAAACTAAATTCAGAATTTTCAATATTTAACCTTGAGTTTGAATTTGACCAGCTGTCATGCTGGTACAATTAAAAAGTGTGGGAGAAAAATGTTTGACTTGTTTCTATGAAAAGCTTAAAAGAATGGAACCATTATTGGAAAAAACACACATGAACTGTCTACTTAAACAGAAACACTTAACTAGTAATGCTTAATTAATGAGAAAATGATTTCACCCACTGCACACACAAAACAGCATGAAACAATTTAAGCATCAGATAGAACTTTGTGTTCAGTGAGCATGAAAAAAAAAATGATAGAAAGATGAAAACTAGGACATAAGCTAAAGAATATCAACTCGAGCCTCTTCTCCTTTCTCACTAAAAAGTTACATGAAAAGCTGGAACCGGGCAGTAAAAGTAAAAATTCCTTGCAAACCAAACCAAAGTCCTGACAACTTGGATGCTACTGAGTTGTAATTATTGGCAAAGTCATCAATTACAGAAAGACAGGATGTCTAGACATTTTGAATTACTTAATGGGAAGGTGAGAAGCATAAACAAACACTAATGTTAATACAAACTTGCTTGCAGTAAAGTACATTCTTATTTCAAAAGTTTATTTTTTCAAACAAGCAAAACCTTTAAAAAAAAACAAAAAACAAACAAACAACTGAATGACCTAGGATGACTTCCTGAAAAGGGTGTATATTGTGTAAAAAAAAATATTTATATCTTATATGAGCAATTTATTATACACTTTCATATCCATATATTTACTTCCCTGTGTCATCCAAGCAGCAATCAGCAAGTACAATATAATTATGGTTTCTGATGAATATACTGTGGTAAAAATCAAATACATACAGAGCATGCTAATGACCACACGTTTGGCAATAAAGGTTATTTTTCTGTTTGTCGATGGCCATTTTTGTGGTCTGCAACTTATTTACACGGCAAATGTAGTGGAGTTCATGTTTAAAGATCAACAATAATGTACTGAGACTGAGTTACTATTTTCAAGATTAAAACTACATATCTTTGCTCCTGTAGACTATTATTATTATTATTATTATTATCATTATTATTTATTTTATAGTGCCATTAAATTTCAGGGCGCTGGACATATTAAATGCAGAAGGGTTTAAATATATAACATATAGACAAGTGATAAAAACAAGTAAGTCCAATATAGATAAGGTTATTGAGTGACAGAATGGTACAGCAGAGGAGTGGACGCTGCTCGCGGGGGCTTACAATCTCCAAGGAACAGGGGGAAGAGACAGTAGGCGAGAGTATAAGCTGCTTATAGAGTTGTGTAGTAAAGTCAGGTTTATTGCAATTAATGAAGAAAGAGAGTTTAGAATTTTTGCACTCAAACAATTAAAGTAGATAAATCCACCTGGAAAAGAACGCTTAAAAAACAATTTTAATATTAGATCCTTAAAATAGGCTAGACTAGCCAATATATTCCTAAAGATACAAGGCTAACCAGGTACGTAAAGACTAGATAAGTGTACCAATATTGGGTAATAATCCACCTAAGGTTCAATTATTGTAACACTACCCCAAATATCTAGCTAAAAATATAACAGCTGTCCCTACCTGGACTAAATAGCAAATTGTGCAATCACACTGAACGAGGATCTGATACCTAGAAGAGTCTGCAATCACACTCAATAGCGAAAAAGCAACACCTAAGACACAGTGTGCATTCACATTAACCCCTTAATGACCGCCGATACGTCTTTTTACGGCGGTCATTAGTGGGCTTTATTCTAGAGCGCCGCCAAACTACGTCGCTGCTGTAGAATAAAGTAAACAGAGCAGGGAGCCGTGAAATCTCCCTGCTCTCAGCTGCCAGAGGCAGCTGAGGGCTGGGAGCGTCCCTGCTCTGCCGGGTGAGATCGATATTAGTATCGATCTCACCCGTTTAACCCCTCAGATGCGGTGCACAATAGCGAGCACCGCATTTGAATGGTTTTGGAGAGAGGGAGGGAGCTCCCTCTCATCTCACTGATACCCGGCGATAAAATCGCCGAGTGTCTGTGTCTTCTATGGCAGCCGGGGGTCTAATAAAGACCCCCAGGTCTGCCTGGAGCGAATTCCTGCTAGATCATGCCGCAGGCATGACCTAGCAGATGCCTGTCCGTTTTAAACGGACAGGCAGTAATACACTGCAATACAAAAGTATTGCAGTGTATTATAATAGCGATCGGAGGATAGGGAAGTCCCCTAGTGGGACTAGTAAAAAAGTAAAAAAAGTTTAATAAAGTTAATTTAAAAAAAAAGTGAAAAAAAAAAAATGAAAAACCCAGCTTTTCCCCTTACAAAATGCTTTACTATTAAAAAAAACTACAATAAAGCAAAAAAGTTACACATATTTGGTATCGCCGCGTCCGTAACGACCCCGACTATAAAGCTGTTACATTATTTAACCCGCACGGTGAACGTCGTAAAAAATAAAATAAAAAACAATGGAAAAATTGCTGTTTTCTGTTAATCCTGACTTTAAAAAAATGTGATAAAAAGTGATCAAAAAGTCGCATCTACTCTCAAATGGTACCAATAAAAACTACAAGTCGTCCCGCAAAAAACAAGACCTTATACAGCTATGCCGACGCAAAAATAAAAAAGTTACAGCTCTTTGAATGTGACAATGTAAAAATGTAAAAAATGGCTTGGACATTAGGGCCCAGAATGCAAGCAGGGGGAAGGGGTTAAAATAAGCCACAGCACATAGGAATATTGTGCATTAACACTCATAGACAACAGCGGTGCACCTATAGCGATAGTGTGCATTCACAGGCTAAGGGTATGTTCACACGCCTACTAAACAAAGGGAAAACAGCTCCTGATTTTCAGCCATTTTTTAAATCAAACTCGTGTTTTTGGCGGCGTTTTTTACGGCCGTTCTTGGAGCTGTTTTTCTATAGAGTCAATGAAAAACGGCTCCAAAAACGTTCCAAGAAGTGATATGCACTTCATTTTGGCGGGCGTCTTTTTACGTGCCGTTTTTAGAAAATTGCCGCGTAAACGCCCCGTCGGAGCAGAACGCCGTATTTCCCATTGAAACCAATGGGCAGATGTTTGGAGGCGTTCTGCTTCCGATATTTCAGCCCTTTTTGGGACGTTTACGTCCTGAAAAACGGCTGAAAACACTGCGTGTGAACATACCCTTAGGGCAGATTCAGACAAACATTGCGTTTTTGCGTGCGTAAACAACGCTGCGTTTTGCGCGCGCAAAAACCACTTGACAGCTGCGTGTGTCATCCATGTATGATGCGCGGCAGCGTGATTTTCGCGCAGCCGCCATCATAGAGATGAGGCTAGTCGACGCCCGTCACTGTCCAAGGTGCTGAAAGAGCTAACTGATCGGCAGTAACTCTTTCAGCACCCTCGACAGTGAATGCCGAACACAATATCGAGAAATCTGTTCAAAGAAAAGAAAAAGTTCGTACTTACCGAGAACTTCCCTCCCGGCCGTTGCCTTGGTGACGCGTCCTTGGTGACGCGCCTCTCTTGACATCGGGCCCCACCTCCCTGGATGACGCGGCAGTCCATGTGACCGCTGCAGCCTGTGCTTGGCCTGTGATTGGCTGGAGCTGTCACTTGGACTGAATTGTCATCCCGGGAGGTCAGACAGGAGGAAGAAGCCGGGAGTTATCGGTAAGTCAGAACTTCGTTTTTTTTTACAGGTTCATGTATATTGGGATCGGAAGTCACTGTCCATGGTGCTGAAACAGTTTAACTCTTTCAGCACCCTGGACAGTGACTATCTCCTGACGTTGCGTACCGGAAATTTTATTGCCGGGTTCGGCCAAAACGAGTTCGGCCGAACCCGGTGAAGTTCGGTTCGGTTGTCCGGGTTCGCTCATCTCAAAGACACTCCGTTTGGATGTTTGGAAACAGAAAAGCACGTGGTGCTTTTCTATTTACATTCATCCTTTTGACAGCTGGTGCGCTGTTTCAGTCGGTTCGCACGGAAGTGCTTCTGTGCGACCTGCGTGGTTTTCACGCACCCATTGACTTCAATGGGTGCGTGATGAGCGAAATACGCGGAGATATTGAACCTGTCGCGTTTTGTACGCAGCGAACATAACGCTGCGCAAAAATCACGCACTGTTTGAAGTGCCCCATTGACTTCTATAGGGCTGTGCGTGGCGCGCGAAAAAAACGCGGCCTGCACGCACGAAAATCACGTTCGTGTGAATCCCACCTTAGAATGATGAAAGTGAAGTGAATGACTTTTCAGTTGACAGGTTCACATGACGTGTATTTGACACGTTTTTTTTGCGCATTTTACATGCCTCTCCGGCTAAATGTCTTTATCCCTCCATCCTGCTGACAGTCTCCTCCCAGGATCACCACCCAATACTGCGGAACGTCTCCTCCAGCATCCCCACCCAATCTTGCTGACAGTCTCCTCCAGCGTCACCATACAATCTTGCTGATAGTCTCCTCCATCATCACCACCCAGTCTTGCTGACAGTCTCCTCCAGCGTCACCATACAATCTTGCTGTCTGTCTCCTCCATCATCACCACCCAATCTTGCTGACAGTCTCCTCCAGCGTCACCATACAATCTTGCTGACAGTCTTCTCCAGCGTCACCATACAATCTTGCTGTCAGTCTCCTCCATCATCACCACCAAATCTTGCTGACAGTCTCCTCCAGCGTCACCATACAATCCTGCTGACAGTCTCCTCCAGCGTCACCATACAATCCTGCTGACATTCTCCTCCAGCATCACCACCAAATCTTGCTGACAGTCTTCTCCAGCGTCACCATACAATCCTGCTGACAGTCTCCTCCAGCAGCACCACCCAATACTGCTGACAGTCTCCTCCAGCATCACCATGCAATGCTGCTGACAGTCTCCTCCAGCATCACCATACAATCCTGCTGACAGTCTCCTCCAGCATCACCACCCAATACTGCTGACAGTCTCCTCCAGCATCACCATACAATCCTGCTGACAGTCTCCTCCAGTGTCACCATACAATCTTGCCGACAGTGATGCTGAGGGAGACTGTCAGCAGGATTGTATGGCGGCGCTGGAGGAGACTGTCAGCAAGATTGTATGGGGACGATGGAGGAGACTGTCAGCAGGATTGTATGGTGATGCTGGAGGAAACTGTCAGCAAGATTGTATGGTGACAGTATAACCGAAAAGGGATATAGTAGTGATCCCCCACCAATTGTAGATAATTTATATATCAGACCAATATAGTACTATAAGGGGGCGGATCAGAAAACACAATGTTTTGCCTGCATCAAAACTAGATATCTAGACCGAAAAAGAACAAGGATGCAATAACGCATGAAAATTTATCAAGATATAAAAAATATATATTTTATTGTTGAACATATAAAATAGAATGTATAAAAAGGTCCACAGACACACTAACAGAAAGACGGACATCACATAAACTCCTGCTAGAGAGTAGTACATATCATATATACAGGTTATCCCTTTTCGGTTATACTGTCACCATACAATCTTGCTGACAGTTTCCTCCAGCATCACCATACAGTCCTGCTGACAGTCTCCTCCATCGTCCCCATACAATCTTGCTGACAGTCTCCTCCATTGTCCCCATACAATCTTTCTAACAGTCTCCTCCGCAGTAGAGGAGACTGTCACACCACTCTATGATAGGAATAACCATCTGCTGCTGACAGTCTCCTCCCCGACCTCCTGCTGACGGATACCTCACCTCCTCACCCGATCACAGTCCGCACACCGTCCACACTGACAATACATCTAGCGACTGGGGGGGGCATCGGGGGGGCCCGCCGAGGGGGCAGTCGGGGGGGCCATAGGGGGGCCTGCCGGGGTCACGAGAGCAGGGCTCTGTAAGAGAGAGAGAGAGGGACAGACAGAGACACACACAGCTTACCTGTAGTGCAGCCGGTCTTCATAATGGCACCTGCTATCTCTCTACAAACCAGCTTCTCTGCTGTGTGACTCTGAACTGCGTCTGCGCAGTACAGAGCCAGTTAGCAGAAGCAATGAACGGCTCACGTTCACTGTGTCCTATGCACTGTGCTGCCGTATTCCATCTCTGTATGTGTCGTTAAGAGACACATACACAGATGAAATAAAACATGGCAGCCCCCGATACAGTAAGAAAGTGTCAATAAAAAAAAACTTTGTGTGTGAAAAATTAAATAAAGTCAATATAATATTTTATTAAATAAAAACACATAAATTAATTAAAAAAAAAATCATGTTCCTTTAAGCCCATTTGGTTGTAATGTATTAAGTTTACTGATCCATTCAACTTCTTGTCTTCTAAGCAATTTCTCCCTGTCTCCCCCTCTCCCAAGGGGTGGTATATGGTCAATGATGAAAATCGGAGATGATTAATCCTATGTTGAGTTTCACAAAAGCATCTGGTTATTGCTATGTACCCTTTTAAACCCTTTAAGTAGGTGATGCTTATATTTGAGAGGATTTGTTTAATACTATATGATCTGGATCATTTGAATTGCATTGTTTTATACTAAATGTTTGTTTGTAATCACCGTAACATTGACACTATGCTTAATAATATGATGTATCTACATATGTAGTTAATTGTTCACTTTTAGTGTTTATTATATGTACATTTTTAGTCTTAACGCCACCCATTGTGGGTTGTATAAATGCAGGGGTGTAGCTAAAGGCTCATGGGTCCGGGTGCAAGAATTCAGCTTGGGCCCCCCTACCACTCCCCAACTCCACCATCATCATCAGACCTCTGCACGCCTATGCCCAGACGCCTTGCCCAACAGCCACCATAGTATAATGCCCCCAAACAGTATAATGCCCCATAATGTATAATGCCCCCCCATAACAGCCCCATACCGTATAATGCTCCCCATATCAGCCCCCTATACAGTATGATTCCCCCATATCAGCCCCCATGCAGTATAATGCTCCCCATCTTATCAGTCCCCATGCAGTATAATGCCCCCCCCCGCAATATCAGCCCCCATACGGTATAATGCCCCCCCATAACAGCCCCATACCATATAATGCTCCCCATACAGTATAATGCTCCCCATCTTATCAGCGCCCATGCAGTATAATGCCCCCCCGCAATATCAGCCCCCATACAGTATAATGCTCCCCCATAACAGCCCCATACCGTATAATGCTCCCCTTACAGTATAATGCCCCCCATCTTATCAGCCCCCATGCAGTATAATGCCCCCCCCCCCCGCAATATCAGCCCCCATACAGTATAATGCCCCTATATGTGCATAATAGAAAAATAACATAATTACTTACCTATCCCCGTTCCCACGTCGGGTGGAGGATCCTTCGCCTCCTCCAGTGAGTGCTATGAGTGACTCGGCGCAGACAGGCGCGATGATGTCGCTGCATCCCGCCTGCCTGCGTCGAGCCGCTCAGGGCACAGTGAATGCTGGATCAAGGAGATGTCAGCTCCTTGCTCCAGAATTGAATGGAACCGGAACCTCCGAGAGTGACTCGCGACCCCCCGGAGGTCTTCACACGAACCCCCAAGGGGGACGCGACACACAGTGTAGGGATATCACAATACCAAAATTTGGACTACGATACCGATACTTCGTTTACTTTGCCATCAGTAATAATGAAAAAAAAAAGTTCTTTTGTTTTCTGATGTGAGGCACGAGGTGTGATGCTGAATTTTGAATGTGCCTCACATTAATAGTAATTAGCCCCATCATGTTTCTCAGTCATAATGGGTTAATGTGTAAGGTACATCATAGGGTTAATTACTGTTAGGGCTCGTTTACACGAGCGTGATATACATCTGTGCAACGCGCGTGCTTTTCATGGGGGCATGCAGACAGTCCGTGAGTTTTGCTCAGCGTGAGTCCGCTGAGCAAAACTCACGACATGTCCTATCTGTGTGCGCTGTTCGTGCATCACGCACCCATTGAAGTCAATGGCTGCGTGAAAATCACGCGTACCACACGGAAGCACTTCCGTGGGACGCGCGTGATTCGCGCAACAGCAGTCAAAAGTATGTTTCCAAACAGAAAAGCACCACGTGCTTTTCTGTTGACAAACATTCAAACGGAGTGTCATCATGATGGCTGCTGCGCGAAAATCACCGCAGCCGTGCATCATATGGGGCTGACACACGTAGCTGTCAAGTGCCTTTTGCGTGCGCAAAACTCAGCGTTTTTTGCGTGCGCAAAACGCACATGCTCGTGTAAATGAGCCCTGCATGTGAGGCACATGGAGGTTAAATTCATCATCGCTCCTCGTGCCCCACAATAAGTGATAGAAAGCAGTTTTTATTTTATTTTTTACAGCGTACACATCATAAATGATGCAAAAAAATTGTTATGTAGGTTATTACGGCCGCGCCAATACTGATTATATGTATATTTTATGTATTGAGACTTATTTTAATGTTTATTTTAAAAAAGAGTATGTGTATTTTTTTTTTATTTAACATTACTTTGTTTTTACTTTATTTTTTAAACTTTAATGTACTGGCATATATCTATATCCCAGTACATTAGCCTGTATACTGATAGTACATAGGCTGTTGTTAGGACATACCTAAGTATGCCCTACCAACAGGAAATATGGTCAGACAGCACTGGGGTCCTTCAATGGACCCTGGGCTGTCTGCCCATATATGGTATGTCCCTCAATCGCATCACAGGAATTCCCTGTGACGCGATCCAGGGGCATCCCCCCTCCTCACTTTCCTCTGAATGCTGCAATCAGATGTGATCGCAGCATTCAGGATAATAGCGGCGGAGAGGAGAGGTTTCTCTGATCTCCGCTGTTATAGAGCGGGGCTGCGGCTGTGTAATACAGCCATAGCCCCGCTCCTGACATGAAGTGCGCGCGCGGTCAGCATGAGGAGATGCGGCCGGCGCTGCACTAATGAGCGGCGGTTCAGGCATTGAGGACAGAACAAAAGGGGGTGTTTTGTAGCGCGCCCGCCATGTTCTGTCTTCAGTGCCGCAGATCATTAGTGCAGCGCCGGCCGAATCACATCATCCTGACGGCGTGCACATATCAGGACACAGGAGCGGGGCAGTGACTGTATTACACGGCCGCAACCCCGCTCTCATACAGTCATGTGTACTATACTGTATTGTGTTGGATTGTGCAGTTTGCGGTGGAGAGAGGAGTGGGGGCTGTGATTTAACGCCCCTCCCCTCTCCACCGCAAACAGCACAATATAACACAATACATTACAAGGCATCACAACACATTACATTACAACACATTACATTACATTACAACACCACACAATACATTACATTACAGACTGCAGCTTACCTGGAGTCCTCCGAACCGACTCTTCCACTCCACTGTCTGGAAGACGTGTCACGTGAGAACACGGTCACATGGTACACTAAGTGTACCATGTGACCATAGTAACCAGGAAGTGTCGGCTTCACGGCACAGAAGATTTATTTAGGAAGCTTGCTGTATGGCAACGGGGGCCCGTGGGCCCCCCAGGCTTAGGGGCCCAGTCACAATTGTGACCACTGCGACCCCTATAGCTACGCCACTGTATAAATATACTGGAACACCTGTGTTTTACTGTTTGAGAAATCCTGCATTGAGCAGCTGAAATGTTGCACCCTTTGCACATATGGGTGAATAAAATATTTTTTTTAGATTTTTACTCTGGAGTGCTACCTCTTTTCCTTGGTCTGTCTACGTTTGTGGGATCTACAGGTCGGATTCCTGGAGGCTGGCATCCTTTTGGCCCCTGTGAGGTCTTGTTCTGCTGTGCTGCCCATATCTCTACTGCTGTATGTTTACGGCGCTGCCATGTGTGTATGCCTAGAGGCAGTGCTTAATATGCTGCCTGTCTGTTTTTCACAGACAGGCATTATACACTGCAATATAGATGATTGCATGGTCAATTTAAAAGTATCAAAAAGTATAAAAATTCATCAAAAATTCCTATCTACCCAATAATAGTACCAATGAAGACTACAATTTTTCCAGCAAAAAATAAGCTCACATGATGCTCCGTCAACCGTGGATTTAAAACAAATGATGCCCCTCAGAATGAGAATTTTTAACTTTGGTATCGCTGTAATTGTAATGACCTGCAGAATAAAGTTAAAATGTGATTTATACCACACTGAAAATGCCAAAATAAATGGCAGAATTGCAGTTTTTTTCATTCCCCACCACCAAAAAAAATAAATAAAAGTTTTTCAATAAAATGTATGTGCCCCAAAATAGTGGCATTAACAATTCCAACTCATCAAAAGAGTTTTTAATGAGCAAAGTAGTAAAACAATCTAAAAAACAAATCTTAAATGTCATATTGGATAATTGTAATGACATTCAGACTAAAGTCACTTATACCACATGGCAAACACCTTAAAAACGAAATCCAAGAATAAATGGCAGAATTGCTGCCGCCCTTCACCCAAAAAAAAAAGAAAATGTATGAAAAGTTGTTCAATACAACATACGTACCCCAAAGGAGTGACAATAAAAAATATAACTCGCACCAACAAAAAAAATAGAGCCCTTATATGGCTAGATCGAAGAAAAAAATGCAAAAGTTAGACCATTTTGAGAATGCAGTGATGAAAGAACAATTGTTGATTCCTCAAGGACCAAAATAGAAGCATTCTTAGGCCGAGTTCCCACACAGGGTAAATGCTGCAGAATTTCCGCAACAGAATTCTGTGCAGAAATTACGCAGCATTTACATTAACAGCAAAGTGAATGAGATTTAGAAAATCTCATGCCCACTCTTGGGGAAAAAACCTGCAGCATTTTTGTTGCTTCTCTGTTGCAAGTTTTCCCCATTGAATTCAATGGGAATGCAAAACCTACAACAAATAACCAAGTGTTGTGGCTTTTGAGGCGGAAATGCTGCGATTCCGCCACAAAAATCGTAAGAAAGAAAAAAAGAAGCTTTTTTTTTCCATTTAAAATGACTAAAAAAAGCTTATACTTACCACCTGGGCATTTTCATAGCGATGCTGTCCTAAGATCTTCTTCCAGGCCGGGCTAATGAGATGACGTTTCATGCCATGTGACTCCTGTAACCAATCACAGGCTGCAACTGTCACATGCACTGCAGTGTCATTCCAGAAGGCCGAACTAAATTTTTCTCTAACGCTGCTTCCACAGTGGAAATTCCACTAAAAAACCTGTTTTCGGATGGAATGTGCTGCGGGTTCTAGGTCAGATACGCTGCATAGTTTTACGCAGAGTATCCGTCCCGTAGGAACCCGACCTTAAGGTGGAAAAGGGAGGACCTTTACTTTAAAGAATCAGGCTTAAAGGATTCAAACATGTAAAGCAGACTTGGCATAGTCATGCCCTAACCAGGCATTCACAAAGAGAAAGGACATATTGTGAATGTTAGAAGGCAAAATAAATGAATCCGTCATCTGATGTTACATTTATGGAGCGCATATGATTTAGATGGAAGGTAAATTTCTATATATTATTATTGTTTTTTTCCAATATCATAATCTCTTTAATTGCACTTTGTAAATACAAAATGAATCAGTAGCATTAGCACTCAAAAAAATGAAGACAAGATAAAATCGAATAAGTGGCGTGTTAAATGTGGCTGATTTAAGTTCGACACAAAGCTGTCTCGACTCAAGGGACTTTATAAAGCTAAAATATTTAGCTAGGGAAAAATTCTCATTACAAAGTCATTAATAATATTAATTGAATGTAACTAAGTCAAAGAAATAGAAGGAATAAAGTTTGCAGATAAGGAATGTTGCCATAAGCTATGCTTGAGAATGAAATCTTGTAGGAAATATGAAAATGTGCAGTTAACTTCCCATTCAAACTAATAAATTGTGCACATTCAAACAAGAGAATGAATTAATCACTGTAATTAATCTATGTAAAACAGAGCCTTCAATTTTCAGAATTGTTAATAAGAAGAGTTCTAAAATCTAAACTGTGTGGTTGTTCTTCCTCACGATGCTATGAATACAACAATTACAGCATTTAAAAGTAGTTTTTCCGCCTATCTGGTCAATGTCCTTGACAGATCAAAACCTCGGAAACTGCATTTGTCATCCATTTTATAAGTTATGATGGCTGTGAAAAAAATGAAAAATGTGATGGAGTAATGAAGAATCTCTTGTTCTTTTGCCCTCTGTTATCAAGTAAAGTCTTTTATCAAGTGTTCCCCTTTTCTTCTTTGAACATCAGAACTTTCAGAAAATTCCAATTATGAGTTTGCCATGTAGCATTCAATTTGATATGAGCTACAGATGTAGCAGAGCTAAGTTTGTCATTTAACTATCACTTTCGTGCACTGTGACACCTCTTTAAGATAACTCAATAGATTTACTTACAGCCATAAAACGCAACAGATGATATTATAGCCAGTTCTGCTAATTGACAGACTCCGCTCTGGGAATTATCGAGATCAGCCCTGTTATAGCTGTAAATTATGTCTTAATAAAATAACGTTTATAAAACAAACTAAGCTCATAAAACTATCACATCCCTAACTATCACTAGCACATCCAGCTGTAAAATAAGCACAAATATAAGTATATCTAAATAAAGAGAAGCTCCTACTAAAAAAAATAAAAAATATAAAAGAATAATACAGACGCTGTAAAGCTGTAAGGTAGCAGTGGAACATGTTTTCTTGGTGCCCAAGTCAGCGTTTCAGAATGTGCCCCCCTCCTTGGTCTCTGAAGTTCACCATGATAGTTGTTAGATAAACTATGACTTATTTGTCCTTGTCGCCGTTCATCGTCCACTGGCATCTACAGCATTATCAGCAGCTCAGACAGAGCACCCTAGACAGCTGCTCCATCTCATCCCTGATCTAAAGGTGCTCAAAAAGGCCACCTATGGTAGTTGCTCCTTGTTAGGCCATGGTTTTTGGACCTGCGGGAATATTCAGCTGCAATAAAGAACTGCAGAATGGCTCAATAATATTTATGATCAAATCTGCACTTGTCCATGTTGGGAACTGAGCACAATTTTCATGGAACTCATTTCTATCCTGTAAAGGCAAAAATCCTTGACACAAACACAACATTTGCTGCTTTCAGGAAGTAAGACACCAGGGGCATAACCAGGGAGCGACGGGCAACATGTCTGCACCCCCGTGTGTCCCCCTCCATTCAGAACATCCTAGATCAATTCTCTCCCAGATCAGCATATCATATATATACGCTCGTGTGAATCCGGCCTAAGGGTGCCGCAGAAGTCCTTGACACACCTGTCTAGTTTCCCAGTTCCAGCTGATTTGTAGTGAAGAAAGGTTAAAAATGGATAATATGCATCTTTTTCTGGACTGCACTCCCCATTAGGATAAAATGAATCCAGATAATTTAGATTTTAAAATAATGAAAGTCACTTTTTTTTTAATTTTAATTTGTTATGGGGTTAAATACCTTTTTCAGACAATGCCAAGATAAAATAGCAAAGACATAGGTGTCACTACATATCAAAAAAAGCGCTTAGTCAGGGTTAAAGGTCAACAGTAAGGGCTCATTCAGAGGAGCATGTATGTTGTCCGTGTGATGGCCGTTAAAACAGCGTCACATGGACTCATGTATTTCAATGGGGCCGTTCACACAATGAAATGTGAAGGGTTCGTGAAAAAATAGGACATGTCCTATTCTCTTTTGTGTCACACATCCCTCCATAGACTCTAGTCTATGGGGGATCCGTGACAACGCGTCCGTGGTTAGCTACGCTTGTCTGAATGTAGCCTAAAACCATGGGGTACAAAGGTAACAGTCTACAAAGACATACATTTTACAGATCATATCACAGTAGTATTCATTAATAACATGCATCTAGGTTTATGCATAACATTTGTGCCCTGTTGAGGCCATAAGAGGTAATAGTATTTAATTTATAGATCCAATACATCTCCCTCTTTTTGAGGCATTTATAACTACAGTATTTGAAATTGTCGTTACATTTGCAGGCTACTGTAGTGTGTCCTGAGAAACTGAGGCAGATATACTACTAAATATTTGGAAGCAAATTTGAAGTTGTGGCTTACTAGACACTTTTTAAAAGTGCCTTGAAAAGGGTTTGACTTAATGGGAAAGGGATGTGGCTTACTGGTGAGGGGGTGGCTTAAAATGCACCAAAGTGTACCGAAAATGCACTAAAAAACGAGCACAAAATTCTGGTGCAAAATAAGCCAAGTTAAAGGTGGTATACGGAAAAGAAAAGTTTCTAACATGTCATGCAAGATGCGTCAAAATTATCATACGGCGCATTTTATGACTGCCTGGTCTAAGTTTACGCTGCCTAACTATTATACAGCATTAGTAAATGTAAGCCACTATGTTTTAGTGTATTCATATTCTAAATTGGATCTATGTGTCATGTTGGGTACGTGGACCCACTGGACCGTACCGCCTTGACGGTATGGCAGCTGGCCAACAGAACACAGGTCACATTCTGTAGTTCGTATAGTGTACCTGTGGTAGCTCAGACAGTAGCAAGACAGGCTCGGCTGGGACTAGGCAGCAGGCAGGCGTCAGGCATGGTGTAGCAGGACAGGCGTAGTACTCAGCACAGCAGGACTTCAGCTCAACACGGCACTTGACCAGGATAGCACGGGATACAGGTTACCGGTTGCAGGAACGGGAAATACTGGGAACAGGAAAACACTTAGGAGACCATTTGCATAGACAGACTAGGATAACGACAACAAGGCTCAGCAGGGGCGTAGCTAAAGGCTCATGGGCCCCGATGCAAGAATTCTTACTGGGCCCCCCCCCCCCGCAAACTTCTCATGGCCGACGCTCCGCAGCTTTCAGCTGCATCACTGGGTCTCCTAAGTGACCCAACAATGCAGCACTAGCAGCCGGGGGCGTCACTAAGGCTGGGTTCACACACCCTATTTACGGACGTAATTCGAGCGTTTTAGCATTGAATTACGTCCGAAAATGCGGCTCAAAAGCGTTGGCAAACATCTGCCCATTCATTTGAATGGTTCTTACGATGTTCTGTGCCGACGGTCATTTTTTTTGACGCGCCGCTGTCAAAAGGCGGCGCGTGAAAAAAGACGCCCGCGTCAAAGAAGTGCCTGTCACTTCTTCAGGCGTAAATGGAGCCGTTTTCCATGGAAAAACAGCTCCAATTACGTCCGTAATGGACGCAGCGAAAGACGCCTGCACATGCCTTTACGGTGCTGTTTTCTCCTGAAAACAGCACCATAATTTCAGCCGTAACAGACGCTGCCGTGTGAACATACCCTCAGGGCTTAAAATGTCAGGGAAATAGCCCCAATACATATGTGTCCGCCCAAAAAAAAGTGTGTATATGAGACAGCATAGCATATCTATAGCACTACGACCCTATAAACTATGGATAGGATTAGATACAGTGGCTCAGCAGACAGTATCACACATGATAGGATTAGATACAGTGGCTCAGAAGGCAGTATCACACATGATAGGATTAGATACAGTGGCTCAGCAGACAGTATCACACATGATAGGATTAGATACAGTGGCTCACAAGGCAGTATCACACATGATAGGATTAGATACAGTGGCCCAGCAGACAGTATCACACATGATAGGATTAGATACAGTGTCTCAGCAGACAGTACCACACATGATAGGATTAGATACAGTGGCTCAGAAGGCAGTATCACACATGATAGGATTAGATACAGTGGCTCAGCAGACAGTATCACACATGATCGGATTAGATATAGGGCCCAGCAGACAGTATCACACAAGATACGATTAGATACAGGGCCCAGCAGACAGTATCACACATGATTGGATTAGATACACCGCTCAGCAGACAGTATCACACATGATTGGATTAGATACACAGCTCAGCAGACAGTATCACACATGATTGGATTAGATACAGGGCCCAGCTCGCTGACATTGCGTCTCCAGCGCTGGACCCAGGATAGGTAAGAATAATAATTTTGCTTCTTTATGTGTTACTGATTATTTTTGTGTGTTTGTGTTTTTTTTACACGTTCGGTTGTTGGACTTCGGATTCGAGGACTTCAATGACGGCGTTTTTTTTATTCTCAATAAAATGGTTAATGAGGGTTGTTTTTTTTATTTCAATAAAATATTTTTTCTATGTGATTGTATCTTTTTAAACTTTATTATCACCGCCTTAGTAATGGCCGCTGGCTGATTGACAACCTCCATTACTAAGGCGAGGCTTAATGTTAGCCGGTGCAGAGGCTACACTAACCCCAATTATTACCCCGGTACTCACCGCCACCAGGGGTGCCGGGAAGAGCCGGGTACGAACCAGTACCCGACAATCTGTAGTGACGGGCAGGCACCGGGGTGGCCGCAGGCTGGTTGTATTAGGCTGGGGAAGGCCAAAAACAATGGCCCTTCCCACCCTTGTAATGCTGCCTGCTGCTGCTGTGTTGTGTCTGGCTGGTTATGAAAATTGGGGGGGACCCCACATCGTTCTTTCCAATTATTATATATTTTTTTTTTAAATTACGTGGGGTCCCCCCCATTTTTCATAACCAGCCAGATACAATAAAGCAGCATCAGCCTAGCATCACCAGGGTAGGAAGGGCCACTGTTCTTGGCCTTTCCCCTCCTGATAATACCAGCCTGCGGCCACCCCAGTGGCCGACCATCACTACAGATGGTCAGGTACTGGATCGTACCCGGCTCTTCCCAGCACCCCTGGTGGCGGTGGGTACCGGGGTAATAAAGGGGGTTAGTGTTCGCCTCTGCACCGGCTAACACTAAGCCCCGCCTTAGCAATAGATGCTGTCAATCAGCCGGCGGCCATTACTAAGGCCGTAGTAATATAGTTTAAAAAAAAACACAAAGACATAGAAAAAATATTTTATTGAAATAAAAAATAACCCACACAGCCCTCATTAACCATTTTATTGATAATAAAAAAAAAAGCTGTCATCGAAGTAGTCCTGGAATCCGACGTAGTCCAACGACCGAACCGGTAAGAAAACACACAAGAAAAATGATTAGTAACACATGTGTTAGGCTTAGATACAGGGCCCATGTGTGATACTGTCAGTGGGACCCTGTATCTAAGCCTACCACAAGGTAGGCTTAGATACAGGGTCCAGCAGACAGTAATCTTATACAGTATAAGATTACTGTGTGCTGGGGCCCTGTATCTAAACCTACAGTGTGGTAGGCTTATATACAGGGCCCATCAGACAGGATCACACATGGGCCATGTATCTAAGCCTACCATGTGATTGGCTTAGATACAGGGCCCAGCAGACAGGATAACGCATGGGCCATGTATCTAAGCCTACCATGTGATTGGCTTAGATACAGGGCCCAGCAGACAGGATCACACAATCTGTGATCCTGTCTCATGGGCCCCCTAAGCCTGCTACATCGTAGGCTTAGGGGTTGTACAGTCCCTAAACATTGATGGCCTATCCTCAGGATAGGCCATCAATAGCTGATGTGTCTCTCGGGACCCGCAAATCAGCTGTTTTGAAGGGGCCGCAGCACTCGTACGAGAGCTGCTTCCCCTTCATTTCACTACTCGCTCACACTGTGAATCGCCGACACCGATTCACAGTGTGACCGGAATGAAGTGACAGGAATGAAGGGGAGCAGCTCTCGTACGAGTGCTGCGGCCCCTTCAAAACAGCTGATTGGCGGGTCCCGGGAGTCGGACCCCGCCAGTCAGGGCTAACCTTACCTTCCTCTTCGGCCGCGGTGGGAGTTCTGTCGTCTCGATGCTGTGCGCGGCGCGTAGCGCTGTGACGTCATGCGCTGCGCACAGCGCTTTACGTCAGGACCTCCGCTGCGATCCGGAACCAGGAAGGTAAGTAAAGTATGTTACTATAGTAACAGGGGCCCGCGGCCCGAGTTACTATAGTAACTTTTTATTGATGTGGTGCGGGGGGCCGTGGGCCCCCCTGGCTTCGGGGCCCGGTCGCAATTGCGACCGCTGCGACCCCTATAGCTACGCCAGTGAGGCTCAGGCAAGGCAGGAAGGGGCTGGGCCCCTCTTATAGTCCAGGGTGCTTATGGGCTAATTTTGTACTTGAATTCGGGTACGCGCACGCTCGTGCCCGCTCTTAATGGGCCAGCATCTACGGGACCTGGCCGGGGAAGCAGAAGTGAGCGCTAGCGTCTCCTGAGGAGGAGATGGGGACCGGCACTCACAGATCCATGGCTGTGGGCGTCAGGAGGTGAGTGAGCCTGACGGCCCGCGGCCATGGGCATGACACTATGTTTTCGGTCTACATATTGTAGCCTACATTCGCATTCGAGAAGGTAAATCACATAGTTGATCCACAGTCCATATGTGATTTAATACTAAACGTTTCCCCCGTTGTCGTACACTTGCGTTTTGTATAATTACATCTCTAGTTCCCATTGATTTTGTTTGGAATTGCGGATGAATAGTGTTTGTTTCTAGTATTCGGAAGTTAGCTGTGGGCTATCATACTTTTTATGGTATTTTCTCTTCTTTTAGGTTACATGAGGTTGAGACGTGAGGTGATTATTTAAAAAAGGATCCTCAAGGAAGATATATCAATATTTAGAAAGAATTTTCTTGATTTTACAATATGACTGGTTGTATTGTTATGAAATTATAGCCTTCTGAACTTTAAAAGCTGCCATTATAAGAAATGGATAGTGAATGTACCATTCGACCAGTTCAGAAGTATCCGCAGAAACTGCACTCTGAATTTTTTTTTTTACAAACAAAAGAATTGCTCAAACAAATAATAAATGCATTCTCAAAGGCAAGTCAGTTGAGCCAAATAGAATGCATTCAACCAAAGCATAAAAAGGAAAAGTCAAATAAATATGCAAATAATTTCATAACCATAGACCCTGAAAGAAAGCTAGCGCCCAGCAGACTTCTTAATACTACAAACAAACACCATTCAACCATAATACCAAATAAAAAAAAAAAGGAAAGCTATAGATGTAATCATGCAAAGAATGTTGCAAGAATAAGTGAAACAAAATAAATACTTTTACAAGTACGACAATAGGAGAAATGGACTGTGGATCAGACTCTGGGATTTACCTCCTCGAATGCAAATGTGGGCTACAATATGTGGGTTGAATAATTAAAACTTTAGGGACCAGAATAAATAAATATGGATTTAAAGGGAAGTGAAATTTTTTTTCTTAGGGGCTGCAAATGAATTAAATAAAACAAAAACTCAATACTTACCTATCCTTGCCACCGACAATCCAGCGCTGTCGCTCCGGCGGCACACCTAATGCTTGTTTACATGCACGTAGCATGTGACCATTGCATTCAATCAGAGGACTCAGTGGACATATGTTATATTTCTAGCATTATGCCGGAAATATGATTTGTCACCAGAGAGCCCTGCTAAGCTCTCTGATTTGGTGCAGTGGTAACATGCTATGTGCATGTAAACAACCACCGGGACTGCCGCTGGAGCACTGAGGTCAAGGATAGGTACTATAGGTATTACTATTTTGTTTTATTTATTTCATTTGTAGCCCCTAAGAAAAAAAAAAATCTCTTATCGGATAACCCCTTTAATGTAACACATGGATACACTAAACAGTGTTTCAAGATGCGATACACAACCCAACAAATTAAATTTTAAGAAATTAACAATTCCCATCAACCTTATTGGCAGGACCGGTTTTGACAAAGTGTAGTTCTGGGCATAATTAAAAGTGGGGCCTCAAATGCTGAAATATTGTACAAATAAGACAATATTCACATCACGTTAGGGGCTTCTGTCGGAGGTATATGTCGGGAAGACCCCCGACGTATACCTCCAACAAAAGGCCCAAACATATCCCACTGTATGGCATACAGTGGGATACATTGCCCGGGGACCGACCCTGGCAAAACTCCTGAAGTCACTGTCCATTTATGGACAGTGGAGTCAGGAGTAGTGCTGAAGTCCCCGGACAGAGCATCAGCTGATGCTCTGCTCGTGGACTCCAGCACTGCTCCTGATGTCACTGTTCATATATGGACAGTGACTTCAGGAGTTTTCCCGGGGCCAGAGTCCCTGGACAGAGCCAGCGCTCTGCCCAGGGACTCCAACGCTGTAGAAGCTCATGACTTCACTGTCCATATATGGACAGGGATGTCCAGAGCTCCCCGAGGTACACATTTAACATATACCTGTGGCGGATGCCATACATTGGCATCTGTCATCCATAGGCTCCCATGTTAAAAAACGTATACCGCGTGGTATACGTTTTTTCTGTGGGATCCCACAGGATGGAATAGCGTAGTCTACTACACTACTCCATCCTTCAAAAAAAATTATATACCGACGTATACAAGCCCGATGGAGGCCAAAAGGACACTCTTTTGGTCTCTGCCGGGATAATGGAGCCCTATGAACACGTTTATCTTGTACGTCAGGAGCTTGCCTTAACTGGAATCAAATGGAGCATAACACCGTCACATTCAGTCAATTTAGAAGACAGTGTGCAGAGAGAAGCAGCATTGATCTCTAGCATTTCCAGGGGCGTTGCTAGGGTCTTAGAGGCATAAGTCCCAATGCATATGTCCGTCCTAACACAAGCACTATACCAGTAATAATATTTATCTACGGTTTGGTGGTAATATTTACCTCCATGCTGTTATTGAACAACACACGCTATACAAAGACTAAGGCCCCATGTACATGAACGTGCTTTTGCGGCCGCAATTCCCCCGAAAATCCACGGGAGATGGGGCCATGCACACGACCGTAGTTTTTACGGTCCGTGCACGACCCGGGAACCTGCACCGCAGAAAGAACGGACATGTCTTATTACGGCTGTCTTCTGCGGTCCGGGCTCATTGAAAATAATGGCCACGGCCATGTGCATTGCCCGCGATTTGCGGGCGGCTTGCGGCTGACAGTCCGCTGCTGGCCGACCCGAAAATCACGGACGTGCACATGGCTACGGTCGTGTCCATGAGGCCTAATACTACTAATAATATCCCAATACAAGTCCTAAATAATACTGCTACACCAGGACCACATATTACCACTGAATAATAGCCCCATTCCTTTAATAAATAAATACAACTCTACAAAGACCAATATTACACCCATGCAATGATCATATAGTGGTACATATAATTTCTACACAGTAGCTCTGCAGACCATACAATTGATTACAGTTCAAGACATCATCTCAGATTGGAGTCGTTCACTGTCGCTTTTTTTTTAATCTGCTCCAGATCTCCATGATGATTACTGCTCGTAAACGACTCGTCTTTTGCAGAATTTACAGCAGACATCTTTGCCTCGTTGATTTTCAACTACTCTCCTTACCTATTCCCAACCCTTTACATAAACTCTCCATCCTGCTACTATCCCCAGTTCTGTGCCTGTTGCTGCCCCATTTGCCCCTTTTACTGTACCTGCTAAGTTGCAGTATGGCCCCAAATTCAGCAATAATGGTGTGAGAAGAAAAGTTACCCTCCAAAAAGTGCCATACAAACAGTGCCCCTGAAAACAACAGTGCCAGATAGTGCGCCCAAAAGTATTATAGATATGTAGATATAGATAGTGCCCCATATTGTGTTCCAGAAATTATTTGTGCCCTAGAAATGAGTTGTGCCCTAGACGGTAATAGTGTAATGCCTCATGCACACGACCGTTGTACGGCATCCGAGTGACAATCGATAGGCTTCACGGACCCATTCACTTTAGCGGGTGAATCGGTTCTGTGAAAAATGGTCCGAGTCTCCGATCTGAGGAAAGATAGAACATGTCCTATATTTCCTCGGATCACTCACGGGACTCGGAAGGCACACACGGTCGTGTGCATGAGGCGTAACTTTTTTTTATTACCCCACAAAGCAATAGAGAACTTCTTAGTGCTTTCAAACAGTAATAACGTTGTTGTTGTGCTCCCACATATTAATTAATTAATGTGGGTGCCCCCCACATGGTAATAATGCTGATGTCCGCCATCTTGTAGGCTGCAGGCCTAAAGTGGCCTCTGGCTTAGAGAATGGCCAGACAGGGAACCTATTGCTTCCTGATTTGCCATAGAAATTGAGTTCAACTGTAACTGCATCCTGACTTTACCCACACATGTAATTTATTTGATTTGGCTTTTAGGCAGCACATCTGCACAAATTCTACTGCGTATTTCACCCCTTCTACATTGAAAAGAGTCAAATTCTCAGTGCACATCCAGAACTTTTAACAATCAGCATCATGCTCTGATTTCCGTGTGGAAAATATTGTGCAGTATGTGGATGAGATTTTTTTAAATCTCATCCACTTGCCTGCAACAGTCTTCTGCTGAGGATTTTCCACCCCAAATCCAGATGGAAAATCCACAACAAATCTGCTACATGTGTAAAGTGCCTAAAGTAGCGCTACCCCGGGGCACTGGGCCAAAAGTCTGAATCCCGGGAAGGGCCCCTCAGGAGCTGGGTTCCCTAGACATTTGTCCAGTTTCCCCCCCCCTGCCCCCCCCCCATAACACAGGCTCTGCCTATTGGCTCAAATTCCAATGACAGTTCCGAATAGATTTGAACTCTTCAAAAAGAGGTAGATGTATTGGATCTATGAATGAAATACTATTACCCCTTATGTCCCCTATAAAGCACTTATACAATATTTAATAATTTTTTTCTCATAAAAATGAAAGCAAATTCTCCAAAATTGTATTTCCTGCTTGAATCTGTCCAAATGATGGCCCAGCTATTTTAATATTGTTTTTTTTTTACATATTGTTAGTTATTTTGTCCTTCCTGGCGAGGCGGTCGCTGCATCCAGATGGAGAATGAATAAAAAGGTGGCTGCGCATGTGTGCGCCGCTCTCCATTAATTTCTATGAGACTGCCAAGTACTTAGAAACTCTAGACTTCTCCTTGATGAACCCAAATCAAGGGTGAAACGCATAGGAGTATGAGTTCTACAGTTAAAGTATAATAGAAGAGCACATTAGAGATAGGTTCCTGCGGTAGTAGGGTTGTTCTTTTCAGAACGGTAGCCCGGTAGTATTACCAAATACAGGGATAGATCAGTATGACCAGTGGAGGATTATCATTAGGGCGGTTCGGGCGGCCGCCCGTGGCCCAAGGCTCTCTTGGGGCCCAATGCCGGCCGAACCACACATGATCGCACGGCACCCCTCATGCCCGATGGGGCATCTCTAGCACCAAAGGGGCCCCGGTGCTAGCGGCAGCCACATTCAGTGGCATAACTATAGGGGTCACAGCGGTCGCAATTGCGACCGGGCCCAGAAGCCAGGTGGGCACCACATCAATGAAAAGTTACTATAGTAACTGGGGCCTATGTAATAAACTACACGGGCCCCTGTTACTATAGTAACTGAAAGTACTTACCCCTCCTCTTCCTGGAGCGCATCGGAGGTTCTGACGTCACAGCGCGCAGCGCATAACGTCACGGCACTTTATGGAGTGAGGACCTGCGGCCGAAGAGGAGGTAAGTTTAATTTTAGTGTCTTGCTGAAGCTGATGGGTCGGGGTCCGACACCCGCGACCCCCGCCAATCAGCTGTTTTGAAGGGGTTGCAGCCGCTCATACGAGCGCTACTTCCCCTTTATTCCGGTCACTTTCTCACACTGAATCGCCAACACGGATGTGTCAGCGATTCACAGTGTGAGCAAGTGAGGGAAATGAAGGGGAAGCAGCACTCGTACGAGCGGCTGCAACCCCTTCAAAACAGCTGATTGGCGGGGTCCCGGGTGTCGGACTCTGACCCATCAGATATTCATGATGACCTATACTGATGATAGGCCATCAATGTTTAGGGACTGGACAACCTTTAAAGCCTACCATGTGTTAGGCTTTGATACAGGGCCCCAGCTTATACTGCATAAGAATACTGTCTGCTGGACCTTGTATCTAAGCCTACCTTAGGCTTAGATACAGAGTCCAACAAACCGTATCACACATGCACATGGGCCCTCTTCACATCACTGCTGCCCTTCTGTTGAGGGGTTAACCCCTCAACGGAAAGGCAAATGGAAACCATAGCTTCCGTTTGCATCACCATTGATCTCAATGATGATGGAAACTTTGCTAAAGATTTCAGTTTGGGGGGATATTCATTTGTATCTATAGGGGGCTGTGTGTAACACTCTCTATGGGGGGATGTGTTATATCTACAGGGGGCTGTGTGTGGCGCTATCTATGGGGGTGTGTAATATCTACAGGGGCTGTGTGGCACTATTTACAGGGGACTGTGTGTGGCGCTATCTATGGGGGTGTGTAATATCTACAGGGGTCTGTGTGGCACTATGTACAGGGGGCTGTGTGTGGCACTATGTACAGGGGGCTGTGTGTGGCACTATGTACAGGGGCCTGTGTGTATGTGGTGTTTTACAGTGTGTGGTATTATTATATTCAGGCGTGCAGTGTTTGGTGCTATTATATTTAGGGGTACAGTATATGGCACAATGATATTTTTATTTTCATTTATTGGTGTGAATATGCTGGAAAAGTGAGGAGTCAAAGACATCTGAGTGTCAAATTCTGCAGAAATCAGTCATGGCCGGGAGAAGTCATCATGTGCTCTGGACCAGATGGAGAAGAAAAGAGGAAAACAACTCCTAGAATCTGAGACGTCGTCACATGTGAGTCACTAGATTTATAGAGAATCTGTCACCTCTCCTGACATGTTTATTATAGGAAATCCTTGTATTTCGCAAAAAGTCTTTCTGCAGTCCAGTACTGATAGACAATTCCCCTTGTCAGGAGGATGTGTCCCAGCACAGTGTGATACTGTCAGTATGTAGGGACACAGCCCTGTGACAAGGGGAATCCGTAACACCCATTTGTTAATACTTGCCAAAAAAGTTAGTGTTAAAAATAGTTACGGTGCGGAAGGGGGGCCCAAGTTTGGGTAACAGCCCAGGGCCCATGGGCTACTTAATCCGCCACTGAGTATGACTATAGGGGATAGATGTGATCCTCAGTACAAGACTCTGATCATAGATTGACCCTACTAGAGAGCACATAATACTAGGGGAACCTTTATTCCAGTGCCATTTAGACACCTATATGTTTAGTATGTCAGTAAATGTTACGTAATCAAATGTGTGCTACCCCACGTTTCATCAGCTCATTAATAGCTATGTTTTATAATTACTCCCTCCTTATTGAAACATAATTTAAATTGGTTTTGTAACTGGGAATTTCACAAACCTAATTTCTATGAGAGTGTCAGAAACAGTTCTGGAGATGTGGGTCGCAGAGTTGGGACATGCATATATTATTGGCATATCCTGTAAATATCACATAAATGTCTTAGTTCAGAATACCCTTAAAATAACAGATAGCATAGTCAGTGATTGCCTTTCTTTTCAGTGAGATTTCCATTTCAGAGTGGACGGTAGGTAATCACAATTCTCTGTGCACACGTTAGATATTATGGATGTTTTGTTTTTTTCTTTTCATAAGTTCCAAAAAAAGTTATAATGAACAACTACTCCACTTCTCCTTTGCATCGGTTTTGATACACTCTCCCATTGTGTGGTGCTACCAACTTAAACAAAAGGAAAGGGGGAATTCTTTACCAACCAACAAAAAAATTCATTTTCTCAACTATATATCTGTCAACCCCTTCCCTCTTTAGCCACTTTTAACCTTCCTGACAGAGCCTCATTTTTCAAATCTGACATGTTTCACTTTATGTGGTAATAACTTCGGAATGCTTTAACCTATCCAAGCGATTCTGAGATTGTTTTCTCTTGACACATTGGACTTTATGTAACTGGCAAAATTTTTCGTAATTTAAATGTATCTGCTTGTAAGACAAGCAGTTATACCACACAAAATAGTTGCTAATTAACATCCCCCATATGTCTACATTAGATTGACATAGTTTTTTGAACATCCTTTTATTTTCTACAAGGCTTAGAACTTTAGCAGCAATTTCTCTCATTTTCAAGAAAATTTCAAAAGGCTATTTTTACAGGGGCCAGTTCATTTGTTAAGTGGCTTTTAGGGTCTTATATATTAGAAACCTCCAAAAAGTCACCCCATTTAAAAAAACTTCACCCCTCAAAGTATTCAAAACAGCATTTAGAAAGTTTCTTAACCCTTTAGACGTTTCACAGGAATTAAACCAAAGTAGAGGTGAAATTTACAAATTACATTTTTTGTTGTTGCAGAAATTCATTTTTAATCCATTTTTTTGGTAACACAAAGTTTTACCAGAGAAACACAACTCAATATTTATTGCCCAGGTTCTGCAGTTTTAGGAAATATCCCACATGGGGCTCTAGTGTGCTAACGGACTGAAGCACAGTCCTCAGAAGCAAAGGAGCCCCTAGTGGATTTTGGACACTTTTCTATTAGAATATATTTTAGGCACCATGTCAGCTTTGAAAAAGCTCTTGTGGTACCAAAACAGTGGAAACCCCACAAAAGTAACCCCATTTGGGAAACTACACCGCTATAGGAATTTATTTAGGGGTATAGTAAGCATTTTGACGAGACAGTTTTTTTTCAGAAATTTTTGTAAGTAGGCCATGGAAATAAAAATCTACATTCTTTCAAATAAAATGTAGGTCTAGCTATTTTTTTTTTTTTATTTCCAAAAGGACTAAAGGAGAAAAAGCACTACAACATTTGTAGAGCAATTTCTCCCGAGTAAAACAGTACCCCACATGTGGTCATAAATAGCTGTTTGGACACATGGCAGGGCTTAGAACGGAAAGAGAACCATTTGGCTTTTGGAGCTCAAATTTAGCAGGAATGATTTTCGGAGGCCATGTCGCATTTACAAAGCCCCTGAGGGACCAAAACAGTGGAAACCCCCCCACAAGTGGCCCCATTTTGGAAGCTGCACCCCTTTAGGAAATTATCTAGGGGTATAGTTAGCATTTTGATGCCGCAGGTTTTTTGCAGAAATTATTGGAACTAGGCAGTGAAAATGAAAATCTACATTCTTTCAAAGAAAATGTAGGTTTACCTAATTTTTTCTAAATTCCAAAATGACTAAGGGAGAAAAAGTACAACAAAATTTGTAAAGCAATTTCTCCCGAGTAAAACAGTATACCATATGTGGTAATAAACGGCTGCTTGGACACACGGCAGGGCTGAGAAGGAAAAGAGCGCCATTTGGCTTTTGGAGTTCAAATTTATCAGGAATGGTTTGTGGAGGCCACGTCTCATTTGCAGAGCCCCTGAGGGGACAAAACAATGAAAAGTCCCAAAACTTTACTCTATTTAGGTAACTACACCCCTTGAAGAATTCATCTACTGTTGTAGTGATCATTTTGACCCCACATGTTATTAGAATTGGGAAGTGAAAATAAAAACAATCCTTTTTCTTCAATAAGACGTAGCTTTTTTCTCAACAAATAAAAGAAAAACAGAACCCCAACATTTGTAAAGCAACTTCTCTGGAAAACGGAAATACCCCATATGTGTTCATAAACGGCTGTTTGGGCACTTGGCAAGGAACAGAAGAGAAGGAATGGCATTTGGCTTTTGGAGCACAGATTTTGCAGGATTGGTTTCTTGACACCATGTCTCATTTGCAAAGCCCCTCAGGTGCCAGTACAGTGGAAACTACCCAGAAGGGACTCCATTTGTGATACTACACCCCTTGAGGAATTAATCTAGAGTGTAGTGAGCATTTTGACCCCACAGCTGTTTCATAGATTTTATTTGAATTGGGCAGTGAAAATAAAAATTACATTTATTTTCCAATAAGATGTAGCTTTAGCGCAAAATTTGAAATTTTCTCCAAAAATAAAGCTGAAAAAGGACCCCAACATTTGTAAAGCAATTTCTTCCGAGTATGGCAATACTCTATATGTGGTTATAAACTCATTTTTGTGCACACGGCAGGGCTTAGAAGGGAAGGAGTGTCATTTGGCTTTCGGAGTACAGATTTTGCTGGATTGGTTTCTGGTCACTATGTAGCATTTGCAAAAATCTTGTGGGACCAAAACAGTGGAAACCCCACGAAAGTGACCCCCATTTTGGAAACTACACCCCTCAAGGTATTCGCCTAGGTGTGTAGTGAGTATGTTAACCCTGCAGGTGTTTTGCATAAATTAGTGTGCACTCAATATTGCAGAGTGAAAATGGGATTTTTCAATAGATATGCCAATATGTGGTGCCCAGCTTGTGCCACCATAACAAGACAGCTCTCTAATTTTTATGCTGTGTTTCCCGGTTTTAGAATCACCCTACATGGACATTTGACAGGGCTCAGGAGTGAGAGAGTACCGTGCGAAATTGAGGCCTAATTTGTCGATTTACACAGAATAGGTTCACAATTGCAGAGGCTCAAATGGGAAATAATAAAAGAAACCCCACAGAAACCCCATTTTAGAAACTACACCCCTCAAGGCATTTATTAAGGGGTGTAGTCAGCATTTTTACCCCACAGGTCTTTTCCATAAATAAATGTGCTGCGTATGGTGCAAAGTAAAAATTAATATTTTTCCCAAGAATTGCAAGTATGTTGCGCCCAGCTTAAGCCACTCTAGACACGCACCCCAAAAATTGTTAAAAGGGTTCTCCCGGGTATGGCAGTGCCATATATGTGGAAGTAAACTGCTGTTTGGGCACACTGTAGGGCTCAGTTGGGTGGGAGCGCCATTTGGCTTTTGGAGCGTGGATTTTGCTTGGTGGTAGTTTTGTTTGAGTATTGCTGGTGTTTCCATTTATAAGGTGTGGGCATATTTGAGCTGGGCAGAGTACATCAGGGGCATAGTCAGCGGGTATAATAATGGGGTAAACAATAAAATAATCCCTAGATGTGTGTTACGCTGTGAAGCAATCCTTTCTGCACAGGCCGGTGTCGCACTGATAAACAGTGTTTTTACTTATCCCCCTTATAGTCCACACTGTTTGGGGAATTTTGCAAGGAAGTGTTGTCCTGGTATAATACGGGCACCCTCGCTTCTAGCAGATATGTTTGGGCCCCCCCTTCCTGGTTCCCTAATTTCAGGGCCCCGATAAATCGCCTCTTGAAACAGACGAAATGTTCCCCTCTGGTCTGCACAACCGCATATTTTTTATTTCCTGACTTATTGGAGCCTTAACTAATTTTATATTTTCATAGACGTAGTGGTGTGAGGGCTATTTTTTTATTTTTTTTTGCGGGACGAGCTGTAGTTATTATTGGTACTATGTTCTTTTTTACGCCGTTCACCTCGTGGAATAAATAACATAATATGTTTATAGTTTAGGTAGTTACGGTTGCGGCGATACCAAATATGTATGTTTTTTTTATTTTTTTCAATAATAAAGGACTTGATAAGGGAAAAAGGGCTATTGTGTTTTTTTTTTTATTACTTTTTTTTTTTACTTTTATTATATTTTTTACAACTTTTTTTTCAATTTTTTTTTTCACTTTTTCTTACACTTTAGTCCCACTAGGGGACTTGAAGGTCCAACTGTCAGATTATGTTTCTAATACATTGCGCTACCTGCTGATATCCACCGCTGATGACGCCGGCTCATCTCCTGAGTCGGCGCCATCTTGCCGGCAGCTACGGAAGCCTTTCAGGTCCCGCCTCCGGGTGGGGGCTGGAAGTTTTCCATGCTAGGCACACCAGGAGGCCAGTATTAGGCCTCCGGTTGCCATTACAGCCACCGACACCCCGGCGATTTCATTGTTGGGGTGTCGATGAGCTGCAAACACCTTAAATGTAGCGATCGCTTTTGACGGCTGCATTTAAGGGGTTAATGGCGAGGATCGAAGCTAACTTCGGTCCCTGCCGTTACAGCAGGATGTCAGCTGTCAGATACAGCTGACATCCGGGGATGATGGCACCGACTCAGCTTCTGAGTATACGACATTTTGCGGGAAGCACTGGCTTTGCATGTCGTATACTTATGACAAATGTCGGGAAGGAGTTAAATAAACAGTCCCGCTTTTGAAAGGGCAGTTTATTTCCTCTTTTGATGAGTGCAATGGCCAGAAGCCAATCACAACAGAAGCAGCAGCAACACCAGTCTGTCCCCAAGGCAGGGCTGTAATGTCCGTGGCTGCGGGCCGTCAGCTCCAATCCCAACTGACAGCCGCAGCCACGAGTCGGCAAGCGCTGGCCCCAGCCTTCTCCTCAGGAGACGCCAGCGCTTGCTTCCACACACCTCAGCTGGATCCCGTAGGGTGCGCGCGCACGCTCTTGCCTGCTCTTAAAGGGGCAGCGTGCGCACCGGAACTTTGAACCCGTGAGTACCCTGGACTATAAGAGGGGTTCAGCCCACTGCTTCTATGCCTGAGCGTTGTTGATGTTTCCCTAGTTTGTCTATGTGATGGCCTCCTAGTGTTTTCCTGTTCCCAGCATTCCATACTATCCTGGTCGAACACTGTGCTGTGCCAAAGTCATGTCGTGCTGTATCCCACGTCTGACCTGCTTCACCTCGCCTAAAATCTATCTGCTGCCTAGTCCAAGCCGACCATGCCCTGCTGCTGTCCGAGCTGCCACAGATACCTATACGAACTATAGACATGGACCTGTGCTCTGTTGGCGAGCTGCCTTACAGCCAAGGCGGTACGGCCCAGTGGGTCCACAGACCCTTCGTGACAGTATGCTCAGGCCATGGACCCCGCTGGTCGATTCAAGACTATGACGACGTCTCAAATGTGGCAAATATGCTAGACCTCAAGTCTCGACAGGACCAACTCCTCCAGGCGTTGAACATTCTTGCACATCAGCAGGAGGCACAAGCTGCCGTTCCTCCTACTACACCTCCTGGCAGTGTTGATCCTCAGACTACACCTCTTGGCAGTGTTAACCCACGTGTTTCTTTGCCACTTCCTGACCACCGTGATGGAGAAGCAAGTACTTGTTGTGGACTTTTGAATCAGTGCCAGATCCACTTCAGCCTGTATAATAGGACATTTTCGTCTGATGGCGCAAGGATCGCTTTCATCATCTCTCTCCTCACTGGCAAGGCTCTTGCATGGGCAAACCCTATCTGAGAGACAAGGACCAAAGACCCGTAACTTCCAAGCATTCCTCCAGACTTTTCGTATGGTGTTTGAGGAGCCTGGTCGGGTCTCATCTGCAGCGGCTTCTTTGATTAACCTACGCCAAGGAGACACCTCCGTGAGTGAGTACGCCATCCCATCCACTTCCGCACCCTGGCGGGAGAGCTGTTATGGAAAAATGAGGCCCTGGTGCCTGCATTCTGGCATGGACTGGCTCCTAAAATTAAGGACGAACTTGCCGCTCAGGATCTGCTGTCTACCCTGGATGACCTCATCCTTCTGTCCGACCAGATTGATATATACGGTTCCGAGAACGCCTCCAAGAGGTTCGATGGGAGGGATTCCTTCCCAGTCTGGTCCCTACTTTGCAGAAACCCCTGCTATCCTCAGATGTCGATCCCCTCAAGGAGTCTGTGATAATGGACCAGTGTAAGTTATCCACCCAGGAGAGACAACGCAGACGCACTTCTGGACTCTGTCTTTATTGCGGCCTCGGTGGCCATCTTGTGCGCCTGTGTCCCCAAAGATCCCAAAGCCCAGGGTTGCTAGGAGTGACAACAAGAATGGACTTCCGTCTAAATTGTCTATATCTGCGATCATAGTGTCCGGTGAGAGAATGCATCAGGTCTCTGCTTATCTGGACTCTGGATCCGCTGCTATTTTCATCCGTAGAGATCTGGTGGACCTTCTGCAATTACCCACCACCCCTCTGGAGAGCTCGTTGACAGTTGCTTCCGTAAATGCACTACCTCTGCCAGACCCAGTTATAGCTGTGACCAAGTCGCTGAGGCTCCAAGTAGGGGCTCTTCACTCCGAACTTCTTTCCTTCTATGTCCTATCCAAAGCTGTTAACCCTGTGTTGCTGGGCCTGCCTTGGCTCCGACTGCATTCCCCAGTCCTGGACTGGAATTCTGGAGAGGTTCTCCAGTGGGGCTCTGAGTGTCAAAGCCGGGTTCTTCTTTGTCAAAAAGAAAGATGGCTTTCTTCGTCCTTGTATCGACTACCGAGGTCTCAACCAGATCACGGTGATGAATAAATATCCATTGCCACTGATCTCTAAACTGTTTGATCGTATACATGGTGCCAAGATATTTTCTAAACTAGACCTGCGTGGGGCTTACAACCTAGTCCGGATTCGCCATGATGATGAGTGGAAGACTGCGTTTAACACACGTGATGGACACTATGAGTATCTAGTAATGCCCTTTGGCCTGTGTAATGCTCCCGCGGTCTTCCAGGAGTTTGTTAATGACATTTTCTGTGACCTTCTTTATGTTTGTGTTGTGGTCTATCTTGATAACATCTTGATTTTTTTCTCCAGATCCTATGACGCATCAGAGACATGTCCGTGAAGTTCTGCTACGGTTAAGGGAGAATCGTCTGTACTCCAAGTTGTAGAAGTGCGTGTTTGATGGATATACTCTATCCTTCCTGGGCTACATTGTCTCGAATCGTGGTCTCGAGATGGATCCTGAGATGGTAAAGTCTGTACTGGAATGGCCACAATTTTTACAGACAGTTTATTCCGAACATCTCCTCACTGACTTCTCCCATCTCTAACCTTACTAAGAAGGATATAAATGCCAAGGTGTGGACTCCCGAGGCAGAGCCCGCATTTAATATCCTGAAGATTGCCTTCACGTCAGCCTCTATCCTCTATCATCCGGATGTCTCTTTGCAGTTCTCATTGGAGGTGGACGCATACTCTGTCAGTGCTGGCACACACCTGTTCCAGAGAGGTCCCAAGGACAAGTCCAGGGTATGTGACTATTTCTCTAAGCTCTTCTCTTCCGCAGAACGCAACTACTCGATTGGGGATCGGGAGTTACTGGCCATCAAATTGGCTCTGGAAGAGTGGAGACATCTACTAGAGGGCGCTGCTCATTCGATCCTAATTTTTACAGACCACAAGAATCTGACACCTCCAGACGGCCCAATGGCTGAACCCTCGTCAGGCCAGGTGGTCGCTGTTGGGGGACACTCCTCTAGACTGGCAGGTCACGTGGGGGTCCGTAAGACCCAAGATCTGATTGCTCGTAATTTCTGGTGGCCCACGCTGCCCAAGGACATTATGGACTTTGTTTCTTTCTGTTCTGTATGTGCAGCCAACAAGGCCACTCATTCCAGACCTGCTGGTCTGCTTCAGCCATTTCCTGTGCCCAATGCACCCTGGCAGCATATAGCTATGGACTTTATTATGGATCTGCCTCTCTCTGCCGGATGCCGAACTGTCTGGGTGGTGGTGGATCGATTCTCGAAGATGGCCCACTTCGTTCCTCTGACCGGTCTTCCTTCTGTTCCTCAGCTGGCCAAGCTGTTCATCCAACACACCTTCCGCCAGCACGGCTTGCAGCAGCATATTGTATCTGATCGAGGGGTTCAGTTTACCTTGAAGTTCTTAAGACTCCTGGGTCTGAAGTTAGACTTTTCCTCAGCCTACCATCCTCAGTCCAATGAGGATGACTGGGTGCAGTTGCTCCCGTGGGCTGAATTTTCCTACAATAATCACACCAGTGAGTCCACAAGGAAATCACCGTTCTTCATTGTCTACGGCCAGCACCCATGAATTTCTCTCCCGGTGCCCGATACTTCCGAGGTACCAGCGGCTGACTCCACTTTTAGAGACTTCCTGCAGATCTGGCAGCAGACTCGATCCTTCATCCTAATGTTAGTCGACCGCATGAAATGGAAGGCTGACACAAGGAGCAGAGAACCCCTCAGTTTCTTCCTGGCATGAGGGTCTGGCCGTCTTCCAGTAATATCCGACTAAGGGTGCCGACATGCAAATTTTCTCCCAGGTTTCTCGGACCCTTCGAGATCCTACAGCAGATCAACCCTGCCGTCTAATCCGCTGAAACACGCGTCGGGTCCGGCGTCTCCTACATGCGGGATCATGAATTTGGGTTTGCACCTTTACCTTTCTAAACTGTGTTTTTGCACTCTTCAAGGTTGGTAGCATATTCCTGCTGTAAGATCCAGTTTACTACTCTATGTCCTGCCATGCATTTATATACATTTAATAGTGCTTTATAGATTGAATCGCATGTCACACTTGCACATAGCACTTTACCTTGCAATTTCCATTTGTTTACATATCAGACATAACTAGTATACTTTATGCTGCTATTTCATCTCCCTGTATTTTGATTATTCATACCCTGAATATACTACTCCTTATCCTGCATTTGGTTGACGCCATTTTTAAATATTGTATGACTCAAAATGTTAAATCTTGTTTGTATCTGTCTGTTAATAAAAATGAATTTCTATTTATTTACTACGTTTTCATTTGTTGTTTGACCATTTTTGTCTATAGGTTTTTCTCTCTACATAAACTGCCCTTAAGGCTCTTTTCCCTTTTACACGGGCCAATGATCAGGCAAACGAGTGTTCATATGAATGCTTGTTTCCGGACTCTGGATCCGCTGCTATTTTCATCCGTAGAGATCTGGTGGACCTTCTGCAATTACCCACCACCCCTCTGGAGAGCCCATTGACAGTTGCTTCCGTAAATGCACTGCCTCTGCCAGACCCAGTTATAGCTGTGACCAAGTCGCTGAGGCTCCAAGTAGGGGCTCTTCACTCCGAACTTCTTTCCTTCTATGTCCTATCCAAAGCTGTTAACCCTGTGTTGCTGGGCCTGCCTTGGCTCCAACTGCATTCCCCAGTCCTGGACTGGAATTCTGGAGAGGTTCTCCAGTGGGGCCCTGAGTGTCAAAGCCGGGTTCTTCTTTGTCAAAAAGAAAGATGGCTCTCTTCGTCCTTGTATCGACTACCGAGGTCTCAACTAGATCACGGTGACGAATAAATATCCATTGCCACTGATCTCTAAACTGTTTGATCGTATGCATGGTGCCAAGATATTTTCTAAACTAGACCTGCGTGGGGCTTACAACCTAGTCCGGATTCACCATGATGATGAGTGGAAGACTGCATTTAACACCCGTGATGGACACTATGAGTATCTAGTAATGCCCTTTGGCCTGTGTAATGCCCCGCGGTCTTCCAGGAGTTTGTTAATGACATTTTCTGTGACCTTCTTTATGTTTGTTTTGTGGTCTATCTTGATGACATCTTGATTTTTTCTCCAGATCCTATGACGCATCAGAGACATGTCCGTGAAGTTCTGCTACGGTTAAGGGAGAATCGTCTGTACTCCAAGTTGTAGAAGTGCGTGTTTGATGGATGTACTCTACCCTTCCTGGGCTACATAGTCTCGAATCGTGGTCTCGAGATGGATCCTGAGAAGGTAAAGTCTGTACTGGAATGGCCACGCCCTCAAGGCTTGAGGGCCATACACCGCTTTTTGGGATTTGCCAATTTTTACAGACAGTTTATTCCCAACATCTCCTCACTGACTTCTCCCATCTCTAACCTTACTAAGAAGGATATGAACGCCAAGGTGTGGACTCCCGAGGCAGAGCCCGCATTTAATATCCTGAAGATTGCCTTCAAGTCAGCCTCTATCCTCTATCATCCGGATGTCTCTGCAGTTCTCATTGGAGGTGGACACATACTCTGTCAGTGCTGGCGCACTCCTGTTCCAGAGAGGTCCCAAGGACAAGTCCAGGGTATGTGACTATTTCTCTAAGCTCTTCTCTTCCGCAGAACGCAACTACTCGATTGGGGATCGGGAGTTACTGGCCATCAAATTGGCTCTGGAAGAGTGGAGACATCTACTAGAGGGCGCTGCTCATTCGATCCTAATTTTTACAGACCACAAGAATCTGACACCTCCAGACGGCCCAATGGCTGAACCCTCGTCAGGCCAGGTGGTCGCTGTTGGGGGACACTCCTCTAGACTGGCAGGTCACGTGGGGGTCCGTAAGACCCAAGATCTGATTGCTCGTAATTTCTGGTGGCCCACGCTGCCCAAGGACATTATGGACTTTGTTTCTTTCTGTTCTGTATGTGCAGCCAACAAGGCCACTCATTACAGACCTGCTGGTCTGCTTCAGCCATTGCCTGTGCCCAATGCACCCTGGAAGCATATAGCTATGGACTTTATTATGGATCTGCCTCTCTCTGCCGGATGCAGTACTGTCTGGTTGGTGGTGGATCGATTTCCGAAGATGGCCCACTTCGTTCCTCTGACCGGTCTTCCTTCTGTTCCTCAGCTGGCCAAGCTGTTCATACAACACACCTTCCGCCAGCACGGCTTGCAGCAGCATATTGTGTCTGATCGAGGGGTTCAGTTTACCTTGAAGTTCTTGAGACTCCTCGGTGTGAAGTTAGACTTTTCCTCAGCCTACCAACCTCAGTCCAATGAGGATGACTGGGTGCAGTTGCTCCCATGGGCTGAATTTTCCTACAATAATCACACCAGTGAGTCGACAAGGAAATCACCGTTCTTCATTGTCTACGGCCAGCACCCATGAATTTCTCTCCCGGTGCCCGATACTTCCGAGGTACTAGCGGCTGACTCCACGTTTAGAGACTTCCTGCAGATCTGGCAGCAGACTCGATCCTCCATCCTAATGGCAGTCGACCGCATGAAATGGAAGGCTGACACAAGGAGCAGAGAACCCCCTCAGTTTCTTCCTGGCATGAGGGTCTGGCCGTCTTCCAGTAATATCCGACTAAGGGTGCCGACATGCAAATTTGCTCCCAGGTTCCTCGGACCCTTCGAGATTTTACAGCAGATCAACCCTGCCGTCTAATCCGCCGAAACACGCGTCAGGTCTGGCGTCTCCTACATGCGGGATCATGAATTTGGGTTTGCACCTTTACCTTTCTAAACTGTGTTTTTGCACTCTTCAGGGTTGGTAGCATATTCCTAATGTAAGATCCAGTTTACTACTCTATGTCCTGCCATGCATTTATATACATTTAATAGTGCTTTATAGATTGAATCGCATGTCACACTTGCACATAGCACTTTACCTTGCAATTTCCATTTGTTTACATATCAGGCATAACTAGTATACTTTATGCTGCTATTTCATCTCCCTGTATTTTGATTATTCATACCCTGAATATACTACTCCTTATCCTGCATTTGGTTGACACCATTTTTAAACATTGTATGACTCAAAATGTTAAATCTTGTTTGTATCTGTCTGTTAATAAAAATTAATTTCTATTTATTTACTACGTTTTCATTAGTTTTTTGACCATTTTTGTCTATAGGTTTTTCACTCTACATAAACTGCCCTTAAGGCTCTTTTCCCTTTTACACGGGCCAATGATCTGGCAAACGAGTGTTCATATGAATGCTTGTTTCCGATCATTGCGCTGTGTAAACAGGGCAATGATCAGCCGATGAATGAGCAATCATCTTTCATCGGCTGATCGTATAGTTTATGCATGAGAAAATATTTTTGTCGGCAGCACATCTCGCTCTGTATACAGGGATATGTGCTGCTGACATGATGGTGAAGCATCGGAACGAGCGATGGTAGTTATCAATCATATCTCATTGTAAAAGGAGCAAATGAGCATGATCAATGAGTTGTCTCGGCGCTCGTTGTTATAGACAAAATTTGGCTAGTGTAAACGGACCCTTACTAAAGTCTCAAATGATCTCCTAACAGCTAAATCTAATGGCAACTACTCTGTATTGATGCTTCTAGATCTCTCTGCAGTGTTTGACACTGTAGACCACCAACTCCTAATCAGTTTTCTCCACTCCATTGGCCTCAAGGATACTCTTCTCTCTTGGTTTTCTTCCTATCTCTCTGACCACTCATTCAGTGTATCATTTGCTGGTTCTACTTCTTCATATTCTCTTCCCCTTGCTGTTAAGTTTACTCCGGGTTCACTCTTAGGTTCTTTCCTCTTTTCTCTACGCACAGACCTTATTGGACAAACTATCAGCAGATTTAGCTTCCAGTATCATCTCTACTCTGATGATATCTAATTATATACCTCTCTATTACATCACCCTCCACTCTAATACAAAAAAAACAGTGATTGTCTGTCAGCTGTCTCTAACATCATATCCTCTCAAACTGATCCTTTCAAAAACTGAGGTCAATGTGTTTCCCCCATTTACCAACCTACCTAAACCTGATGTTTCCGTTTCAGTGTGTCGTACTACTATTACTCCTAGGAAGCATACCTGCAGTCTTGGGGTTATGTTGGACCAAGGTCTTTCCTTTACTCCTTATATTCAATCACTTTCACGGTCATGTCACCGGCACATGAAAAAACATTTCTAGAATCCGCCCTTTTTTTACTGTGGAAACATTGGCAAAAGAAAACTCCTTTCTGGGGCGCTCCTGTGCTGGTACTCGGATAAATTTGCAGCCGGTTTCCAAAGAATAAGGCACCATTCACACAAACGTGCTTTTGCGGCTGCAATTCCCCCGAAAATCCACGGGAGAATTGCGGCCCCATTCATTCCTACGGGCCCATGCATACGACCATGGTTTTCACGGTCCGTGCATGGCCCAGGAGCCTGGACCGCAGAAAGAACGGACATGTCTTATTACGGCCGTGTTCTGCAGTCCAGGCTCATAGGAAATAATGGACGCGGCCATGTTCATGGCCCGCAATTTGCGGGCGGCTCGCGGGTGACACCCCGCGGCCGGCAGACTCGAAAATCACGGCCGTGCACATGGCTACGGTCGTGTGCATCAGGCCTAAGTGTTTATTCATACAGACTTAGAAAATCAAACACTGTGCCACGCATTTCAACCTCATACTGAGGTCTTCATCAGGAGTATAACATAGTTTAAAATCACATCTTAATAAATACCCTTACTAGATTGCATTAACGTCCAGTTCAAGTGTAAAAGGTAATTGGGCGTTAATGCCATCAAGTAAGGATATTTATTAAGATGTGATTTTAAACTATGTTCTACGCCTGACGAAGACCTCAGTACGAGGTCGAAACGCATTGCACAGTGTTTGATTTTATATGTCAGTATAAATAAACACTTATTCTTTGGAAACTACTGCAAATATATCCGAATAACAGCACAGGATCGCCCCAGAAAGGAGTTTTCTTTATTCACTTTGCCAATGATTATCAGACGATGGGAGGATCTCCACTCTGGGAGCCATATACCCAGAGTCAACTCTGGGGCCTGCAAACCGCTGACATTGGGGTCAGATTGACCCTACACTCTTCTAAGTTGAGTTGTGCTGATTATCCTACACAACTCCATGTGAGTTTACCCAGATTGACTGTACCTATATTGAATTTATCTGCAAACGTTATTACCTTAGAGAAGCACCGTTTTCTTCTTTTGTAATTTTTTCTTCAAAGCATTTGTAATGAATCGGGGTAGGGAGACGGACAGGTGAGCCCTAATCTACTCACATCTCAGTCCCTGCCTACTTTCACGGCCCATCCTAAGTGACGGCATACAACTGGGCGACGGTCCCTACGCTCAGTAAGTGCAAGACAGACAACACAAGACAAGGGCACACAGAAGCAAGGGGGGTAGGGGCAGTTGTCCACGGAGACACCGTGAGCAACAGGCAGTGGTGTACAAGCCGAATCAAACCAGGGGAGTACGTAGTAGCAAAATCAGAGCGGGAGAATAGTCAGCCAAGTCAGGGTCAAGTAAGTAACAGCGGTCAATCGGGTGAATAGCAGGAATCGCAGAGCCAGGAAACCAGACAATCACAGGCAAGGAGCATGCTGCAAGTGAGGGTATAAATAGACCAAGGGCGGGAGCTAGAACCGTCAGGCCAGGCTGTGATAGGTTCTCCCTCTCCTCAGCCTGCAAGCCTGAGTGGTAACAGATTGCATCACTCTAGCAGACCTTGGAGCTGATGAGGGCTAATTAACCCCGGGTGTCGACACAGAACCTGTGTCTGGCAAACCCTTTACAGCATTACTGTGGAAATAGTAATAATGCTTCTTGTCGCTTTGATACATTTTTGTCTTGACTACTGTAACTCATTACTAATCTGTCTTCTACTCACTAAACTCTCCCCTCTCCAGTCTATCCTGAATGCAGCAGGCTCATCTTTCTGACGAAACGCTACACCAATACATTTACCCTGTTCCAGTCACTGCACTGTTTACCAATTCACTTTAGAATACAATTTATACTTATTAGTCTCACCCACAAAACTGTTCTCAGTGCTGCACCACCTTACATTTTCTCCTTCAACCCTGTCTACCACCCTACCTGTTCTCTAAGTCCTGCCAACAATTTAAGATTAATATCCTCCATATTTTCAAATCACCAACTCCCGTCTCTAAGATTCTCATGCTGTACAGTCCTCTGGAATGCGCTAACCCGGAAAATCAGATTAGTTATCAACATTCATAGTTTTAGGCTTGCCCTGAAAACACATCTTTTTAGACAGACATATCATATTCCCTTATATGACTCTTTTCCTTTACCTCCCCATTAGCCATCAGAACCTGACTCCTTCGTTCAGCAGTATCCCCCATACTCCTTGCACCCTAACACACTTCATATCATACACAGATACTGGCTGGTGACTGGCTCATGTAGCTTAATGTGTACTATGTTTATAAATGATCGCTGAACCGCTGTACAAAACAAGCACTTTTTAGATTTTGTGTAACCCTTTTTTTCTTCATAGACCTCTTGTGAGTAGGGCCCTTTCTCCTCTTATTTAAATTAGTAATTTGTTTTGCCACTATGTAATGTCTAATTATGTACCCTATGAGTTTTCAGCATAAATTCTGGTAAATCGGTTCACATGAAATTTTTGAATTTTGCCATGATTGTTTTACTACATGAATAAAGTGTAAATTGTATTTCATAACTTCTGGGTCCCTGGGAAAGTCTTTAAGAGCCTAATCTTACAATCCATTTCACGCTTTTATTGAAATGCATTAAGAAAATTGTCATAGTTTTTAAACATCCATACGGACCAAGTACTGTAAAATGACCTCCAACAAATTTGCAGTTCTGTAGAAACATATTAAGAAATACTTTTAACACAATCCTCAGCTCCACTTCGACCTACTTTTAATAAATCATATTGGTAGTGGCATCTAAGATCCCTGAAGGAAATTTAAAAAGGAAAAAGTAAAATTGTGTTTAGTGAATCAATTTAATGCCTTAGGAATTTTCTACTTAATAAAAAATTGTTAGAAACAATTTGTGTTTGCTTTTTAACATAATGCTACTGATCGGTATCAGTTTCAAATCTCCAGAGAGCCTCAAAGTGACTTCAATGTTTTTTTAAATTTAAGTGTCCTACACAAGGAAAGTTCTTAGGGAGAAAATGAACTCCCTGAAGCCTTGAACTATCCCTACAACTTAGAAATACATTTATATACTGTAAATACATACATACATACATACATACATACATACATACATACATACATACATACATACATATGTAGGTACTTAAGATAAAGTTATTTTTTGCAACTTAAAAAGAACAACATATATTATGTATACACACACACACACACACACACACACACACACACACACACAAATGCCTACTGTATTTCTTCATGTACTTTTTCCAATTTTCCGTTTTCTCATGCTTTCTCGTGTTTTCATGTGCTGCTTCAGAAAACTGGGTGGTGCCGCTCCACTAGTATCAAAGCGGTAAAACTACAACTCCCATGATTCCCGTTTGCCGCGTCTGCTTTGAGACCCCACACTTCCTCTCCAGCTCTTATGCAATAAGCATCACCTTGCATTGCACCACAGTGCTCTGCTACAGTAGACTGTTTAATTCCATTCTCCCTGATGCTCAAAAGCTACAGATAGTAGGAGCTCATCTTTAGGCCCCTTGCACATGTTGTGAAATTGTTGCAGATTTTTTGCAATACATACGCAAAGTATCTGTAATTTTTCCGCAGCGTGTTGCATGCGTATTTTGCTGCAGATTTCACATCTTACATAAAAAAAGGGAAATACGCAGTGAACATCCAGCACAGGATGAGAATGCTGCTGAATTTAAAATATGCAGCATACTCTGATTTCAATGCAGAAAATGTTCATGCAGCATATGGACGAGTTTTTTTAAAATCCTATTCACTTGACTGCAACAGTCTTTTGTTGTGGATCTTCCGACCGCAAATCCAGAAGGGTAATCCGCAACAAATTTGCGTGCAGGGGTCCTTATAGCAAACATTGTACACATTCCAGGTACTCTACATTTTTTGTTGATATAACAGCTCTGGAATGGTACTCTGCATTTTCATCTCAGAAGCACTGGTCACTTATCTTGTAAGATTTGATTACAGAAGATGATTAGTCACATATGATCTGTGATGTCTCATTCAGGGCAGTAGCTCAACCTAGAGGACTAGCCATATGATCTGTGATATTTTGTACTTTGGACAATGAGAGATTGGAGAGGGGACATCTGATCAAAGTACGAAACATCACAGATTTAGAAAGTATACAGCAATTGTGCAATCGATCAATGAGCAGCGTTCCTGAAAATTTGTGCATGGAGAGTATATTAGTATGTTTCTTATATATGTGTATTATATTAATAGAGATATATTTTTCAGAGGCTGGATAACCCCTATAATCATCATTATAGTCTATCCTGGAAACAGAGTGTGCAGTGACAGCTGGTCTCATGAGTGAAGTAATATTCAAACTGTTCTTATAGTCACTCCACTATTAATGGTGGGTGGTACTAAATAACTAAACCATCAATTGTACAGAATAAAACATATTTTTGTTCTTCAACTGTACTTTTATTGAATTGAGATTGTTGGTTACAGAAATAGAACGGAAAATAAAAACTTAAAAAATATTGACAAAAGCATAAACAATAGGTAGTACTAAGTGTGTTATAGCAACTATAACCAGTAGAATATGCAGAAAGCATAAGATAGCCTAGTATCCCAATCCATCATAATTAGTGTACATTCAATATGTAAATAGTAATAGCATATCAGGTGGTATGTAACAGGAGAAATTGAACACGTAATAAGAAGCACAACATGTAACATAGAAGAAAAGACACAGGACCCAGTAGGAGGGGAGGGGAATGGAAGGGTTCTTAGGTAGTTCTATTGATCTGGATGAGGTTTAGAGGAAAGGTGTCAATATTTATAGGTAACACGTAATTTTAAATACATCCCATGCGTACCAATTTTTCAGGAAATCGTCCAGTTTGTCAAAGATCACCACTGTAAGATGTTCTAAGCATCTAATATCCTTAAATCGGCGAGGGATGGGAGGCTAGATTGTTTCCATGAGAAAGGCAATGAGGCATCTGGCAGCTGTTAGGATGTGTAGGATGAGTGTCAGTGTGGCTTTCCTTAATGGGGAGGGGAAAACATTCAGTAGGTATGAAAGAGGATCTAGTGGTACGTCTAATTGGACGGTGTTGAATATTAGTTGTTTAACGTCGTCCCAGAATGGATGTATTCTGGGGCAGTTACAGAAAATATGCAAAAGAGACCCTATAGTGGTTTGATATCTCCAGCACATAACTGGTATTGTAGGATTCAAATAGTGAAGGAATTCAGGGTTGTGGTATCAGTGCATCATTACTTTATATTGGTTCTCCCTGTATAGCATGCATACTGAAGTTTTGGAGGCTCTTCTCCAAATAGTTTTTCACACAGCAGTGGAACTCGATTTTCCAAGATATCCTTCCCATCGCTGCATGTAAGAGTGCCTGGGCGTGTGATCTGGTGCTGGGTTTACAAGATGCGGTAAATAGCAGAGATAAGACCTTTGGTGGAGGTGCCTAATCTACATATTCTCTCGAACCAGGTAGGAACGGATAATGGTTGACCCTGGAAGTGAGAGTTGGCGTAATGCATTATCAGTATGTAGTGGAATTTAATCTGTACGGGCAGGGAGAACCTGCCTTGGAGCCAGTCAAAAGGGTGTAACTTTCTGGTGTTGTGGTCAGTTATATTTGCAAAATTAAATAAGCCTTTGTTAAACCAGGATCTAGATAATTGAGTTGTCTGGCCATCGGGAAAGTATGTGTGGTATAGAAACAATGTCAGGGGGAGTTTGTTAAACTAAGCGGAAATAGTCTTAAGAATGTCTTCCATTTATAGCGGGTATGGAGCATGGGACCCAATAGGTAGGTATAAGGATGGGAGTATGGGTTGATCCATAGTAAAAAATTTGGGCGTGAGGGGGCTAACCATAGTTTTTCAATTTCCATCCATTTGCTATAGGCTGGGAGTGTGGACCAGGCTGGGTATACGCCTTAAGTGTGAAGCCCAATAATAATAGAGAATGTTCGGCACTGCAAGACCACCCAACTCTCTGTCAGCCATCATGACTGATTTCGAAATGTGTTGTCTCTTTTGCGCCCAAATAAAAAGTAGTAGGGCAGCAGTATGGGTCGATTAACGACACATACAGTGATGGAATATGGCACATACAACCCCATAGAGAATGTGAACTGGAGCCGTTTCATTCTCAGAAGCGTATGCCGTCTGTGTGGGAACGGCGCATGCGCCGCTCCCACACAGGCCAAAACGTAGCTCGTTCGCAGAGCGAAATCCGGTGCCATTTTCATGTGGACCAGAAGCCATTGCCGGACAGTAAGATGACGACATCCGGGCCGCGGCTTCCAGCCATATGTTCAGGCGCAAGGAATAGGAGCGTAGACCAGCGGAGGCGGCGGCGGTGGCAGGTAATTTATGTTCGTGTATGTGAGGTGTGTATTATGTTCGTGTAATACTGTCTGCTGAGCTCTGTATCTAATCCTCCTACACTGTGCAGTCGCTCAGAAAATGGCGGCACACAGTGCTAGAGGTTTAAAGATTCAAACCCCTCTTTCTCCTGGCACTAGCCAGAAGGGAGGGGGGATTGTGTGAAGACACTAGAGGATAGTGTGTCCACCACAAATTTGCAGCATAAATCAATGAGGTTGCTTTACCAAAGTGACCATGCTGCAATTTTGGGAACTGCTCCCTCTAGTGCCCAGCACATGGAAATGTTATAAATTAGAATCTAATTTATAATATTTCCTGACTTGTGAAAAAATTTAAAAAATGAAAACAATGTTTAATCACTCAAATACTAATTGTTTAACTGAAAAAAAAATATTCTAGCAACACATTCCCTTTAAGTTAAAGTAGGAATGTAGCATAGTAGAGGGGATAGGGTCTCCGGACATAAAGGAGTTAAAAAGAGGTAGTAATCTAGGTAACAGTTCAGGGCTAAATACTTTATAATAAAGATAGGTCAGTACGTCGGGGCCTGGAGATTTTCCGTTGGGTAGGTCTTTGATGGCAGAGCCAAAGTCTTCGATGGTGATGGGCTCATTAAGGGAAGCGAGTTCCATGGGGGATAGAGAGGGCAGATTGCAAGTTCCTAGGAAGGAGTTCAGGCGCTCCTCTCCCTCCTCATTACTGCTGGGTAAACAGTCCGGTAGGGAATATAGTTTGGTATAGTAATGCCAGCGATAGTATCTGGATCCCTTGCTGATTTTGTAAGTTTGCCCACTGTCAAAGACATGAACAGTCTAGGATTTTTAGGCTAGGTTACTTTTACCAGTGAGTGATAGATTATATTAAAAAAAAAGAAAATCACATAGTCAAAATTATATATATTTATTTGCATTGTGCACAGAGAAATAAGTATTTGATCCCCTACCAACCATTAAGAGTTCAGCCTCCTCCAGACCAGTTACACGCTCCAAATCAACTTGGTGCCTGCATTAAAGACAGCTGTCTTAACTGGTCACCTGTATAAAAGACTCCTGTCCACAGACTCAATTAAACAGTCTGACTCTAACCTCTACAACATGGGCAAGACCAAAGAGCTTTCTAAGGATGTCAGGAACAAGATCATAGACCTGCACAAGGCTGGAATGGGCTACAAAACCATAAGTAAGACGCTGGGTGAGAAGGAGACAACTGTTGGTGCAATAGTAAGAAAATGGAAGACATACAAAATGACTGTCAATCGACATCGATCTGGGGCTCCATGCAAAATCTCACCTCGTGGGGTATCCTTGATCCTGAGGAAGGTGAGAGCTCAGCCGAAAACTACACGGGGGGAACTTGTTAATGATCTCAAGGCAGCTGGGACCACAGTCACCAAGAAAACCATTGGTAACACATTACGCCGTAATGGATTAAAATCCTGCAGTGCCCACAAGGTCCCCCTGCTCAAGAAGGCACATGTACAAGCCCATCTGAAGTTTGCAAATTAACATCTGGATGATTCTGAGAGTGATTGGGAGAGGGTGCTGTGGTCAGATGAGACTAAAATTTAGCTCTTTGGCATTAACTCAACTCGCAGTGTTTGGAGGAAGAGAAATGCTGCCTATGACCCAAAGAACACCGTCCCCACTGTCAAGCATGGAGGTGGAAACATTATGTTTTGGGGGTGTTTCTCTGCTAAGGGCACAGGACTACTTCACCGCATCAATGGGAGAATGGATGGAGCCATTCGTCAAATCCTGAGTGACAACCTCCATCCCTCCACCAGGACATTAAAAATGTCTCGTGGCTGGGTCTTCCAGCACGACAATGACCTGAAACATACAGCCAAGGCAATAAAGGAGTGGCTCAAAAAGAAGCACATTAAGGTCATGGAGTGGCCTAGCCAGTCTCCAGACCTTAATCCCATCGAAAACTTATGGAGGGAGCTGAAGATCCGAGTTGCCAAGCGACAGCCTCGAAATCTTAATGATTTACAGATGATCTGCAAAGAGGAGTGGGCCAAAATTCCATCTAACATGTGTGCAAACCTCATCATCAACTACAAAAAACTTCTGACTGTTGTGCTTGCCAACAAGGGTTTTGCCACCAAGTATTAAGTCTTGTTTGCCAAAGGGATCAAATACTTATTTCTCTGTGCACAATGCAAATAAATATATATAATTTTGACAATGTGATTTTCATTTTTTTTTTTTATATAATCTATCTCTCACTGGTAAAATTAACCTAGCCTAAAAATTCTAGACTGTTCATGTCTTTGACAGTGGGAAAACTTACAAAATCAGAAAGGGATCAAATACTTATTTCCTTCACTGTATATGACCAGCTATCACTTCCCTTAAGAGCACATGGTCTTGATTGTTCAGTTTGGACACAAAGTTGTTTAGCTGGAAGGGTATGTGCTTTGTCGCCTCTTTCATAGTACATTACATAGTAGAGGAGCATTCTGTCCACTTTGCGCAGCAGTAGGTCTTTAATTTGAGCGCGGGTATATTTTAGATGTTTAAGGGTGCGTTTGGTTCAGTTTAGTGCCATATCGGATTCTAGAGAGCTCAGCCTAGTTCGGAGCTCAGTCAGTTTAAGGGTTGAAGCTTTTTTGAGACGACAGGACAAAGCAATAGAATGTCCCCTCATGACAGATTTGTGAGCTTCCCAGAGGGTGGATTCCGCTGAGACGGATCAGACATTCAAGCCAAAGTATTGTCGCAAGTATGAGCGGAGTTCCTCCCTGGGCTTCGTCCTCTTCAGAAGGGTCTCATTAAGCCTCCAATGACACACCCTAGTATGTACCTGTGAGGTCTTATGGGATGTCACAGAACCCATACGGGGGTCTATCATCATGCGCAAAAGCGGGGTTTCTCAAAATAATTATTCTATGCATGTATGGGTTCCATGTACCGGTGAGAAAAAGGAGTATGACTTGTCAGTGGGATTATTAATTTGCCAAAGGTCATAAAAGGAGTATTTGCGTATACGTTTTTGAAAGTCTGAGGAGAGTCAAGATTGGTTGGAGTGTGGGGATTCACCTGTCTGGGAAAGTCGATCCACGTGATTAGAAAATATGACATTAAAATCACCTCCAAGCAGAAGAGCTGCAGGGGGTAGGTTAGTCAATTTAGCGAGTATTCTAGAGATGAAATGGATTTGGGAACTGTTAGGTGCATATATATTGCAGAGGATGATTGGGGAGCCCCTCAACATCCCCTGGAGAATTACATATCTGCCCTCAGGGTCAAGTTGCGGGGAAGTAATTTGCAGGGGACATGCAGCGGACAATAGAATAGCAGTGCCTGCTTATTTGCGGGTATTGGTAGCTGAGTATGCTGTCGAATAGTATCTTCTGGTGAAGTTAAACGACCCTATAGAATAAAAGTTGGTTTCCTGAAGGAAACCCACATCGGCTTTTAGAGCCCTCAGTTCATTAAGTGCCAGACATCTCCTCGCATTGAAGTTAAGGCCTCTTATATTCAATGTGACACTGTTAAACATAGTGTAGATGTGTGTATGAGAAAGAGAAGAGGGATGTACTTACTCCGACAACACTTCACAAGCAGCGATGAAGATCAGTCCCAGCGTTAAGGAAGGTAGATGTCCGGCTTGTTGTTCTACAAGTATGACGGGAAAACCAATGTTCAAGTGATGATGAGGTGGAACGGGTCACAAGAGGAGTGGAGTAAAGACAGGACCAACACAAGACAAAACAGGAGAATCGGACACACAGAGATAAGACAACAATTGCACTTTTCACGTGAGCGAGGTAACATAGGACCAGAATAAAGGAAAAGGAAAGAAAGAAGCGAAGTTAAATGTAAAAAAAAAATCGCATAATACAGGAGCAAGAGCACCAGAGAATGAGAAAATGAGTACTCCTTCAGTTATGGAGGCAAAAGGAAAATTAAATTCCTCTGAGGTGGAGGGGTGCCAAAATATAACAGCATGTTCAAACAAATTTAAGGAAAAAACCTGAGCAAAAAGTCCTCAACCTGTAAAAGACGACATTTAACCAGTTCAGGACCGGGCTATTTTGAGCCTTCAGGACCAGACACCGTTTAGCCCTTTTTTAGCACGTGTTAGTTAAATGGCTATAACTTTTTTATTTGTTAGGCTAACGACGTGTTTTTTTGCGATGTTTTTTCCGTAGACAATGCAGGTTTCTTTTTTTATTGTTTTTATACACATCCTTTTTGCTATTTTAGAATTTTTATTCTTAAAGTTTGAAAATAATAGTAAAAAAATAAGCTTTTTTACGTTTCAGCTTTTTTTTTTTTTTGGTAATAACATAGTTTTACCCTAAAATAGACCTATTATTTGTGATCGTCATTGTCTACCATAAATTTTACTATATTACATGCCTATATTAGGCTAATTGGGTCAGCGTTAGCGTTACAACAATGATTGGCGGGGCGGAACGTTTTTTTTTGGGGTGGGTTTATGTGTATTTATTATTAAAAAATGTTTTCACTTTACTTTTATTTTTTTGTTACTATGGTCTGTCCCTCAAAGGTCAGAAAAGACCTTTGGGGAACCTTATATATTTTTTTTCTTTCTTTTGCACAGCAGCCCCAGTTACAGGGGAAATCAGCTCTCTCATAGTGGCGATTGTCACTAATAGGGCTGTGCTGGGTCTAGTAAGACCCAGCAGCAGTCTGTCACTAATGGCTCCCGGCGATCATGTGACCAGTCACATGAGCACCGGGAGCAATAGAGACAGCGGCACGGCCGCTGCCTCTATTTCTATATACGGCGTTCATTGAGCGCGGTGTACAAGTGATCAGATAAGACAGAAGCAGCAAAAGCTGCTTCTATCCTCTCCTCAGGGTCCCCGGCAGTCACTGACAGCCGGAGACCCGACATTCAGCTGCCTGATCGCTCAGGTAGCAAGTTAAAACCTGAGCCGTAAAAAGTCTATGGCTAGGGTTTTAAGGACCCTGACCACTGGCCGTAAAAACACAGCCAACGGTCGCAAACCAGTTAAGATATTCAGGGCATAAAATTTAGTAATGTATATTCAGCAAGTCCTCGAGAAGGCAAGAAGAGTTGGTAGCGTGTGATTTCCGTGGATAATAGGAAGCTGTATAATGGCTGCACCAGTCCAAAAGGTGAGAAAGTCAGCGCTTAGGAGACACCCTAGGCGATGTTCCAGATGAATCCACAGAAGGTGCTCTGCGTCGTTTGTTCTGGCCTGGGGCCCACTCAGGTGGAATGGGAGGCAATGGAGTAGTTATTTCCCAGTCCAAGATATCTGAGATAGGAACATCTTGGTCAGCACAGAAGGCAGAGAGGTCCTCGTACGATTTCAAGGTCACCGAACAACCATTTTTCCGAGCTGTTAGAGAAAATGGGAAGCCCCAGCGACACAGAATTTGTGAATCCCATAGCAAAGCGAGGAGTGGATGCAGGTGCCTTCGTTTGTTCAATGTAATCCATGACAGATCAGGATACAATTGCAATGGGGCACTACCAAACTCAAAGTTGCAGAGGCTGCAGGCTTTGGACATGATGCGTTCTTTGGTTTCATAATCATGGACACAGCAGATAACATCTCTAGGATTAGCAGCAGTCCCTTTAGTTTTGAGTGCACAGTGTGCTCTGTCCAACTTTATAAGGTGGGAGGTAGGCTTCCCAGAACAAGATTAAAGATGGCTTCCAGAGTGACCCGTAGGTCTTTGTCTCCTGTTGCCTCAGGAAGGCCGTGTACCCTGATGTTGTTTCTACGGCCCCTATTATCCAAGTCCTCCAAGTGTCGGTTAGTGTCCTTAAGTGCCATCCCATGGACGCGTATAGTCTCTTAAGTTGAGAAATGTAATGATAGGTATCATTGTGAGCCTTTTCCAGGGTGTCTACCTGGGTAGTGAGTTGTTTAAGATTTTTGTGAACAACCCCTATTTCCATCTTGCATGTTTGGGTGACCTTAGTCACAAGTTTATCAAAGTCCATTTTTGTGGCAAGTCATTTTTGGGGCGGTGTAGACGGCAGCTGGCAGGGTAGTGGAGATTCAAGGGCCTGGTTCAGCGGGGGGCGGGGCATCCCTTGCATCCTGTCTCATTACATATATACAGCAACAGAACAAAGCTCAGTACACATATACAGCACCAGACACAAGCTCATTACATATATATACAGCACCAGAACAAAGCTCATTACATATATACACCAGAACAAAGCTCATTACATATATACAGCACCAGAACAAAGCTCAGTGCAAACATACAGCATCAGTACAAAGATCAGTACATATATACAGTGCCAGAACCAAAATCAGTACATATATACAGCACCAGAACCAAGCTCAATACATATGTACAGTACCAGAACCAAGCTCAGTACATAAATACAACACCAGCACAAATACAGCAGCAACCCCTGCCGTAAAAGTTAGAACTACATTGTATACAGCTCCCAGCATGGCCCAAACAATGGTAAGGATATGCTGGGAGATGCTGCTTCACAAAAAATTCATACCACCCATCATCTCGCTGCAGATCATACAGTGACTACAGTGCTGATTAGAGGCAGAATAAACATTTATATTAAGTGACTCACAGATGACATCAGATTCTAGTTGTTCTTTTTCTCTTTTCTTCTCCATCCGGTCCAGACCTCTATGATGACTTCTCCCGGCCATGAACGTAAACCAAACAAAAACCATAGCTTTCTGTTTCAATTGTAATGTTTCTGTTGCAAATGGTTTACGTTTGTCTCCGTTCCATACGTTTTCAGTTTTTTTTGTGAGGAATCAATAGTGTAGTCGAATGTGCTATTAATTCCACCAAATTATCATAAACTTGAGGACAGCATCAATATGGCAAAAATATAATTGTGTTTATTAACATTATTATATTTTTGTTTTATTATATTTTTGCCATATTGATGCTGTCCTCAATTTTTGTATATTAGCCGTTTGTCTGGATGGGATTTTTGGACATGGAATTTGCATCTCTTTTTTAAGATTAAAGTGGAAAGTATCTGAGCATGTGAGTGCTGTGGAAGATTTCCTACAATTATCATAGACTGTTATACACAATTGATGGCACAGTTCTGTTACCTTGTCCTTTGACAGGGTGACATTTGTTAGCCAGGACGCACTGGTACGTCTTGGTGCCTTAAAGCACTGCAATACAGGATGTACTGGTGCGTCCTGGTGCGTTAAGGGGTTAAAGAGGTATTCCCATCTTAAGAATTTTCACAGGATATAGCACTCCATTATGCTCCTTTTTTGTTACGTAGCTCCTACACATCCTGGAGGTGTGCTTTTGGTTCTTGCCCTGTTGAAAAATAAATGATGGCCCAACTAAGGGCAAACCAAATGAAATGGTGTGTCGCTGCAGAATGCTGTGGTAGCCATGCTGGTTAAGTGTGATTTAAATTCTGTATAAATCGCCATCAGTGTCTTAGAACAGATTTCCACTGATCAGATGTTTACTGCTTGTGTTTCTTAGCCAAATCAAGTCTCTTCCTCTTATTTGTCTCGCTTAGTAATGGTTTTCTTTTAGCAGTTCTGCCATAGAGGCCTGATCCACAAAGTCTCCTCTGAACAATAGATGTTGAGATTTGTCTGCTGCTTGAACTCATTGAAGCATTCAGTTGGACACCTATATGAGGTGCTGTTAACTTACGATTTTTTAGGCTGGTGACACGAATATACTAGTCCTGTGCAGTAGAGGTAACTCTTGGTCTGCCTTTTCTGTGATGATTCTCATTAGAACCTGATTAATCAAAGCGCTTAATGGTTTTTGCCAATGTACTTAAAGAAACTTTTTAGGCTATATTGACACAGGGCGGATACGCTGCATAAACGCAAACAGCGTATTCACCCTGTGCATCACAGCGAATTCCGGTGGAATAACCGCACCAAATTGTGGTACAGTTTTTCGTCCGGAATGTCCGCTGCACCTAAAAAAAATTGTGACGCGTCCCTCCGCTGTCTTGTAACCCGGCCTCTTGGGAAGACGTTTCATCGCATGTCAAAAAAGGGAGAATTTCCCAGGACCAGAGAAAAAGATAATAAAAATACCAGGTGCAGGCCTCAGTGAGACTTGATCCAAAGTCCCTTGGGTTAGATCCACATACAAGCAACAAGGCAGCACATCCAGGAAAAAAGGAGAATTTATTCACCCACCAATGCAACGTTTCAGTCCAACTGGACCTTTCTCAAGCATGCTTCAGTTGGACTGAAACTTTGCATTGGTGGGTGAATAAATTCCCCTTTTTTCCTAAATGTGCTGCCTTGTTTCTTGTATGAATTTCATCCCATGTGATCGCTGCAGCCTGTGATTGGCTGCAACGTTCACATGGGATGAAACGTCATCCCAGGAGGCCGGCCTGGACAAATAAGCACAGAATTCTGGGCAAGTATAAGTTGTTTTTTTCTGAGTTGCGTTTTTTGCGGCGGAAATCCTGCAATCCGCAAATCCGGCAATCCGCCGCACCAAAAACGCAACATCTGCTATTTGTTGCAGGTTTTACCTCCCATTGAATTCAGAGGTGAAAACCTGCAACAAATAAGCAGTGATTACTCAAATGCAATTAACATGCTGCGGATTAAAAAAAAAAAACACTGCAGGTCAATTTCTGAGCATTTTTTCCACTCAGCATTTACACAGCGTGTGAACTTACTCTTAAAGTTCTTGCAATTTTTCATATTTACTGACCTGCATTTCTTAGAGTAATAATGGCTTGAATTTTTTCTTTGCTTAGTTGAGCTGTTCTAGATATATTGTGGATTATTGAAAACAGAAAGAATAAAATAGGGCTATTTAAGATCCATCCTACCTTGTTGACACGGCTTATTGGCATTAGGCATCAACGAGTAAAGACATTTCACAAATAAACTATAAAAGGCACTAATTTCAGTATGTGCTCCTTACAGGGGTTTTCCCGCCAGGGAAATATTTGGCATATCCACAGGATATGCCATAAATGTCAGATAGATGCGGGTCCCATCTCTGGGACCCAGACCTATCCTTAGAACGTGGCCTCCTATTTCTGCGTTCCCGCTTCCACTTGTAATTTCCGACCATGTAAGTACAAAACAACGTAGCTCGCTGAGCTACGCTGTTTCCGTAACTCCCGTAAAAGTGAATGGCAGTTAAAGAGTAACTAAACGTCCAAAAAACTTCTGACATGTCATAGTGACATGTCAGAAGTTTTGATCGGTGTGGGTTCAAGCACTTGAGACCCCCACCAATTTCTAAAAGAAGTGGAAGAAGAGCTCAGCCTCTTCATTTCTGTTCGGCTCTTCTCAGAAAGCTGATGTAGCCATGTACGGGCGCTTCTGCCGCTTTGTTTTAGCGATTGGTGGGGCTCTCAGTGCTCGGACCCCACAGATCAAAACTTCTGACATGTCACTATGACATGTCAGAAGTTTGTTGTACGTTTAGTTACAAATTTCAGGAAGCAGCATAGCACACGAGCTCCGCTTTTTCCGTAACTGCCATTCACTTCTATGGGAGTACCAAACACAGCATAGCTCAGTGACCTACACTGTTTTCTACTTACATGGTCGGAAATCAAAAGTGGAAGCCGGAACACAGAAAGGTAGAATAGGGTTTAGGGGGCCCCGTTCTAGAGATAGGTGTGGGACCTGCATCTGTCTGAAATTTATGGCATATCCTGTGGATGTGCCATAAATGTCCCTCATGGGAAAACCCCTTTAAATATGATGATGGGATAATTGAGATTCAACAGTTTTTACCTCTAAATTTTACTGATGTTAAAAATGAAAAAGGCGCATAAAAAAAGTTTTAAACAATATCTGTAATCTCAGGGTAGGGAGACAGACAGGTGAGCCCTAATCTACCCGACACTCAGTCCCTGCCTACTTGCACGGCCCGTACTAGGCAACGGCGTACAACTGGGAGACGGTCCCTACGCTCAATAAGTGCACGACAGACAAACAGACGAGGGTACACAGAAGCTAAGGGAAATTGGGCAGTTGCCCACGGCAACACCGTGAGCAACAAGAGTAGTGAACGAGCCGAGTCAAACCAGGAGTGTACGAGGTACCAAACGCAGAGCAGGAGCGTAGTCAGTAAAGCCAGGGTTAAATTGAAGCAGAGGTCAATAGTACTAACAGGAACAGCAGAGCCAGGAAACCAGACAGAATCGCAGGCAAAGGAAAAGCAGGAAATTAAGGTATAAATAGACCGAGGGTAGGAGCTAGCTCCGTCTGGCCAGGCTGTGATAGGTTCTCCCACTCCTCAGCCTACCAGCCTGAGTGGTAGCAGACCGAGTCACTCTATCAGACCTAGGAGCAGATGCAGACTGATTAACCACGGGCGTCGACACAGAAGCTGTGTCTGGTAAATCCTTTACAATATCCTTACAAAACGTACAATATATTCATACATAGGCATCAACTACAATATTTATATTTGTGTAAAAAAATTAAATAAAGCATTTAAGTTGTAGGCAATATATCTCTGAATCAAGAGAAACTACGATTCAATCAGATGTGTCCAAACATTTGTCTGATGCTGTAGGTGAAGGTCCTAGCTTTAGGACACTCACTTATCAGGAGAAACGCTTCATTGGGTTCAGCTTTTTCTACAATTCCCATAGATTTAAATGGAGCATGAAGTAGCCAGGATATGTCAAATCTTGGTCAGTCTACCACATTCTCATATGTGAGGGTACCAGGGGTGGGACCTGCACCTATCAGGCATTTATGTCATCCTGTGGATATGCTATGAATGCTTAACCCCTTAAGGACGCAGCCTAGTTTGGGCCTTACGGCTCAGAGCCCATTTTTCAAATCTGACATATTTCAGTTTATGTGGTAATAATGTCGGAATGCTTAAACCTATCCAAGCGATTCTGGGATTGTTTTCTCGTGAGACATTGGGCTTTATGTTAGTGGTGAAATTTGGAAGATATATTCATTGTTTATTGGTGAAAAATTGCAAAATGTAGAGAAAATTTATAAAAAATAGCATTTTTCAGAATTTAAATGCATCTACTTGTAAAACAGATGGTTATACCAACCAAAATAGTTACTAGTTCACATTTCCCATATGTCTACTTTAGATTGGCATCATTTTTTGAACTTTCTTGTATTTTTCTTGGACGTTACAAGGCTTAGAACATAAACAGCAATTTCTCATATTTTTAAGAAAATGTCAAAAGCCTTTTTTTAAGGTACCTGATCAGTTCTGAAGTGGCTTTGAGGGGCCTATGTATTAAAAAAAAACATAAAACACCCCATTTTCAAAACTAGACCCCTCAAAGTATTCAAAACAGCATTTACAAAGTTTATTTAACCCTTTAGACATTTCACAGGAATTAAAGCAAAGTGGAGGTGAAATTTGCAAATTTAATTTTTCTTGCAGAATTTCAATTGTATTAATTTTTTTTCTGTAACACAGAAGATTTTACCAGAGAAACACTACTAAAAATGTATTGTGCAGATTTTGCAGTTTTTAGAAATGTCCCACATGTGTCTCTAGTGCGCTTGTGGACTAAAACACAAGCCCAGAAGCAAAGAAGCACCTAGTGCATTTTGAGGCCTCTTTTTTATTAGAATATATTTTAGGCAGCATGCCAGGTTTGAAGAGGTGTTGAGGTGCCAAAACAGTAGGAATCCCCCAAAAGTGACCCCATTTTGGAAACTACACCAATCAAGGAATTAATTTATGGTTGTTGTTACCATTTTGACCCCACAGTTTTTACACGGCACGTATTTGAATTGGGCTGTGAAATTTAAAAAATTAAATTTTTTTCCAATAAAATGTCATTTTTCATCAAAATTTCTTATTTTCACAGGGAACAAAATACCCCATTTTGTTGCCCAATTTCACCTGAATGCAGCAATGCCCCATTTGTGGTGATAAACTGCCGTTTGGGCCCATGGGAGACCTCAGAAGTGAAGGAGCGCTGTGTGTTCTTTAGGGTATGTGCACACGAGAAGTGCCTTTTACGTCTGAAAAGACAGACTGTTTTCAGGGGAAAACAGCTGCCTCGTTTCAGACGTAAAAGCTCCTCCTCGCATTTTGCGAGGCTTCTCTGACAGCCGTACATTTTGAGCTGTGCTTCATTGAGTTCAATGAAGAACAGCTCAAATTACGTCTGAAAGAAGTGTCCTGCACTTTTTTTGACGAGGCTGTATTTTTACGCGTCGTCGTTTGACAGCTGTCAAACGACGACGCGTAAATGTACTGCCTCGGCAAAGAAGTGCAGGGGACTTCTTTGCCACGTAATTTGAGCTGTTCTTCATTGAACTCAATGAAGCACAGCTCAAGATTTACGAGCGTCTCAGACGCCTCGTAAATTACGAGGAGGAGCATTTACGTGTGAAACGAGGCAGCTGTAAACAGTCTGTCCTTTCACACGTAAATGCCTCTCATCGTGTGAACATACCCTTAGAGTGCAGATTTTGCTGGATTGGTTTTTGGGTGCCATGTCACATTTGCAGAGTCCCAGCAGTATCAAAGCAATGGAAACCCACCAGAAGTGACCCATTTTGGAAAATACACCCCTCAAGGAATTCATTTATGGGTAATGTGACCATTTAGACCCCATAGTTTCTTCACAGAACTTATTTGAATTGGGCTGGGAATTAAAAAAAGAATAATTTTTTCCAATAATATGTAGTTTTAGCTCAAAATTTCTTATTTTCATAAGAAATAAAATACTCAGTTTTGTTGCCCAATTTATCCTGAGTGCAGCAATACCCCATTTGTGGTGATAAACTGCTGTTTGGGCCCATGGGAGGGCTCAGAAGGAAAGGAGCGCTATTTGTTCTTTGGAGTCCAGATTTTGCTGGATTGGTTTTCGGGTGCCATGTCGCATTTGCAGAGCCCCAAAGGTATCAAAGCAATGGAAACCCACTAGAAGTGACCCCATTTTGGAAACTACACCCCTCAGGGAATTGATTTATGGTTGCTGTTACCATTTTAACCCCACAGTTTTTTCACAGCACGTATTTGAATTGGGCTGTGAAATAAAAAAAATGACATTTTTTCCTATAAGATGTCATTTTTTTTCAAACTTTCTTATTTTCACAGGGAACAAAATACCCCTTTCTGTTGCACAATTTGTCCTGAGTGCGGCAATACCCCATTTGTGGTGATAAACTGCCGTTTGGGCCCAAGGGAGGGCTCAGAAGGAAAGGACCACCATTTGGCCTACTGGGGATTTTCTGGTGCGAAGTCATGTATGCAGAAGCCCTTGAGGTACCAGTACAGTTGAAACCCCGAGAAGTGACCTCGTTTTAAAACTACACCCCTTAAGGCATTCATCTAGAGGTGTAGTGAGCATTTTGACCGGAGACATACACCCCATAAACTGTAATGTGGGTTCTCACGGGTACGGCAATACCCTACATGTGGCTGTTATCAGCTGCCTGAGCAAGCAGCAGGGCTCAGAAGGGAAAGATGAGGGGGATAAGCTGTGTGGAGGGCATCAGGGTAAGTAAAACTGGTGTAGATTAAAAATCAGGGGATGTATGTTACATTTTAAAACACTCTTTCATACAGAGCCTTAGCTTTTCAGGAAACGTGTCACATTGATATATTGTGTCCATCCTTATCACCCTCTTATAACAGACTTTGCACCTCTTTTGACTTTTTCCCTTCTTGCCAGTTTGGGGAACTTCTCCTGGAAAGTATTGCCCTGGTACGATGCGTGTGGCCTCACTTCCAGAAGTACTGGGAGCCCCCCCCCCTTTCCTGGTCCCTAAAAATCAGTTTCTTGACAACCACCTCTTGAAATTCCAGGAACGTTCCCCTCTGGCCTGTACATCGACGTAGCACGTACGCATTGTACAATGCCATCTGTATGATGTGCACGGCCAGCTTCTTATACCACACCGCATGGCGCTGTAGGGCTTCAGGGCTTGATCTGACAAGTCCACCCCTCTCATGTACCTACTGTAGTCCATGATGCAGTCCGGTTTGGTGGTCTCTGTACTGGTACCTCGTACAGGTACATGGGTACTGGTGTGGCCATGTATTGTTGTCAATACAAGGACATCTCCCTTGTCTTGTACTTGACACACAATATGTTGCTGCTAGATTGTGCCCTGCTCTCACCCCTTCTGAGTGTTTGCCCAAGCAGAGTCTTAGGGAGGCCTCTCAGATTTCTTCTAGCAGTGCCGCATGCCGCAGGACTTCTGGAAGTGAGGCAGTTGAAGAGTGGGACGCTGGTATAAAAATTATCCAGGTAGAGGTGGTAACCCTGGTCCAGCAGTGGGTGCACCAAATCCCACACAATTTTTGCATTAACTCCCAGTAAGAAGGGGCATTCTGGGGGCTGAATACTGGTGTCCTTCCCTTCATATATCCTAAATCTGTATGTATACCCTGATGCACTCTCACACAGCTTATACATCTTCACGCCATACCTTGCCCTCTTACCCGGCAGGTACTTGTGGAATTGAAGCCTCCCTTTAAAATGTACCAAAGACTCATCAATAGAAATACACTTCTCGGGGGTGAATGCTTGGGAAAACCGGGCACTGAAACGGTCTAATAGGTGTCTCCGTTTATACAAACGGTCAAAATTGGGGTCATCTCAGGGTGGGCACGGCTCATTATCAGTATAATGTAAGAAGCGAAGTATTGCCTCATTTTTGTTTTTTTTTAGGTTCCAGTTCAGTTCTGAAGTTGCTTTGAGGGGCCCATATATTAGAAACCCCTATGAAACACCCATTTTAGAAACTAGACCCCTCAAAGTATTCACAACAGCATTTAGAAAGTTTATGAACCCTTTAGGTGTTTCACTGGAATTTAGAGAAAAGTAGAGGTGAAATTTACATATTTTTTTTGTCAGAAAATGCTTTTTATACCATTTTTTTTATAACACAAAAGGTTTTACCAGAGAAACGCAACTCAATATTTATTGCCCAGATTCTGCAGTTTTGAGAAATATCCCACATGTGGCCTTAGTGCGCTAATGGACTGAAGCATCGGCCTCCGAAGCAAAGGAGCACCTAGTGGATTTTGAGGCCTCCTTTTTATTAGGCACCATGTCCGGTCTTGTGGTGCCAAAACAGTGGAAACCCCCCAAAAGTGACCCCATTTTGGAAACTAGACCCCTAGAGGAATTCATTGTATTTTTCATGGGGTGTATGCAACTTTTTGATCCGTTTTTATTCTATTTTTAAGTGTCGTGGTGACTAAAAAAACGCAATTCTGCTATTGTTTTTTCATTCTATTTTTTTTACAGCGTTCACCATGCGCTATAAATGACATATTCACTTTATTGTGCGGGGCAATACGATTACGGCGATACAAGATGTTTATAGTTTTTTTTATGTCTTATAGCATTTGCACGATAAAATACTTTTTGTAAAGAATCATTCACTTTTTGTGTTACCATAAATTTTGTATTTTTCCATCAATAAATCCGTGCGAGGACTTATTTTTTGCGTAACGAACTGTAGTTTCGATCAGTACCATTTTTCGTTACATGCGACTTTTTGATCTCTTTTTATTCAATTTTTTGGGAGGTGAAGTGACCAAACAATTGTGATTCTGGTACGGTTTATTATTATTTTCTTTTACGGTGTTCACCGCGCGGGATAAATAACAAAATAATTTTGTAGTTCAGGCCGTTACCAATTATGTATAGTTTATTTGTTTGTTTATATATTTTTATTAATAATAAAGGACTGATAAGGGGAAAAGGGTGATTATTACTTTTATTACTTTTAAAACTTTTATTTTCTTATTTTTACACATCTTTTTTTTACTTTTTTTTTACTTTATTACTTTGTCCCACTAGTGTACTTGAGGGCAGGAGGCACTGATCGCTATTCTAATACACTGCACTACATGCGTAGTGCAGTGTATTAGAACTGTCAGCTACTCACTGACAACAAGCGCAGTGGGTCCTGACTTTGTTTGGTGTCCGGTTGCCATAGTTACAATCGCCGGCCGCTATCGTGTAGCAGGCCGGCGATTATTGCTTAACCCCTAAAAAGCTGTGTTCGGTATTGAACGCGGCTTTCAAGGGGTTAATCAGCGGGGACACATCGATCGGTCCCCGCTGTAGGAGCTGCGGCAGCTGCTGTACGAGACAGTAGCTGTCACAGCTCCTGTATGTGTCGGGAGGACGGCCGAAATGGTCGTTACTCCCGCGACGTACTATTCCGTCGCTGAGCGCGAACGTATTGGTTAGCGCGACGTAATAGTACGTCGCTGAGCGCGAAGGGGTTAAAGAGGCTCTGTCACCAGATTATAAATGCCCTATCTCCTATATAATCTGATCGGCACTGTAATTTAGATAACAACAGTGGTTTTTATTTTGAAAAACAATAATTTTTGAGCAAGTTATGAACAATTCTAGATTTATGCGAATTAGTTTCTTAATGCCCAACTGGGCGTTTTTTACCTTTTTACCAACTGGGTGTTGTACAGAGAAGTGTATGACGGTGATGAATAAGCGTCATACACTTCTCTTCATTCATTTTTAGCTGTACTCGCAGTACTCGCAACTGATGTCCACACATAGTGCCTCAGTACAAGATGACTTCCAGAGTGCTGGCCTCAAATACCCCCACACAGTGGCAGATAAAGATGCCCCTAAAGTTCCTGTCACAGATTCCTCTGGAGTACTAGATATTGTTAAAATAGTGGCACTATACAATGTATGCAGGGGGGTCCAGTGGTGATGCTCCATGATGATCTATGCTTGAGAGAACGGGGATGCTGGCCACACGGGGGCATAGCATGGCACTACACACTCTATACTGCTGTGGCTGTGTTTCTTTGGAGGTTGTAAATACTCATGCTGCAGGGGGGCCTAGCTGCACTGTATGCCCTATGGATAAAACAGCTCTGCCAATAAGAAGGCGTTATATCATATCACAACCTTTTTATAGAAGACTGTTCTGGCAGTGTGGAAGCAGCTGTTGTTTGACTCATCTGTCTTTATTATTTTGCTTTTCAACAAGGTCTATGTTCATTACCCTATGTTAGTCTTTAATGATAAATGTTGGTTATGAAATGCTTTGGACTTTCACTGTAAATAAAAAGTTTTGATCAATTGATAATCTATGATTTCCACACTTTCAAATCTGTTTCCACTGAGCGACACTTAGCACAGATTGCTTTGCTTTGCCGTGTCTGACATATTACGATGGTGCATGCAACATGGTACACAAACCTTTCATGAAAAGTGAAGAGGAATGATTTTAAATACCTTTATTTTTCCTTCCAACCATTGCTCCCTCACTTAGTATATTACTAATAGGTGCTTTTGGAGTATATATACGCAAGATATAAAAAAAATATTTTCAAAAATAAAAAATGCTGGCTAGTGAGTCAATATTGTCTAGTGAATAATACTGTAAGAAAATATTTCTAAATCAGAACTTTCTAACATACCGTACGATGTCAAAATGTATCACACGCTGTACATGGACCGAATAGAATTAGAACATTGTAATAGCACATGTGGACAACATTAGCACTATTTCTCAATTCTGCTTCGATTAATTGCTATTACGTATTTGTTAAGAAATTTGCTTAACAGTATACCATAATTTTGTTTCCACAAATAGTTTTGCTAATCCTAATTTCTTTCCAGTTTGTGAATTTGTGTTATAACAAATATGAGATGTTGTTCATAAAACATGATTCATGTATTATAAAGTGCCTTAAATAACGAATGCCACATTAACAAGGCATTGGATACATAATGAAATACTAGGCTGCGTCCTCATTTTCCCGAGAGTATTGCACTATTCAGTAGCTATTGTATTACCCAATGGCCCTTTGGCATGTTATTCAAAGAAAACCAGTAATGCTCATAAAATTAGCTAGTAAACTTATTGTTTATTTGTGCTTTATTGACATTTTTTAAATTTAACAAGCATATAATGGATGACTATTTCAGCCAGTGTCTCTTTATAAAACACGTTTCCTTATTGTTCCAAAAATAATTATACTATTAGGACATTGTTAAATCAGAAAGAGCAACAATGAAATGTGCGGATGTAGCAATCTTTAACTTGACTCTGATAACTTGCTGCATCGTGATATCACACAACAAAAGCCATTGAAAAGTCATTGAAAATGTCAAGATAAGACATCTAGCCATTGTTTATTTAATGTGTTAAAATTCAATAAAGATAAAGACAGCTACATCTGTACTTATGGCTGGATTTATATGCACTCAAACTTTGGTTGACATTAGAAAATAAGATCTGTGATCAATTTCTAACCAAATTTGATATATTGTTCAAGTATTCAATGATATTATGTAATTAAAGTCGATCATTGGGATATTATATATAGTTCCCTGTGGAAAATCGTGAACCCTAACGTCTAATCATGTGACATATGACAAAGCTTGACTGTACGAGTAAGTGCGCTAGTGTTCTAGCACCACTTACATTAGCAGCTCAGTGTCAGTGTGCCATAGTCAGACATACAGTGAAGGAAATAAGTATTTGATACCTTGCTGATTTTGTAAGTTTGCCCACTGTCAAAGACATGAACAGTCTAGAATTTTTAGGCTAGGTTCATTTTACCAGTGAGAGATAGATTATATATAAAAAAAAAAAAAAACAGAAAATCACATTGTCAAAATTATATATATTTATTTGCATTGTGCACAGAGAAATAAGTATTTGATCCCTTTGGCAAACAAGACTTAATACTTGGTGGAAAAACCCTTGTTGGCAAGCACAGCAGTCAGATGTTTTTTGTAGTTGATGATGAGGTTTGCACACATGTTAGATGGAATTTTGGCCCACTCCTCTTTGCAGATCATCTGTAAATCATTAAGATTTCGAGGCTGTCGCTTGGCAACTCGGATCTTCAGCTCCCTCCATAAGTTTTTGATGGGATTAAGGTCTGGAGACTGGCTAGGCCACTCCATGACCTTAATGTGCTTCTTTTTGAGCCACTCCTTTGTTGCCTTGGCTGTATGTTTCAGGTCATTGTCGTGCTGGAAGACCCAGCCACAAGCCATTTTTAATGTCCCGGTGGAGGGAAGGAGGTTGTCACTCAGGATTTGACGGTACATGGCTCCATCCATTCTCCCATTGATGCGGTGAAGTAGTCCTGTGCCCTTAGCAGATAAACACCCCCAAAACATAATGTTTCCACCTCCATGCTTGACAGTGGGGACTGTGTTCTTTGGGTCATAGGCAGCATTTCTCTTCCTCCAAACACGGCGAGTTGAGTTAATGCCAAAGAGCTCAATTTTAGTCTCATCTGACCACAGCACCTTCTCCCAATCACTCTCAGAATCATCCAGATGTTAATTTGCAAACTTCAGATGGGCCTGTACATGTGCCTTCTTGAGCAGGGGGACCTTGCGGGCACTGCAGGATTTTAATCCATTACAGCGTAATGTGTTACCAATAGTTATCTTAGTGACTGTGGTCCCAGCTGCCTTGAGATCATTAACAAGTTCCCCCCGTGTAGTTTTCGGCTGAGCTCTCACCTTCCTCAGGATCAAGGATACCCCACGAGGTGAGATTTTGCATGGAGCCCCAGATCGATGTCGATTGACAGTCATTTTGTATGTCTTCCATTTTCTTACTATTGCACCAACAGTTGTCTCCTTCTCACCCAGCGTCTTACTTATGGTTTTGTAGCCCATTCCAGCCTTGTGCAGGTCTATGATCTTGTCCCTGACATCCTTAGAAAGCTCTTTGGTCTTGCCCATGTTGTAGAGGTTAGAGTCAGACTGATTAATTGAGTCTGTGGACAGGAGTCTTTTATACAGGTGACCATTTAAGACAGCTGTCTTTAATGCAGGCACCAAGTTGATTTGGAGCGTGTAACTGGTCTGGAGGAGGCTGAACTCTTAATGGTTGGTAGGGGATCAAATACTTATTTCTCTGTGCACAATGCAAATAAATATATATAATTTTGACAAACTGATTTTCTGTATTTTTTTTTATATAATCTATCTCCCACTGGTAAAATTAACCTAGCCTAACAATTCTAGACTGCTCATGTCTTTGACAGTGGTGAAACTTACAAAATCAGCAAGGGATCAAATACTTATTTCCTTCACTGTATGTGTAAAAACTTCTTGAACATTTTGAATCATCGTTCCTGGATTGGATTTTCATCCTGCTGCTAGTATGTAGAAGACCTAGAAACTCCAGCACAACAAGCACCAGCAATATCAATATCAGTACTGTATGTGACTTGGACACACCAGGAAAACCCTTTCTGTGCTATATGCTATATACAGGTGTGATGGAGATTGCATAGGCTGGGAGATAGGGAGTGAGCAGATGTACGAACCAAGAGCCACGGCAATGCAGTTAATACGAACACTAATTTAAAAAAAAATATAATCTTGGACAACCCCTTTAACTAGGCCAGAGCACAGTGTGAATATAAAGATACCTTATTGTTTTTGTTTCTTTTAATTTTTCCACAGTTTTTAAGAATAGCATTTTTTGTTTTTTTCCTACCTGACTAGGGCACAGCACATTGTACATATTAAAAATATATACATATATTATAGCTGCAGCATTTATGTTTCCCAGGTGTCCCCCTACTCACTCTCTTTTACGTGAGGAGGAACTGCTGAGACTCACATCAATTCCAAAAACAGGAGTCCTTTATTTGCACAGGAACATATATACATACACAGTCAACCTACGTTATAGTGAAAAGGAGATATGGAAACCACGTTATGTGTTCATGCTATGCAGTTTCTGTATCTCTCATAGACTATAATAGAGAGAGAGAGAGAGAGAGAGAGAGAGAGAGAGAACACAAATCTGTGACCACCAATCCACTGTAAACATGTAACAAGAGACATTAAAGAGTCTCTGTCACCACATTATAAGTGCCCTATCTCCTATATAAGGAAATCGGCGCTATAATGTAGGTGATAGTAATGCTTTTTATTTAGAAAAATGATCTACAGGGTGGGCCATTTATATGGATACACCTAAATAAAATGGGAATGGTTGGTGATATTAACTTGCTGTTTGTGGCACATTAGTATATGGGAGGGGGGAAACTTTTCAAGTTGGTTGTTGACCATGGCGGCCATTTTGAAGTCAGCCATTTTGTATCCAACTTTAGTTTTTCAATGGGAAGAGGGTCATGTGACACATCAAACTTATCGAGAATTTCACAAGAAAAACAATGGTGTGCTTGGTTTTATCGTTACATTATTCTTTCATGAGTTATTTACAAGTTTCTGACCACTTATAAAATGTGTTCAAAGTGCTGCCCATTTTGTTGGATTGTCAATGCAACCCTCTTCTCCCACTCTTCACACACTGATAGCAACACCGCAGAAGAAATGCTAGCACAGGCTTCCAGTATCCGTAGTTTCAGTTGCTGCACATCTCGCATCTTCACAGCATAGACAATTGCCCTCAGATGACCCCAAAGATAAAAGTCTGAGGGGGTCAGATCGGGAGACCTAGGGGGCCATTCAACTGGCCCACGACGACCAATCCACTTTCCAGGAAACTGTTCATCTAGGAATGCTCAGACCTGACACCCATAATGTGGTGGTGCACCATCTTGCTGGAAAAACTCAGGGAATGTGCCAGCTTCAGTGCATAAAGAGGGAAACACATCATCATGTAGCAATTGCAGATATCCCGTGGCCTTGAGGTTTCCATTGATGAAGAATGGCCCCACTATCTTTGTACCCCATATACCACACCATACCATCAATTTTTGTGTTCCAACAGTCTTGGAGGGATCTATCCAATGTGGGTTAGTGTCAGACCAATAGCGGCGGTTTTGTTTGTTAACATCACCATTCACATAAAAGTTTGCCTCATCATTGAACAAAATGTTCTGTGTAAACTGAGGGTCCTGTTTAAATTTTTGTTTTGCCCATTCTGCAAATTCAGTGCGCCGATCTGGGTCATCCTCGTTGAGATGCTGCAGCAGCTGGAGTTTGTAAGGGTGCCATTTGTGAGTAGCTAATATCCGCCGAAGGGATGTTCGACTGATGCCACTCTCCAGTGACATGCGGCAAGGGCTACGCTGTGGGCTCTTGCTGAATGAAGCTAGGACAGCCACTGATGTTTCTTCATTAGTGACAGTTTTCATGCGTCCACATTTGGGCAAATCCAACACTGAACCAGTTTCACGAAACTTGGCAAGCAGTTTGCAAACTGTAGCATGGGAGATGGGTGGTCTCGTAGGGTGTCTTGCATTGAAATCTGCTGCAATGACCCAGGTACTGTGTTCACCAGACATCAACACAATTTCTATCCTCTGCGACATGTCAATGGCTGTAAATAAAGAGAAGCTAGTAAATAACTCTAGAAAGAATAAAGTAACGTTAAAACCAAGCACACCATTGTTTTTCTTGTGAAATTCTCGATAAGTTTGATGTGTCACATGACCCTCTTCCCATTGAAAAAACTAAAGTTGGATACAAAATGGCCGACTTCAAAATGGCCGCCATGATCAACACCCAGCTTGAAAAGTTTCCCCCCTCCCATATACTAATGTGCCACAAACAGGAAGTTAATATCACCAACCATTCCCATTTTATTTAGGTGTATCCATATAAATGGCCCACCCTGTATATTAAAAAGTAGGAGAAGGTAGCTAAACTGATAAGATTGTTAGTTATTGCAGAAAAAATATTAAAGTTACAGGTTTCAATTAGTCCTGTTGGATTAATATTATTCAAAGTATGTATCCAATAAACTTCCTTTTGGAGAAGTTTGGTCCCGATTTGTTCACTATCATTCCCTTCTATTTCATCAAGAACACACTATTTTAAGTCATAGACTTTATGTTTAATTTTGAAAAAATGCTTGGCTACTGTTGTCTCGCCATGTTTCCTTTTTGGTGGTGTTGTTATGCGATCTTTAGATTTTTGTCCGAAGGTCTTAATTTCGGATCTCTTTTCATTGATGCGTGTTTTGACTAACCACGTCGTCTGACAAATGTAAACTTTGCCGCAGGGGCATTTTACCAGATAGATTGCATTTTTACAATTACAGTTATAGTATCCCTTAAAATAGTATCCCTTAAAATCACCTTTTATAATAGAACTGCAATTAGGACATGACATACATGGATAGGTTCCGTTTTTTGGTGTATTAAGGAAGGCTTGTTTATGAATCTGTTTCTTCTTTATGTCTGCTAGTATTAGCTGATTCAATATAGATTTGACAAATCTGGGTTTATAACTAAACAAGACACCATATTTGGGGTCGTATCTCATCATATCCCAGTATTTGCTTATCATGGTTTTAATAAGGTTAGAGTGTCGATCCTAGGTAGAGATAAACATTGGTTGTTGTTCAATATTTTTATCTTTAGTTTTACGTTTTTGTAAATCTCTATTATAGGGGAGGGGAGTAGTGAGCTACTAATATATTTTAGATGATTTCCAAAATTACTCAAGAAAACAAAAACCCCTCATCAATTTCCAGAAAGCGGTGGTCAGGTCTTGATATGTAATGGGAACATGTTTGTTGGTTTAAGATGCTAGTTTACTGAATCACACTTTACTGGGCCTGGGTGAAGGATCAGACCAAGATGTCAGTTTTCCAACATTGTCACTCACCAGAAACCTTGCATGGAAGAAGCTCAGTGACTGGATTTATTTTCCTGAGCTCAGCATCTTGCAATATGTTACTATAGTTAATGTATAATAAAAATGGTAGGAAAAATTTCCATGTTAACATGTCATTGGGCAAAATCAGATCCAGTGAAATAAATTCACTGGAATTAGAAACGGCTTATCCGCTCTCACAGCTTAATGTATCATTATTATTATTATTATTATTATTATTATATTTAGGATTTACTCTTGCATCATAATCTAACTAAACTGCAGGTTGCTGTACATTAATTATGTATGTATCTAGTCACATATGTTCTTTGTCTTCAAGCCATATTTTCCCATTTAATTCACACTTTATTTCCATTATATAACTTTATTTTTTTACGCTTTCCTCTAAGTTACCTTGGTTTGTATAACCAATTGTAGTTTGAAATTCTTTTAAAGCATTTTTTTTTTTATATTGGCCTAACCTTATTCCCACTAGAATGTTAGAATTATGTAGCATTGTTATGAATGCTCCCTAATGTACTATACCTTGACTTCTACCTGTAATGGTGTGCGAAACAGCCCACACAATCAATAGCAGAAACAAATAAGCACGGTGCAATTAAGTTAAAGTCAGATATATTTCTATATTTTTATGCAGCTGAGTTTAGACCATAAAACATAAATAAAATATTATGTATACATGTACAAAGGGAGTATGATCCTTACACAATAGTAATACATAAAATTAAAACATTGACTGTCATAATTGAGCTAGAATGTAGTAGTGGAATTGTTCAAATGTTTAAAGTATTTACAAATTGTAAAGTCATAATTTATCATTTTCAAATATATAAACATAAATTTTGAAATACAAATTTTGGTAACATGTTTCTGCAAAAAATACATTAATATCATATTCATTGTATCAAAGGAGGACAACTGACCTGACCGGTTGGACAAAATTACTTTGAAAGTCTTACATAAATTTAGGCTATGTTCACACCATGATGCATGGTCGGCATACACAGAGGAAAAATCTCCAACATTCCCATAAAGTGTATATATGCCAGACAGTTGGGAGAGCAGATTTCTGTATAGCGAGGTGAAACACTTCTGTATGTGAGTTTATATGTGAGTCTGCCACTCACAATGGTTGATTAAAACAAGCTACTTAGTGGGAAGTCTGTTATATGATTATGGGCAAAAAATTTCTACAAAGCGAACAAATGACTACAGTCTGTCAAATTGAAAATTATTATGCTCATTAGCAATTGAATATCTTTCTGCTAATAAATGGAAGGTGAAGAAAAAAATATTGTGTCTATGGCTTAAGGGATTGCCTGTTTGGTATTCAAGGAATTGAACATTTATAATTGTTGTATAAAATTGCGCTCTATAGCCAGTGAACATGTCCCTTTAGTGCAGGGAAAATGCTCTTTGAAGCACTGAGTGGCTGGACAAAAAAAATGAAAGGCAAAGTCTTTTTTTTATTTTGCTGAATTGCGCTTTTAGGGTATGTTCACACGGAGTGTTTTCAGCCATTTTTCGGCCCGTAAAAGTCCCAGAAAACGGCAGAAGAATCGGAAGCAGAACGCCTCCAAACATCTGCCCATTGTAGCTGAAAATTGAAAGTGAGAATGCTCTCACATACACTAGATTGTTGTCAGGGTCTATTGTAATCAGTAAGGTCTGCCTGCAATTATCTAATGTTATGTCCAGCATAACCTAGCCAACAATTACAGGATACTGCTACTGGGGAGTGGGCTTCTACCATTTTTTTTTTTGTAATAACCTTTGGATTTGTTTTAAAACATTCTTATTGTAGTCAAGCAGAGCTACATTTGTTATAAGATAACTTAGTCGATTTACGCTGCTATATCATAGAGAGTTTTAATAAATTATATGACACTGCCACTGTTCAGGGTTCCGTGTTGGGACCACTATTATTAAATTTATTTATTAATGATATAGAGGATGGGATTCATAGCACGGTTTCTATTTTTGCAGATGACACCAAGCTATGTAGTAATGTTTAGTCTATGGAAGATGTTCGTAATTTGCAAGCTGATTTGAACACACTAAGTGTTTGGGCATCCACTTGGCAAATTAAGTTTAATGTAGATAAATGTTAAGTTATGCATCTGGGTACGAACAATCTGCATGCATCATATGTCCTAGGGGGAGCTATACTGGGGGAGTCACTTGTTGAGAAAGATCTGGGTGTACTTCTAGATCATAAACTAAATAACAGCATGCAATGTCAATCAGCTGCTTCAAAGGCCAAGATATTGTCGTGTATTAAAATAGGAATTGACTCGTAGGACAGAGATATAATATTACCACTTTACCAAGCATTAGTGAGGCCTCATCTAGAATATGCAGTTCAGTTCTGGGCTCCAGTTCATAGAAACGATGCCCTGGAGTTGGAAAAAAATACAATGAGGAGCAACGAAGCTAATAAGGGGCATGGAGAATCTAAGTTATGAGAAAAGATTAAAATAATTAAACCTATTTAGACTGGAAAAGAGAAGACTAAGGGGGACATGATTAACTTATACAAATATTTGAATGGCAAATACAAAAAATATGGTGAAATCCTGTTCCATGTAAAACCCCCTCAAAAAAGAAGGGGGCACTCTCTCCGTCTGGAGAAAAACAGGTTCAATCTGCAGAGGCGACAAGCCTTCTTTACTGTGAAAACTGTGAATCTATGGAATAGTCTACCGCAGGAGCTGGTCACAGTAGCTACTGTAGATGGCTTTCTTGGTTGAACTTGATGGACATGTGTCTCTTTTCAACTGTACTATGTAACTATGTAACCCGCTCGGTGAAAATTAAAAACACCCAAATTGCTTTTTTTGTCACATTAGCACCCCAATTTTTTTTTAAGAATAAGTGATCAAAAAGTCACACGTACCCCAAAATGGTACCAATAAAAAATAAAGCTTGTCCCGCAAAAAACTAAACCATGACACTGCTAACTCAACTGAAATTTAAAAAAGTTATGGCTCTCAGAATGTAGCGACACAAAACTATTTTGTTTTTTAACAAAAAGTTTTTTCTTTATAAAAGTGGTAAAACATGAAAGAAACTATATAAATGTTGTATCTTCGTAGTCATATAAACCCATAGAATAAAGTCAACTTGTCGTTTTTACCGCAGGTCGGAAATACGGCACCCAAAAACCAAAGGTGGATTTGCTGGTTTTTTGTTTTTTTTCATTTCACCCCACAAATATTTTTTTTTCAGTTTCCCAGTACATTATTTGTCACATTAACCCCTTAATGACCAGCCTATTTTAGACCTTAACCCCTTACCTCTTTGGGCACTTTTGACCTTCCTGACAGAGCCTCATTTTTCAAATCTGACATGTTTCACTTTATGTGGTAATAACTCTGCAATGCTTTTACCTATCCAAGCGATTCTGAGACTGTTTTCTCGTGACACATTGGACTTTATGTTACTGGCAAAATTTGCCGATACATTCAGTATTTAATTGTGAAAAAAAACAAAATTTAGCGAAAAATTGCAAAAATTAGCATTTTTCACAATTTAAATGTATCTGCTTGTAAGACAGGCAGTTATAACACACAAAAATATTGCTAACTAACATCCCCCATATGTCTACTTTAGATTGGCATAGTTTTTTGAACATCATTTTATTTTTCTAGGACGTTACAAGGCTTAGAACTTTAGCAGCAATTTCTCACATTTTCAAGAAAATGTCAAAATGTTATTATTACAGGGGCCAGTTCAGTTGTGAAGTGGCTTTGAGGTCCTTAGATATTTGAAACCCCCAATAAGTCACCCCATTTTAAAAACTGCACCCCTCAAAGTATTCAAAAAAGCATTTAGAAAGTTTCTTAACCCTTTAGACATTGCGCAGGAATTAAGGCAATGTTGAGGTGAAATTTACAAAGTTCATTATTTTTTTCCAGAAATTCATTTTGAATCCATTTTTTTTGTACCACAGAAGGTTTTACCCAAGAAATACAACTCAATATTTATTGCCCAGGTTCTGCAGTTTTACGAAATATCCCACATGTGGCTCTAGTGTGCTACTGGACTGAAGCACCGGCCTCCAAAGCAAAGGAGCACCTAGTGGATTTTGGGCCTCCTTTGGGCGGGTTCACACATGGCGGAATTTCACTTAAATTCCGCTGCGGACACTCCGCAGCGTTAATCCGCAGCGGAGCCGTTTCTCCATTGACTTACACTTCTATTTAGCAGTGTTCGTTTACACGATGCGTACAATTCCGCTGCGGAGCATAGGCTGCGGAGCGGAATTTGGTGTCCGCAGCATGCTCTGTCTGTTGCGGACCAGTGGCGGACTCATGGCGGAATTTCTCCATTGACTTCAATGGAGATTCAAAGTTCCGCAATGAAGTCCGCAGCTGTCATGCACATGTCATGTGTGCTGCGGATGCGTCTTGCTTTTTTAACTTGACATTTCTTCATTCTGGCTGGACCTATGTATTTCTAGGTCTACAGCCAGACTGAGGAAGTCAATGGGGCTCCCGTAATGACGGGAGCTTTGCTAGGAGACGTCTGTAAATAGTCACTGTCCAGGGTGCTGAAAGAGTTAAGCGATCGGCAGTAACTGTTTCTGCACCCGGGACAGTGACTACCGATCTCAATATACATGTATCTGTAAAAAAATATATAAGTTCATACTTACCGAGAACTCCCTGCGTCTGTCTCCAGTCCGGCCTCCCAGGATGACGTTTGAGTCTAAGTGACGGCTGCAGCCAATCACAGGCCAAGCACAGGCTGCAGCGGTCACATGGACTGGCGCGTCATCCAGGGAGGTCGGGCTGGATGCCGAAAGAGGGACGCGTTACCAAGACAACGGCCGGTAAGTATGAAATTCTTTTACTTTCACTAGGGAAAGTGCTGTCCCTTCTCTCTATCCTGCACTGATAGGGAGAAGGGAAGCACTTTTCCCGCAGTCCGCAGCAGCTAGTCCGCATCAATGTACTGCACATTTTGTGCAGATCCGCAGCAGAATCTGCAACGCAGATTCTGTGCGGCATGGATGCGGACAGTTGCGGAGGAATTCCGCCATGTGTGGTCATGCCCTTTTTATTAGAATATATTTTAGGCAGCATGTCAGCTTTGAAGAGGTTTTGTGGAACTAAAACAGTGGAAACCCCCCAAAAGTGACCCCATTTGGGAAACTACACCCCTCGAGGAATTTATTTAGGGGTGTAGCAAGTATTTTTACCCGCCAGTTTTTTTGCAAAAAGTTTTGGAACTAGACCATGAAAATGAAAATCTACATTTTTTCAAATAAAATGTAGGTTTAGCTAATTTTTTTTCATTTCCAAAAGAACTAAAGTAGAAAAATCACCACAACATTTGTAGAGCAATTTCTCCCGAGTAAAACGTACCCACATGTGGTAATAAACGGTTGTTTGGAGACACGGCAGGGCTTAGAAGGGAAAGAGCGCCATTTGGCTCTTGGAGCTCAAATTTAGCAGGAATGGTTTGCGGAGGCCATGTCACATTTGCAAAGCCCCTGAGGTGACAAAACAGTGGAAACCCCCAACAAGTGACCCCATTTTGGAAACTATACCCGTTGAGGAAATTATCTAGGGGTATAGTGAGCATTTTGACCCCACAGGTTTTTTTGCAGAAATTTTTGGAAGTAGGCTGTGAAAATGAAAATCTACATTTGTTCCAAATAAAATGTAGGTTTTGCTAATTGTTTTTCATTTCCACAAGGACTAAAGGAGAAAAAGCACCATAAAATGTGTAAAAAAAATTCTCCCGAGTAAAACAATACCCCACATGTGGTAATAAGCGGCTGTTTGGACACATGGCGAGACTGAGAAGGGAAAGAGCGCCATTTGGCTCCTGGAGCTCAAATTTAGCAGGAATGGTTTGCGGAGGCCATGTCGCATTTGCAAAGCCCCCGAGGGGACAAAACAGTGGAAACCCCCAACAAGTGACTCCATTTTGGAAACTACACCCCATGAGGAAATGATCTAGGGGTACAGTGAGCAGTTTGACGCCACAGGTGTTTTACAGAACTTATTGGAAGTAGGCCGTAAAAATGAAAATCTACATTTTTTTCAAAGAAAATGTAGGTTTAGATATTTTCTTTTCATTTCCACAAGGACTGAAGGAGAAAAAGCATGACATTTGTAAAACAACTTCTCCCGAGTAAAACAATACCCCACATGTGGTCACAAACATCTGTTTGGACACACGGTAGGGCTCAGAATGGAACTAGCACCATTTGGATTTTGGAATGGTTTCTGGGTGCCATGTCACATTTGCTGAGCCCCTGTAGTACTACTACAGTGGAAACACCCAAAAAGTGACTCCATTTGGAAAACTGTACCCCCTGAGGAATCATCTAGGGGTATAGTGAAAATTTTGATCCCAAAGGTTTTTTGCTGAATTAATTAGAATTAAGCCATGAAAATGAAAAGTAATTTTTTTTTCCAACAAGATGTAGTTTTAGATCAACATTTTTCATTTTTACAAGGATTAGAGAAGAAAAAGCACCCCAACATTTGTAGAGAAATTTCTCCCGAGTACGGTAACACCCCATATGTGGTTATAATCAGTTGTTTACATATATGGGAGCATTCAGAAGAAAAGGAGCGGTATTTATCTTTATCGAAGATTTTGCTGAAATGGTTTGCGGACGCCATGTTGCATTTGCAAAACTACTGATGTACCAAACAAAAGTGACCCCGTTTTAGAAACTACACCCCTAAAGGCATTTATCAAGGGGTGTAGTGAGAATTTAGACTCCACAGGTGTTTTTCAGAAATGAATACGCCATGGATGGTGCAAAGTGAAAATTGCAATTTCTCCACTGATATGCCCATTCACCGCACAATATGTTGTGCACCTAGAAAATCTTACCCTATAAATTGTAAAGCGTGTTCTCCCGGGTATGGTAATGCCTTACTTGCAGCCATAAATTGCTGTTTGGGCACACTGTAGGGCTAAGAAGGGAAAGACCGCCATTTTAAGCATGGATTTTGCTTGGTAGTAGTTCTGTTTGGGGTTTTGCTGGTATTTCAGTTTATAATGTGGGGGCATATGTAATCTGTGCGGAGTACATCAGGGCATAATAAGAGGGTATAATAATTGGGTAAATAATACAATTATCCATAGATGTGTGTTACGATGTGAAGCGATCCATTATGCGCAGGCCGGTGTCACACTGATAAACGGTTTTCTTTCTTATCCCCCCTCTGCACCTTTTGGGGACTTTTTCTCCTTCGTAGTTTGGGAAATATTGCTAGGAATGTTTTGCGCTGGTATAATACGGGCACCCTCGCTTCCAGCGGATGTGCCATGTCCATTCCCTTTCCTAGTTCCTAAATACTAGGGCCTGAAACTGAAGGAATGTTCCCCTCCGGCCTGCACATTGAGATGTTTTTCATCACCGCATTACTAGTGCCATAACTTTTTTATTTTTCAGTTGATTGAGCGGTGTGCGGGCTTGTTTTTTGCGAGACGGGCTGTAGATTTTATTGGTACCATTTTAGAACACATACGACTTTTTGATCACTTTTTATTTCATTTTTTGGTAAAGGAAATTACCAAAAACAAGTAATTCTGGAATAGTTTTTTTATTCGGTTTTTTTTCGGCATCCACAGTGTGCCCTAAATTACATGTAGCTTTATTCTGCGGGTCGATACGATTACGGCGATACCAAATTTATATAGTTTTTTTATGTATTGCAGCTTTTGCACAATAAAATCACTTTTTTTATAAAATCATTTGTTTTCTGTGTTGCCATATTCTAAGACCCATAACTTTTTTATTTTTGCGTGCACAAAGCGGTGTCAGGGATTATTTTTTGCGGGACGGACTGTCGTTTTTATTAGTACTATTTTGGAGTAAAAGTGAATTTTTGATCACTTTTTATAGCATTTTTTATAAGGAGATGTGACCTAAAAACAAAGATTCTGGCTTTGTTTTTCATGTTTTTTTTTTACGGCGTTCACAGTGCGGGATAAATTACATAATTGTTTTGTAGTTTGGGTTGTTACGTATTCGGCGATACCAATTATGTATAGTTTTTTTTATGTATTGCAGCTTTTGCACAATAAAATCACTTTTTTTTATAAAATCTTTTGTTTTCTGTGTCGCCATATACATACGTAGTGCAGTGTATTAGCGCTGTCAGTTATTCACTGACAGCAAGCCTATGAGGACTCGCCGCAGGCGGGTCCTCATCGGCTCCCGTACAAGGCAGACTCGGACGCCATTTTCTGGCGTCCGATTGCCACAGCAACCCAGCGATTGCGTCACTGGGTTGCTGGTCGGGTCGGGTCGGGCCTCCGATCACGTTGCTGGGGTGCCGGTTGCAAAAAACTCCTCACTTGCTGCGATCTCTATTGAGCACAGCATCTGAGGGGTTAATCAGCCGAATCGGAGAATAGCTCCGGTCCTGGCAGTTGCAGGAGGGTGCCAGCTGTATAATACAGCTGTCACCCCGCGGTGATGGTGCCGGCTCTGCTTCTGAGCCCGCACCATCACTGCGCCGTACCTATACGGCGCCTTGCAGGAAGCACCTCCCAACAGCGCCGTATATATACGGCGGATGTCGGGAAGGGGTTAATGACCAAGCCACTTTTTAAGTTTTTCCATCGTCTCATTCAAAGAGCTATAACTTTTTTAATTTTGTGTCGACATTGCTGTATAAGGTCTTGTTTTTTTGTTTTTTTGCGGCACAAGTTGTAGTTTTTACATCCTAAATTTACACAGTTTACCGTTTGGTATAAATAACACAATAACTTTATTCAGCGGGTTGTAGCGAATGCAACGATACCAAATGTATATAGTTTTTTTATGTTTTACTACTTTTATACAGTGAAAATTTTTTTTTCAAAATTATTTGTTTTTGCGTCTCCATATTTGAAGAGCCATAACTTTTTATTTTTTGCCGATGCAGCTGTATGAGGGCTTTTTTTTCTTTGCGGGACGACTTGTAGTTTTTATCGGTACCATTTTGGAGTAGATGCGACTTTTTTATCACTTGTTATCACATTTCTTTTTTAGGCTGGATTCACAGAAAACAGCAATTTTTGCATGGTTTTTTATTTTATTTTTTTACGGCGTTCACCGTGTGGGTTAACTTATGTAATAACATTATAGTCGGGGTCGTTATGGACGTGGCAATACCAAATATGTGTAACTTTTTAACTTTATTTTGTTTTTTAATAATAAAGCAGTTTGTAAGGGGAAAAAGTGGGTTTTAAATTATTAATTTTTTTCACCTTTTATGAAACTATTTTTTTTACTTTTTTACTAGTCCCACTAGGGGACTTCACTATGCAATCATAGGATCACATTTATAATACACTGCAATACTTCTGTATTGCAGTGTATTATGCCTGTCCGTGTAAAACGGACAGGCATCTGCTAGGTCATGCCAGAGGCATGACCTAGCAGGCACACACTACAGGCAGACCTGGGGGCCTTTATTAGGCCCCCCGGCTGCCATAGAAGACATACACTCGGCGATCTTATTGCCGGGTGTCGGCGGGAGAGAGATGGAGCTCCCTCCCTCTCTCCAAAACAACTCAGATGCGGCGCTCGCTATTGAGCGCCGCATCTGAGGGGTTAAACGGGTGAGATCGATACTAATATCGATCTCACACATTCGAGTACGTATGTCCCCAGCAGTTAGCTACCGCTGGCATCTGAGAGCAGGGAGATTTAACAGTTCCCTGCTCTGTTTATTTATTCCGATGCAGCGCCGTAAAAACGCGCCCATTAGTAGCCGCCGTACAAACACTATGGGGTGGTCGCTAACGGATTAAATAATGCCGTGAAGAACTACAACTCGTCCAGAATAAAACAAGCCCTTATACAGCTATGAAAACGGAAAAATTTATATAAAAAAGTTATGGCTTTTGGAAGGTGGGAAGGAAAAAACGAAAATGAAAATCTCAAAAATGGCTGCGTCTCCAAGGGGTTAAATATAGTTTACAATGCAAATTCAATTTTACAGATGTTATTGGCTCAAACAACTACTTTCTAATAACTAAAGAACAATATCTGTCTGTCCATTAATTAGAACTTTGAACAATGAGTACTTACTCTTTAATGATATAGCCTCTGTGTATATTAATTTTCTATCAAAAGCAATATGTTTCCTGACAACAAACTGTCTAGAAAGCAACAAATTTATTACAATATGTCAGGAGTGCACAAATCTCTGTGTTTATCATTAACTTCACAGAGAGTTGCTGATGTGAAATGTCTGCTTATAATTTATATTTTACTAATAAGGTCCATTCTCCACTATGGTTGTCAAAATCATTATTCACACAGCTAAGGTATCATAGATCCTCTAGACAGGATTTAAATTGAATGTTAAGAGTTTCGTTTATACAGGATTTTTCCACTGTCCATATTACGTGATGCATTGCTTTTACTTTTCATGTATTTCTTTTTTTAAAGAACTATTTGAAAAAACTTTCAAAAATATAACTCTCAAATCCCAGAACTAATAAATGACTGGAGGGTATTACATCCAAGAACACATGTTAGACCCCATGTATACAGCTGTTTTATGTCACTGTGAAGGAGCTGTATAATTAATGCTAACGATAAGATCCAATTCGATTCTACACTGTAAGATCCTCTGTGAACTTTGGGAAACATGTTCTGATCTCACATGACAGTTTCCCATCTCGCCCTTGGTACTTGGTACTTCATGAGTGGAACCATAAAAAAACTGTGTGCATGAGCCCTGACTACAAAACCATTCTCAAAGGGCCAAGCCATAATAGTTCCTTGCAGCTATCCTATTAGAGTTTTATTCTTCTCTTATATGGATATTGTATATACGTGTAAATATGTGTAAAAATTGGTAATTTTCTTGGAATATCTCAGAATGAAATTTGGGTATGACATGCAGTTGTAGTTCTTTTGTGTACATCTAGCCAGTCATAATGCCATAGTGTTCAGGTGAGGGTCTGGTATGAAGATGGGGTGATGGATTAAATTAATGAATGTCCGGAAGAGATGCGCCCCTAAATGATAAATAATCACATAATTTTACCTAAATTGGTGTAATGAGGAATTAATCTATTTCCCATGTGTTGTAAGACATTTTGATGATTTTTTTTTTTTTGCTTATTCAAAATTTTTATTGAGTTTCAGAACACAAAAGTTACAAAACATAGTGGAGGGGAGACCTCCACACCTTAAATAAAAAACAAACAAGGTCAGTGGACCAAAGCAAAAACAAACAAAACACCAAAGGGAATATCAATAATGTGCATCACATCTCAACATGCAAAAGAATGGTCGGTGTCCAACAGTAGCATGAGTAATACTAGAGGCATAACATCAGGAGGTACAGCTAGACCACTTAATTCAAACAGAGAAGAAGAGGCACATTACCCTAGACTGGGGAAGAGAAAGTATAGAGAAAGGCCCCAAGAGAGGGAGGGATAGGAGGGAGGAAGGGAGGGGAGAGGACAAGGGGATCCTGGACTCCAGTTCCGGCGTATTATGAATGAAAATCAGCAACGAGCAAAAGCCATAGTACATTTCACAGGGGCATAGGCCGACTCAGGTGACAGCCGTGAGGTAGGAAGGAGAAGAAAGAAACACTATCCAGGGAGACCATGTAGACGTGTATTTTACCACAGCTGCCGGGGAATGAGCCACCAAGTGTTCCATTCGCTGTATCAAGGCAACTTCCCGAAACCACTCATCTAATGTTGGGGGTATGGCCGTTTTCCACCTGCGCGGGATCACTGATTTTGCCGCCTGAAGGAGATGTCTAGTTAGGGAGCTTTTATAAACGTGTATTGGCATCTGGAACATGAATAAAAGAGCTGCTTCCGGAGAGTTGGGGACAGAGACTCCAGTAACCTCCAATATCAATTTAAGTACCGCATCCCAAAAACTCCTCAACAAGGGATAACTCCACCAGACATGTGACATGGAGCCCCCCGCAGCACCACAGCGCCAACATTTGTCAGGCACAGACGGATACCATTTATGAAGCGCAGCCGGGACCCTATACCATCTAGAGACAATTTTGTAGCTAGTTTCCTGGGCCCTAATGGCTATAGAGGCTTTTTGTGAGAGGGAGAAACACCTCTTCCATTGTGCGTCAGTAAATGTCGTATGTAATTCTCTCTCCCAGGCCCCACAGAAGGAGGGGAGTTGTTGAGAACGCTGTGAAAGGAGTAATTTATATATTGTGGATATGGTATGGGTAGGGGGCTGGGAGGAGACACATAGGCGCTCAAAGTCCGTCAACCCCCTGTGAAGATGTGCGCGTCGGTTAACTGTTCCATAAAAATGTTTTAACTGAGCATACTCATATATATGGCGAGTTAGGGGCACGGCATCGGGGTAGATGGAGGTTAGGGGGAGAAGAGAGGAAGCGGAGAGGACCTGAGCAAAATACATGGGGCCGGTGGACGACCTGCCTAGGAAGGAGCGACCAGGTTTACCAGCAGGAAAGTCTGGATTATCTGTGATAGGAGTTAAAGGACCCAGAGGGTCTATAAGCGTACTTCCAGGCCCTAGGGACCTCAACGCCATGAGGGTATGGTAAACAACAAAGGAGGCTTGAGTCGGTCTATTCCCGGGCAGGATCCACGGCAGGGATGATAGGGTACTGGGACATAGTTGTTGAGCCAACTGGACCCATAACTTTGATTCACGGTTATGAAAAAAATCTAAAACCCGTGCGTGAGTTGCCGCCAGATAGTAGAGCCGACAATCCGGCAGACCAACCCCACCCGAACCCCTGGAACGAGTCAGCAGAGCCCGGCTCAAACGTGCACGACCAGTTGGCCAAATGAAGGAGCCGAAGCATCTCTGAAGCCGCAACCAATAGGAGGATGGGATAGAGATGGGGATCGTCTGCAGGAGATAAAGTAAACGGGGAAGGAGAGACATCTTAATAATATTGATACGACCAAACCAGGAAAACTCAGTCTTATGCCAGGAATTAAGATCAGTGCGAAACTTGGCCAGTAGGGGGATAAAATTATTTGTAAACAATTGTGTAAGATCCCCGCTTATACGGGCACCCAAATATGTAATACCTCTGGAGGGCCATGAAAAGGGGAAATTACTTTGGAGAAGCGATACTAACGGGCCTGGGAGAGAAACATTTAACGCCTCTGACTTGGAGAAATTGATTTTGAAATTAGACCATGTTCCAAAACGAGACAACTCGGACATCAGTGAAGGCAGAGAGACATGAGGGTCTGTTAGATAGACCAATAGGTCATCAGCAAATGCTGAGCACTTGTATTCCTTCCCTCCAATATTAATACCCTTAATATCCATGTTGCTCCGAATGGAGGCCATGAGGTGTTCCATAACCAGGACATACAACAGGGGGGATAGGGGACAGCCCTGTCGTGTGCCATTGTAGATAGGGAAAGGTGCCGAGAGGGAGCCATTTATTTTTATTTGGGCCGAAGGCGTGCGATACAATGCCATGATTTTTGCCAAAAGAGAGGGTCCTATTCCCACATGCCGAAGGGTCTGGTAAAGGGCAGGCCACGATATTCTGTCAAACGCCTTTTCAGCATCTAGGGACAGGATCATGAGCGGGATTCGGTTAGTCTGGGCGTGGTGAATGATATCGAAAGTTTTAAGGGTGTTGTCCCGGGCCTCCCGACCAGGCACAAACCCCACCTGGTCCGGGTGGATTAGGTCAGGCAGGTATTTATTCAATCTATTGGCGAGCAATTTAGAGTAAATTTTTAGGTCTACATTGAGCAAGGAGATGGGACGATAACTGGAGCATAGTTGAGGGTCCTTACCCGGCTTAGGGATAACCACGACATGAGCCAAGGTGGAGCTAGGAGGAAACAGGACCTCCGGGGAAACAGAGTTAAAAGCTAACAACAAAAGCGGTAGCAACCGGTCCGCCAACACCTTGTAAAACTTGGCAGTGTAGCCATCCGGGCCAGGACTCTTTCCCCCAGGAAGCTCGGTTATAACCCTGAGGAGCTCCGAGGAAGTGAAATCCATATCAAGTTCCTCAGCTATCTCCCCCGCCAACTGTGTGAAGGGAGATGGGAAAGAATCCCGGTCCGGCGGATGGGAGGGGGCGGAGGTGGGAGGGTCAAGATTGTAAAGATCAGAGAAAAAGCTATGGAAGCACTCCGCTATCTCTGGGGTCGTGTGAACAACTTGGCCAGAAGGAGCCTTAGTATTTGGGATGTGTGACTGGGCGATTCTATTTTTTAAAGCTCTGGCCAACATACGTCCGCTCTTATTGCCAAACTCGTAGAATTTACTGTGACAGACTTGAAGAGCGCGCTGCTGGGCAGAATCCAACAGCTGTCTAGCGTCCTGTCGGGCAACCTGTAACTCCCTTAAAATCGGAAGAGACAGCGCACGTTTGTGAGCCAGTTCAAGAGCGCTAATTTTTTGGAGAGCAACTTTAAGGGAGTGGGCCCTTTCTCTTTTAAGGCGCGCCCCGTGTTTTATGAGGACTCCCCTGAGAACGCATTTAAGGGCTTCCCACCGAACCAATGGGGACGTGTCATCCTGGGCATGATCAAGTGTGAAATGTTCCACCGCTTGAAGCAAATCAGCCTGGCACACCCCATCCAGGAGCAGGGACTCATTCAGTCTCCAAGTCCAGGGGCCTTTAGTGATGAAGGGGAGATGTAAGGTGCAATATACCGGGGCATGGTCAGACCACAGGATACTGCCAATGGACGTAGAGGCTACCCAGGGGAGAGCATGTTGCTGAAGGAAAATGTAATCCAAGCGACTGTAGGTGCCATGCGGATGGGAGTAAAAACTATAATCCTTATCCGTGGGATGTTGAATACGCCATGCATCACACAGTTGCAGTTGTAGGAGAGCACGCTTCGCCCGCCTAATAGCACCGTATGCAACACTAGAGCGACCAGTAGAATTATCCACCGTCGGATCCAGGGTAAGGTTAAAGTCTCCGCACAGCACCACAGTCCCCCGGACCACCGGAAGGGCGGTTTCTATAAGTTGGAGAATGAAGGGCACCTGACCCTGGTTAGGAACATAAGCGTTAATCACCGTGAATTCCCTCCCACCAATATTAAGCACTAAGATGAGGTATCTCGCATCGGGATCCACAACAAGATTGACAACCTGATGGGGGAGAGACTTGTGAAGGGCTATGGCAACTCCGCACGATCTGGAAAGGGGATTATTACTGAAATGCCACGTAGTGTAATGTTTGTGCTTGATAGTAGGGGTATGTCCCTCCTTAAAATGTGTTTCCTGGAAGCATGCGATGTGTACCTTACGCTTGTGTAGATGGTGTAAAATTTGCGCCCGCTTTTCAGGAACATTCAGCCCCTTCACGTTGAAGGAGGCAATAGTAAGGTCAGCCATGGATGCAGGCTAAACGGCTCGCTGAGGTATGCCGGGTAGCGCACAAAGGATCTGAGTCCAGGATCGCCAGGAGGGAAGCAGAGGAGGGAGACAAGCTAGGAGTAAAGAACAGAGCATTAGAGAAAAACACAAACATAAAATCAAACCAAAAAGGCAGTACGAAAACCACTGCCGCACAAGCTAATCGCACAATTACAGAGGACCAAAAATTCGGTCCAAAACCTACAGGGGAAGGTGACAACTACGCATAAGAGTTATCCGCACTCCTTAGCGTATAATAATATAAGTATTAACAGCTTAACATCATTTGCACATTTTAAATAACGAGAGAGGAAGATATTGGAAGGCATCTGAAGGAAATACTCATAGCAACAAGTAATCTTGAAATCAGACAGCAAGTAAGTAAAAGGAGGAATTCCAGGAGCGGCAGTCCGGGTCATCACGCCGAACGGGCTGATTCCATGGGTGGAGTAGGGTCCCGTTCTTGTCGGCGCCTAGATCGTCTGCGAGGTCCACGCGGAGGGCGACCCTCCACCACATCCAGGGGCCCAGAGAACGGGCGTCTCCCCCGCGATCCCCCGCCAGCAGAGGATAACAACGAGGGCCACTCCGGAAGTGCAACATGAGGAAGGTTCAAGTCCCGCAAGAAACCAGGCAGGTCGGCCGGGGATCGCACAGTGTAGGTACGGCCCTCCTGTCGGACCATCAGGGCAAACGGGAAGCCCCACCTGTAGATGATGTCCCGATTCCGAAGCATCTCCAGCAGGGGTTTGAGAGCAGCTCTTTGCGCCAGCGTATGTCGAGATAAATCCGGCAAAATACGTAACTGCGTGCCTTGGTGGAGAATGATGGGCTGCCGTCTGATTTTTTGGAGGATAGAGTCCTTGATTGCATAAAAATGGATTCGGCAGATGACATCCCTCGGCCGAGGATCGTCAACACTTACAGGGCGGAGAGCTCTATGCGCCCGGTCGATCTCTATATGGGTATTCGGCGGACGGCCAAGTAAAGTATTGAAGATGGTGGAGAGAGTCGAAAACAGATCAGACGCAGGAACAGATTCGGGCAATCCTCTAACACGTAGGTTGTTCCTCCTATTGCGGTTTTCAATATCATCAAGGTGCTGCTGCAAAGTGAACAACTGAGCTGAGTGCTGCTGGATAGTGGATTGGATATCTGCAATAGTGGCATTATCAGCAACCCGTTCCTGCGTAAGAGTGTCCACCCTCGTAGAAAGTGAGGAAAGTTCAGCACGAAACTGTGTAAACTCCAGCTTGCATTCTTCAACGATCTGTCTGGCAAAGGAAGTCATATTAGCCCTAGTAGGCAATAATTGAACAAGCTGGCGGATATCTGAGAGAGTCGCCGGCCGATTTTCACACATAGATCCAGACGACTGGTCGGTAAAACACGTAATGCAGGCATATTCCCAGGGTGCTGGGGAGACCCCACAGGCAGGGTCAATGCTGTGGTTGTTGGGGCATTGGGGAAGCTGTGCCATGCGGAGCCCGAGGACCACGAGGGAGAGGCCACCACCAGCCCAGGGTCCCTGGGCGGGAGGGGAAGCACTGGAGCTATCAGTCCCATAGGGTGTGAGGTGAGCTGGGTGATGGGAGGCTCAGGGCCTAGGTACTCACTGTGCCTCCTAGCTAGCTCCTCCAATTGCAGACCTGCAGGCTGGGCAGGTGTGGTGTCTCTCATTCCCGGGGATGGAAGTATGCCGCTGTCGGGTCTCGGCAGGAGAGGGCCCGCAGGCCATGAGCGCAGTGACGGGGGAGGGTGTCGTCCAAGGATGTGCAGGCCCTCCAGAGAGCCATCTTGAGAGGCCTCATGGTCTTGCGGCAGGGGAACGGCATCCGCCGCTGCAGGGGCCCCCAATGCCTCCCAGCTAGACCCGGGATCTGGTGCCTCTGGGTCCGGTACCTTCTGTGCTGGTCCTCTCTCTTCCGGATCAGCTGAAAGAAGGGCCGTGCTCTCCAGAGCAGGCCCGTATCCGCTCGCCTCATGGTCCCGGCGGCCATCTTGGAAATCGGCAGGCGTTGTCGGCCGTGCCGCAGGAACTATCACCGCCCGGGAAGGAGACCAAAATAATCCCCGATATCGCGCTGGGGCGATGAGGGGCATGAAGGGGCTGCTGCCTTTGTTTTTTTTGAATTCTTCCCCATATCTGGGAGTGGATGTCAGCCGATTTTGGACACGCTGTTAGAGGAGCTGGAGAGAGCACGTCTTCACTCTCCCATAGCTGGCCACGCCCCCCTTGATGATTTTTTTTATTTGACCATAATGTTTAACTATATTTTTTATCTATTTAACAGTAAATTACTGCCTATGCATGTAAAATGCACAGGCTCCTGTTAGGGCATACCAAGCGTACTGTATAACCCAACAGATAATAATACTAGGGGTGGGGCTTAAAAGGGGTACAAATATGGTAGATCTGGGGGGCCTTCATTAGGCCTCCAGGCTGCCATGCCAATCATCGGCACCTCGCGATAATGTCGCGGGGACGTTCGGACGGCAGAGGGGACAGCCCTATTATTTATAACGGCTTAGATGCCGCGGTCACTATTGGGGTTAAATGGCTGGGATCCTGCTCTTTACATTGAAGTGTCGGCTGTATTATACAGCCAACAGCCGCAAAGTATAGAGCGGACTTAGCCTGTGAACCTGCTTCATACTCCATCATGTCGAGAAGGGGGTTAATAGTAGTTATTGTATATAGTCTCTGTTGCTTTATATAAAAAAATCAGAAGAATCCCCTACTTAAAAAAGGAGAAAAGCACCCATCAAATATTTTGTCCAAGGGCCTCCACCAATGTTTTTCTGGCCATGGAATTATATGGCATTACATTTAATGTCTTATACTAAAGCAGTGTGAGCCGGCATCCCACTTGAGCTGCTGTATTGGGCAGTAACGCACACGAAAACGGGGTAAACATAAGCAGTGGGTACTTTTTATTTGCACCAAATAAACAGATCCTTCTGCACAGGGCTTGTCTCCACCGGGCAAAGCAAAACAAAAATGAAACAATATAACTTGTGGAAAAACAATATGGAAAGTCCTCACCCTGTAACAGCCACCACCTGACCGTGCAAGTGTCCTTTGTTAGGTGTTCGTTTGAAGCAGAGTCTCCCTGGAGGAAAACCATTCTCCTTCCTCCTTACTTACTGCCATACTTCTCTCCATCACACTGTCAGCTTCCTTTTTAATCAGGGAAAGCTGAGACTCAGAACTTCTAGAACCAAAACCTGGAGTGGAGGTATCGAATGGTCATCCCACCCAGAATCTCTACAGCCATTCCTAAATCCCAGACCCTGAAATCCAGCTTAAAAAAAACGTGCTCACCAACTAACTTTGCTGAGCAACAAACTTCTCCGAGATTTACACCACTGAGATAAGAAATCTCAGTGGCACATACCTACTCTCTACCAGTCTTCCTACTGACTGTTTACAGAAGTTACACATAAAAATTCATAAACATTCTGTAAAACACCCTAATATCCAATAACGTATATAAAGCAATAATAGTCTATTCACATATAGGCTATAAAGGATATAGAAATGGCCTGTCCAGTGTAAAAATCAACTGATGTCATCAATGGAAAAATTTTATTAGATCACAAAATTTGAGCACAATAGAGTTGGTTATGATTACTGTTGAGTGATTTTTAAATGAAATGTGAAACTTTCCCATTCGATGCTAATCGCGACCCTGATGAATCGATTCTGCCATCACTAATTATAATCAATAAAACAATTTGGCTGATATAATATGTACTAATTGTTTTATTTATTCTCCTGGTGTAATATGCATTCTTAAATAAGCATCAAGCACATTTTTGTTAATCCAAAGATGATTCTAGTTGATTACTTTGCACACAAATCTTCTTTATTACTCATATTGCCGTATCCACTAAAGAATAACAGTCTTAGGTTGTCCTTCTCAGAAATGTCAGCCTATAAGTACAGTATATTAGGGAGAAATAGTGTAACAGATGTGTTTGTTCCTTCTCATTAGCATGAGCATAATGTCCGCAGTGCTGCATAGCACTATGCAATGTCCTTTGTTTTTCTAAGCATTAGTGGTAGAAGGAGTCCAGAGAAGAAGAATACTAAACAAGAAATAGAACAGCACGTCCATATTAATGCAAACACTGAAGCAGTAATACCATAAATAATACTTTAAGACGTGGTGATCTTTATTTAAGCTGAGAAATACTTGATGTATTATTTACTGCAGTAACGTTTTACCCAAGTGACCTGGTTCCTCTATCTAGAAATGGATCTATTGCAAAGTCCCAAGATGAATAAAGCTTAAAGGCATGCTACAGGATTAGAAACACATGGTAAGAAATGAATTGGGCTAAGCTGCAATACCACTCATAACCTGTAGACAGACTTGATGCTGTTTTTGGAAGACCGCAGCCATGTTTTCATAGTTAAAAGGGTTTTCCCATGAAGGATATTTATGACATATCCACAGGATGTCATAAATGTCGGATAGATGTGGGTACCACCCTAAACCCCATTCTAGCTTTTGGTGCTAATGCTGTCTCCCGGCCACTTCCTGACTTTATGGTCGGGAGTTACGTAAATAGAACTGAATGGTAATTATGGAAACAGCGTAGCTCGCATGCTGCTTTCATAACTGCCATTCACTAGTATAGGAGTTACGGAAACGGCGTAGCTCAGCGAGCTACACTGTTTTCGTAACTCCCGACCATGTCCCGACAATAAAGTCAGGAAGTGTCCCGGAGACAACGTTAGCACCAAAAGCTATAACGGGGGAATTAGGGGGCCCCAATCTAGAGATAGGTGTGGGTCCCAAAGGTGGGACCCACATCTATCAGACAATTATACTGTAGAATATCCTGTGGAAATGTCATAAATGTCCTTCATGGGAAAACCCCTTTAAGTACAACCCGTTTAATGAAGAACTAACAATGTGTCCTTTATCAAAAGCTGTCAGGTTGTGACAAATATGAATCTATATATACTATGTCATTTCTTGAATCAAAGTACTTTAACACTGGATGGATTCTGCTAATTTTTCATACTAATTTTGTTTTTGTACAAATGCTGCAGATTAAAGATAATCAGTTAATACATTTTATTTCAGCTGTAATAAATGCTGACACTGGTCTAAGGAATAAGTTACAATCCATTATTTTAGAGTCAGATTTATATATATATTTTTGGCCCATAGGAAGGAACTGGTGATAATACACACACAAGATCAAAGGGTAGAAATATGTATATATAGTTTAGACTAAATATATGATGACAATGGGTAATCGGGCAGCATATAGGGGAGTCAGGTACTTCACTGATGACAGAGGACAGGGTATATGACAGAACCTGTAGGGCTGGGTTGATGCTGTGGATTGACCTTGGTGGAGGGCAGTTCCCAGGACATGCAGTTACAGCAGTAAAATTCATGCAGATGTAGTTCTATGTAGTTCTCACATTTTAACCCAGTATCACAGGGCTGCAAGGAAACCGTGCTAACCACTGAGCCACTATTTGATTTGTTGTTAATGAAATAGGAAAAAAATTCAATGAAAAATGAGACCAAATTTTTATATTTGAAAGTGAAGTTATAATATTTGCTAACTAAAACAGGTCAAATCCATTTGGTTAGTAGTATAATATCACGTATGTTCTTGTAAAATACTGTGGTGATTTTTTAATTTTTTTTTACCAAGAGATTTAGGATGACAGGCACATTTGTTTATTTCTATTTAAGTATGTAAGATTTCATTTTATGTGGGGCAGACTTTATAAATTGTATCAATTATACAAAGTTCCAGCGTTACTTACATTTTGTATGTCTGAAAAAGAAATTTTGCATTTCTCTAATTTCTTTTTAGGTTCTGCAAGAGATAATTCGGGAATGTTAATTACCACAGATTTTTCTTCTGAGCTGGTAATTTCTTTTGTTTGTTTTAACATTCATTATCACATCCTAGATGATAAGAGATGAAAAAAACAGGAAATCCCCAGAGGCCTTTGCAAAAAAAGAGCTAAGGAAAGATGCTCAGATGTACCAGTTTCTTAATGATTCCTATTTTGAAGACGAAATTGGAAACAACTTTTAATATAAATCACGCCTTAAATGAATAGTTGCCCAACGAGCTGTAATTATTCCATCATTGTGAAATATATTTAAGGTAGGAGATATGTAGGAAGATATTTATTAGTGTACACTAACCACAATTTTCTCCGTCAGGTTTCGCACTAAAATACATTAAAGAATAATTTACTTGGTCTTAAATTTCACTTCCCTAGTGATGTGTTTGTCAAAATGTTTATGTCTGTATCAAATTATGACTATTAAAGAGATTAAAAGAAGTCTTAGTATGTTTTTCTTTTTCAAAGAGGGAAATGTGTTTATATGTTAAAGAAAAATCCTTTAATACTACCACAAGTAATGTAGGGACACGGTGGACAGATGGGTAGTAAGGCTTCTAGTGATCATGTTCTATTTGTTTATACATTTCTCACTACATTTACAGGCTATACATTGACAAAAGGCGCATATAAAAAAGAATGCTGAATAGACCGAACAATGGCTCAGTAGTTAGCATATTGGAACCCCGGCATCCTGGATTTGCATCTGACCAGGATCAACAACTGCATGAAGCTGAAATGTTCTACCATTGTTTGCATACATTTCCCATTCATTTCTTGTAATAGGGTTAGGGTCTATTCATTGCACATTAATAGACTGATCATTTAAATGTGCAGAAAACTAATAATACACAAAGAAAGTATTATTGTACCTCTGATCTGAAAGGTAAGGGTATGTTCACACGGGCTATTTTAAGCCATTTTTCGGGCCGTAAACACCTCAAACTGCTGAAAATGCAGGGGCTGAACGCCTCCAAACCTCTGCCCATTGATTTCAATGGGAAAAACGGCGTTCCGTTCCCACGGGACATTTTTTACATGGCCGTTTTTAAAAACGGACGCGTAAAAAAACGCCTTGTAAAAAGAAGTCCATGTCCCTTCTTGAGCCGTTTTTAAAGCAGTTTTTCATTGACTCAATAGAAAAACAGCTCCAAAAACGGGCGTAAAATACATCGCAAAAAATGCAAGTTACTTAAAAAAACAGCTGAAAGTAAGGAGCTGTTTTCCCTTGAAAACAGCTCTGTATTTTCAGCTGTTTTTTGTTAAGCGTGTGAACATAGCCTTAGAGTGAACTTGAATTTCAGGTTCAACAAAGATCAATGTAGAACAAGAAACAAAAATAATTTGTTAAGGACAAGCACTAGAAGTGGAAAGGGCAGAAAACCATAGGGTGTATAGAGATATTTTATATTAGACATCTTATCTAGGAAGATGACGTAGAATACCTTTTATTGTAAGTATTTGGCTATGAATATGTTGAAAGGTATGAGTGTAATGAAAGTGAATAGGCTAATGTAGACGACACAAAAATGAAATCTTTATAGATAGAGATTCTGACCATAGAACATATGAGAAAAATATTCAGATTCGCAGTATAATGAATAACTTGAGCAATATCAACGGTTAACAAATCTATCTTAATGCAAGGCATAAAAGATTTGTTTGATCCAACAAACATTCAGATTTTTTTCTTATTATAGGTTTGTCTATTGTTAATGGGGATTTCCGAGGTTTGTCACTTGTTAAAGGGGTTTTCCGGAAAAAATGTCAAGATTGCAAAAGGGATTTGTTTATGTGAACACATTTTAATTTTTCCCAATTTCACTTGCTTTTTTTTTTTAGCATCTCCCTGTGTCTCCTGCTTTGCATCTACCACAAACATTGTGGTTGCTGCCCAGCTCCACACCTTTACAAACACAATGTATCCCTCCGCCTGTGTTTGATTCAAAAGGTTGTTTCATTGGATGCTGGAAGCGTTTATTCATCCAGCTGAATAGAAGTAGCAGAGATGTCCACACATGCACTGTGCTGTCTAGCAGAGAAAGCAGTACAGGAGACTATGGTTGAAATGGTGCATGCTCGGTGGAAGAAGAGGACAGAACTGCGATACAGAACTGCCCATCTACAGGACATCACTGCAGACGCACCGTATACTTTGAAAAACTTTACACGGCTTGAACGTGTGATAGGTATACGGTGCGTCTGCACAGAGGACACTGAGCATGACGTCAACAGTCAGGTGACCCGCAGCATCATCACGAAACAGGAACACTTTGGTAACAGTGAGTAGATAACAAATAGGCTGTCCCTATTGAAGTTAACACAGTAAGGCTGACTTCACACGGGCGGATACACTGCGTAATTGCATAAAGCGTATTCGCCCTGTGCGCCGCAAGGAATTCTGGGCAAAAACCACACCAAACTGTGGTGCAGTTTTTCGCCAGTATTGTCCGCAGCAGAAAATGGCAGCACTTAACCAGCCTGCTAGCAGAACGCCTCCTAGGATGACCTTTCATCCCAGGAGACTGCTGCAGCCTGTGATTGACAGCAGCGGCTGTCACATGGGGTGAAGCGTCGCCTCAGTAGGCCGGCCCCCTGGCGTCATACAGGCTGGCCTCCTGGGGATGATGTTTTATCCCATGTGACCGCCGCTACAGCCTGTGATTGGCTGCAGCAGTCACATGGGATGAAATGTCATTCCAGGAGGACGGCCTGGAGGAAGAAACACTGACTTTTTTTTTGCAGAGTTGTGTCTTTTGCAGCGGGATCGATGCGAACCAGCCACAAAAAAACGCAACATACAATTGACATGCTGTGGAATAAAATTCTGCACCGCAGGTAAATTTCTGTGCGTTTTTTCCGCTCACTATTTACGCAGCGTGTGGATGAGATTTGTTTTATCTCATCAAATTTGGTGCTACTGTATTTGCTGTGGATTTTCCACAAAGAATTCCGGAAAATCTGCAGTATTTACGCAATGTGTGAACTGAACCTAAGAGGGAAAAATATTTATTTTGGAAAACCTCTTTATGAGAGATGTATACACAGAATTTTTGCTACAAATAGAAACATTTGCCAAATTGTAATGGCAGGGGGTAGGGAGACGGACAAGTGAGCCCTAATCTACCCGCCACTCTGTCCCTGCCTACTTGCAACGACCCGCCCTAGGCGACGGGGTACAACTGGGCGGCGGTCCCTGCGCTCAGTAAGTGCACGACAAACACGACAAACATACAAAGGAACACAAGCAAGGAAAAGGGACCGTTGCCCACGGCAACACCGTGAGCAACCAGAGTGGTGAACGAGCCGAGTCAAGCCAGGAGTGTGCGAGGTACAAAATGAAAAGCAGAAGAGTAGTCGGTAAGCCAGGGTCTGTATGGAGCAGGATCAAAAATTGCAGGAGCTGTAGCTTGGCCAGGAAACCACAAGGAAAGAAACACAAGCAATAACAAGCACCGAGGGACAGGAAGTGCAGGCTTAAATAGACCGAGGGCGGGAGCTAGCTGAGTCTGGCCAGGTTACAATAGGCTCTCCCACTCCTAAGCCTGCCAGCCTGAATGGTGGAAGCAGGAGTCAGTCTCAGGGATGTATTCTCAGGTGCTGACTGATTAGTTCTGGGAGTTAACCCCGAAGCTGTGCCTGGCAGATCCTTTACACAAATTATGTATAAATTCAGTTATAACAATAATAACAATATATTTTTTTAAATAAGCACATTTAACCCCTTCCCGACATGCGCCGTATATATACATGGCGCAATTGGGAAAGGCTTCCCGCAAAGCGCAGTAGCATTACATCGCGGTGAGCCCGCACCATCACCGCCGGGTGACAGCTGTATGTTACAGCTGGCAGCCTGAGGTATCGGCTAGGACCAGAGCTAGCATCGGATGCGGCCGATTAACCCCCCCAGATGCTTCGTTCAATAGAGATCGCAGCATGTTAGGAGTTTTTAGCCACCGGCACCCCAGCAACATGATCGCTGGGTTGCCGGTGGCTGCAAAGGCGATCGGAGGCCTAATACTTACCTCCCGGTCTGCCAGCAATGGAAGCCTCCTATGCCCCGCTCGGTGGCGGGGCCTAAAAGGCTTCCGGTACCATCGGTAAGATGGAGCCGGCTCAGCTTCCGGCTCAGAAGCTGTTCTGGCGTCATCAGCAGTGGGTGTCCGCTGTATGATACAGCGGACATCCCACTGTAATGGCAAGAACCAGAGCTAGCTCTGATTCCTGCCATTAACACCTTCGATGCAGCGATCCAATGTGATCGCTGCATCAAAGTGGTTTTTAGCAAATTGGCAACCTGCCATGCGATGGCAAGGCTGGTGACTGCTACTATGGCAACAGGAGGCCTAACAATGGCCTCCTGTCTGCCATTACGAAAGCCGATTAGGCCCCGACCGGAGACGGAGCCTGATTGGCTTGCTGTCAGTGAATAACTGACAGTTCTAATGCATTGCATTTACTTTTCTATTCTTCTTTATTCTTCTCCAGACCACTATGATGACTTCTCCCGACAAGTATAGAGTTTTCTGCCAAGACATCGTTGACCCCATGCTTTTACAGTCCATCCAACCCTCTATAGCAACACATTCCCCATCCTGTTGCCCCTTTAACAATGCCCTCCTGCTCCTACCACCAATACTGTGCCTGTGGTGTGCCTCCTGATGCCCCAGGTGGCCGCATTACACTACCTATAGTGTTGCCCGATGTCCCCAAATACTATACATCTAAAATAATAGTACCTGAGAACAGTTAAAAGCAGAGAATAACTAGAAAATGCTGGACCCCATAGCTTCCATGTGAGAGAAGCTTAAATAATTGTGGCGAAACCGGGTCAGTGGGGGTCGGTTTACGCCAAGAGAATGTGGGCGATAGATTCAGGCGACACAGATTAACAGGGGACAAGCCACAGAGGCGCGTTTATTAACAGGGACAGACACACACAGAACCAATGCATCGCTGCTTCTCCCCTCTGGGCTGGATGTGACAGGCTACCTCACTATGGGGTCTCTCCACTGTACCTTTCATCCTTTGGGGTGTCTCCAGATCCTCCTTAGTTAGATGGGACTCCAGCACTTGTCCTCTATTACTGTCCCTAGGTCAGGTACCATCTCTGAGGTAGACAGCCCCTGCCTGCAGCTCACACTGCTATCTCATCCTCTCCTGGTCAGCAACTAACTCAGTTCTCCTCCAGCACCACGATATCCCTCACTCACCCCTCCCTCAGGAAACAGGCCCCCTCCTTTTTCTTATTTACATTACACATGTTCCCGCTCTCAGCCTGTGACTCATTCTCCTTCAGTGTAAGATTAACCCTAGAGGGGGAGGACAGTGAAGCAGCACTGAATACAATACAATATAAAACAACTGGTTATCAAACATAACGTAATGCAGTTTGAGGGGACATATCCCCATCTAGCACCGGGCGCCATCTAAGCTATGGCACCCGGATGGCGGGAGTGCGACTGTTTGCGGCAGGCTTAACGTTTATCTGGGTACAATGCCTGTAACCGTCAAACGTTCCGCCACAATAATGAACATCCATAGTATGTTACATGACCCTAGAAATTCCATTTTACTAATTATAAAATTTTGTCTGGAGTTTGACTTTAAATTACATCTTCTTTCATTTTTTTTAAAATAAATATTCATTAAATAAGACCTAAGAAAAACAACAAAATTAAGAGACTTTAACCTACATTAAACAAGGGCATTGGTACGTGTATTGTGGGTAGGAGCACGTTTCTTAAACCGACCCCCTGGTTCCTAGAACCAAATTAAAATGTGATGGTGTATATGGAATAATATTACCTGGTGCCCTTTATTTGCGCCCTAATGCCATGCCATGGATCCACCGCTTTGGGGTCCCCTCTGTGTTGTTCCAAACTGCCCACAGCGCTTCGCAGACTAGAGTCTAACACACTCCCTTTGTACTTGGATTGGCCAGAACTGCTCACGTGAGCAGCTCTGGCCAATCTGAGAACAGTGGGAGTGTCTAAGACTCGTAGTCTAAGAAGCGCTGCAGCGATGTTGTGACAGCACAGATGGTACCCTAAAATGGTAAACCCATGGCAGAGTAGCACAACCGGAGGGCACCAAGTAATATTACTCCATATAAACCGTCATATTAAAAATGTTGCCGCAGGACCGGAGGGTCGCTTTAAGTTACATTAGTTGTAAAATATAACAACTATACCTTCGGCACAATAAAGGTTTTGGAAAAGGTCTTCCTACACTGCTGAATACAAAATATACATTTATCAGTATCATTAGTGTCAGCCATTTCAGAACCCCAGTGTACATTATATATAAAATGTCCACACTGTGTTTGAACAGGGTTGTATGCAACTAAAGACAAAATCCATAAAGAAGCAAAGATAACAAAAAATATTATTTAATCCCACTATTTGATGTTACTTTAGCAAATAATTTTGAACCAGAACAATAGCGTCAAAGAAAATTTGAGTGGGAAACAAAATAGCAAAAGAAAAAGATTAGACAAGAGGTAATAAATCTCATGTGTTATCAAAGTAGACATAAAATACAATCAGATTCCTTTGTTTTCTTCTTTTCTGGTTACTTTCTTTACATTTAAGTTGAGTAATATTAATCTCTGCAATCTAGCTAACTATTATAATGAATTGCATTCATGAATATAAAGTGGGCATGTAAAAATTTGATATCGCTCTTGATTATTCTATCTCTTTTTGACATAGGATGAACTGCCAATATATAACACCTGTTGCATCAGATTCATCCAAATTTTGAGTCACAGCATGAATCTTTAAAATTATAATCTGGTTTGTCTGGCAGGATCAATCTATAGAAAACCCATGAGAAGTTACATTAATTACTTGATGATGAATTATGTTGTTTCCTATGAAGCCTATGCCAAATTATTGATTCCAGATGCTCGTATGATGTTTTCTGGCAGGTATTTTTTTTAACTTGGCATAATATATGTATTGGTAATTCAACAAAAAATTATTTTTGCACTACTTCTCAGTTAATTCATTAGAATGATTGACAACAGTATGTTGCTGCCACATTTCTGCTCAGTATATACTGTTCTGAAAAAAAAATCATTGTAATAATGGCAATTTCCCTTTCTTGGCCATTCCCATTGAAGAAGGTAAAGCTATATTTATAGTTGACTTTAACCATATAGTTTTGTTTTATAACACAGAAATAACACAATAAAAAGGGTTACAACCTTCTTTAACCCCTTAATGACCGGGACTGAAAGGGTCTTAATGGCCAGCTACATTTTTCAGTTTTTACTTCTCTGCATTTCCACAGACATAGCTTTTTTTTATTTTTTCATTTGCGTGGCCGTATGAGGCCTTCTTTTATGCAGGAGAAATTGTATTATTTTTTTTCTCATAGTTTTGAGGTAGGAAAATTATTTTTACGACGTGAATATAAGAAAAAGCGATTCTCTGCATCGTTTTTCTTGTTTATTTTTTATCTCGTTCACGTTTCACGCTAAATATCATGTTCAATCAATTCTTCAGGTTATTACGGTCGTTTAGATACCTAATATGTGTAAGTTATTTGTTTTATTTAGAGTAGGGGCAATAAAATATATTTTATGCAAAATAATGATTTTTGTTTTAAAATGTTTTGTTTTTTTTTTAAATCCCATTAAGGGAAAACTTTATTTATAACTTTCTTTTTTACTTGTAATGTATTTGCATACTCCTGTATGCTAATGCATCATGCTGTGTCAAATATGCAAATGTTGGTGCAGATTCGTTGCGTAATTGCCCCAAATCTGCTCCAACATTTGCAGCGGAAAAATTCTGCCACATCTGAACATGCCCTTAGAGTATGAGCGCTCACAGGAGCGCTCATCAGCCTCTTTTAGAGCGACACCAAAAGACATCGCTGTAGACTAAGGACCTGCACCGCCTGCCGCCAAAAGAGCGTGGACGGTCGTTAAGGTGTTAATGAAAGCCACCATTATAAAGGCCTGCTCACATATAGTAGTAGCCACAGGTGAGAGGCACATCACTATGCCATAAATGTCTAAATTGGGAATATAACTTTAATCTTATAAAGATTGCGAAAAGAATTGATATTTACCAATACTGCATGTATATGGATGCTACTAGACAATAACAGAACTGGAGACATTTGTGGTAACTCAGTGATCACGGCACAGATGTTTTTCTTAGTAATCGCATTTGAGAAAATGAGATTCAGCCACTGTTATTTCTTTCATTAATCCCACTGAAGAACACTAAATTAGTGTCTCCCCAGTGCATTCAACTGCGCTGCAAATCTAGATAAGAGAAGAATGTCCATCCTCTATTCCTGCGACAGCAATTATCGTTTAGTTCGCTGATATCCATGTCAAAAGTGGCTTGACTTGTGTCAGTTATATTTGTCTATATGTATGGATACTGATGAGGATATTGATTTGCATCCTATGATAGCATTTTACCACTCATACAATGAACTGTTTGAGCATATTGGTTGAATGTTGACTAACACCTCACTCATTAATCTCTGAGACAAATATGACTTACTGGGCTGCCAGGAATTGATCAACGAACTGGCTGCAAGACAAATTGGCTAGTCGAATTTGCAGAAATGGCAGCAAAGCAAAATGTAAAAGATTTTTTTTACTTGATTAGGAAACAGATTTTTGCAGACATTTTTTGCAGCTGAAAATCTATACTATTTACCAGAATTGGTTTGTTTCTGCAGCATGTGCATGGATTTCTGAAAACCCCATTTAGACGAAAGGGACACTCGCAAAAATTTCTGCAATAAATCTTCTGCATGTCACCCTAAAATTTCCATGCTGCCTGTAAAGTTTTTTATGCCAGTGCCGCTCTGTTGTCGTGTTCAACTCGTATATGTTTTTTAAAAAATAAATAAAATTGGTCAATATCTTAAAAAAACACTGTACATTACACATATGTATGTATATATATATATATATATATATATATATATATATATATATGTATGTGTGTGTGTGTATAAACAACCACACCAGTCCATAATATCAAAAAATTTCATCTTTATTGATTATACCTAATAATAATTCCACCTATAAAAATAGATAAATTCAAAAAATGTTAGCCCAAAAAAAAAAAGAAATGTATTTGACTGGTGAAGCTGAATAGACACACATGCTCAGTGGCGCATGCACAGGGGTTTCCAGTTGCCCAGAAACCCCCAGTGACCAGGGCCTGGAGGCACTAACATACTATTGTACTCAATTGTATCTGGGTGCTTAGGACGCGAATAGAACTGACGGGCCTGCGAGGCAAGGGAACCATTAGTTCCCTTCCCCGTTATTAAGCTATTTTCTTGTTATGCAAGCATCATGATAACATCATCGTGCCGCCTGCATCGTCCCGCTGGAGCAGGCCTGGTCAGAAGAGACCAGGCCTCCATCGCTGGGGGATGCCACGGGAACGAAGACAGGTGAGTGCCTATGGAAGCATGTGCTACTATCTACAAGGATCCATTTGTGGCACTATCCACAGGGGGAAGTGTGGCACTATTAGGACTGTGGTATTATCTACATAGGGCACTGTGGCACTTTCTACATGGGGCCCTGTGGCACTTTCTACAGGGGGCAGTGTGTGGCACTGTCTACATAGGGGACTGTGGCATTATCTACAGGGGGCACTGTAGCACTATCTACATGGGCACTGTTTCACTATCTACAGGGGGGACTGATTTTTACGTTATGAGTAGTGGTAAGCACATATCCACAAGCCTAGCCCTTTTATTAGAGCTTGCAATATAAAGGGCTAGGCTGGTGAATACTTGCAGACCAATACTTGTAGTGTAAAAACCAGAGGGTAGCGGGAGAATGGCAAATATAACTTGGTCTAAAAAGTATGCTTTTGGAAATCCCCCTTTAAAAGTTCTGTGTTCGTCACTGACAGCCGGGGCTTGTATCACCTGGTCTGTACTCTGTACTTTGGTCTGTATGCTACTTTCAATAGGCTTATCTTATAATCGTTGTCCTCTTATGATAGGAGATTGTTCCTTTAATTAATGTGTTGGTTGGCAAATTGCTGAAATAAGCAAACACATACAATAATATACTATTATATGAGAGTCCCATGTTCCCATATTTCTTGTGTATTTTGGCTAACCTTTTTCTATTTTTATAAAGCATAATCAACAAAGTTGAAGTTTTATTATACATTGATGTTGTCGTTTATACATTTGTTATAGAGAGGTGATGTACATATCTGTCATGTTGCCAATGCCAGTGTCACGAACTGTGGGTATGTGGACCCACTGGGCTGTACCGCCGTAGCGGGATAGCAGCTGGCCAAACAGTGTACCAAATCAATGTCTATATAGTCCAAGCACAAGGGTACCTGTAGCAATTCAGACAGTAGTAACGACTAGGCTCAGATGGAACCTTGGCAACATACACCAAGCATGGTGTAACACAGCAGGCGTGACCGATGGCATAACACGTCTCCAACTTTCGAAGGCACAGGAACAATGTTAGCACAGGATACAGGATACAGGTAGCAGGTACGGGAACACTGGGAACAGGATAACACTAAGGGACCATTTGCAAAACTAACACTGGTAAACACAACAACGCTCAGGCAATGAGTGAAAAGACAGAGCCCTTTTTATAGTCCAGGGTGAACATGGGTTAATTTATGATTATTTTCATGTGGGCACACTGTTCCTTTAAGGCCAGGCACGAGCATGTGCATGCACCCTACGGGACACAGCAGAACGGAGCGGAAGTGAGCGATGGCGTCTCCTGGGGAGGTAATGCGGGCCACCACTCAAAGATCCATGGCTGCGGCCGTCGGTGGGTGAGTAATCCCGACAGTCCGTGGCCGTGGACGCTACAGCCAGCACAGGCTACAGCTACTAGCCCAGTAGAGAACAGTAGGTAATCTCTGAAGTGGCTGTATCCATGTAAGTAACACTTTGAGTAGGGCTCCATTGGACTGGCCTAAAGCAGAATTTATAATTAAATGACTGGACATGAAATAAACCAAAGAGTGGTATCTTACATTTATAAAGTGTGTTCCAGCTTTTACCGAGCCCATTGACTGTGCATTAATGATATCAGATGATTACTAGGGGTTATCCGAGTTAGTGTTTTATGTGGTCACTATATCTAGACTCTCCTCCACACAAATTTCTTGGTAACTTACGATTTCAAAAGGGCCCGATTTCTTTACTCTTGCCGCATGTCATGTGACCTCTGACATTACATTTCCTTCAGTCTCTAGTGAGGTGCAGTATACCAATTACATGGGCTAGGAGCCGATAGCCCAGTATACAACATGTTACTAGTGGGGGAACGTGTTAGGTAAGACTAAACGTGGACACCACAACACTACTCAGTTCTTTTCAAATCAACGGTTTACTGAAAATCACAATTTCAAACAGGCCAAATAACTATAATACAGTATTCAAATCAAGTCTCTCAGTAGCTGAGGCACTCGCCCTCGTGGGAGTCCTACCCGCTCTTGGGTGGCTGCGCCTGGCGCTCACTGACCCGGCCCGGCGGGTCTCAAGAAGGAAATGGGCCGTCTCCGCGGATCACTGTGGTGCTACCACTCACACTGCCGAATCCCCAAAGGTGGAAGCTATGCCCCTCGCCCTTTGGCTACGGCGTGAGTCCGGCGGATATATTACCGCGTGCGCCTCCGCGGGTCAGAGCGAGAGCTACTCACTACCACGCGGCATACCACCCTTACCTCTGATTTCTGCTCCTCTGTTGATGCAGATGACGTCTTTTCCCTTGCGTCTCCTGACACTGCTGAGTTGTAGTGAATGTCCAGCTAGTCCTCCTCCAGGAACGTTGAGCCAAGGATACTTCTCCTACAAATGGTGGCAGCCTGGTCACTTTCTTGTCCCCACTCAGCTCTGCATCTTCTCTCTCTCCAAGTCCCCTCCCCTCTGCCTCCTCTTCCTGGGGTCCGCCAATTCCCCCTTCCCTCTCTCCCCGTCCGTTCTTTGGTTCCTCCTTTTTCTCTGTCCTAATGGCCTGTCTGTTTTCTCACTCCTGCTGTGTTCCACTGCCCCCCAGTGGTCATTGTTAACTTTACGGTTTCTACACATTGTTTCTAAGACATATGTCTAACCTTTGCTGCAAGCGGCCTGACGTCACACAAACGGGGGAAAACACGAGGCCCAGAAGGGGCTGAGAGCACAAATGGACATCTAAGGCTCGTGGAGATGGTGGGGACCGGAACCTTTAGAACTTCCGCGGGAGGCGAGGGGGCTGCGACCCCTATCATGTCATGAGGGTGCAGGAGGCTGGTACCCCCATTACACATCTCCCTTGAGGAAATAGTGCAGTCCCCGGCACTACAGTCAAAATCCCTGTAATGGGACGGTAAGGTCGCTCTGTTCTCCCGACGGGGGTAACGTACCGACCCTTCTTCTTGGTCCCCTTCAACTGTTGGTGAGGATGGGACATCTGCGACCGGGACCACTACCCACCATTCGCCACTAGGTTCAGCGGGGGTAGTGTCAGGTGCCGTAGCCGGTGTCAGTTCCCTCATCTGCTCAGCTGGAAACGAACAGGGTCTCAGCAAGTTTCGGTGTAGTTTCCGTACCCTGCCGTTTCCGTCTTCTCGCTGTACTTCGTACACTGAGAGTTGTGGACTCGCTCTTCGGATAACGACATAGGGCACTCGCTCCCAACGTGGTTCCAACTTACTGGCTCGTTGCGCTTGTTTGTTGCGGACCAATACCCTGTCCCCAGGGTGGAATGGTTCTATGGGCCGGCTGGGTCCGGCCGTTATCGAAGGTTGTTCATGTCTCCTTGCTGCTTGTACTCGATCTCGAGATCGCTGAATCCTGCGCTGGTGCTCCACTATCCACTGAGACGGGGTTCGCACACTATTTTCTTCAGGTTGCTCCATGAGTAAGGCTATTGGTAAGTGTCCCATTCGGCCAAACATGAGCTGATAAGGAGTGTATCCAGTAGTACTGTGTACGGTATTATTATATGCCCATACTACGTCCTCCACATAATTAGGCCACCACTCTTGGTGATCGTCGCCCAAAGTTCTCAGCATCCCCAACAGAGTCCGGTTAAAGTGTTCACACGCCCCGTTGCCCTGAGGGTGATAGGGCGTCGTTCGTGACTTCCGTATGCCGTGTAGCACACACAGCTCTTGAATCAGATGTGATTCGAAGTTTGGACCCTGGTCAGTTAACAGTCTCTGTGGACACCCATAGGGCCGTATAACGTGAGTCCATATTAGTTTGGCTGTGGTGGGTGCTGTCTGGTCCCTGGTGGGGATGACGATCGCATATTTGGAGAAATGATCTACACACACCAATGCGTATTTGTGTCCGGAGGTCACTTCATGGACGGTAAGGAAATCCATTGTTAACAGTTCAAAGGGTTCCCCCGTGTGTATGGCCTGCGGCACGGTAGTCTGCACTGGTCCTTTGTGGATAGCATAGTTGTCGCATGTCCGGCATATCCGCTCCACCGTCTCACTCAGTTGTGGGCTGTAGAAATAACCTCGGACCAGGGCCTCCGTTTTTACAGCGCAGAAGTGTCCTCCGACCTCATGTAGGGTCCGGCAGACTGACTCTACTTCTTTGATCGGCAACACCAATTGCCACACGACTCGTTGCTCTTTCGCCATCCAGAGCCGGCGGTAAATGACTCCACCTCGAAGGAGCAGCCGCTCCTGTTGTCTTTCAATTTGGCATCCCCTTCGTGTCAGCTGAGCACGTTCGGACCCTGTCGGCTGCCGTCTGGCCAGAAGCCACCCATGTAAATGTTGTAGGTCCTTATCAGACCTCTGTTTCTCCTGCCACTCTAGACGACTGTACAGTTTACCCACTTCGGGCCCTCCATTCCTGGCCTCCAGTTGCGTGACCCTGCTTGACACCCGCAATGGTGGGATCTCCACCTCTTCCACTTCTTCATCCTGATCCCCGACAGGGTTCGTTGTCGGGTTCCGGGACAAGGCATCCGCATTGCCGTTGTTGCGCCCAGGCTTATAGCGAATTATATAATCGAACCGGGAGAGGCGTGCCACCCAGCGCTGCTCTAGTGCACCCAGTTTGGCGGTGTGTAGATAAGCAAGCGGGTTATTGTCAGTATAGATCTCTATCCAGCTTCCCGTCAAGTACTCCGCAAATCTTTCCGTAACGGCCCAGACTACAGCTAGGAGTTCAAGGCGAAAGGAACTGTAATTCAGGGGGTTCCGCTCGGCGGGCCTCAGACTCCGGCTACCGTACGCAATCACCCTTTCCACTCCATCTCTCTTCTGTGACAGCACCGCTCCCAAACCGTGCAGGCTAGCATCAGTATAGAGTTGGAACGGCTGTGAATAGTCGGCGAATGCCAAGATGGGCGCAGTCGTTAATCGCTCCTTTAACTGTTGGAAGGCCTGTTCCTGAGTCGGGCCCCATCGGTTGGCCACCGATGTACTCGGTTTCCCCCGCCGTTCTGCCGGCTGTCACCGTAACAGTTCGTGGAGTGGACCGGCAATCTTGGCAAAATCTTGGATGTATCGCCGGTAGTATCCTACCAGCCCCAGGAAGGCTCTCACTTCGGTAGACGTGCTGGGTGGTGGCCAGTCCATGACGGCTTGAATCTTGCCAGGATCAGGTGCCACCCCCTCTGGGCTGACTACATGTCCCAAGTAGTTGATCTTCTGTCTCGCAATCCGACATTTAGTCGGTTTTAGTTTCAGCCCAAACCTCGTCAACCGGCTCAGTACGGCCTCCAGGTGACCCAGGTGCTCTGGAAAGGTGCTGGAGTACACTACGATGTCATCTAGGTAAATCATGATGGACTCGAAGTTCATGTCTCCTAGGCAGTGTTCCATCAACCGTTGAAATGTACTTGGGGCGTTATTCAACCCGAATGGCATCCGGTTACACTCAAATAGCCCCATTGGTGTGATGAATGCCGTCTTCTCTTTGTCTTCCTCTCGAACGGGAACTTGCCAGTACCCACTGGCTAGATCGAGGGTAGTGAAATACTGAGCCTGACGGAGTGCTGTGAGTGACTCTTCCACTCTCGGGAGGGGATAAGCGTCCCTATGTGTGCATGCGTTCAGCCGGCGATAATCGATACAGAATCGTAGGGTGCCATCCTTCTTCCGCACTAGCACAATTGGCGCAGCCGACGGGCTTGTACTTTCCCAGATCACTTGGCCCTCCAACATCTTCTGGATTAGGTCTTTGACCTCCTGGTACAATGCAGGTGGTATGCTTCTGTATCTTTCCCGCACTGGGACTGCATCCCTAGTGTGAATGGCGTGTTCTATAGCGTCGGTACAGCCATAATCTTCCTTGTGAGAAGCAAAAGCAGTCAAGTAGCGTTGTAGGAGTGCCCGTAGTGCTTGTTCAGACTCCGGGTCGGGGGCCACACCCTGCAATTTTAGTTGTTGCCACAGCCAGGTCAGTGTCCCTCCGGCCTCCTCTGTCTCCTCGGGCTCTGGCTCATTGGACGGCCCGTGGGGTTCCGACTCAGTTACATCTTGAGGTCGTATAACATGTACTGCCGCTAGAGCTGTGGCGGGAGGGATGACGGTCACCACATCATCCAGATTCATCAGCCGAACGGTGGCGCAGCCCCGCGCTATTCGGCACACGGTCCTTCCCACCATCCAGTTGGTGGCTGGAGAGGCGTCGCTAAGTGGTTCTACTATCACAGTAGCATTCCTCAACCGAAGATGTGTCTTCACCTCCAACGGTAGCGTTAACTCTTGTCTAGGGGGCAGTTGAAGGGGTTTTCCTCGGGGTGACCTAATGGTACCCACTTGTCCTTCCTCTTGGGCTACTCTTTCTTTTTGTCGGCAGATTCTCTGTAACTGTTGAAGAGACTGTTGCACTCGGGTGTTCCCGCCGACTCTTTCCCAGTAGACCGTTCCCATCTCCCGCAACAGGAGTCCGTCTAACTCTCGTAGTATGTTCATGTCGATGATTACGGGAACACCCGGCCGGGCATAGTTAGGCACGACCAACACGGCCTGTCTGGGGATTGATTTTCCCAACAGCTCAATATCTAACCAGGTCATTCCAACCACTGGGATGGGGAGGTTGTTGGCAGCTGTCAAGGTGAGCCAAGGGTTCTCCAACTCATCAGACCCCGCAAAGTGTCTCTCATACACTTCCTTTGCCATCGTCGTAACTTCAGAGCCCGTGTCTAACAAGCAACTCACGTCTATCCCCTTTATCCGGGCCTGTAAGATGAGCGATCTGCCTGCGATACGGTGACATTGATCATTCGGGCCCATGGAATTGGAGGTCCCCACCGCTTGGCCCTCAGCCGCGGGTGATTCTAGTTTAAAGGTGGCCGTTCCATCCTAGGGGCCTGACAGTCTCTTGCCAGGTGTCCTGGTCGGCCACATTCCCAACACCGGCGAATTTCGGCCGGATCAAATCTTCTCTGCCGAGGACGGTCCTCCCGTGTAGAACTTGCCGCCTTCAGCTGGTTGATCTCATCTCCCTCATGGACTCCCTCACATCCCTGGCAAAGTCTCGGAGGAAAGCACTGTCTGTTCTGGGGTCCATTTTCGGAGGCGGTCCCCTTTCGGTAGAGTTATGTACACTAACGTGAGCACCATCCTCTCCCTCGCGCTGCCACTCTATGGCCTCTCGAACTAGGTCCACTAAGGCGGTATGCGGCTCCGTCCGTATATAGTCTATTAGGCTCCTTCTTAGCGCTCTATTCTTCAACCCAGACACGTATTGGTCCCGCAGCACCCTGTCAGGGTCGGAGACAGCCGCGCACCCCTCTTGATCTTTCTTGCTAAGTCAGTTCCACAATCGTTGGAGTGCGACCGAGTACTGTTGGACGGATTCATCTTCCCGTTGACTACGGGTATAGAACTTTTTCCGTAAATCGGTAACTGAGGTAGTGTCTCCGTATAGGGTTTCGAGCCTGGCGATGATGTCTTCCAGGGTCGCTCTTTGACTGACTGGGAGGACTACTACTGCTGCACGAGCATCTCCTTCTAGCAGGCTCAACGCGAGATCCGCTTGGTGTGGGGGAGGTACTTGGTAGAGTCGGGCCGCTGCTCTTAGCCTCTCGGCCCAATCCATCAGCGTCACGCTCTTTCCGTCATATTTGGGCACATTTAACATTGCTGCCCCCATAGGGAACAGAATTGGGGGTGGGGCTGGGGCACTGATGGCAGGCTCCGCTGAAGTTCCTGGTTGGCTCATCCTGTTCGTGACGCCACGTGTTAGGTAAGACTAAACGTGGACACCACAACACTACTCAGTTCTTTTCAAATCAACGGTTTACTGAAAATCACAATTTCAAACAGGCCAAATAACTACAATACAGTATTCAAATCAAGTCTCTCAGTAGCTGAGGCACTCGCCCTCGTGGGAGTCCTACCCGCTCTTGGGTGGCTGCGCCTGGCGCTCACTGACCCGGCCCGGCGGGTCTCAAGAAGGAAATGGGCCGTCTCCGCGGATCACTGTGGTGCTACCACTCACACTGCGGAATCCCCAAAGGTGGAAGCTATGCCCCTCGCCCTTTGGCTACGGCGTGAGTCCGGCGGATATATTACCACGTGCGCCTCCGCGGGTCAGAGCGAGAGCTACTCACTACCACGCGGCATACCACCCTTACCTCTGATTTCTGCTCCTCTGTTGATGCAGATGACGTCTTTTCCCTTGCGTCTCCTGACACTGCTGAGTTGTAGTGAATGTCCAGCTAGTCCTCCTCCAGGAACGTTGAGCCAAGGATACTTCTCCTACAAATGGTGGCAGCCTGGTCACTTTCTTGTCCCCACTCAGCTCTGCATCTTCTCTCTCTCCAAGTCCCCTCCCCTCTGCCTCCTCTTTCTGGGGTCCGCCAATTCCCCCTTCCCTCTCTCCTCGTCCGTTCTTTGGTTCCTCCTTTTTCTCTGTCCTAATGGCCTGTCTGTTTTCTCACTCCTGCTGTGTTCCACTGCCCCCCAGTGGTCATTGTTAACTTTACGGTTTCTACACATTGTTTCTAAGACATATGTCTAACCTTTGCTGCAAGCGGCCTGACGTCACACAAACGGGGGAAAACACGAGGCCCAGAAGGGGCTGAGAGCACAAATGGACATCTAAGGCTCGTGGAGATGGTGGGGACCGGAACCTTTAGAACTTCCGCGGGAGGCGAGGGGGCTGCGACCCCTATCATGTCATGAGGGTGCAGGAGGCTGGTACCCCCTTTACAAATGCACAGCTGTATTCTCTATGAGCAGGATGTCGGGCAGTGACTTGATACACAGGAACAACAAGGAGGAGTCTAATGTATGCTGCTTAGAGCGTACAAGGAAGCAGAAGTAAACGGAAATGTCCCAAGCCATGTCAACAAACCTCGCACGACGGGAAGATGAGACAAAGTAAGTAACTGTAATGGCAGGAAGGAGGTGAAGGGAAAGTGAGCCCTAATCTACCCACCGCCCTGTCCCTGCCTACTTGCAACGACCCGCCCTAGGCGACGGGGTACAACTGGGCGGCGGTCCCTACGCTGTCTAAGTGCACGGGAGAACAAACAGGGAACACGCAAGGGAAGGGGCAGTAGCCCACGGAACGCCACGAGGAAACGGAGCGGTGAATGAATAGTCAGGACCAGGATGAAGTGGAGTATACCAACGTGAGCATGGAGAAGGAAGAAAGCCAGGGGCAAAGCGAAGCAGGTTAAGCGGAACTGCAGCAAAGCAGAAGCACGGCAGAAGCAGGCTGGAGCAAGCAGCAGTGGGGCCAGGAATCCAGAAGAATTACAAGCACTGAGGAAGAGAACACGGCAGGTAATAAAGGACAGGGGGCGGAGCTAACTCCGACTGACCAGGCCGCGATAGGCTCTCCCACTCCTGAGCCTGCCACCCTGGTTGGTGGGAGACGTGTCAGTCTAACAGGTCTGGCCTCAGGTGTGGATTGATTAATCCCAGGAGTATACCTAGACGTAGTACCTGGCAGATCCCTAACAGTAACAATTTAGTTTTTTCTAGAAATGTGGTCAGCAAGTTGCCTACAGTTGGGGAATTTTTTTTTTATATGTATTCCTTTTTGGGGGGGATCTTGCAAAAGCCCTTTAAGCATTATGCTTTTGTTTTGTACATGACAAGTTTCGATCGTATGTGTATTGTAAGAACATTATTATTTTGTATATACTGTCACCATTTAACAGGTGTTGATGCTGTTAAAGGTCTACAATGTTGAAGGAGCACAGCAACAAAAGCATCTGCTACTGCTGCTCAAAGTGACTCTGGCAACCTGTGTTTATGTATTAATAAGCTAAATCTGTCTTAGTACATAGCCTTAGAGAGTAAATGATACTTCTAAAACAGCTGGCTATGCAATATGAATTTGTTGTAGTCAATAATACCTTTTGGACCTGAGGGTTTAAAAAATCCAATAGGCTATAGATTTCTTCATTTTTTATACTGTATCATCATCAGTTGATTATGACTCCACATCTTTAGGAATATATATCAAAATTTTGTGCTGTACTTTATTGGAAACATTTCAGTGAATAAAAGTAAAAAATACAGGATTGTTACCGTTATATCATTTAGTGAGTTCAATGCAGATTATTTAGTGTCATTCAGGGAGCTCTAAATGCCGGTATATCTCAACAGTGTGAAGTCCACGTGACAAGAATATCACCACTTCATATTAGGTCATCTGAACAAAGCACTAGAAGAGCTAAACTTGTGGGCTGAATCCTAACTGCTTAATGGCTTTCAGAAGTGATTATCCCTCTCAGTGCTGTTTCTATAACAACTTTTTCCTGTTACCCCTCTTAACTATATTGAATATCTGAGAGGGCTCAAAATTGATCTTAAACGGGAACAAACTGAACATGCACAACCTTTTTTTCGCTAGCAAGCAGGACTAAAACCAGCCAGTTCTCGGAAATTAGTGGGCATCTAAATATCTCATTGTGTTAGTGGGCATCTCTGAAATAGTCCGGCCCGCTTCCAAACAATGTTTTATGAGCTATACTTTTTTTAACCTGTTAGTGACCGCCAATACGCCTTCTCATGGCGGCCACTAATGGGCTTTTTTTTCTTTGCATACGCCTTTAGACAGTGCTGCATCGGAATAAATAAACTGAGCAGGGGGCTGTTGAAATGGTAGGTGAGGGCTGGTAGCAGCCCTGCTCGAATGGGCGAGATCGATGTCAGTATCGATATCGCCAGTTTAACCCATCAGATGCGGCGCTCAATAGCGGGAGAGAACGGAGAGAGCTCCCTCTCTCACCCCACCGGCATTCTGCATGCAATCGCAGAGTGCCGGTGTCTTCTATGGCAGCCGGGGGGGGGGGCATAATAAAGGCCCCCAGGTCTGCCACTAGTTATGCCTCCTAGACCATGCCAGAGGCATGGCCTAGCAGATTCCTTTCTGTTTTACACGAACAGGCAAGTAATACACTGCAATACAAAAGTATTACAGGCTATTAAAAAAATAATCGGATGATCGCATAGTGAAGTCCCCTAGTGGGACCAGTAAAAAAAAAGTGTAATAAAGTTCATAAAAAAAAATAAGTGAAAAAAAAAGAAAAACCCACTTTTCCCCTTACAAAATGCTTTATTATTATTATTATTATTATAAAAAAAAAAGGGACACATATTTGGTATCGCCGCATCCATAACGACCTCAACTATAAAGTTATTACATTATTTAACTCCTTCCCGACCGCCCACTGTCTTTTGACGTCAGGCGGTGCAGGTGCTTATTCTACAGAGACTTCTTTTGGCGTCGCTGCAGATGAGGCTGATGAGTGCTCGTGTGAGCGCTCATCCTCTAAGCAGGAGCTGTAACTAACAGCTCCTGATCTTAGAGGAGCCTCCTGAACACAGCTGGGGTCAGAAAACATTCGGACCCCTGCTGTTTAACCCTTTGATTGTGGCGATCCGTGACCGTGGCATAGTCTTAGGGAATTCCCCTCTTTGATCGCATCACTGGGATTCCGGTGATGCGATCAAACACCAGGGAATCCCTCTGCAGTCAGCCCTGGGGACCTACAAAGGACCCCAGGGCTGTCCGTTCCGTTTACCTGCTGTGCTGTGCTGTGCTGTGCTGTGCTGCCCGATCAGCAGCCTGTGTCATAGTGACACAGTGTAATGTATTAGTATACAGGAGTATGCTAACACATTACAAGTAAAAAATAAAGTTATAAATAAAGTTATCCCTTGATGGGATTAAAAAAAAAAGTAACAAAAAAATAAATAAATAAAAAAAAGTCCCAAAAAAAGTCATTATTTTGCATAAAATACATTTTATTAACCCTACACTAAATAAAAACAAAAAGCCTACACATATTAGGTATCTACATGACCGTAATAAACGGAATAATTAATCTAATGGGTTATTTAGCATGAAACGTGAACAGGATAAAAAAGAAACAAGAAAAACAATGTCGAGAATCGCTTTTTCCTATATTCACACCGTAAAAAATTTTTTTTTTACCCCCCCAAACTGTGGGAAAAAAAAAATACTATTTCTCTTGCATAAAACAAGGCCTCATACAGCCACGTCAATGAAAAAACTAAAAAGTTATGGCTGCTGAAAGGCAGAGAGGCAAAAACAGAAATATTTACCTGGTCATTAAGGTGTTTTCAGGCCCGGTCATTAAGGGGTTAACCTGCACGGAGACACGGTAAACAATAAAATAAAAAACAATGCAAAAATTGCTGTTTTCTGTGAATCCTGCCTTAAAAAAAAATTGATAAACACTGATCAAAAAGTCGCATCTACTCCTAAATGGTACCAATAGAAACTACAAGTCATCCCACAAAAAAAAGACCTCAAACAAATGCATCGGCGGAAAAATAAAAAAGTTCTCTTGAACTATGGAGACACAAAAACAAATAATTTTGAAAAAAAAATAGTTTTTACTGTGTAAAAGTAGTAAAACATACAAAATTTATATACATTTGGTATCGTTGCAATCGTAACAACCTGTTGAACAAAGCTATTGTGTTATTTATACTACGCGGTAAACGGCGTAAATTTAGGACGAAAAAAAGTGTGGCGAAGTTGCTGTTTTTTTTCTATTCTCCCCAAAATAAAAGTTAATAAAAGTTAATCAATAAATTATATTGTCCCCAAAATGGTGCTTTTTAAAAAATACAACTTGTCCCACAAAAAACAAGACCTTATGCAGCTATAGCAATGACAAAGAGATATGGGTCGGCACTGCTGCAAACAGTAGTACTCCAGGCGTTTTGGCAACTCACTGCCCAGGTAGCATACACACTGACTCGGCGTGTGTAAAGGGAGGTGCTGGCTCGCCAAGGTAAGTTTATCAATGTAACGAGGGAAAAAATAAGAAATAGAGCCGCACTCACCTAAGTCTGACGTTTTCTATATGCTTTATTTCTCGTAAAACATGTGGGAGGGAGATGGAGACCTTCACAGGCAAGAGATGTTTCGTATAGAAAACATCAGACTCTATTTCATCTTTTATCCCTCCTCATACAGCATTGTCGACGCAAAAATAAAAAGTAAGAGCTCTTTGAATGAGACGATGGAAAAACGTAAAAAATAGCTTGGTCATTAAAGCCTAAAATATGCTGGTCACTAATGGGTTAACAACACATTTGTAGTGAAAAGCTTGTTTGAAGAAGTAACAACAACTGAAAATAAAGGTTAATTAGACAAAGGAGTCTCACAGGACACAACAATGGAAGGGTGGGATACCAAGTCTCAACCACCCACAGTATTGTAAAGACACGGACTCTAATTCATAATATATATAAACTTGAGAAAAAAGAGTCCAAAGATATCTAATGTTAAGAAAATACAAAAATCTTTATTGAACAAATACATGAGAATCTAAAACACATTAGTAACTGGGTCAGAAGATAAATAAATATTTATTAAATAGAAATTGAGTAAAGGCAATATATGGCACAGATAAGATTTGGGTATAAACAATATATGACGTGAAAAATCACTTGTCTATTGTAGCACATATTAGTAATATACTCATATAGGTCGGCAGCTATCAGAGCAGAGAAAGTAAAGAGTTATGAGTGACGATTATCCTCCAGTAAACACAGACGTCACATTAGCTATGTATAAAGTCTGATATGGCCGTTGTCATATGCTTACCCATAATCAGTGGTGTAGTGGTATGACCCAATGGATGAAGTGGTGCCCCAACGCGCGTTTCGCGTACAGCTTCTGGGGGTATTGTTTCCATGTCCGGACCCCGTTTAAATCCTTATCCCTGGCGGTCATGTGGTCTATAGCTATCCAATCCCTACCAGCAATTACGGCATGGACTGAAACACAGGCCTCAGAAGCAAAGGAGCGCCTAGTGGATTTTGGGGCCTCCTTTTTTAAGGAATATATTTTAGGCACCATGTCAGGTTTGAGGAGGTCTTGTGGTACCTAAACAGTCGAAACCCCCAAAAAGTGACCCCCATTTTGGAAACTACACCCCTCAAGGCATTTTTCTAGGGGTATAGTTAGCATTTTGACCCCACAGTTTTTTTATGTGGTCGTAAACTGATGTTTGGACCCACAGCAAGGCTCAGGAGGGAGGGAGCGCCTTTTGGATTTTGGTGCACAGATTTTGCTGGATTGGTTTTCAGTGCCATGTCGGGTTTGCAACGCCCCGGAGGGACCAAAACAGTGGAAACCCCCCAAAAGTCACCCTATTTTGGACTCTAAACCCCTCAAGGAATTTTTCTAGGGGTATAGTGAGCATTTTGGCCCCTCAGGATCTTTTTTAGAGCTAAGGTGACCAAAAAACAGCAATTTTGGTGCTTTAAATTCTTTATTTATTAAAGCTTTTACCGTGCGCAATAAATTACGTTTTCATTTATTCTGCCGGTCAGTACGATTACGCCGATACCATATGTGTATAGTTTTTTTTACGTTTTGCAGCGTTTGCACAATAAAATTAAGTTTCTGTAATATTATTTCTTTTCTGAGACGCTATTCTGAGCCGTAACTTTTTTATTTTTCGTCATAAAAGCTGTGGGAGGTCTTGTTTTTTGCGGGACGGCTTGTTGTTTTTATTGGTACCATTTTGGGGTAAATGCGACTTTTTGATCACTTTTTATTCTATATCTTGGGAGGGGTGGTGACCAAAAAATAGCGATGCTGACAGTTTTCCGTTTATTTTGTTTGCTGCGTTCACTGTGCGGAAAAATTAACATTATAGTTTCATAGTTTGGGCCGTTACGAACGCGGCAATACCAAATATGTGCACTTTTTTTAACGTTTTCATTTTTTCCCTATAATAAATGACTTATTATAGGAAAACAAAACCTTTTATTTTTACACTTTTATAAAACATTTTTATTAACTTTTTTTACTTTTTACATTTTTGTTTATTTACTTTTTTTTTACTTTTTACACTTTCTTTTTTTTACCTGCAGCTTTGATCGCTGCTAGAATAGGCTGATCCTCATAGGCTGACATACATGGCAGACCTGGGGGCCGTTGTCTGGCCCCCGGGTGCCATCACAAGCATCAGAAGCCCCCACGATTGCATGGGGGCTGCTGATGCGCTACAAACCCGCTACATGCGGAGATCGCAATCGAGCCCCGCATGTAACGGGTTAATTGCCGAAATCAGCGGCGATGATCCGCTGATCGGCAACACTGGAGAGTGTCAGCTGTCGGGGACAGCTGATCTCGAAGTTCCCGATGCACACTGTCGCCGACAGTGTGCATTGGGAACGGCACAGTGACTTTCTGTCACTCTGACAGGAAGCCTATCAGGACCAGCCGAAGGTTGGTCCTGATGGGCTTCCGTCCATGGCAGACCCGAAAGCCATTGTTTGGCTTCCGTTTGCCATACTAACTATCGGCAGACCCCGCGATTTCGGACGGGGGTCTGCCGATATGCTAGAAACCCCTAAAATTCGGCGATTGCACCCGATCGCCGAATTTAAGGGGTTAATTCGCCAAAATCAGGGGCAAAGGACCGCTGGCCGGCAAGAGGGGAGTGTCAGCTGTCGGCGACAGCTGACCTCCCTGTTCCCGGTGCACACTGTCGCCAACAGTGTGCACCGGGAATAACTCAGTAACTATACGTCCTTGTGCGGGAAGTAACCTCCCGCAACGACGGACAGTTACGTCCTGGTGCGGGTAGGGGTTAATAGACTCAAGGAATTACTTAGACAGAGAACTAAAGTATGGTGGAATAAGGCCTTTTTAGATAAATACCTTACAAAAGCCCTTATTCCGAGAGGACTTAGAGTCCAAGTCTTCCCCTCATTTCCCATTGAAGGCGATATTTTTAAAAACAAATGGGAGGAACTGTCAACAACATGTTCAAAGGGATATATGGGTCTATTGATACAAGCTAATCAAAAAACTCTTGTGGAACTTGAGACTGAAATCGAAGAGATTCAGGCTAAAATAAAGAATGAGGCATTGGACAAACTAAACGCTGATCTTGAGAAGGAGTTTCAGAAATGGGAACAAGATGTTTGTTCCACAAAAGCTACTAAATTTCAGAGAGACACAAATGACTTTCTGCAAAATAGAGTTTATAAGTGGCAACGACCACGGTCACACTCGCTCTCCCGTTCAAGATCACACTCGGTCTCTTCTATGACCTCCAATGACGAGTCCACAAGAGATAGACGAAATATAGACATATCCCAGAACTTTCAAGAATCTACCTTCCCAAGAAGGAATAGGGAAAGACAAGCAACCAAACGCAAAACTACATCTACATTCCAAGGAGGGAAGAAATACACAAATACCCTTGAGGTAATTAACTTGTCCTCGCATGTCCTCTCTGACACACAATATTAGATTTTAAGTAAGGGATTGACTTTTTCCCCGAGTAACTCCTTTGATTATTTCACAGCACTAAAAGACTTGCATCTGTTTTCATTCAAATTGATCCTCAAAAAACGACACAGCAGGGGTGAAGTAGACCTGGGACTGAATAGTGACCAGGAGCATGAAACATTACTAGCCCTAGAGGACCTTTTGCGAGAACAAAATCCCGAACAAGGTAAATTCCCACGGTCAATTTTACCTCGCTCAACAAGGTTCCCCCCTTTGTCCATCTGTCCACAAGTGGAGATCTTCACGAAGCTAGTGATGAATGATTTTAAAATGATCTCAACCAAAAAGCAATTTGATAACCTCACAGCATCCCAAAGGATGGCTTTAAAAGAATTGCAATCGCACGATGACGTTGTATATAAGGCAGCGGACAAAGGGGGCAACATTGTTATTTGGCCTGTCACTTTATATGAAAAAGAGGTATTCAGACAGCTTAAGGATAGGCAAACTTATTCCAAATTGATACATAATCCAGTGGTGACCTTCTCTTCTGAACTGGGGAAAATTTTAAGCTTGGCCGTGGAGAAGGGGATAATTCCCAAGAACGTATGTGAAGGCTTAACTGTCACCTACCCTAAGATTCCAACTTTCTATTTACTGCCCAAAGTCCACAAAAATCTAATAAACCCTCCCAGAAGACCAATTGTGTCTGGAATTGGTGGACTATGTGAGCCAATATGCAAATTAATCGATTATTATTTAAAACCTATGGTCGAATGCCTGCCCTCCTATGTAAAGGACACTACGGACGTACTTACCCGCATTGACAGGATCACGTTGGAACCCAATATGCTTTTAGTGACAGCTGTCGTAGAGTCTCTCTACACCTGTATTAGACACATAGATGGAATCGCAGCGGTCCGCCTCTTCCTGGGAATGGGCAACTGGGACAGCCAAACTTGTGATTTAATTGTTGAATTATTGGAATACATCCTGACACACAATTTATTTGTGTTTAGGGATGTGTTCTACCTGCAGAAACAAGGCACGGCTATGGTGGCGGCATGTGCGCCGTCATATGCGAACCTGTTCCTCGGAGCTTGGGAGAGGCGGGTTCTGCATGGTGGCGGCGCCCACGCCGTGGACCATGTACAGTGCTGGTTGTGCTATATCGATGACCTATTGATTATCTGGCAAGGGACAGAGGCGCAACTTTTACGGTTTATGCAGGAACTAAATCCGAATGATTACAACATTAAACTGACATATGTGTTCGACAGACATAGGGTCAATTTTCTGGACATATCCATTGAGGTGGACACCGAATGGGTACTGCAGACGGATGTGTTCAGGAAAGAGACGTCTACCAATTCTTTATTACACGCTACGTCGGCACACATACAATATACTTTTAAGGCTGTCCCAGTTGGACAGTTTCTTAGGATGAGGCGGATCTGTTCCTCAGAAACTAAGTTTGAGACTCAAGCTAGAGATCTACAATCCAGATTCCAGGAAAGAGGGTATAGCCAAAGATGCATTACAAATGGCTACAGATGAGCCAAAAATACCGATAGAAAAATCCTGCTACACCCTGCCAAGACTGAAAGAAAGGTAAAAGACAACAATGTTGTCAGATTCATATCGACATTCAACAGTCAATGGCAAGAGATGCGATCAATTTTACAAAAACATTGGTCCATACTGCAGACAGAACAGGCCTTTTCGACATTTTTGCCAGCAAATCCTCAGATGACAGCGAGGAGATGTAAGAATTTAAAGGATATTCTCATTAAGAGCCACTATGTCCCCAAGCAAATATGCCCCTTTTCAACCAGAGGCCCCAAGCAGGGCTGCTATCCCTGTGGTGACTGTAGAGCTTGTGCGAAGATAGTTTGCGCGACTACTTTTGAATCAACAGGGGGCGAACGTACTTTCAAAATCTTGGAATACATATCATGCAGTACTACATTTGTGGTCTACTATGCCACCTGTAGCTGTTCCAAGATTTATGTGGGGTTAACAAGCAGGCAATTGAGAATCCGTGTCCGAGAACATGTTAGGGACATACTGGCTGCAATAGAGATTGAGGATCTAACACTTTTAAAAACCATCCCTAAACACTTTAAACTGTGTCACGGGGGAGATCCTAAAAGTTTTAGGGTCAGGGGAATCGATAGGGTGCATTGTGGAGTCAGAGGTGGAGATGCGAGGACATTTTTGGCCCAAAAGGAATGTAGATGGATAACGACTCTGGTTACTATGACCCCTTTGGGTCTTAATGAACAATTAAGTTTTGCAGCCTTCCTTTGATGTCTCTGCCTATTCTACCTTATTTTAACCCCTTAGTGACCACTAATACGCCTTTTCACGTGATTCACTAATGGGCTTTAGGCTAGGCTGACGCCTTTTCACGTCAGCCTAGTCTAAGTCCTGCACTGGTCTCCCGTGCAGGCTGGAGCCGGGGCTCTGCTGTCTGATGACAGCTGAGCTCCTGCTCCAACACCCGCGATTGAAGTTTACTTCGATCGCGGCCGTTTAACCCGTTAAATGCCGCCGTCAATAGCGACCGCGGCATTTAACTTTGTTTACAGAGGGAGTGAGCTCCCTCTGTCACCCATCGCCGGCCCGCGATTGAAATCGCGGGTCTCCGATGGGGTGTCATGGCAGCCGGGGGCTTGATAAAAGCCCCCAGGTCTGCCCTGGACATATTCCTGTTAGGACGCGCCGGAGGCACGTCCTAACAGATTGCCTGTCAGATTTACACTGACAGGCAATAATGCTCTGGTATACGAAGTATACCAGAGCATTATAGCAGTGATCGGAATATCGCACAGTAAAGTCCCCTAGTGGGACTAATAAAATCAGTCATCAAAGTGAAATAAAGATTATTAATAAAAAGTACAGTAAAAAAATAAATAAAACCATTTTTTTCCATAAAAAGTGGTTTTATTTAGTAAAAGTGTAAAAAAAAAAAAAAAGTACACATATGTGGTATCGCCGCGACCGTAATGACTCCATTAATAAAGTTAATATGTAATTTAAACCGCAAAGTGAACACCGTAAAAAAAAAACGCAAAACAACATGGCAAAATTGCAATTTTTTTCCATTGCCCCCCAAAAAAGTCATAATAAAAATGAATCAATAAGTCCCATGCACCCCAAAACAGTACCATTCAAAACTACGTCTTGTCCCGCAGAAAACAAGCCCAAAAAATCACTACATTGATGAAAAAATAAAAAAATTACGGCTCTTGGAAAGCGACGATGCAAAAGCAAATAATTTTAGTTCAAAAGTGTTTTTATTGTGCAAAAGTCGTAAAACATAAAAAAACCTCTACATATGTGGTATCGCCGTAATCGTACCGACCCATAGAATAAAGGTAGCATGTTATTTACGTCGCATAGTGAACGGCGTCAATTTAAAAACGCATAGAAAAATGGCGGAATTTCAGTTTTTTTTTATAATCCCCCCCAAAAAGGTTAATAAAAGTTAATATAAAAATTATATGTACCCAAAAATGGTGCCATTAAAAAGCACAAGTAATCCCGCAAAAAACAAGTCCTCATACAGCTATGTAGACGAAAAAATAAAAACGTTATAGCTCTTTGAATGCGACTATAGAAAAACGAATAAAATAGCTTGGTCATTAGGGCCTAAAATGGGCTGGTCACTAAGGGGTTAAAATATATTTTTATTCTGATAATAAAGTGTTTGTTTATTTCCATTCATATTTATACCTAAAACCGGATACCTCTTTTATTCGCTACTCGCATTCGGCCTCTTTGAATATATATCAACGTTGCCATTATCGATTGAGAGACGTGCTAAAAAAAGACCACTATGATATATTTATTGTATTTTTTATGTCCCATCTTTCAAGGGTTTACTATGCTTTTTATGTATTGATATTTGTATTTTGGTGTATATATAATGGATAATAATGGTTATGCCCTATTAACATGGTAGCCACTGTATAGATCTTTGGTATATTAAATTTACCTATTACTGTTTGATTATTTATTTTTTCATTTAATCACTTTTTATGTAGCATTATATCACATATTATTAATATATATGTATATTTTTATAGTTTATTTATATACTGTTTGTGCCTCTTTTTTATTTGGCACCGTAACAATTTTTATTCCTGCATACTATGTATTGCCCTAACCACAATTCTGTTTTGTCACATATTAGTAATATTCACAACCTGGGTTATACACTAAGTATGCTGCAGTGTTGAACTCTATTTTAGACAAACACTGCGGTATTTATAATAATATATTCTTTTTCATTATTTGTGCATTATACTTTGGCACATTTTTTCTGTCATCTCTTAATTTTTTCGTTATTCTAGGTAATTCCACAAGATGGCCCCAACATACACATTCCTTTCAAACTTGTACACAAATACATATATTGATTTTAGCTAAAAATACAATGTAAGATGAGATGGGGTTCTGTATATACTCACGTCCTGTATAGACCGGGGTGCGCATGAGCCGTGATAGGGGAGGCGGGCCTCCTCCGTCGACCGCCAATTACCGCTCTATGCGCCTGCGTTGTTTCCCCGGTGACGCGTCCTGGGATTCACGCATGCGCTGATGAGCGGCAGCGTCCGGCGGTGGAGATCTCGCGTCTCCCTGTTAAATCGCGCGCATGCGCCGTAATTGCCGGTAGGGATTGGATAGCGATAGACCACATGACCGCCAGGGATAAGGATTTAAAAGGGGTCCGGACATGAAAACAAAACCCCTGAAGAAGCTGTACGCGAAACGCGCGTTGGGGCACCACGTCATCCATTGGGTCATACCACTACACCACTGCTTATGGTTAAGCATATGGCAACGGCCATATCAGACTTTATACATAGCTAATGTGACGTCTGTGTTTACTGGAGGATAATCGTCACTCTTAACTCTTTACTTTCTCTGCTCTGATAGCTGCCAACCTATATGAGTATATTACTAATATGTGCTACAATAGACAAGTGATTTTTCACGTCATATATTGTTTATACCCAAATCTTATCTGTGCCATATATTGCCTTTACTCAATTTCTATTTAATATATATTTATTTATCTTCTGACCCAGTTACTAATGTGTGTTAGATTCTCATGTATTTGTTCAATAAATATTTTTGTATTTTCTTAACATTAGATCTCTTTGGACTCTTTTTTCTCAAGTTTATATAACTCAAATAAAAGGGTACATTTTTTAATAAGAAAAGTAGACACGCAGGTCTGAAAATACAGAAGCAGCGTCACACATTTAAAATTTTTTTACCAATATGTAAGAAAGTAGGCACCTTCATTAAAACTACTATTAACCTGTACTGATCCTACAACATTAATTTTACAGCAAATGGGAGAACGAAGAGTAGGAGGGATAACAGAGGGATGGGGAAGAGAAAGGGTTGAACAACTGCAAGAGGACACAACACTCCTAAAAGTCACTAGCAATGAATGATTGATCTCACAGTAATATTGTTGACCCAAGAACGCATAGGCCACATCATAGGCAACATCATAGGAAACATGATGGGGTTTATTACTATTAATGTGAGGCACACGCAGGTTCAAAATTTGTCACACCATGTGCCTCAGATCAGAAAATGGAAGAACTTTTTTTAAATATTGTTGGCAAAGTATCATTTTTGTGTCGAGAATCGCAATACTACACAAAGTACTGGTATCGAAGTCCAAATTTTGGTATTGTGACAACCCTAATGTAATGTACTGTCTTCAATTGTAGCCGCGTCCTTAGAAAGCCAATACAATTGAAAGTGCAGGTGAAGCAAGGGAACCATTAGTTCCCTTCCTCATCATTCGATGCTTTCGTCTGGCGCCGCCTGCCGTCATTCCGCTGGAGCAGGCCTGATAAGGAAAGACCAGGCCTGCATCCATGGAAACTTTATTACTGAGCCCCGCCGACACTAGTAACTCCTAGTGCGGGAATTCCTTTGTATCTGAAGGAGTCCCTGCACTGGGTTTATAGTGGCATACACACCCAAGATGTGCCAAAATGCTGGTGCATCTCGGGTGATCCTGTGTCACTTTCAATGCTTAGTAAATAAGCTCTAAGCTGTCATTGGTTAGTTCACATCACGTGGTGGCCGGTCACCTAAGTTCATTGGCCTAATTTTAAAACTGCGGTAACCTGGGACCATGTGATGTAAATTAACCAATGACAGCTAAGAGCTTTCATTGCTTAGTTAACTGTCACAGACCCAGGAAGGCAAGTATGATAATGGTTTACATATGTTCAAATGCTTAGCAAAAAACGTCTGAAAATACGGAGCTGTTTTCAAGCGAAAACGGCTCCAGAAACGTCCCAAGAAGTGTCCTGCACTTCTTTTTCGCGGGCGTCTTTTTACGCGCCATATTTTGACAGCGGCGCGTAAAATTAAGCCTCGAGGATACAGAACACCGTAAATCCCATTGCAAGCAATGAGCAGATGTTTGAAGGCGTAATGGTGCAGTTTTTTCTAGCATAATTCGAGGCGTAAACGGCCAGAATTACATCTGAAATCACTGCGTGTGAACATACCCTTAATGTTACAAAAAAAATGTTGTGTTTTGTTTTTACAGGTTCGGTCATTTGACTACATCGGATTTGGGGACTACTTCGATGACAGCATTTTTATTTTCAATAAATTGGTCAACGAGGGTTGTGTAGGGGGTTTTATTTCAATAAAATATTTTTTCTGTGTGTGTTTTAAAAAAAATTATATTACTATTGCCTTAGTAATGGTGGCTGTCTGACAGACGGCGTCCGTTACTAAGTCGGGGCTTAGTGTTAGCTGGTGCAGAGGCTTTCACTAACCCCTTCATTATTACCCTGGTACCCACCGCCACGAGGGGTGCCGGGAAGAGCCAGTTACGATCCAGTACCTGATTATCTGAAGTGATGGTAGTTAACTGGGGCGGCAGCAAGCTAGTATTATTAGGCTGCGAAAGCCCAAAAACTATGGGCCTTCCCACCCTGGTAATGTTAGGCTGCTGCTGCTATGTTGTAGTTGGCTGGTTATGAAAATGGGAGGGACCCAACGTTGTTTTTTTTTAAATAAATAATTGAAAAAACAACTTGGGGTCCTCCTATTTTTCATAACCAGCTAGATACAATAAAGCAGCTGCAGCATAGCATTACCAGGGTGAGAGGGGCCATTGTTTTTGGGCTTTCCCAGGCTAATAATACCAGCTTGCATCCGCCCCAGTACCCAAACATCACTTCAGATGGTCGGGTACTGGATTGTACCCGGCTCTTCCTAGCACACCTGGTGGCGGTGGGTACAGGGGTAATAATGGGGGGGGGTTAGTGTTAGCCTCTTCCTCCGGCTAACACTAAGCCCCACCTTAGTAATGGACACCATCTTTCAGACAGCTGCCATTAATAAAGCAGAAGTAATGAAGTTAAAAAAAATACCTACAGTCAATTTGATTATGTACCTCCATGGCGTAAGTCCCATAATCAGGGATGGTACAATTTAGGAGTTTACAATTTTCTGCCCCCAGGAGATGTCTGGTCTTGTAAATAGTCTTTTTAATTTGTATTCATCGATGCGTAGATCTAGGGTTCCACTATTCTTTTAAAAAATCAATGATTGAGGCCCTATGATAAAGAAATATATTGGGTAAGCCCATATCACCTTTTGTAAGGGAATAATGCATAACTTTTTGTACCACTCTATGCGTTTATGTGTCCATACAAATTGCAAAATCAAAGTGTGGAACCTAGTGAGATATATTTTTGATTTCTTCAGAGGAATGCAACGAAAAAAATATAATATTTTCAGGAGACAAACATTTGACACATTGGTATCCTAGCTATCCAACATAATTCCAAATTAGATATCCGATCCCCCTCTTTTTATGACCTATCCTATCAACAAGTTATAAAACATTATGGTGGGAAATAAACATTAAAACCACATTTATTATACTGGAAATAATATTCCAAATAATCAGAGAAATCTGACTGCATCTATCTTTACCATAACAGACTGCAAGATATATGTGACCTGTTCTGTGAGATGGTATAATAAACTCCTTAATGGTTCTAATAATGTGCCTAGAAATGGACTTTAATATTAACGTTTTGATATGGGTGAATAAAATAAATTAATTTGCAACAAGATGCTTCTGATCCTTTGGCTTGGTCTACTAGGGCATAGAATGTGCCCAACCATGTGTTGTGTTTTATATATTTTCCACATTTATGTTCCACTTTAAGTGGACAACTCTATCATTTGACTAGAACAGCACTTGTATTGTAGAAATTTGGTAAATGTATAAAATATCCTATGAAATGCCACATTAAAAATGACTGAGCCATTCAATACAACCCATTCTATTACTAATGTCTATTGAGGTCGCATGGCTGTGTGCTGGATTTTTATGCACTTGTTAGCATTGAGTGAGATGAAAAAGGCCACACGTACTATTTAGAAGATGTGTCTCATTTGATATAACAACTCATTAACTATTTCAGTATGATATAATTGCTAGAAACTTGAGAATTTGTTAGCTTTGCCATAGAAACAATAGTCATCTGGTAGTTATAAGAATATATACTCCTAAATAAGGCTAGACAACGTTGCTTAAATATTAAATTATACATTTTTCTCAGTATATTTTTGGGAATATATCTGTTAAGTCAACACTTAAAAAAAACTTTTCAAAAAGAAAAAAGAAATAAAGAGATAAAAAATGTTTCATTTAAATGTAAAGTGATTCTATATCATGAAAAAAGAGCAACAATAAAACACAATCATTTGCTTAAACCAGCAGAAGTTTTGCTTGAACTTTTACTTTAACTGCTTACAACTTCAAGCAGTCACAAACAAATTATTATCGCTTGACCTCAAAGCAGCATTATCATTTATAAGAGTATTCCAACTCTCAGCAGAGGGCCATCAATCATCAATGATGGTTAATGACTTTCCAAAAATCTGGCACTCAAATCCTGCACTTGAAATAGACAAATCTTCATAGTTAAATGTTAAGCTCAAGAGATCCCACTGCTACGTCTGTAGACTGAACTATCAGTTCTTTTAAAGACAGGGCATATTTGTTAGAAACGGTAGAATTTATTACCTTATCTGTGACAGGGATTTTAATAATGATGTACCTGAGCATGGACCCAATAAATAATGAAAGAAAAGTTTTATTGACAAGTGGATTGTCTGAGTTTCTGAAAATTTATCTGTGCAAGCTGGCCAAGTAATTTTGAGGATGAAAAATTAAGACATCGATAAATTATAAAGTATTTTATTCAAGATACTTAGAAAAATTACCTGATCACAAAATATATATTAATGTAACAAAACTAACTTAAGTACATAGACCATATTGGTTGAGAAAAAAACACTGGTTCCTCTCAGTTATGCATAGATATTCCTAATCAAATAGTTTTAAAACTGTATTTACATAATACTTTCGGCAAAAAAGCAGATCATTTGATGTAAAATATATATTTTTCCTTGGAAAATGAATTGAGATTACATAAACTTCATAAGTTTTTATCAAGGTCTTAGTCTGCATTCAGAGGGCCGTACTATGGCCAGATTTTAGAGGACAGGCGCAAGATCTGGACTCACAGTGGTTTACTGCGATCCAAAGTGGGACTGCCATGAAAGCATGGAGATAAAGGGAAAAGGATAAAAGGAAAGGCTTAAGGTTCCCAAACACATTAGCTCTCCGATTTCGTGGGACCGACTGACTATCTAATGGGTATGGGAGAGTCCCAAGTTTCCTCTGACCATAGATGATGGGAAAAGAAGGATATTTTGTTCTCATGGGAGATGTCTGGCAGCAGCTTTTTCCCCTTTTCCTATAAGAAACACATGCATGCTCGGCCGAACTTGCATGTTTATGGGTGGATCGGGAGGTATAGCTGTTGGCCAAACAAGCATTCGGCCAACAGTTATCTATGGTGATGGCTGTAAGCCCAGTTATTAGTAAGGAAGGGGGGTTTAGTCGCAATGATGACAGTAGGACAGTAGCATAGAATACAATGAAAATAACAGTCCTTTTTACGAGACCTGTGGTCTCACATAAACAGCACTAGGGGTTGTGAACAACTTTTCTCAAATTAAAGGAACAGTCTCTTGGAAGGTTACACAAATGCAACTGCAGTAATGCGGCCAATGGTGGTCCACCAACTTTACTTGATGACAGAGCTTTCAACTCCTCCTTGATGCAGGGTTAGCGTCTTCTTGATTCTTTCTCTCTCTGGCCTTTAGCGATCTCTCTTGCGGGCATTCTTTCTGGCAACTCCACCTGCTGAATCAATTTTGCTGCTTGCAGGGAGGCTCCCTGGGAACTCCCCCCACCAATTTCAGACTTACTCTAACTTCAGGGTCTCTCCTCCATGTAATGCTTGTCAGCACTGCATCATCCTACAGCTCACCGAGCTGTAGCCGGGCAATGAATCCTGTTGGTAGAACAGCCTCCTTATATCACTTAAAAACTGCCCAGTGTGAGGTATAGAGCGTCCTTAGACTGGTTAATCCTCACACCGCTGTTGGCGCAACAAAATATAATTGCAAATAGCATCTGGGCCATTTCTCCCAGCTCTGAACCCAAGCATAGCACATTTACTAAGACAGCGAGAACCACCATTGCCTTCAATAAATAGCATTTCACGTAGAAACAAAGACAACATAATAACAGTATTTATAAAAGTCCTTCGGGATTGTGGGTAGAAAACAAATCAAACATGCAGAACTCTTTACATTTAAACAAAGAGTAGAATTTTTACTGGTGACGAGCTGATCCATAATCTTACTCGGTCAGTTTTGGTCCTCTTCTCATTTTTGGGTCCAGTCCCAGTATTAGCTTAAGAAATGTATTAAACAATTGCATCAAATATGTACTGTATGAATAAGGTCTTTTGGATAAAACTGCACCACCAGAAATCACTTCTACAGTGAATTCCAAATTTCCATTTCTTAACCTATTTTATTGTTTGTTATTTGGGCAGATTTCACTATTAAAAGTGAAAAATTCTAAAATACAGTTTTTCTTAAAGGGAAATGTTGTTAGAAAGCAGAAATCCCAAATATATTTATTCATTAGGGATTCCTGCTTGACATATACTGATATCTGTATTTGTATTCTCTACCTCAATATTTCTATTGAATTTCTTGTTTATGCTTTGGATTCTTACTCATTCGAATTTGCCATAAGGAGATTATTAAGCAGAAAATAACTAGAGATTTCCCTAGTAATTACGTCACATTATAGCCTGCTGTGTTACATAGTTAGTACGGCTGAAAAAAGACACATGTCCATCAAGTTCAACCAAGGGACGGGAAAAGGAAAGTAAAAAATTACTACACATAGGAGCTAATACTTTTTTGTTCTAGGAAATTATCTAACCCTTTTTTAAAGCCATCTACTGTCCCTGCTGTGACCAGCTCCTGCGGTAGGCTATTCCATAGATTCACAGTTCTCACAGTAAAGAAGGCTTGTCACCTCTGAAGGTTGAACCTTTTTTTCTCCAGACGGAGGGAGTGCCCCCTTGTTTTTTGAGGGGGTTTTACATGGAACAGGATTTCACCATATTTTTTGTATGTGCCATTAATATATTTATATAAATTAATCATGTCCCCCCTTAGTCGTCTTTTTTCAAGGCTAAATAGATTTAATTATTTTAATCTTTCCTCATAACTTAAATTCTCCATGCCCCTAATTAGCTTCGTTGCTCTTCTTTGTATTTTTTTCCAACTCCAGGGCATCCTTTCTATGAACTGGAGACCAGAACTGAACTGCATATTCTAGATGAGGCCTCACTAATGCTTTGTAAAGTGGCAATATTACATCCCTGTCCCGCGAGTCCATGCCTCTTTTAATACACGACAATATCTTGCTGGCCTTTGAAGCAGCTGCTTGACACTGCATGCTGTTATTTAGTTTATGATTTACAAGTACACCCAGATCCTTCTCAACAAGTGACTCCCCCAGTGTAGCTCCCCCTAGGACATATGATGCATGCAGGTTGTTCGTACCCAGATGCATAACTTTACATTTATCTACATTAAACTTCATCTGCCAAGTGGATGCCCAAACACTTAGTTTGTTTAAATCCGTTTGCAATTCATGAACATCTTCCATAGACTGAACTATATTACATAGCTTGGTGTCATCTGCAAAAATAGAAATAGTGCTATTAATCCCATCCTCTATATCATTAATAAATAAGTTGAATACTAGTGGTCCCAACACTGAACCCTGGGGTACACCACTTATAACCGGGGACCATTCAGAGTAGGAATCATTGACCACAACTCTCTGGATACGGTCCAATTACAAACTATATTTTCTGAACCTATAGTCCTTAATTTACCCATTAGACGTCTATGAGGGACAGTGTCAAATGCCTTTGCAAAGTCCAAAAACACTAAATCCACAGCGGCCCCTCTGTCTAGGCTTCTGCTCACCTCTTCATAAAAACAGATTAGGTTAGTTTGACAACTTCTGTCCTTAGTAAAACCGTGCTGGCTGTCACTTATAATGCTATTTATTGTCACATAATCCTGTATATAGTCCCTCAATGGCCCCTCAAACATTTTCCCCACGATGGATGTTAAGCTTACTGGTCTATAATTACCCGGGGAAGACCTAGAGCCCTTTTTGAAAATAGGCACCACATTTGCCCTGCACCAGTCCCTTGGCACTATACCAGTCACTAGAGAATCTCTAAATATTATGAAAAGGGGGACAGAAATAACTGAACTAAGCTCTTTAAGAACTCTAGGGTGTAAGCCATCTGGTCCCGGGGCCTTGTGCACATTTATTTTATTTAATTTAGCTTGGACCATATCTACATTCATCCAATTCATTATATCAACGATAAATTAACAGCACTGGCACCGGCTACATCAGCTACATCAGCTGCTCTTTCTTCTGTTGTGTACACAGAGCTAAAGAACCCATTTAGTAACTCTGCCTTCTCTTGATCCCCTGTGACCAACTCCCCATTACCACTATCTAGGGGTCCTACATGTTCAGACCTTGGCTTTTTAGCATTTATATACTTGAAGAATTTTTTGGGATTTGTTTTAGTATCCTTGGCCACCTGTCTTTCATTTTGTATTTTTGCTAATTTTATTACATTTTTACAGATTTTATTAAGTTCTTTATATTTTACAAAGGCTGCAGATGTACCCTCAGATTTGTATTTTTTAAATGCCCTTTTTTTGTCATGTATTGCCCCTTTCACAGAAGGTGTAAGCCATGTGGGATTTAATTTTAGTCGTTTATACTTGTTACCTATAGGAATAAATTTTGCACTATAATTACCCAAAGTAGATTTGAAAATCTCCCATTTATCCCATTATTTGACATTAGTTCTTCCCATATCCTGAATTGTAGCCTTCATCCTGGGGAAATTGGCTTTCTTAAAATTAAATGTTTTTGCCCTCCCAGCCTGTGTTTGTTTTTTACAGTATAGGTAAAATGTAACTATATTGTGATCACTGTTACCGAGGTTTTCATGAACATTGACGTTCCCAATAAGCTCTGCATTATTAGAAATGACCAGATCCAACAGAGCTTCACCTCTAGTTGGGTCTTCCACAAACTGGCCCATAAAATTTTCCTGCAACAGGTTGAGGAAATGTCTCCCCTTTGCAGTTGAAGACGAACCATGACACCAATTAATATCCCGGAAATTAAAATCTCCCATTATCACTACAGTACCCGCCTATGCAGCCCGCTCCATCTGTTTATATAGCTGACCTTCCATCTCCTCAGTTATATTGGGGGGTCTATAGATTACACCAAAAGTAATTTTTTCAGTGTTTACCTCCCTTTGTAATTCCACCCACAAGGTTTCAGCCTCCTCACAATCTTCACCCACTATTGTCTCTTTCACACTTGCCTTCATATCACTTCTCACATACAGACATACACCACCGCCTTTCCTATTTGTCCTGTCTTTCCGAAACAGTGTAAAACCCTGTAGATTTACAGCCCAGTCATGTGAAGAGTCCAGCCATGTTTCAGCAACACCAACTATATCTATATTTTCTTCCAGTACCAAGGACTCCAGCTCCCCCATTTTGCTTGCTAGACTTCTGGCATTTGTGAACATACACTTTAACTTGCCTTTCAGTTTTTCACTTTTATTATCAGAAATGTGATTTGACATTTGGGCATTTTTATTTACACTGCTGTTCTGTAACAAAAGGACCTCCTTATCCTGTTGTCTAGTCCTCTCCCCACATTCTGTTTCTCCCCCCACCAATATAGTCTGACCCCTCCCTAACCTGGCTACCCCTTTTTTTTTCTACATTGACCTCCCTCCTCAGCCCTAGTTTAAATACTCCACCACCCCAGCTAGAATTCTCTCCCCCAGCACAGCGGACCCCCTTCCATTTAGGTGCAAATCATCTGCAGAATACAGTTTGTACGCCAATGAAAAGTCAGCCCAGTGCTCTAGGAACCCAAATCCTTCTCCTCTACACCAAGACTTAAGCCATGCATTTAACTCCCTGAGCTCCTGCTGTCTTTCCTGTGATGCGCATGGCACAGGCAGTATTCCTGAGAATACAACCTTGGAGGTCCTTCCCTTCAGCTTGTAGCCTAGTTCTTTAAAATTATTCTTAAGGCTGCTCCACCTACCATTTATTCTGTCGTTGGTACCGACATGGACCACGACAGCTGGATCATCACCAGCCCCTCCCAGCAATTTGTCCACCCGTTCCACCACATGCCGAACTCTGGCACCAGGGAGAGTGTTACTCATATTAAAAGGAGTTGTCCAGTAAGGACAGTGATGTCACCTTTTAGATTAAAGCCCCTATTTCAATGAGATGATCGCTGGGGGTCTAGCTTCTAAATCCCCCATAGATCATTTGTTATTGAAAGTGGAAGCTGCTGATGCCCGCAGAATCATGTAATATCCGGTTGCACCTAGTCAGTCTGATAAACAGTCACTCAATGCAGTAGTTCTCTACTCTGGGTGATAGCGGAGCTCCCCTCTATGATGGCCTTATGCTTTCAAAGGGCTATAGAATGGGCTTGTCCACTATGGATATATTAATTTTATTATTATTATTATTATTATTATATCATAGTGCAAAAAAAATCTCAATGACAAACATATGGCAAAAAAACAAAACACTTTCATTAGGCAGGTATTTCCCTATTAAAGTCTAAGGGCACAACGTTAGGAGATTTTACTTGTGTATACGCTGACAGTACACCATGTTAAACATTGTTCTACTTGTCATTACACACACACATGCATGCACACAATGATAGATATATAGATAGATAGATAGATAGATAGATAGATAGATAGATAGATAGATAGATAGATAGATAGATAGATAGATAGATAGATAGATAGATAGATAGATAGATAGATAGATGATAGATAGATAGATAGATAGATAGATAGATAGATAGATAGATAGATAGATAGATAGATAGATAGATAGATAGATAGATAGATAGATAGATAGAGTTAATATTTAACAGCTGTTCAGTTACTCTGTCTACTTCATCCTAATTCTTTGAAATGTAGGTAATTCATCTACTGTTGTTAAACTTTTGAGCTGAAACTGCATATAAAGAGAGGTGCATCCATTGTATGTGGTCATGATTATTGATTTATCATCCATTCTGTGCACATCACATATAATGAAGATGCTATGTTTATTGATCCATTCCTTGGGCACACTTGTATTTTGATGTGTGCAACTTGCTTAATCTATTAGTTATACATAGATAAAATAAATGAAAAGACTGGCTGAATATTTCCTAGTGATAAATGCACTTGAGCAGTTGTTTAGCAAGTTTACTTCTAAAACAACATTCCACATTGTTTCAGTAAAATATTTAGGTTAAAGTAAAACCTTTTTAGGGAGGCAAATGCTTCGGCCAAAACTCAAAAGTACTAAAGAACCAGTTTTTTTAAAAAATAGAAGGGTGCAAGCCTTTCAGGACTTGCTCCAAAAAGTCCCTTGATTAATAATACAAGAGAGACAAGACAGCACATCCAAAAAATACACAAACTTTATTCACCTATGCAACGTTTCAGCTCCGCAGAGCCTTTCTCATGCATGCTTGGCCCAGACTCCCTTTGTAATGATCTGATTCTAGCGATATCTAGAGAAAAAATTTATGAGACAGTATGGTTTCATTTTTAGCACCCCATTTCCCACAAATTCGGTTAGGGTTAGTTACTCGGTTGGCACCAGGACTTAAATGCTACTAGCTAGTCAGGTGGTTAATTCTCTGGATAGCGTTAGTAGGATGAGAACCAGACATAATCAGCAAAATAGGAGATATTGTTGCTCTGGGCAATAATGGTTATGATAATGGTTATTAAAGGTTATTAATGGTACATACTCAGATTGGGTCACCATTGACAGTGGAGTACCATACTAGAAAAGGTATTCAGGAGATCAAACAGTAATTGGTCCAGCAATCCAGAAGTTGGAAGTAGGAGTCAAACAGATGAAGTATAAACATTGTTGGATAGCCAAAGGTCTGTAACAGAGATGTAGCCCCCTTCAATAAGGGGCCGTGGGACCCTAAGGATCAGGTCTCAGAGGGTTTTCAGAATGTAGCTGTATCGTCGGCGGCAGGTCCCACTCCTGCCTGCGGTCCCCGCCACTGGGTCTAATGCCTTGTCCGGCGGCTTGTCTCTCCTCCAGGCCTGTGGGGTCTGCTTGTGTTAGCTGCTATCAGCCTCATTGTTATTAGTCAAGAACAAAGTTTAAAAGTGCTCACCAATCCCAAGTGCCCCCCAAGAGTATTTAAGGCACATTCACTATCCACCAGGTGCCTGAGCAATATTGAAACAACCTAGTGTTATCCAGCGAAGGTTCCTTTAAGCACCTGTTCCAATCTTCTGTTGCTATCAATTATCAGCCTGTATCCAGTTGTCCATTACCAGCCTGTATCCAGGCTGCTATTGCTATCTGTGGTCAACTTGTATTTGGTTATCCATTACCAGCCTGTATCAGCCTGTATCCAGTCTGATATTGCTATCAGTTATCTGCCAGTGCACAGTTACTCGCTACCTGCCTGTGTCCAGCTACCCGCTACCTGCCGGTGTTCAGCTACCTGCTACCAGCCTGTGATCAGCTATCTGCTACCTGCCTGTGTCCAGCTACCTGCCTGTGACCAGATACCTGCTACCTGCCTGTGTTCAGCTGTCCGCTATCCACCTGTGACCAGTGATCCAGTCAGCTTCCATTCTTCAAGGTACCATCTGCCAGTGCCTGTTTCTTGTCTATTTGGCCAGCAGCTACATCCCGAGGACCACCTCAAGAGGTAGCAACCTGATAGCCTCCCCACAGCAAGACCATATCTCTGTATAGGGGCTAAAGGGTGAAGACCGGGGAAGGTACTTAGCTAACACCCTTAGAGGTGGCCCTAAGCCAAACTGGTGGAGTAGTCCAGTGGGTTCACAAACCTGCTGGTTGTAACAGTATTTTTTTTAAAGCTTATCAGTGTGTATAGATCTGACTGATATCTAGGATCTTTCCTCTGGTTGGTATGTCTTTATCCAAATATTGAAGAGCACTACCTGAATATTCCTTTATTTATGTTATATTGCACTTCAAACTTTTAGCTATCCTCAACTATGACCGGAGGGAATTGTGGTTTGGCTGGGAGGACTGGAGACTAGTTCAATTTCAGTAGGGAATTGTGGAAAATGTTTGGAATGCTGCTGTCTTACTTTGAATGTTTTAATATTAGCAGCTATGTAATATGATTCTCCAGTGTTTTATGGAGGAGGCTGCTGGATCATCTGAAAAGTCTCTCACTAAAAGCAGCAGCAGAATAGATAAATCCTGTCACAGCTTCTCTCCCACTTTCTCCTCAGTGTTTATCTGCTGTTGGCTCGGTTGAAATGTTAACAATCAGCTTCCCATTGAAATCAATGGAAATGTTTTTGTTTTGTCTCAGTCTGTGCGAGAACACACACAGACTGAGAGAGCGCTCTCTGCAGAACAACCAGATTGTGTGTGTTCTCATGGGAGAGAACACAGCGCAAGCATATTCTGTTTTTTTTCTTAAACTTAATATATTTTTTAGCAATTTAGCTTTTTTGGTATTTTATTTCATATTATTTTGTCCCAGTATAGCTGTAAAGGATCTGCCAGGCACAACTTCTGTGTATACGCCCATAGGTAATCAGTCTGCACCTGAGTCTATGTCTCTGAGACTGACTCCATCTTCCACCACTCAGGATGGCAGGCTTAGGAGTGGGAGAGCCTATCGCAGCCTGGCCAGACGGAGCTAGCTCCCACCCTCTGTCTATTTATACCTGCCTTTCCTGTTCCTCCTTTGCTTGTGATTCTTCTCGTGTGGTTTCCTGGCCCAGCTACAGCTTCTAACTATTTGATCCTGCTCCATACTGACCCTGGCTTACTGACTACTCTCCTGCTCTGCGTTTGGTACCTCGTGCACTCCTGGTTTGACTCAGCTCGTTCACCACTCTTGTTGCTCACGGTGTTGCCATGGGCAACTGCCCCTTTCCCTTTGCTTTGTGTTCCCTTGTCTGTTTGTCTCGTGCACTTACTGAGCGTAGGGACCGCCGCCCAGTTGTGCCCCGTCGCCTAGGGCGGGTCGTTGCAAGTAGGCAGGGACAGAGTGGCGGGTAGATTAGGGATCACTTGTCCGTTTCCCTACCCCCATCATTACATAATCACAAGCCCATATACCTAGTCTACCCTGGTCCCTGACACTACTATGGACCCCCTTGAGACCCTGGCCCAGCAAATGCAGGGTCTCTCCCTACAGGCCCTGGCTCAGAGGGTCAACCAGCCTGACGCTACCATGGTAGTGCCCCTCACCTCACCTCTTGAACCCCACCTCAAGTTGCCTGACCGGTTCTCAGGGGACCGGAGGACTTTTCTCTCCTTTCGGGAGTGGGCCTTCTCCTTGGCTCCTGACTCCCCTGAACTTTCCTCCGTTGATTGTTTCTTTTCTGCTCTCGGACTCATTTATGACGAGACTGACAGGACTGCCTTTGCCGAGAGTCAGCTGGTGACCTTACGTCAGGGTAATAGACCTGTTGAGGAGTATTGTTCTGACTTTAGGAAGTGGTGCGTAGCTTCTCGGTGGAATGACCCTGCCTTAAGGTGCCAGTTTAGGTTGGATCTGTCGAACGCCCTGAAAGACGTGCTAGTTAGCTATCCCTCTTCTAACTCCCTAGACCAGGTTATGGCTTTAGCGGTACGACTTGACCGACGTCTCAGGGAACGACAACTTGAAAGTTTTTGTGTTTTCCCCTCTGACTCCCCCATGATGCCTCCCGAGGTCCCGTTGCTTCGCTCTTCCACGGAAGACTCGGAGGTACCTATGCAACTTGGGGCCTCCGTGTCCCCCCGACAATGTAGAGAGTTCCGCAGGAAGAATGGTCTCTGCTTCTATTGTGGGGATGACAAGCATCAAGTGAACACCTGTCCTAGGCATAAGAATAAGCAGCCGGAAAACTTCCGCGCCTAAGTGATCATCGGGGAGGTCACTTGGGCGCACAGGTATTTCCCGTAAATATGAAACGTAATAAAATCTTGCTTCCCTTTCAGGTCTCTTTTGTTGGTAGGTCTGCTACCGGCAGTGCCTTCGTGGATTCAGGGTCTTCTGCTAATATCATGTCTGTGGAATTTGCTATGTCTCTAGCTATGCCTTTGATTGATTTGCCTAAACCTGTCCCGGTAGTGGGTATCGACTCCACTCCTCTTGCTAATGGTTATTTTACACAGCATACCCCTGTTTTTGAACTCCTTGTTGGCTCCATGCATTTGGAGCAGTGCTCTGTACTGTTGATGCAGGGATTATCGTCCGATTTGGTTTTAGGCCTTCCCTGGTTGCAGTTGCATAATCCCACGTTTGACTGGAATACTGGGGAGCTTACCAAATGGGGTAATGAATACTTGACGTCATGTTTTTCTGTTAATTCTATTTCTCCCACTGAGGAGGTGAACACACTACCTGAGTTTGTTCAGGACTTCGCTGATGTTTTCTCTAAGGAGGCCTCCGAAGTGTTACCTCCTCATAGAGAATACGATTGCGCTATCGAATTGGTTCCAGGAGCTAAGCTCCCTAAGGGTAGGATATTTAATCTTTCTTGTCCCGAACGTGAAGCCATGAGAGAGTATATCCAGGAATGCCTGGCCAAGGGTTACATTCGCCCCTCTACTTCTCTGGTAGGTGCTGGCTTCTTCTTCTTAGGGAAGAAGGATGGTGGTCTTAGGCCATGCATTGACTACCGTAACTTGAATAAGGTCACTGTAAGGAACCAGTATCCCCTTCCTTTGATTCCTGATCTCTTTAATCAGGTTCAGGGGGCCCAATGGTTCTCTAAGTTTGATCTACGGGGGGCGTATAACCTTATCCGCATCAAAGAGGGGGATTTTTGGAAGACTGCGTTTAACACGCCCGAAGGTCATTTCGAATACCTCGTCATGCCCTTTGGGTTGTGTAATGCTCCTGCGGTCTTCCAGAATTTCATAAATGAGATTTTAAGAGATTACCTGGGGGTATTTCTTGTAGTGTACCTTGATGACATACTGTCGTTTTCCAAGGACTTGCCCTCCCACATTGAGCATGTCAGGAAGGTGCTCCAGGTCCTTCTGGAAAACAAACTGTTTGCGAAAACCGAAAAATGTGTGTTTGGGGTACAGGAGATACCATTTTTGGGTCAAATCCTCACTCCTCATGAATTCCGCATGGGCCCCGCCAAGGTCCAGGCTGTGGCGGAATGGGTCCAACCTGCCTCCCTGAAGGCGTTACAGTGTTTCTTGGGGTTCGCTAATTATTACAGGAGATTTATTGCTAACTTCTCGGTCATCGCTAAGCCTCTTACGGACCTCACTCGCAAAGGTGCTGATCTCCTCCTCTGGCCTCCTGAGGCTTTCCAGGCTTTTGAGGTCCTTAAGAAGTGCTTTATCTCGGCCCCGATGCTGGTTCAGCCCAACCAAATGGAGCCATTTATCGTGGAAGTTGACGCATCCGAGGTGGGAGTGGGGGCTGTCTTGTCCCAGGGTACCAGGTCCCTCACCCATCTCCGTCCCTGTGCCTACTTCTCCAGGAAGTTTTCGCCCACTGAGAGTAACTATGATATTGGCAACCGCAAACTCTTAGCCATTAAATGGGCATTTGAAGAGTGGCGCCACTTCCTGGAGGGGGCTAGGCACCAGGTAACGGTCCTTACCGACCACAAGAATCTGGTTTTCCTAGAATCTGCACGGAGGCTAAACCCGAGACAAGCTCGATGGGCGCTATTTTTTACCAGATTCAACTTTTTGGTTACCTATAGGGCTGGGTCTAAAAATATTAAGGCCGTTGCACTGTCGCGTAGCTTCATGGCCAGCCCTCCTTCGGAGGAAGATCCTGCTTGTATTTTGCCTCCAGGTATAATCATTTCTTCTATTGATTCTGATTTAGTCTCTGAAATTGCGGCTGATCAAAGTTCAGCTCCCGGGAACCTTCCTGAGGACAAGCTGTTTGTTCCCCTGCAATTCCGGCTAAGGGTACTTAGGGAAAATCATGACTCCGCACTATCTGGTCATCCAGGCGTCCTGGGTACCAAACACCTCATTGCCAGAAACTATTGGTGGCCTGGGTTGCCTATAGACGTTAAGGCCTACGTCGCCGCTTGTGAGGTTTGTGCTAGGTCCAAGACTCCCAGGTCCCGACCAGCGGGCTTACTACGTTCTTTTCCCATTCCCCAGAGACCTTGGACCCATATTTCCATGGATTTTATCACCGATTTGCCTCCATCTCAAGGCAAGTCGGTGGTGTGGGTTGTAGTAGACCGCTTCAGTAAGATGTGCCACTTTGTGCCCCTCAAGAAACTACCCAATGCCAAGACGTTAGCTACCTTGTTTGTCAAACACATCCTGCGTCTCCATGGGGTCCCTGTCAATATTGTTTCGGACAGAGGGGTACAATTTGTTTCATTGTTTTGGAGAGCCTTCTGTAAAAAGTTGGAGATTGATCTGTCCTTCTCCTCTGCCTTCCATCCTGAAACTAATGGCCAAACTGAGAGGACTAATCAAACTCTAGAACAATATTTAAGGTGTTTTATCTCTGACTGTCAATATGATTGGGTCTCATTCATTCCCCTCGCCGAATTTTCCCTTAATAACCGGGTCAGTAACTCGTCAGGGGTCTCCCCCTTTTTCTGTAATTTTGGTTTTAATCCACGGTTCTCCTGGAAGTTCCAACAATCCAGAGGTAGAGGTCGTTCATCGGGAACTGTGCACAGTCTGGGCCCAGGTTCAGAAGAACCTAGAGGCGTCCCAGAGCGTACAAAAAACTCAGGCTGATAGAAGACGTTCTGCTAACCCCTTGTTTATGGTCGGGGATCTGGTGTGGTTATCGTCTAGGAACTTGCGCCTTAAGGTCCCGTCCAAGAAGTTTGCTCCCCGGTTTATTGGGCCGTATAAGGTCATTGAAGTCCTCAATCCTGTCTCCTTCCGACTGGAGTTGCCCCCATCTTTCCGAATACACAACGTGTTTCATGCCTCCCTCCTTAAACGCTGCTCCCCGTCCTTGGCTCCCTCGAGGAAACCTCCTGCTCCCGTTCTCACCCCTGAGGGGGTGGAATTCAAGGTGGCCAAGATTGTGGACAGCAATGATGGTCCAAGGCTCCCTCCAGTACCTGGTACATTGGAGAGGATACGGGCCTGAGGAGAGGACTTGGGTACCCGCCCGGGATGTTCACGCTGGGGTATTGGTCAAGAAGTTCCACCTTCGTTTCCCCAATAAACCAGGTCCACTTAGAAAGGGTCCGGTGGCCCCTCATAAAAGGGGGGGGGGTACTGTAAAGGATCTGCCAGCCACAACTTCTGTTTATACGCCCATAGGTAATCAGTCTGCACCTGAGTCTATGTCTCTGAGACTGACTCCATCTTCCACCACTCAGGATGGCAGGCTTAGGAGTGGGAGAGCCTATCGCAGCCTGGCCAGACGGAGCTAGCTCCCGCCCTCTGTCTATTTATACCTGCCTTTCCTGTTCCTCCTTTGCTTGTGATTCTTCTCGTGTGGTTTCCTGGCCCAGCTACAGCTTCTGACTATTTGATCCTGCTCCATACTGACCCTGGCTTACTGACTACTCTCCTGCTCTGCGTTTGGTACCTCGTACACTCCTGGTTTTACTCGGCTCGTTCACCACTCTTGTTGCTCACGGTGTTGCCGTGGGCAACTGCCCCTTTTCCCTTAGCTTTGTGTACCCTTGTCTGTTTGTCTCATGCACTGACTGAGCGTAGGGACCGCCGCCCAGTTGTACCCCGTCGCCTAGGGCGGGTCGTTGCAAGTAGGCAGGGACAGAGTGGCGGGTAGATTAGGGCTCACTTGTCCGTTTCCCTACCCCCATCATTACAATAGCACAATATCTTTTACATATTGATTTTGATCTATAGTTAATTGAAAAAGCTGTATAATTTAATTCATTACTGCCTGGGCAAAGGCATGATCACTGGACATTATCACAGAACAGTCTTGGGAGCCTTACTTAGGTTCTGGGCTTCCAATATAAAACCATTAGCCCTGGGACTGATGAGGGGAAGCAATCCAAGAAAAAGGGGATCGTAGACATGTTCAGGCCATCTACTGTATATTCAATTCTGCCACAATTCACAAAAACAATGTTTTTAACTCGAAAAATAAACCTTTGTCATACATATGTCAAGTGCAACCATAGAGTATATGCCCCTTATCCTTAAAGGGGTTTTCCCATAATCATCATTTATTACCTATCCACAGGAAAAATAAATGTCTGAGCGGTGGAGATCTGACAGCTGGGACTCCCACCGACCCCCAGAAGAGGTCACCGAGTGACCTATGTGAATGGAGCGGTACTGCACAAGGTCGGCCAACGCGCCATTCTTTTTCTATAAGGCTGCCGGAGAAAGTGCCTGACTATCTTCTAGACCCCCACTAATCAGACATTTATCACCTATCCTGTGGATAGGTAATAAATGATTATTATGCGAAAAATCCTTTAATACATTAACATATCACATTATATAAGTGGGTATGTCAAATAATATTACATCACATTACTTTAAATAAACAAAATTAACATGAAGTTTTACATAGATACTATAAATGAAACATAATATAATTCAGGTGTAATACCAATATTGAAACCGCTAAGCCCATAAATTCCATATATCAAGATTTACTGTCTAAAGATATTCTCTGCTCATGTCTTGGACATGGACAAAGGGAGTTTTATCAGTATAGAAAACTCTGCCCTCTCATTGTTGATCGCACTGGCACAGCACACCATGCCATACATGTACATCAGGGTGTAACAAAGGGTTAAAGTAAAAGGCTATGTCCACCTTCGCAACATTTTATTTTATTGTCCCAATGCATCTAAAATAAAGCAACATTGAAAATAGTCCTATGTGAATAAAACCTCTATGTAGTCTGATTCTGCAGACATATTGCCCTGTATCTTTCCACTGATTCTTGTTATGTTACATTCAACAGGCTAGCAAAATGTAGTGGACAGATGGAAGCAGTACTGCAGGATACGACTACACAGGGTTTGTTTTACAGTCTGTCACCATGGAAACACATAGGTCTGCATAGGACCTGTCGACACAAAACCATAGGAAATTTATAATTAAGTATATTTGAAGAGTGGCTTAATTTTTCATGTGATTTGATTTTTTTTGTGAAGATGGACCTACCCTTTAGAACAAGTAAACGGTCTCATTCCTATTGCAGGGCCTGTAGGGGTGCGTGTCTGATGGATAGTCTTTTTGGTTTCCTTTGAATCACTGTTTAATGCATTGCCCCATTTAGGGCCAGCACTAGGCATAATAAAGTCAATACATTTTAACTGGAGTCTTTCTTTAGTCTTTTCTTTCAGAAGACTGCCAGATTATTTATATTTTCTTTTTACAGATATACTATAAATATAATATAAATATATTATAAAAAAAATGATGGGTAACTCTTCGTAAGATACAGTATAACCTAAATAAAGGTATCATACAATTGCGTACATTGGAAACAAATTATCAGCGGTATTATAGGATTAATATTAGAATATACTACAAATATAAATATCCATACAATACCATCAATTGTCATATTCTTTAAGCCCGATATGGAATATCTAAAAATGTTTTATCCAGTGCAACTTGGCTGTTTCTAAATGATTTAAGCAAATTGATTTTCTGTTGACTCAGTGTGCTCTGTGTGATCTGTGTACTTACTGCTCTAAATGATATGAACGTTGCTTGTCTTTTTTTCAAATTATCAAAGAATAACCCTCACCTATAATACCCATTGGAGTATTGTACTTGCAGAGTACCGTTTTCAGATGATATTTAGAGATGACACTTCATCAGTGTCTTGTTAGGGGCCTCCTGAAATCAGTTAATAGAAAGAAATGAAAGAATGATTTATAAATGTAACATTGAATCCCAGTAGTAATCGATGGAGTAGGCAGACTGCTTTATGAGTATGAGGCAGCATAGCCTTCACTGTCTTTTATTGCTGTATAGCATGGTATGTGCATGATACAGTCCACACACTGAGCTATCTGACAATACCTTCTTAGCAATGACTTTGTGCTTGCCAGTGGAGAAACATGGCACAAACAGCACATTAGATTAATGCTTTCTGTAGCTCTGTTTTTGATGCCGAGAGACTTCATTAATTATATTGCAAAATACACACACATTTGTTCTAAACCGGCTGCTGCTCTCCTATTTGTCACAGAATGTTAACTATTATATGTCAATAGGCAAATACAGCTCTCAGGAAAACTTTATTTTTCCATGGATATGTTTATGCATTTAAAGTTTCATCATTGTCATGCAATGAAATTCAAGACCCTATGTAGCGTCTATGGCCACGGTCCGTCGTTCTGACTTAAACCTTGACGACCGTGGCCATGGACATCTTACCTGCATGCAGCGTCGTCCTCCTGTGAGGCGTCGGCACTCACTTCCGGACACCGAGACTATCTCGGGCGGGCGCGTGTGCACGGTCTTAAAGGGCCAGTGCGTGCATTTTGCAGGAAGTCCGCAATCTAGCCCAGGATGCCCTGAGCTATAAAAAGGGCTCTGTCCTCTTGTACTTTGCCAGAGCGTTGTTTGTTACCCATAGTTTGTCATGCTAATGGTCTCCCAGTATCTTCCAGTTTCCCAGTGTACCTTGTTTCTGTATCCTGTTTCCGTGTTACCCAGTTCTAGTGTCGTGCTGTGCTGTTGCTGTGCTGTGCTTCAGTCTCGCTTGATTCGCTACACCTCACATGACGTCTTTCCGCCGCCTGGTCCAGGACGTGCCTGCCTCGCTACTGTCTACGTTCCCTCAGGTATCCTCGCTGAACTATTGAACTCTGTACTTACCTGTTTGGCCAGCTGCCATCCCGCTACGCGGTATGGCCCATGGGTCCACACCCCGCTTCGCGACACCCTATTTATGGACACGACGCAAGGTAATGATGATATAGTTCCCTCACCTACAATTTTCCATAATTGAAAATGTATTTTGCTCATACTAAATCTCTTCACCTTTGACTAACAATGAGCAAATAGTCACCACAAATAACAGCTATTATATTTATAATATATATGTTTTATATCATTTTTTATGTTTTTGGTTAATTTACAGTTACATTTTAGTTTGTACAGAGAAATCTCTTAGTATCTAAAAGATTCCTGAAGAATGCTATTGCTGTAGATAATGTTTTATTTTTTGTATGGCACGGTGGCTCAGCGCACTTGCCTTGCAGCCCCGGGAGATCATGGATTTCAACCAAAAGCAAAATCTGCATTGACTTTATTCGTCCTGCCCGTGTCTCCATGGATTTAATCTAGTCTCCTGCCACACTTCAGAAATCATGCTGATGAGTTTATTGGCCATAGATGTATTTAGGGAATCTAGATTGTGAGCCCCATTTGGGACAGGAATAGACATACATCACTGTGCAATATGTTGGTGGTGTGTAAGCCACTCAAAATAAATAAATTCTAATTATGCCTAAAAGGGGTTTTCCCATCAGAGATACTTATGACATATCCACAGGATATGTCATAAATGTCAGATAGATGTGGGTCTCACTTCTGGGACCCGTACTTATCTCTAGAAACGGGCCCCCTAAAGCCCGTTCTAACTTTTTCTGCTCCCTCTGCCTCCCCAGCTACATTCTGACTATATGCCCTGAGCTAGGCTGTTTCTGTAACTGCCATAGTAGTGATTGGCAGTTACGGAAGCAGTGAAGCATGCGAGCTACGCTGTTTCCCCAACTACCATTCAGTTCTATGGGACTTACGGAAACAGCGTAGCTCAGCGAGCTATGCTGTTTCCTAAGTCATGGTTGGAATTCACCTGCTTCTGCCGCAACACAGAGTGGCAGAACGGTATTTAGGGTGCCCCTTTCTAGAGATAGGTGCGGGTCCCAGATGTGGGACCAGCATCTATCTGACATTTATGACATATCTTGTGGATAAATGTCTCTCATGGGAAAACCCCTTTATGTACCTTAATATTCCATGACACACAACTTATTAGGACATGGATGTTAACTGATGAATATCTAATGCTTGCATTGAGTATTTGTTTAAAAATGAGAAGGGGGTTATTAAGGTGTCAATGAGACAAATAGACACATCCCAATTAATACGTTTACCACTGTACACTGGGGGTACTAAATACAGTTACATAATAAAATAACTGGTCTGATAACAACAGCTTGTTGATGGTTTCCAAGTGGCAAAAGGCCATTATTCTACTAATAATAAGGACATAACAAAATAGCTACAGTGAAGGAAATAAGTATTTGATCCCTTGCTGATATTGTAAGTTTGCCCACTGTCAAAGACATGAACAGTCTAGAATTTTTAGGCTAGGTTAATTTTACCAGTGAGAGATAGATTATATATTTTAAAAAAAACAGAAAATCACATAGTCAAAATTATATATATTTATTTGCATTGTGCACAGAGAAATAAGTATTTGATCCCCTACTAACCATTAAGAGTTCAGCCTCCTCCAGACCAGTTACACGCTCCAAATCAACTTGGTGCCTGCATTAAAGACAGCTGTCTTAAATGGTCACCTGTATAAAAGACTCCTGTCCACAGACTCAATTAATCAGTCTGACTCTAACCTCTACAACATGGGCAAGACCAAAGAGCTTTCTAAGGATGTCAGGGACAAGATCATAGACCTGCACAAGGCTGGAATGGGCTACAAAACCATAAGTAAGAGGCTGGGTGAGAAGGAGACAACTGTTGGTGCAGTAGTAAGAAAATGGAAGACATACAAAATGACTGTCAATCGACATCAATCTGGGGCTCCATGCAAAATCTCACCTCGTGGGGTATCCTTGATCCTGAGGAAGGTGAGAGCTCAGCCGAAAACTACACGGGGGGAACTTGTTAATGATCTCAAGGCAGCTGGGACCACAGTCACCAAGAAAACCATTGGTAACACATTACGCCGTAATGGATTAAAATCCTGCAGTGCCCGCAATGTCCCCCTGCTCAAGAAGGCACATGTACAGGCCCATCTGAAGTTTGCAAATGAACATCTGGATGATTCTGAGAGTGATTGGGAGAAGGTGCTGTGGTCAGATGAGACTAAAATTGAGCTCTTTCGCATTAACTCAACTCGCCGTGTTTGGAGGAAGAGAAATGCTGCCTATGACCCAAAGAACATCGTCCCCACTGTCAAGCATGGAGGTGGAAACATTATGTTTTGGGGGTGTTTCTCTGCTAAGGGCACAGGACTACTTAACCGCATCAATGGGAGAATGGATGGAGCCATGTACCGTCAAATCCTGAGTGACAACCTAATTCCCTCCACCAGGACATTAAAAATGGCTCATGGCTGGGTCTTCCAGCACGACAATGACCCGAAACATACAGCCAAGCCAACAAAGGAGTGGCTCAAAAAGAATCACATTAAGGTCATGGAGTGGCCTAGCCAGTCTCCAGACCTTAATCCCATCGAAAACTTATGGAGGGAGCTGAAGATCCGAGTTGCCAAGCGACAGCCTCGAAATCTTAATGATTTACAGATGATCCGCAAAGAGGAGTGGGCCAAAATTCCATCTAACATGTGTGCAAACCTCATCATCAACTATAAAAAACATCTGACTGCTGTGCTTGCCAACAAGGGTTTTGCCACCAAGTATTAAGTCTTGTTTGCCAAAGGGAACAAATACTTATTTCTCTGTGCACAATGCAAATAAATATATGTAATTTTGACAATGTGATTTTCATTTTTTTGTTTTTTTGTTTTTTTTTATATAATCTATCTCTCACTGGTAAAATTAACCTAGCCTAAAAATTCTAGACTGTTCATGTCTTTGACAGTGGGCAAACTTACAAAATCAGCAAGGACACAATTACTTATTTCCTTCACTGTATAACATTTGCATACTAGCCAATGTTAAGCACCTCCCAACATCCACTGTATATATCTATAGCGCAAGTCACAAATTGACTTTTTAACCATTAGATTTCATGGTCAATAGCGACTGCAGCAACTGTACAAGTAAGAAAAAGGGGGGCTCCCTCTGTCACCCTACAGCCCCACAATGCTTTCACTTGGTGCTGATGGGTTTTCATGGTAGCCAGGGACCCAATGAAAGCCCCCAGGTATGCCATCATAGCACTCCTTTTAGGCCCTGAGGCCAGAAGCAGGGCTTAACCCCTTAACGACCGCCCACCGTCTTTTGACGTCGGGCGGTGCAGGTACTCAGTCTACAGCGACGCCTTTTGGCGTCGCTGTAGTAGAGTGGGTTTAACGGCAGCCTGGTCAAGTCTGCACTAAAAACCGGCTGTATGTAACAGGTCCGGTTCTTAGTGCAGCCATCAGGACCTGCCGATTTCGTCGTAACAGCATGTGACCGCTGTGACAGCCAATCACAGCGGTCACACGCTGTTACTGTGTACAGAGCCGCTGGGAGTGTCTAAATGACAGCTCCTGCTCTAAGAACGAGCTGTTGCTAGCAGCTCTGTTCTTAGAGCAGTGATCAGGAGCCAATAGTATTGGTTCCTGATCTTTTTTGTGTTCACTATGATATCCAATCATAGTGATCACTACTGTAAAATAAAAGTAAAACATGTATCTGTTTCTCCTCACTCTGTTCTAGCTGTGGAGAGAAACAGATACAAGTGTGTCAGTGTCCCCTACACAAAATCACTTGTTCCTCACATAGTTTCAAAAAAAACAACATTTTTTCAGTATTTTATAGTATATAGTATATACATATATATATAAATATATTTACTGTATATACTAAGAATCGTACTATAAACGACTTTCTTTTTAGGGTACGCTGTTAGACGGCGTGTACGCTGTTAGACGGCGTAGGGTTCTGTTCTGGGCTTAGGTTTACAGTTCGTGTTAGGCGTAGGGTTTAGGTTTAGGTTTAGGTTTGAAAAAAAAAAAAAAATTAAAAAAAAAATTTAATTTCATTCCTTTAGTGTGATTAGTTGATAAAAAAATTGAAACCGCTAGTTACGTTTATTATTTGCGATTTAGACTGTATAATAATTATGGCTGCCAAAAGATACAGCGTTGAGGAAGCCTATCAGATGCTATGCTCCGATACGGATTCTGCATCTGAAGTTGAGCTTTTTCTTGAAAGCGACAGCGAAAGTGTCGCTTCAAGGGATTCTACGGATATGAGACCCAGCACCAGTGATATGGGAGACGGCGCAGTTGTCACAACGTCCGTTCAAAGTGCAGCCCCTGAAATTGCGCAACCCCACCAAACCAATTTAGTGTGGGAACCCACAAGTCTATTTTCTCCCACCATAAATGACTTTATTGCTACTCCTGGCATAAATCCCAATGTCAGTAATTTTTCACCACTAAATTATTTTAATATTTTTATTACGGACCAAGTTTTGGAACATTTTGTGCAGGAAACAAATTTGTATGCCAGGCAGTACATTGCCAATAAGCCTTCGTCACCTTATGCCAGGTTGTGGAATCCCACAAATGCAACGGAAATAAAAAAAAATCTGGGCCTCACCCTTAACATGGGAATTATAAAAAAAACCTCTATTAGGTCATATTGGGCATCAAGCCCTATACATGCCACCCCCATTTTTTCTGGCATTATGTCATGCAGCAGGTATGACTTTTGCGATTTCTCCACTTTAGTGACAACCTACAGGCACCCCCTTCCAGCGACAGAAGCCGTGACCGGCTGTATAAATTAAGGCCTTTGCTAAATTTTCTTAATTCCTCCTTTTTAGGAGCATATACCCCTGAACAAAATTTAGCAGTGGATGAATCGCTAATGAATTTCAAAGGGCGTCTCTCATTCCGCCAATTCATGCCCTCAAAAAGTGCAAAATACGGAGTAAAGATCTACAAATTATGTGAAAGCACTACTGGCTACACATGTGCGTTTAAGATCTATGAGGGTAAAGACAGTGAATTCAATCCACCAGGGTGCCCTCCAAATATTGGTACCACTGGTAAGATTGTGTGGGATTTAATTGTCCCTTTCCTACACAAGGGGTATCATGTATATACGGACAGTTTTTATACCAGTGTGCCATTGTTTAGCGCCCTTCATTGTGCCAACACCGGAGCATGTGGCACAATATGCAAGAATCGCAAAGGTTTCCCACGTCAACTTGTGGATAAAAAACTACCAAAGGGGGAGTCATGCACTTTTCAAATTGAGAAGATGCTGGCTTTAAAATTTCGTGACCGCAAGGACGTCTATATGATCAGCACTATCCATACAAGTGCAACAGCAACTGTTAGAGAACGTGGGGCCTCTGCAGAGAGACAAAAGCCTGTGTGTGTCATCAACTATAATAAATTCATGGGTGGGGTAGATTTGTGCGACCAGATGTTACAACCTTATCTGGTTAAAAGGAAAACCAGAACGTGGTATAAGAAAGTGGCAATATACCTCATCCAGGTTGCAATGCACAATGCATTTGTCCTGTACAAAAAATCAGCGGGCAGGGCGACATTCTTTGAATTTAAGGAGAAAGTGATTGAAGATCTCCTATTTCAATCTGCAGACCAGAGAGTAGTCCATGAGTCAGAGGATGTACGCCGACTTGTTGAAAAACATTTTTTACACCCCATCCCTTCAACACCGAACCAAAAATACCCCAAAAAACGGTGTCTGGTCTGCAGCAAACGAGGACAGCGAAGCGAGTCAAGATATTATTGTTCCGCTTGTCCTTCCAACCCCGGTCTATGCATAAGTCCCTGTTTTGAAATCTATCATACCGTCGCACATTACTAATTTTCTTTTGTGAGCTATAAAAGTTAAAATGCAGGATTTATTTCGGATTTTATTTTTCTGTACACCTCTTTTTTTTTTTTTTAGGGCAGCACCTTCGCTTTATATTTAGGAGATGCCAAAATTTAGGGTTCTTTTAGAGATTTCTTTTTTTTAATCACTTTTTTTGGGAGGGAGGGAAATATACTTTTCTAGACTGAGTCATTTTGGGATATAACCCAGTTATATAATGTGGAATAAGGCCCTGAAATTCATTCAAGATAAAATTGTGCCCTGAAAGCTTTTTATTTCCTTTTCCGTTATGACTATGTCCTGCCATAAATAGCTGTTACTGACTGGGGATACGGCATAATTTTTTCTTTTTATTCTGAGGATTTCTAATAAGCGAGCTGTTCCTTATCAATACACTATGGGCTTAATTACAGTTTTGTTCGTGTTTTTGGTGGACCTCTTACACCCGACAATACTTCTAGAAATAGCGACATTAATTTGGGAAGTAGTGGTCCTTTACTGTATCTATACATACAGTGTGGGACACTGCCCCTTTATATATTCTACAGGTGATTGGTTGTTTTGTGCACACGGTGGTTCCTACCTTGCCGGGCAGGGGCTTGTTATGGTGTACCGCGTCACTTAGCACATTCGTCCCTTATATAGGGATTGATAGAGCTAAAGAGACGTTGTATGACCAGTCACTTTGAATAATAAAGTCATTACAGCCCTACAAATTTTCTTTCATCCTGTGAACATGCTCTAGTTTTCCACATAGCTGGATACATTCTTCCTCCTTTTTTTTTGATATATTGCCTTTTTCCGCCAACAGTTTAATACATTTTCCCACTCTAACTTACTATATATCAGAGCGGGTTGATATACATAATGTCTATGGACTGACATGATTTCAGGACAGCTGCTTTCTTAGCACGACATAGTCATAGGGTGTAGAAACTGTTAGGGACATATATTTCTCAATCTAGAAAAGTAGAATCCTCACATTTTCAAGCAAAATGTGTGTCCTGAAAGCCTCCGGGTGCTCCCTTCCTTTTGGGTCCTGCCGTGTGTCCAGGAAACGCATTAGGGCCACAATGGGGATATTTTTGAACACAGGAGAAACAGGGTGATACATTTTCTGGTGCATTTCCTTATTCTCATGTCCTCTGTACAAGAAATCTGACCTTAAAATGACACATTTGTGAAAAAAAGTGAAATAAAATTTTCTTTCCACCTGCTTTGCATTACTTCCTGCGAAAACTGTGGGGTCAAAATATTTAGTACACACCTAGATGAATACCTTAGTTTTCAAAATGGGGTCATTTATTGGGAGTTTCTATCTTTTTGGCAGCTCAGTGCCTCTATAAATGTGTAATGGGACCTGAAACATTTTCAAGCAAAACGTGTGTCCTGAAAGTCTTCGGGTGCTCCCTCCCTTTCGGGCCCTGCCGTGTGTCCAGGCAACGCATTAGGGCCACAATGGGGGCATTTTTGAAAACAGGAGAAACAGGGTGATAGATTTTGGGGTGTGTTTCTTCATTCTCATGGTCACTTTACAAAGAAATCGGTCTTCAAAGTGATACTTTTATATAAAAAGTGTTGTTTTTTTTATTTCACCTGCTATGCATTAAATTTAGCAAAAAACGGTGGGGTCAAAATACTCAGTACACCCCTAGATAAATACCTTAAGGGGTCTAGTTTTCTAAATGGTGTCGTTTATGGGGAGTTTCTTTCGTTCTGGTAGTTCAAAACCTCTCCAAATGTACAGTGGGGCCTAAAACATTTTCAAGCAAAATATGAGACCTGAATGCCTCCGGTTGCTCCCTTCCTTTCGGGCCCTGCCATGTGTCCAGGCAACGCATTAGGGTCACAATGGGGGCATTTTTTAAAACAGGAGAAACAGGGTGATAGATTTTGGGGTGTGATTCTTCATTCTCATGGTCACTTTACAAAGAAATCGGTCTTCAAAGTGATACTTTTTATATAAAAAGTGTTTTGTTTTTTTTATTTCACCTGCTATGCATTAAATTTAGCAAAAAACTGTGGGGTCAAAATACTTACAACACCCCTTAATAAATACCTTAAGGGGTGTAGTTTTCAAAATGGTGTCACTTGTGGGGGTTTCCACCATTCTGACACCTATGAGCCTCTGAAAACCTGGCTTGGTGCAGGAAAACAAAATGTACTTCAAAATGTATAAAATTATTACTAAACTTGTAAGTCTTCTAAATTGCTAAAAAAAATTTTTTTTTTTTTCAAAAGTGCTGCCAAAATAGAGAAAAGCGATGGAAATATATATTTAATAAAAAAATTGTACAGTATGTATGTACATATGTCACATATTGCAGTTAAAAATAGGGAAAAATTATAATTTTTACAAAATTTCTTCCATTTTTCTATTTTTTTATTAATTTCCGCAAATCGTATTAGTCTACTTTTACCACTAAAATAAAGTACAACATGTGACGAAAAAACAATGTCAGAATTACTTGGATATTCAAAACTTTCGCTGAGTTATTCTCTGATAAAGTCAGACATACCAGATTTAACAAATCTGGCTTGGTCATTAAGGTCTTTTCAGGCCCGGTCATTAAGGGGTTAACAGTATAATGCTGACCAGACAACACTTCAATACAGAGGTATTGCAGAGTACGTATTATACAGGCGATCAAGTGATTGCATGTTCAAATATAAATTGTAAAAAAAATGTAATACTATTTTCATCAATATTTAAAAAATATGGAAAGGGAAATAAAAATGTTTCCCATTTATTACCTAAAGATATAAACAATAAAAAATAAACATAATAGCTATTGCTGTCTACTTAACCATCCAAACTGTTAAAATATCCTGTTATTTATCCCACACGGTTAACGCCATGAATAAATATATAAAACATTTCTGAATTGCTGTTTTTTGTCACCTTACCTCCCCAAAAAAATAGAATGAAATACTGAACTATAGCCGTATGCACCCTAAAATGGTACCAATAAAAACTACAGCTCTTTTCACAAAAACAAGCCCTCACACAACTCCATTAACAGAAAAATAAAAGTGTTATGACTGAATATAGCGACACAAAATTAACTTTTACTTTAAAAATATTGTTTTCATTTGGTAAAAGTAGTAAAACATAAAAAAAAATATTAATATTAATATGGTTTCGCTGTTAACATACTGACCCACAGAAGGAAGTTAACATGTCATTTGAGAACGTTGTAAAAATTAAATCCAAAAAACAATGGCAGAATTTCTTTCATTCCACTCTACGCATTAAACTTTATTTACGTTATTTAGTATGGTTATATGGTACACTAAATGGTTTCATTCAAAACTAAAATTTATCCTGCAAAAAATCAAGCCCCCATACAGATATGTCAGTGGAAAAAGAATAAAGTTATGGCTCTTGGGAATGAAACAAAGGAAAAATCAAAAATTGGCTGTGTCGGGAAGCTGTTAATCAAAGTTAGAGCTTCCCTTTATACTACTTTTAAACTAATAAAGAGTAATTAAGGTGAATGAAAATATTACATTAAATTAATTTGCAATGTAAAAAAAAGTTTAAAAACAATGTATTTACAGATAAAAAAACATAGCCATATAAAATAAAGCAAATTGCTTACATGATTATAAGGCAGTCTCTACAATATTTTATGGAAACTGTCCTCAGGCTGTGTCACAATGATATATACTGTATGTTTGTGAGCACATCACATTAGTTTGCAACAGCAGGTAAGAATGAGAGAGATGAGCCTTAACAGCTCATAAGTCATGCAATATATCATATGTCTAAAAGTTATGTGTAAGTTATGTAAACATTGTTGCTCTTTGACACTTTGTCACTAAGATATTCCTAATATAATTTTGGACCAGGATTTAAAAATGACTGATAAGTTTATGTGCAAAGATTACCCCCATACTTTTACTTTACCTTTCTGAGTCACGAAACAAGAATAAGTTGGGACCGTGTGAAAGTAACAGTCGCTGTGTAATTAACTCTGTGTTACTCTGTTAATACTAATGATAGAATTAGGCCAGAATTTGGACCAAAAGAGAACCAAAGCAACTCTGTCATAGTACTATTTGCCTACTGCCAAAAAGAGCCCTAACAAAAAGCACCGAGACATATTGAGCATACTAGACTACACGTTCATCTTCCTCCTTTCCATGGCTCTAAATTCATACATCTCACTGCATCCCTCTGAAACCATATTCACCATTTATTGTTACCTTCCTTTCTACTGCAATGTAGACACTCTCTGTGACCTAAAAACAGAGAGGACGCATTGGCATTGTCTGAGTGTTCTCTACTTTATCTTTTATACCTTTACTCTGTCTCCCATGCTTTGGTGTTTATTATGTCCACATTTTATCTCCCTACCAACTCCAAACTACAACAATCTACTGACCTCCTGGCCAAACTACTCTTTTCCTAGAATAATTCATTGCCTGACATCTCTTATTCCTCTCCACTGATATCCCTCATGTTATTATGAATTGTGTCAATATACCCATAGAAACAAAAAAAAACCTGCTGGTGGAAAACGACTTTCTCTTACTTCCACCTTTGACCTCACTCAATGGTCTCCTGCTTCTACTCACTAAGATGATCATACACAACCTCCCTTTCACCTGCCTCTGCTCCGTCTCTAATCTCTTGCATTCTCCTTTTCCACTTTGATTACATCGTACTATATCATCTCTCACTCTTCTCTGTGTTTGCCCACTATTATCTCCGATTCACAAAAAAACACACTTGCAGAATCTTCCAAAGTTTCGATATTCATCTACTCTTTAACTCTTTACAGCCCCTTCTTGCTATATCCTTTCTTACTGACCCCGAGACAGTAGCCACACATTAACAGAGTACAATAACCCCTGCACTGGATTCTGTCGCCCCTCTTAAAAACATCTTCACTCATTCTGCTATCAGACAACCCTGGCACACTCTATGGTGGTAGAAGAAAGTCAAGACCAGAGGTAACTTTCTCGTGTATAAGTGTAAGGTGGCAAAAGATGGGATATGATTGTGGTGACCTCGCAGGTATGTCATGGAAATAGAAGAAACTAAGCACGAAGTTGGAGGGCCAACTTTAATTTTTACTGTGCATTTAAAAATAGATATAGTTCTTCTGCCGGTGCTAATGGTGCACATGGCCATGAATATATTAAAATGTTATTATCTAAGTCACAATTATAGACAAACACAATCTAACTAAACTAATAACACAAAAGCAATTGTACTGTTCATGTCTTATTGTGCACTTGAATTAAACATCCACAGCGCAGGGAGAAAAGGTAAGTGAACCGTTGAATTTAATAACCTGTAGATCCCCCTTTAGCAGCAATCAGCTTCACCAAACGTTTCTTGTAGCTGCAAATACGATTTGCACAACGATGAATAGGAATTTTGGACCATTCCTGCCTGCAAATGTGTTTTAGTTCATAAATATTTCTGGGATGCCTTGCAGGTACAGCTGTCCTCAGGTCATGCCACAGCATCTCGATAGAGTTTAGGTCAGGACTCTGACTTGGCTATTCCAATACACAAATCTTCTTCTACCATTCTTTAGTTGATCTACTTGTGTGCTTTGGGTCTGTATTATCCATGGCCGCGGGCCGTCGGGTTTACTCACCTTCTGAAGCCCGCAGCCATGGATCAGTGAGCGCTGGCTCACATCTCCATCCTAGGAGATGCCAGCGCTCACTTCCGCTCTGGTCCGCTGTGTCCCGTAGGGTGCGCACGCACATTCGTGCCTGATCTTAAAGGGCCAGCGTGAACATGTGAACAATCATCATCATCATCAAATATATTTGATTTCCTGGACTATAAGAAGGGCCCTGCCCTTCTGATACTTGCCTGAGCGTTGTTAGTGTATCCCAAGTCTGTCTTGCAAATGGTCCCTTAGTTTTCCCGTTCCAGTTGTTACCCGTGCCCTGTTATCTGTTCCTGTATCCCGTACTGTGTTCTTGTTCCTGTGCCTACTAGTGTTGGAGTCATGCTACTGCACCTGCTGTAGTTGGCCACATCCTGTGTCATCTGCCACGTCCAGTGCCATCTTCCACGTCCAGTGTGATCACCACGTCTGGCGTAATGGGCTGCACCTGCTGTCAACTGCCACGTCCAGTGCCATCCTCCTCGTCCAGTGTGATCCGCCACATCTGGTGCAACATGCTGCATCTGCTGTCATCTGCCACGTCTGGCATAACATGCTGCACCCACCTCCATCCGTGCCAAAGCCTCGGCCACTGTCCGGACAATTCAGGTACCCTAGTGCGGGACTTTGTATTGCTAGGGTGCTCTGTGTTTTGGCCAGCTGCCTCCCCGCAATGGTGGTGCGGGATAGTGGATTCACATACCCACAGACCATGACAGGGTCATTGTCTTGTTGCATCACCTGACGTCTCTTCAGCTTGAGGTCATGGACAGCTTACATTCTCCTGTAAAATGTTTTGATACACCTTTGAATATAATGTTTCTTTTATAATTGCAAGGTGTTTAGGCCATGAGGCAGCAAAGATGTTTCCTCCACTGTGCTTCATATTTAGGAGGAGGCTTTCATGTTAGTGTGCAGTGTTCTTTCTCCTCCAAACATAATGTTGTGCATTTGTGCTAAAAAATTTCACTTTTTTTCTCATCTATCCATAGTAGACTTTCCTAGAAGAATTGTGGGACATCCAGGTGGTCTCAGGCAAACTTCAAAGAACACCAATTTTGTTCAGTGTTTTTTTAATAGTGGACACATGAACACAGGTTTTTGCTATTACCCTTAGTTTCTTTCTCATTCTAAATTGCCGTTGTGATCTTGGAGTGATTTTAACAAGATACCAACTCTTAGGTAGAATAGCAACAGTCCTGATTTTTCTCTATTCGTAGACAATGTCTAATAGTGGATTGATGTACACCCAGGATTTTAGCAAGTTTTTTGTATCTCTTTCAAGCTACATGCGTCTCTATAACACATCTTCTGAGGTCTTCTGAAAGTTGTTTGCCTTGAGGCATAGTTCACACTAACTTATCTTTCTTGAGAAGAAAGATTTGTTAGTAACCAGGCTTTGTGTGCCTTTATTTAATGGGTAAAACACCTGTGAAACCCACTCTTCCAATCTCATGTCCTTAATTGAAACAGCTTTTGCCAATTAGCTATTGGAGAAGTCATTAACACAGAGGTTCACTTACTTTTCCTCCCTGCACTGTAAATGTTTACACAATGTGCTCAATAAAAGACATTTACAGCACAACTGTTTCTGCATTATAAATTTAGTTTTATTGTGTTTGTTTATAATTGTGACTTAGATAACAATCAGAACTATTTTTATTAGTAATGAATGCAGAAATCCAGGTAGCTCCAAATGGTTAAGTTACTTTTTCTTGCAACTGTAGTCCTTTCTTACTTTCCAATCCAGCTTTACAGTCATAACAAGCTGAGAAAAAGGAGTCTTCTCAACTATATTGCCATTCTACTGCATAGGCTCTGTAGCTACTGCCATACAGCCCCCTGTAGATACTGCCAAACAACCCCCCCACTGTAGATAGTGCCATACAGCCCCCCATAGATAGCGCTATACAGCCCCCTAGAGATAGTGCCATACAGCCCTCACTGTAGATACTACCGTACAGCCACCCACGCCCCCAAATAAATAAAACAATAAAACGTTATACTCACATAGCTTCTACACAAACCTCGTCAACGCCGACGGGATCCTTGTGTAGACCGGCGTGATACAGTGACTTCATCATGCTGGCCTGTCATCATGAAGTTAGACTGTGCCACTAGACACCGGTCCCCCGCCAGCCCAATAAATATCTATTAAAATATCATAATCAGCGCGCCAGGGGACCAGAATGTATATTAGCAGTAGACTGACATACTGCAGTGAGTACACAGCTAGTAATTTTCGGTCCCCACATAACCCCTTTAACCCCTCCCCCTCTTCAAACATTGATTGGGCATTGCTGAATTTTTGTCTCTTTTTTTTAAATTTGACATTCTAATGGATAGCTCACCAGACACACTGGGGGAAAATTCTGCCATAACTGCACTGAATGGAATAACAATTGTACTAAATGTCTTACATTAATAAAGTGTTATCCAGTTTTATCCACACAAACAACAATGGGGCAGATTTACTAATGCTGTCTAAGGATTAAACACTGTAAACTTAGACCAGTACTCAGAAGATGCCCCAAATTTATCACAGTGGTGCATGCTGTATAATAAATTTGGCTAGACATCTTGCTAGACATGCTCGACACTGTTCTGTTCATTATACCATGTCTTGGTTGGCCTAGTTTATGACTTTTTTGTGCCAAATGTTGGTGTATTTTGGTGCATTTTAATCTATGCCCCATTTTCTAGACACTCTCGAAAAGTGTCTACTGAGATACAAATATCTGTCCTTTTTGGCACATTTGCTACATAAATATGTCTTAAACTTGATGTGTTCCATTTTGGCGCATTTTACCGCAAGGTCTAGGCGAAATACGTTAGCAATTCTGCCCCAATGTCTGTTTGTGTCTTGGGCACCGGCTTTCAGTACCCCCATTGTTACACATTTATTTTGAGCTTCAGGCTTGTATCACATGAGTTAAATACACAAATATGGATCTATGATGCTGTTAGATCAAGTCATTACATCTGTGGTAGGGCAAGGATTTGTCTAAAGATTTTTTGAACTATTGCAACTTATTTTGTATTGCCCCAGTGCATACAAATTAATTATATATAATAAAAATAAATCAACTTTGGAAGTTATCTTGATTAAATGTACCCGACCATTTTGCACATACAGTCCCTATGCAGGAGTATGGGGGGGGATTAATGAAACATTCTATGACAGTTTCCTAGCATAGAAAAGTATATCCCATTTATACGCCGCCTCTGGCACTTAAAAACGTGGGCGGGGTTAGCCGGAGGGTTCAGGGCAACTGCGGCCCATCAAATTTACTATGATTTATGCCAGACATTGGCAAAAATTATAGTGCAAATCTGGCGTAGATTTGACTTTCTGGCGCACGAATGACCAAAGTTGTGCCTAATTTATTAATAATTTTCCACCAAAGCTTTTTAGATTAAGTATGAAACGCCAGTCTAAATAAATCCCCCCCATGTGTTTTCATTGTTACAGACTAAAATCATTCTATGTAATCTGATTGTTCAGTCATGTGTTTCTCCCTTCAACCTGCTCCTTTCCTACTGTCTGTAGATTAATAAAAAAAACTGTTTTAGAGAAATCTCTGGCCATGTGGTCGACCTGTGTAAGTGAATGACATAACCTTTATGATTTGGAAACCATGCAGAAAGCCTACAGTAGACGTTATACTTCTAATGCTTGTGAGAATAATCATAATATAAAATTACAGTATACCAAAGAGTCAGAATCAAACAATGTACTAGATCTGTACCTACTTTGCCTCTAAACAAAACATTGCTATCTTGCACACTGCCTTAAAAGGATTTGTCTCTCAATGACAACCCCTTCTGAAAATTAAGCCCGCCCAGTGATCACCTGATCGGCGAGGGTTCAGCTTCTGAATCCTCCGGTTATTATCTGTTATCACCAAGTAAATTTTCAGGCAGCCATACTTTTCCTCTGCAGTGGTAATTCATGTAATACATGTCTAGATGGAATAATCCCTTTAACGCAGCTTCGTATACATTTACTCACTTTAATTATAGCCTAAATTCTGCATGTCAGAGCTGCTCTGAGGTAAATCTGTAGGGATTCTTGGCTAACAGCAGATTTACTTGGTCCTCACTTGTACGGCCTGATTGAGACGAGCGTTGTATACGTCCATGTGCTGTCTGCTAAAAAAACGTGCACGGGCCAATGTCCATGATTTTTCACGCAGCGTGTTTCCGTTGCGTGAAACTCACTGCATGTCCTATTCTGGTCTGTTTTTGTGGACTACGTCATCAATTGAAGTCCATGGGTGCACGTAATCCGTGTGCTGTCCCTGTTTCACGCACCACTTGCTAAAGAAATGCTCAAAAAAATAATAATAAAAAAAAAAATGTGCACCACAATTAAAAACTGATTGCCACATTGAACGCACTCTGATGGCACATGGAACTGAAAAGCATTAAATACGGTTCAATTCTTCTGGACGCAAAACGGACACTCTCGTCTGAATCAGGCTTTAGGCTGTAGGTGTTTGACATGTAACATTAGATAATGTCCAGAACCAAATATCAATAATAAGGTATTTTTTGTATGCAGTGTTGGCTTCTACAGTTTTGCGTATGACAGGATGGGATATTTCCATTTAACCCTTAGGCTAGGCCGCCGCCATTACACGGGGGCCTAGTCTAAGTCCTGCACGGGTGTTCTGTGCAGGCTGGGGCCGGGGCTCGGCTGCCTGATAACAGCCGGGCACCTGCTACAACGCCAGCGATTGAAGTTTACTTAGATCGCAGCCATTTAACCCGTTAAATGCCGCGATCAATAGCGACCGTGGCATTTAACTTGTTTACAGAGGGAGGGAGCTCCCTCTGTCATCCATCCGCGGCCCACAAATGCAATTGCGGGCCTCCGATGGGGTGTCATGGCAGCCGGGGGCCTGATAAATGCCCCCAGACCTGCCCTGGTCATATGCCTATTAGGATGTGCCAGAGGCACATCCTAATAGATTGCCTGTCAGAGTTACACTGACAGGCAATAATGCTCTGGTATACTAAGTATACGAAAGCATTATAGCAGCGATCTGAAGATTGCATAGTAAAGTCCCCTAGTGGGACAAAAAAAATATATGTGAAATAAAAATTATTAATAAAAATGACAGTAAAAAAATAAATAAAAGTACACATATATATTATCGCCGCGACCATAATGACTCAAACAATAAAGTTAATATGTAATTTAAACCGCAAGGTGAACACCGTAAAAAAAAATGCAAAAAACAATGGCAAAATTGCTATTTTTGTTCATTGCCCCCCAAAAAAGTCATAATAAAAGTTAATCAATAAGTCCGATGTACCCGAAAACAGTATCAATCGAAGCTACGTCTCGTCCCGCAAAAAACAAGCCCAACAAATCACTACATTGACGGAAAATGAAAAAATTACGGCTCTTGGAAAGCGACGATGCAAAAATAAATTATTTAAGATCAAAAGTGTTTTTATTGTGCAAAAGTCGAAAAACATAAAAAACCTATACATATATGGTATCGTTGTAATCATACCGACCCATAGAATAAAGGTGATGTGTTATTTACACAGCACAGTGGACGGCGTCAATTTAAAACGCATAGAACAATGGTAGAATTTCAGAGTTTTTTTCTATTCCCCCCCAAAAAAGTTAATAAAAGTTAATAAAAAAATTATATGTACCCCAAAAGGGTGCCATTAAAAAGTACAAGTCCTCATACAGCTATGTTGACCAAAAAATAAAAAAGTTAGAGCTCATTAAATGCGACTATAGAAACAAAAAAAATTGCTTGGTCATTAGGGCCTAAAAGATGCTGGTCACTAAGGGATTAAAGTAGTTTGTACCCCATGGATGTATATTTAGTCAACGTTAATCGAAGGTGCTCGTCCACACCCAATGGAATTGCTGCGTTTTTTCCCTACTGATAGTTTGGGACGGTATTCTCGCGTCATTTCAAGAAGTCACGTGCATGCGCCATTGACCCAGGTCATGATTTGTCTAGGATGTAACACATGTCCTCGCACAACTCCCTATTTAAAGTTTGACTTGAACACACTGTCATTACCCCTTGATAAAGCTACATGCAAAACGAGTGCCGAGGGGCTTCTTCGAGCCACTTTACTACATTTCTTTTTATGGGTAAGGTACTTTGCTTTTGATACTTTGATGGGAATCTGTCCGCTATCACCTTCAGTTGGAGAACTGCACAATTGGCAGATCCTTCTAGATTTCTCCACCTAGATGTAACTGTGTTTTTCACACATTAGCATATACCTCCTTTTTTTGTGGATATGCCATTCATAACTCTGCTTTGTATATTTAATAGTAGCATGAACAATCTATTGACATGTAACAGGCTATCCACTTGTCCCTGAGAGGGCATTGTTTGATATTGATAGGGCATTGTTTGATATTGATTTGTTACAATTGTTAACATTTCCTCTTCAACTTTGTGTGATCCTGTTGCATCAGTAATGCTATCATTTGGGTTACCTGTATCTTTTATAGTGGCTCATATACAGTCAAATCCAGTTTTGGATCCTCTGTATTTTAATATATTTATATTGTCTATTTACCCAATAAAGATCCATTTTCATACCATAATAGTGTATATGACTCCTGGTTCTCTTTTGTGTATATGTTTATATTTTTGGAGATTCTATTCCTTGAATTTTGGAGGTGTTATGTTGTTCTTAAGAAACACCTAGCCACTTTACCTAGTTGCCTTGTGAGACTAATGTTTATTAGAATACAGTAGCAGCATAGTGGATGAGATTTAAAAAATCCCATCCACACGCTGCGTAAAAATTCCGAGCTGAAATAGACCTGTGGTGCGTAATTTTCGGAACGCAGCATGTCGAATCCTGCTGCGGAAAATGGACAGAATTGCTGCGTTTTTCAGAGATGTCACCATCTCCCAACATTGTGTGGGATGCGTTTTTGCCACAGTGGAAAGTCTGCAACTTTCAACGGAATTGCTGCAGAAATTTTCCGTTGTTTGTGGACAAGCCCTTAGATATTACAAATACTACTATTTATAAGGTGAGATAGACTTCTACTTCTCTAGTCAGCATTTACTCACATCTTAAAATTTCCTTTAACGAAATGCACAGTGAGATCAGTGTCTGAAAACTTGACCTTTTTACCCTTTTACACATTGTAATATTTCATTCGGGCATTTCTATTGCAGATAAATAAAAGTATTCTTGGTCTACAAACATTGATTGGGCATTACTGAATTTCTTTCTCTTGTCTTTCATTTGACATTCCTCCTATTGACACGGCTTGGTTTTAGAATTGATCAAAATTATGTATTTATATTTTACAGTAATAAACATGTCTGCTGTAATTCATATGTTGTTGTTTTGATCTATGCCTATATTTTGCTAGATATATATATTATTACACACACACACACACACACACACACACACACACACACACACACACACACACACACACACACACACACACACACATATATAGATAGATAGATAGATAGATAGATAGATAGATAGATAGATAGATAGATAGATAGATAGATATAATTTTCTTTTTCTTTTTTTTCCACTTACAACACTTGCATTTTCTTAAGCCAGTGATACACAAATCTGCTTGATATGTCTGTTTACTTTCATCCCTTTCATATCTTGGAAATGCATCATTAAATTGTAAATAGTTTTCTTTTAAACTTTCAAGTATGGCAAAGTTTTGCTATATCTTCCAGCACCTGCTGTTTATCATACTTATTTTTAGTTATTTAGTTACTTGCAGTATCCACAACATCAAGCATTCCTCAATAGTTTGCTACTGACATGTTACAGTTCAATGATTGATTAAGCTTTCCAGCTCTAAAATGAAAGCATACGGTTCCAATATGTTGTTTGAACAGGAACAGGAGTTTTCAAATCCACAGAACACAAGAGTGGTGTTTATTCCCTATGGCAAATATTGTGCAGTGCTTCTAAATTATAATACAGCAAAACATTCTCCCAGATGAGCCTTTATTCTTCCTCATCTTGAGGTTTCAAAAGTGATCCTTACCTTATTATAAATGTTTCTGCCTGGTTGATGGTGACTAGTTCAAATTCTGACTCTAGTGACTCGACAAGCTGGAGTTTTGAACAATTAATTGGTATAAGAAGAGACTGTAAAACTTACAAGCTTTGGTGTTCATTCACACTGATTTACCACGGCTCTCACAGACGTATAAATGCATGAATAAGTAGATATTATAGCGAGTCTGGGAGAAGAAAGATGCAGCCTTTCAGTTTTGCAAGGAAGAGACTTATCTTCTGTTTGTTCTTCGACAATTGCCAAAATTGCCTTACTTTATAAGTCTGTGATTCTTTTTCAAAAATACCATCAATAAGGGAAAAATTATAAATCACTTCTTTGGCAATTAAGGCCAAATGATTTCCTATGACTTCCAATGATTACCGTGCCATCAGATTACTGTGATATAAAGAGCTAATGCTAATCAATATTAAAGAGCAAATCTGCAGAGTGAAAAATGTTTCTATTCATATTGAATTTAACTTATTAGATCCCTTTTTAATCGGTCCAGGACCAGTCACCATTTCGCCATTTTTTAGCACGCGTTAGTTTACCGGTTGTAAAGGTATTTATTTGTTTAGTAGGGATGTAACTTTTGTTATTTTTCGTGACCAATGCAGTCTGTACAGCCCCAGTGACAGGCCTGTTATAGTGACTATTGTCACTATTAGGGCTGTGCTGGGTCTAGTTAGACACAGCAGCAGCCTCCTACTACCAGCATCCCTGCGATCATGTGACCATTTACATGACCAATGGGACCGATTGAGGAAGCGGCGCTGCTGCCTATATTCTATACACAGCGTTTATTGAGTGCTTTGTACGCTAGTACAGATAAGATAAAAGTGGTGAAAACCACTTCAGTCTTCTTTCCGGGGTCCCTGGCAGTCTCGGACTGCCGGACATCTGACATTTAGCTGACCAATCGCTCGGGCAGCAAGCTTACACTATATATATATATATATACATATATATATATATATATATATATATATATATACATATATATATATATATACATATATATATATATATATATATACATATATATATATATATATATATATATATATACGTATATATATATATATATATATATACATATATATATATATATATATATATATATATATATATTGATGGTGGTCCTCAACCGGTTAACACAGTATTCACACTCTTTGCAGTAGGCAAACTTTTATGAGTTAAAAGTGATATTACATTTTGGGCAAATTAAGGTTAGTCATTGTATTGGGACAAGTTATCCAATTTTCCAATATAGTTTACATATAAATTCCTCATTGTTTTGTAATTCTCTGCTTGCTGTCAGTCAATAGGACCTTCATTATTTAGTTAAAGGGGATAAAAATCTGCCCTAGTCTTGTGATGGACACCAGGGCCACAGATATAGGGAGTGCTGAAGTAGCAGACACACCCTTGTGCCTATAGTGGGGGTCTAAAGTGCCCTGTGCCACATAAGAAGACAACAGTAATATAAAAGGGTGGGGCGACCAATTAAAGATGTTGCATTGCATTGCATTGGGGCCCATGAGTTTGAATTTACACCTCTAATGGTCATACAGGAACAGGACTGATGACTTTTAGAGTATGTGTTTCAGAGCTCTCTCTGAGCCGTGCACTTGTGTGTCCATCGCATTATTTATGCTGATCGTGGACTGTAGATAAAATCATATGGTCACTATTCTTATGCAGCAGGTTGATGTGAAGAGACTCAAGTTCTGGGTACTGGAGAAAGCAATGCTCTTTCTAAACATCAAATTCTAATTCTGAACGGCACCTCCATTCTTCATTTTATGGCGTCATGCACATGGCATAGTCATGTATAAGGAGCCTGTAAGGTAGGACACTGAGTCCTGGTACCTCCATATAATGGAGTCCTAGGCACTCCTTGTGCCTTAGTATGGTGCCTAAGTAAAGTACCACATTATGGAGACTCTGTAATATGGCATTCAATGGTACATGGCACAATTTTTTTCTGTTGTATTCCGAAACTTCATGTGCCTCTGTATAAAATGGGAGGCATATAGATGTACATTTAATCAATGGTCAATAACAACCGATTATTTTACAGATGTCATTGTTCTAGTGTAGTTTAGGAAATGAAAGCAGTAACATTACTGGATGCTACGAGGAATATTCTTAACATGATTTCTTTTTTTCTTTTTCACTAGTTATCTTAATTGTTAGCTTGAAGTGAGAAGTGAGCAAAACGTTGAAAATTTATTTTGCCGGTGTTTTATTAACATGATAATTTCCTATTAATGAGCTGATTTTGCCTCTTTTTCCATATTTATAAGCTACAAACACTTTTAAAGCTAAAATTTAAAAAAAAACCTGTTGCTTTATCTAATTTGAAACAACTTTTACATAGATTTTTCTTAATTTAAGACACAGCTTCTTTGTATCCTGTATATATGACAGCTCTATTGTTTCGTCAAAGCCGCTTCTTAGATGTAATCGCTATTAGCTGGATCCTGCGTATCAGAGACATACAGGACCAGCTTTCAGCCAAGCTGTCAGTGCAGTTGACATAACGGAATTGGATTTGACAAAACAATACAGCAAACACGGCAATGATTAGTCGACGAACGAGCAAACACTCGTTCATTGGCTGATCTGCTTATTTATGTGGCCAGTAAAATGGTTGCTAGTCAGCAGCGCATCTCCCTTTGTGTTGTAGGATGCATTAATGCACAAATTGACAGAAAAATAACAAATTTCCACTAGGTATAGACAAATTGGTTGTACGTTGTATGTACAATTTACACATTTTCAAAACTGGCCAGGTCGGTACAACCAGTTTCTAAAACAAATAATTTAGCATATGCCATGTACAGCATTCCACTCTTAGACTCAAATTGCATTAGGATTCTATTGAATTTTACCTAGTAAAGGGGGTTTTACACTGGACGATTATCGGGCAGAAGAGCGTTCTAGGATTGCTTGTTGCAAAGTGTAAACAGGGGAACGATCAGCAGATGAACGAGCAAACGCTCATTCATCTGCTGATCGTGTAGTTTTAAAAAGAGTGAAATATTATCGTGTTGGCAGCACATTTCCCTGTGTAAACAGGAAAACGTGCTGCCGACATGATAATAATGTATGGGAATGAGTGATCAGAGTAACGTCTGCTCATCCCCATCCATAGCTCAGTGTGACAGGAGCAAACGAGTGCCGATCAACAATATCTCGTTGATCAGAGATCGCTGCATCGGCAGCTTATCGGTCGGTGTAAAAGGCCCTTAAGTCTCCCTTGTGACTCAAAAAGTTGGCAATCATCCAGGTGTTTTTTTTTTCTAGAAATGAGATGAGCATTGATCCTACTTTTGGACATGATTGGTTTTCAACCTCCTTACTCTCGCTTAATACAATTTTCAGTTTCAGGATAATTTTCCATGGTTCCAAGTCTACTCCAGTTAGAGCAATTGGCCTGCTAGATGCCAACATCTTAGTTTCCAGGGAGATATACTATTATTGTAATCTTCAGGAATTATCTTTGATAACATAATTTTCAATTCAGAAAGGCTGTCCACAATCAAGTTTGGTCAAAGAGGAATCTAATTCACAATTAAATGTGGTCAATTGGTTGACTGAGTAACTGAGGAGAACAATATGCAATACCATCTGGAGATAAACTCAGTTTAAAAGCACTGTATATACAACTACATCATGTATCAGCATAATACCGGATTATTAGGGTGTCCGAACTATCAGCATTTGTATACAGAAATACTGTAGAAACTCCAGAAATCTAAGCATCATCAATATTTCATCAAAGTCCAGGATTCTACAAATCCAGCATCTGATGGTCCAGCACACTGGTCCAGAGCTGTTATTTCTGTTTTTGTTCATGTTTGATGAGCGAAATTCCCAAATTTTTAGGTGCTGTGCTATAGAAATTGTGCTGTTAAATGAATATATTTAATTGCACTCTTATTATTTTGTCATGTCAGTTTGAAATTTATCTTTCTGTATAGTTTACCTCTGCTACTATAGCGAAAAGGTCAATTTTACTAGTAGTAATGGTGGAAAATGTAATTAGGGCATGTTCAGACGTGGCAGAATTCTGCAGACACTGTCCGCATCAATGCCGCACATAATCTGCGTTACCGATTCCATTGCGCCTTTGCCTCAAATGTTAAGTAAAATGCAGCGGATTAGTCGTTGCGGATTCAGGTGAAGAGTACATCCTGCTCTCTTTTAAAACATTCCATCTCAGTCTGGCTATAGACCTCAAAACACATAGGTCCAGCCAGAATGATGAAATATCCTGTTCGCGAAAGCAATCCGCAACGCAACACACATAACATCTGCGGATTTCATTGCGTAATTTTGCAACTCCATTGAAGTCAATAGACAAATTAGGCCACAAGCATGCATCAAATCCACAACAGCCAGTGTATGCTGCGGACAACAAAGTCCGCACCGCAGCCTATGGCCCGCAGCGGAGTTGTCCGCAATATCTGCACGAAGATAACTAAAAAGGTGTGGAAACCAATGGACAGACTGTCTGCTGCGGATTTCCAGTGCAGACTGTCCGCAGCGGAATTCCTCAGCAATTCTGCCACGTGTGAACGTGCCCTTAGGCCCCATGCACACGACCGTGCTCGTAATTACGACTCGTAATTACGAGCATGGCCTGGCACGGCCGGCCACGGGCAGCCGGCCGTTATTCCGAGCCATGCTCCCATTATAAAGTATAGTAGCATGGCCCGTAAAAGAAAAAAATAGAACATGTTCTATCTTTTTCAACGGCACGGGCACCTTCCCGTGAGAAAACGGGAAGGTACCCATGGCCAACAGAAGTCTATGGGCCCATTATTTCGGGTCGTAATTATGACCCGTAATAACGGGTGTTTTTACGGTCGTTTGCATGAGGCCTTAGGCTTTTTGTGTATATGAAAGGAAACACGTAGAGATTACTACTATTACTGGTGAAGAAGCGATCGACTAAGGATTATCTAAGTAATAGTTACCAACCAGAATGAAAAGATTCATTTATACCACATTGCATTTTTTTTTTCCTGTTTATTTGTGTAGTTTGTACATGTCAAGGTTTTGAAAGGAAATACCAGGTATTATTTTTTTCTTTTTACTAGAGTTGGCTATTGGATAAACCACATAGGTATAGTGGGGCTTTATCTTTACCTTAACATTTTATACTTCCACTGAAACATTATCTATTTTAAAAAAAATGGCCCTGTTCTTCTATTGCAGTCCTAAGTCCTGAAATTCACAGAGTTTTCCAAAGTTAATGATAAATAAATAAATGACGGCATTTATAAATTATTTTACATATGCACCACTTTAGAAATTTGAACACGTTGTCATCTGGAATAATTAGCTTGTCACTTGCTCAAAAATTGCTGCATTGATTCAAAACATACCACGCAGATAACATAAAGCTGGCATGTTCAATTATAGATAGGAGATGACTTTTGACAAAGTTAAGCTTGCTAAATCTATATCTTGGTTTATCGAGATACGCCCCATATTAAGCCTGAAAAAATCCCAGCAACTACAAATATGTCTTCTAACAGCAGCTTGCTGGATACACTGGAAAAACATAAAAGCAACTACCGTAAAAACCATAAAAAAACTAAAAAGCCCCTGGAACACCTCAATATGTAGCATGTGACTCCGCAGCACATAGTTCATACAGGCAGCGACTCTGTGTTTTGCTGTATGGTGCCTCCTTGAGACACCGCTATCTCCCCTAGGACATCTCAGTATGTAGCATGTGTAGAAACATGCCCCTTTCTGTTTTCCATTTTAGTACATAAGGAAAACCTTTGTATTGCTCTGAATACATTTTCAGGGACAAAAAGGGACAGCATTGTATCATAGCAATAAAGCACCTATAGACTGCTATGTGACAGCCGTGTGCATAAAATCTTAGATTGGATTTCCTGTACATGACCCTCTTTATGTTATTCCATGGGGTTTCTATTGGTTATTTCTGTACATGGCACTCTTTATTTAATTCCATGGGTTTTATATAGGTTTTTCCTATACATGACCCTCTTTATGTTATTTATTATGTTTCCTATAGAGTTTTCCTATACATGACCCCCTTTATGTCATTTATTGGGTTTCCTATTGGGTTTTCCTGTACATGACCCTCTTTATGTCATTCCATGGGTTTTATATAGGTTTTTCCTATACATGACCCCTTTTATGTCATTTATTGAGTTTATGTGCTGGGTAAGTGTCTGGCATTGTGTGAGATACATTTCTAGAGTTAAAGTGAATCAAAACAGATAAAAACTATTGTGACAGCATTTATACTGTATTAACTTGGATTTATTTTCATGACAGATATCTGATCCAGTTTCAGAGAAAATGATGGTGGATAGTAACCACAGACCATTTCCACATACTTTTCACACACACACACACACACACACACACACACACACACACACACACACACACACACACACACACACACACACACACACACACACACACACACACTCACTCTTTGTGGATAAAGTATTGGGACAAACCTATTAATCATTAAATTCTGGTGTTTCATTAAGTCCCATTGCCCCAGGTGTATAAATTCCGGCACCTAGCCATGCAGTCTGCCTTTGCGAACATTTGTAACATAATGGGTTGTTATAAAGAGCTCACTGAATTTGAGCGTGGCACTGTAATATGATGCCACTGCTGCCACAAGTCAGTTCATGAAATTTATTTCCTCCATAATATTCTACGAATATGAGTGATATTATTGTAAAGTGGAAGCAACTCAGTCACGAAGTGACAGACCAAGTACAGTTACAGAGCAGGATCGCCAAATGCAGTGGCACAATGTGCATAAAATTCACCAACGCTCTGCTGACTCAATAACTTCAGAGTTCCAAACCTCCTCTGGCATTAACATCTGCACAAAAACTGTGCACCGGGAGGTTTATGGCATGCGTTCAGTGGCCTAACTATAGGGGTCGCAGCGGTCACAATTATCCCCCACACCACATCAATTAAAAGTTACTATAGTAACTGGGGCCTATGTAATAAACTACATGGGCCCCTGTTACTATAGTAACTGACAGTATTTACCCCCCCCCAATATTTCCGGAGAGCAGCAGAGGTTCTGACGTCACAACGCAGTGCATGACGTCATGACGCTATGCACTGCGCACAACATCCCGACCCAGATGGAGTCAGGAACTCCGCTGCGGCCGAAGAGTAGGGTAAGTTTAATATTACTGTCTGCTGAAGCCGATGGGTCGGGGTCCAACTCCCGGGACCCCCGCCAATCAGCTGTTTCGAAGGGGGTGCAGCCACTTGCAGTGATGAGGGGCAGGAGGTGTCAACTGCTAGATGGAGGGAGGGTGGAGTGAGGATTTTGGTACGTTTGAGTGATGAGGTTTGGTTAATGTTCTTCGTAGGCTTCAGTCTGCTGTTGATAAAAATAGAGTAATTTTTAAAAGAGCTTTCAAACTGTAACCTTAGACCACTAGGTACCATTTTTTTCTTGTAGATATAGTTTGAGAAAACCGCATCAAGGTGATGTTGTATTTCTTCCTTCATTAGATTTTTAAGTTCGTGAAAGAGGTCTAGTAGTGACCTTGTGTCGATACCTTTAGTTGTTCCTGTGTTTTGATCATCCATATGTAAATTTTTGGGTGAGAGGACCGTTGATGTGCTGTGTGCCACCAACTTCTCTCGTTGTTGGATCCGATGAGGACAATAATCCATGTTTCGAGCTTGTCAGTAGTAGATTAAGTTCTCCTATTTGCAGCTGTTCTCGGGAACCTAAAGTTGGTCCCGGTATTGCCACACCTGGCTAAGTGAGAACAAAGAGAACAAATAAGCGCTACATAGGGTGAGTACATCAGGTTAAGAATGGCTTTCTTTATTGAGCATAATAACTGGAGGCTCATTTTAAGTGGTTGTGCATGAATAGGCACAACATTATTGCGGAGCCAGATGGTTAGCAAGGATGCCGCAGGTGGCGTAATCCCTAGAACGTCAGGTGCCAACCTCGCCGGGGAGTAGATGCAGGTAGATAAAAACAATGGGAACCAGGTAGGATCCACTGTAAAAAAGTGACACCATCCAGGCGCAATACTTTCATGAGTCAATCAGGTTTTTGGTAAAAGCTAATTTATTGTATATAAACAATAGAGCAAAATGAAGAGTACATAATAAAAAATAAGAGTCTCTTAAAATACAACACGTTTCAGGGAAACAGAACCCCTTTATCAAAGGAGCATGAGACTATGGCGTGTATAGTGAAGCTGACCAGTGTGTTTAAATAAGCAATTGAAATTGGCGCCAGGGCCTCCTGGTTCAGTTGTGTAAGTTTATAATTTGGACTGGGAGAGATAAGGGGAGGGCGGGGGGAAGAGAGTTGAGGGTATTATAGCGGCTCTTATGTGTGAGCCTGAGATGTAATCCCGGCAAAGTTGCGGGGGGAGAAAATGGGGGAGGGGTTACAGGGTCCCCGGTCTGATGGACAGTGGGGACATAAACAGGGTGGTAGCATAGTGGAGTGGGTGAGGAGATCAGCTACATGGTGCTGAACCTCCTCACGGTGAAACAGCATTTTTGTCCAGTTGATATGCAACAGAATGAAGCTTAGCGGCCGCGCATTAACCTGCCAAGCACTGGTGTTGGCCATGTCACAGGGTTGCTAGGTGACCGGCTGAAACTAGAATATTTATTTTATTCTATCTGTAATGATGGGGGTAGGGAAACGGACAAGTGAGCCCTAATCTACCCGCCACTCTGTCCCTGCCTACTTGCAACGACCCGCCCTAGGCGACGGGGTACAACTGGGCGGCGGTCCCTACGCTCAGTAAGTGCACGAGACAAACAGACAAGGGAACACAAAGCAAAGGGAAAGGGGCAGTTGCCCACGGCAACACCGTGAGCAACAAGAGTGGTGAACGAGCCGAGTCAAACCAGGAGTGCACGAGGTACCAAACGCAGAGTAGGAGAGTAGTCAGTAAGCCAGGGTCAGTATGGAGCAGGATCAAATAGTTAGAAGCTGTAGATGGGCCAGGAAACCACACGAGAAGAATCACAAGCAAAGGAGGAACAGGAAAGGCAGGTATAAATAGACAGAGGGCTAGCTCCATCTGGCCAGGCTGCGATAGGTTCTCCCACTCCTAAGCCTGCCATCGTGAGTGGTGGAAGATGGAGTCAGTCTCAGAGACATAGACTCAGGTGCAGACTGATTACCTATGGGCGTATACACAGAAGTTGTGCCTGGCAGATCCTTTACAGTACCCCCCCTTTTATGAGGGGCCACCGGACCCTTTCTAAGTGGACCTGGTTTATTGGGGAAACGAAGGTGGAACTTCCTGACCAATACCCCAGCGTGAACATCCCGGGCGGGTACCCAAGTCCTCTCCTCAGGCCCGTATCCTCTCCAATGGACCAGGTACTGGAGGGAGCCTTGGACCATCTTGCTGTCCACAATCTTGGCCACCTCGAATTCCACCCCCTCAGGGGTGAGAACGGGAACAGGAGGTTTCCTCGAGGGAGCCAAGGACGGGGAGCAGCGTTTAAGGAGGGAGGCATGAAACACGTTGTGTATTCGAAAAGATGGGGGCAACTCCAGTCGGAAGGAGACAGGATTGAGGACTTCAATGACCTTATACGGCCCAATAAACCGGGGAGCAAACTTCTTGGACGGGACCTTAAGGCGCAAGTTCCTAGACAATAACCACACCAGATCCCCGACCATAAACAAGGGGTTAGCAGAACGTCTTCTATCAGCCTGAGTTTTTTGTACGCTCTGGGACGCCTCTAGGTTCTTCTGAACCTGGGCCCAGACTGTGCACAGTTCCCGATGAACGACCTCTACCTCGGGATTGTTGGAACTACAGGTGAAACGGAGGAGAACCGTGGATTACACCCAAAATTACAGAAAAAGGGGGAGACCCCTGACGAGTTAATGACTCGGTTATTAAGGGAAAATTCGGCGAGGGGAATGAATGAGACCCAATCATATTGACAGTCAGAGATAAAACACCTTAAATATTGTTCTAGAGATTGATTAGTCCTCTCAGTTTGGCCATTAGTTTCAGGATGGAAAGCAGAGGAGAAGGACAAATCAATCTCCAACTTTTTACAGAAGGCTCTCCAAAACAATGAAACAAATTATACCCCTCTGTCCGAAACAATATTGACAGGAACCCCATGGAGACGCAGGATGTGTTTGACAAACAAGGTAGCTAACGTCTTGGCGTTGGGTAGTTTCTTGAGGGGCACAAAGTGGCACATCTTACTGAAGCGGTCTACTACCACCCACACCACCGACTTGCCTAGAGATGGAGGCAAATCGGTGATAAAATCCATGGAGATATGGGTTCAAGGTCTCTGGGGAATGGGCAAAGAACGTAGTAAGCCCGCTGGTCGGGACCTGGGAGTCTTGGACCTAGCACAAACCTCACAAGCAGCGATGTAGGCCTTAACGTCTTTAGGCAACCCAGGCCACCAATAGTTTCTGGCAATGAGGTGTTTGGTACCCAGGATGCCTGGATGACCAGATAGTGCGGAGTCATGATTTTCCCTAAGTACCCTTAGCCGGTATTGCAGGGGAACAAACAGCTTGTCCTCAGGAAGGTTCCCGGGAGCTGAACCTTGATCAGCCGCAATTTCAGAGACTAAATCAGAATCAATAGAAGAAATGATTATACCAGGAGGCAAAATACAAGCAGGATCTTCCTCCGAAGGAGGACTGGCCATGAAGCTACGCGACAGTGCATCGGCCTTAATATTTTTAGACCCAGCCCTATAGGTAACCAAAAAGTTGAATCTGGTAAAAAATAGCGCCCATCGAGCTTGTCTCGGGTTTAGCCTCTGGGCAGATTCTAGGAAAACCATATTCTTGTGGTCGGTAAGGACCGTTACCTGGTGCCTAGCCCCCTCCAGGAAGTGGCGCCACTCTTCAAATGCCCATTTAATGGCTAAGAGTTCGCGGTTGCCAATATCATAGTTACTCTCAGTGGGCGAAAACTTTCTGGAGAACTAGGCACAGGCACGGAGATGGGTAAGGGACCTGGTACCCTGGGACAAGACAGCCCCCACTCCCACCTCGGATGTGTCAACTTCCACGATAAATGGCTCCATTTGGTTGAGCTGAACCAGCACCGGGGCCGAGATAAAGCACTTCTTAAGGGCCTCAAAAGCCTGGACAGCCTCAGGAGGCCAGTGGAGGAGATCAGCACCTTTGCGAGTGAGGTCCGTAAGAGGCTTAGCGATGACCGAGAAGTTAGCAATAAATCTCTTTAATAATTAGCGAACCCCAAAAAACACTGTAACCCCTTCAGGGAGGCAGGTTGGACCCATTCCGCCACAGCCTGTACCTTGGCTGGGTCCATGCGGAATTCATGAGGAGTGAGGATTTGACCCAAAAATGGTATCTCCTGTACTCCAAACACACATTTTTCGGTTTTAGCAAACAGTTTGTTTTCCCGAAGGACCTGGAGCACCTTCCTGACATGCTCAATGTGGGAGGACCAGTCCTTGGAAAACACCAGTATGTCATCAAGGTACACTACAAGAAATACACCCAGGTAATCTCTTAAAATCTCATTTATGAAATTCTGGAATACCGCAGGAGCATTACACAACCCAAAGGGCATGACGAGGTATTCGAAATGACCTTCGGGCGTGTTAAACGCAGTCTTCCACTCATCCCCCTCTTTGATGCGGATAAGGTTATACGCCCCCCGTAGATCAAACTTAGAGAACCATTGGGCCCCCTGAACCTGATTAAAGAGATCAGGAATCAAAGGAAGGGGATACTGGTTCCTTACAGTGACCTTATTCAAGTTACGGTAGTCAATGCATGGCCTAAGACCACCATCCCTCTTCCCTACGAAGAAGAAGCCAGCACCTACCGGAGAAGTAGAGGGACGAATGTAACCCTTGGCCAGGCATTCCTGGATATACTCTCTCATGGCTTCACGTTCGGGACAAGAAAGATTAAATATCCTACCCTTAGGAAGCTTAGCTCCTGGTACCAATTCGATGGCGCAATCGTATTCTCTATGAGGAGGTAACACCTCGGAGGCCTCCTTAGAGAAAACATCAGCAAAGTCCTGAACAAACTCAGGTAGCATAATCACCTCCTCTCGGGGAGAAATAGAATTAACAGAAAAACATGACATCAAGCATTCATTACCCCATTTGGTAAGCTCCCCAGTGTTCCAGTCAAACGTGGGATTATGCAACTGCAACCAGGGAAGGCCTAAAACCAAATCGGACGATAATCCCTGCATCAACAGTAAGGAGCACTGCTCCAAATGCATGAAGCCAACAAGGAGTTCAAAAACAGGGGTATGCTGTGTAAAATAACCATTAGCAAGAGGAGTGGAGTCGATACCCACTACCGGGACAGGTTTAGGCAAATCAATCAAAGGCATAGCTAGAGAAATAGCAAATTCCACAGACATGATATTAGCAGAAGACCCTGAATCAACGAAGGCACTGCCGGTAGCAGACCTACCACCAAAAGAGACTTGAAAGGGAAGCAAGATTTTATTACGTTTCATATTTACGGGAAATACCTGTGCGCCCAAGTGACCTCACCGATGATCACTTATGCGCGGAAGTTTTCCGGCTGCTTATTCTTACGCCTAGGACAGGTGTTCACTTGATGCTTGTCATCCCCACAATAGAAGCAGAGACCATTCTTCCTGCGGAACTCTCTACGTTGACGGGGGGACACGGAGGCCCCGAGTTGCATAGGTACCTCAGAGTTTTCCGTGGAAGAGCGAAGCAACGGGACCTCGGGAGGCATCATGGGGGAGTCAGAGGGGAAAACACAAAAACGTTCAAGCTGTCGTTCCCTGAGACGTCGGTCAAGTCCTACCGCTAAAGCCATAACCTGGTCTAGGGAGTCAGAAAAGGGATAGCTAACTAGCAGGTCTTTCAGGGCGTTCGACAGACCCAACCTAAACTGGCACCTTAAGGCAGGGTCATTCCACCGAGAAGCTACGCACCACTTCCTAAAGTCAGAGCAATACTCCTCCACAGGTCTCTTACCTTGACGTAAGGTCACCAGCTGACTTTCGGCAAAGGCAGTCCTGTCAGTCTCGTCATAAATGAGTCAGAGAGCAGAAAAGAAACGATCAACGGAGGAAAGTTCAGGGGCGTCAGGAGCCAAGGAGAAGGCCCACTCTTGGGGCCCTTCCTGGAGCCGGGACATAATTATACCCACCCGTTGGCTCTCAGAATCTGAGGAGTGAGGCTTTAAGCGAAAGTAGAGCCTACAACTCTCCCGAAAGGAGAAAAAAGTCCTCCGGTCCCCTGAGAACCGGTCAGGCAACTTGAGGTGGGGTTCAAGAGGTGAGGTGAGGGTCACTACCATGGTAGCGTCAGGCTGGTTGACCCTCTGAGCCAGGGCCTGGACCTGTAGGGAGAGACCCTGCATTTGCTGGGCCAGGGTCTCAAGGGGGCCCATAGTAGTGTCAGGGAGCAGGGTAGACTAGGTATATGGGCTTGTGATTATGTAATGATGGGGGTAGGGAAACAGACAAGTGAGCCCTAATCTACCCGCCACTCTGTCCCTGCCTACTTGCAACGACCCAACCTAGGCGACGGGGTACAACTGGGCGGCGGTCCCTACGCTCAGTAAGTGCACGAGACAAACAGACAAGGGAACACAAAGCAAAGGGAAAGGGGCAGTTGCCCATGGCAACACCGTGAGCAACAAGAGTGGTGAACGAGCTGAGTCAAACCAGGAGTGCACGAGGTACCAAACGCAGAGCAGGAGAGTAGTCAGTAAGCCAGGTTCAGTATGGAGCAGGATCAAATAGTTAGAAGCTGTAGCTGGGCCAGGAAACCACACGAGAAGAATCACAAGCAAAGGAGGAACAGGAAAGGCAGGTATAAATAGACAGAGGGCGGAAGCTAGCTCCGTCTGGCCAGGCTGCGATAGGTTCTCCCACTCCTAAGCCTGCCATCGTGAGTGGTGGAAGATGGAGTCAGTCTCAGAGACATAGACTCAGGTGCAGACTGATTACCTATGGGCGTATACACAGAAGTTGTGCCTGGCAGATCCTTTACACTATCCCAGGAAATGTATGATTGTAAATTTGACTCTAATCATCGATATTGACAATCAAGAGACAAAAGTAGCCTTGCTCACAAGAGCTTACAATCTAAGAGGGCCTATGACATATTTGGAATTTTTGGGCATTGCCCTTTAGATGATTTTATCATGCTGCCAATTTTAAAAATGGTCAAATGTAAACAGAACACTTTTGTAGTCATTAAAGATGTGCAAATTTCCCAAAAATAGTTTTGGCCCGAAATAAATATCACGAGTGAATCACAAGTGCCTCAATCTCCCTTTGACTCTCTGAAGTCTTCTAGGTCAGTATCCAAATTGGGACAGTTGCGATTCCACCCCTAAAATGAAAAAAACAAACAAATACAATACTCATTGCCACTAGTCATTTGTAGTGACACCTGTGATTGGCTGCAGCGAACACAAGTGACAGATCATCTCAGGAGGCTGGCAGGGACGCATTGCTATGGAAGACTGGGAAGGTGGGGAGAATGTTTTTGTTTTTTCCTCTTTTTTTCTATAATCTGTAAAATGTGGCCGGATTTGTTTGCTACGAATCCAAAACATTTGGAAAAATTTAGACCGATTTTGATCTGTGCCTGATCGGTTTGTTCATCTCTAGTAGTAATTAATTTGATGGTAAAGAAGTTTTTTTACTAAAGCACATGTCCATTACTTATCCGTATGTTAGGTTTCAAGAGTATTAGGGAGTCGAGGCAAACTCTTGTTTCTGTGTTGCCTAGGTCAGTGAAGGAAAGGTGGTACCACCAAATTTGAAGGGAAACTTTTAGAGTGAGGAGAAATTACAGAATTAAAAAAGGTTAATTTTAATTACTGATTATTTATTTATTGTAATCTTTATGTTTAAGTAGAAAAATAAGAATTGTTTGGCATTTGACAAGTGCTTTTTTATGCACTTTTACATCATGTTTAGCTAAGGCTTCGTTCACAGCTGCGTCGGGACTCTGTTCATGGGTTCCATTGGAGCTTTCCGTCAGGGGAACCCATAAAAGGAATCCAAACTGAAACCATAGCTTTCGTTTGCATCACCATTCATTTCAAAGGTAACGGATCCGGTGCAAATGGTTTCCGCTTGTCATCGTTGTTTAATCACTTTTAACATGAATAAAATAACCTTTCTGGCATTCTGGCAATATACATTCAGTTTCTCACAGTTATATTCATATGTTTGTGGCATATGTTGCATTGTGCAAATTTCGCTGTTCCTGACTGTTGTTTTTGCTAGGTATTTTGTTAAACACGTTTTATAGCATTTTTTTACACCGTCTAGAAGATATTGGTTTATTGATGTATTTTATTATTCCCATGACAGTTTTAAATTCTTAAACAACTAGTCCATTACAAGCATTTGGTTGAGCCTTTGTTTATAAGATTTAAGATTTCAAAGTGCAGATAGAGTGGCTCCAAGTAACTAGAATAATTGTTACACTGCTAATGTGCTGTCAAAATACTTATTTGCATTTGTAATGCATATATCTTTGCGATGATAAAACTGTTTGTAGAGAACGGAAATTATGTTTTTCCACTGCTAAATGTCTTTTGCTTTGGTGTGTGTCTTCTGTGCCCTGTAAAAATAAGAACATATTAATTTTACGCCAGCAACATAAATTCTCCTTTCTACTGGTCTGTGAATATTTGACTAAATGAGATATTTAGCGAAGTCTTGAAGTCTCAGATCCAGTGCAAATATCCCTACCATAGGCATCGTTAATAGTAATCCCATTGAAAGCAATTTATTTTATTTCTTTTGATTCTAGTGCACCTTTTAGCTTGCCTATAGTCCCAGTTTTATAGCAATTAGACTTTGATAAATAGCTGATTATATGCTTTATCTAATATCAGCCGTTACATTTTTGCATGTGTGCGAGTGATACCTCTAAATATTAGCAGAGCTTATTCTTTGATTAAGAAACCCAACATGAGCCAAGATTTTTTGTTTGAAGTCTGCAGTTATCTGCAGATGGCACAAGCTGCTTTGATACTGTTAGCACTCCAGATGTATTGCCAGTAGGATTTATGTTGCTGTGTGATACTGTGTATGTATACATATCTTCTTATGGAAGTCTGGAAGTGTATATGATTTCTTATTGACGCTGTGCACTTTATGTTACTTTTAATTTAAGGCATTTCTATAATATTGTTTGCAACGCTATATTTCAATATATTCTCAATGTTTGCGAGTATTCAATTAAATGCTTTTCATTGCATCATTTAACTACTTTTTATTTTTAACTCGGGTGACTAGATTATTAAATGGGATGGAAGGTGTTGCAAAAAAAGGCTAGAAAAATTGGACTTGTTCAGTTTGGAAAAAAGCCACCTGAGAGGTGATTTTATTAACATGTATAAACATACTGTATGTGTGGACAATACAAAGCACCAGCACATATTCTGTTCTTTTCATCAACTTTACAAAAAACATTCTTTGCGTGTGGGACAAAAGCATTTCAGACATCACTATAGGAAAGGGTTCTTTACAGTTAGAGTAGTCCAATTATGGAATGCCCTACCCCAAGAGGTAGTAATGGCGGATACTATGTCAGCATTTAAAAAAGGGCTAGATGCTTATTTCTGACGAATAGCATTGAGGGTTATAACTAATCCTGCAATGAAAGACTTGTTATTTATAGAGAAAGGTTGAACATGATGGATCTGTGTCCTTTTTCAACCTATGCAGCTATGTAACATTTTATATAGTAATGAATGAGTCTAAGAGATTTGCCTCTCCCTAAATGAGTCTAAAGTAAGGAGCTTTAGTAAAAATTTTGACTAAGCACTATTGTCATGCAATGAATGTTAGGTGCTAAATTATGTATTCTTACGATTAGAAATAAATAATGTGATGATGAAATGCTCACCTGGTGATGTCGTGCTGGGAGCACGACACCCCTGAAGATGTAGACTTAAGACTTAAGATGTAGACTTGAGATATCAGGGAAACTGCAAGCCACGGGTTGTGCCGGAAGCCAAACCTTGGACCGGTTCATAATTGGATAGTGGAGTAGTGAGAATCAAAACCAGTGAAGGTGATAAAACTCAGAAAAATTCCCCCTTGAAGCGGCGCTGGTTCCCTGGATCGTAGTTGGCTGTTAGTCCTTAGTGTTGCATAAGGTAGCAAACAAGGTTTGATGTATCAAAAGTCTTTAATGAAATATAGGCAACGTGTTTCGAATATTTTTGTGAAACTACACCTTTATATATTGAAAGCAAGACACTGCATGTTGAAAGAGTGAATTATATTTTTCTATATTATACGGAAGTCTGATGATCTAAATTCTATAAACAATATCCCTCAAAATAAATTTTTAGGTACATTATTGCCATGGTAAAATGAGTTATTCTTTGTATTGGATATACAGTATGAAGATGCGCCATTCTACATTTTAAAATTGTACTTAATGTATACATCGTTCATCGATAATATTAAACTCCATGCCTAATATTGTGTAGGTCCTTCTGCCACCATAATAGCTCTGACTCATCATGGCATGAACTCCACAAGACCGCTGAAGATGTTCAGTGGTATCTGAGTGGCACTAAGACGTTAGCAGTAGATCCTCTAAGTAATGTAAGTTGCAAGGTGAGCCTATATATATATATATATATATATATATATATATCGGACTTGTTTTTCCAGCACTTTCCACAGATGCTCGATCGGATTGAGATTTGGGGGAGTTTGAAGGCCAAGTCAACAATTTTTGCTTCTTGTCATGTACCTCAAACTATTCCTGATCATTTTTTTGCAGTGTGGCAGGGCGCATAATTTGGCTTAAAGAGGTCACTGCCATTAGAGAATTCCGTTGCCATGATTGGCTGTACTTGGTCTGCAACAATGCTTAGGTAGGTGGTATTTTCAAAGTATCACAATGCCTCCGCAGGTAAGCGACGGACATGTAACCATCCATCAACATAATGTAAAATAAACCGAGATTAATCAGACCAGGCCGCCTTCCTCCATTCGGATGCTTACATGCCTATTATAAGTGCTTCCTGCATGGACAGGAGTCAGCATAAGCACTTTGACCAGTCTGCGGATACGCAACCCTAAACGCAGCAAGTTCCAATGCACTGCATTCTGACACATTTCTGTCAAAGTCAACATTAATTTTTTCCAGCAAATTGTGCTACAGTAGATAATCTGTGGGATCGGAACAGACAGGCTAGTCTTTGCTCATCACACGCATTAATGAGCCTTGGGTGCTCATGACCCTTACTATTTTGCCTGTTGTCCTTCCTTGGACCATTTTTGGTAGGTACTAATCACTACATATCAGGAACACCCTACAAAACTGGCCTTTTTAGAGATGCTCTTAACAAGCCATCACAATTAGACTCTCACACACAAAGTCAGGAGAGGGTATCGCTAAAATGTTTACAGTGTATCAAAGGAGGTAACTGTCGCAAAGTAGCCAGCACAATCTTTCTCCCACAAAACAGTAAAACACTCTCAGAGGAGAGAGATCCTGCTGGGTTTTATAAACTTGTATTGTTTTCGATAATTTATTTCAGTGACCACTGTGACAGACTGTCACAGTGATCACGTTCCCAGAGACCACTTTCATTGGTCTCGGGGGTTTTCACTGTGTAAACGCTTATATAGTAACAGTGTGGTCACAGGGCTCTGCAACACTATCGAGTGCCGGCATGGATTAAAAGGACCGCAGTTTTAAAAGGAAGCTTCATAATCAGTTGCCTTTCGCAGTGACGTATATGATGAGAGTACAGCGGTAGGGAAGTGGCATATAACAGGTTAACATAAAAATATATCACGATTCCTCTTTTCTGTGTAGACTGGGACATGATTAGGAGAGCCATCTAATTATCATTAGAAGACAGGGGGTTTAATGACATGTGATACTTCAATTTAACTTCTGTAGGCTTAGATGAGGCACGGGAGCAACACTATACATACAGATAAGGCTTTGTAGAAAGCTCCCTGGTCTGAACTGTTTTCATCTATTAACACTTTCGGACCATTAAATGGTCAATAAATTTTCAACAAACTTTGCATAAATCAATAGTAGAAGCAATATATCTTGTTAGAGAAAAATGCCTCTTTCTTTACTTATTAGGCTCCTTTCCTCCCCTCCCAACTGTTCACTCACTCTGAATTTATTGCTTTTTCCGTTTCCTCAAGATGAGATAGACTATCATCACGCTGAGGGATCAGGTTTATTTATTTATTTCTGTTACTTATATAGTGCCAACATAATCCGCAGCGCTGTACAAAGGTTGTCCTCAATCACTGTCCCCATTGGGGTTCACAATCTGTTTTAATACAATGTAATTTTAACAATTGAAGATGCCACAATAAACACAAGTTGCCCTGAACCATTAAAGACATGTCATAGGTTAATACTTCTGTAGCTATTTAGCTTTATTAGAAGAAACAAGCAGGATAATCTTGAGATCTAACAAGCATAGACAGACAGAGGTGAATCTATAAGCCAGTAATAGTGGTGATGCTAAAGAGAGCAGACAGTTGTCCTTTTGACTATATCATTCTAACTGGGAGTTAATAAAAATAGAATCAATGAGTAGAACTAATTCTTCCTTTGTCTAATTCAATGTTTCTCCATTCAAGTCCTTATCAAGAAATATATCTATAGTCTGAGAGATAAATAATTAACCTATGCATAGGCATAGGTTAGTTTGGGATTTCCACATAATTTTCATGCTGTACTACTGTATGTGATAACCAATACTCTAAAGACCTCATGCACATTCCATTGCCACATGCATGGACCTTTATACTGCAAATTGTGGGTTATCGCCATCACAGAAAATGTGATCACTTTCTGATCGGCTGATTGGAGGGGTCTGACTGCCTGGGCCCTGCTAATCCTGAGATTGACATTTCATGCTACAAAGTCGTTTATAGTTTTGTCCTGCATAGAGGCGCTTTGGCCACTGGCTGTGCAGGGAGCTGCAATACAGCTTCATTTAAGTGGGGCCATGCTATTGTTCCAGGCAGGAGAAAACTTTTAACAGGACACAGCGCTAAAGCAGCAATGCGGCCTTTTCAGTCTCTTGATACTGTAGGTGGGGTCCCATTAGTCGAACCCCTACCGTTTAGAAAGTGATAGCATATGTTATCGATATTCCATCACTTTCAATTAAGACAATAACCCTTTAAAGGTCCATATCACAGACTCAGAAGGCACTGCATGTACTCCCAAATGATGTCTCCGTAGGGCTCTATATTTTCTCTTTGGAAAAAATTATTCAGCGGGAGAATATATCCTTAATATAGCATACAATATTGAATGGCAGAATTGTTTTCAAACAGATTCAAATGGAATTTAAGGGAATAAAAACAAAACATTTTTACGTTTCCATGAGACAGCCACAGAAAAAGTACTGCCCATAGATTTCTAGGGTGATGTATTTAAAGTTTGTGTGACACAGACCTTGAACGTGATTTATTATAAGGATATACTTCTTTACCTTTGTCCTTCATCTTTCATGAGCCTGTCAGCACAGTTGGGTTATATATATATATTTTTTTAAATGTATACAAAAAAGGATTCCAAACATATGCTTGCTTGGACATACAAAGTAAGTCCAAAGCAATATAAAATTAGACAGCTTATTAAAATGGGTGACATATTCTGTTTCTGAATGTGGTCATAGTACTCCAGCAATAACCCGACAGTAGAACAGGAAGATATTCCATACCACTATACTGTCAGCTCCATTAGTTGAGTGTTAATTTACCATGTGCTCTCTGCTGAACCACAGAGAGAACTGTGCAGCTGTTATATAGCTGCACAGTCCTCTCTGTCTCCTACTCTGTATAATCCGTATGATAAGTACAGGACAGGAAGATGGAACTGAAGCCTGAGATAGGCTCATCGTGTTCAGCTTCCTTTTACATCAGGGCATTGCCGGAGCCTGGCCTAGATACCCTCTGGACACCAGGTACTTAACCTTTAGGCCTCGTGCACACTTCTGACACAGTTTTCATGGCCGTTTGTGACGGATCCGTGTGCCCGTTTTAGCGGCCGTGTGCACTCACGTGTGCACTCCGTGTTTCCGTTTCCGAGCGCCGAGCATGGTACTGTCCAGGGTGCTGAAAGAGTTAATGGGCTGCACTGATCGGTGGTAACTCTTTCAGCACCCTGGACAGTACCATGCTCGGCGCTCGGAAAATACAATTTTAATGTACTAAAAAGAAAAAAATAAGTTCATACTTACATTCCTCCTGTCCGGCCTTCAGCGATGACGTTTCATCCATGTCGCCACTGCAGCCAATCACAGGCTGTAGTGGTGGTCACGCACGTCAGGATGACGTCAGAAGGCCGGCCTCCAGGGATGACGCTTCATCCCACGTGACCGCCTCTGCAGCCAATCACAGGCTGCAGCGGCCTCTGCAGCCAATCACAGGCTGCAGCGGCCTCTGCAGTCAATCACAGGCTGCCGCGTCAGAAAGGAAGGTCGGACTGGAGGAAGAAGAGGGACTCGTCACCAAGACAACGACCGGGTACGTATGAACTGCTTTTTATTTTATTTTTAATCAGCAGCCTCTTTTCTCTATCAGTGATTGATAGAGACAAGTGGCTGCCGATTAGAGTAATATTTCTGTAATGTATTTCTGCCCGCCCGGCCATTGCTAGGCAACGGCTACGTCACACACGGACGGCACACGGATGCCTTCCGTGTGCCTTCAGTTTTTTTGACGGCCCCATTGACTTGCATGGGTCTCACGGTCACGGAATCTCGGACCAAAGTAGGACGTGCTCTACTTTGGATCAGAACGGAGCAACGGGACCGTTAAAAAAACTGTGCATGGCCCCATTGAAAAAACGGCTAGCACCCTGAAGGAAAAAACTGAAGTGGGCATGGAGCCTTAGACCCCTAGGGATTTTAGAATAACTCCTCCTTCACTGTCCTAGAACACCATAGAAGTTCCCATTCACCACTTCACCGCCCTAGATCACTAGAGATTAAACCATGATATCTTGTTTACTGCCATAGATAAACAGTGAAGTCACCATTGACCCCCTTTACTACTTCAGACCTCCAGGGATGTTACTATTAATCTCTTTACAACCATACAACCACCCAGTATTATGGACTGGAGTATGTTTATATTATTTGAGTTTTGCATTACAATGTTTTGTGAATATTTTATGGGAATATTATTTAGATACTGCATATTATTTGGGCACCGTGTTGCGGTATTATATTTTTTTATTATTTTTGCACTATTTGGCATCCTTATGTGGGTACTATATGGTAATATTATTTGGCTACTGTATGGAGGTATGTTATTCCAGCATTTTCAGGCAAGAAATTATCAGTATTACGCAGGCACTGTATAAAAATAATATATTTTAAATTATATTACTTTATATTATAGTATGGCAGTAGCCCGGTATCAATATTTTGTTATTACATGTTTATGTATGGTATATTTTATATGCAGCATTTTAAATTAAAAAAAAATCTATAAAAATTGTGTGTTTTCCCTAATACTGGCCCTGTACTTAGCTTGAGGTCACGCTTACCTAAGTTTCAGGTTCCATTAAACAATCTCAAAATATTACAATACCAACTGAAATGCCCTCATACACATACACTTTATCACTACTGCATAAAAAGACTTAAAGGGTAACTGTTATTTCAACTAACATTCCATAAATCAATAGTACAAGTGTAGATAATAAATTTAGTATTATGTCTTATTACAGAAAAATGACTTTTTCCTCACTTAGTCTTCAGTGAAGGGTTATGTTCACTCAGGGTGGATATGCTGCGTAAAAGCACACAGCGTATGTGTCCTGGGCGCCGCAGAGAATTCCAACCAAATTGTGGTGCATTTTTTTAGTCCGTAATGTCTGCTGCGGAAAACTGCATGTATATAAAAAAACAAAACACATACTTACCCTCTGACGTCCTGCAGACCGGCCCCGTGGGATGACGTTTTATCCCATGTGACTGCTGCAGCGGGCACATGGGATGAAACGTCATTCCAGGAGGCCGGCCTGGATAAAGAAGCACTGAATTCTGGGTAAATGTAATAAAAAAAAATCTGAGTTGCATTTTTTGCGACAGAATCGCAGCTTTTCCACCATAAAAAAAACCCTGCAACATCTGCTATTTGTTGCAGGTTTTACCTCTCCATTAAATTCCATGGAGAAAACATGAAACAAAAAAGCAACAATTTCACAAATACAATTGACATGCTGCATATTAAAAAAAACGCACTGCAGTTCAAATTCTGAGCATTTTTTCCGCTCACTATTTAAGCAGTCTGTGGATGAGATTTGTTCAAATCTCATCCACTTAGCTGCTACTGTATAATGCTGTGGATTTTTCCGAAACGAAATCCGTTGTGGAAAATCCACAGTATTTAAGCTTTGTGTGAACTTACACAAGCATTGATGAAAACAAATTATCAGCTTCACTAAGGGATCAGGTTACAGCTGCTGCCAATAGATGCCTATAAAGAGGGGAGGGGGAGTAGGAGTTGGGAACTGATGCAGACATGGGGACAAGCAGAGATACACAGAGATGCTGCTGCTTCCATTTCGGCTACCTTACCACAGTGCAAATTTTACAGCAACACAGCTCATTACTTCCCTATAATGTCCTCTCTACGCTGCTGCTGCTTCTGTGTGTATGGGAAAGAGAGAGGGGAGCAGGATCTTCTCTTCTCTATGTGTGCGGTATATGGGTTACATCATGGCAGCTAGTCTCTGCCCCTTCAGGAAATGAGTTCAGGAACAACCGGCAATTAGATATGGTGCCTGCTGAGTGGGAAACTGCAGAAAAATAAAGGATACAAGTCATACAATGGTAAAAAAATATTGCTATTTCTCATGTATTCAGACAGAGCGGATTATTATGATAATTTACCTGAAGCGACAGTTACTTTTTAAATAAAACGTTATTTTTGTCTCCCCAACATTTTTCTTTTTTGTCGTATTAAGTTAATTTATATGTAAAGACATTTCACAATTTATACCATGTTGATAAATACCATTGGCCGGCACCCACTTTTGGCCAAGACTTTTGTTTGGGACTCCCCACTATCGTACTTATTCCCACTTCGCCTGACGTATGTCAACATTATTCGTAGTTAGATGCCAGTACTTTGTTCCATTCGAATAATAAGTCCCTGCGAAATCAAAAACAGTGATAATTGTGCAGGCTGGGAGGTGGCAGGCTCAAGGTATCCTGCTTATGTGCATCGATGAGGCATCCGTCAGTGGCCATCAGAGGCGTAGCTTAGGGTTTTGCACAGGGAGTGAAACACATCTGAGTGGGCCCAACCCAGTATAATGACCACTTAGTGGGCCCCACTCAGTATAATGCCCTTAATGCTGCCTCCACACAGAATAATGCCCCTATAGCTGCCCCCACACAGTATAATGCCTCTATAGTGCCTGCCTACACAGTAAAATGCACCTAAAGCTTCCCCTTCACAGTGTAATGCCCCTATAGTGCCTCCCTACACAGTATAATGCCACCATACAAAATAATGCCCCCATAGATGCCCTCACACAGTATAATGCCCCCATAGCTACCCTTACACATTATAATGCCCACCCATAGCTGCTCTTACACAGTATAATGCCCCCCATAGCTTCTCCCACACAGTATAATGCCCTCACACAGTATAATGCACCTAAATCTGCACCTTCACAGTGTAATACCCCTATAGTGCCTCCCTACACAGTATAATGCTACCATACAAAATAATGCCCCCATAGATGCCCTCACAAAGTATAATTCCCCCATAGCTGCCCCCTCACAGTATAATGCCCCCTTAGCTGCCCCCACACAGTATAATGCCCCCATAGCTGCCCCACACAGTATAATGCACCATAGCTGCCCCAACAAAGTATAATGCCCCATAGCTGGCCCCACACAGTATAATGCTGTTATGCCCCCATAGCTGCCCCACACATTATAATGCCTCCATAGCTGCCCCACCCAGTAAAATGCTCCTGTAGCTGCTCCCACACAGTATAATGCCCCCACACATTATAATGCCCCCACAGCTGCCCCTACACAGTATAATGCCCCCATAGCTGCCCCCACACATTATGATACCCCCATAGCTGCCCCCACACAGTATAAAGCCCTCAAAGCTGTCCCAACACATTATAATGCCCCTATAGCTTCCCCACACAGTATAATGCCCCCTTAGCTACCACCACACTTTATAATGCCCCCATAGCTGCCCCATAGAGTATAATGCCCTCATAGTTGCCCTCACACAGTATAATGCACCTAAATCTGCACCTTCACAGTGTAATGCCCCTATAGTGCCTCCCTACACAGTATAATGCTACCATAGCTGCCCCCACACAGCATAATGCCCCCATAGCTGCCCCCACACAGTATAATGCCCTTACACAGTATAATGTCCCTATAGCTGTCCCCACCGTGTAATGCCCCCACACACTATAATGCCTATAGCTGTCCCCACACAGTATAATGATCCCATAGCTTCCCCCACACCGTTTAATGCCCCCATATTTGCCCCCACACAGTCTAATGCCCCCATAGCTGCCCCAACATAATATAATGCTGCTACACAGTATAATGCCCCTATAGCTGCCCCCACATAGAATAATGCCCCTACAGCTGCCCCCACACATTATAATGCCCTCATAGCTGCCTGCACACAGTATAATACCGCAATAGCTGCCACCATTCACAGTATAATGCCCCCATAGTGCCTAATAGGAAAATTATAAAATAAATACTTACCTGTCCCCGTTCCCACGACGGGTGGAAGACATCCTTCCCTTTCTCCGGTCTGTGCTATGATTGACTCGGCGCAGACGGCTCATCGCATAGTGAATGATGCATTGAATTCAACTGTATCTGCGTCTTGAGGATGCAGATACATTTGGAACGGGACATCGGTGAGTGGTTCGCGACTCCCCGGAGGTCTTCACACGACCCCCCAGGGGGTCGAAACCCACAGTTTTGGAGACCCTGATCTATACTCACAATTGACTATTTAAATATGGTTCTCACTTTGTATTAACTTTGTTACAGTTATGACACAAACTTATAGTGCACCATTGCTATACAAAGTTAGTATTTCATTATTTGTGTGGATTAATTGTAAGAATACAGAACAGAATTCTAAAGAAAAAAAATTTGCTGAGAATAATGCACATTTCCCAAAAAATCCTCAAATACTAAGGAGAACAAACTTACATTTTTTTCATAGCAGTGATTGAGAGGTCATCACAGCCTGAATTACATAATTGAATAGCAAAACCATTTTCTTTCAGCTATACCAAAAGTCATATTTCTATTTGATTTTCCAACAGTTGTGTGGCTCTTATAACTTATTACTAATTTAGGTTGCCAGATGAATGAAGTGAGATGTCTTGATTGAAAATATTCTAAAATGATCCACTATTTTTTATCTCATTTATTGCTTGGAATTTTAATATATAAATATATATTTCATGAGAAATAAAACAGTTTAATTTTCTTTTGTTCATTCTGCTATTTGAACTATGGAAGTTCAGTATTCATTAATATTCTGTCATACACTGTTAACAGCAGGAGCATTCACTATGTCCATGCTTTTGGCTCTGATACAACTTTTTATCTGATGAGATGTATTATTTTACCCACTACTGATCACTAATAAATGCAAAAATATGTATAACATCTGTGTACATCTGTATACCGCAGTCAGGAACAAGAAAGCATTCTTTTTAACAAAACAGTATGTTCACTCACAGAAATACTTTGTCAATCTTTAAAATGTGCAATAAACTGCATATATATATACTGAAATTGCAACACCAAGAAGGAAATTTTGGGATTTGTGGAAATCACAGGATCAATAAACATGTTAATGATATGCAAATGATGATAACATGGAAACAAAATATTCCAAACATCTTGATTTATTGAGTATGAGCGCCACACTCAGAAATACACGCACACACACGACTTGGCTTGCAATCAATTAGGTTATTAATGGTTTTCTGAGGAATATGATGCCTTGCTGAATATACCTGGGCACTAAATCATCAAGATTGGCTGCTGGCAGCTCCCTTTGCAATTTCCGACCAATGACGTCCTAGATGTGCTAAATCGAAGACAAGTCTGGAGACACTGCAGGCCATGGTAGCACATTTAGGCCGTGCAGGCTGCTCACAGTAGCGTGATCAACATGCGGCCTGGCGATGTCCTGTTGAAAAACGGCTTTTCGGACACTTAGAAGAAGTGGCCGTACCACTGGTTCCACAACCAAATCATTGTTACAACGAGCTGTTAGTGTATCTGAAATGAAGACTAGAGGGGTCCGGCTACCGTACACTATGCCACTCCACACCATTGTTCCTAGAGTAGGACCGGTGTGACGTCCCCTTGTGAAGGCCTCTTCATGGCGTTACTCACATGTCTCCAGACCAATTTCCGGCCATCATTGCGTCCATGACAAAAGCAGGACTCATCCCTGAAGAGGATTTGCCTCCATTCACTTCTTGCTTGGGATGTGACATCCAATTTCACTTGCAGTACAGAATGGATCACTACACACCATTCTTCCAATTAGACGATCCATCCATGCAGAGGTTCGCCTCTGCGCACCTCTTGCTGTCAGTCCCGTTCGTTGGTGTTCTCCCAACCTCCGGGACGCGCAACGTTGAACAGTGCTTAAATCTCCGCCTAGGCACGTAGCGATCTGCCGGAGAGAAAATCAAGGTCTCTCAGTTCAAGGATTCTCTCCCTCTCAGTTGCGATAACTGCTATGTCGAGGAACAAGAGGCATCACACCATTATCCCACACCACTGGTTCTGATTTTTGAGGTTTCATGTGGATAAAAAACTTTGCTTTTAATCTGGCTTTCATGCCCTTCCCAAAAGCTACAGATTGGAGCTACAGTAGGTGCTTGAACATGTGATCATTTGCAGATCTTAGCGACACCTGCTACTTACTCAATTTACATAACCTTACGGCTTGCCCTTCTTGGTGTTGCAACTTCAATGGTGAGGAGTATATATATATATATATATTTACATTCATTGTATGCTTTGTTTTGTTGTTATGGAACAGTCTTGCACTATTTTTGTTTCTGATCTAAAGAAAACAAGACAGAGTGGCATTTGTACTCTGATTACTTTACTGTCAATAATTTCTTATAATACTTCATACCAGGCAGCAACGATCCAGCCTAGAATCCATTGGCAGAAATAGTACTGGCATTTAATTCATCAAACTGATATGACAGGACAGTAAAAATGCAGCCATGAAGCATCAATGAAAGCATAATTTAAACAAATTACAGTAGGGTTTTGCTAACATACCACTTGACACTGGCTGTATGATATATTATAGAAGCTGAATTCTTTTGTCTAATATCAATATTTTATTTGACAGATAGCCTATAGCTAGAGATATAGCTTTTTATTATTAAAATAGCTGTATGCCGTGTTGTCACTGTTTGACCATATACATACAGTACATAAAGGAATACTTGGAATTGTAAACGTAGTCACCTTAATCAAATAAAAAATATTAAACATTTTTATTGTGGTATGCAATATTTTGAGAAAATGGTGCATGAGGAATAGAAGTTCCTAAAAAGCTAATGTTATGCCCGCGGTCCTACTCACCGGTATCCATGACGGCAGGACACTCAGAGCTTCTCCCCAGAGACGCTGGCACACGGAGCTGCAGCTCTACACTGCTTCCCCTAGGATGTGTGCACGCGCTCATTCCCAGTCTTAAAGGGCATGTGCACGCACCAGTAAAATTGTTCCTACTTTAAAAAGGACTCAGCTCTCTTCCTCTTTGCCTGAGTGTTGTTGTGTCTACCCATGTTTGTTCTGCAAATGGTTCCTTAGCTGTATTCTGTATCCTGTTTTACCACATCCTGTATCTCGTTTCCAGTAATTGTGCTTAGTTCCAGTGCGTAGTCTAGTGTCGGAGTCGAGATCACCATCTGTGCCCGGTGCATGTGTCGGACCAAGGGCCCAAACGACTACGTTCCTTCTGTGTCAAGTGTCTGTCTAGTCAAGTGTCAGCAAAGTTAAGTATCAGTCAAGTCAATTTTGTCTGCCAAGTCTTCTATCCAGTTACTCTTGTCTTAAAGATTATCATTGACTCTTGTTTGGCCAGCTGCTACTCTGCTACGGCGGAACGGCCCAGTGGGTCCTCATACCCTACAGTCATTACAGCTAAGAACTGACTTAGGTTGTAACAAATCCGTACTAGGCAACAAATCAAAAGGAGCACGACGTGAGCTGAATCCAGAAACAAGGCAACAGGTCAGGATCAGGATCAGGAACAATCCAAAATAGAAGGATGTACCTTAAATCACTGTTGCGGGATACCAGCTGGATCTTCTCTATAAATAGGCTGCAAGTCCTAACATCAAGTCGCAAAAGAAATGCAGCAGAGCCAGTGGCTAGAAGCAGGAAGCATCAGCCGCAAGCAGGACGACAACACTGGAGTGAGGAGTGATGAGTTTAGTTGCCGATCAGCATGACTCAGAGGGTGACTAGACGGAGGAGAACCGCGTCAGCCAGCAGGAACCTGCTGGTAAAATAGGGAGAGGTGAGTAACTTTTGAGACATCTTAGGAAGAGAACTATTTGTCTGAAATGTTTATATCTGTAATCTACTTAATTAGGCAAAAAAATAAATAAATAGGGATATCACAACTACAATAGTCCACCAATCTACTCCATATTGAGTGGGTTTAAGCAGAGTTAATTTATGTTGTTTCTACCACTCCGAGCTAATGTTGTTGCAAACATTTACTGAGGAATATAAAGCACAAGAATGTTAGGGATTTCTAAAAGTAGGAGTTCACATCATGCATGCACGTAGACAAATTTTCAGTGATAAAGGAGCCTTGTGAGAACAAGGGTCTTTTGGAGATATTGTACTAACTGTAGTGAATAGGCATGAAGGGTATGAAAGGGTGGTACCCCTCATGGAGTAGTAAGCTAATTTGAAACAGACATCTAGAGACTACGCTACTCTCCTTGAGATATCCTTGGGTGTTAGTGGACGCAACAGAAATGTAACCAAGGCCCGAAGCTAAGTGACGATTCCTTTACTATTGTATGATTGCTTATTTTATGCTTCTCTCTATATTTTGTTGCTTATTCGCCTTGTAAGCTTATATAATATATATGTATGTGTGTGTACAGTGAAGGAAATATGTATTTGATCCCTTGCTGATTTTGTAAGTTTGCCCACTGTCAAAGACATGAACAGTCTAGAATTTTTAGGCTAGGTTAATTTTACCAGTGAGAGATAGATTATATAAAAAAAAAACTGAAAATCACATTGTCATAATTATATATATTTATTTGCATTGTGCACAGAGAAATAAGTATTTGATCCCTTTGGCAAACAGGACTTAATACTTGGTGGCAAAACCCTTGTTGGCAAGCACAGCAGTCAGATGTTTTTTGTAGTTGATGATGAGGTTTGCACACATGTTAGATGGAATTTTGGCCCACTCCTCTTTGCAGATCATCTGTAAATCATTAAGATTTCGAGGCTGTCGCTTGGCAACTCGGATATTCAGCTCCCTCCATAAGTTTTCGATGGGATTAAGGTCTGGAGACTGGCTAGGCCACTCCATAACCTTAATGTGCTTCTTTTTGAGCCACTCATTTGTTACCTTGGCTGTATGTTTCGGGTCATTGTCCTGCTGGAATACCCAGCCACGAGCCATTTTTAATGTCCTGGTGGAGGGAAGGAGGTTGTCACTCAGGATTTGATGGTACATGGCTCCATCCATTCTCCCATTGATGCGGTGAAGTAGTCCTGTGCCCTTAGCAGAGAAACACCCCCAAAACATAATGTTTCCACCTCCATGCTTGACAGTGGGGACGGTGTTCTTTGGGTCATAGGCAGCATTTCTCTTCCTCCAAACACGGCGAGTTGAGTTAATGACAAAGAGCTAAATGTTAGTCTCATCTGACCACAGCACCTTCTCCCAATCACTCTCAGAATCATCCAGATGTTCATTTGCAAACTTCAGACGGGCCTGTACATGTGCCTTCTTGAGCAGGGGGACCTTGCGGATACTGCAGGATTTTAATCCATTACGGCGTAATGTGTTACCAATGGTTTTCTTGGTGACTGTGGCCCCAGCTGCCTTGAGATCATTAACAAGTTCCCCCCGTGTAGTTTTTGGCTGAGCTCTCACCTTCCTCAGGATCAAGGATACCCCACGAGGTGAGATTTTGCATTGAGCCCCAGATCGATGTCGATTGACAGTCATTTTGTATGTCTTCCATTTTCTTACTATTGCACCAACAGTTGTCTCCTTCTCACCCAGCGTCTTACTTATGGTTTTGTAGCCCATTCCAGCCTAGTGCAGGTCTATGATCTTGTCCCTGACATCCTTAGAAAGCTCTTTGGTCTTGCCCATGTTGTAGAGGTTAGAGTCAGACTGATTAATTGAGTCTGTAGACAGGAGTCTTTTATACAGGTGACCATTTAAGACAGCTGTCTTTAATGCAGGCACCAAGTTGATTTGAAGCGTGTAACAGGTCTGGAGGAGGCTGAACTCTTAATGGTTGGTAGGGGATCAAATACTTATTTCTCTGTGCACAATGCAAATAAATATATATAATTTTGACAATGTGATTTTCTGTTTTATTTTTTATATAATCTATCTCTTACTGGTAAAATTAACCTAGCCTAAAAATTCTAGACTGCTCATGACTTTGACAGTGGGCAAACTTACAAAATCAGCAAGGGATCAAATACTTATTTCCTTCACTGTATCTATTGTTTAATATTGGTTTCTCTTACTGAACACCTATAATAGACCTTGACTTTTATGCAGTTTGATAAGTTTGTCTTTATTTGGCAGAATTTATTTATGGCTTCAAACATATGTTATGCATAGAAAAGATCTCTAAAAGAGCAGAGAGAATCCTGTGGCTTAACCGCTTCCCGACCGCCCACTGTATATTCACGTCGGCACTTGCTGTGCTCTGTGCAGTGCCGACGTGAATTCACGGTGGATGTTAAAAGCGCGATCCGGGTGTCTCAGAGTAGCGCTGACACCCGGATCGCGCTGTTATCACCTGCCTCTGGTCCCGGAGATATGCTCGGGACCTGATTAGTTCAGGTCCCGGTCATGTGATCGCAGGGAAAGTGTGTTGTAGCAACGAACTGGAAAGTTTGTTGCTATAACAAACTGGAAAGTTTGTTGCTACAACAAACTTTACCGGGGACCGATTGCGGGTGCTGCAGTCGGTTACAAGGCAGAACCGGGGCCATATAACGGCCCCCGGGTCTGCCATGCACAGCAGCCTATGAGAACCAGCCGGATGCTGGTTCTCATAAGCTTCCTGTCAGTGTGACTCTCAGCGTCACACTGACAGTTTATAATACGTTACACTACCTAGGTATTGTAATGTATTATAGCAGAGATCAGTGCTGCCAGGCTTCAAGTAAAACAAGTAAAAAGTAAAAAATAAAGTAATAAAAAAGTTTTATAAAAGTGTAAATACAAGTTATAAAAGTTACAAAAAAAAAAGAATGCTTTTTTTCCTATAATAAGTCTTTTATTATAGGAAAAAAATGAAAATGTAAAAAAAAGTACACATATTTGGTATCACCGCGTTCGTAACGACCCGAACTATAAAACTATATTATTATTTTTCCCGCACGGTGAACACCGCAAAAAAAATAATTAAAAAACAATGTCAGAATCAACCCTCCCAAAATATAGAATAAAAAGTGATCAAAAAGTCGCATGTACCCCAAAATAGTACCAATAAAAACGACAACCCGTCCCGCAAAAAACAAGCCCTTACACCGCTTTTTTGACGGAAAAAGAAAAACGTTATGGCTCTCAGAATATGGGGACACAGAAAATAAATAATTTTATCAAAGTGATTTTATTGCGCAATCGCCACAAAACATAAAAAACCTATATACATATGGTATCGGCGTAATCGTACCGACCCGCAGAATAAAGTAAAATGTAATTTATACCGCAGGGTGAATACTGTAAAAAAAAAATATACAAAAAACATTGTCAGAATTTATGTTTCTTTGTCACTTTGCTTCCAAAAAAATCTAATAAAAAGTGATTTAAAAAAATCGCATGTACCCTAAAATGGTACCAATGAAAACTACAGATTGTCCCGCAACAAATAAGTCATCGCACAGCTCCGTTGGAGAAAAAATAAAAAAGTTCTGGCTCTCAGAATATGGTGATGCAAAATGTGCAGAGTGTACCAAAAGCGGATAAGATCGGGCGCCATTTATCAGTGCGACACCGGCCACATATCTGTGAATTATTATTTATGTACCCCATTATTATACCCTCTTATTATGCCCTGATGTACCCCGCACAGATTACATATACCCCCACATTATAAACTGAAATACCAGCAAAACCCCAAACAGAACAGTTACCAAGCAAAATCTGCGCTCCAAAAGCCAAATGGCGTTCCCTCCCTTCTGAGCACCACAGCGTGCCCAAACACCAGCTTACGTCCACATATATGACATTTTATATCCGGGAGAACCCGCTCAACATTGTATGAGTTATTTGTCTTCAGTGGCACAAACTGGGCACAATATATTGTGCATTAAAATGGCACATCAGTGGAAAATGTTAATTTTCACTTTGCACCATCCGCTGCACATTAACGCCTTGGCGCACCGCGACTTAATAGCATGTCGTGGTGCGAGGGGTTATTTATGGAGCGGGCTCATGCGCTGAGCACGCTCCATATTCTGCAGGTGTCCGCTGTGTATTACAGCTGAAACCCGGGACTAACGGACAGGAAAAGTGATCGCGCTGTTACAGGAGCCTGTAGAATGACATTATACTGCAATACATTAGTATTGCAGTGTATTGTACCAGCAACCTAATGATCGCTCGTTCCAGTCCCCTAAAGGGACTTTTGGGAGGTTTCCACTGTTTTGGTACCTCAGGGGCTTTGCATATGCGACATGACACCCGAAAACCATTCCAGCTAAATTTGAGCTCCAAAAGCCAAATATTATTCCTTCCCTCCTGAGTCCTGCCGTGGGTCCAAACAGCAGTTTATTACCACTTATGGCGTATTGCTGTAATCAGGACAAATTGCTTTACAAATTTTGGGGTAATTTTTCTCCTTTATTCATTGTAAAAATTAAACATTTCTATGTTTTTTCAGAAAAAAGTAGATTTTCATTTTCACGGCCTAATTCCACTAAATTCAGCAAAAAAACTGTGGGGTCAAAATGCTAACTATACACCTAGAACAATTCCTTGAGGGGTGTAGTCTTCAAAATGGGGTCAGTTTTGGGGGGATTCCACGGTTTTGCTTACTCCAGGGCGTTGCAAACGCGACATGGAACTGAAAACCAATCCAGCAAAATCTGCGCTTCAAAATCCAAATGGCGCTCCTTCCCTTCTGAGCTCTGCCGTGGGTCCAAACAGCAGTTTAGTACCACATATGGGGTATTGGCGTAATCGGGAGAAGTAGCTTTACAAGTTTTGGGGTGCTTTTTAATCTTTATTCCTTGCAAATATTATTATTTTTTATATTTTTTCAGAAAAAAAGTAGATTTTCACTTTCACAGACAAACTCCAATAAATATAGCAAAATACCTGTGGGGTCAAGATGCTAACTATACCCCTAGATAAATTCCTTGAGGTGTGTAGTTTCCAAAACCGTCTCACTTTTGGGGGATTTCCACTGTTTTGGCACCACAAGACCTCTTCAAACCTGACATGGTGCCTAAAATATATTCTAAAAAAAGGAGGCCCCAAAATCCACTAGGTGTTCCTTTGCTTCGGAGGCCGGTATTTCCGTCCATTATCACACTAAAGCCACATGTGGGATATTTGTAAAAACTGCAGAATCTGGGCAATAAATATTGAGTTGCATTTCTCGGGTAAAACCTTCTGTGGTACAGAAAAAAATGTATTACAAATGAATTTCAGCAAAAAAAATAACATTTGTAAATTTCACCTCTACTTTGCTTTAATTCCTGTGAAGCGCCTAATGGGTTAAGAAACTTTCTGAATGCTATTTTGAATACTTTGAGGGGTGCAGTTTTTAATATGGGGTGATTTATGGGGTCTATCTAGTACATAAGGCCCTCAAAGCCACTTCAGAACTGAACTGGTCCCTGTAAAAATGGCCTTTTGAAATTTTCTTGAAAATGTGAGAAATTGCTGCTAAAGTTCTAAACTTTGTAACGTCCTAGAAAAATAAAATAATGTTCAAAAAACGATGCAAATATAAAGTAGACATATGGAATATATAAAATAGTAACTATTTTGTGTGGTATTACTATCTGTTTTACAAGCAGATACATTTAAAATGAGAAAAATCATAATTTTTGCAAATTTTCTCTAAATTTTGGTGTTTTTCACAAATAAGCAATGAATGTATTGACCAAATTTTTCCACTAACCTAAAGTACAATATGTCACGAGAAAACAATCTCAGAATCGCTTGGATAGGCAAAAGCATTCCGGAGTTATTATCACATAAAGAGACACATGTCAGATTTGAGAAAATGGGGCTGGTCATGAAGGTTAAAATGAGCTCGGTCTTGAAAGGGTTAAAGAAAGTACCTCTTCTGTATTAAAAAATTATATATTCTATATTAAAAAGATTTGCTGAGTTTAAAAAAAGTGGCCAGTGGGGATGCAATAAAATAAAGAAGCTTTACTTACCCGATAGATCCCACTGCGTTCCAGCGTAGGTGCTCTGGTGCTCCCCGACGCAGTTTGTTGACATGGCTGTAGCGATGATGTTCCAGTATACCCACTAGAATGCTGCAGCTAATTACTCAGAGGTCCTATGCCGTATACCCACTGAGGCCGGGGATTGGACCTCAGTGGGTATATGGGAAAACCCCTTTATTAATAACAACCACGCATTTAACTAATCTTATACAAAAATAAGTGGGACATGGATCCAGTAGCATATCCAGAGTTTTGGACAAGTACCTCATTGTGGGGGGTTCTCAAAGCATTTATGTTCATCTGAAGCAGAAGTATTAGCAACCATGTCACAGAGCTGAACATTGTATCTAATTGAATACAATATTCGGTCATGAAGTTCAAGCGAGGCTTAAATTGCAATAATTTTTTACACAAAGCAAGTCAAGGTCTTAGAAAATAAAAGTGAAGGACTTATATGGTAAAGTACTGTACATATGTCATACACTTGCCATTGCCACGAGAGATTAATAATCGTAAACTATTCATGAATACACATGTGAGCTTGTTAGCACCTTTAAAAGCGACAATTTACTGAATGCAAAATGATCAGATGTGTGCTTCTGTGTCTGTATTGCCAACATCAATTTAGCACATTTTTCTTAATGAGACAATCATTATTCATTGTAATGGCTGAGAATTACTTTTCTCATTATTCTCTTTTGTTCTTCACTTCTATTTCACATATAGGTGTGTTCATCTTCCCATCTGTCATCTGCTCTACTTTCAATGCATTCTGAGTTATGGAGTTTAAGGATATCATTATATTAAGATTACTCTCGGCAAATTAGTCTTTTAAATTCAGTAAGAAATGTGCACAAAGTGATGAAGGCAGGTAAAGGTGAAACAAGTCAGGTTTAATCATTTAATGCAAATTACAGCAAGATGTGTTGTGTCAATCTGGAATAAATACTTACTGTATTCCTTGGGGTTTGATATGCAGTAACTAAATCTCCCTTCTCAGCACACAGGTCTTGATGGTATTATTTTTGGGTTAAAATAATATTCAAATGCATGTATTACTATTAATGCAGTACAATCTTCTTATTGAAGTAAGAATACATAATGTATAAGACAACGATATAAAACATGCTTTATAGAATTTTATAAAGGGAATTTATTAACAATGAAAGACATCATCAGGAGTTATCTATCTCATGAGACATGTTTCGTACAACTTTTAAAAGAGTCTCCCGGGAATATAATAGTAGCTGCAGTCCCACTAAGTAGGAATCTTAACTGAGTGAGTTATTTAAAAATCATTACACTTACAAATTATTTAGCATGGGAATTATGGATTATTTTTTCAAATACGTAAACATTCATGAAAGTAAAACACAATAGGACATAGAGGGAAAACGTAATGCAAATGTCACAAATAATTCAAGCCTTACATAAAAAAGATAATAAGCATACACATAACAGTCGTAGGGACACAGTGGATGTAGTTAAAGTGGTGCCTCGGCTTTTACTATAGAAGTACTGTGACTGTTATGAGGCAACTATGGCTATCACTATTAGGGGCTACTGATGTTGTTTTGAGCAATCTGTGATTATAGGACACGTTGGATGTTATAATTGTGAACTGTTATTGTTCTTATGGGACCACTGTTGCTATTCTTATTGGGGGCTCAGTGACTGACTGTGTTATAGGGGCTATTACCCCTGTAATATGTTGGGGTAATGTGGTTGGCTTTGTTATGAAGGCACTGTGACTGTCACTGTTATGGATGAACTGCTATTGGACACTGTAGGAGTTATTCTTTTATTTCTAAAACATTACTCGTCTACTGCATTACAATGTCTAGGGCCTGGGTTCCTTACTTGCCGTTAGGATATACATGCCATGTCTCTAGGTGGTACTTTTTGCATGCAGTACTTTTTATAGACGCTGTATTTTTATAGTGTAAGATAATATCTTTGGGAGTGTGTTGATGTAATGTTTTTAAGTAGAGATACTTGGGTTTTGAGAGACACTGGTCTAAAGGCCGTTTTACACAGGTCATTGATGGGACGAACAAGAGCTCGTATGAATGCTCGTTTCTGATAATTGTCCAGGGCAGTGATCAGCCAATGAACGAGCAAACGTGCATTCCTAAGCTGGTCATTTGTTGGCAGCACAACTCCCGTGTAAACAAAGGATGTACTGCCAACAAGTAAAAAAAATGTCTGGGGACGAACGATCGTATTACTTAGGATCCCATGCTTGGGATCATTGCTCCATGTAAATCAGCAAATGAGCACCGATCGAGACGCTGTATTGTCAATCGGCGCTCGTTTAACGGGCAGAAAATCTGCCCATGTAAAAGGACTTTAGGGACTTCTGAAATAATGGAGGAAGCTCTGCAATGTGGCTCTATTCTGCAACCTTATTAAGGGCTTAAATTATTATATGTAGGCAATAAGGGTCTAATTCAAAAGACATCAGTAGTGCGAGAAACAGACTATATCGTCTTATGGGTATACATTGAATTATAAATTGTAGTCAGATAATTTGGATGGTCTTATAAATAACAAAATAACATCAGCTTTTTCCCTAAGGTAATTTCTTAAAAGTAGACAAGTATGATATTTATTCATTTCATCATTTAACTTCCATGTTTTCTATATCTACCAAAACTGCATGACCTGCAACACTCACATTTGTGGATAACACATATAGTACTGTTCATCTTTAGATTCCTGGTCCATTAATATAATGCCACAACTACCATACCTATTCTAAATCCAATATTTTCAGTATTCATAGAAACTAAAAACTTTATAATTTCTTGCATCTTAAAGTTGTATGACAATTCTGGGTTGTTGATGTATGAAGAGAAAAGGGGAAACCTCATGTAGAGTACAAATTACTGATATCCCAGAATTCAAGCATACAGAAATGTAAAAAGTGCAAGCAGTTGTTGGGGAACTAGATATTGGTCAAGTTATATTTTCTATCTACGGTCGCTCACTTGATCGTTGGCGATGTACCCTCAATTATAATATATTTCACCCAGGAGATGTTTACAATGTTTCCATAGCAAAAGAGATGGTCTATACAATTGAGGGATTGTTTGCAGCTCTGCCCCTATGACGCTGGTAGAGTCCCACTGGCAGGTTCATGTTGACCCAGTGTGCAGCTGCCTGGGACGCGTTTCGACGCATGTGCAGTCTCTCCGCTGTGCGAGGCAGCGCATGTGCAGGGATTGAATGTAGTAAGCACACGCAAGTACACTGGGTAATGGCAGACGCCAACACAGGTTTACTAGTGTCATCGTGGTTCTGTCCTGGCTTCCTATACAGGCATCCATGTAGGTCTTCATGTCACTAATCTTGAATATATTTATTGATAATGTTCTTGTATCCTGATTAACATATTTGATGCACATGTCTGGGATGGGGAGACACATGCTACTGCTCACATTGATTGACTGGTTGTATATTTATAGCCCTATATATGCTTGCACTTTTTACATTTTTGTATGCTTGAAAAAGGCTCCTGTATGAGTCGAAATGCACTGTTAGTCGGATGTATTAAACACTTTATTTCTTCCATTGAATACTGTCATCAAGTTTTTACAGTATGTGGAGGTCTGAAACAGGATTTTTGGACATTTGAAATTTGCATCCAGTCCCTAGTGGAATTTTTTCCGGTGAGTTCTGTGGACATGCTTTGAATTTGAAAAGAAATTATTTCCTGTCTGATGGAAAAGAATTCCATCAGCTCAGTGGTAATGCTGTAGGTATTTTTTGTGCCCCGACATATGTAAACTTGCTTCTAGGCTGGTCGGAAGTACCAAAAGTGTTACATAGTTACAAAGTTAGTACTGCTGAAAAAAAGACACATGTCCATCAAGTTCAACCAAGGGACGGGAAAAGGGAAGGAAAAAATTTCTACACATAGGAGCCAATACTTTTTTGTTCTAGGAAATTATCTAACCCTTTTTTAAAGCTATCTACTGTCCCTGCTGTGACCAGCTCCTGCGGTAGGCTATTCCATAGATTCACAGTTCTTACAGTAAAGAAGGCTTGTCGCCTCTGCAGGTTGAACCTTTTTTTCTCCAGACGGAGGGAGTGCCCCCTTGTTTTTTGAGGGGGTTTTACATGGAACAGGATTTCACCATATTTTTTGTATGTGCCATTAATATATTTATATAAATTAATCATGTCCCCCCTTAGTCGTCTTTTTTCAAGGCTAAATAGGTTTAATTATTTTAATCTTTCCTCATAACTTAGATTCTCCATGCCCCTAATTAGCTTTGTTGCTCTTCTTTGTATTTTTTCCAACTCCAGGGCATCCTTTCTATGAACTGGAGCCCAGAACTGAACTGCATATTCTAGATGAGGCCTCACTAATGCTTTGTAAAGTGGCAATATTACATCCCTGTCCCGCGAGTCCATGCCTCTTTTAATATACGACAATATCCTGCTGGCCTTTGAAGCAGCTGATTGACACTGCATGCTGTTATTTAGTTTATGATTTACAAGTACACCAAGATCCTTCTCAACAAGTGAATCCGCCAGTGTAGCTCCCCCTAGGACATATGATGCATGCAGGTTGTTGGTACCCAGATGCATAACTTTACATTTATCTACATTAAACTTCATTTGCCAACTGGATGCCCAAACACTTAGTTTGTTTAGATCTGCTTGCAATTCACGAACATCTTCCATAGCCTGAACTATATTACATAGCTTGGTGTCATCTGCAAAAATAGAAATATTGCTATTAATCCCATCCTCTATATCATTAATAAATAAGTTGAATAATAGTGGTCCCAGCACTAAACCCTGGGGTACACCACTTATTACCGGGGACCATTCAGAGTAGGAATCATTGACCACAACTCTCTGGATACGGTCCTTGAGCCAATTCTCAATCCAATTACAAACTATATTTTCTAAACCTATAGTCCTTAATTTACCCATTAGATGTCTATGGGGGACAGTGTCAAATGCCTTTGCAAAGTCTAAAAACACTATATCCACAGCGGCCCCTCTGTCTAGGCTTCTGCTCACCTCTTCATAAAAACAGATTAGGTTAGTTTGACAACTTCTGTCCTTAGTAAAACCGTGCTGGCTGTCACTTATAATACTATTTTTGTCACATAATCCTGTATATAGTCCCTCAATAGCCCCTCAAACATTTTCCCCACGATGGATGTTAAGCTTACTGGTCTATAATTACCCGAGGAAGACCTAGAGCCCTTTTTGAAAATAGGCACCACATTTGCCCTGCACCAGTCCCTTGGCACTATTCCAGTCACTAGAGATTCTCTGAATATTATGAAAAGGGGGACAGAAATAACTGAACTAAGCTCTTTAATTCTAGGGTGTAACCCATCTGGTCCCGGGGTCTTGTGCACATTTATTTTATTTAATTTAGCTTGGACCATATCTACATTCATCCAATTCAACTGATATATTAACAGCACTGGCACCGGCTACATCAGCTGCTCTTTCTTCAGTTGTATATACAGAGCTAAAGAACCCATTTAGTAACTCTGCCTTCTCTTGATCCCCTGTGACCAACTCCCCATTATCACTATCTAGGGGTCCTACATGTTCAGACCTTGGCTTTTTAGCACTTATATACTTGAAGAATTTTTTGGGATTTGTTTTACTATCCTTGGCCACCTGCCTTTCATTTTGTATTTTTGCTAATTTTATTACATTTTTACAGATTTTATTAAGCTCTTTATATTTTACAAAGGCTGCAGATGTACCCTCAGGTTTGTATTTTTTAAATGCCCTTTTTTTGTCATGTATTGCCCCTTTCACAGAAGGTGTAAGCCATGTGGGATTTAATTTTAGTAAGTTTATACTTGTTACCTATAGGAATGAATTTTGCACTATAATTACCCAAAGTAGATTTGAAAATCTCCCATTTATCATTTGTCCCATTATTTGACATTAGTTGTTCCCATTCTATATCCTGAATTGCAGCCTTCATCCTGGGGAAATTGGCTTTCTTAAAATGAAATGTTTTTGCCCTCCCAGCCTGCGTTTGTTTTTTACAGTATAGGTAAAATGTAACTATATTGTGATCACTGTTACCAAGGTTTTCACGAACATTGACATTCCCAACAAGATCTGCATTATTAGAAATGACCAGATCCAACAGAGCTTCACCTCTAGTCGGGTCTTCCACAAACTGGCCCATAAAATTTTCCTGCAACAGGTTGAGGAAATGTCTCCCCTTTGCAGTTGAAGCCGAACCATGACACCAATTAATATCCCGGAAATTAAAATATCCCATTATCACTACAGTACCCGCCTGTGCAGCCCGCTCCATCTGTTTATATAGCTGACCTTCCATCTCCTCAGTTATATTGGGGGGTCTATAGATTACACCAAAAGTAATTTTTTTCAGTGTTTACCTCCCTTTCTAGTTCCACCCACAAGGTTTCATCCTCCTCACAGTATTCACCCACTATTGTCTCTTTCACACTCGCCTTCATATCACTTCTCACATACAGACATACACCACCGCCTTTCCTATTCGTCCTGTCTTTCCGAAACAGTGTAAAAACCTGTAGATTTACAGCCCAGTCATGTGAAGAGTCCAGCCATGTTTCAGCAACACCAACTATATTTATATTTTCTTCCAGTACCAAGGCCTCCAGCTCCCCCATTTTGCTTGCTAGACTTCTGGCATTTGTGAACATACACTTTAACTTGCCTTTCAGTTTTTCACTTTTTCACTTTTATTATCAGAAATGTGATTTGTCATTATTTTGGCATTTTTATTTACACTGCTGTTTTGTAACAAAAGGATCTCCTTATCCTGTTGTCTAGTCCTCTCCCCACATTCTGTTTCTCTCCCCACCAATATAGTCTGACCCCTCTCTAACCTGACTACCCCTTTTTTTTCTACATTGACCTCCCTCCTCAGCCCTAGCTTAAATACTCTGCCACCCCAGCTAGAATTCTCTCCCCCAGCACAGCGGACCCCCTTCTATTTAGGTGCAAATCATCTGCAGAATACAGTTTGTACCCCAATGAAAAGTCAGCCCAGTGCTCTAGGAACCCAAAGCCTTCTCCTCTACACCAAGACTTAAGCCATGCATTTAACTCCCTGAGCTCCCGCTGTCTTTCCTGTGATGCGCATGGCACAGGCAGTATTCCTGAGAATACAACCTTGGAGGTCCTTCCCTTCAGCTTGTAGCCTAGTTCTTTAAAAAAAAATGTAAGGCTCCTCCACCTACCATTTATTCTGTCATTGGTACCGACATGGACCACAACAGCTGGATCATCACCAGCCCCTCCCAGCAATTTGTCCACCCGTTCCACCACATGCCAAACCCTGGCACCAGGGAGACAGCAAACCATTCGGTTGAGGTGGTCTTGGCGACAAATTATTCTATCCGTCTTCCTGATTATAGAATCCCCTACGACTATCAATTGCCTTGGCTTACCTGCATTACCATCCCGCCGACTACTAGCTGGGCTGTTCTTCCGGCTGTTAGGGAGATCAGTATCCACTAGGGCTGCCATTTCTGAGACTGACACCCTCGCATCATCACCCAACTTGGCAATTTTGCTTGGAATGTCAGAAACAGGATTGGCCTTCCTTGTCTTGGACCACTTTCTACTGCCCCTAACTACATCAACCCAGCTACTTGCCTGATCCTGCTCACTCATGTCTTCACCCTCCAGTTCTAACCCACTAACTGCATGCTCCGTGAGCAGCATGCTTCGCTCAAGGTTGTCTATCGCCAGATCTCTAATGCGAGCTTCCAGGTGACCAACATGCTCACATCTGCCACAGAGGTATTCACCCTGGAACTCAGGCTCCAGTCGTGCATACATATGGCAAAATGTGCAACTGAAGAAAACCTCCAATCTTGCTGGCCATTATCCCAGTTACAAAAAAACAGCGAACAGTTGTTAATGCAAAAAGAAAAGAAGAGTACTTACTGGGGCTTTAACTCTTCTTTTTAACTCCGGTTTTTGTAACTCCACTTGATATATAAACCACTTATTTTACAAGCCCACAGAGCAGCAACACAAAGTAACACATAATTCACATATACAACACCTACATCTTTGTCATCTGGAACGGGTCAGTCTTTGAATCATCTTGATATGTAGAGTTTCTGGATATAAATTGCATAGGCTTAAAATTCACCCATGAAGTAAGTGATTCTCAAATATTAAGTAACACTGAAATTGTGTGTCTCTAAGACTGATTTGGGCATCCTTGAAACAACTTTAGAAAAACCACTGTAACTAACTCCCTCTTAAACCCTTAAGGACACCGCATATTTTCGCCTTATGGACCAGGCCATTTTTTTTCAAAACAAACAAACTGACGTGTCAATTTATGTGGTAATAACTTTGGAATGCTTTCACCTATCCGAGCGATTCTGAGATTGTTTTCTTGTGACACATTGGACTTTAAGTTAGTGGTAAAATTTGGTCGATACATTCAGTGTTTATTTGTAAAAAAAACAACAAAATGTAGAGAAAATTTGCAAAAATTTGCATCTTCCTAAGTTTTAATGTATCTGCTTTGAGACAGATAGTAATACCACACAAAATAGTTACTAGGTTACAAGGCTTAGAACTTTCGCAGCAATTCGCATTTGCAAAGCCCATGAGGGGACAAAACAGTGGAAACCCCTCAAAAGTAACCGCATTTAGGAAACTACACCCATCAAGGAACGTGTCTATGGGTATAGTTAGCATTTTGACCCCACAGTTTTTTTGCAGAAATTATTGGAAGTAGGCCTTGAAAATGAAAAATATAAATTTTTTGGAATAAAATTTAACTAAACCTACATTTTTTTTCATTTCCACAAGGACTAAAGGAAAAACGGCACCCCAACATTTATAAAGAAAATTCTCCTGAGCACAGCAATACCCCATATGTGGTTATAAACTGCTATTTGGACACACGGCCGGGCTTAGAAGGGTAGGAGTGCTATTTGGCATTTCAATTTTGCTGGATTGGTTTCCGGCGCCATGTTGCAGTTGCAAAGCCCCTGAGGGACCAAAACAGTGGAAACACCCCAAAAGTGACCCAATTTAGAAAACTCTACCCCTCAAGGAACTTATCTAAGGGTATAATTAGCATTTTGACCCACAGTTTTTTTTTGTCTGAATTTATTTGATTTAGACGTACTTACTGGTATTTCAATATATAATGTGGGGGCATGTGTACGTTGTGAAAAGCAAATCAGAGTATAATAAAAGGGTACATAAATAATACAATTAATATTTCATAGATCTGTGGTAAGCCTTGAAGTATTCCTTCATGCACAAGCCAGGTTTTTTGGGGCAGGTGTCGCACTGATAAGTGGTGTCCCTTCTTATGCCCCTTTTGCTACACACTCTCTACCTTTTTTTGGGATCTTCCCTTCTTTGCAGTTTGGGGAACGATGCCGGCAAAGCATTGCCCTGGTACAATACAGGTGCCCTCACTTTCAGCAGTTGTGATTGGGCCCTCCCCTGCCTGGTTTTCAAACACAAGCACCTTGATAATCTCCTCTTGAAAATTAAGGAATGACCCTGTCCAGCCTGCACATTTGGATAGCACGGCCTGCACATTTGGATAGCACGTAAGCGTTATACAATGCCATCTGTACCATATGCACAGCCACCTTTTTGTACCATACCCTTGTTTTTCTCATGGCACTATAGGACTTCAGCACTTGATCGGAGAGATCAACCCCTCCCATGTACTTGTTAAAGCCCACAATGCAATCTGTCCTCGTACACGGACAGTGGTGCTGCCGTTCCCATGTATTGTGGTCAAGAGAAGGACATTCCTCTTGTCCTTATACTTGACGAACAACACGTTCTCGCTGTATAATGTCCTGCTCTCACCCCTTCTGACACGTTGGCCAAGCAGTGTTTTAGGGAGGCCTCTCTGGTTCTTGCACACCGTGCCGCATGCTGCAGTATTTCTGGGGAGAGGCATTTAAATAGTCGGATGCTGGTGTAGAAGTTATCCACGTAAAGGTGATAACCCTGGTCCAGCAGTGGGTGCACCAAATCCCACCCTATTTCCCCACTAACTCCCAGAACAGGGGGGGCATTCTGGGGTTCAATCCGGGAGTTCTTCCCTTCATAAACCCGAAACCTGTAGGTGTACCCTGAGCTACTCTCGCACAGTTTGTAAATTTTTATCCCATACCCTGCCCTCTTACTGGGCAGGTATTGGCAGAATTTTTGCCTACCCTTAAAATGTACAAGAGACTCGTCTATTACAATGTTCTTTTGGGGGGTATACGCTTCTTGAAATTTGGTGCAGAAATTATTAATGACTGGCCTGATTTTGAATAGGTGGTCATATGTGGGGTCCTCATGGGGCGGGCACTGTACATTATTATTATAATGCAACATCTGTACTCCAGTATTGCCTGTTCTGTGGCTTTTTTTTCCTAACCCATATGCAGCATAAGGCCCCAAAATTTTAGTATCTCCGCTGCATCTACAGGGGTCCACTTGAAGGGTCTCGCATATGATGACGTGGGGTTCTGGGCAATAAATTGCTGGGCATATAAATTGGTCTGGGCCACAATTAAATTCACTAAATCCTCACTGAAAAAACCCTTAAAAAATCTATTTCTGTGAGGCCTTCAGTCTCAAAATGAGTTCCTGAGCTGCCTATGGATTCAGGGATCTGAGGCTCATAATTCTCAGGTGGTGGGTTCCACACGGCATCACTTATGAGGGGGGTGGCCTCAGCTGATGTCCTGGGGCGCCCTTGCGGGGGTTCCTCATCACCGTATGATAAAGAGGAGGAGGAGGACAAGATGTATGGGACAAAATCCCCTTCTCCCTCGCTGGCGGAATCAGTGTCAGAGGCCGGGATGGCGTATGCCTTATCTGCTGATTAGACCCTTTGGGATGATTGGGACATTTTTATTAGAGGGGGTGTAGTGCTTTAACACGTGTAACACTGACTTTATTTTTACACAGGGGGTTGTGTGTGTTGTGCTTTTACACATGTATTTCGAAATTGATGAATTAAAAAAAATAAGAGAAGAGAAGAAAGAAAGAAAATAAAAGTTTAGAAAAAAAAGTATAACAAAATTTACTGAACAAACTTCAGTCACAAAAAATGATGCCAATATAAAACTGTAAAGAATTTCCTGACTACCTGACACTAACTAAAATTTAGTGACGTTTGAATCTGCTAAAAAAAAAAAGTAGTATAAAAACTACTGCAGTAAATTTGGGTTAAAACTATAAAACTATGCTATGTAAAATTTAGTGAAGTACTTCAATAAAAAAACTGAATGTCCGCCTCTAACTGACGCTAAATCTGTAACGCTATATATTACTGCTAAAAAAAACTGTAGTATAAACATTATACGCCAGTAAATTTAGACTAAAACTATAAAGCTACGCTATGTAAAATTTAGTGAACGAACTTCACTAAAAAAACTGAATGTCCGTCACTAAATGATGCTAAATCTGTAACACTATATATTAGTGGTAGAAAAACTGTAGTATAAAAATTATAGTGCAGTCAATTTAGACTAAAACTATAAAGCTACAGTAACCACTGACACAAAATGTAACACTATATTTTAGAAAAAAACTGTAGTATAAGTATAGGTATAAATATACTACAGTTAATTGACACTAACGTTAGAAAAATTGTATAGCTAAAACAACCTAAAATGCTATGTAATTTTTTTTCATTATAAAACGGACGCTAACCTATACGTCCGCTACCATAACGCCCTACCTATGTAGGTACTAGCTACCCCTAAACTACTGCCACCCTAAAGTCCTACCTATGCATGTACTAGCTACACCTAAACTACCCCTACCCTAACGTCCTACCTATGCAGGTACTAGCTACACCTAACTATATATTATTTAACTTTTTTTTAAACTTTTTTACAGTTTTATATATAAAAAAGACTCAAAAAAACCTGCATCAACAAATTACCACTGAGGCTGATTATAGACCCAGCACTCAAAAAGATGGTGCAGTCAAAATAAGCCAAAAAATAAACCTGCGCCAAAAAATGAGCACAGATGCCGATCAGTGATGATGGTGACCAGGGGCGTAGGTAAAGGCTCATGGGACCTGATGCAAAGGTTCTTCTTGGGCCAACCCCCTCACCAAACTTCTCATGGCCGACGGCCCGCAGCTTTCAGCTGCATCGCTGCGTCTCCTATGTGACCCAACGATGCAGCACCAGCAGCCAGGGACGTCACCAAGGTCATGCAACATCGGGGGAAATAGCCCCAATACATATACCCCTCTCAAAAAAAAATGTGTGTGTATATAGGAGACCGCATATCTATAGCACTACGACCCTATAGCAATGGATAAGATTAGATACAGTGGCTTGTCAGACTTTATCAGATATGATTGGATTAGATACATTGGCTCAGCAGACAATATCACATATGATAGGATTAGATATAGGGCCCAGCTCGCTGACATTGCGGCTCCAGCCCTGGACCCAGGAAAAATGAGTATAAGAATTGTTTTGCTTTTTTATGTGTTACTAATTGTTTTTGTGTGTTTGTGTTTTTTTACAAGTTCGGTTGTTGGACTACTTCGGATTCGAGGACTGCTTCGATAACAGCAGGTTTTTTTACTCTCAAAATGGTTAATGAGGGTTGTGTGTGGGATTTTTATTTCAATAAAATATTTTTTCTATGTCTTTGTAAAGTATAAACTTTATTACTACCCCCTTAGTAATGGCCGCTGGCTGATTGACAATGTCCAGTACTAAGGCAGGGCTTAATGTTAGACATGAAGAAGCTAACACTAACCCACATTATTACCCAAGTACCCACCACCACCAGGGGAAGAGCCGGGTACGATCCAGTACCCGACCATCTGTAGTGATTGCGCTAATGGTTGCGTCAAGAACAACGGAATCCTGTCACAACGGTGACAACCTTTAGCAACTTTTCCATCACCATTGAGATCAATGGTGAGGGAAACGGAAGCTGAGATTTCAGTTTGCCTTTCCGTTGAGGGGTTACCCAACTGAAATCTCCGATGGAATCCCTTAACGGAAGGGCAACAGTGATGTGAACACTGCCTAACAAATATGGTAGGCTTAGATACAGGGCCCATGTGCATGTGTGATACTGTTTGTTGGACCCTGTATCTAAGCCCAGCACACAGTAATCTCATACAGTATGGCTTAAAGGGTTTGTCCAGTCCCAAAACATTGATAGCCTATCCTCAAGATAGGTTGCTTGAGAAAGGTCCTGCTGGACTGAAACGTCGCATTTGTGGGTAAATAAAATTCCCATTTTTGGATGTGCTGCCTTGTTCCTTGAAAATTGTTGCTTCCATTTGAGGAACCTTGGATTAGGTACCTGTAAAGGCTTGCACCCATCATATTACATCAAATATTCACTCCGGTGCTGTGATCATCTTCCTTTCTTCAGCTATCCTCAAGACAGGCCATCAATAGCTGATGGGTCAGGGTCCGACCCCCCGAACAGCCGCCAATCAGCTGTTTTGAAGGGGGTGCAGCGCTCGAACAAGCACTGCTTCCCCTTCATTTCCCTTACTTGCTCACACTGTGAATTACTGACACGTCTGTGTCGGTGATTCACCGTGTGAGAAAGTGCTTGTACGAGCGCTGCAACCCTTCAAAACAGCTGATTGGCGGGAGTCCCGGGAGTCGGAGCCCGACCTATCAGCTCGAGCAGACAGTGGCATTAGACTTACCCTCCTCTTCGGCCCAGCGGAGGTCCTGACTCCATCCAGGGTCAGGATGTCGTGTGGAGCGCATAGCGTTGTGAAGTCACGCTCAGTGCTGTGACGTCAGGACCTCCACTGTGCTCCGGAACAAGGAAGATGTGTACTGTCAGTTACTATAGTAACGGGGGCCCGTGTCGTTTATTACATAGGCCCCAGTTACTATAGTAAGTTTTCATTGATGTGGTGCGGGAGTACGCGGGCCCGCCTGGCTTCGGTGCCCGGTTGCAATTGCGACCGCTGCAACCCCTATAGTTACACCACTGGTGGTAACTGATCAGCGCTCAAGGTCTGCAGGGCGCACACACGGAAATGGTGCTGGCAGAAAAATGGGAATAAAAAGGGCCAAAACAAACCTGTGTCAATAAATTACCACTGAGGCTGATTATGGACTCAGCACCCAGTGGCCGCAGGGCACACACAAGAAAATGGTGCAGTAAAAACAGGCCCAAAATAAGAAAAACTGCCAAAAAATTAGCACAAATGCCGATCAGGAATGGCGGTCACTGATCAGCGCTCAGAGGCTGCAATGCACACACACTGAGATGGTGCTGGCAGAAAAACAAAAAAACAAAACCTGCATCAAATTTTTTTTACCACAGATGCTGATCAGTGATGTCAGTTACTGATAAGCACTCAGTGGCCGCAGGGCGCACACACGGAGATGGTGCAAACCTATAAAAAAAAAGTCCTGTGCCAAAAATTGCTGATCAGTGATGGTGATCACTGATAAGCGGCCGCAGGACGTACACGGGGAGGGGCAGGGGGCCTTGGGGGGGCTGGAACAGGGACTGGGAAGTGGAAATTCAGGAATCACTGGTGCTGCTGCTAAAAAATTTATAAATCAGCAGCAGTACGGTTGATGATGATGACAGTGAGAGATCACACCGCAAGATGCAGAAGAGGATGATCGAAGCACAGAAGGCCTCAGAAAGGGTAATTATTCGGTTCACAGACTATCACACCAGCTCTGCTCACGGTTCCTAACCAGAATGAAGTGGGCAGAGCTGGTGCAGGGTATTTGAAACGCCCGCCATGGCTACAATTGGTCGGTCTATGCAGACCGACCAATGGTAGCAATCGGCGGGGCTGGCACCATCACTACTGCCTTACAAGTACATGGCAGGGATTGGTGCAGTCCTAGACAGCACCAATCCCCACCTTATCACTGTACCCTGCGGCACAGTGATGGGTTATAGCTGCAAAAAGCTGCGATTGACCTGAATTGACCAACCAATCGCAGCGATCGCCGATGCGGGGAGGGGGCACACCCTGGGCCACGTGTACAGATGGCCTGCTGTCAGGGACAGCAGCCATCTTTACTCTGTTACTGTGTCTTTAGTCACGGTGACCACTTAACGCTCCAACATACATATACGTTCGATTGCGTTACGCTCCTAATGACAACAACATACCCATACGTTGGATGTCGTTAATGGATTAAGTTAAGAAAGCAGCCATCTCTTGTCATTCAAATTAAGAATCCCATGGGGGAAATACTTATGCTTATGAAGTGACTTATCTTCCCTTCAAGGGGGGAAAACTTATGAACTCAGAGGATCCTTAGTTTGGGATACCCGATAATATACTTAGAATGGTGTACTAACACGCCCCTGAGGTTAGTCATTCACCCTCCTACCCCAAAAACTGTTGAGGATGGATAAATTAGACTTATTGACAGGAGCACCTTTGCAGGTAGGTCTCTAAATACCAACGTTTCCTTAGAACAGACAATGACATTAAAGGCATAATTGCTGTAACACCATATTGATGAATATCACAATCAATATGGTGATATTTTAAAACGTACAGCTTTTTTAGCAATCATTTTCTAACTAACAATTAGCAACAACTGACCAATTATGTATATTACTATTAACAAATTGGACCATATCTATATGAATATCTAAATATGTCAAGGCTCATCCCTATGTTAACCTTCTTTCAGCAATAGTCAACTCCCCAAAGTTGTTAGAACCAAAAAATGAATGTTTACAACATGACAATTATCTTATGTGCTATGAATAATTTTGTTTGCATATTTGATCGTACTAGTAATACAGTACAGAAAGGAAAAGTTTTGGGGGGGGACCATTTATATGTTACAAGTCATGTCACAGAAAAGAGATAACTAATTTTACAAATGCTTCTTTACGATCCAAATGATGTAAATGGATATGATTATGTTATAGATTTAGATATTGATTTTAAGTGGAACATTGGTTAATTTTACTCTATTTATGTGCCACCTTACCACTAAAATGTAAAATGCTAAAGGTGAAAATATTTATTTTGGGTACTCATAGAACATTTGTGACCTTCTTATTTATAGTCTGTGGAGCATTTGTACTTTCTCTTTATACAGTATATCAATTATAGATTAAATAACTCTAGTAGTTTAGCTGTAGGATACAATATATATTTTTCATTTATTGCAAAATTGTATCGTACACTATTGCTTTCACATGCTTATGGATAATGGAGTTTTAGTCCCTAGCTGATTCCCTTAGGTCTCAAAAGAAAATGAAATAAATAAATATGATATAATTTATTAAATATCTGGGCAGACAAATGGCTTTTGACCCCTTACCACGTATTATACTGCTTCTCTTGTCTTTAAACGTACGCTAACCTGACCTGCGTTTACAAATGCCTGTACCTAGTGCATTATTCAGCAGTTATCTTAGCTTCTATCCTTTTGGTCAGTTTGTATTACAGTTTGGGAAGATTGTTGTTTAAAAATTGCCTAGTGATGGCATTCAGGAAAATGCTTGCTTCATATGTAAAGTGTGAAACCATTAGCAGCTATGAAACAGTTACATTATTTCTCGATAAAAGATCTTCACAGTCATCTGATAGCTCTATTTTTCAAATATATTATCCATAAAATTCAGGTAGTCTCACTAACCGTAAATAATGAATGAAATGTATCAAAGTCAAAATAATGTAGTGTGTAATTGTTCCTTACTGAAATGTGCTTAGGTGTCCTGGTTAGAAAAGGCCCCATGTCAAGCAAACAAAAATATTTTACATCACTGGATTTTGATGAATGTTATATTCACTTGTTATCTATCCACAGGATCCTATGTATTATAAACAGACTTAGGAACTTATAAGGTTGATGCCAATAAATGCAAAGCAGATTATGCTGGTGGTAAAAGCCATGAGCAGACAAAGTCTATTGTCAATTTAATACAAAGTTCCAATAGATGTAAAATAAATGCTATTATAAAGTGGAAATAAAAAGACAGCATGGTATTACAAAAAGCAATATGTCATTTGTATTATTTTGCATAAGCAAAAAATAAAAAAATAAATGGGATCTTTTTTTTTTTTACTCTGTATAAGACCTTACAGCAATTTACATTTGATTAAGGGATTGTGTTTTGACACTTTTCAAAGCTCTTAAAAATCTATGAAATATTTCCAGCATTCTAACCAACAGTTTTAGAACTACAAATATTTGCAAACAAATTATAAAGTGTAAATGAGAAAAGGATTTTAGGAAAGTCAATTTCAAACTGGATATTTTAGTTCTACTCAAAAAAAGATAGATTTCATATACTTTAGTGCTTTATGTGTAGGAAAAACCAACAGGTGTCCACGGAGATAGATATAAAATCTTGCAAGCTAATGACAATCTAACAAACAATTTTTCCATTGTAATCAGTAGATGCACAAATGCTTTACATAGTTATATTGGTTAAAAAAAGACACAGGTCCATCAAGTTCAACCTTTCTCAAGAAATTACACATCATTCATTGCTGGATTAATTATAATCCTCAGTGCCATTTGTCAGTAAATAATCATCTGGCCTTTTTTTAAATGCTGACTTTTTTCCAAGCTGCATAAGCCCAATTTTTCTACCCTTTCATTGTAAATAGTCGCCCGCCTTTGACCCCTCTCCAGTTATCCTATATATTTTTTACGATGTGGAGCCCAAAACTGAATTCCATATTCAAGATGTGGCATTACAAAGGAATTTATAGAGGGGAAGTTTTACATTTGAATCATGGGTTTTTATCTCTTTTTTAAACACCCTAAAATCCCATTTGCTTTTGCAGCTGCTGCTTGACATTGAGTGCTGCTGCTTAGCTTATTTTTAACCAGAATTTCCAGGTCTTTCTGTTGTTCTGTTATCCCCAGTTTTATTCCATTTAAGGTATATGCTTTAATACTATTATTGCATCCTAGGTGCAATACTCTACATCTATCAATATTAAATTTCAACTGCCATGTTTTTGCCCATGCTGCCAGCTTATCTAGCTCTTTCTGTAATATTCTATAGTCAAGCTAAGTATCCTACAAAGTTTTGTATCGTCAGCAAAAACTGACACCTTGCTATCTATCCCATCCACAAGGTCATTAATGAAGAGATTAAAAAGAATTGGGCCTAACACCGATCCTTGTGGTACCCCACTGCTGACTTCAGCCCATTTTGAGTTAGTTTCACTTATAACGACTCTTTGTTTACTGTCCCTTAACCAATTTTTTACCCAATGATCCTCCAGTCCCTGCGTCTGTAGTTTCAGAACAAGACTGTTGTGTGGAACAGTATCAAATGCTTTTGCAAAATCCAAATATATCACATCAGCCGCATAACCAACATCCAGACTTACATTTACCTCTTCATAGAAACCGAGCATGTTGGTTAGGCACAACCTGTTTTTCATGAATCCATGCCGGTTATCCGTTATTAGACTATTCTCCGCTATATATTTGTTACAGTTCATCGCTCAGTTGTACAAAATTAAAAACAATGGTGCAAAAGTTTTGGGCAGTTGTGGAAAAATGCTGCATAGTAAGTATGCTTTCAAAAATAGAAGTATTCATATTTTTTTTATCAATTTACAAAATACAAAGTGAATGAACAGAAGAGAAATCTGAATCAAATCCATATTTGGCGTGACCACCCTTTGCAGTCAAAACAGCATTGGTTCTTCTAGGTACACTTGCACACAGTTTTTGAAGGAACTCCGCAGGGAGGTTGTTCCAAACATCTTAGAGAACTAACCAGAGATATTCTGTGGTTGTAGGCTTCCTCATATCCATCTGTCTCTTCATGTAATCCCAAACAGACTCGATGATGTTGAGATCATGACTCTGTGGTTTGCCATACAATCACTGACAGGGCTCCTAGTTCTCCTAGTTCTTACTGACATTGGCTGTATGTTTATGATTGTTTGATATATGCTCTGGATACATTTTCTGTTGATAATGTTTATGGTTGTTGTCCGCCTCCCTGATGGTATTGCATGATGGATATGTATCTGCCTGTATTTCTCAGCATTGAGGACACCATTAATCCTGAACAAAACCCCAACTCAAATTGCTGAAATGCAGCCCCAAACTTGCAAGGAACCTCCATCATGCTTCAATGTTGCCAGCAGACACTCATTATTGTACCACTCCCCAGCCCTCCGGTGAACAAACTGACTTTTGTTACAGTCAAATATATAAAATTTGGACTCATCAGTTCAGAGCACCTGCTGCCATTTTTCTGCACCCCAGTTTCTATGTTTTCATACATAGTTGAGTCGCTTGGCCTTGTTTCCACATTGAAGGTATAGCTTTTTGGCTGCAATTCTTCCATGAAGATCACTTCTGGCTAGACTTCTCCGAACAGTAGCTGGGTCTACCTGGGTGCCACTGGTTTCTGCCAGTTCTGAGATGATAGTACTTCTGGACATCTTCCAATTATGAAGGAAAGTAAGCAAGATGTGTATTTGATCTGCTGCACTAAGTTTCCTTGGCCAATCACTGCCTCTACGGTACTCAACATTGCCCGTTTCTTTGTGCTTCTTCAAAAGAGCTTGAACAGCAAATCTTGAAACCCCAGTATGCTTTGAAATCTTTGCTTAAAGAGAGATCTTGCTGATGCAGTATAACTACCTTGTGTCTGGTTGCTGTGCTCAGTCTTGCCATGGTTGAACTGTGACATGAAACTGTCTTCCACAACCTTACTTTTGTAGCAGAGTTTGGCTGTTCCTCACGCAGTTTTAAGTCTCCTACACAGCTGTTTCTTTTACAGTTAATGACTGTGTTTGAATCTACATATGAAAATGATGATCATTATCACCTTGGTTTGGTATCATTGGTTAATCAAACACCTGACTGTAATCCTACATAATCCATGACTTTGTGCAGTGTACCTAGAATAATTAATGCTATTTTGAAGGCAAAGGGTGATGACACCAAATATTGATTTGATTTAGATTTCCCTTCTGTTCATTGACTTTGTATTTTATTAATTGATGTTTAAAAAAACTATTAGAACTTCTATTTTCAAAAGCATTATTACTTTGCAGCATTTTTCCACAACTATGTAAAAGTTTTGCACAGTACTGTATATTTCTTAGCAAGTAAAGGTCCCTTTACACCAGCCAATATGGGCTGTGAAAATGAATGACGATCATTCAGACAGCTCGGTGATTGCAGCTCATTTGCTCCTTTCACAAGTAGCAACAATTTGTTATATATAGGGACAAGCAATCGTTACTACAATTGTTTATTCCCATACATTTGCATCATGCTGGCAGCACATCTCATGTTTACACAGGATGATATGCTGCACACAACGATAACATGTATTCCTGCATAAAAGATACTCTCAGCCGATGAACGAGTGTTTCCCTGTTCATCCTCTGATCGTTGCCCTGTTTACACAGAGCAATGGTCGGGAATGAGCATTCATATGAATACTGGTTTGCCGGATCATTGGCCCATGTAAAAGCCTTTACCTACGAGTTGTTACCATAAAGATAATCCCCAGAGTACTGATTAACAGGCTGTGCTGTAGGCCTAATGCTCACAGCAAAATCATATGCAGGAGGCTGTATGGTGGCACAAGGAGACCCTGTATGTCCTTGCTATAAAGCCGTTAACACTCCATGTGCCCTCATTTGCTGCTCCATACTGTAGCGTCCATGGCCACGGGCCGTCGGGTTTACTCACCTCCCGATCACCTTCACTATCTCTCTCCTTACTGGCAAAGCTCTGGCATGGGCTAATCCTCTGTGGGAACATCAGGCACCAGAGACCCGTGACTTGCAGTACTTCTTACAGTCCTTCCGCTCGATCTTTGAGGAACCTGGGAGAGTTTATTTGACTGCTGCATCCTTTCTGACCCTACATGGGTGAGTATGCCATCCAGTTCCGTATCCTAGCTGCTGAATTGACCTGGAACAATGAGGCTTTGATGGCCACATTCTGGCAGGGACTGTCTTCAGGGATCAAGGATGAGCTGGCTTCTCGCGATCTGCCATCTACCCTGGACGATCTTATCCTACTCGCCTCCCGGGTTGACATGAGGATCCGGGAGCGTTCCCAAGAGGTTCTCCGGGAGAGAGAACTTCCTAGACTGGATTCTACTTTTCAACAATCCTCCTCAGTCGTCTCACCAGAGGATCCTATGCAGAGTAACTATGTTAAATTGTCTACCCAGGAGAAACAATGCAAACGCACTTCTGGACTTTGTTTGTATTGCGGCCTCGGAGGCCATATTGTGCGTCTGTGTCCCCAGAGGCCAGAGAGACCTCATTGCCTAGGACTAATTGGAGAGACAACCCCAGATGGAACGGTACCTAATAAAGCATTCTGTTCCAAGCTGACTATTCCTGTGACCCTAGTATCTGGCGATAGGACGTATCAAGCTTCTGCCTATCTTGAATATCTTGGTTCTGCTGCAAACTTCATCCAGAGAGAGCTTGTGGATCATCTTCAGTTGCCCACAGTCCCCCTAGAGACGTCTTTGGCTGTTGCCTCAGTTAATGGACTGCATCTGCCTGATCCCATCATTTCTAAAACCAAGCCGTTGAAGCTCCAGGTTGGAGTCCTTCATTTTGAACTAATTTCTTTCTTTGTTTTGCCCAAGGCCATCAATCCTGTTCTACTGGGCCTGCCTTGGCTTCGACTAAATGCCCCAGTCCTGGACTGGAATTCTGGAGAGGTTCTCCAATGGGGCTCCAAGTGCCATGGTCGTTGTCTGTTGCAGATCCATCCTGTCAAGCCTCCTCTGCCTCAGTCATTGGCGGGACTGCCTCCCCAGTTTGCTCAGTATGCAGATGTTTTCAGTAAAAGGCTAAGACGCTGCCTCCTCATCAGACTTATGACTGCCCCATTGAACTAATTCCTAATGCCTATCTCCCCCGTGGTCGAGTATATCTGCTCTCCTCGCCTGAGTCTTTATCCATGTCGGCCTATATCAAGGAGAATCTGTGGAGGGGTTTCATATGAAAGTCTTCCTCCCCAGTCGGGGCTGGATTCTTTTTCGTTAAAAAGAAGGACGGATCCCTTAGACACTGCATTGACTACTGTGGTCTTAACCAGATCACGGTCAAGAACAAATACCCGTTGCCACTTATATCTGAGCTGTTTGATCGCATACGAGGAGCCACATTTTTTCTAAGCTAGACCTGCGGGGGGCTTATAATCTAGTCCAGATTCGCTGGGGTGATGAATGGAAAACGGCATTTAAGACCCGGGACGGGCACTACAAATACCAAGTGATGCCCTTCGGACTGTGTAACGCTTCCGCAGTGTTTCAGGAGTTTGTTAATGATATCTTCAGAGATCTCCTCTATGTCTGTGTTGTTGTTTATCTCGATGATATTTTGATTTTCTCCCCAGATCCGATGACTCATCGGAGGCATGTCTGTCAGGTTCTACTACAATTAAGGGAGAATCATTTATACGCGAAGCAGGAGAAGTGCGTCTTTGAGAGGAGCTCTCTGCCCTTCCTGGGCTACATCATCTCGGATCAAGGTCTCAAGATGGATCCTGAGAAAGTGAAAGCTGTCCTGGAGTGGCCACGTCCTCAAGGCTTAAGGGCCATACAGCGGTTCCTGGGATTTGCCAATTTCTACCGTCAGTTTATTCCTAACTTCTCTTCTCTGACGGCTCCCATCTCTACCCTTACCAAGAAGGGTGTGAACGCCAAGGTGTGGACTCCAGAGGCAGAGTCTGCATTTATTAGCCTCAAGAAAGCCTTCACTTCAGCTTCGATCCTCCATCATCCTGACGTATCTCGGCAGTTCTCACTGGAAGTGGACGCTTCCTCTGTTGGTGCAGGTGCACTTCTGTTCCAGAGGAGCTCCAAAGGAAAGGCAGTAGTATGTGGCTACTACTCAAGACTTTTTTCTTCTGCTGAGCGCAATTACTCTACTGGAGATCGGGAGCTGCTGGCCATCAAATTTGCTCTGAAGGAGTGGAGACATCTTCTAGAGGGCGCAGCTCAACCAATCCTGATCTTCACCGACCACAAAAACCTTACCTACCTTCAGTCTGCACAACGACTTAATCCCTGTCAAGCCAGGTGGTCGCTGTTCTTTACCCGTTTCCAGTTTGTGCTCCACTACCGTCCCGCAGACAAGAATGTGAGTGCCGATGCCCTGTCCAGAACGTTTGAGACGGAAGACACGGTGGAGTCCCTTCAGACTATCATAGACCCGTCCTGCATTGTCACTGCTAATCCTCTGCATACATGTAGACTTTCTGATCATAAACCGTGTAAAGACGAAAATATGTTTAAACCAAGTATATCTTGGTGCATTGACCCTAGCATTGAGCATTAAGACCTACAGAGTATGGGGTACAATTAACACTCACAGTAATTTCTTTAGAAAAATACAACCTTTATTCAAAATACACATAGATTAAAAGATGAGTCATGCAAAGCATGAACAAGACGTCTCTCAGTGCAGAGAGCATAAATAAATAAACAGTGAATGAAACCATGGGATATGCAAATATGCAGAAAAAAGCAAATTGCAGAATGCATATATACTGTAATCCAACTACTCCCTCAGTATAAGAGCAGCATAATTACCACAGTGTAAAGATACACCTAATCACTTAGAAGGGCGAACAATGTGGTGTGACAAGATATATAGGGAAAGGGACAAGTGAGCCCTAATCTACCCACCACTCTGTCCCTGCCTACTTGCAACGACCCGCCCTAGGCGACGGGGTACAACTGGGCGGCGGTCCCTACGCTCAGTAAGTGCATGAGACAAACAGACAAGGGAACACAAAGCAAAGGGAAATGGGGCAGGTGCCCACGGCAACACCGTGAGCAACAAGAGTGGTGAACGAGCCGAGTCAATCCAGGAGTGCACGAGGTACCAAACGCAGAGCAGGAGAGTAGTCAGAAAGCCAGGGTCAGTATGGAGCAGGATCAAATAGTCAGAAGCTGTAGCTGGGCCAGGAAACCACACGAGAAGAATCACAAGCAAAGGAGGAACAGGAAAGGCAGGTATAAATAGACAGAGGGCGGGAGCTAGCTCCGTCTGGCCAGGCTGCGATAGGCTTTCCCACTCCTAAGCCTGCCATCCTGAGTGGTGGAAGCTGGAGTCAGTCTCAGAGACATAGACTCAGGTGCAGACTGATTACCTATGGGCGTATACACAGAAGTTGTGCCTGGCAGATCCTTTACAGGTAGCATGTAAAAAGATGACATATGACAGATGACCCATGTAGCTCACTAGGCACGGAGAGAGACGTCAGACCCGACGCGTGTTTCGGCGGAATGCCTTCGTCCAGGGGTGGCGTCTCTCCAGTGGGAACCTCCATTTATGTCCCATTCATCCCATTCATCCCATTCCCATTCATCCCATTCATGTTAAGGCCATGTGTTTTGCCTCTATTGGCGTCATGCGCCAGGTGTAGAGATGGCTGACCGCACACTTCCGGTCGTGCGTCATCAAGGTGGGCGGGGTTCGACGACGTCTGACGTTGCGAAACCGCGCCCACCGAGATACAGACACACAAACCACAAACCACTCCCCCCGGCGTAAGCGCACGGATCAGCAAGCCTGGAAATACCAGTAAGTGTAAATAAAGATATGCCTGATTGAACGATGACATGCAGGGAATAAAGTACACCATTTTTGCATGGGTGCAATGGAAAAGTAGCCATTTAGTGGCAATCGCTATAAATGTAGTTATGGAGATATACAAAGCAGATAATTAAGAAGGAATAAATATATATATAAATATAAATATTTCATGTCAATATGATAATAGAATAAACCAGTGATATGGAGAAAGAAAGAAGGGGGAAAAAATTTAAATTTGCATTTATATATATATAAAAAGTGAGAAAAAATATATTAAAATTTACTGTGAATTCATAAATCAAACATAAAAAATATATATATAAAAATTATATATATGAAAATATATATGTATATATACATGTGCAAGGGGTGATTAAATAAATATATATGCATGTATAGTGCAAATGTGTCTCAAAAGATATAAATATGTGTGCAGGACTACATGTGAAAAAATGTTGATAATGATGTATGAAGAAATGCATATAGATAATGCATTAAATGCATGTGCTATTGGATCGTGATAACATGTAAATAACCACAATGTGTATAAAAAGTGATAGATGAGCAAAAAATGTATGAAAACATATATGTGCACTGTAAAATATTATTCTATATAAATACATATAGTGAATACATATAAGGATATATGCCAATTATACATATATAACAATAAGCGAACACATATCAAAGTAGATATATCAATATACAAATATGTAAAAGAACATAAATGAATGTGCATGTTTCCCCACAGAACATAGTTCATTGTGTTCATCAGTTGTCTTCATTACGATATTCGTACTTCCATTATTACCCAATATAGTGACGACATAACTATCTAAAATCTAACTGGAAAATGGAGGATAAATTAGTAACGTTACAATTGTAAAAATTATATATACAAAATACATTTAAAAAGATGACCCACTGGAGGTCAATGGTCAGAGGAATGGAGCAAAGTTTAAATTTTCATTTAGTCCAAAGGGACGTAAGGTCCCCAGAGTCCAGATCCACTTGGATTCACATTGTGCCAGTATTTTAGACGTTTCACCTCTTCGGATGTTGGGTTCGATGCAATCGATACCCCTAACTTTCAATTTTGTCGGGTCACATGAATGGCATGTCTTAAAATGTCTGGCTACAGGTTTTAGAGTTTCTAGTGTCTCTATCTCAGCTGCTCCCAAAATATCTCTTACATGTTCTCTAACTCGAACCTTGAACTCTCTTGAGGTGAGGCCAATATATATTTTGGGGCAAGGACATGTGGTGTAGTACACTACTGTTTTTGTTGAGCAAGAGATAGAATGGGAAATGGTGAACGTTTTCTTACCTGCTGAATCAGTAAAGGAGGTTGCCCTCTCGATATTAGGGCATCCGACACAGCATCCACATGCCTTAGAGCCCCACTTCGGGCCTTTGGTACCGAATAGAAACTTCGAATTATTGCGTTGGTAGTAGCTCTTGACAAGGTAGTCTTTAAGATTTTGTGACCGTCTGGCAGATATACACTACCGTTCAAAAGTTTAGGGTCACTTAGAAATGTCCTTATTTTTGAAAGAAAAGCACAGTTTTTTTCAGTGAAGATAACATTCAATTAATCAGAAATACACTCTATACATTGTTAATGTGCTAAATGACTATTCTAGCTGCAAACGTCTGGTTTTTAGTGCAATATCTACATAGGTGCATTGAGGCCTATTTCCAGCAACCATCACTCCAGTATTCTAATGGTACATTGTGTTTGCTAACTGTGTTAGAAGGCTAATGGATGATCAGAAAACACTTGAAAACCCTTATGCAATTATGTTAGCACCGCTGTAAACAGTTTTGCTGTTTAGAGGAGCTATAAAACTGACCTTCCTTTGAGCTAGTTGAGAATCTGGAGCGTTACATTTGTGGGTTCGATTAAACTCTCAAAATGGCTAGAAAAAGAGAGCTTTCATGTGAAACTCGACAGTCTATTCTTGTTCTTAGAAATGAAGGCTATTCCATGCGAGAAATTGAGAAGAAACTGAAGATTTCCTACAACGGTGTGTACTACTCCCTTCAGAGGACAACACAAACAGGCTCTAACCAGAGTAGAAAGAGAAGTGGGAGGCCCCGCTGCACAACTGAGCAGCAAGACAAGTACATTAGAGTCTCTAGTTTGAGAAATAGACGCCTCACAGGTCCTCAACTGGCAGCTTCATTAAATAGTACCCGCAAAACGCCAGGTTCAACGTCTACAGGGAAGAGGCGACTCCGGGATGCTGGCCTTCAGGGCAGAGTGGCAAAGAAAAAGCCATATCTGAGGCTGGCTAATAAAAGGAAAAGATTAATATGGGCAAAAGCACACAGACATTAGACAGAGGAAGATTGGAAAAAAGTGTTATGGACAGACGAATCGAAGTTTGAGGTGTTTGGATCACACAGAAGAACATTTGTGAGATGCAGAACAACTGAAAAGATGCTTGAAGAGTGCCTGACGCCATCTGTCAAGCATGGTGGAGGTAATGTGATGGTCTGGGGTTGCTTTGGCGCTGGTAAAGTGGGAGATTTGTACAAGGTAAAAGGGATTTTGAATAAGGAAGGCTATCACTCCATTTTGCGACGCCATGCCATACCCTGTGGACAGCGCTTGATTGGAGCCAATTTCATCCTACAACAGGACAATGACCCAAAGCACACCTCCAAATTATGCAAGAACTATTTAGGGAAGAAGCAGGCAGCTGGTAATCTATCTGTAATGGAGTTGCCAGCGCAGTCACCAGATCTCAACCCCATAGAGCTGTTGTGGGAGCAGCTTGACCGTATGGTACGCAAGAAGTGCCCATCAAGCCAATCCAACTTGTGGGAGGGGCTTCTGGAAGCATGGGGTGAAATTTCTCCCGATTACCTCAGCAAATTAACAGCTAGAATGCCAAAGGTCTGCAATGCTGTAATTGCTGCAAATGGAGCATTCTTTAACGAAAGCAAAGTTTGAATGAGAAAATTATTATTTGAAATAAAAATCATTATTTCTAACCTTGTCAATGTCTTGACTATATTTTCTAGTCATTTTGCAACTCATTTGCTAAATATAAGTGTGAGTTTTCATGGAAAACACAAAATTGTCTGGGTGACCCCAAACTTTTGAACGGTAGTGTACTTGGGTACTTAGTGATATATTTTTCGATTGTGGGATCTGTGAGTAAAGTTGGCCAAAATTGTTTCATTATTTCTTTCATTTGAAACCAACGTGAGTGGTAATTTATTGTAAACCTTACCTGACGTCTCTCTCCGTGCCTATTGAGCTAAATGGGTATGTCATCTTTTTACATGCTACCTGTTTGCGTTAGTCCATCTATATATCCTGTCACACCACATTGTTTGCCCTACTAAGTGATTAGGTGTATCTTTACACTGTAGTAACTGTGCTACTCTTATACTGAGGGAGTAGTTGGATTACAGTATATATGCATTCTGCAATTTGCTTTTTTCTGCATATTTGCATATCCCATGGTTTCATACACTGTTTATTTATTTATGCTCTCTGCACTGAGAGACGTCTTGTTCATGCTTTGCATGACTCATCTTTTAATCTATGTCTATTTTGAATAAAGGTTGCATTTTTCTAAAGAAATTACTGTGTGTGTTAATTGTACCCCATACTCTGTAGGTCTTAATCCTCTGGAGGTTAGAGACAGGAAAATAATTCTCCGCTGGGGACACAGTTCTAAACTGGCTGGGAACGCTGGTGTCCGTAAAACCCAAGACCTGACTGCTCGTCACTTCTGGTGGCCCACGCTACCTAAAGATGTTCTGGACTTTGTCTCTTCTTGTACAGTGTGTGCCTCTAACAAAATTACTTACTCCAAGCCTGCCAGCCTGCTTCAACCTCCGCCTGTACCCAATGCCCCCTGGCAGCACATTGCGATGGACTTTGTCACAGACCTTCCCCCCTCAGCAGGATGCAACACTGTCTGGGTGGTGGTGGACCAGTTCTCTAAGATGGTACATTTTATCACTATCCCGCTGACCGGCCTACCTTCTGCTTCTCGTCTGGCGAGTATCTTCATTCTACACATCTTTTGCTTGCATGGCTTGCCTCTACACATTGTGTCTGACCGGGGGGTTCAGTTTACTTCAAAGTTCTGGAGAGCCCTCTGTAAACTGGATGTGAGATTGGACTTTTCTTCAGTTTATCACCCCCAGTACAATGGGCAAATTGAGAGGATTAACCAGATCATGGAGAATTACCTCTGCCACTTAATCTCTTCACAGCACGATAACTGGGTACAGCTTCTTCCATGGGCCGGGTTCTCATACAACAACCACACAAGTGAGTCCACCACTTCCACTCCATTTCACATTGTGTACAGTCAACATCCTAGAGTCCCTCTTCCAGTGTCGACCACATCTCAAGTACCCGCTGCTGACTCTGCTTATGGGGACTTTTTGCAAATCTGGCAACAGACCCGGTCCTCTATTTTACTGGCAGTCGATCGCATGATGAGAAAAGCAGAAACTAGGAGAAGAGAGCCGCCTCAGTATCTTCAAGGGACTAAAGTCTGGCTGTCCTCTCGGAACATTCGCTTGAAGGTGCCTTCATACAAGTTTGCTCCCAGGTTCCTTGGTCCTTTCGAGATTGTGCAACAGATAAACCCTATCTCCTATAAGCTGCGGCTGCCTCCTACCCTCAGAATCCCCAACTCCTTCCATGTGTCCCTCCTGAAGCCAGTGGTACTGAACCGCTACAGCAAGACTTCTAGTTCCACAGTTGCTCCCAGCGGTTCTTCTGATATATTCGAGTTAAGGGAGATTCTGGACTGCAAGAGGGTAGGAGGAAGGACTTTCTATTTGGTGGACTGGAGAGGGTTTTTGACCTGAGGAGAGGTCCTGGGAGCCAGAAGGGAATCTCAGTGCCCCTGCGCTTATTAAGAAATTCCTCTCTTGCTCTGGCCCCAAGAAGAGGGGGCGTAAGAGGGGGGATACTGTAGCGTCGGGCCGTCGGCTTTACCCACCACCCGACGCCCGTAGCCATGGATCCGTGAGCGCTGGCCCCCATCTCCTTCCTAGGAGACGCCAGCGCTCACTTCCGCTCCGGTCTGCTGTGTCCCGTAGGGTGCGCGCGCACGCTCGTGCCCGGCCTTACAGGGCCAGCGCGCGCATAAAGGAAATTGTCATCATCATCAACTGCCACGATTTCCTGGTCTATAAGAAAGCCCCAGGCCTTCTGATCCTTGCCTGAGCGTTGTTAGTTTTCCCAGTCTGTCTTGCAAATTTTCCCTTAGTGTTTCCCGTTCCAGTTGTTACCCATGCCTTGTTACCTGTTCCTGTTTCCCGTGCTGTGCCTTTAGTATTGAGTCGTGCCACATCCTGTGTCATCTGCCACGTCCGGAGGAATCCGCCACATCCTGTGTCATCTGCCACGTCCAGAGGAATCCACCACTTCCTGTGTCATCTGCCACGTCCAGAGGAATCTGTCACGTCCTGTGTCATCTGCCCCGTCCGGAGGAATCCGCCACATCTGGCGCAACCTGCGGCACCTGTGTCATTCGCCACGTTTGGCGTTATCTGCTGCACCCATCTCAATCTGTGCCACAGCTGCGGCCACTGTCTTGACTATCCAGGTACCCTTGTGCGGGACATTGTATTACTGGGGTTTCCTGTTGTTTGGCCAGCTGCCACCCCGCTACGGCGGTACGGCCTAGTGGGTCCACTACCCGCTCCGTGACACATACTTTGTGGTACTACTGGGATATTTTAGCCTCAAAGCAATAGTTCTAGGGTAGAACAGCTCCATTATATGGCATGTGATATGGCCATAATTCGTGATGAGGTTCATTGGTTGCTTTAACCCTTTCCTGCAGTTAGACATATGTTGTATGAAAAATGTATTGAGACACAACTCTTACATATTGAATTCAGGTTTTTTATTCAGTTTCATTGCCAAAGATACATAAAATCAAGCACCTAGCCATTCAGTCTGCCTTTACAAATATTTGTAAAAGAATGGATCATTCTAAAGAGCTCAATGAATTCGAACATGGTACTGTAATGTGATGCCACCGTTGCAACAAGTCATGTTGTGAAATGTCTTCCCTCCTAGATATTCATCGATCAACTGTGAGTGGTATTGAAAAGTAGAAGCATTTAGGAACCACAGCAACTTAGCCACAAAGAGGCATACCACATAAATTTCCAGAGCGGGGTGCCAACGCACTGCTGATTCAATAACTGCAGAGTTTCAAATCTCCTCTGGCATTTACATCAGCACAAAAACTGTGTGCTGGGAACTTCATGGCATGGGTCTCCATGGTCGAGCAGCTGCATGCAAGCCATACATCACCGTGCACAATGCCAAGCATCGGGTGGTGTAAAGCACGCCGCCACTGGACTCTGGATCAGTGGGAGCATGTTCTGTGGAGGGACAAATTACCCTTTTCTATTTAGCTGCCTTGTAGATGAGTATGGATTGGGAGATTTACAAAAGAGTGTTACCTGCCTGACTCCATTGTGCCAAATTTAAAATTTGGTGGAGGAGGAATACTGCTATGATGTTATTTTCTAGGGGTTGGCCAAGGTCCCTAGTTCCAGTGAAGGGAAATCTTAATGCTTCAACATACCAATGATTTGGACAATTGCATGCTTCAAAGTTTGTGGGAACAGTTTGGGGAAGGCCCTTTTCTGTTCCAGCATGACTGTGCCCCAGTGCACAAAACAAGGTCCATAAAGGCATGGTTGGGTAAGTTTGGTGTGGAAGAACTTGACTGGCATGCACTGAGTCCTGCCCTTAACTTCATCGAACACCTTTGAGGTGAACTAGAATGAAGATTGTGAGCCAGGCCCTCTCGTTCAACATCCGTGGCTGAGCAAAAAAAAAATTTTCTGGATGAATAAGTAAACCTTTCCACAGACACATTCCAAAATCTTGTAGAAAGCCACCCCAGGAGAGTGGACGCTGTTTTAGAAGAAAAGGGGTAACAACGGAATAATAATGCCTATGGAGTTAGAATAGGATGTTATAATAGCTCTTCTAGATGTAATGTGTAGGTGTCCCAATACTTTTAACCATATGATATATATGTATGTCATCAGTGGGAGGTATTTCCACAGCAGCTGTGACCATGCAATAACCAGTGGGTGGGTGGTTGTGGTTGATAGCCACACTCCAATGCTTGCAGCTGAGGTAAAAGAAACTTCTAAACCCAACTATTTAACCCATTCAGCAGCACTGTAAGCTATGCCCAAGGAGAATCCGATAGGACATCCACCATGAATTTAAAAAGTTGTCTGTTAATAGTGCACCCTGTACTAATGTAATTATTTTTAGGTAGAAATGGGACACTTTAGGGACATCGTGAATGTATACTTAATTAAGTTTGTTGGGAATTACTGTATTGTTACTTTGTATTTCAGGCATGCATTTGCAAAGCAGTTGGTAACATGATGGAAGGAAAACTTTGATCATTGTGTGTGATTTTATATTTGTAGAGATAGAGGGAGCTAGACAAGAAACCTCTGTGGATCTCCAGTAGGTGGTGTTTTCTTTTGTGTTATTCTGTGGGAGAATCTCATGCATTAATAAAATAGGAATGCTTCCTGCCAAGGGGTTGTTGAGCCAAATGTGTTGCAGCGTCTGATATATAAGAGAGGTGGAGACAATAGCTGCATGAGTCGGGGTTTGAGTGAGTTTTCCCAAAGCCAAAGCGATTCATGTAAGGGTCTGAAGCTGCAGGCATATGCAGTGACCAAAGGCAGAGAAAATGATAACCACCTAATAGCAGGAGCAGTAAGGGGAACGGAGAAATCTAACCATATAGGAGACATACCACATTTGCAACCGCCAGGCCTTATCCACTGTGTAACTAAGTACTGTACCTCTGTGCCAGCTTTGCATGTTGGACTAAAAATACAGTGAAACCTCTTTGAGCCGATCCACCCAACATTGCACAGAAAAATGGTCTTTTAGAGGGGTGGTCCTCTTAAAGAGAAAAGTACACAGAATCCAGGTTAAAGTGTGTAATGCTGTCAGCAAACATGTACAGCAAACAAATAAACAGCCCATTCTGGCATCCAGAAAACTCTAGATCTTGTTTCTCGTCATTACTGGTGGCCGTCTCTGTCCCAAGATTTTAAGGATTATATTGCAGCTTGCTCTACCAGTGCACAAATCAATACGTCACATCAAAGGCCTGATGCGTTGCTACATCCATTGCCAATCCCTAACTCTCCCTGTACTCCTTCTATTGCTATGGATTTTATCACTGACCTGCCAAGTTTCTCTGGCTGTTCAGTTATTTGGGTCGCACTCATAAATGGCACACATCATTCCACTAACTGACCTTACTTTTGCTTTTTGTCTGGCAACTCTCCTCATCAAGCACATCTTTTGCCTGCATGGACTCCCTGTGCACACTGTGTCCGATGAAGGAGTGCAATTTATGTTAGGAAACTGGAGAGCACTCTGCTAGTTACTTTAGATTAATGAAGGGAATGTGTCGCTAGAAAAAAATATTATAATTTTTTTTGTTAAACTGTTAGTCAATAAATGATTACACATTGTTCTAATTTTTTTAATTTTTTTCACAAGTCAGGAAATATTATAAATTAGATTCTAATTTATAACATTTCCATGTGCTGGTCACTAGAGGGAGCAATAACCAAAATTGCAGCATTTAAATGTGGTAAAGCAACCTCATTGCTTTATGCTGCAAATTTGGTGTAGACACACACGCTCTAGTGTGCTCACACAATGCCCCCTCCTTTATCCTGGCTAGTGCCAGGAGAAAGGAGGGGGTTGAATGTTCAAACCTCCTACACTGTGTGCCGCCATTTGAGCGAATGCACAGTGTAGGAGGATTAGATACAGTGTAATCACACAGTATAACACGCACAAACATAACTTACCTGCTCCTGCCGCCGCCGCTGCCACCGCTCCGTCCGCTCCCTCCACTCCTAGTCCTTGCTTCTGAACATATGGATGGAAGCCGCGACCGGAAGTAGTCATCTTACTGTCCGGCCGCGGCTTCCGGTCCACATGAAAATGGCACCGGATGTAGCTCGGCCAAAGACCTTCCTTTTGGACCGTGTGGGAGCGGCGCATGCACCGTTCCCACACAGATGGCGTACGCTATAGTGAATGGAACGGCTCCCGTTTGCATCCACTATGGGGATGTATGTGCCGTATTCCATCTCTGTATGTGTCGTTAATCGACACATACAGAGATGAAAAAAAAATGGCAGCCCCCATAGAGAAGTAAAAGAAAGAAAAAAGTAAAATACAAAAACACAAATAAATAAAATGTATTTTAATAACATACTAAAATCCAAAACATATAGAATTTTTTTTTTTGCGACACCTGTCCTTTAACCCCTTCCCGACATTTGACGTATCCATACGCCAAAGTCGGGTAGGGGACGTATGGAGCGGGTTCACGCAGTGAGCTCGCTTCATACGATGACGGTGTCGGCTGTATGTTAGAGCCAACACTTTAGTGTAAGTAGCGGCATCGCGCTCGAGCGCGATCCCGCTAGTTTAACTCGTTAAATGCTGCGGTCAATACTGACCGCAGCATTTAAATCATCAGAAAGAGGGGGCGACCCCCTCTAACAGCTCATCGCACCCCCGCAACGCAATCGTGGGGGGGGGGGGGCGATGGTTGCTATGGCTGCCTGGGGGCTTAATTAACGCCCCCAGGTCTGCCATGTTTGTACACCTAGATGGCTGTCAGAATCACGATATACTGCAATACATTAGTATTGCTGTATATCGTACAAACGATCTAACGATCACTGGTTGAAGTCCCCTAGGGGGACTAATAAATAAAGTAAAAATTAGTTAAATAAAGTTTTTTTTGGTGTAAAAAAAGATAAAAAAATTAAAAGTTCAAAAAACCCCCCTTTTCCCATTTTCCCCCTAGAGCATAGTAAAAAAAAAAAAAAATACACATAATTGGTATTGCCGCGTCCGCAAAAGTCTTAACTATTACAATATATAATTATTTTTTACACACGGTGAACGCCGTAAAAAAAAAAAAATGTAAGCGCCAGAATGTCTATTTTTTGGTCACTTCATCTCCCACAAAAAATGAAATAAAAAGTGATCAAACCATCGCATGTACACCAAAATGGTATTATTAAAAACTACAGCTTATTCCGCAAAAAATAAGCCTTATACCACTTAATCGACGGAAAATTAAAAAAGTTGGGGCTCTTGGAATTTGGCGACACAAAATAAATTTTCTTTTTTACACTTAGGTTTTTACATGTAAAAGTAGTAAAAATATAGAAAAAACTATATATATTTGGTATTGCCGTAATCATATAGACCCACAGAATAAAGTTAACATGTTGTTTTAATTGCACAGTGAATTTCGTAAAAACGGCGCGCAAAAAAACATGGAGGAATTGCTGTTTTTTTCATTTTCTACCCCACAAATAATTTTTTCCCGTTTCCTAGTACATTATATGGCAAAATAAATGGTGCTACAAAAAACTACAACTCGTCCCGCAAAAATCAAGCCCTCATAGTACTATATCGACGGAAAAATAAAGACGCTATGGCTTCTGGAATGTGGAGAGGAAAAAACGAAAATGAAAATCTGAAAGTTGTTTACGACGGGAAGGGGTTAAGTTAGACTTTTCATCTGCCTACCACCCACAATATAATGGACTAGTAGAACGGATCAACCTAGTTCTAGAGAATTTCCTCAGAAATTACTTGTTCCCCCTTCAAGTCAACTAGACTAAACTTCTGCCATGGACAGAGTTTGCTTCTAATAGTCATACGGGGGAATCCACTTTATTCTTGATACATGGGCAGCATTTCAGAATTCTGTCTGAAGTTCCTGCTGCCAACTGCTCCCACGCACAATTCTTACAAAACTAACAGGAGTCCAAGGACTCTATTAGTAAAGCCATAACCCTCTTCCAGAGAAATGCAGCCAGAAAACGCAGAGTTCCCCCACAGTTTGGCTGTCCTCCTAAACACATTAAACTGAGGATCCAGTTTCAAGCTTGCTCCCTGTTTTGGGGTCCTTATACTGTTTTAAAACAAATGAATCCTGTCTCCTCTAAACTCTGTCTTTGCCAGTCTTTGAAAATTCACAATTCCTTTTATGTGTCCCTCCTTAAGCCACTAGTCCAGACTCGCTTATAAGTCTCCTAATTCTCCTGCTTACTCTTCTCCAGACACCAAATATGAGGTCAGGGATATCCTGGACTGCAAGAAGTCGAGGGGGTAACTTTTATTTCCTGTGGATTGGTCCTGAGGAAAGATTCTGGGAACCTGAGGAGAATAATCGAAGTCAGGGACTTTTATCGCCTCTTTCCCCACAAGCCCAAAATGTGAAGGGCGTTAGGAGGGGGTACTGTAACGTCCTCCCATCCCGCTCCCTGCCATTTTGCAGATTATTAAAAAGAAAAGGGGGGAAGAGAAGATAAAAAAAATATATACCATACTCACCACCTCCCCTGGCATTCAGTAGCAATGTGTCCCTGCCGGCAGGTGAGATGACATAGCTGCCCCATGTGATCTTTGCTGCCAATCACAGGCTGCAGCGGTCACATTGGACAAAACTATATCATGATCTAGCTGTCCCATGGGACTGCTGCAGCCTGTGATTGGCTGGAGCGATCATATGGGACAGCTACGTCATCTTACCTGCCAGCAAGGACGAGTCGCTACGGAAGACCAGGGTTTGTGGTGAGTATGTTTTTATTTTTGTGGAATCGCAAGTGTCTCGATTGCCTTGTTTGACTCTCTAAGTCTGACAGGGCTATCGGGGGACTTGCGATTTGGGGTAAATTTATTCGCACCGAAACAAATTTCAGGGCCAATTCGATTGAATTTCCTGAAATTAATTTCTGGTTGGATTCTCTCATCACTACTGCTTACAGATTCCCTTTAAGTTACAGCTATAGTTTTTGAAAACATTTTCTATTTAATTATCAAGATTAAAGCCATTGGATTGGTTTTAATCTGGAATAGTGTTTGAGAAACACATAAGAAGATATAATACATTCAAGGAATCTAACTGCCCTGAGAATTGAATTGCATATTACTAACTTTCCTTTTTTTGGATTATAAACTGTGTTCCCTATTGTAGTTTATTAACTTTGCTGTTTTCTGAAGCTGAACCATGCATTCTAATAACTATTTTATTGATTAATTGTCTAACTTCAGGATCCCTTGACATTTCATATAATCAGTTCTGGATCCCTACAGAAGACTGGTTTGTTAAAGGTATTGAGTATAAAAATGCAAAGTAATAGGATTTTTATGGGCAAAAATCATCTATTCAGCCTTGTTCACTCAAAATTGGGCCCAAATTGAAGGTCAGTTGAAAGATTGTAGTCACTCACATTGGTTATTGTCCCTAGTGGACTAATAATGAGGGATCTCTCGTGTGCCTCCAATATTATAAGGAGGCATAAAGAGGTTTCTTCCATTCCATACAAATCCGACAGAGAAAGAATTGTGGCATGCTCATTCAAACAGACTCTGTAAGTATGAAGAATACCTTCATTTACCTTTAGGCTGAATCCACACACAGAGTTTTGCTGCAATTTTGCATGTATGTACTGTATGTTTGTGTAAGGCGCATGTATGTGTGTGTGTGTGTGTGTGTGTGTGTGTGTGTGTGTGTGTGTGCGTGTATATATATATATATATATATATATTATAGGTGTGTGCCAGCCCGTAAATAGAATTATTGGAGTGAATTGCGCCAAATATATTAACAGCTCGATGCTTCTTATTTAATATGGTGCCTTTTGAAATGTTGTAAAATCAGAAAATGAAATGTACGCCTGCCATAAATGTCTGACATCTGTGGGTCCAACCTCTTGGACCTGCACCTATCTCCCAAACAGGGGTCCCACGACACTATCTTGCCTGTGAAGGTGGCCGCTGGCCGCCACAACAAGGCGGAGTATCAGTGCAGAGCAGAAAAACAGCTGAACTTGATAAGCGACGCTCATACCATAACTACCATAGAAGTGAATGGGAGTTCTGGAAATAACATAGCACAGGAAGCTACACTGTTTCCGTAACTTGGTATCAGACGGGGCGGGGTTGGGTGTACCCCCGTTTGGTAGAGAGTTGCTTGTCTCAGAGGTGGGACCCGTATCTGTCAGACATTGATGGAATACTCAATGAATATTTCATAAATGTCTGTCATGAGGCAATCCCTTTAAAACCCAAAATAGCAGTGTTCTTTAGGGGTTATTCCACAGACGATGGTGTCAGGCCAGATCACTCTCCAAATATCCCACCAGGACTCACATCATTAGAGTCTGCAAATTGCTACCTTCACCTGGCATGGCCGGCGGCAGAAAGCAGGGAATTATTGTTGTATTGTTGATTTAAATGCTGTAGCTATTTATTATTTTATTTTTAAAAGCTTCCCTTGGGGCAGCTATATTAGTAATTTACATTTTCTTCCTGTATTGTCTATATAGACAGTGCAGCAGCATGCTTTATGGCAGAACAGTGCTTTATGGCAATTAATTTAAAGTCATTAACAGAGAAATGCCATAGACCAGAGAGTGACAGGGGAAGCACATACAGAGCCTTATCAGTGTGTAAAATGTTGCTATCTTGTATTATCTAGGTCTCCACCAGCAGTACCATAGAACTGTTATTGAAACCCCTGCCCTCTAATGATAAGAGCTGACAACTGAGCTGCAGAAAATAGGAAGCATGAGTTTGTTATGTTTGCTCTAGAGGCCAGTGTGAAGACTGCAAAATTTCAAAATTTCTTTTTATATGGATAATCACATTAAAAAAAAAACACAACTAAGAATTAAAAAATATGTTTAAAAACATAATTACCTGATTTAAATAATGTGGCATTTTCAGATCAAGCATTCCCTTTAAAGAAAAACTGCACCTCCGCACGGGACCCATGATGCAGTTTTTTGTGAAGCTTTTAAGGCTGGATACACACACACAGCATTTTGTTGCATTTTACGTGGCGTTTTTGTTGGAGTGTTTTACTGCTTTTTATTTAGTTTAAAAACACTGCGGCCAGATGCTACTTTATACTCTTCATACTAAGGCTGGATTCACACGAGCACATTACGTCCGTAATTGACGGACGTATTTCGGCCGCATGTCCCGGACCGAACACAGTGCAGGGAGCCGGGCTCCCAGCATCATACTTATGTACGATGCTAGGAGTCCCTGCCTCGCTGCAGGACAACTGTCCCGTACTGAAAACATGATTACAATACGGGACAGTTGTCCGGCAGCGAGGCAGGGACAAAATACGTCCGTCAATTACGGACGTAATGTGCTCGTGTGAATCCAGCCTAAGCCTTTTGGTTTGTGCCACTTTTGTTTAACTTTTTAGGTCAGTGGAGTTTTTTTTAAAACACAGCATGCTTTGGATATGGTATTTTTCTTATGTACTGTATGTGCGAAATGACACTAAATATAAAATGCCACCAAGAACGCATGTAAAAATGCATGTTAGGGTGTGTTCACACATGGCAGATATGCTGCATTAAAGCGTATCCATCCTGGACGCCGCAGGGAATTCTCGCTGAAAACTCACACCAAATTGTAGTGCAGTTTTTCGGCCAAAATGTCCGCTGCGGAAAATAGCAGGTAAAAAAAATCATACTTACATATAGAAATGGTGATGCGATGCGACCCCTGAACAGTCATCCCTGGAGGCCGGGCTAGGTAAGATTTTATTTTTCTGAGTTGCGATTTCATCTGCTATTTGTTGCGGGTTTTACCTCCCCATTGAATTCAGTGGGGAAAACCGGCAACAGTAAAGCAGCGTTCGTTAAACATAAATCGACATGCTGCAGGTTAAGACACTGCACCGCAGGTCAATTTATTTCAACAGGTTTTTTACGCAGCATGTGGATGAGATTTGTTCACATTGAGGCTACTGTAAAACGCTGCAGATTTTCCGCAATGAAATGATTGCGGAAAATCTGCAGTGTTTACGCTACGTGTGAACCCGGCCTTATGTGTAAAAAAACGCTCGCATTTTTACATGAACTTTAAAACGCCAGACAAAAGTTCTGTGTGACGGAGGGCTACAGCTGTTTTTAGTGTACTTGTACTTATCTCACAAATAGTCAAATGTGTAGGAGGCCTAAGGCTGAATTCACACATGCAGTTTCTTATGCAGTTTTTAAATGCTGAGAAAAGCTGCAATAAACCCCCACCCCGTCCGGGCTCAGCAGCACACAAGTCATTGTTGTTTTGTATCTTGGAGCTGTCAGGAGAGAGACTCAGACACAGTTACTGCCTGCTCACCACTAGAATATTCAGTTTGAAACAGACAGGTCTTCACTGCTGACAGAGCGATAAATGGGAGGGTATTTAAAACATACCTTTCTTCTCGGTCATGCAAGTTGCATAACAGAGAAACCGACGCTTCATTCCCCTGGCGTGGTGGTAGCAAGTGCCACTCTCTGCTCTGAGTGGCAGCACCAGCAGCCAATCAGGAGATTATTGGTTGGCTCTCTTAGTAAGCTTATGGGGGTGGTGGGTAGTGTATGGGTGGTAGATAGATAGTGTCCTATAAGAAAATATCTGATACACATAAAAAATAAGTAAAAAGAAAGGCAGTGCTCCCTCAATTGCATAAAAAAAAAAATATCAATAATCTTAGGATCTAAACTTCTATTTTGTATGCTGACTTCCTTAATTTTCTTCTGGGCTTTCCAGAACCTTTAAAAAATGTATACCTGGCATTCTAACGACTGAGTGAATGACCCTTATATCTGCAATTCTTATACCTCAGAATTGTGAGCAGTACTGCTGTTTTCATTAATATTTATGATATTTTTTGAGATTTTATGTAGGGGATGCCACTATTTTTTTTTTTTTTCAAATGACGTGTCTGATGAATACAGTTAGGTATTGTGCATTTTAAAACATGTCAGCTTTAATTCAAAGGGCACCTCCAGTAATATAGAAATGCAATTATAGAGCAGGACTTTGCAAAATAAAACCGATCATTGCCCTATACTGCTTCTAAACAGCAGCACGTACCGTAGGATTCCACCGAATAGCACGACTCCGGCAGCTCATAATGGTGCATTAGGAGACAGAATGTCCTGCTCTGTTTCCTGGGCTTCCATATCTAGTTCAGGAGCCAGCAAAGTAGTATTACATTACATCTTGCATTATTTCTATGTAGCTAATAGGTGGGCCCCAAGGTACTGTCCGACACCGTACATGGTCCACAACTGACAAAGCAAAATCTCTGTAGCCTTGCTGCAACCCAGCAGTGTCACTTACACGGGAGACCAGTGGTGATATCTTTTTTCATATGCAACAACAACACTGTTGGTTTTGGCTGCCATTTTCCTCTTCCTGCAGACCCATCTATATATTTATATTTTAAGTGCTCATGGACAGGGACCGCTCTCCTTTTTTCTCGTTGTCTGTTCATTTGTTTTAATTATTTATCATTTTGCTTGTTAATGACTTCCCTAATTTTTAAGTTCCAAGAAAAATGTTGGTGGTATATAAATATAAATAATTATTATTTATATTTGGGAGAATACTTAGTTATCTATTACAGTTAAAGTATTCAAATATAATTGCATACCTCCCAACTTTCAAGTATTGCAAATAGAGACAACCGATGTGTAGCGCGTCGCAGCAAATTTTGCACGTTACAAATTCCCTGTTAAGCCACGCCTTTAAATTTACCCAATCCCAACCCATACACATCCAGTTCAGCCCACACAGTATCATGCACCCATAGTGCCTCCCCAATGTATTATTCCCCTCTAGAACCCCACACACAGTATAATGCCCCTATATCTGTCCCCCTACACAATATAGTACCACATAGATCCTCCCACACAGTAAAATGCCAAATAGCTGCTCCTACACAGCATAATGCCCCTATAGCTGTCCCACACAATATAATGCCCCCACAGATTCCCCCATACAGTATAATGCCCCCATCGACATATTCATACAGTATAATGCCCACACAGATGCCCCCCTACAGTATAAAGCCCCCGTAGCTGCCCCATACAGTATAATGCCCACACAGATGACCCCATACTGTATAATGCCCCATAGCTGTCCCCATACATTATAGAGTCCCCATAGCTTCCCTATACAGTATAATGCCCCCGTACAGTATAATGCCCCCTTAGCTGACCCATACAGTATAATGCTCTCATAGTTACCACCATACAGTATAATGCCCCCTTAGTAGGTGCTCCCATACAGTATAATGCCCCCTTAGCTGCCCCATATAGTATAATGCCCCATAGCTGACCCCATACAGTATAATGCCCCCAGTGTCGCCCCCATATAGTATAATGCCCACTTAGCAGGTACACCCATACAGTATAATGCCCCCTTAGAAGGTACCAGATACAATATAATGTCCCCTTAGCATGTGCCCCCATACAGTATAATGCCCCCTTATCAAGTACCACCATTCAGCATAATGCCTCATAGTGCCTAATAAAAAAATAAAATAAATACCTAGACCCATTTGCCACGACGAGTGGAGGAGATCCCTCTGCTACTCTGCTCTGTGCTATGAGTGGCTCGGTGCAGACAGGCAAGATTATGTCACTGCATCACACCTGGCTGTGCTGAGCTGCTCATGGCTGCTTCACACTGTGAATGCTGAGCGCTGTGAATGCTTCAGCATTGGATTCAACTGTATCTGCATCCTGAGGACGTAGATACAGTTGGAACCGGGACATGCCACCAGCAGCCCGGAACATTGGGACATCGCCCGGAATCCGGGACTGTCCTGCTGAATCTGGGACAGTTGGGAGGTATGTAATAGTTATGCTTATAAGGCTATGTTTAAATAGCAGATTTGTCACGTGGAAAAATCTGATGTGGAATTGGATAAAAAAAAGTTCTGATGTGGTTTTGCAGTAAAAATGCTGCATTTCTGCACACAGAATAGCCTCATTCAATGCAGCTAATTTGCCTGTGTTTACCTGTTGCAGTCTTACATGTCACTTCTTTTTTTGCAAGGCAGTTTACAATTCCGGAAACTGAAAATTCCGACCTGTCTAAATAACTTCAGCAGTTTCATATTGAAAGCAATGGGAGTTTTTTTTACAAGCGTTTTTCACACTGACAGTGGCATAGAAAATGTGCTAGAACGTAAAAGTTCTGCCGTGTGAACAGGACCTAATAATTATTAAAAGCTAAGTTTTAAAAACTATACTCTTGTAATTGCTTTTCTATTCTTGTAGATGTTATAACCAAACTTTAAAAATCAATCTTTTCTAAATGATATTACTATTTTATTTTGCTAAGAAATAATTAACCAAAATGTGATCTATGGGTTTGCAAGTTGTAAAAGATGTAATATGTGGTCAGTAGTATCAAAAGATATTTGATTAGTCCCTAATTGCTACCCTTGAAAGTACAGGGCCTTTTGATATTTAAATCAGCTCCTTCATCTCCTTTGTACATGAGTGAGTTAAGGCAAGGTGAATAAAGGATGTCATGAAGTCAGCAGGGGTACATGGCTGACAAGTTCTACAAGCCAAAAGTACTCATGAAAGTTGAATCCTCAAAGATAGGAATAAAATAATATCCACGGGAAATGCTGACAATCAAACATCACTCATCATCTCATACCTTGTTCTTAATCAAAGTAATGTCTGTTAAATTGAATGTAGGGAACCGGGAAAGATACTTAATGGCAAACGGTCAACTGGCTTGTTCATATTGTTTGTCAAAATTAGTGTGTAAAGTGTTGAAATGTATACTGGCTCATTTAGGTTACAGTTGTTTATTTGGAGCTTGTTGTATGCTATATAATTTAGGCTACATTTACAAGTACGGGTAACGCACCAAAAAAGACTCGTAAATACATGAGCTCGTGATTTTTCTGCTTTGCGGCTGAGGTTTTGTACAGCAAACCGTTCTTGCAGAACTTCGTCTGCATAGTGCCAAAGCTATAGAGGGTTCAGAGGTAGCATTCGCACCCAGGCCCGGTGACTGAAGGGGCCCTGAAGGCCCCTCTGACCCATTATTAGATGCAAGTCTTATAAATGTTATATGGTAGGTAGGGGCACGTTAACAGATTTTACGGGAAATGTAAGTTACTACGTCTATAAAAACCTGCACCATATTTTATGCATGTGGTTTTGAATACTGCGGTTTTCCTAATTAAAGTCGATGTCTCTTTAGTAAAGATAATATAAAGCTTTACAGTAGTAAAGTAGTGCTGCTATCTTACAGCAAGCACAGCAATAAAAAATAAATTACAACAAATAAGTAGGAAACCTTGGCATGCGGGATGTGCGCTTCGGAATAAACCAGCCTAGTTTATGCAGAGCTCAGACATAAACAAAGGAGTCAGGCATTAAATATTAATCTTAAGGTAATACGTACATAACATTTTATACACCATGGAAGGGGTGGCTTCTACTGCTATATAAAAGACCTATCAGGTCTTAGGTAACATTTTCGATTTAACTTTACACAGATAAGCAAATATGTGTAAAATTACTTCGTTAGCATTTCGCCGAGGGGAAAATGTTCTACTATAGAGTAGTATTTCCCTGAAATGGAGGCTGAAATATTATTCTGTATCAATATATTTAAGCTCACATTAACTCATATGCATAAATTACGACTCTGTAAATGGAAACTTGCCTCTTGGTGAAATGCCGGTAAAGTGAATTTCCTCAAATTGTCAAGTTCGCTTATTTCTACAACATTGTTCAAGCATAAACACGTACCAAACAATACGAGAACGAATTACTGTATAATGTCTGTTCACCAAATATAAGGTTACATGTTTCATTAAAACTGTAATCTGAATTTTATAGGGGTAAATGAAAGTTAATATAATTTCTAATAATACACTCAAAATCATTATGCTGGTCTCATTTTTCATGATAAAGATTGATCTTAATGGATCACCACACATTATATAAAAGCACATTTATCACTGAGCTGAAAGAGGGTCACACTTAAGAGGCAGGAAGCAAGTCATACACAGATCCCATGTAGTCAGATGAAAGATTTATCAACAATATTAATTTTACATAAGCCATTCCACTGAACTGATAAGGATAAGTGGGTATTTTATGTTACATAGGAATGAGTTTCAGGATCACCGCCTGAACCCTTTGAAGTGTGAAACAGTCTATCTAGATTGTTGCATTTTATATTTTTCCTCTCCCTCAAAAGGTCACTGAGCTGCTTGAAAGGCCTTCAAGGTATTTTTGTGTATGACTGAACTAATACTTAGACAGTAACCTGTACTAACAGTGAGGTTTTATCAGCATTTATAGTAATTGACATTGTAACTATTTTCAGACAGTAAAATGCAGATATACTGTACATCATATGTCTCATTGCTTGTTCATGTAACGCCATACATGTAATAATGAGCAGAACATAATTCAATTACAAGTATTTTATATTGTTACATATTCTGTATATATATATATATATATATATATATATATATATATATATATTCATACTGTCACAGCATAGTGAACTTCTGAGTTTGGAAACTCAGCATGACAACTTAATACCTCCTCTCTCTTGTCTTGGCTAAGCTATTGCCGGAGTGTCTTTCCTCATTCTGTCCCGCCTCTAGTCATTATTATTGTACCTATTATCTGGTTTTCCTGACTTCTGGATTGTCTCTTCCATTGGTTGCCACTTTGGTTCTCTGAATACACTTTTGTCTGATCTCTGGCACTGCATTCTGCACCTGTTGGTTTGACCTCCATTTTCCTTAGATAATGCACCTCAATTAAACTAAAGTGAGGGCATATATGACCCAGATCTTTCATGATCTCCAACCTCCCTGGTCCAGGTTAGTGATACTTTGAAAATATTAAAGGGGTTTTCCCATCAGAGTTATAAATGTCAGATAGATGCAGGTCCCACCTCTGAGACCCACACCTATCCCTAGAACAGAGCCCCCTAAACCCCGTTCTACCTCTCTGTGTTATGGCTGAATCATGTGATTTCCGACCATGAATTACGGAAACAGCGTAGCTCGCTGAGCTACGCTGTTTTTGTAAGTCCCTTAGAACTGAATAGTAGGTACAGAAACAGCGTAGCTCAGCGAGCGATGCTGTTTCTGTAATTCACGGTCGGAAATCACACGCTTCAGCCAGAACACAGAGCAGTAGCCCCGTTCTAGGGATAGGTGAATCTTTCTGAGATTTATAGTGTGACATTTACAAATCTCTCTGATGGGAAAACCCCTTTAATAAATAGGCAGAGACTAAGGGTATGTTCACACACTGTGCTTTCAGGCGTATTTCGGGGCATAAACGCCCCAAAATCTGCCTAAAAAGACGGTAGCTGAATGCCTACAAACATCTGCCCATTGAATTCAATGGGAAAATGGAGTTTTGCTCAGACAGGGCGCTTTTTTACCGTTTTAAATAATGGAGCATAAAAAAAACGCCCTGCAAAAAGAAGTAGCATGTCACTTTATGAGCCGTTTTTGGATCTATTTTTCATTGTGTCAATAGAAAAACTGCTCCAAAAACGATTCCAAAAAACAGCTGAAAAAAACATTTTTAGCTTAAAAAAACTTCTGAAAATCACGTTTTCAGCCGTTATTGATCTAACATGTGAACATACCCTAAGAAAGAATGGTCTATAGAAAAATGTCTTCTTACTCCTTTTAGAATGTAATCTCAGGCCTTCTTCCCTACCCAATAAACATTAGGACCCTTGGCTGGTGGCAGTGCATTTTCGCCATGTGTACTGCAGATCTTGGTACAGATAAAGGAGGATAGTAAGCGTGCTGACAAAATCCATCAAAACTGAAGATTGGTTGCAAAACGAAGAATCCGCACTTGGGAGAAGCTCTGTACTGATCTTGCTCCATAGTAGTGTGGTCTGCCTCAATGGCAGGTACATGAATGTTTATAGAACCGATCATATCCCAATGAAGTTTGTATTGTATTTCCTTATCAGAGTTTTCTGACGTTTTCTGACAGCATCTTCCTATGTCTTTCTTTATCTGCACATCTGACCACTAAAGAAGTTTTCCCATGAATCATTTTCATACCAAAAGTCTAGAAATGCTGTTAATAGCTTTAATTTAATTTGCTGTGTTTCTAGTATATAAAAATACCATTTTGATATTTTTGTACTTTTTTTTTTTTTTTTGCTTCCTTGTGTCTCCCATGGTGCTGCTGCTAATCTGTGCTGCTGAGGATGGGCTCTGAGCAAAACCAGTCTTCTCCCCCCTCTAGCAGCTGACAATATAGTTATTTTTTACATTCCCTGCATATAGGTAACAGGGGATCCAGAGTAGTGAAGATGTATACTGAGTGACATCCATAGTATGCACTCCCTTAGAAACCAGAAAGCAATACAAATTATAAAGAAATAAAGCAATAAAGTCTCAGTGGGAATGTGCAGGGTTAATATTTGCTGTCAGGATGCTGAGTTTTACAATCCTAACATTCTGAGAAGAAGTTGTCTCCTCAGCTATTCTGCTGAGCCATGTAGAGACTCTGCTCCTTCCCTGACAAGCAGGGCAGAAATATATCTCTAATGGCTGCTCTGCAGTGAACATAGGCTCACAATGCAGAGAATTTGCTGTGGGAGAGTGACTGAGCATGCGTGTCCACCAGCACTCAGGTCATTAGGTGGACACGTACATTGCTATACATATTAAACACCAGATGGTGCCATACTATGTAAGTAAATGTCATAACTCTACACTGGATCGTGTTTTTTTAACATGTAAAAAGCAAACATTGTTTATTTTTTATGATCTTTACAATGATTATAATATTTAATGGTGGGACAACCCCTTTAACCTGTATATCTGCACCACTACTTTGTGTGCACAATTGATAATTGGACGGAGGAGTTATTTCTTATGCAGAGCCTCCGAAGGTGTAGGAAAATCACAGTACAGAAGCTAACAGAAGGAGCAGGCTTTAGCAGGCACGTACAAGTAGAAATTGGGGGATGTCACAATCAGAGGCAGCTAGTTCAGAATAACTTTAGAATTAGCCACATAACTCTGGGCAAAACCTATTATTTTTTTGTCCCCAAAGTTTCACTTTAATGTACCTATGTAATTGTATATAAGAATGACTTATTGACCATTTTAGCAACATTTTTTAGTTTGGACATACTGCATTGCAGTGCACCAGCTTTCTACTTTCTGCATTTACAGCACGTACCTAATATGTTCTACTTTCTCTCCATCCTTCTTTTACTTTATATTTTCTACCTCTCATTTCAGTCTCTCTTTCTTTCCTTTCATCATCATCTCTATTCATCCTACTTGTTGGTATTTTATTTTCTGATATTTTCTTTATAAAATAAAATATTCCATGATTATATAACATAACACAAGCATTTCCTAGCATTCCCCAATTTTCTGTTTATAACCAATACACATTTTTGTCTAACCTTGTTACTTCACAGTTACTGCTTTTCATGGTTGACTTGTGCTTGGGACTGCGCAGGGAGCTGCCTGTACTTTTTTCTGAGACTACCTGATTGATGGAAATGAATTATTGCTGGGGCAAGCACATCATCAGCACAATCATCAATAAAAACTAAAGGATTCTGGCAACCAGAAATAAAAGAAAGATCACAACAAGCACTGGCACAAAGGGAAAGCAATCTTTAATGATTTGACCTCTCCTTCCTTGATATTGTTAGGTAAATTATTTGTATTCGGTACAATGTACTGCTGTGTGAAATTATTGTCGATGGGCAATGTTTACATACAGTTATATTCACTGTACAAAGCGGTTTACTGAATCATGGCAGGCATCCTCTGAAGTGGAAAGCAGCTTACAGTGAGAGCTGATTTTTTTTCTTCTACTTTTTAGTATGATACACAAAGTTCACTATATTGCTGGAAGCTACTGCGAGATTTTTTTATTTTTATTTTAACAGTTAATGGTGGGATTACAGATCCAAACTCGGTGTGCTATGTGACTTAGTTCATAACATAAGATTTACAAGCCTAAAGGTTGTCATTTGCCTAGTGTTGTTGAATGATATACTACACTACAAAGCCTTTGTTCTTACATTGTCAAGTGAATTTATTTTGTTCCTTGTAGGGTTTATACTGTCGGTATTACTATACCCTATTGTAGCTTTTTCTACTCTAATAGCAGCTCCGGGGAATAATGACTTTCTGAATTAAGATGATATGCTGTAAATAGCCTATTCCCTACCTCACCTTAGCATTCTTACATAACTGTACTATACTTACAATAAACTTCAAAGACCTGATTTTGAATTTGAAAGCTTGGAGAACATAAGCAGGCTTGGTGAGCAATATATGTTATTACACCTCTGTATTCAATGAAAATGCACAGTAGCAACATTTTATGCAGTTATCAAATGTAAATGGATTTCTTTAGAACTTTAGTCTTTGAACACTACAAGGAATATGAATACTCTGTTTTTCACTTTGATGATTCTCTATATTCATTTCACAAAAAGAAGAGGTAAAGCAAGAGAAACATATATGCACTTTAGTCTGTTGTGTTTATGGTGGGTAAAGCAATTTTAAACAAGCCCTCACAAAGCAGAATATACTATGAAAGAGATAAACCAGCTCTCTTTTCTACAGTACTATCCCTGTATTTGGTTTAGCATTGCAGCATACTATTTGTATTTTCTATTTATTTTCTTCTTTGTTATGAAACACTGAACTCAAATACATTTCCCAAACCCATATCAACTATAAGTTGAGCCAGGATCTTATTTTTGGCAGGTGTGTAGGATTAGTTAGGTCTAAGGCCGGGTTCCCACGGGTCGGATACGCTGCTTAAAAATCATGCAGCGTGTCCGACCTAGAACCCTCTGTACATTCTGTCTGAAAAATTGCACCACATTGTGGAATATCCGCTGTGGAAGAAAGCTGTTCATACTTACCCCCTCCATCCTCTGACGTCCACTCCGACCTCCCTGGATGATGTTGCAGGCCATGTGAGGCTGCTGCCTGTGATTTAGCTGGAGCGGTCACATGGGATGCAACGTCATGCCAGGAGGCCAGATTGCAGAATGTTGGAGGGCGTTCTGCGTAAGTATGATTTTTTTATTTTTCGTAGTTGCAATTTTTACTGTGTAATCGCTGTGAATACGCCACAAAAGTCGCAACACTTGGCTTTCTGTTGGAGGTTTTGCATCCCCATTGAATTCAATGAGGAAAACCCGCAACGGATAATCAACAAAAGATTTTTCGACAGCGTGGGCATGAGATTTTCTACATCTCATCCACTTTGCTGCTACTGTAAATGCTGCTGAATTTCCAAACACAATTCTGTTGCAGAAATTCCGCAGCATTTACACTACGTGGGAACCCGGCCTTAAGGTAAGTGAACTTCATATTTTGTACACAGAGTTGTACTTAACATTTTTGGGCACAAAAATTCACAATGTTTTGAGAATTCTACTGTACAGCATATGCAAAGAAAGAAATATATGAATGGCATGAAACGTGTACCATTCACGTGTCTGCAGTTGGGCACTGAGTCCAGCCAGCGTGAGACTGTCAGTGAGCCGTGGAAGAGACCATAAGGCCTAAGTTCCTGAGGGGTGCTTCATCTGGAAGCTTGTGTTTGTCACTGGGAGAGAAGTGAGCTGTGAGAGAGAACCTGTTCTGTAGTTTGGGCGCAGTAGCTGGGTCCGTGTGAGTTGTTAAAATGTCAAACGTGTGAGGATGAGAGTAACCAGCGCTGACTTAGAGATTGGCAGCTGTGAGGCCTGGTGAGAGGAGTGTATTGCCCTGAGGGCCAGTGAGAGGTCTGAATGATTAAGCCACTGTCAGCATCAATGACCAAAGCCATAACAGTTCATTTTAAAGCTCAACTGAGGACAGAGAATAGTTAATTAACCACATAGATTTTGAATTTAGTATGGGACTAAGGATTTATTTTAAAGACTATGCACAACTTTGACACTCAAAAAAGTATTTTTATATATGGTAGGGGTTACCTGGAGTTAAAGAAAAAAGTTGCACTAATTTTCAGGTAGTAATCTCTATTCTTTCATTAATTTTCAGACCCCTGATATACTGTTTGCAACCTGCTCCTAGTTTGACTTTTCTCATTTGGGTGTGTCCCTTCCAGGTATACATGTTGGAGGTAAGTTCTGTGTGTCAAGGATGCTGCTGTTTTCTCTAGCTCTCATGTATCTGCACAGTTTCATCCCTATACTGCTTTCTTTCTACACAGATAGCCTGTCTAATATCCCCTCTGCTTTCCTCCCTATTCACAGTTTGATACTAAATCAGTGTGATCTGCCCTCCCTGAAGACTTGGATTCTTTCCCCCCTCTCAACACTTTAAAGGAACAGTGTCATCACAAATTATTTTTTTATATGTTAAAGATGTTAGTGCTTTATTAAAAACGTTTATATTCATTTGTGTGTTTGTGTTTTACTTTTTCTTATTTTTACACTTTTTCTTCCCTATGGGGGCTGCCATTTTTTGTTCCATTTCTGTGTGTGTCGATTAACGACACACACAGACATGGAATACGGCAGCCACAGTCCCATAGGGACGACGAACGGCTCCCGTCCCATTGACTGCCGTGTACGGCGTCTGTGTGGGAACTGCGCATGCGCCGCTCCCACACAGTCCTATTCGAAATTGGCGCCGTCCGGCGCCATTTTCCTGTGGACCGGAAGTCGCGGCCGGACAGTAATATTACTACTTCCGGTCGCGGCTTCCGGACAAGTGCACATGGAACAGTGGCAGCAAAGGGAGCGGACGGGCCGGAGGGAGCCGCGGCGGCAGGAGCAGGTAAGAGATTTCAATGTATGTTAGTGTTTGTGTGTGTTTACTACTGTATGTAAACCTACTACACTGTGGGTTACCTCAAAAAATGGCGACACACAGTGTAGGAGGTTAAACCTTTCAAACCCCTCGTTTATCCCGGCACTAGCCAGGATAAAGGAGGGGGGGATGCTGAGAGCTCACTAGAGCGAGGGCTTTTAACCCAATGTTGCAATGCTGCAATTTTGGGAACTAGCTCCATCTAGTGACCAAAAATGGGTAGTATTATAAATTAGAAAAAATTTATAATATTTCCTGACTCGCGAAAAAAATAAAAAAAATTTGAACAATGTTTAATCACCCACACACTAAATGTTTAATTTTTTAAAAAAAAAACATGTTTTTCTGGCGACACATTCCCTTTAATCTGCTGTGTACAACCTCCACCAACTTCCTGCTGATATCTCTAACACTGAGAGAAAGCAGTGGGAGAGCAGACAGATAAGATAATCTCAGCCCCCGACAAGAGCAGTGTTCTGTTAGATTTATGTCAGAATATGCAGGAACAAAATTGTGGAATAATTTTTATGAAGACAATTAGGAAAGTTGCTTAATTTTACATTTAAAAAGCAAATGAACAATAAAATACATTCAGTGCAAAGATGCACATAACCTTTTAGATGTGGGTTATACGCAATTTTCAAGCAATTTGCCCAACTTTCATGTCAATCTTTATCAACCAGTTAAACACAATAATGTAGATTAATTGGGGTGCCATGCTAAAGAAAGCATCTCATAATACCCTTCCTATTAAATGAAAACCTAGTAAGTATTACTTCACCCTGGAGTGATCATTAACCTGATGGTGACATGTGAACTTACTTTGAACAAGCTGAAATCTGGGAAGTCGCCTAGAGAAATATTAGTCAGAGCAGATAAGCAAATTGTCCCTGTTGCCTAATTTTGCTGTTGTTTATTAGCCACCAAATTTGGGATGATGTGTCTGACATAGTGTCACTAATTACCCAAGCAACTCCAGGCAATACTTTTATGAAATATCTAACCCTACACTACCCAGAAATATTTTGCGCCTGTTTTTTTTACTGTCCCTTTACTCTGCCAGTAGGCATCTTTTGGAATAATAACCATTGCAGCAACAAATAACCCTCAGTGATGAATTAACTATGTAATGCAGGGAGACCAAATAATATAGGGAAATTGCACTCTCCTACTCAGTACCAGCCATGACCTACAAGGCTAGTTTCTTCCTATTACATCCATACCAAATCAAACGCTATTAGCTTTCCAGAAAGTCATATATTATGATACTACAATACTTGTATCTACCATTTCACCAATTGGTACCTCATTGCCATGAAATTCATTGGTGTTTCACATAAGTGATCCTACGGCACTGCAGATGGACTTTGAAGCAAAAAGTAGCCCCATCTTTTCTGGGCTACAATAGGATTAACGCATGAATATGAAACATCTAGTTATGTGCCAGCAGACAGTAGGGTCATCTAACGAGGAGAAGTTTGCTGCTAGGAAGGAAAAACTACAGATGGAGAAGGTTTTTAGCAGTCTCAACATTTTTTGCTGCACCAGTTTGGTGAACTACTTTATTATGTTTGTCATAAAGGCAAAATTATACTTGCCTTGATATAAGAAATATTGATGCATGAATTTTCTCTAAAGAGTTACACTACAGATGTTATCAAAATGTGTTTTTTTTCTCCAATGTTTACTGTGAAAACCTAATATGTTCCAGTTTTGATTGTTACTAAATACGTAAAAGTGTTGTCTCAGGTCAGACATTGATGGCACATTTCTAGGATATGGCATCAATGTCCGAATGACCACCCTGACTCCTGTAAATCGCTATAATAAAGTGGCAGCGGTGCTAGGAAAGTGCAATGCAAGGTCGGCCTTGGGGTGTGAGACCTGTGCCATTGCTTGTGGCTCCCTTCCCCTGCTTGTGTTTCTGAAGCGCCAGGGCCACGCGACTCAGCAGCTGCATTTTCGCAAGGGCACACCTTCTCTGCAGTGGCATAACTACTGTTGTAGCAGCCTAAGCGGGACGGGCAGGACGCCCGCCCCACGTGTCCGGTGGCACCGCTAGCAGCCGCTATGGCTGCTACAGCGGTAGCGACACCACATTCAATAGCATCTGTGTCCTTAGGATGCATATACTATTGAACACTATGTCAGAGAAGGGGGTATCTCCCTGATCTGCCATTTACTAGGCTACAGGCCTATTAAGTGCAGGGACAGGATCCCTGCTCAGGTCGGCGTGACGAAGTTACTGAATCATGCCGGCCTACGCAAGTTTCCCGTTGTAGAGCAGCTCAGTTTGTCGCGAGAACAGGGCCTAGGTGAGTACAAATATTTTGTTTTATTTGTTTTGGGGGTGTATGGCTCTATCTACAAGGTAAAGGGGAGGCTGAATGGCAGTATCTACAAGGGAGAGGTGGGTGGACACTGTTTACAAGGGGGAGGTGGGGGCACTGTCTACAAGGGGGAGGTGGGGGGTTGTTTGTCACTATTTACAAGGGGGAGGTGGGGTGCTGTGTTGCAGAATCTACAGGTGGGCTGTAGGGCACAATCTACAGGGGGGCTATCTACAACGGGGCTGTGTGTGGCACCCAGGGGAGGGAAGGGGACATTATACTGTGGTGGGGCACTCAAGGGGCATTATACTGTGTGAAGGACACTTACGGGACATTATACTGTGTAGGGCATTACAGGGGGCAATATAATTTGTGTGGCATTTAGGGGGAATTAAACTGTGTGGGCACAATTAGAGGACAAAATACTGTGCTCTTAAAGGCTTTATAATATATTATATTACTAAATATTATTTTACTGTATGGGTGAGCTATGGGGGCACTATACTGTATGGGAGGCACTAAAATGGCATTACACTGTTCGGGGGCAATAAAGGGGCATTATACTGCGGGGGGAAATATATTGTGTAGGGGCACTCAGGGGACATTATACTGTGTGGGGGGCACTAAAGGGGCATTATAATGTGTGGGGCACTATAAAGGGCATTATAGTGTGGGGTGGCATTATACTTTTTATGGGGCTTTTTTTATGATGGATGGGGCGCCTACATTTTTTTTCGTACGGGGCACCATCTATCCTAAGGCTGGCTCTGGTGCCATGCCACTTTATAGTCATGTGGCTGCCTAGAAAATTTGAGCAGAGCAGACAGGAGATGGAAAGTCAAGTCACTTTTGTTCTAGCAATCAGCGGGGATCACAGGATTTGTGACCACCGCCGATCCGACATTGATGGTATATCCTAGTGATATTCTAAAAAAATTTTTTTACCAAGATGAGTAGGGTAAACTTGCAAGTACTAACTTTACACTTATAAAATAATGTATCCTACAGGTTTATTTTAATTATTTTTAATTTTTTATGAAAATTAAGAACAGTTTTAGTTGTTAAATGTGTTTTCAGTCTTTCCTTTCTTTTTTGCAAATTGCTAAATGTTAAACTAATGCTTTGCTTCCTACTACATTTTACTAAATGTCCTCTAAATAAATCCTGAATGCAAATAGTGTTCTTATTTAATATGCATGAGTTATTTGTAGTGTGAATTTGATTAGTAAGAATAATATATGCAAAATTGAATTCGCTTGCAATTTAAAAAATATTTGTACAAACCTTTTTCTTCGTTGATGAACAGTTTGTGTTGAATTTTATAAATGTCACAAGTTTAGATACAGATAAACAATATTATAAATAGAGCAAGGATGCAACAGAGTAAAATATTGCAAAATAGATAGATAATATATTTTTATTAACGTCAAATTTTTGCATAAGGCTAAGTTCACACAATACCATTGTCTACCGTTTAGGTCTCTTCCGTCAGAGGAAGAGATAACCGAAAATTCAAACGGAAAGCATCGCTTCTGTTTGAATTACCATTGATTTCAATGGTAATTATTTTTTTTCAGTTGGATTCCATTTGCCTCCGTTCCGCCAGGTTTCTGTTTTTTCACGGAAGCAAAAGTGCAGTCTGCAGAACATTTGCTTCTGTGAAAATAACAGAAACGTAGCAAAACTGAGGCAAACGGAATCCAATTGAAACAAAAGAATTACCATTGAAATCAATGGTATTTTAAACAGAAGCGATGCTTTCTGTTTGAATTTTCGATCATCTCTTCCACTGACATAAGAGACCTAAACGGGAAACAATGATAGTGTGAACTTAGCCTTACTAATTTACTATCTACTATATATTTAAATTTAGTGAGAGATGGAACCAGAACATACTGTAGTGCAGTTAGACAACGGACACACTTTGTTCTGAAATAAAGCACAAAACTCTATTGGATTCCTTCTAAACCTCTGCAAAAAAGTTCTATAACTGGCATTGATTATTTACGTTAAACATGCTGTTTAATTTCCTGGAGAAAAATGGTTTTCTGTAGTTTGATTTAATTTTTAGATAATAATTAAGGAGGACGGTGCACTATATATGCGCTAAGTGATACAGTAAGTTATATTTGATTTGATGTGTTTGAATTTATATGTGTCTGAGATTTTAGACTAGTGTTATTCTAAATTGTGAGATCTAGAATAGAATATCAGTTTTATCACTTTCCTCTCTTCTGTATTTTGTACTCTGAACTTGTATCTTTATTCACATGCAAGTCCTCACTGTTAAAATGCAATTTTCTCAGTCTTTTATTAAAAATTGTATTATTTAAACTGTGATGAGGCTATGCATTATACAAAATACGCCCATGCCTTTTGCCGTTTATAACGTGTCCACATGATAGCCAAAGGAATGAAAATGCTGTAACAGCTGAACAATGTTGAGTCCACAGAGATCTAATCAACTATGGGAATCCCACCACTATGCAAATATAAAGGATTTTAGTGATCTGATGTTTCTATGTTTCATTATGTATTTACGTGCTAAACATCTTTAGATGTTTATGTGTTAATGGGTTTCCCAAATCCTACTATAGGTCCCAAAAAATGTCGTACATTCACTCACTCATTTCTAGAAACCACCAAAGCAACACAAGTTCTGCTGTAAACTTGACCTACTACTCTTCTCAATCTAAAACACCCCCTCACATTCTTACTTTCAGGTGTCTCCAATCCTCTGTAATTTACTAGCACAATCCACTCCTCCCCAATCCTAAATGCATCCCGAGATCTCACCTTTCCAGTCTCTTCTTCTACACTACCCCTTCTCAAAGGAGATAGATACTCTACCGTAATTTAAACAAGCTTACACTTTTCTCAACTTCCTGAATCCAGCCTGTGCCCTTTGGATTGTAAGCTATAGAGTTATCTTTCTTATTGTATTTTGCATAGCTATTTTTCTATTTTCTTTGTTACTTATTATATTTTATAATTGTGTTGGCTGTATTGCATTTTTACACTTTTTATGTATCATCCAGCTTTCTTGGCTATACAAGATTTATTGCTATTTTCTCATGGGTCTCGAAAAGCCTTGTCCAATTCTATACTTTTCAGAATGTTGAAAGCTAAAAATAAGAACGTATGTGTGCACTTAAAGTGAATGTTCAATTCTACACTCATAAAAAAGACCTTTTTACAAGATGGCTCCTCAGAAAAATTTAATTAGAACCCAATGAGCTGTCCCTTTCAGGACCAATTATGTGCTGCAAATACTCCCCTTCCTCCTATTGTGTCATGATGGTTTAATCACATAAAAGTGCATTCTGTGTAAAAAGCTTTATATACTGTATTAATATAGTAGTTACCGATCGACAACTTCTTTACCTATTCTTACCAATCGGTATCTGCTATATTAATACAGTATATAGAGCTTTTTTTTTTTACATAGAACGCAAGATCTTGTGATAACCAGTGAGATCTCGCGTTCTGAGACTGGAGTCTGGGGAGTTGTGGGAAGTCGCAGGGGATGCTGGGAGCACCAAATAAGGAAGTTCAGGACCTGAACCCTGTGCAGAATCTGATCATTTGCATAACAAAATTTATATTGAGGTTTATTTAAATTTGTTTTTTTTACATACATTTATAAAAATAGTACTTTCTTAAAGGGGCTGATGGTTTTATTAATAAAAAAAAAAGGCACCCCATAGGTCCTCTTTAAGATATATTACAAAAGTGCTGGATACATCGCCTTGATACATTGCGCCCAAAGCGCCTAAACATTGATTACCCTCTGAACATTTCTAGAAAATGAATGAATGGTTTTTTCAATTAGCCTCCTCCTCCTGGGTGAATATTATATGTCTTTTTTGATGTAATGTAGGACGAATGTGTAATCTAATTTACATTCTACCTTTGTATATTAGTGAAATACTAATATCATTATTTTAATCATGTATTCTTGTTTCTGTCTTTTTACAGATATTTATTGGACTACAGTTGTGCACTCACCACTAGAGATAATGTTGCATACCATATCACATATTTCTTTACCTTAATGTACTGTATATGTTTGTTAACCAGTAACATAATTTTGTGAGTTTTTTTAAGAACCCAAGTTCAAATTGATGTGTTGTTTTAGAGCCGTATTGCTCTCCAGCATTGGGGTAGGCTTTGGTTGTGCTATCCTCAATTTGCTGCGAAGAATTTGGGTTAAAAAACCCTTTGGCCAATGCAAAACACATAAGCTGTTCATTGTAAGTAATGCTACTCAATATATTTGGTAGCGTAGATACGCGCTTAATTTATGTCTGGATAAGCCAGTTCAAGCCTTATTCTACATTATTGGAATATGTACATGCCCTACATGAAGATGGCGCCTCTGGCTTCAATGATGGCGGATGTGCATTCGCAAATTTTCGATTCTTCTATGTGACGGAACTTGCACTTTTGCGATTGGGCGTCTGAGACCGGAATGTATGACGCTTTTGCACATGCGCAGTTCGCTCGCCATAATGCCGGTTTGTTGATCGAATTTACAGACAGACTCTATTTTCCACGTGCGTCTGTTGATATTCTCTCGTAGGTGAGTGCCAGCTGTGTGTCATATGTTATATTTAATTACAATTAACCTTGGATTGCTTCTAATCTACACTTATTGTACCACTTGGAATTTTTTATCTCTGTACGGACTGTACTGTATCACATGTTCACTGTACAGTATGGACGGATCATTGTTTTTTTAAACGTTTACTTCACTATGCTGTACAATATTCTTCACTTGATTATATACAATTATGTACATGATGTGATTCATCACTGACAAGCTATTTATAGGGTGTATGTACACACTTTCATTGCTTGATAATGCCTTCATTGAGAAGGTGAAACGTTGCCTCTTGCACTAGGTGAATAAACACCTTTATTTCATATTTATGCCGGTGTGCTGCCTCTCTTCTGGATTAACTCCGGGGAACTTTACAAAAGTGCTATATCTTCATATTTTAAAGCTATTGGCACCAACTTGTCCAAAGGTTCAATTGTGCTTTAAAAAGGGTTATCAATATGCTTTTTGCTGGACAACTTTACCAAAAATCACGTTAGCCAAACATTTTTATGGACAAATTTGAAAAGTAAAATTGAATGATAAAGATTATAAGTGAAATATCTCTATAGTTTAGAACAGTATTTCTGAATGTTTCGAAGTCAAGTACTCCCTACTCATATAAATTACCCCCAAGACTATGATCATACACTGTGCTACACATTAAAAGCACAACATGAGGAGAGTGTGAGTAACCCTTACAGGCATTGCATGTACTCCCTGGGGGTACACGTACCACAGGTGGAGAACCTACGGCTTAGAATACTAATATGAACACATTAGTAACATTTACTGTAAACTGACAAATTATGATAATTACAATCTCTATAATAACCTACAAAAAATTCTCCAGCTTAACCCCTTCCCGACATATGACATACAGTTACATCATAGCCGGGAAGGGAAAGTATGGAGCGGGCTCACGCAGTGAGCTCGCTCCATACAATGCCGGTGTCGGCTGTATGTTACAGCCGACACTTCAGAGTAACTAGCGGCATCGCGTTTGAGCGCGATCCCGCTAGTTTAACTAGTTAAATGCTAGTGTCAATACCGACCGCAGCATTTAAATCGTGAGAAAGAGGGGGGCGACCCCCTCTAACAGCTCATCGCGCCCCCCGCAATGCAATCGCAGGGGGGGGGGTGATGGTTGCTATGGCTGCCTGGGGGCCTAATGAAGACCCCCAGGTCCGCCATCTTTGTACACCCATTAATTCCTGCCTCCGGCAGGGCTTAATAGATGCCTGTCAGAATCACGATATACTGCAATACATTAGTATTGCAGTATATCGTGCAAGCGATCCAACGATCGCTGGTTGAAGTCCCCTAGGGGGACTAATAAAAAAAGTAAAAATGAGTTAAATAGACTTGTTTTTTTTGTGTAAAAAAAAAATGTAAATTAAAAGTTAAAAAAAAAAACCTTTTCCCATTTTCCCCCTAGAGCATAGTAAAAAAAATAAAAAAAAATACATAATTGGTATCGCCGCGTCCGTAAAAGTCTGAACTATTACAATTTATCATTGTTTAACCCGCACGGTGAACGCTGTAAAAAAAAAATTGTAAACGCCAGAATCTCTATTTTTTGGTCTAAACCAAAACCTAAAAAATATTGTGCCATTTAGCTAATAGCAGCTTTCAAAGAATATGTCTGATAGTCAGCTGTATTCATAAGGAGAGTGTTTCTCCTGTCTCCCCCGCCCCTCATCAGTGATTGATGGCTGTGGCGCATACATGCAGATACACAGTAGCACGTCAGTCACTGGTGAAAGGGGTGCAGGGGACACTTCTCTCATGAATACAGTGGAATCATAACTATGAGTGCACTGAATTTTTAATAGCTGTTATTAGCCAAATGGCACATTATAGACAATATACTGTTACTAAGCTTCTAGAAGAGACTGAGGTGTATACCAAAGCCTAGGAGACAGACTGCAAATTTCCTGCAAGTTATTATAGCCATGGTAAGGGAATCAAAGGTAGGCAAGGTCCTCTAAAAAAAAAGTATATTGCAAAGAGCTTTGTATTAGCAAGCACCAACACAGATTAATAATGCACTTTTAGTTGGAGGTACAGTTTAAAGACACATAATAAGAATAATAATGTGCAAACTGAAAAGCAAAAATGCAATAAAGATATATCCATGCTAAACCCCTGCAGGATGCGTTATCACGCATCCCCCATAGACTAGAGTCTATGGAGGCATACGTGAAGCGCAAAAAAATAGGACTTGTCCTATTTTTTACGGACCCTTCACACAGTCCGTTGAAACAATGGCCGTGTACGGCCCCATTGAATTACATAGGTCCGTGTGATGGCCGTTGTTTTAACGGCCGTCACATGGATGTACTACACGGACGCATTACACATTCGTGTTAATAAGGCCTAACTGACAGGAATAAGACCTATTCTGAGTTTTGCAGATCGGGCACACGGATCCGCAAAAATATGGATGTGTGCACGACCCCATAGAAATGAATGGGTCAATGTGCTATCTGTTAAAAAAATGTATATCACACTGAAGAAAATAACTGATGTGTGCATGAGCCCTTAGAAAGCATATTAAATATCACGAGTGCTGACCTTCTGTTCCAATTTAAAGTGAATACTGAATGCAAATCATGGTGCCTCAGGCTGATTGGCTGAGACAGGCCGTATGGTCACGGTCATAACTCCTCTTGGTACTAAAATGCCATGGACAAGCATATAATGTTGGTCAGCTAACCTCTGTCAGGTGAGAATGTCAGGTTAGGTAAAAACATTACAGCATCAAAGCAGCATGGCAAGAACACTTGGCTGACACGTTTCTCACCAGGATGGTCCTTACTCAACATGGAATTGTTCTGCCCTTGTTTTTTGGAATAAAATGCCGTGGCAGAAACAACTTTTAAAAAGACTAAATTGGCTTTTCCCCGATTATAAAAATGAATTACCATCATTAATATTCATTTTTAGTAAGGTAGAAGGACAAATAAATAATCTCGTTGTAGTCAGTACCAGAGTTTGCCATTCCAATAATTAGTGTGTATATCGTATGTATAAAATGTTGGTGGCAACATCTAATGGTATTAATAATTTAGAATATTCACATTTTTATCATACTTTATGTAATTCTGGCTTTGTGAGCAAATATTATTTTAATTAAGGTGTCTATCAAATTCTAATTGCTGCTGATAACTGAATGAGGTCCTCGCATACTTTGTGACCTTTTGCCTATTCACTGGAACACATTTCAAACTATAGTTCTTATCTTCTATGCTATTATACTTTTAATTACTATATTTTTTATGTGTTTTATTACTACAGTTCATTAGAATCAAGGTTAAAAAAAAAATTATACAGTTTACTGATATATATTATATTTAAATTGAGCTTAAATGCACTTTTAGGTCACAAATTCTAAAAAATTATGCAGGAAAAAATATATATGTAAAATGGACTAAATACTACTGTTTATAACATTAAAGTCTACAAGGATGAGAAATGAATTATGAATAATTTAGGTATGAAAATGCATGATGAAGTACTTCAATGTGAGAGAAATAGTGCCTATTATGTGATATGATAGAATTTGGAATAGTCGTACACCTTAATCACTTTGAATTTATTAAACGCAGCCTTATAGCAGAGATGAATATATCAAGAGAGGGGTTTGGACAGGTTTGTATTACTAGTAGCTCTTGGTGGAATATAAATGTGTAAAAAAAAAAGTTGGCAAAATAAGTGTTTTACATGCAATCAAATTAGTCATGTTAGCTTAACCAAATGACGTGTCAGGTTGACTTATTCATCAACTAATTCAACTAATTATATGTTGCATATTTTATTAATGGGTGAACCATTTTGACAATAATGCCACTTATGTCACCATGAAATTAAATTGAATACTAAGGCCTTCATTATTACCTTCCACTTAATTGTACATCATGACTTAAACTATTTTTGTCTGAGTAAACTCATTATTGTTATGTCTAGTATCGATATCATCAGAGGGTTTAATTATTTTCAACTTTTTTAAAAATTTTCTATCTACCACTTCCGTATATTTTCTTAGCTGTAGATATTTTGATACCTTTAGAAGACTTAATATTTTAGGATAATAATTTTAGACCAAAATGCTCAAAAGATCAGTGTGGTATATTCCTGATGAGGCCAGTAATGCTTTGTACAGTGGTAATATTATGTTCATGTCCCACGAGTCCATGCCTATTTTATTACACCAAAAGTATCCTACTGGCCTTAGAAGCAGCTGATTGACATTGCATGCTGTTATTTTGTCTATGATCTACAAGTACACCCAATGACTCACCCAGATTTATTATCTCTTGAACGTATGATGCATGCAGATTAATAGTACTCAGATGCAAAACTTTGCATTTATCCCCAATGAACTTTATTTGCCAAGTGGATGTCCAAACACTCAGTGTGTCCAAGTCAGCTTGCAATTTATCATTAAGATTAACATCTCCCATAAACTGAACTGTACTACATAGCTTGATCTCATCTGCAAAAATAGAAACAGTGATATTAATCCAATCTCTTATCTCATTAATAAATAAGTTCAATAATAGCGGTCCCAGCACTGAACCCTGGAGTACACCATTAAAACTGGAAACCATAAAGAGTAGGAATCATTGACTACAACGGCCCTTGAGTCAATTTTCAATCCAATTACAAACCATACTTTCTATACCTGTAGACTTTAATTTATCTATTAGGTATCTATAAAGGACAGTATCAAAGGCCTTTGTTAAAAAAAAAAAAAAACACATCAGGTTGGTTTGACAACCGCTGTCCTTAGTAAAACCGTGCTAGTTATCATATATAATATTATTTCCTGTCACATACACCCTGTATATAGTCCCTTAAGAGCCCCTCAAATATTTTTTCCTGCAATAGATGTTTACTTATTGGCCTATGATTACCTGGGGGAGACCAAGAACCCTGTTTGAAAATGGGCACGACATTTGCCCTGTACCCATATCGTACCAACACAGTACCACACACAATGGTGCTATAAAATCACTGACATTTTCTCATGCATATCCTCCAGTGTGGTGTACTGTACATGATACTGTGTACAAGGTGCTCCACTGGAGGAATCTATAATGAGGAGATTAGTAGAAAATAAAATCCAGAATAAACTTACACAGACACATAAGGATCTGGATACACCCGTGGGTAAACACTTCTCTGGACCACGACACAGTTTGATAGATTTAAAAGTCATAATACTGAAAATGTATTTTAAGAATGAAAGGTAGCGGAATGTTTTGTAATTCAAACTGCTAATAACTTTCCAGTCATTGATACAAGGACTTAATATAATACCTGGATTTATGACCCATAATATAGAAACACCCCTGTACCACAGCAGAGTGACCCCAGGTCTCTGAACTCCTAAGTCAACACCTCTTTTGCCCTTCCATAGTTTTACTGCTTTAGCTTATCATGTATCTCCCTATATACAATGTCTTTAGGGTTATAACTCTTACACAAGGACTCCCAGATAAAAGGTTTTGGGTGCCCTGTTTGTAATTGAGGTGGCATAAACGATACTGTGGTTAGAAAACTCATGCGCGCTGCTGCTCCATTCACTGTCTATGGGACTGCCGAAGATAGCCGAGTACAGTGATCGCCGATATCCAGCAGTCCCATAGAGAATGAATGAAGCAGCAGGACGCAATCCATATGAGGGCCTAATTTTTACGGGACAAGTTGTACTTTATAATGGTACTATTTAATATTATGTGCGATGTACTGGGAAGCTGGAAAAAAATTCAGAATGGAGTGGAATTGGAAAAAAACTGCAGTTCCGCCAGTTCTGGGTTTCTTTTTTACGGTGTTCAATGTATGGTGAAAATGACACGTTATCTTTATTCTGTGGGTCAGATCACGGGGATACCAAATTTATACAGTTTTTCTTATGTTTTAGTACCTTGCCATATTTTGACGCCCGTAACGTTTTTATATTTCTGTGTACAGAGCTGTGTAAGGCATATTTTTGTACGTGGAAAGATGTGTTTTTATTAATACCATTTTAGGGAATGTGGGGCATTTTGATCGCTTTTTATTCAATATTTTTGGGGGGTTTATGTGGCAGAAAAATGCAATTCGGCCATTTTACCTTTTTTCCCGCTACGATGCTCACCGTATTGGATAAATATTTTTATATATGGGCATTTTTGGACGCGGGGATAACTAATCTGTTTATGTTTATCATTGTTTATTTATTTTAAGATGTGATATAGGGGAAGAGGGGTGATTTGAATTTTTTTTTTTTGAACCTGCAATCATTAGAACGTTTATGCGATAGACTGCAATATCACAGTATTGCAGTCTATGGCAAAATCGGTGCATTGTTATTTAGCCCTCCTAGGGTGTTTGAACCTGCGATCATTAGATCGTTTATGTCATAGACTGCAATATCACACTATTGCAGCCTATGGCAAAATCAGTGCATTGCTATAGCAGGACTGGGAGCATTCACAAGGCTCCCAGCTGCTGGAGGAACACACAGGCTCCCACAATCTCGCCACGTGGGAGCCGGTGACCAGCCCTGAAGCAAAAGGGGCAGTAAAAACCCCTTAGATTCCGGTGGTCACATCTGACACCAGCATCTGAGGGGTTAAATACTTGCAATGAGAAAAAAAAATTCTGCTTGCATGCATCGCCGCTGGATCCCTACTGTGCAACACAGCAAAGACCCGGCGGCTATGGCGCCTGCTCTGCTTCTGAGCGGGCGCCATATTTAAAGACCCTTTCCCGACGTAGATCTACAGATCAGCGATGTGAAAGTGTTAATATTGACTTTTTCACACTAACTTGCATACCAAGGGCTCAAGCTCCCCCATTTTACTTGCTTTATTCTATTTAAGTAGCCGTCTGGAAAACAGTCTAGAAGAGATTCAATGACAACAAACGAACACAGGATACTTAGATTTGTGGTTGTCATCGAGGGCATTCTTGGATTGTTAGTCCTGGTTCCCACGTAGCATAAATGCTGTGGAATTTCCGCAACGGAATTCCGTGCGGAAATTCCACAGCATTTACAGTAGCAGCAAAGTGGATTAGATTTTGAAAACCTCATACCACACCGCAGGTCAATTTAGTAACGTTTTCAATATGTCTTCAATCACAGCCTGCAGCGGTTACATGGGCTTTAGCGTCATCCTTGGAGGCAGGACCGGACAGTCACAGAGGGTCGCGTCACCATGAATACGACCTAGGTAAGTATGGGCATTTTATTTCTTTATTTCTTCGTTGCTTACCGCTGCGGTAATTTTGTCCGGTTTTTCTGACAGAATGTGATGCGGGTTACAGGTCAGATACACTGCATAGTTTTTACGCAGCGTATCCGACCCGTGGGAACCCGACCTTAGGGTGAATTTACGTGCAACAGATATTGTTGCAGAAATTTCTGCAACTGAAAATCACTTTCATTCATTTAAATGTAAATTGCAAAAATAAATGCACCTGCTGCAGAAACCCCATTCAAATGAATAGAACTGATTTTCAGTCTCAGAAATTTCTGCAACAGAATCTGCCGCATGTGTATGCACCCTAAGGGTATGTTCATACTCTTAATAAAAAACATCTGAAAATACTGAGCTGTTTTCAAGGGAAAACAGCTCCTGATTTTCAGAAGTTTTTTAAGCAAACTAGCGTTTTTCGGAGCATTTTTTACGGCTGTTTTGGAGCTGTTTTTCTATAGAGTCAATAAAAAACTGCTCCAAAAACAGCTCAAGAAGTGACATGCACTTCTTTTTCTCAAAAAAAAACGGCCAGACGGAACAGAACGCCGAAAAAAAGCCGTGTGAATCTACCCTTACTCTGCCAGGTACATTCTGGCCAATATTTTACTGTTCAGAAATGTACAAGAGACTGCATTAGGAAAAGTCACCATGAATATATGTGAGAATTCATTTGGAAAACTAACGTTTTCCCCATTAACCCCTTGCTGCCACAACCATTTTTCGTTTGTTTTTTTTTGTTTTTTTTTTGTGTTTTGCCTGCCTACCAAAAGTAATTTTATTTTTCCGTCGACATAGCCATATGAGGGTTTGTTTTTTTGTGGGATGAGATGCAGTTTTAAATGCAGCTATTTTATGGTCCATATAATGTACAGGAAAACTGAAATAAAATTGATTGTGGGGTGGAATGGGAAAAAAACAGCGATTCCTTCACTGTTTTTTGGGTTTCATTTTTATGGCGCTCACCGTGCAGTATGACATGCTATCTATATTCTACAGGTCAATATGATTACGCCGATACCAAATTTATATTGTTTATATTGTTCTACTTTTACAAAGAAAACATTACTTGTTAAAAAAAAAAATATTGTGAGAGCCTTAACTTTTTTCTTTTTCTGTTGATAGAGCCGTGTGGGGGACTTACTTGTTTTTTGCAGGACGAGCTGTATTAATCGCTTTTTTCGTGATCAAAAAACAACAATTCTGGTTTGTTTTTTTTCTTACAGCGTTGATCCCACAGGTTAAATATTGTTAGATTGCAATAGTCCAAACCAATTATGTTAATTTTTTTATTTTTTACATTACCTAGGGAATAAATTGGAAAATTTATTTTTTTTTACTTTTAATATTTAACATTTCTTTGTACATTACTAAAAACTTAATTTAACTGTTTTTGACATTATTTTTTTTTTTAGTTCTGGTAGAGGATTTGAACAACAGATCATTTGATCACAAGTACAAAGCTCTTCAATGCCTATGTATGTGCCTTCATTAGGCCCCCAAGCTACAATGACAGCCATCAGCACTCCACAGTTGCATCGTGTAATTGCTTAGATGCCGTGGTTGCGGCTGCTATTGACCTCATCAACTGTAACGGTCAAAATGTTGGCTGTAACATACAGCCAACACCTGCTGAGTATGTAGAGGGCTTAGTCCATGAACCCACTACATGTTCCCGTCCAGTTACGTCAAATGACGGTAAGGGATTAATCCTTAATTAAAACTAAATTTAAAAAAAATTGTTCAGTATTTCTACAACAAAGTTATTGCTAAAAGGGCAGTTCAGGTTAGCATATTTCTGAAAGAGTATACAAAAATGGTAGTCATAACACATAATGTAGTAATTATGTGGGAAGATAAAGCTTTTTTTTTTCAAAGAGGGTCTTTCAATCATAGGTTGTTTTATAATAACTAGCACATTAAACTCTTACGAGTACATTCAATGAAGTAGTGCTATCACTAAATGCTATCATTCAGCTTCCCTTGAAGAGCTGCTCTATTCAAACACACCATATTCAGACTTCATTTCTAGATAGGAGCTGAAGCAATTAAACCGAGGTTCGAATGGATGTTTGTTCAAATTAAAAAGTACATACATAGAAACCTATCTGTGCACGGCAAAAAATGAACAAATGTATCTAACACCTCACCAAACCACAATTAGGAGCTTGTTATATAGGCAAGGTTCATGCAAAAGTGATTATTCTCCACTTCAATAGCAGACATTTCAATCTGTTAGGAATCAATTGGTTTATGACAGCAGCCTTATCAGACTTGCTAGTCAAGCGCAATGTGATCTTACCTGTTTATTGCACTGTTTATCTGTTTTTCATTCTGTCGGAGCAAGCAGCATTGGTTCTTTAATATCCAGTAGCATTTACTCTCACAGTCTGTTTAGTTGCCATAAATCAAGCAAGACTTGTAATCTGAGCCAAAACTGATATGCGTAAGAAAACTGTGAAACATTCAGCAAGAATAGTTTTTATGCCCATGAAGTAAGGAATAGGTAATCAAGATGCACAAATGCAATTCAATTGGAGTTTTCAGATAGAATTTGCAAAGTAAAATGGGTTTAATTTTTAGAGATCAAAAGAAACTTTGTGGTTTTATTTAAAATAAAAGTCTATCACTGCTAGAATAAAATGAAAGAAGGTGAAAGAAAATGCTCGTCTAGTACCATAGATTTTATAGAAAGGTAAGCTTTTTGACGCAGTGAGCCAAGCTTCAAAATGCCTTTTGGCTTGGTGCACCATACAATGAAACTGTTGGGTTAAGTTCACACATCACGGATTTGCCGTTGGCAAATTCAACATGTATTTACAAGTAGATCTGCGCTGAAATCCTCATCAAATATAGGTCTTGGGGCTTATTCACACGGCCATATTACCGCCCCGTTTTGGACAGAGCTGTAAAAGGGCTTCTATAGAACTAAATGTACACACAGCAGCCATAATGTGGTTTGTCATAAAGGCTTTGTGCACGTGGCTCTGCTGTGTGCATGAGCCCTTAAAGTATACCTAACTTTTCAGATGACTTATCAGAATAAGCTGTCATATTTGTATATCAGAGGAATAACACTTCTACTATACACAGCTAATTTCTCTATACCAAATATATAGAAACTTCAACAACATGGAGAAAATTATACAACACTAATGAGCTGTGTAGTTGGGGATCCAGCACTGGAGTGAGATATAACTTACCAGCAGCTGCAGCACACCTGTGTGTGTTTAGTCATTCTGCTCCCCATACCCTCTCCATAAATGTCTATGGTCAGCAGTGTTTCTGTGTCTCCTCTCTGCCCCTGCTCCCTCCTTCTACTCCCCTTCATTCTCCATAGACTGCTATAGGCAGCAACATCTGTGTCTCTCACTTTGGTCCTGCTACTTCCTCTTGCTCCCCCTCTCCTCTCCATAGACTTCTATGGGCAGCGTGCCTATGTCTCCTCTCTCACTCTTCTCCCTAATCTCGCTTCCCATCTCCTCTCCATAGACTTCTATGAGCAGCGTGTCTGTGTCTCCACTGTTACTCTGCTCCCTCCCCCTGCTCACTCTCTTCTCCCCATAGACTTGAATTAACTACATTGTCTGTGTCTCTCTCTGCCCGTGTTTCCTCCTTCTGCTCCTTCTCCCCTCTCCTTAGACTTGAATGGGCAACATGTCTGTGTCTACTCTCTCTACTCTTGCTCTCCTCTCCATAGACTTCTATGTCCAGGCTGCTGAAGAGACACCCCCCCCCCTCTTTCTCAGCCCTTCTCCATTGCTTTGTAACTAGAGAGATTTTGCTTGACAACAGGGGGTAGACAGCAGACTACAGGAAGGGAGACATCTAGTGGCAGTAACTTCACACAGAATTTGCATGAATAAAAGAACTAAAGTTAAACTGTAAGTAAATTACTTATTAGATTAGCATATGTTGTTTGAAAACTTAGTGGCGTTTTTGAAGTATTAGGGTATGTTCACACGGCAAACTAAAAACGGACGTAAAATACAGAGCTGTTTTCAAGGGAAAACAGCCTCTGATTTTCAGCTGTTTTTTAAGCATCAATCTTTTTTGATGCGTTTTTTCCGGCCGTTTTTGGAGCTCTTTTTATATTGAGACAATGAAAAACGGCCCAAAAAACGGCTCAAGAAGTGACATGCACTCCTTTTTTACGGGGCATTTTTTTATGTGCCGTTTTTAGAAACGGCCGCGTATAAAAAAAACGCCTCGTCGGAACGAAACTTTATTTTTCCCATTGAAATCAATGGGCAGATCTTTGGAGGTGTTCAGCCTCCCTATTTTTAGCCGTTCTTCAGGGCGTTTATGGTCTGAAAAACATCTGAAAAGAAGCCGTGTGAACATACCCTTATGGGAAAGCCTTTGGGAAAAACGACTGAAAAAACACCATATTCAAAGCATGCTGTGTTTGGAAAAAAAACGCCACTGACAGCATATTGCCTCAAAAATTACACAAACTAAAACGCAGTTGTATGTAGTGCATTTTATATTTCACTGTAGAACTTAATGTAACATCTGGCCTCATTAAAAAGGCTGTAAAAATAAACTGCATAAATAACACTATTAAAAACACCATGAAAAACAAACAAAAATGCAACAAAACTCTGTGTGTAAATCCAACTTAAAGGACACAGCTATTTTGGGAGCCCAAACAATGTATAAAACCCCTGTAAAGGTAGGAGACCTTTTATTAATTCAAGTGGTTATAGACACAAAATAAATCCATATATAGTTGAAACATATATGTATATAACTATATTATTACTATTATTACTGTATATGCCTACAACTAAGTACAATGAAAAGGTTTACATCTAAAGTGGGTCACTTAACAAAAATGATAGTATGACCAGTCTGCAGATGGTGGATTTCCAAACCAGGCCATCCTTGATAATAGGGGTATGTTCATACGCCAACACAAAATACGTCTGAAATTATGGAGCTGTTTTCAGGAGAAAACAGCTCCTGTATTTCAGACTGTTATGGCATGTACTCGCGTTTTTTGCGGTGTCTTTTACGGACGTAATTGGAGATGTTCTTCATTGGAGTCAATGAAAAACGGCTCCAAAAACGTCCCAAGAAGTGTCCTGCACTTCTTTGACGCGGGCGTTATTTTTTGCGCTGTCTTTTGATAGCGACGCGTAAAAATACACCTCGTCTGAACAGAACATCGTAAGACCCATTGCAAGCAATGGCCAGATGTTTGCAGACGTATTGGAGCCGTCTTTTCAGGCGTAGTTCGATGCGTAAAACACTTGAATTACGTCTGAAAATAGGTCGTGTGCACATACCCTAAGGGACTAGAACTTGTTTGTTGTCACGCCACTGACTTTGAAGAAGCCCTCTCCAGAAATATTAGGCCTTGTTTACGCGACAACGTTTTCTTGCTGATAACGTCACGTTTTCTGTGTCTAAATCTACGCGAGAAATGCTTGAAACAAGCCTCCCATTGCCCTCAATGGGAAACTTCTCCATTCATAGTGATAAACAACCAAATCAATTTAAGCATATTTTATTGAAACACATGTAAAAAATACAGTAAATCGCATTAAAAAGAGGGGGTAATAAAAAAGAATCCAAACAGAGAGATGATAACTGAGTGCAGTACTGGCAATAACCCCTATACTGTAGATTGATACATTGTAAGTAACCTGCAAGAGTGAACAAAGAGGTACGTATGAGGACAAAACAAAAACACTACTTTCTTTTGGTGTTTATATATTATATTTGGTGTAGACCGTTTACCCCTAGGACCTTCTCCCTTGGTGCTCGGTCATACAGACATTGGAATTTTCAGAGGTTTCTCCGCCAATTCCACGTTTAATTTTTCCACAAGAGAAATCTACCTTGTAAACATAGCCTTACACTACTGGGGAAGTAGCCTTGAAAATGTAAATATAGAAATGAAGATAAAATTTATCTTAATACATTGGGGTATATTTGCTACCATATCTGGGTCTAAAATGTGTTGAAAATGCACAACATTTTGGCGCATATTGGTGAGGTTTGGCACAATTTTGATGTTTTGCATCTCACTAGATGCTTTTAAAAAGTGTCTAGAAAGGGGGCTTGGTTTACCACAAAGGGGGCATGGGCAAAATGTGTCCAAGTGCACAAAAAATGTGCAATAAAATTTGCAAACAATTTTGGTGCAAAGTAAGCCAAATCAAAGCTAATATAAGGACAAGAATAGTATCTAACAAGTAATTTAAGGTGCACCAAAATGATTACACAGCATGCACCACTGTGATAAATTTGGCACATTTTGTGCCTGCCTGGACTAAGTTTACTCTGTCTAACTATTAAACAGCATTAGTAAATGTGGACCATTATCATTAAGTAAAGACAAGTGTAGATCACAAGAACTCTTGAAGTAGACATCAAAGAAAGAAACTATAATACAATCAAGGGAGTATTGCAGAGCTGCTGCCAATCAAGATTTACAGTCCTGCTGTAAATTTTCCAAATGAAAACTTATTAATTGATAATTTGGCCCTTCCGGACTGCAAATTAACTAATTGTGAGGTTTTAAAGAGGTCATCTGTTAGTTCAGTGCGATAGAAATAACAATTTGTACAATAATTATTCCATGACAACATATCAGAAAAGTATAGTTCTCAGTAATTGGTATGATAACTAAAACGTTTTCTAGACCGGTTCATCCGATGTTATGCACTATTTTCTTTACAGTATTCAGAAAATGTAAGTGTTGTAGGGAAAATGTAACAATGTGTCACTAACATATGGAAAAATTGCATGCGGTGCATTATTAACGCACCATCTAAATACGTTTTTTTTCCCGCACGCGGTTTTAGCCACTCGCAGGGAAAATAAGGGACATGCTGTTTCTTCCCGCGGTTCCATCTCTGACCTCCCTTTGAAAATCAATGGGTGGCAGAGAAAGCGTTCTAAGCGGCATTTTTGCCTGCGACGAGCAATGGCAAAGGCTGAAAAACGCAGCGAAAACCGCGGAAAAAAAGTGCAGGCCAGTCAAAATCTGCCTCAAAATTCCTGAAGAAATTTTGAGGCAGATTTTGTCTGCCTGCAAAATACTCCGTGTGAGCAGGGTCTAAGTTTTCCGCAGTGTGGTAATGGTGCAGCTCTATGCCACACCAATACTGCTCTGTGTGAATGTTCCCTCACAGTCCTGAAAACTGTTGCAGATGGTAAGCTTTATCATTATTAAACATTTGTGGCAATTATTCAGAATGATCATGACAACTAAGGGTGCTTAAATACTTACCTTTTTACCAAAAATTAACAAGGTTTTTAAGATGCAGGGTTTGGATGTGCAACCCAAGTATAGGTGAAAGATGTGGTTTTAACATGTTTAACCAGTACAAACCACACGGCAAAAAACCATAGTCCAAAACCTAAGACACTTTTTATATTATCTTAAAAAAGATTAATTACAGGAAGTGTCTCTTATGGGTGATTCCTTTAGGTCCCATACATGGGAGGCCTTTTTAACCAATGCACTAACAGTGGTTTAAAAAGTCAAGTTGCTGGGATCTGATGGTCATTACCATCAGGAATTACCTTGCTGCTGGCAGAAAGCCTTCAATGCCTGGTGTAAATGTCACAACAGGGAGCATTTATATTTACCAGTCGTGTCGCCAGTAATATTTTTTACGATTTATTATAGTTTTAGTTAATTTATTACTGATCTTTTCTTCATTTACGCTGGACAATAATCCTTACGATCGCTTTTATGTTACTGTTTATACACAACATCTTCCTATGATAATATTAAAGCAGACTTGGATGTAGCATGGTTGCTACTGTTATAGTTACGACCCGTTTTTCAGTGCTTTTTTTCCCCCCAAGTTTTGAGTTCTAAATGTCTGATTTCTGCAGACATTGTAGTAGGAAACATCTAGGTACTGCCTTGCTAGGACCTTCCTTCTCAATTTCTACAGAACTACAGTTCCCAGAACTCCTTGGTGTGAATGCATGATAATTCAGCACAGTGTGGGCTCTGCTTGCCTCCCTTTGTACATGTATAGGCTGTTCATGTCTTGCTGCACCCAGTAGGAGGCAGAAGAGTCAGGCCCGTATTTGCCACTAGGCACTGGGGGTGCAGTGCCAGGGGCATCCAGCAGGATTATTTACTTAATACATTTTTCTAAAAAAATGAACTTTGTGACGTGACCGACCAACAGTCAGGTCACTCACAGGGCAGTGGCGGGTGGGTTGGCTACCCCAACGCTTCTAAGACACACCCTCTGTTCATGGATTGGACTGAACTGCTCACATGAGCAGCTGCAGCCAATCCAAGAACAGTTGGAGTGTCTCAGACTCAGGGCCCGCATGGAGGAGACACAGCAGAAGAACTTAGCAGAGAGTAGGAAGCTCCAACCACAGCCCGCCCTGCAAGAAGCTTGTGAGAAAGGAGGTGGTGAGTTCTTAATCTGTCTGCTGTTTGTGCCTCTATATGTCCCTGTGTTTGTATGTGTATAAGTTCCAATATGTGTGTATATGTATCTCTGTGTGTGTATTTGTGTATCCAAGCAGGGACGGCCTTAGGTTGGATGGCGCCCTCTGAAGGACTCTTTATTGCTGCCCTCGATAGATTGATAGATTGAAAGATAGAGAGATAGATAGAGAGATAGATAGATAGATAGATAGATAGATAGATAGATAGATAGATAGATAGATAGATAGATAGTAATTGAAAAAGTCAAGATAAGGGATCTTGCCATTGTGTATTTAATGCGTTAAAAGTCAAGATAGAGACGGCTACATCTCTCTCTCTCTCTCTATATATATATATGTATATATATATATATATATACACATATATATTATATATACACACACACATACACACAGGAACATATACAAATACATAAAAGGCACATGTATACAAGCACAAAGACACGTTCACATACAGACCCATATGTACCCACATAGGCACATATATTCACAGTACAGATAATGTACTGGATGTTACCTGAAGTCCTATGTAACACCACAGATAACACACTCTGATAACTATACCCACAGGCACATATAAACACACAAAGGCACATATATATATATATATATATATATATATATATATATATATATATAATGCAGTGCGCCTCCAAACTGGAGCTACCCTTTTACAAATATTAATTTATATAGGGGCAGCAGAGTATATAAGGGCAGCAGATATATAAGGGGTAGCAGGATATATAAGGAGCAGCAGGGTATATAGGGACAGCAGGGTATATAGTGGAAGCAGGGTAAAGAGGGGCAGCATAGTTATAGGGGTCAGTATAGTATATACAGTGCAGCAGAGTATATAAGGGCCAGCAGAGTATATAGGGAGCACATAGTCTATAAGGGGCAGCAGAGTGTATTGCAGCAGAGTATATAAGGGGTAGCAGAGTATATAGGGAGTAATATAGTTTATAGGGGGCCACAGAGTATATAGGGGCAGCAGAGTATATAAGGGGCAGCAGAGTATATAGGCGCAGAAGAGTATATAGGGGCAGCAGGGTATATAGAAGGCAGCAGGGTATATAGGGGGCAGCAGGGTATATAAGGGGTAGCATGGTTTATAGGGAGCAGAATAGTTTATAGGGGACTGCACAGATATCTTAATGTTATCTGTTCTTTAATATTAAACACACACTTACAAAGGGAAACACACACAAACACATACTGTAACATATACACATACATACACACACACTTATATACACACATAGACACACAGAAACTTACCATGCTGACAGGATCACAGCCTTCTTGCAGGACGGGCTGTGAGTGGGGCTTCCTCCACTTCTTTTGCTCCTCGGCTCTTATTTACTCTGTGCCTAACTAAGAGCAGAGGACTGACCAGACGCAGAGCCCAGTGGCGCCCCCTACATGCTGGGAGGGTGCAGCGCCCTGTGCACTCGCAAAGCTCGCACACCCCTAAGGCTGGCCCTGTGTCCAAGTGCCTATATATGTATCTGTATGTGTAAATATTTCTGTTTGTTTGCATCTACTACATTATCTGTACTCAGAGATTTATCACTGTGTGTTATCTGTGGTGTGACTGCAGGTAACATCTACTTTATTATATGTAATCAGAGAGTTATCACTGTGTGTTATCTGTGGTGTTACATAGGACTGCAGGTAACAGCTACTACATTATCTGTATGTCTCTCTCTCTCTCTCTCTCTCTATATATATATATATATATATATATATATTTGCCTTTATGTATGTACAGTTTATATGTGGTTCATTTTTTGTTTGTGGAGGGCAGCAATAGAGAGTCCTGCGCAGGTCGCCATACAACATAAGGCTGTCCCTGCTCAGGCTCATAGTATTATAGTTTTATAGTTTAACCCCTTAAGGACGCAGCCTAGTTTTGGCCTTAAGGATCAGAGCCCATTTTTCAAATCTGACATATTTCACTTTATGTGGTAATAACGTCGGAATGCTTAAACCTACCCAAGCGATTCAGAGATTGTTTTCTCGTGACACATTGGGCTTCATGTTCGTGGTAAAATTTGGTCGATATATTCAGTGTTTATTGGTGAAAAATTGCAAAATTTAGAGAAAATTTTGAAAAAATTGCATTTTTCAGAATTTAAATGCATCTGCTTGTAAAACAGACGGTTATACCACCCAAAATAGTTGCTAGTTCACATTTCCCATATGTCTACTTTAGATTGGCATCGTTTTTTGAACATTCTTTTATTTTTCTTGGACGTTACAAGGCTTAGAACATAAACAGCAATTTCTCATATTTTTAAGAAAATTTCAAAAGCCTTTTTTTTAAGGTACCTCTTGAGTTCTGAAGTCGCTTTGTGGGGCCTATGTATTAGAAACCCTGATAAAACACCCCATTTTAAAAACTAGACCCCTCAAAGTATTCAAAACAGCAGTTATAAAGTTTTTTAACCCTTCAGGCATTTCACAGGAATTAAAGCAAAGTGGAGGTGAAATTTGCAAATTTCATTTTTCTTGCTGAATTTCAATTTTATTCATTTTTTTTTCTGTAACACAGAAGGTTTTACCAGAGAAACACTACTAAATATGTATTGTCCAGATTCTTCAGTTTTTAGAAATGTCCCACATGTGGCCCTACTGCGCTCGTGGACTAAAAGACAAGCCCTAGAAGCAAAGAAGCACCTAGTGCATTTTGAGTCCTCTTTTTTATTAGAATATATTTTAGGCAGCATGCCAGGTTTGAAGAGGTGTTGAGGTGTCAAAACAGTAGGAATCCCCCAATAGTGACCCCATTTTGGAAACTACACCCCTCAAGGAATTCATTTAGGGTTGTTGTTACCATTTTGACCGCACATTTTTTCCAATAAAATGTCATTTGTGATCAAAATTTCTTATTTTCACAGGGAACAAAATACCCCATTTTGTTGCCCAATTTGTCCTTAGTGTGGCAGTACCCCATTTGTGGTGATAAACTGCCGTTTGGGCCCATGGGAGGGCTCAGAAGGAAAGGAGCGCTATATGTTTGTTGGAGTACAGATTTTGTTGGATTGGTTTTCGGGTGCCATGTCGCATTTGCAGAGCCTCAGAGGTATCAAAGCAATGGAAACCCACCAAAAGTGACCCCATTTTGGAAACTACACCCCTCAAGGAATTCATTTATGGTTGTTGTTAGCATTTTGACCGCACAGTTTTTTCACAGCACCTATTTCAATTGGGCTGTGACATTAAAAAAATGACATTTTTTCCAATAAGATGTAATTTTTTACCAAAATTTCTTATTTTCACAGGGAACAAAATACTCAATTTTGTTGCCCAATTTCTCCTGAGTGCATCAATACCCCATTTGTGGCAATAAACTGCCGTTTGGGCCCATGGGAGGCCTCAGAAGGGAAGGAGCGCTGTGTGTTCTTTGGAGTACAGATTTTGCTGGTTTGGTTTTCGTGTGCCATGTCGCATTTGCAGAGCCCCAGAGGTATCAAAGCAATGGAAACCCACCAGAAGTGACCCCATTTTGGAAACTACACCCCTCAAGGAATTCATTTATGGGTAATGTGACCATTTAGACCCCATAGTTTCTTCACAGAACTTATTTGAATTGGGCTGGGAATTTAAAAAATATATATTTTTTCCAATAATATGTCATTTTTGCTCAAAAATTCTTATTTTCACAAGAAATAAAATAATCCATTTTGTTGCCCAATTTGTCCTGAGTGCGGCAATACCCCATTTGTGGTGATAAACTGCCGTTTGGGCCCATGGGAGGCCTCAGAAGGGAAGGAGCGCTGTGTGTTCTTTGGAGTACAGATTTTTATGGATTGGTTTTCGGGTGCCATGTCGCATTTGCAGAGCCCCAGAGGTATCAAAGCAATGGAAACCCACCAGAAGTGACCCCATTTTGGAAACTACACCCCTCAAGGAATTCATTTATGGGTAATGTGACCATTTAGACCCCATAGTTTCTTCACAGAACTTATTTGAATTGGGCTGGGAATGAAAACAAAATTATTTTTGTCAAATAATATGTAGTTTTGGCTGAAAATTTCTTATTTTCACAAGAAACAAAATACCCCATTCTGTTGCGCAATTTGTTCTGAGTGCCGCAATACCCCATTTGTTGTGATAAACTGCCGTTTGGGCCCATGGGAGGGCTCAGAAGGAAAGGACCACCATTTGGCCTACTCGGGATTTTCTAGTGCGAAGTCATGTATGCAGAAGCCCCTGAGGTACCAGTACAGTTGAAACCCGCAAGAAGTGACCCTGTTTTAAAAACTATACCCTTAAGGCATTCATCTAGAGATGTAGTGACCATTTTGACCGGAGACCTACACCCCATAAACTGTAATGTGGGTTCTCCCGGGTATGGCAATACCCTACATGTGGCTGTTATCAGCTGCCTGGACACACAGCAGGGCCCAGAGGGGAAAGACGAGGGGGGATAAGCTGTGCGGAGTGCATCAGGGTAAGTAAAATTGGAGTAAATTATAAACCAAGGGATGTATGATAAATTTTAAAACACTTTTATACAGAGCTCTGGTTATTCGGGACACGTGTCACATTGACATATTGTGTCCTCCCTTATCCCCCTCTTATAGCAGACTTTGCACCTCTTTTGACTTTTTCCCTTCTTGCCAGTTTGGGGAACTTCCCCTGGAAAGTGTTGCCCTGGTACGATGCGTGTGGGCTCGCTTCCAGAAGTACTGGGTGCCCCCCCTTCTTGGTCCCTAAAGATTAGGTTCTTGATAATCACCTCTTGAAAATCCAGGAAAGTTCCCGTCTGGCCTGCACATCGACGTAGCACGTACACATTGTACAATGCCATCTGTATGATGTGCACGGCCAGCTTCTTATACCACACCGCATGGCGCTGTAGGGCTTCAGGGCTTGATCTTACAAGTCCATCCCTCCCATGTACCTATTGTAGTCCAGGATGCAGTCTGGTTTGGGGGTGGCCTTTCCTTCATATAGCCTAAACCTGTAGGTATACCCTGATGCACTCTCACAGCTTATACATCTTCACGCCATACCTTGCCCTCTTACCCGGCAGGTACTCGCGGAATTGAACCCTCCCTTTAAAATGTACCAGGGACTCATCAATAGAAATACACTTCTCGGGGTGTATGCTTGGGAAAACCGGGCACTGGAACGGTCTAATAGGGGTCTCCGTTTATACAAACGGTCAAAACTGGGGTCATCTCGGGGTGGGCACGGCTCATTATCAGTATAATGTAAGAAGCGAAGTATTGCCTCATTTATTTATTTTTTTAGGTTCCAGTTCAGTTCTGAAGTTGCTTTGAGGGGCCCATATATTAGAAACCCCTATCAAATACCCCATTTTAGAAACTAGACCCCTCAAAGTATTCACAACAGCATGTAGAAAGTTTATGAACCCTTTAGGTGTTTCACAAAATTTTAGAGCAAAGTAGAGGTGAAATTTACATTTTTTTTTGTCAGAAAATCCTCTTTATACCATTTTTTTTATAACACAAAAGGATTTATCAGAGAAACGCAACTTAATACGTATTGCCCAGATTCTGCAGTTTAGAGAAATATCCCACATGTGGCCCTCGGGCCGTAATGGACTGAAGCACCGGCCTCAGAAGCAAAGGAGCACCTAGTGGATTTTGAGGCCTCTTTTTTATTAGGCACCATGTCCGGTTTGAAGAGGTCTTGTGGTGCCAAAACATTGGGATCCCCCCAAAAGTGACCCCAATTTGGAAACTAGACCCCTTGAGGAATCCATTGTAGTTTTCTTGGGGTGCATGCGGCTTTTTGATCAGTTTTTATTCTATTTTTAGGTGGCGTGGTGACTAAAAAACAGCAATTCTACAATTGTTTTTTTTGTCGTTTTTTTTTACAGCGTTCACCGTGCGCTATAAATGACATATTCACTTTATTCTGCGTGGCGATACGATTATGGCGATACCAGATGTTTATAGTTTTTTATGTCTTATGGCGTTTGCACAATAAAATACGTTTTGTAAACAATCATTCACTTTTTGTGTTACCTTATTCTAAGAGCCAGAACGTTTTTATTTTTCAATCAATAAAGCCGTGCGAGGACTTATTTTTTGCGTAACGAACTGTAGTTTTGATCAGTACCATTTTTAGGTACATGCAACTTTTTGATCTCTTTTTATTCCATTTTTTGGGAGGTGAAGTGACCAAAGAATTGTGATTGTGGTTCGGTTTATTATTATTTTATTTTACGGCGTTCACCGTGCGGGATAAATAATGACATCGTTTTGTAGTTCAGGCCGTTACGGACGCGGCGATACCAATTATGTATAGTTTATTTGTTTTTTTATATATTTTTATTAATAATAAAGGACTGATAAGGGAAAAGGGGGGATTTTTACTTTTATTACTTTTAAATCTTTTATTTTCTTATTTTTACACATCTTTTTTTAACTTTTTTTTCACTTTATTACTTTGTCCCACTAGGGGACATGAGGGCAGGAGGCTCTGATCGCTATTCTAATACACTGCACTACATGCGTAGTGCAGTGTATTAGAACTGTCAGCTACTCACTGACAGCAAGCATAGTGGGTCCTGACGTTGTCAGGACCCACTAGGCTTCCGTCTATGGCATAGCCGGACGCCATTGTTTGGTGTCCGGTTGCCATAGTCACCATCGCCGGCCGCTATCGCGTAGCAGGCCGGCGATGGCAGCTTAACCCCTAAAAAGCTGCGATCTCTATAGAACGCGGCTTTTAAGGGGTTAATCAGCGGGGACACAGCGATCGGTCCCCGCTGTAGGAGCTGTGACAGCTGCTGAACAAGACAGCAGCGTCACAGCTCCTGTATGTGTCGGGAGGACGGCCGAAACGGCCGTTACTCCCGAGACGTACTATTACGGCATGGAGCGCGAACGATACAGCTGCCATGACGTAATAGTACGTCAAGGAGCGGGAAGGGGTTAAGTAGCGCTGCAGCCATTTCTGGATAGCGCTGAGGGGAACAGCGGATCCATGGTACAACTGGAGGGCACCAGGTAATGTATGTATTATTTTACCATGTTGTATGTCCCAGTCCCCGGGACCAAAGGGTTGATTTAATTGTATCCGTGTCCTTAGGATGTGAATACAATTGAAAGCACAGGCAGGGCAAGGGAACCATCAGTGCCATTCCTCGCCATTCTGCATATTTTTTTGTGGCACAGGCGGCGCAATGACATCATCGAACCATCTGGCATCGTTCCAGTGGAGCAGGCATGATCAGAAAAGACCAGACCTACATCAACAGCAAAAGTAAATGGGGATCCCGGGCTGATGCTAGTAACTCCTAGCGCGGGGATTCCCTTCTATCTAAAGTAGTCAAGCATTAGGTTCATAGTGGCACACACACCCGAGATGTGCTAAAATTCTGAACCATTTCGAGTGATCCTGCGCCACTTACAAGGCTCAGTAAACTAAGCAGTGACAGCTCTAAACTGTCATTTGTTAGTTTACATCACGTGATGGGCGGTTACTTAAGTTCATTGGCCTAATTTAAAAAGTAGGCCAATTAAAGAGGCTCTGTCACCAGATTTTGCAACCCCTATCTGCTATTGCAGCAGATAGGCGCTGCAATGTAGATTACAGTAACGTTTTTATTTTTAAAAAACGAGCATTTTTGGCCAAGTTATGACCATTTTTGTAGTTATGCAAATGAGGCTTGCAAAAGTCCAAGTGGGTGTGTTTAAAAGTAAAAGTCCAAGTGGGCGTGTATTAGGTGCGTACATCGGGGCGTTTTTAATACTTTTACTAGCTGGGCGCTCTGAAGAGAAGTATCATCCACTTCTCTTCAGAACGCCCAGCTTCTGACAGTGCAGATCTGTGACGTCACTCACAGGTCCTGCATCGTGTCGGCCACATCGGCACCAGAGGCTACAGTTGATTCTGCAGCAGCATCAGCGTTTGCAGGTAAGTCGATCTTACCTGCAAACGCTGATGCTGCTGCAGAATCAACTGTAGCCTCTGGTGCCGATGTGGCCGACACGATGCAGGACCTGTGAGTGACGTCACAGATCTGCACTGTCAGAAGCTGGGCGTTCTGAAGAGAAGTGGATGATACTTCTCTTCAGAGCGCCCAGCTAGTAAAAGTATTAAAAACGCCCCGATGTACGCACATAATACACGCCCACTTGGACTTTTACTTTTAAACACACCCACTTGGACTTTTGCAAGCCTCATTTGCATAACTACAAAAATGGTCATAACTTGGCCAAAAATGCTCGTTTTTTAAAAATAAAAACGTTACTGTAATCTACATTGCAGCGCCGATCTGCTGCAATAGCAGATAGGGGTTGCAAAATCTGGTGACAGAGCCTCTTTAACTGAGGTAACATGGGACCAAGTGATGTAAGCTAACTAATAACTGCTTAGTCAAAGGGGTTATCCGAGGACCTAAAATTGCTTTGGATTTATATTTTATTGTGAAAAGAAGTCACTTACTTATGTAGTTTCATTTTTAATTCTTTACTGAATCGTTCAGTTCAAACCCGGTAAATTGGTGCTGGAAGTCCTGTAGCTTTCCTAATATTGATGATGCGCTGACACTGCCCCACGTGATTGAGGGCTTGCTTCCTGTGATGTTTGTGTCGGCGTGTTATCAAGTACATGACCACAAGGGGCCGGCACATTGCCTATCGCTGGACTCCCACACTGATGTCACAGTCCATATATGGACAGTGACATCAGGAGTATCCTATCGCTGGAGTCCCTGAGTAGAGCATCAGCTGATACTCTGCCAGGAAACTTCAGCACCGCTCCCAACGTCACAGTCACTGTCCATATTTGGATAGTGACATCGGCTGATGCTCTGCTCGGGGAATCTAGCGATAGGCAATGTGCCAGCCTCTTTCGGTCATAGTTTGATAACACACCGACACAAACAGCATAAGAAGCAAGTCCTCAGGCCCGTGTCAGCGTGTCATCAATATTTGGAAAACTACAGGACTTCCAGCACCAATTCACCGGGTTTGAAGTACAGAATTAAAAATTAAAGTAGATTAGTATGGGACTAATTTTCACAATAACATATAAATCCAAAGCAATTTTGGTCCCCGGATAACCCTTTTAACTGTTACGGACGCAGGTAGGTAAGTATGTATGATAATTGTTTTTCTGTTCTTTTACAGGTACAGTTGTTGGACTACTTCATATTCGAGGACAACTTAGATCATGGCGTTTTTATTTTTAATAAAAATGGTTAACGAGGGTTGTGTGGGGGGGTTTTATTTCAAAGAAATATTTTTCATGTGTTGGAGCTTTTTAAAAAAATTATTACTACTGTCTTAGTAATGGCATCTGTCTGATAGATACAGCGTCCATGACTAAGGCAGTACCCACCGCCACCAGGGGTACCAGGAAGAGAAGGGTACAATCCAGTACACGACAATCTGAAGCGATGGTCAGGCACTGGAACTGCCACAGGCTGGTATTATTAGGCTGGGAAAACCCAAAAAACGTGGCCCTTCCACACCGGTAATGCTAGCCTGCTGCTGCTATGTTGTATCTGGTAGGTTATGAAAAATGGGGGCGCCCGCAGATCATTTTTTTTTTAATGAAATAATTGAAAAAAACAACATGGGGGTCCCCGGTATTTTTCATAAACAGCTTGATACAACATAGCAGCAGCAGGCTAGCATTACCAGCGTGAAAGGGCCACATTTTGGGGGTTTTCCCAATCCAATAACACCAGACTGCGGCTGTCCTAGTACCCTGACCATCACTTCATATGGTCGGGTAATTGATCGTACCCGACTTTTCCCGATACCTGGTGGCGGTGTGTACAGGGTAATGGACACTATGAATCAGAGAGTGGCCATTACTAAGGCAGTAGTAATAAAGTTAAAAAGAAACACAGAAAAAATATTTTACTGAAATAAAATAACACACAACCCACGTTAACCATTTTATTGAAAATAAAAAACACAGTAATCAAAGTAGTCCTCGAATCCGAAGTAGTCCAACAACCGAACCTGTAAAGAAAACAAACCAACACCAAAAAAAACATTAGTAACAAATAAAAAAACAAAGCAATTATCATACTTACCTTTCCTGGGTCCAGCGCTGGAGCCGCAATGTCAGCGAGCTATGCTGTTTCCATAACTTCAGGAGTTATGGAGTAAAAGTGCCCAGGGCAGCACCAACTCTAAATACGGCCCTGAGAAGAGACATGACAATGGCAAAGACTTTGCCCTGGCAAGAATATAAGGGAACAATGAAGGAGGGAGTAGAGTTCAGGGAACATGCTGATATTTACATTGCCTTATAATCTGAGGAGACCTGGAGTGCACTTTGCAGCCCTATAAGCAATAATTTATGGACACATTTTTTCATCGTAAATGAGCAGATATTAACAGGTCTTGAGAAAAATTACCTTTGGAAGAAAATAACTACTCATGTGGATTCTGGAGTACTGTGAATTTATCAGTTTTGGTTTAAGGTACACTGTAATAAATTACCCCTAAAGTGTGTGAGCTGTCTGATTCTTACAAGAAAGGCAGACTAGGTCAAGTAGATGCTCTTAGATAGATGAAATATTCAGGTCATGATGGGAAATAATTCTACTTGTCCCAATTTTTAAACCAAAATGTTAGCAATATTTCGCAGCAGTAATTTTGCAAATACACGATATTTAATGTTGTGTTTTCCACTCCTAGACAGCTGATTCCAATGTGCGTTCAAAATTCTACTGGTTTTACTTGGACCAGACAGCAGTTTAGCTCCACTCTTCTGTCTGATAAGTGCCCTAACCGTTTAGCTCTAACAGTGTAACTGTCACCTGAGCTCCCACAATGCACTGCTCTATGGAGAAATACAGGAATACAGCCAAATTCTGATTTTATCTGTCTGTCTGAACTGCCAATAAAGCATCAGGTAATTTTATAGTAGTACAAGATAAGAAAAGCAAATGATTTACAAAGTAACTTAATTTTTTATGTAGAGTCAAACTTAAATATTGTAAAATGCCATTCAAGACCAGAGCTTCCATTTGAGTAAACATTGTAACATATGGAAAATGGTATTGTTTCTAAAACACTTTTATAGAGAGCAGATACATGAAAGAACTATGTTTCTATCTGCGAGGTAAGAATGTGAATGTGTTATAGCCTTGAATTGCCTTCATCAACTTCTGACAATTCAAAGAAAATTTATTTACAGAATGGTCATTGTCTGTTTCTCAATAAGACTGAGTTCACATGTTCACATTTGTCTATGGCAAATCCTGACATGAATTTTACATCGAAACGTTTGCAGAAATCCAAAGCTGACCCTCGGATTCCTGCCACAGATGAGCTGGCGGATCCACGCAAGGATAGCCCCATTGCCATTCATATACTCAATTTTCTCATGGATTATTTTTTCAGGAGCATGTGAATGGGGTATAAAATATCCCATTCTCTTGCATTCAATATGGAAGGTTAATGGATTTCACAGAATCCATGCCTAAATCCTCATAAAATCCTGAACGTGTGAACAAAACCTAAAAGTCTAAATCCAATTTTTCACAAGATGCCAGTCTTTAGCCCACATCAATAGATAATTTAGATACGACATGTTTAAGTTTGCATTTACATGTACCATATTTTTATGGTTTGCCTGTTGTAGGTTACCTCACTAGCTAGATGTTACATTGCAGGGAACTGAATTATAGAATGTTTTTTAGGGCATGCTGACATTTTTACACTGTGCTATTCCTTGCATCTTACTCACTGTTTGTCCACATTTACTGCAATGAATAAAAACAGCCTCTTTAAAGAGGCTCTGTCACCACATTATAAGTGCCTTATCTCCTACATAATGAGATCGGCGCTGTAATGTAGATTACAGCAGTGTTTTTTATTCAGAAAAAATGATAAATTTTGACGAAGTTATGACCTATTTTAGATTTATGCTAATGACTTTCTTAATAGACAACTGGGCGTGTTTTTACTTTTTGACCAAGTGGGCGTTGTACAGAGGAATGTATGATGCTGACCAATCAGCGACCAATCAGCGTCATACACTTCTCTCCATTCATTTACTCTGCACATAGTGATCCTGCGTTGTTCACTATGTGCTGTCACATACTCACACATTAACGTTACTGAAGTGTCTTGACAGTAAATAGAGATCGCTTCCAGCCAGGACGCGATGTCTATTCACAATCCCGACACTTCGGTAACGTTTGTGTGGGACTTACAGCACAGCAAGCGTGATCTCGCTGTAAGCTGTCATTTACAGCGTGATCTCGCGAGATCACGCTTGTTGTCATTAAGTCCCACACAAACGTTACTGAAGTGTCGGGATTGTGAATAGACATCGTGTCCTGGCTGGAAGCGATGTCTATTTACTGTCAAGACACTTCAGTAACGTTAATGTGTGAGTATGTGACAGCACATAGTGAACAACGCAGGATCACTATGTGCTGATTACATGAATGGAGAGAAGTGTATGACGCTGATTGGTCAGCATCATACACTTGTCTCCACAATGCCCACTTGGTCAAAGTAAAAACACGGCCAATTGGGCATTAAGAAAGTCATTAGCATAAAGCTAAAATAGGTGATAACTTGGTGAAAATAAATCATTTTGCTAAATAAAAATCACTGCTATAATCTACAGTCCGGCGCCAATCTCGTTATGTAGAAGACAGGGCACTTATAATGTGGTTATAGAGCCTCTTTAAATAAATAAGAAATGTACCAATTGGAGCAAATATCATACCTAATTACTGTGTATTTCTAATATAATAGGATGCACCGGACGCTGCACTAAAAATTATTAACAGAAAACACACAAAAAAAAGTCATACTAATTAAAACATCCCTGGCGGTCTAATGTAGCAGAAATATTAAGGTCACTGGCTCTGGTGGTCTAAGGTAGAAAAGGGAGAAGAAGGACTTCATATTTTATTGCCTAATGGTCTAACATAAAAGGGGGGTTAACTAATCATCCAAGGCTCCTATTTCATTGTACTAAAGTTTATCATTTAAAACTTAATATTAAACATTGTAGCCAAATTTCTTGAACTAACTGGTGAGTCCAGCTTACAATTTAGGATGCTCTCAGCATGCAAACGCTTCGACAATGTGTAATATATGAATATGCATCTAGATTATCTTGTTACGCTGCGTGAATAAAGGCCGTTCACTTTGGGGGGTATTTGAAATCAAATGCTGTATCCTCAAGATCACTACTTATTTCTAAGATTTATGCACCCATGACTTTTTTTGATGCCTGTATTTTTCATTTCTTGTATTGATTAATGCACCTTTTAAATTAGTTTATTTCCGATTCATGCAAAGAGGGGTTCTAGTAATGAATATATTAACATTAAAAGGAAATAAATGTCACAGCACTATTTTTGGCATAATATTTAAGCAATCCATCTTGATTTGAAGACAGTTTTGAAGGACCGCAGGGCCCGGGCTTCTTGTAGTGCTTAGTTTTTAGTGCACTGCTAATACAGAGGGAAATTGGTATTTACAATGTTCCTCCACCTACAATGTCAGCTGATTGAGGGGCTTTCAGTAGGACCCCCATGATCAATTTTACTCTGGGGACCTACAAATTGAAAAAGATTGGTCCAAGTCAGACAATCCATTGAAATATTTTGTTTTAAACACAATTTAATACTTTATCAATATAGGGCAGGTAATGTATAACGCCTGTATTTATAGGCTTCCCAGCATTGTCATACTAAGGCCACTTTCACACGACAGTATTTCTGTCAGTATTTTGCATCAGTATTTGAAAGGCAAAACCGGGAGTGGAGCCTACACAGGGAAAAAGTATAATGGGAAGATTTGCAAGATTTCCACTCCTGGTTTTGGCTTCCAAATACTGATGCAAAATACTTACGAAAATACTGCTGTGTGAAAGTGGCCAAAATCTCAGTCCTTCAAAAATGTAAAGGGCTATTACGGTTTAAGTAAAGGTTATTCATTGTATAATGAAACATTATACAATTTTCCAATAAACTTACTGCATACATTTCTCACCATTTATAACATCTCAGCTTGCTGTCATTTAATAGAAATCTTTACTGTTTACCTTAGTGGATAACAATCTGTTCTAGTCATGTGATGGACACACAGGTGCAGGACTGATTACAGCTATAGTATGTGAATCAGAGATCTGTCTTGTAACGAGCCGTGCACCTGTGTGTCCATCACATGACCATGACAAATTTATAACCCCTGGGAGTAGCCAATCCTATTGAATGACAGCTAGTAGAGATCTTGCAAACTTTGAGGCATTGATGCAGAAAGTATATTGGAACATTTTATAACTTTTCATTTTATAGTAAATAACCTTTATGTGCTAAAACCATAATACCCCTTTAAATTATGTCCTTTTAAAAAAAAAAAAAAATATTCCTTCAGATATCTACAGTAGATTGTTACTGTACAGCAACTACAAATTAATTAATTTCTCTGCATTATGCAAATTACTTTCAAGTGTAAGGGTTTAATAATATGGCAGAAAAGAAAAATGAAAATTATTTAAAATATTTAACAATACACTTGATATTTTCCATCTGATAAACAAGATACTAAGAGAATTTTAAACTATGTTCATGAAGCTGGATTTATTGGCTATTTTTACTTTAGCTCCATGTCATTGATTACATTTGTGCAGCTTTCTCGAGTTTTATTGCAAACATATATTCCATTTTAATCATTTGAAATACAAAAAATAGATGCATTTTTCATTTCATTCGGCATCTTAGGTTTAGAATACTCCCAGGCATAGCAAAGACCGCTATTAAAAATACATATAAAAATATGTGATAGAAAGCATGAGGCAAAAGTGGATAAAACATGCCACCTTCTGGTTCTGCTGAGGCTTTTATTAGTGTATGGGTTCATATTGAGAGTGATTCAGGGCTTGAAAATGAATGCACAGTGCCATCTTTTGGTGCGTATTCTGTTGGATTAAAGTGAAGCCTTTCTGCGATGCAGTCACTGCATTCAGTAATATGATGTATTTTTTTTAATGAATTTTATGTCAAAAGCATAGAAATAACTCTGTACTCTGTATTTGTTTTTGACTGGTTGAAATCAAAATTAATTTACAATTTTTTTGTTGTTGTAAATATTATCTAAAGTATATTTTATTAATGTAAGCTGATTTGGGGAATGTGAAGTCTTGGGTACACCCAAGAGGCTTTTGCCTTTCTCGGCTATCTAGGCAGAGTCTATCCAGCTTTAATGGGGTTGATCAACATGGTCATGTGATGCTATATCTGTAATGGCAGGAAGGAGGTGAAGGGAACAAGTGAGCCCTAATCTACCCACCGCCCTGTCCCTGCCTACTTGCAACGACCCGCCCTAGGCGACGGGGTACAACTTGGCGGCGGTCCCTACACTGTCTAAGTGCAAGGGAGACAAACAGGGAACACGCAAAGGAATACAGTAGCCCACGGAACGGAGGAAGAGAAAACGGCAGGTATAAATGGACAGGGGGCGGAGCTAACTCTGACTGACCAGGCCGCGATAGGCTCTCCCACTCCTGAGCCTGCCACCCTGATTGGTGGGAGCAGGTGTCAGTCTCAGAGGTCTGGCCTCAGGTGTCGACTGATTAATCCTGGGAGTATACCGAGACGTAGTGCCTGGCAGATCCTTTACAATATCACTAATATAAAAGTGATAAACTTCACTTTGGGATCTTTGAACTTCTTATTTCACTGCCCTGATGTGAGTAGAAATTAGAATAAAGGAAGTGGGGATGTTGGAAAAGAGAAACGTGGACAAGAAGTTGAGATATTGGATCTCTTATTAAAGGATCGGCTGTGGTAATGATAGATCACCATATAGGGATAGGATGAACGGTCCCTTATGGAACACCCTATATATCAGAACCCACTTAGCGTATGATGTAATATAAAGCTTTGTGAAAAGCCAAGTGGATTGCGGATTGCTTTCACGAACAGGATATTTCATCATTCTGGCTGGACCTATGTATTTCGAGGTCTATACCCAGACTGAGATGGAATGTTTTAAAAGTGAGAAGGATGTACTCTTCAGCTGAATCCGCAACGACTAATCCGCAGCATTTTACTTCACATTTTCGGCAAAGGCGCAACGGAATCTGCAATGCAGATTATGTGCGGCATTGATGCGGACAGTGTCTGCAGAATTACGCCACGTCTGAAAATGCCCTAACTCACCAATCTCTGCTATGATCAAGCTTCATGCAAAGAGCTGCAACATTCTCCTAAAAGACACAAGTGTGCGTGTTTACCTTGTGCTCACAGTATGTCTTTTGGGAAAGTCTGAAATGATACATTCTGGCTTCCAGGTTATTGAATATTTATAACTGTGTTTGCAAATATTCACTTCAGCACTTGCCTACACGGCAATATAATATCTGTTGCTGTTAGAACACACAATATTCAACTCAGAGTTATATCAATTCACTATCCCTCTCCATTCCCACTTGATTTTTCATAAAGCTTTATATTACATCATACGCTAAGTGGGATCTGATATGATATAGGTTGCTCCCTAAGGGACCTTTCACCCAGGGCCGGCCTTAGGTTGGATGGCGTCCTGTGCGGGACTCCCTATTGTCGCCCCCTACACAAACCAAAAATTAACCACATATATAGACACGCACATACTGGAACATATATACTGTACATACATAAAGAAAGATATTTAGACATACAGGCAAATATACATACACACATCTGGAATATATACATACAGGTAAATATATAGACGTACAGACACATACACACACACACACACACACACACACACACACACACACACACACCGGCAGATAAATACACAGACAGGAACATATACAAATACATAAAAGGTACATATATACAAGCACAAAGACACATTTACAAACACAATCCAGTACAGATAATGTAGTAGATTTCACATGCAGTCTTATGTAACACCACAGATAACACACAGTGATAACTCTCTGAGTACAGATAATGTCGCAGATTTCACGTGCAGTCCTATTTAACACCACAGATAACACAGTGATAACTCTCTGAGTACAGATAATGTAGTAGATGTTACCTGCAGTCCTATGTAACACCGCTGATAACACAGTGATAACTCTCTGAGTACAGATAATGCCATAGATGTTACCTGCAGTCCTATGTAACACCACATATAACACACTGATAACTCTCTGAATACAGATAATTTCATAGATGTTACCTGCAGTCCTATGTAACACCGCTGATAACACAGTGATAACTCCCTGAGTACAGATAATGTAGTAGATGATAACTATACCCACAGCCACATATAAACTCACACAAAGAGGCATATATATATAAATATATATATATGTATATATATATATATATATAAGGGCAGCAGAGTATATAAGGGGCAGCAGGCTTTATAAGGGGCAGCAGAGTATATAAGGGGCAGCAGAATGTATAAGGAGCAGCAGGGTTTATAAGGGGCAGCAGGGTATATAAGGGTCAGCAGGGTATATAGGGGTCAGCAGGGTATATAGGGGTCAGCAGGGTATATAGGGGGCAGCAGGGTATATACGGGGCAGAAGGGTATATAAGGGACAACAGGGTACATAAGGGGCAGCAGGGTACACAAGGGGTAGCAGGGTATATAAGGGGCAGCAGAGTATATAAGGGGCAGCAGGGTTTATAAGGGGCAGCAGAGTATATAAGAGGCAGCAGGGTACATAAGGGACAGCAGGGTATATAAGGGGCAGCAGGGTATATAAGGTGCAGAAGGGTATATAGAGGGCAGCAGGGTATATAAGGGGCAGCAGGGTATATATGGGGCAGCAGAGTACTGTTGACCACTTCACCTCTGTATACTATGGTACACTAGGGAGGATAGTCCTAGGTTACTCCTGCCTTTGATGGGCTTACTTAATATTTCTATAGTGATTGTGGCACAATCCTGTCCAGTGTGACCCTCATTCTCCTGGGACTGTTCTTACTTATGTTTTTAATTGTTTTTGTACTATGTCTGTCTAATTATTGTAGGGGGGGGGGTATCTTGTCCTCTGAGTGGGGACTAATAAAGTTTATATATTTCTTATACTTTTTGATTGATTGATTGATTTATTTATTATCTCATATAGACATATTGGGTCTGTATATATGGGGCAGCAGGGTTTATAAGGGGAAGCAGTGTATATAAGGGTCAGAAGGGTACATAGGGGTCAGCAGGGTATATAGGGCTCAGCAGGGTATATAGGGGGCAGCAGGGTATATAGGGGCAGCAGGTCATATAAGGGGCATCAGGATATATAGGGGGCAGCAGGGGATATAGGGGCATCAGGGTAAATAGGACGCAGCACAGATATCTACGTTTTATCTGTTCTACTTTAATATTGAACACACACTTTTACAAAGAGACATAAACACATGCAGAGACACACACACACACACACACACACACACACACACTGTAACATATACACATACAAACACATACTGCATACACACAGACACACATACTGCATACACACAGAGACACATACTGTATACACACAGAGACACATACTTTTTACACACTGACACATACTGTATACACACAGATACATATTGTTTACACACACATATACACACAGAGACACACAGACACACATAGATACTCACCATCTCTCCTGGCTGACAGGATCACAGGCTTCATGCAGGATGGACTGTGGGCGGAGCTTCCTCCTCTGCTCCTTGGCTCTTATTTACCCCGTGTGTGTAACTAAAAGAACATAGAGTAGAGGCAGAGCCCAGTGGCACCCCCTACATGCTTGGAGAAGGCAGCGCCCTGTGTGCCAGCACAGCTCGCACACCCTTAAGGCCGACCCTGCGTTCACCCAATCCCTATATGGTAATCTATCATTACCACAGCCGGTCTTTTAATAAGAGATTCAATATCTCAACTTCTTGCCCTCTTTTCTCTTTTCCATCACCCCCCTTCCTTTATACTTATATCACTAATATGCAACATCACTGGGTGTTAGGCAACATGGCACAGACAGGAACCTATGAACACTGTAGGTGGACGACAGAAGATTTTCATCAGAAAGTATAGTAATCATCTTTTTTATTGCTTTCTTTTGGTTTTAGATTCCAGAGGTTGTCCGAATGTCAAACGTCTTTAAGCTGAACATCTGAAACATTTAAATTGGTTGCTTTACAGATTTGATCTTTTGAATAAGTTTGACATAACTTGCATCTCCAGCAACCATTATGTTCTAGATTATTTCTCTTACTGACTATTTCAATTACAGTGGCACTGGGAAAAGGGCAATGAACGAATAAGGGTGCAGTTAATTTTTGGGAGACTGAAAATAGTTTCCATTCATCTGAATGTAACTTGCAGCAATCAATGCACCTGCTGCAGAAATAACCCCATTCAGATTAATAGAACTGATTTTGAGTTACAGAAAATTTCTGCAACAAAATTTGCCGCGTGTGACTGCACGTTAAGGAGGAATGGCATGTTTATTACTGTCATTTACAGCCATATTCATATTTGTATGCATTTTACTGGTTTTGTGTTTGGGAGCTGCATTCAGAGACGTAACTTCTTGGGCTTCAGTTAAAAAAGTGACATCATGTGCAACCATGACTGTAAATATTACAATAATGATGTAGAGTGAGATAACTCAATCTATTGAATTTCTCCATCATTGTGTTTTTGAATTTTAGCAATTAAACTGCTATTTTGCATGAGAGTCTTTAACCCCTTAAAGACCGGTGTATAGACTTTTTACGTCGGCCGTTTAGGGTAATTCTTCTGAGGTGCCGCCTTTTCACATCGGCACTTCGGAAGAACTTTTCCCACATCGGGTTTGGTGCTCCTGAAGCCTGGGCTGTTGCTAACAACCTCGGGCTTCAGGGCAACGATCGGAGACCAATAGCAGTGGTCTCCGATCATATTTAACCCCTCATATGCGGCGCTCAATTGATAATGGTTAAAGTAATGGTTTTAGAGGGAGGGAGCTCCCTCTCTCGCCGCACTGGCATCCCGCGGGGTGTCAATGGTTTCTATGGCAGCCGGGGGCCTAACAAAGGCCCCCAGGTCTGCCTTTAGTCATTGCCTGTTAGGCCATGCCAGAGGCATGACCTAACAGGTGCCTGACAGTTTTACACTGACATGCAATAATAGACTGCAATACAGAAGTATTGCAGTGTATTATAATAGCGATCAAAAGATCACACAGTAGAGTCCCCTAGTGGGACTAAATAGAAAGTTAAAAAATGTTAAATAAAGTTTGAGATAAATAAATAAAAGTCTGAAGTGGAAAAAAATGAAAACCCTACAAAAGTTACTCATATTTGGTATTGCCGTGTCTGTAATGAACCCAACTATAAAACAATTACATTATTTAACCCACATGGTGAACGCCGTAATAACATCAACTAAAAAATCAATGTAAGAATTTATATCTTTTGTTCATCCTACCTTCAAAAAAATGTGATAAAAAGTGATCAAAAAGTCGCATGTACTCCAAAATGGTACCAATAAAAACTACATGTCATCCCAAAATAAAAAGCCCCAATACAGCTGCATCGGTCGAAAAATAAAAAAGTTATGGCTCTTAAAATATGACCACACAAAAACAAATCATTTTGAAAAAAAAGTGTTTTTACTGTGTAAAAGCAGGAAAACTTAAAAAACCTATATAAATTTGGTATCACCGCAATCATAACGACCCAATGAATAAAGTTATTATTTTATTTATACCACACGGTGAATGGCGTAACATTTCAGTTTTTTTTTCCTGTACCCCACTAAAAAAGTTACTAAAAATGTAATCAATTAATTATATGTACCCCAAAATGGTGCTATTAAAAAATACAACATGTTCCGCAAAAAAAGTCCTTATACTGCTATGTCGACAGAAAAATAAAAAAGTTAGAGCTCTTTGAATGCGATGATGGAAAAACTTAAAAAAATTGATTCGGGCATTAACCCTTTCAAGACCGAGCTCATTTTGGCCTTCAGGACCAGCCCCATTTTTTCAAATATGACGTGTTACTTTATGTGGTAATAACTCCGGAATACTTTTGCCTATCCAAGCGATTCTGAGAATGTTTTCTCGTGACATATTGTACTTTATATTAGTGGAAAAATTTGGTCAATAAATTCATTGCTTATTTGTGAAAAACACCAAAATTTAGAGAAAATTTGCAAAAATTATGTTTTTCTAATTTTAAATGTATCTGCTTGTAAAACAGATAGTAATACCACACAAAATAGTTACTATTTCACATATTCCATATGTCTACTTTATATTTGCATCGTTTTTTGAACATTGTTTTATTTTTCTAGGACATTACAAGGCTTAGTACTTTACCAGCAATTTCTCACATTTTCAAGAAAATTTTGAGGGCCTTATGTACTAGATAGACCCCATAAATCACCCCATATTAAAAACTGCACCCCTGAAAGTATTCAAAACAGCATTCAGAAAGTTTCTTAACCCTTTAGGCGTTTCACAGGAATTAAAGCAATGTAGAGGGGAAATTGACAAATTTAATTTTTTTTGGTGCAATTCATTTGTTATACATTTTTTTTCTGTAACACAAAAGGTGTTACCAGAGAAACGCAACACAATATTTATTGCCCAGATTCTGCAGTTTTTAGAAATATCCCACATGTGGCGCTGGTGTGATAATGGACTGAAATACCGGCCTCAGAAGCAAAGGAGCATCTAGTGGATTTTGTGTCCTCCTTTTTTTAGAATATATTTAGGCACCATGTCGGGTTTGAAGAGGTCTTGTAGTGCCAAAACAGTGAAAATCCCCCAAAAGTGACACGGTTTTGGAAACTGCACCCCTCAAGGAATTTATCTAGGGGTATAGTTAGCATCTTGACCCCACAGGTCTTCTGCTATATTTATTGGAGTTTGCCTGTGAAAGTGAAAATCTATTTTTTTTCTGAAAAAATATAAAAAAAAAGATATTTGCAAGGAATAAAGAATAAAAAGCACCCCAAAACTTGTAAAGCTACTTCTTCCAATTACAGCAATACCCCATATGTGGTACTAAACTGCTGTTTGGACCCACGGCAGAGCTCAGAAGGGAAGGAGTTTGGATTTTGAAGCGCAGATTTTGATGGATTGGTTTTCAGTGCCATGTCGCGTTTGCAATGCGCTAGAGAGAGCAAAACGGTGGAAACCCCCCAAAAGTGACCCAATTTTGTAGACTACACCCCTCAAGGAATTTTTCTAGGGGTATAGTTAGCATTTTGACCCCACAGATTTTTTTGCTGAATTTAGTGGAATCAGACCGTGAAAATGAAAATCTTTCATATTTTTTCTTAAAAAACATAGAAATGTTTAATTTTTACAATGAATAAAGGAGAAAAATCACCCAAAATTTGTAAAGCAATTTTTCCTGATTACAGCAATATGCCATATGTGGTAATAAACTGCTGTTTGGACCCATGGCAAGACTCAGAAGGGAAGGAACAATATTTGTCTTTTGGAGCTCAAATTTAGCTGGAATGGTTTTCGGGTGTCATGTCGCATTTGCAAAGCCCCTGAGGTACCAAAACAGTGGAAACCTCCCAAAAGTCCCATTAGGGGACTGGAACGAGCGATCATTAGGTCGCTAGTACAATACACTGCAGTACTAATGTATTGCAGTATAATATAATTTTTACAGGCTCCTGTAACAGCGCGATCGCTGTTCCTGTCCATTAGTCCCGGGTGTCAGCTGTAATACACAGCGGACACCTGCAGAATATGGTGCGGGCGCAGCGCATGAGCCCGCTCCATATATAACCCCCCGCACTACGACATGCTATTAAGTCTTGGTGCACGAAGGCATTAATGCGCAGCGGATGGTGCAAAGTGAAAATTAAAATTTTCCACTGATATGCCAATTTAACGCACAATATATTGTGCCCAGTTTGTGCCACTGAAGACAAATACCTCATACAATGTTGAGCGGGTTCTCCCGGATATAGAATATCATATATGTGGATGTAAGCTGGTATTTGGGCACGCTGTGGGGCTCAGAAGGGAGGGAGCGCCATTTGACTTTTGGAGCGCAGAGTTTGCTTGGTAACTGTTCTGTTTGGGGTTTTGCTGGTATTTCAGTTTATGATGTGGGGGTATGTGTAAATTGGGCAGAGTACATCAGGACATAATAAGAGGGTATAATAATTTGGTAAATAAATAATAATTCGCAGATATGTGGCCAATGTCGCACTGATAAATGGCACCCGATCTTATCAGCTTTTGGACACTGTACAATTTCTGTCACTATATTCTGAGAGCCAGAACTTTTTTTATTTTTCCTTCACCGGAGCCGTGCGAGGACTTATTTGTTGCGGGACAATCTGTAGTTTTCATTGGTATCATTTTAGGGTACATGTGATATTTTTATCACTTTTTATTAGATTTTTTTGGCAAGCAAAGTGACAAAAAAACAAATTCTGACAACGTTTTTTGTCTTTTTTTTTTTTACACTTTTCACCGTGCGCTATAAATTACATTTTACTTTATTCTGCGGGTCGATACGATTACGGCGATACCAGATGTATATACTTTTTTATGTTTTGTTGCATTTGCACAATAAAATCACTTTTCGATAAAATTATTTATTTTTTGTGTCACCATATTCTGAGAGCCATAACTTTTTTCTTTTTCAGTCAAAAAAGCTGTGTAAGGGCTTGTTTTTTGCGGGACGGGTTGTAGTTTTTATTGGTACTATTTTGGGGTACATGCGACTTTTTGATCACTTTTTATTCTATATTTTTGAAGGGTTGATGACCAAAAAAATAGTGATTCTGACATAGTTTTTTAATTATTTTTTTTGCGCTGTTCACAGTGCGGGAAAAATAATATTATAGTTTTATAGTTTGGGTCGTTACGAACGCGGTGATACCAAATATATGTACTTTTTTTAACATTTTCATTGTTTTCCTATAATAAAAGACATTATAGGAAAAAAGCATTTTTTGTTTTTGTAACTTTTATAACTTGTTTTTACACTTTTATAAAACATTTTTATGACTTTATTTTTTACTTTTTACTTGTTTTACTTGAAGACCTGCAGCACTGATCGCTGCTATAATACATTACACTACCTAGGTAGTGTAACGTATTATAAACTGTCAGTGTGAGCTGAGAGTCCCACTGACAGGAAGTTTATGAGGACCGGCCTCCGGCTGGTTCTCATAGGCTGCTGTGCATGGCAGACCCGGGGGCCGTTGTATGGCCTCTGGTTCTGCCTTATAACCGACTGCAGCACCCCAATCGGTCCCCGGGAAAGTTTGTTGTAGTAACAAACTTTCCAGTTCGTTGCTACAACAAGCTTTCCCTGCGATCGCATGACCGGGACCTGAACCAATTAGGGCATGACCACACGTGGCGGATTTCCTCCGCAACTGTCCGCATCAATGCCGCACCTAATCCGGGTTGCGGATTACGGCTGCGGATCTGCACAAAATGTGCAGAAAATTGATGCGGACTAGCTGCTGCGGACTGCGGGAAAAGTGCTTCCCTTCTCCCTATCAGTGCAGGATAGAGAGAAGGGACAGCACTTTCCCTAGTGAAAGTAAACGAATTTCATACTTACCGGCCGTTGTCTTGGTGACGCGTCCCTCTTTCAGGCATCCAGCCCGACCTCCCTGGATGACGCGCCAGTCCATGTGACCGCTGCAGCCTGTGCTTGGCCTGTGATTGGCTGCAGCCGTCACTTAGACTGAAACGTCATCCTGGGAGGCCGGACTGGAGACAGAAGCAGGGAGTTCTCGGTAAGTACGAACTTCATTTTTTTTTACAGATACATGTATATTGGGATCGGTAGTCACTGTCCCGGGTGCAGAAACAGTTACTGCCGATCGCTTAACTCTTTCAGCACCCTGGACAGTGACTATTTACTGACGTCTCCTAGCAACGCTCGCGTCATTACGGGAGCCCCATTGACTTCCTCAGTCTGGCTGTAGACCTAGAAATACATAGGTCCAGCCAGAATGAAGAAATGTCAAGTTAAAAAAGCAAGACGCATCCGCAGCACACATGACATGTGCATGACAGCTGCGGACTTCATTGCGGAACTTTGAATCTCCATTGAAGTCAATGGAGAAATTCCGCCATGAGTCCGCCACTGCTCCGCAACAGACAGAGCATGCTGCGGACACCAAATTCCGCTCCGCAGCCTATGCTCCGCAGCGGAATTTTACGCCTCGTCTAAACGAACACTGCTAAATTAAAGTGTAAGTCAATGGACAAACGGCTCCGCTGCGGATTAACGCTGCGGAGTGTCCGCAGCGGAATTTAAGTGAAATTCCGCCACGTGTGAACCCAGCCTTAGGTCCCGGTCATGTCTCCGGGACCAGAGGCAGGGGTTAACAGCGCGATCCGGGTGTCAGCGCTACTCTGAGACACCCGGATCGCGCTTTTAACACCCACCTTGAATTCACGCTGCACAGAACCCAGCAAATGGCGACGTGAATTTACTGTGGGCAGTCAGGAAGTGGTTAAGATTTAAAATACCTTCGGTATTAGGGGGGTAAGCTTCACAGGTGTATATATAGCAGCAATAATGATATCAACTGCAGCACCCGCTATTGCTTTGCTACTAGATGCTGGTAAATAGATATTTGTCTATTGCAAACATTCTAAATCATACAAATATAATATTTTAAAGGCTTTGTAAACCTTTGTAGCCTTTTTATTATTATTTAATATGTATTTTGTGTTTACAAATATTTTTCTTATAGAAATTTATTTAAATTTTTTTGCTCTGCAGTTTCTATTTATCCATTATACATAGAAGTTACATAAAGCCGCTGTAAGCCAAATCTGTCAGTCAGCTGGACCGAGGGCTTGGCTGACAGCAGCTCCCGTGGACTTCTAACATACAATACAGCTCTCATACTGATAAAATCTAAGTTAAATCTAAGTTAATCAGAAGCTGCAGCGCAAAAACAAAATGTAGTGCTTAGTACCTACCAAAAGTGGTCCAAGGAAAGAAAACCAGTGAACCGGCAACACGGTCATGAGTGTCAGAGGCTTATTGTAGAGCGTGGGTAGCGAATAAGAGCTACTGCAGCAGACCAGTCAGAGTGCTCATGCTGTCTTCTCTCTACCACCAAAAGTGACTACAATGGGCATGTAAGCATCAGAAATGGACCACGGAGCAATGGAAGAAGGTGGCCTGGTCTGATAAATCGTGTTTTGTTTTACATCATGTGTATGGACGGGAGCGTGTGCGTGGCCTTACCTAGGGAAAAGAGGGCACTAGGATCAACTGTGGGAAGAAGGTAAGTTGATGCTCGTGCAATGTTCTGCTGAGACACCTTGGATCCGGGCATTCATGTGGATGTTACTTTGACAAGCACCACCTACCTCAACAGTGTTCAGACCAAGTACACCCTTTCATGGCAACGGTATTCCCTAGCAGTGGCCTCTTTCAGCAGGATAAGACACCCTGCATCACTGCATAAATTGTTCAGGAATGTTTTGAGGAACATGACAAAGAGTTCAAGTCTTGACTTGGCCTCCAAGTTCCCAAATCACAATCTGATCGGGCATCTGTGGGATATGCTGGAAAAACAAGTTCAATTCATGTAGGCCCCACTTCACAACTTATACACGTTCAAAACAGATCTTGCAAATGGCCTTGAGGTATGATCTAGTACTAAATGGTTAGCACTGTTACCTTGCAGCTCTGGGGTCCTGGGTTCAAATCCAGCCAAGGACAACATCTGCATGGAGTTTGTATGTTCTCCCTGTGTTTGCATGGGTTTCCTCTGGGTATTCCAGTTTTCTCCCACACCCCAAAAACATACCAATAGGGAGTTTAGATTGTGAGCCCCAATGGGGACAGTAAAAGAGGACCTCTGTACATTGCTGTGTAATATGTTGGTGCTATATAAGTAACTGAAATAAATAAATAATAAATCAAATATACCCACTGTTAACCATTACCTCACTGTAATAATTTGCCCTACAAACTGGTAAACGGCAGAAACTTAACTGGTATAAAGTAAAGCTCCAGCTTGAAGCCTTGTGAAAGGGGTATTAGGCTTTCTTCACACAATTTATGTATTGTGTTATTTGGACCAAAAAAATGCACCAGAAATAATATGGTTTTCTTTAGAACAATGGTACATGCATTTTTATATGCCATTTTTTGTGGGATTTTTTCAAAATAGTGTATTTAACCTGTTGCCGACACAGCACGAGAATGCTCGTCCTAAGCGGCGGGTACTTCACGCATTAGGATGAGCATTCTCGTCCCGTGTGACAGCCGTCTCTGCATGCGATGGAGAGCGAGCCAACGGCTGTAATACACAGCCACAGCCCCGCTCTAATAGCGAAGAGAAACATCCTTTCTCCGCCCGTTAACCCCTTGAATGCCATGATAAAAGCTGTTTGCGGCGTTCAAGGAGGGGGTACTGCACATTCATTGCGTCACAGAAAATAACTGTGACGCGATCAAAGCCCATAACTTGTACGGCCAGACAGCCCAGGGTCCATTGAAAGACTGCATACGGCGTACTGAGGTATGCCCTAACAACTGCCTGTGTACAATCAGTACAAAGGCTAATGTACTGGCATATAGATCTATGCCAGTACATTACAGTTAAAAAATCAAAATCAAAATGAAAAATCCCTTTATGGGATTAAAAAAAAAGTTAAATGGTGTAAAAAAATTGCAGCGGAACTGCTTTGTTTCTGTATTTTCGCCAAAATAAAAATGTATAGAAATTAAACAATAATGTATTTGTACCAAAAAATGGTACCTACATAATGTACAACTCGTCGCACAAAAAACAAAGTCTCATACAACTACGTCGTACAACAAATAAAAAAGTTATGAGCGTCGGGATGCAACGAGGGAAATATAAAAAAAATAAATTTGCCGTGCCCTTAAGGGGTTAAAGGGAATGTGTCGCTAGAATTTTTTATTTTTTTCAGTTAAACAGTTAGTATATAAATGATTACACATTGTTTTAATTTTTTTAATTTTTTCACAAGTCAAGAAATATTATAAATTAGATTCTAATTTATAATATTTCCATGTGCTGGTCACTAGAGGGAGCAATTCCCAAAATTGCAGCATTGGCAATGTGGTAAAGCAACCTCATTGCTTTATGCTGCAAATTTGGAGTAGGCACACTCGCTCTTGTGTCCTCACACAATCCCCCCTCCTTTATCCTGGCTAGTGCCAGTGGAAGGAGGGGGTTGAATCTTCAAACATCCTACACTGTGTGCCACCATTTTCTGAGCGAATGCACAGTGTAGGAGGATTAGATACAGTGGTAATCAGACAGTATAACACTAACATACACACACATCACACACACAAACATAACTTACCTGCTCCTGCCGCTGCTGCCGCCTCCGCTCCTAGTCCTTGCATCTGCGCTGCCTTGAACATATGGCCGGAAGCCGCGACCGGAAGTCGTCATCTTACTGTCCGGCCGCGGCTTCCGGTCCACATGAAAATGGCGCCGGATGTCGCTCTACCAAAGACCTTCCTTTTGGTCTGTGTGGGAGCGGCGCATGCACCGTTCCCACACAGTACGCTTTAGTGAATGGAACGGCTCCAATTCGCATTCTCTATGGGGATGTATGTGCCGTATTCCATCTCTGTATGTGTCGTTAATCGACACATACAGAGATGAAAAAAAATGGCAGCCCCCATAGAGAAGTAAAAGAGAGAAAAAAGTAAAAAGTACAACACAAAAACACAAATAAATAAAATTAATTTTAATGACATACTAGAAGCAATATAAAAAAAAAATTGTGACACCTTTCCTTTAAGTACCTGCCTTTTTTTGTATCTGTTTTTTTATGTGATTTAAAGATCATGGGATTAAAGGACTCCTCTTTGCAACATATTATCTGTTCTGAAACAATGGCACAAAAAAAATCCATAAACACATAATGACATGCGTTCTTTTAAAGAGAAAAAATACTGATGGAGGTTCATGGGAGCAAAGTACTGCTAACTGCCTGAAAAAAAACACGTTAAACAAAGCCTTGCTGCAATTTGAAAAACACGCCACTGAGCCCAGAAAAATGCAAGACAAAAATCCCCCCCCCCCCCGATCCAGACAATGAAGGGGCTCCTAGCCATATTTCCCTTGCTTATAGTTGCTCCAGGCCTTTCCAGTAAATGGGGCTATTCTGCAGTTCCATGCAGAGCGAGCGACCAGGATCAGTGCTGTGCATTATAAAACGTTATTCTGAGGATCAGAGGGAGTCACAGCAGGGGGATCCCCACCAATAAGGCCTCATGCACACAAACGTATTTTTGTACTCCCGTAAATACTGGCGTAAATACGGGTCCTTGGTCACACGTATTCTACCCATATTGCACCAGTATTTACGGACCCGTGCCCGTAAATACGGGTCCGGTGTCACCAGTATTCCTCCAGTATTTACGGGCACGTTTTCGCTGCAAAATTGCACTGCAGTGATCGGCAGCCCTTCTCTCTATCAGTGCAGGATAGAGAGAAGGGGCAGCCCTTTCCGTAGTAAAAGTAAAAGAAATTCATACTTACCCAGCCGTTGTCTTGGTGAAGCGTCCCTCTCTTGACATCCAGTCCGACCTCCATGGATGACACGGCAGACCATGTGACCGCTGCAGCCTGTGATTGGGCAGATGTTTGTCAACGCTTTCAAGCCGCATTTTTCGGATGTAATTCGGGGCAAAAACGCCCGAATTACGTCCGTAATTAGTGTGTGTGAACATACCCTAACTGTAACTAATGAGCCGTGCACCTGTGTGTCCATCACATGACAGAATTTTATCCACTGGAAGTAAACAGTAAATGTTCCTACTGGATGACAACAAGCAGAGATTTTGAAAAATTGGAAAATTGTACAACTTTTAATTATACAAAAAAACACACATTCATTTGATGAAAGTGGAAACCCCTTTAAGCCAGTCATGCACATGACATAGCTGACAGTTGAATGCTCGTTTGCCTAAGGGTATGTTCACACGGCCTATTTACGGACGTAAATCGGGCGTTTTTGCCCCGAATTACGTCTGAAAATAGCGCCTCAATAGCGCTGACAAACATCTGCCCATTGAAAGCAATGGGCAGACGTTTGTCTGTTCACACGAGGCGTATATTTACGCGCCGCTGTCAAATGACGGCGCGTAAATAGACGCCCGCGTCAAAGAAGTGACCTGTCACTTCTTTGGCCGTAATTGGAGCCGCTATTCATTGACTCCAATGAATAGCAGCGCTAATTACGGCCGTAATTGACGCGGCGTTCAAGCGCCTGCACATGCCGTTACGGCTGAAATTACGGGGATGTTTTCAGGCTGAAACATCCCCGTAATTTCAGCCGTTACGGACCCCCGCCGTGTGAACATACCCTAAGGGTATGTGTACACGGTAGCAGGCTTTTACGTCTGAAATGACAGACTGTTTTCAGGAGAAAACAGCTGCCTCGTTTCAGACGTAAAAGCTCCTCCTCGCATTATGCGTAAATCTTGAGCTACTCTTCATTGACTTCAATGAAGAACGGCTCAAATTACGTAGCAAAGAAGTGTCCTGCACTTCTTTGCCGAGGCAGTCAATTTACGCGTCGTCGTTTGACAGCTGTCAAACGACGACGCGTAAATGACAGGTCGTCTGCACAGTACGTCGGCAAACCCATTCAAATGAATGAGCAGATGTTTGCCGAAGCATTGTAGCCCTATTTTCAGACGTAAAACGAAGCATAATACACCACGTTTACGTCTGAAAATAGGTCGTGTGAACCCAGCCTTACAGCTACTGTATATATCCCAACTCCACCATAATGGATGCTCACCTTGGGGGAATGTACATGTGTGTTTAAATGTGAAGGTGGGAATAAGCTGGTATAGTATGTATGTAGACTAGTTGAAAACAAATAATATTGAAACCAAAGACTACAACAAGAAATGAACTTTTATCTATTGACAGCAATGGAAAGCCTAGTAACATTTAAAAACAAAGTAATGACATAAATTGTAAGAATACAACATTAGACAAGAGTAACTATAAACTATGTTCATGTTCTGGTAATTCTGCCCTTGTATTATGTGAGTTCAACAACATGAACTATTGAAAAGAACTGGATCAAGTGCTATAAACGCCTGAGAAAGAATCTTAAATGATTTTTCCAGTATGGTCATTTTTATGTTATTTGGAGCCCAAAGCATTACACATGGTTCAATAGTATAGAACCCTGACAATAGGTTTGCAATATAACTGCTATTTAACCCCTTAGTGACCAGCCTATTTTAATGATCAAGCCATTTTTTACGTTTTTCCATCGTCTCATTCAAAGAGCTATAACTTTTTATTTTTGCGTCGACATAGCTGTATAAGGTCTTGTTTTCTGCGGGACAAGTTGTAATTTTTAATAGCACCCTTTTGGGGTACATAGAATTTATTGATTCACTTTTTTGGGGGGGAATAGAAAAAAACCTGCAATTTCGCCACACTTTTTTGCGTCCTAAATTTACGCCGTTTACCGTGTGTTATAAATAATACAATAACTTTATTCAGTGGGTTGTTGCGATTGCAATGATACGAAATTTGTATTGTTTTTGTATGTTTTACTACTTTTGCACAGTGAAAACCCTTTTTTTTCAAAATTATTTGTTTTTGTGTCTCCATATTTGAAGAGCCGTAACGTTTTTATTTTTTTGCCGATACAAATGTATGAGAGCTTATTTTCTTCATTTTGGTAGTTTATGTTTGTATTGTTCATCACATTAAAAGAGACAGGCTGTATAATAAGAATTTTGTTCTACAATGTTGGTAAAGGAATATAAGATGTTCTGGTTACACATATGGCAGGTGAGACTTCCGAGGTCATTATGGACTATAAGGGTATGTTCACACACTAAAGTAAAAATACTGAGCTGTTTTCTGAGTTTCAGTCGATTTTTAAGCACTAAATGTTTTTGATGCGTTTTTTGGAGCCTTTTTTGAAGCTGTTTCTTTATTGACACAATGAAAAACGGCTCCAAAACGGCTCAAGAAGTGACATACATTTTTTTTTTACAGGGCGTTTTTTTAAACACCGTTTTTTCAAATGGCCGTGTAAAAAAATGCCCCATCTGAACAAAACACCCTTTTTCCTATTAAAATCAATGGGCAGATGTTTGGAGGCGATCAGCTTCTGTTTTTTCAGCCATTTTTTGAGGCGTATACGACCTGAAAAACGCCTGAAAATAAGCCATGTGAACATACCCTTAATGTAAATGGATGTCCTAGCAGGAGTCCGCTCTGTACCACCCTTGATAAATCAGAATGGAGAATTACTACAGCAGCTCTCTTCCTGACTCCAGCTATCCATGCATTACAAGGATTAACATTCATCTAAATGGCCACCATGTTATACTACCTTTCTCCTGCAGCTACCGTTGCAGGGGAATGCCTTGCCACGGCTTCCCCTGGCAAAATTAGCTGTTTTGCAAGGATGTCGGGAGCCGAGCCTGCAGTAACCGTTTAGTTGCAGTAGGGGTTCCAAACTAAAAGGGGTTATATCTGATAAGACAACCCCTTTAGTATAGCCTCCTCAAAAGCTCTATTTCTCATAATAGGGTAAAATCACTAGAGAATGACACGCATTATATAAAGATTTGACAACGCAAATTTGGCTTTCTATGAGACAGGCCATTACATAGAAAGAGTTGGACTTACATGGAAAGAATTTAAAATTATAACAAGAATTTCAATGTTCATTACATATTATCTGGAAATCCATATCAATGTTAAAGTTATTATCCCTTTAATCATTTTCATTCCAAAAGTTCAGAAATGCTGTTAATATCTATGTTTATGTAATTTACAGTGTTTATAGCAAATACAAATACCTTTTTCATCTATTTTGCCTCTCTGTGTCCCCCTTGGTGCTGCAGCTATTCTGTACTGCTCGTTGAGGGGCTATGAGAATTAGCCCTTTTCCACCTCTGACAGCTGACAATGTAGTTCCTTCTTACTTTCCCTTAAGATAGGTAACATGGGATCCAGAGTAGTGAAGATATATACTGTGTGAAATCCACAGTGTGCACTCCTTTAGAAAACAATGAAAATATAATCGAATAAAACAATAAAGGCTGAGTGGGCTTGTGTAGGATTATATCTGCTGTCAAGATGCAGAGCTTTACAATCCTAACAAGCTGAGAAGATAGAGTCTCCTCTGTTATACTGCCATGCTACTGCAAAGGCTCTACTCCTTCCCTGACAAGCAGGGCGGAAGGCTATTTCTATTGGCTGTTTTTGGAGTCGACAATGGATCACTGTGCAGAGACCTGGCTGTGGGGAAAGTGATTGATTATGCATTTTCACTAGCACTCAGCTCATTGGGTGAACATGTTCATTGCTTTATACTATGAACACCAAGTGGCACCATTGTCTTTTTGGCAGCATGTAAATTGCAAACGTTGTTAATTTTTTTTTTATTTATACAATGAATATGATATTTAATGGTGGGACAACCCTTTTAAATGGCATGTTAACTGCATTACCATAAATAGCATTTATTCACATAGGGCATTTTACTATTAGGCATTGTTCAAGATTAATGATCATAAATTCAAACTATGTACATGCATTAAGTATCAGTTTATGGAAAATTATAATTTTTATATAGACATAAGTCATACATTTTGAAGTTCTTTAAATTATGCATAAATGACCATCCTATATGGATAACATATGTTACACATTCTGAGCTACTGGTAACTATTGGCTACAAACGACAGTATATCTCACAGATAACATTTTTCAGACTATTTCTGCTGTAAATAAGGAACATTTCTCACATCTTCTGTATATGCATTTTATATGGGTATTTGCAAATAGTGTATTATCCACAGAGATCCATTATCTCATTGTTACTTTCCTCCAGTCACAAAAAGTAAATGAGACAAAATGAAAGAAATAGATACAAATGTTCTATACACACCACTACAATTGAATAATAATGATTTTGGCTGATGGGTTAGTTGATGTTTGGGCCAATACATATCAAAGCTTGCAAGCCGCGTCAGGGGTCCGGATGTCCCCTGAACTAAATTTATAGAGTAGTTTAACAATTCCTACAGTAGTAATCCTTTTCTTAGTGGAATTTTTGATGATGGACCTGCAATATGTTTCAAAGAGCTTCATGAGCTATGAGATTTTTTTTATTCATTGACTTCAATGGAGAAGATTACAGATCATGAATCTCTTTAACACATATTGTAGGTTCTAAAAATCTAACCTGACTGAGCAAAGCACAATCTATCGGGCATGCGATGGTTATTAATTACAGAATAGAGAAAAGCTCTACATAACAGCAATATGTTAACACAGCCGTATAGATACCTAGAATATGATTATGTATGTGTATATTATTGGTCAATGGCTTCAGAATGGGTTTAATGGTTTTAATTGCTCTTGAAACAAGCCATGCATATGTGTGACCATCACATAACCGCCACAGATTTCCATCCTCTGAATGTAAACAAGGAAGTTTCATTCATTTACTACAAGCACAGATATTGAAAACTGTAAGGAATTCATACAAAAAGAATATTAGAAAAGGTCATAGCTTTACATTACACAATAAACAAGATTTAATTTCTGAAACCAGAATACCCCTTTAATTAGGTATGAAAGAAATATCTGGAAAATATGCGGCATGAAAAAAATATCCCTTGTTTTATTTTATCAACCCCCTGGTATGGGACTATGTGTATTGTATTCCCTATTGTTTCTGTATGTAATTTTTCTAAATCTAATTACAATCAGATCCTAACTAAAGGTTTACATTTTTATTGTCAATGTGAGATCAGCATGTGTTTCATCTAAAACATGAACTAGATATTTAACAGTGTTTCAGACATTATTATTTTTTTTATTTTTTTTAAGAAAATAGACTTGCGTTTATACTTTAGGTACTTGCACAGTTGTGCTTCTATCACCTTAGAAAAATAGATAAGATACTGAATATCAGTAGTTTAAAGATTTCAGTATATTTTGCAAAAACAGCCCTTTGCAAAATATGTAGAAGCTTTATCAAAAATAAATATCCAAGTCTCCTGACACATTGGAAGGAAAGCTAGCTCTCGGCTCCCTCCGCCTGCGCAGAATTAAGTGTACCGGCTACAGCTGTGCATTAGTCACCATGGAGACATTTGGAGTTTGACTAGAACTATAAATTTAGATGCACCGCTTTGCTTTGGTATCTCAAAAATAGGCATTTTAGCCTCCCGATCACATACAGACAAGAAAATGAAAGAGAAAAAGGAGCATAAATCTTTATGAGTGTGCAGATCCAACAGGTCCATTTACTTTAACCTTCTCTGCACTGGCATATACCAGTTATGTGATTCTATTATATGTCAAAGCATAGAGAGCAGTTCTTTATTAACACCCCTGCCTGCTCCTTTTTGCATGAGATGTTTTATAGTCTTTTCAAGAGTGCTCTCGTAATAAGGACTTCTCCTAGTTAGTTCTACAAAGATTATCTCCTAATACAAAGCAGAAATAAGAGGATTATTACTGGGATACCATTAGAACTAGGTATAATAAGAAGTCATAATCCTCAGTGAAAAAGCACATATTAGAGCTGTGGTCAAACGCTTTCATATACTTACCGCTCGAAAGCTCATTATCTACAAAAATACACTTTTAGTAATACTACAGCAGAAACTTCTCATCTTATTTTTAGGAACAGTACAGGCAATTACCCAATGCTGTATTATTCTATAAGTATGGAGCATGACTTAAAATGGAATTCATTGCGTAGATGTTCCTTGCTGGACAATGGTACTCTCTTAAGGCGACTACACACTATTCATGGTGGTTAGAGTGTAAAGTATACTGAACAGTGAGGGTATGTTCACACGGCTTATTTTCATTTAATGTAAATGTGAGAGTTTTAGATAGACCAACTTAATAAAAATGACCCTGGCAATGACCAATATCGTGCGCAACTTTGATTGGAAGTAACAAAATATCCACCTTTTGAACACCATTTTATAATTTATATATAGATTTAATCTGCCTAAAAAGCTGGGTAACTTTTGAAATGCATTGCATTATTTATTTTGTAGTAATCCTGAATGCAAACTTGTATTTTACTGTATAGCTGCATTAACAAATCAGCTGGCTTTAGAACAGACATCTCCCAGCATCCATTGCACAGATTGTGTTTTGGTTATTTGATACTGGAAACTGTCCTTTTTACTCTACTGTACAGTAATTTAATATAGGAAAAACGAATTATCCCACTACTTTATAGTAGCTCAGTTAGTCCTCACACAAATGGATGTTTTACAATACTGTGCCACCAATTTTCCATAGAAGCACACAGCGGGTGAGATTTTTCAAAACTGGTGCAAAGGAAAAGGGGAATAGTTACTCGTGACAACCAATTAGGTTGCTGCTTTCATTTTTCAAAGGGCCTCTAAGAAATAAAAGGTGTAATCTGATTAGTTGCTTTGGGCAACAACTCCAATTTTCCTTTGCACCTATTTTCACTCTACGCTCTACCAGTGCTTATTTTCCTCAAATATTTAATTAAAATCTGTGAGGAAAAAATTGTGACATGATCCATCACATTCTACATTACAGAGAATATTATGCCCTAGAAGCATTACATCTACAGGGCAACACCGTGCTTCAAGGAGGCATTCACAGAGGCACCGTAATATATACCTGTAGGGGTTTCATATGTCACCATATGGGGACTATACACCTGGTTTTTGACATGTGTATAAGCCCTTAAAAACTATGTAAACCGTATTTATTCTTATAAAACAATGTATCATGGTGTTTTAAGCACCTTTTTAATATTTTTTTTTTATAAAAAAAATGGTTTTACTTTTTGAGATACAGCTCCTCTGTAAACCCAAATCCATCAGGTCAGCGGGATTGACGGCTTCAGTGTGAGCGGGTGCTGTGTGTCTCTGACACGCAGGATCCACCTGTTATCGATCACATCTAAACTATGAACTTAGATGTGATCGATAACAGGTGGAATCGGCATGTAAGAGACACACAGCACCTGCTCACACTGAAGCCGTCAGTACCGCTTAGCTAACGGATTCAGGTTTGAGCGCAAGATACAGCTTCTATGTATCCAGGATACATAGAAGCTGTATCTCAAAACGTACATTTTTTTAAACATAAAAAGCAATTCAAAAAGTTGCCTAAATTACCATGATACATTGTTTTATTTAAAAAAAAGTTTATATAGCCTTTAAGTTGTATGAGTCTAATGACAAGTTTATTATCTTCTTCCAAAGGGCTCCCCAACTGTCACGATGGGTGTGTGGACCCACTGGGTCATACTGCCATAGCGGGATAGCAGCTGGCCAACACAAAATTAAGTCAATGTCTATAGTTCGAAAAAGGGTACCTGTGGTAATTTCAGACAGTAGCGATGGTAAGCTCGGATGGGACCTTGGCAGCAGGCAGACACCAGGCGCGGTGTAACACAGAAGGCATAGTATATGGTACCACAGGACTTCAACTCTCAATGACACAGGAACAAGGTAGCACAGGATACAGGTAGCAGGTACGGGAACACTGGGAACTGGAAAACACTAAGGGACCATATGCAAAACCTAACACGGGTAAACACAACAAAGCTCAGGCAATGAAGGAAGGGGCAGGGCCCTTATTATAATCCAGGGTGATCATGGGCTAATTTGACATACAATTCAGGTGCCTACGGGACACAGCAGAGTGAAGCGGAAGTGAGCACTGGTGCCTCCTCAGGAGGAGATGCAGGCCAGCGCTCACTGATCCATGGCTGCGGCCGTCGGGAGGTGAGTAATCCCGACAGTTCGCGGCCATGGGTGTCACACCATCACACCATTTATAGTCCCGTTCTCCTCATATGGGACATAGGGACCTTCTGGGTCCCTTCAGACTCCAGGTCTTGGGTGCAACCACAACCTCTACACCCCCAATAGTTATGCTCTTGTCTGTTTTAAATAATGCCAAGCAGAATCGTGAGCATATGTCTGAACGATAATACAGGTTGTAACTCAGGAACAGTATAAGATATGTAATGCAATGTATTTTTTACTTTTCTCCACTTTTTATGCAGATTATATATACTTTATGTATTATTCAACTGTAAAATGGTTTTAATAGGTGAATATACCCTTTAATATACGCTTGGGTGCATTTTATAACAGCATGCATCTTTTAGAATGTTTTGGTTCAAGAATGAGTCAGTAATACAGTATGTACAATGTAGGCGGTGTTTTTATTTTCCATATACTGGAATACTCAGGTGTTTATATGGCTGCCTATATCTGGATGTCAGCTGGTAAAATGTTATAATGACATAAATACTATTCAAAGGATAATGTTGACAGGAAAAACATTTTTATAGAACACAATAATGAAACAAAAAATTATTAATAGAATGTCACAGAAATAGCAAAAATTAGCCAAGGTTTTTAATAAATGGCATGCTACTGTGACTAGTAGATTAAATTTGATGCCATATTAACCCCTTACCATCACAACCAGTTGTGGTCTTTCTGACAGAGCCCCATTTTTTAAATCCATTTTTATGTGAGAATAACTTCTTAAAGGGATCCTGTCATCACCATCTTACCTTCTAAAACGTCCTGACCCTGTAGTGGCCGCAGCTGTCCATAGTTGATTGATGTGTTCTTCTCTCCTCACGTCCTCCTCTTGCCCGAAATATTATCATTTAAAGTTTTACCGCCATTTATGGTAATTGAATGTAGCTTAGTGACGCACGATCTTAACTCCGCCCACGTACGCCGCCTGTACAGCCCTAAATGCCGAAATCGTGTTTCAGATCTCGCGCATGCGTGCCTCACCACCCTTCCCTGCTTCATTCAACCTAAAATATTTAACTGCGCATGCGCCGCGCGGGTACACACCCCCTTTCGTCGTCGTGTGTTATACAGCATAACTGTCTCAATGAGCAAGCGCGGGATTTCATGTGCAGTGCAGTGAGAGGAGCTGTCAATCAAAAACAAGGAGGCGGAGCCAACTCTGAAGCGCCGGAGGAATGAAAACCTGACTCTTTTCGAGTGAAGATTTGACTCTTTTGTGCTCATTTGCATACGGCGCGGGACCACTGAAAACCGGAATACTGAAGGTACAGAGCCGACTTTTAACATATTTATAGGTTAGCTAACAATGATTTTTCACCCACTTTCACCAGGTATTGCTGGCTTGATAACGAAAATGCTGGTGACAGGTTCCCTTTAATGTTTTTAGTTATCCTAGCTATTCTGAGACTGTTTTGTCGTGACATAATGTACTTTATGTTAGTGTTATAGTTTGGTTTATACTATTTGTATTTAATTGTACAAACACCAAATTTTATTAAAAATTTTGAGAAATTAACATTTTTTTCAATTTAAAGTTCTCTGCTTGTAAAACAGATTACCACACCAAATAATTACTAATTAACATTTGCTATATGGCTTTTTTTATGTTGGCATTATTTTATTTTTTTAGAACGTTATAAGGCTCATAAGTTAAGCAACAATTTTTCACATTTTCAAGGTAATTTCCAAAACAGAATATTTTAGGGGCCAATTAGGGCATGACCACACATGGCGGAATTCCTCCGCAACTGTCCGCATCAATGCCGCACAGAATCTGCGTTGCAGATTCTGCAGCGGATCTGCACAAAATGTGCAGAAAATTGATGCGGACTGGCCGCTGCGGACTGCAGGAAAAGTGCTTCTCTTCTCCCTATTCAGTGCAGGATAGAGAGAAGGGACAGCACTTTCCCTAGTGAAAGTCAAAGAAATTCATACTTACCGCCCGTTGTCTTGGTGACGCGTCCCTCTTTCGGCATCCGGCCCGACCTCCCTGGATGACGCTCCAGTCCATGTGACCGCTGCAGCCTGTGCTTGGCCTGTGATTGGCTGCAGCCGTCACTTACACTGAAACGTCATCCTGGGAGGCCGGACTGGAGACAGACGCAGGGAGTTCTCGGTAAGTATGAACTTATATGTTTTTTACAGATACATGTATATTGAGATCGGTAGTCACTGTCCCGGGTGCAGAAACAGTTACTGCCGATCGCGTAACTCTTTCAGCACCCTGGACAGTGACTATTTACAGACGTCTCCTAGCAACGCTCCCGTCATTACGGGAGCCCCATTGACTTCCTCAGTCTGGCTGTAGACCTAGAAATACATAGGTCCAGCCAGAATGAAGAAATGTCATGGTAGTAAAAACAATACGCTCCGCAGCACACATAAGATCTGCGGACTTCATTGCGGAATTTTGACTCTCCATTGAAGTCAATGGAGAAATTCCGCCATGAGTCCGCAACCAGTCCGCCACTGCTCCGCAACAGACAGAGCATGCTGCGGACACCAAATTCCGCTCCGCAGCCTATGCTCCGCAGCGGAATTGTACGCATCGTGTAAACGAACACTGCTAAATTAAAGTGAAAGTCAATGGAGAAACGGCTCCGCTGCGGATTAACGCTGCGGAGTGTCCGCAGCGGAATTTAAGTGAAATTCCGCTATGTGTGAACCCGCCCTTAAGTTCTGAAGTGGCTTTGAGGGGCCTATGTATTAGAAATCCCTATAAATCACCCCACTTTAGAAACTGAACCCCTCAAAATGTTTAATACAGCATTTGGTAAGTTTGTTAAGCCTTTAGGCGTTTCAAAGGAATTAAAGACATGTGGATGTGAAATGTTAAAATGTTTTTGTTTTTTGCAGATATTCAATTTTAATCGATATTACTTCTGTAACACATAAGGTGTTAACAGAAAAAGTGAACTAAATCTTTATTACCCTGACTGCAGTTTTTATAAATATCCTATATGTGGCCCTAGTGTGCTACTTGACTCAAACACAGGCCTTAGGCTCAATGTACACGATGCGTACTACGTGCGGTTTTGCCGCGCGGATTTGCATGTGGCAAATCCGCAATCTAATACAGTAACAGCATAGGCAATAAGATTCAAGAAAATCTCACGTACACGCTTGCAGTATTTTTCGGGCCAGAAATTGACCTGCGGTGCATTTTTTAGAATCCGCAGCATGTCAATTTATCTTGCGTTTCCGCTTGCGAATTGTATCTGCCTAGTGCTGTGGAAAACTGCACCAAAATCCACAACATGAAAACGCACCGAAAAACGCATCAAATCGTAAAAATGTAACCAAAAAACGCAGGCGTTTTAATCGCGATTTGCAGCGCTTTTGCGATTCGCTGCAAAAACACATGCGTTGTGGTACGTGGCCAAAAACGCAACAAAACCGCAGTGTGAATACATCCTAAGAAGCAAAAGAGCACCCAGTGGATTTTGGTGCCTTCATTTTGTTAGGTTATTTTCCGAGCACCAATTTAGGTTTGCAGAGATCTTAACCTCTTCACGCGCTACGCCGCAACTGTACGTCCTGAAGGGGGCTTGCTTCCAGCATCAGGACGTACAGTTGCGGAGTAGTTCCCGGTGCACACTGTCCTAACGGACAGTGTCCGGGAACCGTGAGGTCAGCTGTCCCCGACAGCTGACACTCCAGTCTTGCCGGTCAGCTGACCATCGCCGCTGATTTTGCCAATAAACCCATAAATGCGGCGACCGTTTCCGGTCACCGCACTTAAGGGGTTTGAAGCACATCGGTGGGGGCTGCCGATGCTTGCCGTGACAATCGGAGGCCAAACAATGACCTCCGGGTTGCCATGTGCGGAAGCCTCGGAGGAGCAGCCTCCGGCCGATCCTCCGAGGCTTCCTGTCAGTGTGACTGTCACGTCACAATGACAGTTAGAATACATTACACTACGTAGGTAGTGTAATGTACTCTAACAGTGATCAAAGTTGCAAGTCTAAATGTCCCCTAGTGAAACAAGTAAAAAAAAGTAATAAAAATGTTTTCAAAAAAGTCTAAAAATAAAAGTTAGAAGTTATATAAACAAAAAATGCTTTTTTTCCTATAATAAGACTGTCATTATAGGAAAAAAATGAACACATTAAAAAAAAGTACACATATTTGGTATCGCCGGGTTCGTAACGACCCAAACGATAAAATTATAATGTTATTTTTCCCGCACGATGAACACCCCAAAAAAAATCAATAAAAATCTACACCAGAATCGCTATTTTTTGGTCACCATCCCTCCCAAAATAGAGAATAAAAAGTGATCAAAAAGTCACATGTACCCGAAAAGCGTTCCAATAAAAACTACAACCCATCCTGCAAAAAAACAAGCCCTTACACAGCTTTTTTGACGAATAAATAAAAAAGTTATGGCTGTCAGAATATGGTGACACAGAAAATATAATTATTTTATAAAAAAGTGATTTTATTGCGCAAACGCTGCAACACATAAAAAAAAACTATATACATATGGTATTGCCGTAATCGTACCGACCCGCAAAATAAGGTAAAGCTGTAATTTATAGCACACGGTGAATGACGCAAAAAAAATTAAGAATTGCTTGTTTTTGGTCACCCGGCTTGCAAAAAAATTGAATAAAGTGATCAAAAAAATCACATGTCCGCACAGATTACATATGCCCCCACATTATAAACAGAAATACCAGCAATACCCCAAACAGAAATATTACCAAGCAAAATCTGCGCTCCAAAAGCAAAATGTCGTCCCTTCCTTCTGAGCCCTGCAGCGTGTCCAAACACCAGTTGTCACCCACATATATGGCATCGCCATACCCGAGACCCGAGAGAACCCGCTTAACGTTTTATGAGGTATTTGTCTTCAGTGGCACAAACTGGGCACAACATATTATGCACTAAAATGGCATACCAGTGGATAATTGCAATATTCACACCACCCGCTGTGCATTAACCCCTTTGCGCACTACGACTTAATAGCACATCATGGTGTGGGGGTTGATGTATGGAGCTGGCTCACGTGCTGAGCCCGCTCTATACCCTGCCGATGTCAGCTGTGTATTAGATCTGACACCCAGGACTAACGGACACGAACAGCGATCATGGAGTTACAGAAGCCTGTAAATATAACAATATACTGCAATACACTAGTATTGCAGTATATTGTACCAGCGATCCAATGATTGCTGGTTCAAGTCCCCTAAGGGGACTAATAAAATGTGTAGAAGAATTAAAGTTATTATGTAATGGATTTGCCAGACACAGGTTCTGTGTCGACGCCCGGGGTTAATCAGCCTTCATCAGCTCCAAGGTCTGCTACAGTGACGCGATCTGTTACCACTCAGGCTCACAAGCTGAGGAGAGGGAGAACCTATCATAGCCTGGCCTGACGGTTCTGCTCCCGCCCTTGGTCTATTTATACCCTCACTTGCAGTTGTTTCTTGCCTGTGATTGTCTTGTTTCCTGGCTCTGCGATTCCTGCTATTTACAATATTGACCGCTGTTACTTTTTGACCCTGGCTTGACTGACTCTTCTCCTGCTCTGTTTTGCTACTACGTACTCTCCTGGTTTGACTTGGCTGGTTCACCACTCCTGTTGCTCACGGTGTTCCCTGGGCAACTGCCCCTACTTCCCTCTCTGCTTCTGTGTGCCCTTGTCTTGTGTTGTCTGTCTTTCACTTATTGAGCGTAGGGACCGTCGCCCAGTTGTACGCCGTGCCTTAGGACGGGCCGTGCACTAGGCAGGGACTGAGTTGCGGGTAGATTAGGGCTCACCTGTCCGTCTCCCTACCCCGATTCGTTACATATTAGTAGTGAGAAAGAAAAAAGTTTAAAGTTAAAAAAAAACCTTTTCCCATTTTTCTTCTAAAGTAATGTAAAAAAATAAACACAATTGGTATCGATACGTCCGTAAAAGGCCGAACTATTACAATATACCATTATTTAACTCGCACGGGGAACACCGTAAAAAACTTAAATAATTTAAATCGCCAAAATCGCTGTTTTTTTGTTACCTTAACTCTCAAAAAATATATAATACTACTTTTTGATCACTTTTTATGTACAAAAAAATGGTACCAGTTTAAACTACAGATCGTCCAGCAAAAAATAAGAAAAAAAATAAGAAAAATAAAAAAGTTATTTAACAAATAGATTTTTCTTTGTAAAAGTAGTATAATATAAAAAAAGATATAAATTTGGTATCACCGTAATTGTATTGAGCCGCAGAATAAAGTAAAGTTTTCATTTTTATCCACACGGCGAAACGAAAACCCTTTTCCTATATCAGCCCGCAAATCATTTTTCCGTTTCCTAGTACATTTTATGGCACTTTAAATGGTGTCAATAGAAACTACAATACCTCCCACAAGAAATAAGCCCTCGCACCACTCTATTGACAGAAAAATAAAAAAGTTATGGCTCTTGGAAGGCGGGGAGTGAAAAACGAAAATAAGAAAGCAAAAACATGGATCAGTCCTGAAAGGGTTAATCAATTTCTAATGAAAAAAAAATGTATGACCACATGTGGGGTATTTCCGTACTCGGGAGAAATTGGTTTACAAAAATTGGTTTGTTTTTTTCTCTTTAATCCCTTGTCAAAATGAGAAAATTCAACATTTTAGTGGGAAAAGTTATGGCTCTTCGAAGGCGGGGAGTGAAAAACGAAAATAAGAAAGCAAAAACATGGATCAGTCCTGAAAGGGTTAATCAATTTCTAATGAAAAAAAATGTATGACCACATGTGTGGTATTATCCGTACTCGGGAGAAATTGGTTTACAAAAATTGGTTGTTTTTTTCTCTTTAATCCCTTGTCAAAATGAGAAAATGCAACATTTTAGTGGAAAAAATTTGTGATATTCATTTTCACGGCCTAATTTTAACAAATTCTGCAAAAGACCCGTGGGGTCTAAATGCTCACTATACCCCTAGAAAAATTCCTTGAGGGGTGTTTCCAAAATGGGGTAACTTCGGGGGTTTCCACTGTTTTGGTCCCTCCAGGGCGTTGCAAACGCGACATGGCACCGAAAACCAATCCAGCAAAATCCCTGCTCCAAAATCCAAATGGCGCTCCTTCCCTTCTGAGTGCTGCCATGGGTCCAATCAGCAGTTTATTACCACATATGGGGTATTGCCGTAATCAGGAAATAATGCTTTACAAATGTTGTGGTTCTTTTTTTCCTTTATTCCTTTTTGACATTTCTATGCCTTTTCAGAAAAAAAGTAGATTTTCATTTTCTCGGCCTAATTCCACTAAATATTGCAAAAAACCTGTGTGGTCAAAATGCTAACTAAACCCCTAGATAAATTCCTTGAGATGTGTAGTTTCCAAAATGGGGTAACTTTTGGGGTGTTTCCACTGTTTTGGTCCCTCCAGGGCATTGCAAATGCGACATGGCACTGAAAGCCATTCCAGCAAAATCTGTGCTGCAAACTCCAAATGGCGCTCCTTCCCTTCTGAGCCCTGCTGTGGGTCCAATCAGCAGTTTAGTACCACATATGGGGTATTGCCATAATCGGGAGACATTGCTTTACACATGTTGGGGTGCATTTTCCCAGACTAATTCCAATATATTTAGCGAAAAACCTGTGTGGTCAAAATACTAACTATACCTCTAGATAAATTCCTTGAGGGTGTAGTTTCCAAAATGGGGTAACTTTTGGGGTGTTTCCACTGTTTTGGCACCACAAGATCTCTTCAAACCTGACAAGGTGCCTAAAATATATTTTTTTAAAAAGGATGCCCAAAATCCACTGGGTGCTCCTTTGCTTCTGAGGCCTGTGTTTCAGTCCATTAGAACACTAGGGCAACATGTGGGATATTTCTAAAAACTGCAGAATCTGGGCATTAAAACATTGAGTTGAATTTCTCGGGTAAAACCTTCTGTGTTACAAAACAAATGTATTAGAAATAAATTTTGGCAAAAAAAATAATTGGTACATTTCACCTCTACTTTGCTTTAATTCCTGGGAAACGCCTAAAGAGTTAAAACACTTTATGAATGCTGATTTGAATACCTTGAGGGGTGCAGTTTTCACAATGGGGTGACTTCTGGGGATTTTCTAATATATAAGGACCGCAAAGCCACTTCAGAACTGAACTGGTCCCTGAAAAAATGGCCTTTTGAAATTTTCTTTAAAATATGAGAAATTGCTTCTAAAGTTCTAAGCCTTGCAACGACCTAGAAAAATAAAAGGACGTTCAAAAATGATGCAAATATCAAGTAGACATATGGAAAATGTTAACTATTAACTATTTTGTGTGGTATTACAATCTGTTTTACAAGCAGATACGTTTAAATTTAGAAAAATGCTAACTTTTGCAAATATTTTCTAAATTTTGGTGTTTTTCAGAAATAAATACCAAAATTATGGACCAAATTTTTTCACTAACATAAAGTACAACATGTCACGAGAAAACAGTCTTAGAATCGCTTAGATTGGTAAAAGCATTCCGATGTTATTACAACATAAAGTAACACATGTCCGATTTGAAAAAATCGGCTGTGTCCTGAAGGCCAAAACAGGCTGGGTCCTGAAGGGGTTAAGTTGCCAAAACATAAGAAAACCCCCCATAAGTGACATCGTTTGGAAAATCATCTAGGTGAAAAGTGAGAATTTGGTCCCCACAGGTCTTTTATGTAACATTTATTTGAATTGGGCTGTGAAAATTAAAAACGTATTTCCAAAAAGATGTACTTTTAATTTGAAATATTTTATTTTCACAAGGAATGCTGGAAAAAAACCCACAACATAATTTGTTACAACATGTCTTCCAAGTACAGTAATACCCCATATTTGTTTGTAAACTGCTGTTTGGGCAGATTTTGTTAGATTGGTTTTCCAGAGCCATGTCGCATTTGCAGAGACCCTAAAGTACCAGTAGAGTAGAAACACCTAAGTGACCCCATTTTGGAAACTATACTTCTCAAGTAATTAATCTAGGAGTGTAAGTGAGCATTTTGAACCCACAGGTGTTTTACAAAAATTAATTCACAGCAAATTATGCTAAGGGAAATTGCAATTTTTCCACAGATAAGCCATTTCAGTGGCCAATATGTTGTGCCCAATTTGTGCCACTGTGAAAACAGCTCTCTAATCATTATGCTGTATTTACTGGTTTTAGAAACACCCTGCATGTGGCCTTAATCTTTTGCCTGGGCATATGACAGGACTCAGGAGTTAAAGAGCACCAAACAAATTTGAGGCCTAATTTGGTGATTTGCACAGCATTGATTCACAATTGCAGTGGATTAGGAAACTTTCTATTTCATTTTTTGGGAGGTAAGGACCAAAAAACCATAATTCTTGCAAAAAATTTTTATTCTATTTTCTACAGAGTTCACCGTGCAATATAAATATCATTAAATATATGTGCATACATTTAAATAAGCATTGTTTTTTGTTTTGTCATATTCTAAGAGCGATAACTTTTTTATTTTTGCATTGACTAATTTGTGTGGGGGATTGCGTTATGCGGGCAAGCTGTAGTTTTTAATGTTACCATATTTTTTTAAAGTTTTTATGAAATTTTTTTGGAAGGTAAGTTGACCAAAAAACAGCAAATCAGTTTTTTTTTTCTATTTTTCTTTCACAGCGTTCACAGCGCTTGATAAATAATGTAATATTTGTATAGTTAGCGCGTCAATACAGATTGTGTATAGTTTATTACATTTTTGCATTTTTCCCAATTATAAAAGACTAGCTAAGGGAGAAAAGGGTGGGTTTTTTTCTACATTTTGTAACTTGAAACTTTTTGTATTTTTCTAAAATATTTTTTTTACTTTACATTTTTTTTGCGTCATTAGGGGACTTAAAGGCTTGAGCCTCTGATCAATGCTATATTGCACTGTATACACTGTATTACACTGACAGGCAGCCTATTAAGCTCTGGCAGGACCTAATAGACTTCCACACATGGCAGACCAGGAGGGCAATATTAGACCTCCGGTTGCCACAGCAGCCTATAAGCACCCGGCGATTGCATCACAGGTGGTGCCAATGGAGAACAAACCTCTTAGATGCTATGATCGCTAATGACCGCGGCATCAAAGGGGTTAATCGCCAGGATCAAAGCTAGCTTCAATCTTGGCCATTACAACAGAGTGTCAGCTGTAGTATACAGCTGCAACCCACTGTTGATGGTGCGAGTTGAGTTTCTGAGGTTGAACCATCAGTGTGGCATAATTGTATGCCAAATTGCGGGAACCCCTTACCAACCAAGACGTAAATTTACGTCAAATGTCGGGAAAGGGTTAAAAATATAATTAAACTGAAGCTCTACCATTAATAAAATTGTCGAAAATGACATAAAATACAAGGTCCAACTTTTTTACTGTTTTTATGTTTTTTTCAGTCTGATTTTACTTTATGCAGTGCATAATGGCAATAAACATGGTAGTTGTTAAAAAATATTAGTATTATGGCTTTATTTATATGACTGTTGGGCTCATTAACGCATTCATACCTCCTACAATATTGAGATATAGATATTATATTCTGTAGACAATCGTCACATGTTATATTAACTAATAGGTCAGAGGGCATAACCCAGTGAAACCCTTTACGAACTACAGAAAAAAATGTGACCTTCATTCAATATTTTATTTAATTAATAATCACATAGTGAGAAGGGAAGAAAAAAGTGCTAAGTTTTGCAATACTTAATTTTTTGCTGCCTAAATAGGTTCTAATAGGAAGGAAAATAGTCTGATATAATATGAAAATAATTAACTTCTGTTAAAAAGGCATGTTTTAAGTTTCCTATTGATATCAATGGGAAAGCGCATTTTTAGTGCATATGACGCGTTTTTTTACGTGAGCGTATTGAAAAAACTTGTTGCGTAAAAAAAAGAATCGTCAGGGCTTTGGTGTGTTAAATGTGGCAAAAATGCGCCTAAATTCGCATAGTCAATGGGAGTCCTAATTACGCGTAAAAAAAATGCACCGAAAGCGTGCACAAAACGTGTCAAAACTGCAATGAAATTGTGCCAAAAACGACTGTAGTTTAAAAAGTGCTTTACAAAAACGTTACAGTTTTCGACACGTTTACAAGTCGTTTTTTTTAGTTCCGTGTGAACAAGGTCTAATGTGGTCAGTCAGTCCATGGTGAAATGCTCAGCTTTCTGTCTTCGTAAATTGATAGGCACCGGGATGCAGGTCCCGGGTGCCATATTAGCTGCGTCTTATCGCTCTGTAACAGTGTAATGATATGCACGAATGGGCATTGCGTTGTTGATCTGGGGATGCCTCTTCGTGTATAAAACAGGGGGGAGCCCACTAAACAATGTTTAGTGATGGGAGGAAGATTGTGTGACCTGGGATCCGTTGGTGTAAAAATAATGTGGTGAGAAAAAGCTGCTGAGGAGATTGTTGCTGATTAAGAGAGCTGTTTGGGGGAGAGAGAGCTGTTAGAAACTGTGAGAGGGACTTCAATGCCTATTGGTGGGCCTGTGTGGCAGACGTCCTGAGGAACAAGTGGTGGGTGAGGGCAAGGCACCCCCTATTTTCTGGTGTATGTGCGTCTTGTCAGTGGTGGGTGCATGTGACTGACCGCCCAGAGAACAGCAAGTGGAGAGCAGCCATTTTGTGGCTCACTAGGCCTGAACATTTGGCAAGTAGCAGCAGCCATTTTGTGGCCTACTAGGCCTTTTTGCCAGATCAAGCCCCTGCACCAGGGAGGCCATTGGCCCTGTCTGCAACAAGAATACAGCAATCCTGCCTGAGACTTGTCTAAATTGGGAAGATCTGCATATACATGTAGCTGTGTGCACTATTGGCGCCAGCCTGAAAAAGTTTGTAGTCTTGCAACTACCTCCTGTCTTTATACCATCAGTTCTGCGACACAATCTGCACCGGGTCCTAAATACCAACAGCCATGGACCCACCACCTTATGCAAAACCATCAGATGCCGTATCTAAAGAGATTTTGTTTCATGGAAAAAGCAGCCACTTAATGTTACAATATAGAAAATATGCAGTAATAGCAAATAAGAAGAGACCTATTTTTGGACTACTATTGATAAATTTCTCTTGTAAGTCATCATCATTTTTTATTGGAATGTTCATTGAATGCATACTTTTTATTTCCTTCCTATCAGTACCACTTTAGGCAAGAAATAGAGGAATTATATAGAAAAATAAAAAAAGAATTGCAGGAATTCATGATACTTTTTTAAGAAGCACTGTTTTCCTTATTACTGTACATGTGGTTCACTTATGGGAAAAAATGAATTAAAGGCTATGGAAACATTTGTAGCCTTTATTTTTATAAAATGTTTGTGTTTATGTATTTTAAAACATTTTACAAATTGACATTTATAAAAAATTGTATTTACTTTTTCTTCGGCAGTGTTCTTCAGCAAAATCGGAGTGTTCTTAGGAAAAATTGTGAGTGAGCCCACTCCCTTGGATGAAAAGCAACCAACACATGAATGGTCTCAGGATGCTTTACTGTTGAAAGACGCAGGACTCATGGTAGCGCTCACCTTTTCTTCTCTAGACAATAATTGTAACGACGGGGGTAGGGAAACGAACAAGTGAGCCCTAATCTACCTGCCACTCTGTCCCTGCCTACTTGCAACGACCCGCCCTAGGCGACGGGGTACAACTGGGTGGCGGTCCCTACGCTCAGTAAGTGCACGAGACAAACATACAAGGGAATACAAAGCAAAGGGAAAGGGGCAGTTGCCCACGGCAACACCGTGAGCAACCAGAGTGGTGAACGAGCCAAGTCAAACCAGGAGAGCACGAGGTACCAAACGCAGAGCAGGAGAATAGTCAGTAAGCCAGGGTCAGTATGGAGCAGGATCAAATAGTAGGAGCTGTAGCTGGGCCAGGAAACCACACGGAAAGAATCACAAGCAAGGAGGAACAGGAAAGGCAGGTATAAATAGACAGAGGGCGGGAGCTAGCTGAGTCTGGCCAGGCTGCGATAGGCTCTCCCACTCCTAAGCCTGCCAGCCTGAGTGGTGGAAGCTGGAGTCAGTCTCAGATACATAGACTCAGGTGAAGATTGATTATCTATGGGCGTTAACCCCGAAGCTGTGCCTGGCAGATCCTTTACAATAATTCTTTTAGATATCCCAAACAGTCTAAAGGGAAAATAACTTTACCCCAGTCCTCTGCTTGTACTTCCTGCAGAATGTCAGTCTGTCCTTGATGTTTTTTTGTTTGTTTTTTTGAGAGAAGTGGCTTCTTTGCTGCCCTTTTTGAGCAAGCTCTGCACTGATGCTGAACCAATCTTGTAGCTGAATCCCCTTTAAGAGACGGTCCTAGCACTTGCTGGACTTTCTAGTGTGCCCTGAAGCCTTCTTTCAAGCAATTGGACCTCTCTCCTTGAAGTCCTTCATGATCCGGCAAATGGTTGATTTAGGGGAAATCTTACAAGCAACAATGTCCTTGACTGTAACGGCCTTTTTATGCAAAACGATGATGGCATGTGTTTCATTGAAGGTAACCATGGTTAACAGAAGAAGACAATGATTTAAAGCACCGTCCCCCTAGTAAAGCAAGCAGTTTGCTTTTATAATTCATTCAGTAAGACATAGTAATATCAGCTGACTTGTCCTCATTAACACTTTCTCATGAGCTAACGAGAAGATCACTGAAATTATGTTAGCAGGTCATTTTGTGGGAGGGCTGAAATGCAGCGGAAATGGGGTTTTTGTGATTATGTGATTGCTGCAATTAATTGCAATTCATCTGATCATTCTTCATAACAATCTAGAGTTAATGCATATGGTGACACTATAAAAAGTGAGGCAGCAAACTCTCAGAAAACCAAAATTTGTGTCAGTCTCAAAACTTTTAGCCAGGACTATAGAACTTAAAGATGAACTGTCAACTCTCCTGACATGTCTGTCTTTAGTAAATTGCTGCATACTTCATAAAATAACTTTTCTGAAGCATTTTTTCTTAGAACTCTGTATGATCAGAAACTGTATATTTAGTGGTCACTTGCCACTTCTGACAACACTGGGAATATTGTCTCCTAAATAACATGCAATCTTTTGGAAAAAGGTTAGTTTATAGATCTTTTTTGCCTATAGAACATCTTCACCCCTAAATGTTAGATATTTGTGAGGTGTATCATTAGGATTTGTATGATAACTGACCGTAATAGCAACGGTAGTATTATTTGTAAAGGAACATTATTCGTTCATTAATTATATTTACAAATAATTTTTAATATGTCCAAAAATCTTGTTACTTCATATAAAATAAAACAATATAGTAAATTCAATGCATTATAGTGGTCCCCCAGCCAAATGTATTAACTATAGAATTATTCTAAATTGCTCCACTTATGTTTTCATTCCCACTACACTCTTATAACTATTTCTATATCAGCAGGATGCCAAACAGGTGTATGTACTGACTACGTGAAAGTGCCATACTAAAAAACAAATACTTCATAAGGGAAAGCAGGGCAGCTACATTATAACTAAATATTTTATAATCAGTCTCAAGTAAATAAATTTGACAGGAGGACGTCTTTAACTAACACAGTACACTGAGTGGCCACTTAATTTTCTGTACATACCTGGTAATGCAAATAACTAATTCCCTAATGTGGTAAGAACTCATAAGAACAATCAAATCTAGTCAAGAGGTTCAGATACTCCTGATGTTAGGGATCTGCCAGGTACTTCATCTAGGTATACTCCTGGGATTAATCAGTCCACACCTGAGGCCAGACCTGTTCGACTGACACCATCTCCCACCAACCAGGGTGGAAGGCTCAGGAGTGGGAGAGCCTATCGCGGCCTGGTCTGTCGGAGTTAGCTCCGCCCCCTGTCCTTTATTACCTGCCCTGTTCTCTCCTTCAGTGCTTGTAATTCTTTTGGATTCCTGGCCCACTGCTGCTTGCTCCAGCCTGCTTCTGCCGTGCTTCTGCCTTGCTGCAGTTCTGCTTGACCTGCTTTGCTTTGCCCCTGGCTTGCTTCTGTCTCCGTGCCCGCTCGGGTGTACTCACTTCGTCCTGGTCCTGACTGTTCGTTCGCCGCTCCGTTTCCTCGTGGCGTTCCGTGGCTACTGCCCCTTCCCCTGCGTGTTCCCTGTTTGTTTTCCTGTGCACTTAGACAGCGTAGGGACCGCCGCCCAGTTGTACCTCGTCGCCTAGGGCGGGTCGTTGCAAGTAGGCAGGGACAGGGCGGTGGGTAGATTAGGGCTCACTTTCCCTTCACCTCCTTCCTGCCATTACATAATTACAAGCCCTTACCTAGTCTACCATTTCTCCTACGCTGACGCTATCATGGACCCCCTTGAGACCCTGACCCAGCAGATGCAGGGCCTCTCCCTACAGGTCCAGGCCCTGGCCCAAAGGGTCAATCAGGGTGACGCTGCTTTAGTAGTACCCCTCACCTCACCTCTAGAACCCGACCTCAAGTTACCTGACCGGTTTTCAGGGGACCGTAAGACGTTTCTCTCCTTCCGGGAGAGTTGCAGACTGTATTTCCGCCTAAAGCCCCACTCCTCAGGTTCCGAGAACCAGCGGGTGGGTATCATCATATCCCGACTCCAGGAAGGGCCCCAAGAGTGGGCCTTCTCCTTGGCTCCTGACGCCCCTGAACTTTCCTCTGTTGATCGTTTTTTCTCTGCCCTCGGACTCATTTACGACGAGACTGACAGGACTGCTTTAGCCAAGAGTCAGCTGGTGACCTTACATCAGGGTAGGAGACCGGTTGAGGAATACTGTTCTGATTTTAGGAAGTGGTGCGTAGCTTCTCAGTGGAACGATCCGGCCCTAAGGTGCCAGTTTAGGTTAGGATTATCTGACGCCCTGAAGGATCTGCTGGTTAGCTACCCCTCGTCTGACTCCCTTGACCAGGTTATGGCCCTAGCAGTACGACTTGACCGACGTCTCAGGGAACGTCAGCTAGAACGCTTCAGTGTGCTCCCCTCTGACTTTTCTGCGATCCCCCCCGAGGTCCCGTCTCCTCGCCCCTCCACGGAGGACTCGGAGGTACCTATGCAACTCGGGGCCTCCATGTCCCCTCGACAACGTAGGGAGTTTCGCAGAATGAATGGTCTCTGCTTCTACTGTGGGGACGACAAGCATCTACTGAACACCTGTCCCAGGCGCAAGAATAAGAAGCCGGAAAATTTCCGCGCCTAAGTGATCATCGGGGAGGTCACTTGGGCGCACAGGTATTTCCCGTTAATGTGAAACGCAATAAAATTTTGCTTCCCTTTCAGGTCTCGTTTGCTGGCCGGTCTGCCACGGGCAGTGCTTTCGTGGATTCTGGCTCATCTGCTAATATCATGTCTGTGGAATTTGCTATGTCTCTAAAGATGCCTTGTATTGATTTACCTTATCCTATCCCTGTAGTAGGAATCGACTCAACTCCCCTTGCTAATGGTTATTTTACTCAGCATACTCCTGTTTTTGAACTCCTGGTTGGCTCCATGCATTTGGAGCAGTGCTCTGTACTGGTGATGCAGGGATTATCGTCTGATCTGGTTTTAGGCCTTCCCTGGTTGCAGTTGCATAATCCCACGTTTGATTGGAATACTGGGGATCTCACCAAATGGGGTAATGAATGTCTTATGTCATGTCTTTCTGTTAACTCTATTTCTCCCCGGGAGGAGGTAAACACGCTTCCTGAGTTTGTTCAGGACTTCGCCGATGTGTTTTCCAAGGAGGCCTCCGAGGTGTTGCCCCCCCATAGAGATTACGATTGCGCTATCGATTTGGTGCCTGGTGCCAAGCTTCCTAAGGGTAGGATATTTAATCTCTCTTGTCCTGAACGTGAAGCTATGAGGGAGTATATCCAAGAATGCCTGGCCAAGGGTTTCATTCGCCCCTCGACTTCTCCTGTAGGTGCTGGCTTCTTCTTCGTGGGGAAGAAGGATGGTGGTCTTAGGCCGTGCATTGATTATCGTAACCTGAATAAGGTCACCGTAAGGAACCAGTACCCACTTCCTTTGATTCCGGATCTTTTTAATCAGGTTCAGGGAGCCCAATGGTTTTCTAAGTTCGATCTATGGGGGGCATATAACCTTATCCGCATCAAAGAGGGGGATGAGTGGAAAACTGCGTTCAACACACCCGAGGGTCATTTCGAATACCTGGTCATGCCCTTTGGGTTGTGTAATGCCCCTGCTGTCTTCCAGAATTTTATTAATGAAATCCTGAGAGAGTACCTGGGTAATTTTCTTGTTGTGTACCTTGATGACATACTGGTGTTTTCCAAGGACTGGTCCTCCCACGTGGAGCATGTCAGGAAGGTGCTCCAGGTCCTTCGGGAGAATAATCTGTTTGCTAAGACTGAAAAATGTGTCTTTGGGGTACAGGAGATACCATTTTTAGGGCAAATCCTCACTCCTCATGAATTCCGCATGGACCCTGCCAAGGTTCAAGCTGTGGCGGAATGGGTCCAACCTGCCTCCCTTAAGGCGTTACAGTGTTTTTTAGGGTTCGCCAACTATTACAGGAGATTTATTGCCAACTTCTCGGTCGTCGCTAAGCCTCTTACGGACCTTACCCGCAAGGGTGCTGATGTCCTCCATTGGCCCCCTGAGGCCGTTCAGGCCTTTGAGACTCTCAAGAAGTGCTTTATCTCGGCCCCCGTGCTGATTCAGCCCAACCAAGAGGAGCCATTTATTGTGGAGGTTGACGCTTCCGAGGTGGGAGTGGGGGCCGTCTTGTCCCAGGGTACCAGCTCCCTCACCCATCTCCGCCCCTGTGCTTACTTCTCTAGGAAGTTTTCGCCCACGGAGAGTAACTATGATATTGGCAACCGCGAACTTCTAGCCATTAAATGGGCTTTTGAGGAGTGGCGGCACTTCCTGGAGGGGGCCAGACACCAGGTAACGGTCCTTACGGATCACAAGAATCTGGTTTTCCTAGAATCGGCTCGGAGGCTTAATCCTAGACAAGCTCGGTGGGCACTATTCTTTACCAGATTTAATTTCTTGGTTACCTATAGGGCTTGTTCCAAGAATATTAAGGCTGATGCTCTGTCACGTAGTTTCATGGCCAATCCTCCTTCCGAGAAGGATCCTGCTTGTATTTTACCCCCTGGTATAATCGTCTCTGCCACGGATTCTGATTTAGCTTCTGATATCGCGGCTGATCAGGGTGCAGCTCCCGGGAACGTCCCTGGGGACAAACTGTTTGTTCCCCTGCAATACCGGCTGAGGGTACTCAGGGAAAACCATGACTCCGCTCTATCTGGTCATCCTGGCATCTTGGGCACCAAACACCTCATTACCAGAAACTATTGGTGGCCTGGGTTGCCTAAAGATGTTAGGGCTTACGTCGCCGCTTGTGAGGTTTGCGCTAGGTCCAAAACCCCTAGGTCCCGACCTGCGGGCCTACTACATTCCTTGCCCATTCCCCAGAGACCTTGGACCCATATCTCCATGGATTTTATCACCGATTTGCCCCCATCTCAGGGCAAGTCGGTGGTGTGGGTGGTAGTAGACCGCTTCAGCAAGATGTGCCACTTTGTGCCCCTTAAGAAGCTACCTAACGCCAAGACGTTAGCTTCTTTGTTTGTGAAACACATCCTGCGTCTCCATGGGGCCCCAGTCAATATCGTTTCTGACAGAGGGGTACAATTTGTTTCCTTATTTTGGAGAGCTTTTTGTAAAAAGTTGGAGATTGATCTGTCCTTCTCCTCCGCCTTCCATCCCGAAACTAATGGCCAAACGGAAAGGACCAACCAATCCCTGGAACAATATTTAAGGTGTTTCATCTCTGACTGTCAATTCGATTGGGTCTCATTCCTTCCCCTTGCTGAATTTTCCCTGAATAACCGGGTCAGTAACTCGTCAGGGGTCTCCCCGTTTTTCTGTAATTTCGGGTTTAACCCAAGGTTCTCCTCCATCTCCCCTGGTTGTTCCAATAATCCTGAGGTAGAGGATGTTCATCGGGAACTGCGCACTGTCTGGGCCCAGGTTCAGAAGAACCTAGAGGCGTCCCAGAGCGCACAAAAGATTCAGGCGGATAGTAGACGTTCTGCTAACCCCCGGTTTGTCGTCGGGGATTTGGTCTGGTTGTCGTCCAGGAACTTGCGCCTTAAGGTCCCGTCCAGGAAGTTTGCTCCCCGATTTATTGGACCTTATAAGATCATTGAAGTCCTCAACCCTGTATCCTTCCGTCTGGAGCTCCCCCCATCCTTTCGCATACATGACGTCTTCCATGCCTCCCTCCTTAAACGCTGCTCCCCGTCCTGGTCCCCCTCGAGGATACCTCCTGTTCCCGTTCTCACCCCTGAGGGGGTGGAATTCGAGGTGGCCAAGATTATGGACAGTAGGATGGTCCAGGGCTCCCTCCAGTACCTGGTCCATTGGAGAGGATACGGGCCGGAGGAGAGGACTTGGGTACCTGCCCGTGATGTTCCCGCTGGGGTATTGATCAGGAGGTTCCACCTTCTCTTCCCCACTAAACCGGGTCCCCTTAGTAAGGGTCCGGTGGCCCCTCATAAAAGGGGGAGTACTGTTAGGGATCTGCCAGGTACTTCATCTAGGTATACTCCTGGGATTAATCAGTCCACACCTGAGGCCAGACCTGTTCGACTGACACCATCTCCCACCAACCAGGGTGGCAGGCTCAGGAGTGGGAGAGCCTATCGCGGCCTGGTCTGTCGGAGTTAGCTCCGCCCCCTGTCCTTTATTACCTGCCCTGTTCTCTCCTTCAGTGCTTGTAATTCTTTTGGATTCCTGGCCCCACTGCTGCTTGCTCCAGCCTGCTTCTGCCGTGCTTCTGCCTTGCTGCAGTTCTGCTTGACCTGCTTTGCTTTGCCCCTGGCTTGCTTCTGTCTCCGTGCCCGCTCGGGTGTACTCACTTCGTCCTGGTCCTGACTGTTCGTTCGCCGCTCCGTTTCCTCGTGGCGTTCCGTGGCTACTGCCCCTTCCCCTGCGTGTTCCCTGTTTGTTTTCCTGTGCACTTAGACAGCGTAGGGACCGCCGCCCAGTTGTACCTCGTCGCCTAGGGCGGGTCGTTGCAAGTAGGCAGGGACAGGGCGGTGGGTAGATTAGGGCTCACTTTCCCTTCACCTCCTTCCTGCCATTACACCTGAGCTCCAGGGATTTTTTGGAGCATATAAAGAAGTGTGCACAAAACAAAGACCATCTAGTGAGCACTGCTTCTGTGGGCAAAAACACTGTACTGTATTAATGAGAGGAGGAGATGGAAAAACAGGTTCAGGCTGACAGAAAAGTAATAGTATCTCTATCTCAAATAACCATACGTTACAAAATCAACATGCAGAAGAGCATCTCTGAATACTGAACCTTGCAGTAGATGAGTTACAGCAATAGAAATTCACAATTACGCAAACAGCATCAGGAAAGTAGAAATCTGTTGCCTGGTCTGTACATGATAGGGTCAGAATTTTGAATTATTGCAAACCTTGTTGATTCATTTAAGACCACAGTCTCTTTTGAAAACCTATTTTTGTTAGAAGTTTCCCCCAATAATAAACTGATCACAGTGTGTCCCACTGGTGGGACTCCCTAGCGATCATCTGTAATCTGAGGGGAACCTGTCAGGAAGGGTTCAATTTCCCTGCAGTGCCTCCTCAGTGGAACTGAAGCATTACACAGAACCCATTGAAACCAATGGACTATAATTATAATCCATTGATGTCCTCCAGAGCGAAAGACAGAGCTTCCAAAAATATTGTATCTATCTATCGATCTATCATCTATCTATCTATCTATCTATCTATCTATCTATCTATCTATCTATCTATCTATCTATCTATCTATCTTTTTTACAATTCCATTAGACACAATTTTTCTAGCGTTTTAAGAAGCTTGAAATGTATTGGAAACACTCTTTTCTAAATGCAAATCAAGCATGAAATAACAAAGAATGCTTTACTGTGCTCTATGGCAGACAAGGTGTGATCTTCTTTAATCTAAGACTTTGACATATCTTGTCACCACTCATTTATTTGCAAGTTATTCAAATCACTTTCAATTATACTGTCACATAACTTGAATTCAATAGCTAGACACCGCAGATAGAGTGTCATTAGCGCTATTATATCTGGTGTTTTTGACAAGGTACTGATTAGTTATTCACTTCATAAACAAAAGAAAGGTTCTCTTTTTTTGCCTGGAGCTTGACAGCCCTACTGGGAAACAAAAGTTGAAATCATTTGTCTGCTATTGTATTTGGAGTCTCCAACTGTGCAATTGCAGAGAAATGTAACTGTAAAATGTCGGTTATGGCCATTTAGCAGTTAATGAGTCTCTCAATACACAGAAGATGCATCTAAGCTTCCTCTGTGCAGTATAACTGGCATAAGACTGTAGCTATTCATGCAATCTGCTGGATAAGCAGCCTTTTGAGAAATGACAGCCTTGGATGGTAGAAATTATGCTTGAGGCAGGATTTTTTGTGTTTGTCACAAAGCAAAACACTATACTTATGAATTGTATTGATATCATGAAAAGCTACAGTCTTTCAGTGTCTTTAAAAGTCTGTCTCTTCCATTATAGCATATCACTAAATAACAGACAGTACCCTTGCCGTTGACATCCCTCATCTATTACAGGTTGTTGAGAAGCGCTGACAGCTGTACTCATGAGGTCAACTATGGCTTGATTTAATGCCACAGTCCTCTGATAATATTGATAATCATGACACCCTGTGAAGGACAGTATCTGCATTTTTAGTCGACCCAGTAAATTGGAGACAGAAAGCAGTTAACATGCTTATAATTGATAATGTCATTAAGTAAAAAGAACTTAACTATGGCAATATAATTACTGACAGGAAACAGAGCATATAAACCAGAAGAAAATGCCATTGGAACTTAAAAGATTGATAGCGTAGGAAACTCAAAGGTTATATACCAGTGATGTGCACCCATAATGAAAATGGCGTTTTCTTCTTTATGTTCTAAGGTATTTGTCCTTAGAATATTTGATTTTTAAGAATTCTCATCAGTCACATCTATTGTTGCTGAAAATGTCTACAACTTTTGATGGCAGGATATTGTATTGGGACTGTAAGGCTATCTCTTACTGACTGCGGTGTCAATGCTTCTAGGAACATGTGCAAAAACAAGTTTAAAGAGAACCTTTCACCTGCCCATACATGAGCAGCTGAGTGCAGCATGTAATAGGCAGGGCTGCACAAACCCTGGGGCACTTTTAAAAAAATGTTCCTATCCTTCTCCGTTATTTAAATATCGGTGCCGTTATATTTGGCGCCCGATATTTATTTAAATAACCCCCTGAACTGTCAATGAGGAGTGTAATTGGCAAGGGGGCGTGTAACATCGCTGTGACACTGTCCAATCAACTACGGACAGTGTCACAGCAAAAGCTGTAGAGAGGAGAGCGCATGCGCGCACTAGTGCAGCTCGGAGCTGTGCTTGCATGCGCGAGCACACGCTCTCACTCTTCAGCTCTCGGCAGACAAGGCTGGACGACAAGACTGTATGATCTCTCGAAAGAGATCACACAGTCTTGTCCTTGTCTACCGAGAGCTGAAGAGTGAGAGCGTGCGCGCACGCCCGTATGCATGCGCGCACAGCACCTACCCATGGCACAGTAGAAGAAGAATTCACATGATCTTGCTCTTCTCTCTCCAGCTCTTGCTGTATCCATAGCTGATTAGACACTGTCATAGTCATGTTACATGCCCCCTTGCCAATTACATGCCCAATTGACAGTTGAGGGTGTTATTTAAATATCGGGAGCCAAATATAACGGCACCGATATTTAAATAACGGAGAAAGATAGGAATTTTTTTATATAGCAAGACAGGGTTTGTACAGCCCTGCCTATTACATGCTGCACTCAGCTGCACATGTATGGGCAGGTGAAAGGTTCTCTTTAAGAGACAAGATATTTACTTGAGTTCCATAGTGTGAATCAAACAAATATAATCATGTTCCTGCATTAGCAGGAAACAAAAGCTGAATTTGAATTTGGTCTACATCCAATGGCAGACATACTACAGAGGCAGACCATGCAGTTTATATGGGAGAAGGAGGTTCAGTTTAGGCTATGTTTATTTCCTTGTCCAATGGTCTGTATGAAGAAATGGCCACACAGTAGGTCTGGGGTCAGCAACATTCAGCACTCCACCAGTTAAAAAACTACAATGCCAATCATGTCCTGAGAGTCTTTGGCTAGAATAATACAGCCTTTGGATGTCAATGCATGCTGGGAGATGTAGTTTCACAACAGCTGGAGTGCTGAAGGTGGCTGACCCCTGCAATAGGTTAATAGCCCCAATTTCTCCTACCAGCTAGGTTAGGGGCAACATTTTGATTTTGCTATGGGGTCTTTCTGCTCCATGTACGTGTCACGGTTAGGGGGTATGTGGACCCACTAGGCCGCACCGCCGTAGCAGTGAGGCAGCTGGCCAAACAACAGGGTACCCCAGAAATACAAAGTCCCGCACAAGGGTACCTGGATAGTCCAGACAGTGGCCGCAGCTCTGGCACAGATGGAGGTGGGTGCAGCAGGTAACGCCAGACGTGGCGGATGACAGCATGTGCCGCAGGTTGCGCCAGGCGAATTCTTCAGGTCGTGGCAGAAGACACTGGACGTGGCAGAAGACACTGGACATAACAGAAGACACTGGACGTGGCAGAAGACACTGGGTGTGGCAGAAGACACTGGACATGACAAACGACAGCAGGTGCAGTAGACATGACTCCAACACCAGTAGGCGCAGGAACAAGAACACAGCATGGGATACAGGAACAGGTAACAGGGCACGGGTAACAACTGCAACGGGAAACACTAAGGGACCATTTGCAAGACATACTAGGGATAACTAACAACGCTCAGGCAAGGCTTAGACGGGCTGGGTCCCACATAGTCCAGAAAATCATGTGTGCTGATGTTGATGATTTCCTACATGTGCGCGCGCTGGTCCATTAAGAGCGGGCACGAGCGTGGGCGCGCACCCTACGGGACACAGCAGACCGTGCGGAAGTGAGCGCTGGCGTCTCCTGGGAAGGAGATGGGGACCAGCGCTCACAGATCCATGGCTGCGGGCATCAGGAGGTGAGTGGTCATCTTCTTTGACTTTGAAAGGAAGATTGCACTAATGTGACTGTTTTCAGTTCCCCAAAATATTAAATGCCAGTGAACAGGTGTTTGCCGTTTTTAAAATATTTTAAAAAAATATATATATATTGCTGTGATTATCATAATTATACCAGTTTCAAAATATTATTGTTGGAAAACCTGCAACATATACCTATCTACAAATGTTAGTTACTTAACACACAAAGTTATTATTCATAATCTTTAAACAACTCTTCAGAAGTACACCGCGTTCCAAATTATTATGCAAATGTTATTTTTCATTTATTTTCCTAAATAGTCGATGCTAATGACAGTCAGTATAATCTTCAAGCCATCAACCGTTGGAGTATAATGCAAATTTTATTGAACAAATCTCCTAATGATAACAGATTTTTTTTAGAAGTAAAAAACTCAAAATGCACTGTTTCACATTATTATGCACAACAGAGATCAAAACATTTTAAAGGTTGTAAAGAGAAGTAAAATGGTAATTTGTTGAATTTGCAGCATCAGGAGGTCATATTTAGAGAAATCAAAAGCTCTTTCAATCAAAAAAAACTTAGCAGGCCAAGTTACATGTTAACATAGGACCCCTTCTTTGATATCACCTTCACAATTCTTGCATCCATTGAATTTGTGAGTATTTGGACAGTTTCTGCTTGAATATCTTTGCAGGATGTCAGAATAGCCTCCCAGAGCTTCTGTTTTGATGTGAACTGCCTCCCACCCTCATAGATATTTTGCTTGAGGATGCTCCAAAGGTTCTCAATAGGGTTGAGATCAGGGGAAAATGTGGGCCACTCCATGAGTTTCTCTCCTTTTATGCCCATAGTAGCCAATGACACAGAGGTATTCTTTGCAGCATGAGATGGTGCATTGTCATGCATGAAGATAATTTTGCTACCGAAGGCACGGTTCTTCTTTTTGTACCACGGAAGAAAGTGGTCAGTCATAAACTCTATGTACTTTGCAGAGGTCATTTTCACACCATCAGGGACCCTAAAGGTGTCTACCAGCTCTCTCCCCATGATTCCAGCCCAAAACATGACTCCGCCGCCTCCTTGCTAACGTTGCAGCCTTGTTGGGACATGGTGGCCATTCACCAACCATCCACTACTCCATCCATCTGGACCATCCAGGGTTGCACAGCACTCATTAGTAAACAACACGGTTTGAAAATTAGTCTTCATGTATTTCTGAGCCCACTGCAACTGTTTCTGCTTGTGAGCATTGTTTAGGGGTGGCCGAATAATAGCTTTATGCACACTTGAAAACCTCTGGAGGATCCTACATCTTGAGGTTTGCGGGACTCCAGAGGCACCAGCGGCTTCAAATACCTGTTTGCTGCTTTACAATGGCATTTTAGCAGCTGCTCTCCTAATCCTATTAATTTGTCTGGCAGAAACCTTCCTCATTATGCCTTTATCTGATTGAACCCATCTGTGCTCTGAATCAGCCACAAATCTTTTCACAGTACGATCATCACGCTTAAGTTTTCTTGAAATATCCAATGTTTTCATACCTTGTCCAAGGTATTGCACTATTTCACGCTTTTCGGCAGCAGAGAGATCCTTTTTCTTTCCCATATTGCTTGAAACCTGTGGCCTGCTTAATAATGTGGAACGTCCTTCTTAAGTAGTTTTCCTTTGATTGGGCACACCTGACAAACTAATTATCACAGGTATCTGAGATTGATTACAATGATCCAAAGAGCCCTAAGGCACAATACCATCCATGAGTGTAATTGAAAAACTAATAATTTAATGTTTATGACACTTAAATCCAATGTGCATAATAATTTGGAACACGGTGTATTTTTTGTACAGAAACTAGTGAATTCGGAGAGTAGTGTTCATGTTTTTCTAACCTTCTTTCCATCTGAAGTATGTTATTTATGTTCTTGTTGGCATGGAAGGTTGATCAGCTTAGTAGTACCCTTGAGAAAGCATAGTTACATAGTTTATAAGGTTGAAAAAAGACAAAGGTCCATCAAGTCCAACCTATAATCCTACCGTGTTAATCCAGAGGAAGGCAAAGCCACCATGAGGTTCATGCCAGTTGCCTCATTAGGGTCAGAATTCCTCCCTGACTCCAAATATGTCAATCAGAATAAATCCCTGGATCAACGTCCCATCTCCAGAATCTAGGACTCATAACCTGTAATATTATATTTTTGAATATAGGCATCAAGGCCCTTCTTGAACTTGTTCAAAGAATCAACCATCACAACATCCTTAACAGGGAGGTCTGTAGACTCACTGCTCTCACAGTAAAGAATCCCCATCTGTAATGGTGGTGAAACTTTTTTTTCTCTAAACGTAGAGGAATGTTCCCTTGTCCTTGTTACAGGCCTAGGTGTAAAAAGATCATTAGAAAGATCTCTGTACTGTCCAGTTATATATTTGTACATTGCATTTAGATTGTCCCTAAGCCACGTTTTTCCTAAACCCAATAGCCCCAAGTTTCATAACCTTTCTTGGTACTGCAATCCGCCCATTCCCTTAATCACCTTGGTTGCCCTTCTTTGCACCTGTTCTAGTTCAACCATGTCCTTCTTATACACAGGTGCCAAAAATTGTACACAATATTCCATATGTGGTCTGACTAGTGATATGTATAGAGGCAAAACTATGTTCTTGTCACGAGCATCTATGCCTCTTATGATGCATCCCATTATTTTATTTGCCTTGGCATCAGCTGTCTGGCACTGGTCGCTAAAGGTAAATGTACTGTCCACCAATATCCCCAAATCTTTTTCAGTGTTAGTTTTACCCAGTGGTTTACCATTTAATGCATAATTATAAAATCTGTTTCCTCTGCCCAAGTGCATAACCTTACATTTATTCACATTAAACTTAATTTGCCATTTCTCTGCCCAAACCTCCAGATTCCCCAAATCCCTCTGCTTCCATGTCTTTTTATTGAGATGAAGATTTTGAAGGCTTTACCATTTCACAAAGCTGCTCAGACTGCATTCTAGCAACATTTTCAGATTCCCTAGAGGCAATCACTGAATAAATACACTGAAGATGGAGATAAGAAGTGAATTGATGCAAAAATAAAGCAACAAGTCTAGTGTTGATAAGTTCACATATGAGCAAAGACAATATCCTATATGTGTGATATAAACTCATAAGGCTATGTTCACATCTGCATTGTGCAGTTCCGTTGTTCTGCTCCATCGGAGGAGCAGAACAAGGGAATAATGGAACCAACGGTTGCCAACGGAACCCATTGACTTTAATGAGTGCCGTCGGGGTGTCCGTGATTTAACCAGACACAATAACGCAGCATAATACTACAATAATAACCGAGTTTACAAGGCAACTAAAAGTGGACATGTACAGGTTCTGTAGAGAAGGAACATAGGCCCTCATAATTATTTATCCTGGTGAGCAAAGGAACTTTAGGCAGACACTGACTGCAATTAAAATTTCAATGACGTTTCTCTGTATCTCGGCTACATCAGTAAAAAATCTAGTTACTGGATTATTAAATTTACAGATTATTGGACATAAATTTGAAAACAAAATGTAAATATAATTGTCTTCCAGGAACATAAATTATTGGTAATGAGTGTATGGACTAAATTAAAATATTGCCAACATGTTGCTAGCATTTTTTATCTGATTGTCTACTTTCATTCAATTGGCAATTGTTTTTTATTGAAATTTTAAGAGAAAACATATAAACATTATTTAGAATACGAAGCAGGAGAGAAAACAATACAGTTGCATTGATACCTCTGGAAAAAAAGATTAAGACGGTAACAGTATTTAATACCATAGATGATTACGTGTAGATAAGTATTGGATTGGGAAAGAGGAGTTCATATAGGCGGATGTTGATTTCCACCTTCTAGTTATTGGCTAAGAGCATGACAAAGCACAGTTTAACCTTGTGTTTTAAATAGTTTTATTTTTAATAGAAGAGCCGGTTCAGGTTTCAGGGAGGTGGACGTAGGGAATATGTTAGACATTAATCCAGATACTGACACCCAGAAGAGATTATGGAACATTTTCACGATATGTGGAACAGTGTTCCTACGTCACTGTAACCCCTCCAGCAGATAGGGGAGGAGTTGGAGTATATTTGTGACATTTTCAGTGGGGTATAATACCCCTTAACAGAAATTTCTGGTATTGTTCCCAGTGAGAAGCACATAATGGGAACATAATTCAGAACTGTCCTGATAATGAATACACATGATCATCCAGCCTGGACATCATGTGTATTCAGAATCCTGACACTTCTGAATCTTTTCTGTGAGATTTCCAGCAAGTGAAACAAAATCTTGTTTACCTCCGTAATCTCGCGAGATTTCGTTTCCCTTGCTAGAAATCTCAAAGAAAAGAGTCAGAAGTGTCAGGATTCTGAATACACATGATGTCCAGGCTGGATGATCATGTGTATTCATTATCAGGACACTTGATTAACGTTAATCTCTGTTTATGTGGCTGCACATCGCTGCTGTGTAAATAAATGTAGAGGAGTGTATGATGCTGACTGGTCACTGATTGGTAAGCGTCATACACGTAAACACGCCCAGTTAAAAACACAATACACGCCCAGTTGGATATAACGAAAAAAAAATGCCCAATTGTCCATTTCAAACCTCATTTGCATATATATAAAATAGCTCATAACTTGGCCAAAAATGAACGTTTTAAAAAAAACAAAAACGTTACTGTTATCTACATTGCAGCGCCGATCACATACAATAGCAGATAGGGATTTGAGAATTTGGTGACAGAGCCTCTTTAAGTCCTTTTCCTAATTCAGAAAATTGGCAGTTTTCTTTAAGGTACTGTCCCTGGACATGCAAGTGTTCAGAGACTCAATGTCTTTTGTATGAATGGTTGGAGAACATTCTAGGTTGCCAGATAGAGGATAGGAGATAGGCTTGTGTGGGTTTGAGGCTGTAAGGTAAGAAAATGTTTAATATGTAAGAGCTTATACAGATCCTTCTCTGGAACATGGAACTTTGTTTTAAGTTGCGAGAAAGTCAATAGGGTGTTGTTGAGGAATAGGTCAGAAATGCGTTTGATGCCTAGCTGTGCCCAAGTGTTTAGAGAAAAGATGTGAATATAGATAGATAGCGATTTTCAGTGGGATGTTTTACTTTGGGGTGGAGAAAATTGTGTCCTTAGATAAGCATCCAGTTCTTGAAGCTGATGGAGTGGCAACGACTGAGGGGGGGGGTGTAGTTCTTGGAACAGAGGAGGATGTTGTGGAGAGTAATAGTTCTTCTAGATATATCAATTGTTTGTCGAAGTTAGGATGTGAGCAAAATTTTATTTGATCCAAAATAAAGGCTGTATGGTAGTGGTGTAGATTTGGGATGCTCATTCCACCATGTATCATTGTTTTTTTCATGATGGAGAATAAACTCAAGGTTTGGATATCTGCCATATGAATGAGTTCATCTGTTTGTGAAAGCATGTGCATATAGAGTTGGGAATTGGAATAGTTAGGGTTCTCCAAAAATATAATATGCAAAGGAGAATGAGTATCTTGTAGAGCACGATTCTACCCACCCAGCTTAATTCAAAATGAGCAACCATGTCAAGTAGCATTTGTATAGCGGATAGTAAGTAGGGATGGTTGGATTCTATCAATGTCTTTGTATTTGTGGTAAGTTTGAATCCCAGGTATGGGAGAGTTCCATTGGAAGAGAAATTTAGAGATAAGGACATTTTTGAAAGGAGGGTTAATGTTTTTACCGAGCATTTGCGATTCTAAAGCGTTTACCTCATAATGTGAAATTTTGCAAAATTTATTTTGGGTGTATTGGAAGAGAGGATTAAGTGTTAATGAAAAAAATAATTATGTCAGTGTTTGAGGTACGAATTTAGGAGGGAAATGGGGCGGAATTTTCTGGAGTTTTAGGTTTATTTCCAGGTTTTGAGAGTGTGATTATAATGACTTTAACCCTTTCAAGACCGAGCTCATTTTGACCTTCATGACCAGCCCCATTTTCTCAAATCTGACATGTGTCTCTTTATGTGGTAATAACTCCGGAATGCTTTTGCCTATCCAAGCGATTCTGAGATTGTTTTCTCGTGACATATTGTACTTTATGTTAGTGGAAAAATTTGGTCAATAAATTCATTGTATATTTGTGAAAAACACCAAAATTGAGAGAAAATTTGCAAAAATTATGATTTTTCTCATTTTAAATGTATCTGCTTGTAAAACAGATAGTAATACCACACAAAATAGTTACTATTTTATATATTCCATATGTCTACTTTATATTTGCATAGTTTTTTGAACATTATTTTATTTTTCTAGGACGTTACAACGTTTAGAACTTTAGCAGCAATTTCTCACATTTTCAAGAAAATTTCAAAAGGCCATTTTTACAGGGAACAGTTCAGTTCTGAAGTGGCTTTGAGGGCCTTATGTACTAGATAGACCCCATAAATCACCCCATATTAAAAACTGCACCCCTCAAAGTATTCAAAATAGCATTCAGAAAGTTTCTTAACCCATTAGGCGCTTCATTTTTTTTGCTGAAATTAATTTGTAATAAAAAAAATTCTGTAACACAGAAGGTTTTACCAGAGAAACACAACTCAATATTTATTGCCCAGATTCTGCAGTTTTTAGAAATATCCCACATGTGGCTCTAGTGTGATAATGGACTAAAATACCGGCCTCAGAAGCAAAGGAGCACCTAGTGGATTTTGGGGCATCCTTTTTTTAGAATATATTTTAGGCACCATGTCAGGTTTGAAGAGGTCTTGTGGTGCCAAAACAGTGGAAATCCCCCAAAAGTGAGACGGTTTTGGAAACTGCACCCCTCAAGGAATTTATCTAGGGGTATAGTTAGCATCTTGACCCCACAGGTATTTTGCTATATTTATTGGAGTTTGTCTGTGAAAGTGAAAATCTACTTTTTTTCTGAAAAAATATAAAAAAAAATTATATTTGCAAGGAATAAAGATTAAAAAGCACCCCAGAACTTGTAAAGCTACTTCTCCCGATTACACCAATACCCCATATGTGGTACTAAACTGCTGTTTGGACCAACGGCAGAGCTCAGAAGTGAAGGAGCGCCATTTGGATTTTGAAGCGCAGATTTTGCTGGATTGGTTTTCAGTTCCATGTCGCGTTTGCAACGCCCTGGAGTAAGCAAAACCGTGGAATCCCCCCAAAACTGACCCCATTTTGAAGACTACACCCCTCAAGGAATTGTTCTAGGGGTATAGTTAGCATTTTGACCCCACAGTTTTTTTTGCTGAATTTAGTGGAATTAGGCCGTGAAAATGAAAATCTACTTTTTTCTGAAAAAACATAGAAATGTTTAATTTTTACAATGAATAAAGGAGAAAAATGACCCCAAAATTTGTAAAGCAATTTGTCCTGATTACAGCAATATGCCATATGTGGTAATAAACTGCTGTTTGGACTCAGGAGGGAAGGAACAATATTTGGCTTTTGGAGCTCAAATTTAGCTGGAATGGTTTTCGGGTGTCATGTCGCATATGCAAAGCCCCTGAGGTACCAAAACAGTGGAAACCTCCCAAAAGTCCCTTTAGGGGACTGGAAGGAGCGATCATTAGGTTGCTGGTACAATACACTGCAATACTAATGTATTGCAGTATAATGTCATTTTACAGGCTCCTGTAACAGCGCGATCACTGTTCCTGTCCGTTAGTCCCGGGTGTCAGCTGTAATACACAGCGGACACCTGCAGAATATGGAGCGTGCACAGCGCATGAGCCCGCTCCATAAATAACCCCTCGCACCACGACATGCTATTAAGTCGTGGTGCGCCAAGGCGTTAATGCGCAGCGGATGGTGCAAAGTGAAAATTAAAATTTTACACTGATGTGCCATTTTAATGCACAATATATTGTGCCCAGTTTGTGCCACTGAAGACGAATACCTCATACAATGTTGAGCGGGTTCTCCCAGATATAAAATGTCATATATGTGGACGTAAGCTGGTGTTTGGGCACGCTGTGGGGCTCAGAAGGGAGGGAACGCCATTTGGCTTTTGGAGCACAGATTTTGCTTGGTAACTGTTCTGTTTGGGGTTTTGCTGGTGTTTCAGTTTATAATGTGGGGGCATATGTAATCTGTGCGGAGTACATCAGGGCATAATAAGAGGGTATAATAATGGTGTAAATAAATAATAATCCGCAGATATGTGGCCAGTGTCGCACTGATAAATGGTGCAAAATCTTATCCGCTTTTGGAACACTCTGCACATTTTGCATCGCCATATTCTGAGAGCCAGAACTTTTTTATTTTTTCTCCAACGGAGCTGCGTGAGGGCTTATTTGTTGCGGGACAATCTGTACTTTTCATTGGTACCATTTTGGGGTACATGTGATTTTTTTTAATCACTTTTTATTAGATTTTTTGGAAGCAAAGTGACAAAGAAACATAAATTCTGACAAAGTTTTTTGTATTTTTTTTTTATAGTATTCACCGTGCGGTATAAATGACATTTTACTTTATTCTGCGGGTCGGTACGATTACGGCGATACCATATGTATATAGGTTTTTTATGTTTTGTGGCGATTGCGCAATAAAATCACATTGATAAAATAATTTATTTTCTGTGTCCCAATATTCTGAGAGCCATAACGTTTTTATTTTTCCGTCAAAAAAGCGGTGTAAGGGCTTGTTTTTTGCGGGACGGGTTGTAGTTTTTATTGGTACATGCGACTTTTTGATCACTTTTTATTCTATATTTTGGGAGGGTTGATGACCAAAAAATAGTGATTATGACTGTTTTTTAATTATTTGTTTTGCGGTGTTCACCGTGCGGGAAAAATAATATTACAGTTTTATAGTTGGGGTCGTTACGAATGCGGTGATAGCAAATATGTGTACTTTTTTTAACATTTTCATTTTTTTCCTATAATAAAAGACTTATTATAGGAAAAAAAGCATTCTTTTTTTTTGTAACTTTTATAACTTGTTTTTACACTTTTATAAAACTTTTTTATTACTTTATTTTGTACTTTTTACTTGTTTTACTTGAAGACTGGCAGCACTGATCGCTGCTATAATACATTACACTACCTAGGTAGTGTAACGTATTATAAACTGTCAGTGTGACACTGAGAGTCACACTGACAGGAAGCTTATGAGAACCAGCATCCGGCTGGTTCTCATAGGCTGCTGTGCATGGCAGACCCGGGGGCCGTTATATGGCCCCCGGTTCTGCCTTGTAACCGACTGCAGCACCAGCAATCGGTCCCCGGGAAAGTTTGTTGTAGCAACAAACTTTCCAGTTTGTTATAGCAACAAACTTTCCAGTTTGTTATAGCAACAAACTTTCCAGTTCGTTGCTACAACACACTTTCCCTGCGATCACATGACCGGGACCTGAACTAATCAGATCCCGATCATATCCCCGGGACCAGAGGCAGGTGATAACAGCGCGATCCGGGTGTCAGCGCTACTCTGAGACACCCGGATCGCGCTTTTAACACCCACCGTGAATTCACGTCGGCACTGCACAGAGGCCAGCAAATGCCGACGTGAATATACAGTGGGCGGTCGGGAAGCGGTTAAGGAATTATTTTGGGGAAATTGCATTCCTTTATGGCTAGATTGAAAAAATCTCATATGTGAGGAAGATGTTGGTGGATTGTTTTGAAAAATGTATTAGATAAGCCATGTGGGGCCAGAGATTTGTCTAACTTATAGTAATGGCTAACTCAAGAAATCTCTAATTTAGTGAAAGGGGTATTTAATTAATCTATTTGATCTACGGAGATGAAAGAGACATGATTTGATTGGAGAAAATAAATGATTTTGGAAGGAGTCGGCTGAGGGGTATTAAGATCAAATTATAGATGGTAGAGGTCACAATAGTAGTTTCTAAATTTATCAGTAATAGTTTGAGGATTTAGGATTTTGGCAACCCTTGCTTTTATTTGTGCAGCTTTGACTCCATTGTCCATCAGTTTGCTGGGTTTAGTAGGGAAAGGCAGATATCTATTAGAGAGGATGAAGGTAGGGATTTGGGTTGGCATGGTTTGGGGTTCTAGATTGAAAATCTTCTCTTAGAGAGTCAGGGTTTCCTTATGGCATGGTTTTCTTAATCTGGCTGTTGTTGGATAAGTAGGCTTCACATGTAGACTGTGTTGGCGTCCCATAAGGAAAAATAGTCGTGAGAATTAGGTTTGTTGATTGAGAGAGTGGCTTGGATTGATTTTATTGTCATTATATACAATATGTATTATTGTACCAAATATGAGTGTTATGTGGGAGTGACGAAGTATGTAAGGTTAATGATATTGTGGCACGATCTGACCATGTTATCAGGCCAATATCACAATTAAAAATGTCTTGAAGGAGCCATTTACATGTGATGAACAATTCTCATGTAGGTGTTTTGAATAGAAAGTAAAGCATTGGTAGCATGAAAACTTCCTGACATCATGCAGGTCTTTCTGGAACCAGCAACCTAATTTATGAAAAGGTCCACTGCCCTTAGAAGAGGTTACCATGAAGTGTCGTGTATTATGTTAAAGTCTCTAAGGAGAATGTGTTTCCCTTGTATTTTTTTATGTTTATAGTTTTTTCTTCACAGCTAAAAAATGCAAACTTGGGAAAAGTTGGGAGCATAAACACTGACAATAATGTACACAGAGTTATTGATGGTGCATATTAGGACAACTAACCTTCCCCTCTTATCAGAAATCACATGAAGCTTTTTATAGTTAACAGAATTATTTACGTCTATAAGTATAACGGCTTTCTTCAAGGCGAAATTGGAGCAAAAAATATGTTGATTGTCTATATTTGAGAATTATTAGGGGGAAGATTTTTTAAAATGGCATTCCTAAACAAACAAGAAAAAAACATTTTTTGTCTCCTTCCAAAGGAGAGATCATCTTTTGTAGAGGCTGTTGAGTCCCTTCACATTCATGGACAACATTTTTAAAAACATGGACGCAAGTGGGGGAGATGCTATGAGGGGATCCAAGACTTTTTTTTAGCAGTGGGTCATATACAGTGAAGGAAATAAGTATTTGATCCCTTGGTGATTTTTTAAGTTTGCCCACTGTCAAAGACATGAACAGTCTAGAATTTTTAGGCTAGGTTAATTTTACCAGTGAGAGATAGATTATATTTAAAAAAAAAACAGAAAATCACATAGTCAAAATTATATATATTTATTTGCATTGTGCACAGAGAAATAAGTATTTGATCCCCTACCAACCATTAAGAGTTCAGCCTCCTCCAGACCAGTTACACGCTCCAAATCAACTTGGTGCCTGCATTAAAGACAGCTGTCTTAAATGGTCACCTGTATAAAAGATTCCTGTCCACAGACTCAATTAATCAGTCTGACTCTAACCTCTACAACATGGGGAAGACCAAAGAGCTTTCTAAGGATGTCAGGGACAAGATCATAGACCTGCACAAGGCTGGAATGGGCTACAAAACCATAAGTAAGACGCTGGGTGAGAAGGAGACAACTGTTGGTGCAATACTAAGAAAATGGAAGACATACAAAATGACTGTCAATCGAGATCGATCTAGGGCTCCATGCAAAATCTCACCTCGTGGGTTATCCTTGATCCTGAGGAAGGTGAGAGCTCAGCCGAAAACTACACGGGGGTAACTTGTTAATGATCTCAAGGCAACTGGGACCACAGTCACTAAGAAAACCATTGGTAACACATTACGCCGTAATGGATTAAAATCCTGCAGTGCCCGCAAGGTCCCCCTGCTCAAGAAGGCACATGTACAGGCCCGTCTGAAGTTTGCAAATGAACATCTGGATGATTCTGAGAGTGATTGGGAGAAGGTGCTGTGGTCAGATGAGACTAAAATTGAGCTCTTTGGCATTAACTCAACTAGCCGTGTTTGGAGGAAGAGAAATGCTGCCTATGACCCAAAGAACACCGTCCCCACTGTCAAGCATGGAGGTGGAAACATTATGTTTTTGGGGTGTTTCTCTGCTAAGGGCACAGGACTACTTCACCGCATCAATGGGAGAATGGATGGAGCCATGTACCATCAAATCCTGAGTGACAACTTCCTTCCCTACACCAGGACATTAAAAATGGGTCGTGGCTGGGTCTTCCAGCACGACAATGACCCAAAACATACAGCCAAGGCAACAAAGGAGTGTCTCAAAAAGAAGCAGATTAAGGTCATTGAGTGGCCTAGCCAGTCTCCAGACCTTAATCCCATCGAAAACCTTTGGAGGGAGCTGAAGATCCGAGTTGCTAAGCGACAGCCTCGAAATCTTAATGATTTACAGATGATCTGCAAAGAGGAGTGGGCCAAAATTCCATCTAAAATGTGTGCAAACCTCATCATCAACTACAAAAAAACGTCTGACTGCTGTGCTTGCCAACAAGGGTTTTGCCACCAAGTATTAAGTCTTGTTTGCCAAAGGGATCAAATACTTATTTCTCTGTGCAAAATGCAAATAAATATACACTACCGTTCAAAAGTTTAGGGTCACTTAGAAATTTCCTTATTTTTTAAAGAAAAGCACAGATTTTTCAATGAAGATAACATTAAATTAATCAGAAATACACTCTATACATTGTTAATGTGCTAAATGACTATTCTAGCTGCAAACGTCTGGTTTTTAATGCAATATCTACATAGGTGTATAGAGGCCCATTTCCAGCAACCATCACTCCAGTGTTCTAATGGTACATTGTGTTTGCTAACTGTGTTAGAAGGCTAATGGATGATTAGAAAACACTTGAAAACCCTTGTGCAATTATGTTAGCACCGCTGTAAACAGTTTTGCTGTTTAGAGGAGCTATAAATCTGACCTTCCTTTGAGCTAGTTGAGAATCTGGAGTATTACATTTGTGGGTCCGATTAAACTCTCAAAATGGCTAGAAAAAGAGAGCTTTCATGTGAAACTCGACAGTCTATTCTTGTTCTTAGAAATGGAGGCTATTCCATGCGAGAAATTGCCAAGAAACTGAAGATTTCCTACAACGGTGTGTACTACTCCCTTCAGAGGACAGCACACACAGGCTCTAACCAGAGTAGAAAGAGAAGTGGGAGGCCCCGCTGCACAACTGAGCAACAAGACAAGTACATTAGAGTCTCTAGTTTGAGAAATAGACGCCTCACCGGTCCTCAACTGGCAGCTTCATTAAATAGTACACGCAAAACGCCAGTGTCAACGTCTACAGTGAAGAGGCGACTCCGGGATGCTGGCCTTCAGGGCAGAGTGGCAAAGAAAAAGCCATATCTGAGACTGGCTAATAAAAGGAAAAGATTAATATGGGCAAAAGCACACAGACATTGGACAGAGGAAGATTGGAAAAAAGTGTTATGGACAGACGAATCGAAGTTTGAGGCGTTTGGATCACACAGAAGAACATTTGTGAGACGCAGAACAACTGAAAAGATGCTGGAAGAGTGCCTGACGCCATCTGCCAAGCATGGTGGAGGTAATGTGATGGTCTGGGGTTGCTTTGGTGCTGGTAAAGTGGGAGATTTGTACAAGGTAAAAGGGATTTTGAATAAGGAAGGCTATCACTCCATTTTGCAACGCCATGCCATACCCTTTGGACAGCGCTTGATTGGAGCCAATTTCATCCTACAACAGGACAATGACCCAAAGCACACCTCCAAATTATTCAAGAACTATTTAGGGAAGAAGCAGGCAGCTGGTATTCTATCTGTAATGGAGTGGCCAGCGCAGTCACCAGATCTCAACCCCATAGAGCTGTTGTGGGAGCAGCTTGACCGTATGGTACGCAAGAAGTGCCCATCAAGCCAATCCAACTTGTGGGAGGGCCTTCTGAAAGTATGGAATTAAATTTCTCCCGATTACCTCAGCAAATTAACAGCTAGAATGCCAAAGGTCTGCAATGCTGTAATTGCTGCAAATGGAGCATTATTTGACGGAAGCGAACTTTGAAGGAGAAAATGATTATTTCAAATAAAAATCATTATTTCTAACCTGGTCAATGTCTTGACTATATTTTCTAGTCATTTTGCAACTCATTTGATAAATAGAAGTGTGAGTTTTCATGGAAAACACAAAATTGTCTGGGTGACCCCAAACTTTTGAACGGTAGTGTATATATAATTTTGACAATGTGATTTTCTTTTTTTTTTTTTAATATAATCTATCTCTCACTGGTAAAATTAAACTAGCCTAAAAATTCTAGACTGTTCATGTCTTTGACAGTGGGCAAACTTACAAAATCAGCAAGGGATCAAATACTTATTTCCTTCACTGTAAGTGCTGAATAAGGACCCATTCACCTCACGTTATTGCCCTACATTTAAGGTGTACGTCGGGAAAGTTCCAAAATTGCACGATAAACGTGTTCATAGGGTTCCATTATCCTGACTGACATCAAAAGTCCTTTTGGTCTGTGTCTGGCTGGTATACGTCGGGATACCTTTTTTTTAAAGTATAGAATAGCATAGTAGACTGCGCTATTCCATCCTGAGGAATCCTACAAAAAAAAACTATACCATACGTATACCATACGCCTCGAGGAGCTCCCAACATCATTGTCCACTTATTAATAGTGACGTTAGGGGATTCACCAGGGAGTTGCCGTTACAGCGATGTCAGGAGTTTCCACAGCACTGGAGTCCACAGGTAGAGCATAGTAGATGATCTGCCCCGGTACTCTGGCCCTGGGAAAACTCCTGACTGCATTGTCCTTCCCTAGCGCTGGAGTCCCCAGGCAGAGCATCAGCTATCACTCTGCCCGGGGACTCCAGTACTGCTTCTAATGTCACTGTCCATATATGAGTCCCAGGCCAGGGCGTCGGCAATGTCGGAGTCCTCAGCCAAAGCGGTGGTGAAGAAGGTAGACTCCAATGATGAAGAAGGTCAAGTCCTTTGTCCACAGAGTTAACAACATGTGTGACTCTATTCTTCATAATGTTAATCTTTGTGAGGATGCCCCATTTATATGATATTGCCTATTGCTTGAGTGCTTAAGTCATTTGGGAGAGTTTCTTCCTGGTGGCAATGGTGGCGTGGGAGAGATATTTATGTAAGGTTCTGGTAATTTTTCAGATGTCCTTGAGGTAAGCATCAGTTGTTAATTTACTTGGAAGAAGTGGATGAACCCTATAGCATCTCGTGAAATAGAGTCTGGAAGGTGTTTTGGCTTTGGGAGCATCTGTGCCAGATTAAAAATGAAGTTGTTGGGTGTAAATTCTGAGGTGAAGCCCGTATTGGAGAAGTTAACATTGTTTCTGAGATTTCTATCCTCTATGCCAGCAATTTTCATCTTGGCTGCTTTAATGTCTTTCTCAAGGCTTGTGTGAGCATCCATGAAGTCATTAAGAGCAGTGGAAAATTCTTTCATTTTTCATTTAATATGGTCTAAGCGTATTCCAAAGTTGTCAATGACAGTTGCAGCACTAGTATTGGCCTGACTAATATATTTTTGTATAGACCTTTTCAAGGCTAGCATTGTTTATTTTAATAAAGATTCCGAGGCTGCCTGCCTTTTGGTTTCTATTGCTTTAAGGGAATCCTCTAATCGAGGAACAGATAATTGAGATTTGCTCTGTTCAGCATTAAAATCAAGTCTTGTGTCCCATTTAGATATCTACTTGGCATGGCTGAGAGATAGGGAGCAGGTTTGAGCTGCAGCAGGAAGAGAATTGTATCCTACCTCATGGTTTGTGATAGCTGAGGTGATTCACTCTGAGGCGGTCCTTGTTTTAGCTGGATGAAGCCGGGACCGTTAGGAGAGACACGTGTGCCATTATCGCTGTGGTGTTATTGAAAGAGGCTGAAAAGGGAGAATGAGCTTTTTCATTAGCTGAAGTGTCGGCCACTGCATCTCCTGCATTTCTGATGGTGCAGAAGAGTCTGGGGAAGATGGGGAGCCACCACCATTGCTTCTCTGGGACTGCACTGGAAAGAAGTCGGTCAACCACTTTGGAGCAACTTTTTACTACTATGTTATCTGCTCAGGCATTTTGGGATGAAGAGGTACTATTCTTCTGGTCGCTTTGCAGGGTGCCAGGACAGAGCAAGATCACTGAGCGGCCATTCCGCTCTGGGTCCAGACCATGACTCCTGATGGTATACTTTCAAGCTTTATGTTCCGGTGCTGAGATGCAAGAGAATTACATTGAGTGAATAATTAAGTCTCTTATTTAAGGAATTCTCTTGTGATAAAAATATGACTTAGGCTTCGTTCACATCTGCTTCAGTACTCCATTCATGGGTTCCGTCTGAGCTTTCCTTCAGGGGAACCCATGAACGGAATCCAAACTGAAACAAACGGAAACCATGGGTTTCCGTTTGCATCACCATTGATTTCAATGGTGACCAATCCAGTGCAAATGGTTTCCATTTGTCAACATTGTGTAACAGAATGAATTTTAACAGAATGAATAGCGCAGTCGATTACGGTGCTGATTCCGTCAAAACGACAGAACTCTTACACAACGGTGACAAACGGAACCATTTGCACCGAGTCCGTCACCATTGAAATCGATGGTGATGCAAACGGAAACCTATGGTTTCCGTTTGTTTCAGTTTGAATTTCGTTCATGGGTTCCCCTGACACAGATGTGAACAAAGCCTTAATGGCAGCAAAATCCAAAAATAATAATCTTTTAAATATACTTTACAATGATTCCCTCTTACTTCCATCCTGGGACTTTATTACGCTTGGTGCGTAGCTATATGACAGCATGTCACCCAAGACATGTTACCTGACTGTGGTGGCCAAGCGCCTGCCACAGTTGTAAAATAACTGCAGATGACACATCACTGCTGCATCCATTGATTGGCTGCTACTTGATGTGTCATCACATGGACGATACTTCATAATACAGAGCCACGCAATCAGCGGATTGCTTTGGAACGTAAAGAGGCACAGGAACGGGATGGAATGGCTGCAATAATTGAACTATAATTAATTTTTCTATTACCTATGATTAGTTGTATAACTTGTAATATGTTTTGATTCATATTTAAAATAAGCAATCTAGAGTCTATTACACATGATGTTCTGCTTCTCTAAATTAGGTACAGTATGTTTGTGAATTTCCATTGATTGACTCTAATTGAATGACTCTGAGGAAAGCGACGTTTCCAATTATTTCAAAAGCAAACAATCGTTTTAAAAAAATCATTAAACATAAGAGAAACCTTTATTCTGTTAGACACAAAATAAAAAAATATTTAACAGCACACTTGGTTGTACTGCCTCTCCTTTGTGTTAAGCATTTGTATGTAAATAACTTTGTGCGGTAAAATAGCCAGCAAAATAAAATATGATTCACAATGGAATGAAACTGTGTATAAGATTTCTGTAAGAATTACAAATCCAAGGGAAATGTATTTAGTGGTATAATACATCAATATGAACAAGCTCATTGACACTCCCATTCATTTCAGTGACATTTAATTGCAGCAAATGAAAGTGTATCATACAATGCTATCCAGGCTATCAATTGCTGATTATAATTATTATTTCTTATTTACACAATATTTTTTTTTTGTTATCCATATGCCCACTGGGAAATAAATGGAATAATACAATTCTTTAGTTAAATCAACAGAGATCTTTAGTTGTTGAAATTCTTTGTTAAAAATGCACATTGTGGCTAGAAAGGAAGCAAAAGTCAGCATAATGGATCTTGAATATACAGATAGATACAGAGCACAATTGTCTGAGAAGTATCTTGGAATGTGTTTGTGTCATCTGCTTAATAGAAATTAAATAATTATTTTGCTTGGTTTTAGATTTGCAACATTCAGAGAATCCTGTGCAAGTTGTAAGTCTCTCCTAATAGATCACAATATTGAGCAAGTATTGCTTACCATATTATGCCATATTATCTCAACATATCCTGTAATGTTTGGCGTGAGATGGCCAGCTTTGGAAAAAGCCATTTAAAAAGGTATATATTTTTTTAAAAATATATATATAAAAAAATGGATATAGGAAAGCGCTACACAAAGGAAGGATCGGCAGAGTAATAATAATAATTGGTGGATTTATTTAGCAAAGAAGGGCAACCTGTTTCAATACAGAACCTGTGTCTTCATCAGGCCGACAATACGTAAAAGCAAGGTAGAACAAACATCTTAAATACACATGTGGATAAGGGGGAGGAGATCAAAATAAAAAAACACCAAAGAACAGCAATCAATTGCACTGATCTCAACTGATGTAAATGACGTCATCGGGGATACAATCAAATTTAAAACAAAAGGGGAAAAACAGCAGTGGCAAAAGATATGTAAGCAATGATAATGATGATGATGGATCAACTTCAAAGCATAAATACATGCATACAATGTAACAAGTTCGATGAGATCTATGTCAAATACATAATTTTTCAGAGCGTAAGACAGAGATCGGCTAGCCAAACAAAAGAAAACCTTGCAGATGGAGCAGGGCCGCATCAGGAATTTCAGGGCCCCCTACAGCTAAATTTTCTGGGCCCCCCTACCGTGGCACCGCCTGTTAACGGTACTCCGTCCAGCACTATATCATGGTACCCAGGGCCGCCATCAGGGGGGGTATTAGGAGTACTGATGTGAGAGGCCCGGCCAAACCTAATTGAAAGGGGGGCCTGGCAAACTGCAGCGACTTGCCTTTGGTAGAAAAAAAATAGGCCCCTGCAATGGGGCCCGTTTTTTTCACCAAAAGAATGTCATGAGCTGCGGGCCCCCCATTCAATTAGGTTTGGCCGGGCCTCTCACATCAGTACCCCTAATACCCCCCCTGATGGCGGCCCTGGGTAGCATGGGGGTCATCATGGGGGCCGTCAAACACCGCCGACCGTGCGACCGATCGCGCACACCCGCAAACTCCCGCGCATGCGCACCCGTGACCGCCTGGAACCGCGACCGAATTTTGAGGCAGATTTTGACCTACCCACACTATCTTGCCGCGTTTTTTGCCCGCGGCGATTGAGGACAGCAGACAAAAAACGCAGGGAAAAATGCATTTTCTGCCTCCCATTGATTTCGATGGGAGGTCAGAGGCAGAACCGCGGCAAGAAAGGACGTGCTGCTTTTTCTTTTTTCCGCGACTGGCTCCCATTGATTTCAGATTAAATCAATGGGAGGCGGTTTTGGAAGTTTGTTGGTGCTGATTCTGACACAGTGTCCGAGTCAATATCAAGGCCCAAAAACTCTGTGAACTGGGCCTTATTGTTAGGGCTTATTCAGACGAACGTGTAATACGTCCGTGCAACGTGCATGATTCTCACGCGCCTCGCACGGACCTATGTTACTCTACGGGGCCGTGCAGACTGTCCGTGAGTTTCATGCAGCGTGTGTCCGCTGCGTAAAACTCACAACATGTCCGATATTTGTGCATTGTTCGAGCATCACGCACCCATTGAAGTCGATGGGTGCATGAAAATCACGCCCAGCACTTCCGCAGCAGTATAAACTATGAATGAAAACAGAAAAGCACCACGTGCTACAAAGATACAAACAGAGAGTCATAATGATGGCGGCTGTGCGAAAATCACGCAGCCACGCATCATATGCTGCTGCCACACGGAGCTGTTATGGACCATTTGCATACGCAAAACGCCACGTTTTTGCGCACGCAAAAAGCACACGCTCGTGTGAATTCGACCTTAGGGTAGGAACACACTAGGCATGAACACTGCGGATTTTATGCAACACATTTTATTGTGGAAAATCCGCAGCGTATCACAGTCGCAGCAGAGTGGATGAGATTTGAACAAATCTCATACACACGGTGCAAAAAAAATTGACTTGCAGTGTGGCTTTTTAAGCCGCAGCATGTAAATTTATTCTGTGGAATCGCTGCTCCTCTGTTGCGGAAATGCTGCAGTTCTGCCGCAAAAATCACAAATGAGAAAAAAAAAAAGGCACTTTTTTAAATTTATAAAAAAGTTTAGACTTGCCCCGGCCGTAGTCCTGGTGACGCGATCCTCCATTCTTAGCGCAGCTTGGCCTCCTGTCATGACATTTCATCCCATGTGACTGCTGCAGCGGTCACATGGTCTACAGCATCATCCCAGGAGGCGGGGCTACGTTCAGAAGATACACAGCTTATCCGCCCCGGTAGCCGCAGGGAATTCCGCCAGCAAAACCGCACCAAATAGTGGCGCAGGTTTCGTGAGGCATGTCCGCTGCGGGAATCCTGCAGGGAAAAAAAAGTTTAGACTTCCCCCGGCTGTAGTCCTGGTGACGCATCTCTCTCTTCTGAAAGTAGCCCCGCCTCCTGGGATGACGCTGTAGACCATGTGACCACTGCAGCAGTCACATGGGATGAAACGTCATGACAGAAGGCTGAGCTGCGCTAAGAATAGAGGATCGCGTCACCAGGACTACGGCCGGGGCAAGTCTCATTTGTGATTTTTGCGGCAGAACCGCAGCACTTCCGCAACAGAGGAGCAGCGATTCCACAGAATACATTGACATGCTGCGGCTTAAAAAGCCACACTGCAGGTAAATTTTTTTTTGCAGCGTGTGGATGAGATTTGTTCAAATCCCATCCACTCTGCTGCGACTGTAATACGCTGCGGATTCTCCACAATAAAATGTGTTGCATAAAATCAGCAGTGTTCATGCCTAGTGTGTTCCTACCCTAAGGCTGGATTTACACAAGCGTGTGCTTTTTGTGCGCGCAAAAAACGTGGCGTTTTGCGCATGCAAAAGGTCCATAACAGCTCCGTGTGTCAGCAGCGTATGATGCGTGGCTGCGTGATTTTCGCGCAGCCGCCATCATTATGACACTCTGTTTGTATGTTTGTAGCACGTGGTGCTTTTCTGTTTTCATTCATAGTTTATACTGCTGCGGAAGTGCTCGGCGTGATTTTCATGCACCCATTGACTTCAATGGGTACGTGATGCGCGAACAATGCACAAATATCGGACATGTCGTGAGTTTCACTCAGCGGACACACGCTGCATGAAACTCACGGACAGTCTGCACGGCCCCATAGAGTAACATAGGTCCGTGCGAGGCGCGTGAAAATCACGCGCGCTGCACGGATGTATTACACTTTCGTCTGAATAAGCCCTAACAATAAGGCCCAGTTCACAGAGTTTTTGGGCCTTGATATTGACTCGGACACTGCGTCAGAATCAGCACCAAAAAACTTCCAAAACCGACTCCCATTGATTTAATCTGAAATCAATGGGAGCCAGTCGCGGAAAAAAGAAAAAGCAGCACGTCCTTTCTCGCCACGGTTCTGCCTCTGACCTCCCATCTAAATCAATGGGAGGCAGAAAATGCATTTTCCGCTGCGTTTTTTGTCTGCTGTCCTCAATCGCCGCGGGCAAAAAACGCAGCAAAAAAAATGCGGCAAGATAGTGTGGGCAGGTCAAAATCTGCCTCAAAATTCTTTAAGGAATTTTGAGGCAGATTTTTTTTCTGCCTGCAAAATACTCTTTGTGAACAGGGCCATACTTAAACAGCACTTTGAGACATTTTACTCACTGTGTCAGAAGAGCTGCTGGCTCCCACTCCAGTCCTCTTCAGGCGATGTCTTCCAGGCGATGTCTTCGGTCCAGACGTCCAGTCCTTCACCTCCAGCCAGGCTCCAAGTAAGTTCTGTCCATGTGTGTCTGTCCATGTTCTGTCGCATCTGGGAGCGCCCAGGCTGTCGCATCTGGGAGCGCCCGGGCTGTCGCGGGTTCGCGCGCGCGGTCTCCAGTGCGGGCGTTCGTGTGTGCGCGCTCGCGAGTGCGCACGCGCGGGAGTTTCCTTGTGTGCGCGATCGGTCGCGCGCGCGGTTCGACGGCCCCCATGACAAGAGGGGGGGCCCGCAGCTCAAGACATTCTGTGGTGAAAAAAACGGGCCCCATTGCAGGGGCCCATTTTTTTCTACCAAAGGCAAGTCTCGGCAGTTGCCGGGCCCCCCTTTCAATTAGGTTTGGCCGGGCCCCTCACACCAGTACCCCTAATACCCCGCTGATGGCGGCCCTGAGATGGAGTAAGGATAAGAAGTTTTTACCGGAATTCAGAAGAACCGGGCAAGGTGGGGACGTGGAACAGCCAGATGTAGCAGTACAAGGGAAAGTGCGAGCGACACAAGCAGACAGCCGCCGTCAGCGTAGTCAAGGAAACCAGAGGAACTACGGTGGCCATGGAGGTAAAAAAAGAAATAGCAAAAGAAAAATAGATCCGTCATACTACTGGAGGAGAAGGAGATGCGTATGTAGGGAGCGTGTAAACTCTGAGTAGAGCAAGATGAAAAAGATTTATTAAAGCTTGGGAATGTTGTTTGTCTGTAACCTGGTAAGGGGTGATTGGGGAAAAAAAGGGTTTTTGTAGGGGAATATATGTATATATAAAATTTATAGATATTTGTCATAAAGGAAAGTGATAATAAGTGTAAATATGCACATATATCAGATACCAGAAAACATCACCTGTTGGTATGTCAACCAGGGGGCTAAACAGGCCAAAGAGCAGAGGGGTAGGGGGTAAAAAGAAAAATAACTATTAGGATTGTCAGGGATCATTACCATGTATATTGTTTGAAAAATATTATCCTCACACATATGTATATACATTTCAGTTCTTTGTGTAATATACTGATATATATATAACAAGTTCTTTGTTCATGTCGGACACACCTATGGAAGACACCGCCCCCTGGAATGCATGAAGAGTGTACAGAAGAATTTGCAGCTGAGATGTGTGGGGGCTTGGGCACTCCCACATCCCTAGGGAGGGTTTTTTTCTGTGTGTTTCTTTGTTCTGAATAAAAGTTTCAGTCTTCCTCCTGGCTGACTGAGGGAAAAGATGTCTACCGACATTTGTCTGTGTGGTGTACTTCTTTCCAGGCATGCCTTCAGCTTTCAATTTACAGAGGTGGTTATTCGGTGTGAAATACGGACCTGACAGGATCAGTAATAAAGACATATATAAATGAAGATATGTTCAGAAAATTAGGAGGAATAGGATGCAGTAGAGCCATGATATTTCATTGAACTAAATTATATAATAAAATGCATTAGACCATATGGAAGGTATATTGGAAAAAATGGAGTTTCATAAAACTATAAAATACAGCAGAGTAAATAAGATTATAAAAGGATTGAGCACATAAATAACATGTATGGTAGAATTGTATTTCAAACAGGCATATAATAGATGTTTTTTATATGAATTTTTTTTTAGATGTACATTTAGTTTAATGTGGATTCAGACATATCATTAAGACCACTAGGTTTATTGAACTAATTTTGACATCACCAATTTCTACCGCAACCAGGCTGGATTTTATTGATGCAAGGATCCTTTCTAGAGATCTGCTCATCTCGGAATTAATTGGCACTAAAACCTCTGAAGTAATCGAGACTGTGAGTAATCCCTTTTCTACAACTGATACGAAATTAATGACAGACCTTTACCTAAAATTGGAGGATTGCCTTAAGGATGAAGCTTTCTCCAATATTGATGGCCGTTTCCTGGATGTTTACATTATGGAAAATATTTCCCCCAGGGGTCTTAGGGTCTTAGGCTCCTTCTTAATATACCTTTCCCTAAGGATTCATTCTTTAGCAATGATTGGTTTAACTTTGTTGATCAATGTACATTAGGTTTTCTAAAAAAGATTTCAGACAAAAGAGCTTCTATATGTACTGAACTAGCCATTGAGATAGATAAAATTAGGGAAGAATTAACTTTATACACAGACCACCCTGATTTTGATACACTTGGCACTTCAACCAAAAATAGATTGAATAAATACAAACGAGAGATCACTCTCAAAAAAGTAAAAAAAATTGGCCCAAGATAGAGCTGATTATAGGGCTAACCCCAGGGGTTTCTGGCCTTCTAAGCCAATGACTGAGACGTATGCCCCCTTGATATAATACAGAGAAATCAAAATTCCTCCTCCAACACTTACCGTGCACCTCACCATCACAGGAAACAATCTTATAGCTTCAGACCACATTCCAGCCTATACACTTACAATAATCTCTCCAACAGCAACCAACCTTTGGTCAAAACCATTAACACCCCCGTTACTACCAGCAATGTACCTGACCACATCACTGGTAATGAAACTTTTCATATCCCAATTACCATTCCTTCTAACTGTAATGTCCGTGGCTGTGGGCTGTCAGCTCCAACCCCCCCTGACAGCTGCAGCCATGAGTCGGCAAGCGCTGGCACTAGCCTACTCCTCAGGAGACGCCAGCGCTCGCGTCCACTCACCTCAGCCGGATCCCGTAGGGTGCGCACGCACGCTCGTGCCCGCTCCTAAAGGGGTACTTACGGGTCAAATTTCATCACCTGTTCCGGTTTAGGAGCGGGCACGAATGTGCGCGCACAACAGAACTTGTGATGAACTTTGACCCGTGAGTACCCTGGACTATAAGAGGGGTCCAGACCCCTAGTTCTACGACTGAGCGTTGTTTTGTTTCCTTAGCTTGTCTATGTGATGACCTCCTAGTGTGTTTCCTGTACCTGTACCTGTACCTGTTCCCGTTCCTGTTCCCGTACCTGTTCCTGTTCCTGTTTCTAGCATTCGATACCTTCCTCGTCTAGCACTGTGCTGTGCCAAAGTCGTGCCGCTCTGTATCCACGTCTGTATCCACGTCTGACCTGCTTCACCTCGCCTGACATCCGCCTGCTACCTGGTCCCAGCCGAGCCTGCCTTGCTGCTGTCTACATCGCCTCAGGTACCCTTTTCTGGACTATAGACTTTACACCATACTTGTTTGGCCAGCTGCCGTCCCGCTACGCGGTACGGCCCAGTGGGTCCACACCCCGCCTCGTGAAACTAACCACTCCATTCCTACCCATTTAGGTTCAGTCCCCATCCATGCCTTTGATCCCTCTGATCTGATGCTAGACTCCTACTTCTCAACATTCCCACACACACACACACACACACACACAGATCCCTTACTGCCCAGACTCCCAGTTTTAATGATTCTATTGATATGTTTGGATCAGAACATCTTTCATCCTCATTATTTAATCTCACTATCCATGACAGCACATTCTCTTCAGTTCCCCAGATCTTGCCCACTCCAGATATCCCTTTGTTGTCCACCACGATACCCTCTGATGACCCCCAAGGTTGTGTTGACAACTCATCCATTGAAGGTCTCTCTAATGTTACCAATAACACCTACTCCTCTATTACTTTTTTAGGACTCCCATCACAATTTACCATGCCACCCATAACCCCCATTTCCCAATCCACCACACTTTTGGTACCTATGTTAAAGAGTCCAAAATCCCAGACAATTACCCGTTGTTTTCCAAAAATACAGAAAACATCACTAAAAAGAAAAATAGACATAAATACAGAGGATGTAGAGGAGGAAAAAAGAAAAGAACTAGAACCACCACAAAAAATCAGACAAAAACATCAGCAATAACTAAATCTCACCATATTAATACTGTAAAAATCTTTAATCTGTCTAATTATACGCTTAATCCCAATTAAATAAATTTATTATCGAAAGGTTTATCAGTTTCTCCGACTACATCTCCTAAAGGCTTTGATCTTTTCTTGGATCTCAATAGATTCGTTAGAAAACTCACATTGGCCAGACATTTCTCCATGACCACTACACCTTTGCCTACCATTAATGCCTCCACAACCATTGAACATACAGCCCGAAATGCCAGTGTGGATGTAAGACCTAAGTCCAATTTTTACCCCTTACATCACTGTGGGACCGCTCTGGAAATCTTTTCCAATTTAACTAACACTGAATTCAGATAACTTGATCATCAGACCTATTCTAGGGCTAACCTCACACATTTAGAGAGAAAAACCCTGAAAACCCTTTCCACAAATGACACTATTGTAATCCGCTCTGCGGATAAAGGAGGTGTCATGGTCCTACAGAATCGTATTGACTATATCAACGAAGCCATGAGACTACGGTCAGATGATACTTTCTAGAGAAAGAATGGTTGACAATCCCCTCTTTATCTATACAACTGAGTACAAACGGCTAATTGAACGTGGTCAAAGTGAGGGTTTTCTATCTAAGAAAGAATACAACTTCCTAAACATTTCTCACCCCAGCTTACCCTTCCTATATCACCTTCCCAAGATTCACAAATCTCCTACTAATCCCCCAGGCCGTCCAATTATATCTGGCATAAGTTCACTCACAAGTAACCTATCACATTTCATAGATTTACATCTCCAGTCTAAGGTATTGGAACTTCCATCATATCTAAAAGATTCCACTCAACTCATCAGGGATCTTGGGGCCTTGAACAAAACACATCATTCCAGTGATCTCAATTTCCTAACGGCAGACGTATCTGCACTCTACACAAACATCCCCCATGATAAAGGTCTTTTGTCCATTGAGACTGTATTGTTGTCAGACGTCCTTATACCCCGTGCTCAATCTTTTTTCCTTCTAGAATGTAAAGACTTTATTTTACAACACAATATTTTTTCTTTTAATTCACAATGTTTTAGACAGATTAGAGGGTGTGCGATGGGATCACGCTTCGCACCCTCATACGCCAACCTGTATATGGGTCAATTTGAGGACTCTTTTATATTTAATAATCATGCTTTTAGTGGGAATATTGTCTTTTATCGTCGCTATATCGATGACTTATTTTTTGTTTGGAAGGGGAACGGAACTGATGCCTCCGCTTTTATTAACCTTTTAAATCAAAAAGATTTTGGACTAACTTTTTCACACAACTTTCCCACCACTACAATTGATTTCCTTGATCTCACAATAAACAAAAACGACAAATGTGTTTTTTGTACCAACACACATTTTAAAGCTGTAGACGTTAATAGCTACTTGGATTTTAAAAGTGCACATCACCCTTCCTGGCTCGGAAACATACCCTTTGGGCAATTCAGGCATATTAGAAAAAACTGCTCAAGCACAAAGCAATTTCATTTGGAATGCAATGTTTTAAAAAAACGTTTTAAGGATAAGCGCTTCCCTACAAGTCTCATCCAAGGAGCCATATCTAAAGCCATTTTACTAATTCAAGATTCTTACATTTCACTTAACTGTAAAAAAAAACTAAAGTTGATACTGACAAAAACTTCAATCATAATTTGATCACCACATTCAACTCTGGTAGTAATGCATGCATGAATAAAATAAAAAAAAAACACTGGCATATACTTAAAAGTTATCCCTACTTTAAAGAGATCCTACCAGAAAAACCTAGGATAACTTATAGGAGATCACAAACTATACGCAACCTCATAGCACCCAGCAGATTAAAAACCTTGGAGATGAAAATGCAGAATTCAATACCACCTGTCATTGGCTCCTACAGATGCGGCCATCAGGGATGTTTATGTTGTTGTAACATTACACATGGTTGCATCTCCTTCACATCTTCTGTAACTAATGAGTCTTTTCCGATTAAAACCTATATGAATTGCAGCAATAATTATGTTGTATATGTATTAAAATGTCCCTGCAACCTACAGTATGTGGGGAGAACCACCCAGCAACTGCGATGCAGAATCAATAAACACAGATCCAATGTGAAGAATGTTTTTTCTAAAACATAGTGTTTCACGACACTTTACCACTGTACATAATAATAACTTTGGAAATATTCTTGTCACCCCTATTGAATCCATCCCAGCAACTTATAATGATAGGTGTAATAGACTTATACAGAGAGAAAACTATTGGATTTTTAAATTGTCTTGTTTACAACCTAGTGGTCTTAATGACATCTCTGAATCCACATTAGACTGAAAGTACATCTAAAAAAAAATTTCATATAAAAAACATCTATTATATATTGACTCATTTATGCCTGTTTGAAATACTGTGCTACCATACATGTTATATATGTGCTCAATCCTTTTCTAATCTTATTTACTCTTCTGTATTTTATAGTTTTATGAAACTCCATTTTTTCAAATATACCTTCCATATGGTCTTATGCATTTTATTATATCATTTAGTTCAATTAAATATCATGGCTCTACTGCATCCTATTCCTCCTAATTTTCTGAACATATCTTCATTTATATATGTCTTTATTACTGAGCCTCCTAATAGTTATTTTTCTTTTTACCCCCTACCCCTCTGCTCTTTGGCCCGTTTAGCCCCCTGGTTGACAAACCAACAGGTGATGCTTTCTGGTATCTGATATATGTGCATATTTACTCATATTATCACTTTCCTTTATGACAAATATCTATAAATTTTATTACCAGGTTACAGACAAACAACATTCCCAAGCTTTAATATATCTTTTTCATCTTGCTCTACTCACAGTTTACAAGCTCCCTTCATACGCATCTCCTTCTCCTCCAGTAGTATGACGGATCTATTTTTCTTTTGCTATTTCTTATTTTACCTCAACGGCCACCGTAGTTCCTCTGGTTTCCTTAAAGAGGCTCTGTCACCACATTATAAGTGCCCTATCTCCTACATAAGGAGATGGGCGCTGTAATGTAGGTGACAGTAATGCTTTTTATTTTAAAAAACAATCTTTTTTCACAACGTTAGGAGCGATTTTGGTTTATGCTAATGAGCTTTCTTAATGCCCAAGTGGGCGTATTTTTACTTTCGACCAAGTGGGCGTTGTACAGAGGAGTGCATGATGCTGACCAATCGGCATCATGCACTCCTCTCCATTCATTTACACTGCACTAGCGATATAGTTATATCACTATGTGCAGCTACATACACAAGCCCTAACATTACTACAGTGTCCTGATAATGAATACACATGACCATCCAGCCTGGACGTCATGTGTACTCAGAATCCTGACACTTCTGACTCTTTTTTGTGAGATTCCGGCAAGTGAAACCAAATCTCGCTTAGCTCCGTAATCTCGAGATTTGGTTTCACTTGACGGAATCTCACAAAAAGAGTCAGAAGTGTCAGGATTCTTAGTACACATGACGTCCAGGCTGGATGGTCATGTGTATTCATTATCAGGATACTGTAGTAATGTTAGGGTTAGTGTTTGTAGCTGCACATAGTGATATAACTATATCGCTAGTGCAGTGTAAATGAATGTAGAGGAGTGCATGATGCTGATTGGTCAGGGTCATGCACTCCTCTGTACAACGCCCACTTGGTCGAAAGTAAAAATACGTCCACTTGGGCATTAAGAAAGCTCATTAGCATAAACCAAAATCGCTCCTAACGTTGTGAAAAAAGATCGTTTTTTTAAATAAAAAGCATTACTGTCACGTACATTACAGCGCCGATCTCCTTATGTAGGATATAGGGCACTTATAATGTGGTGACAGGGCCTCTTTAACTACGCTGACGCCGGCTGTCTGCTTGTGTCGCTCGCACTTTCCCTTGTACTGCTACATCTGGCTGTTCCACGACTTCACCTTGCCCGGTTCTTCTGAATTCCGGTAAAAACTTCTTATCTTTACTCCATCTGCAAGGTTTTCTTTTGTTTGGCTAGCCGATCTCTGTCTTACGCTCTGAAAAATATATGTGTTTGACATATATCTCATCGAACTTGTTACATTGTATGCATGTATTTATGCTTTGAAGTTGATCCATCATCATCATCATCATCATTGTTTACATATATTTTGCCACTGCTGTTTTTCCCCTTTTGTTTTAAATTTGATTGTATCCCCGATGACGTCATTTACATCAGTTGTGGTCAGTGCAATTGATTGTAGTTGTTTGGCTTTTTTTTACTTTGATCCCCTCCCCCTTATCCACATTGCTTTTACGTATTTTTGGCCTGATGAAGACAAAGGTTCTGTGTTGAAACGCGTTACCCTTCTTTGCTAAATAAATCCACCAACTATTATTATTACTCTGCCGATCCTTCCTTTGTGTAGCCATTTTGATTTTTTTTTTAAAAAGATATACCTTTTTAAATGGCTATTTCTTGCGGCACAATACAATTGATGCCGGCATCTGGATATTGAAAGCTGCAACCACCAGGACTTACCTTTAAGAAACCCTTTAATGTACAGGCATACTGATAAATACTAGTACTTTACACATATCATGTACATGTACATGACAGCCAGTAAGGGGAAGTGTGGAGCAGGACCATGGGCTGAGTGTGCTCCATACTGAGCGGGTGTCGACTGTATATTAAATATCCCTTTAATTTCGCCCGTTTGACCTTTTAGATGCAGCAGTCAATTGCAACTGCACCATCTAAGCCTTTGGAAAGAGGGGACGGCTTCCTCCAATAGCCCATTGACCCTCCTGCAATGCGTTTACAGGGTGACAATGGTTGTCATTTCAGCCTGGGGGCCTTAGCGCCCCAAAAAAATGGAACAAAAAGTAATCAAAAAGTTGTATGCATCCCAAAATGCTACCAATAAAAACTACAGCTCACCCTGCAAAAAATAAGCCCTCATACTGCTGAATCGACAAATAAAATTATGCCTCTAAGAACGTGGCAACACAAAACATTTTATTTTTTTAACAAACTGTTTTTTTCTTAACAAAAGTGGTAAAACATAAAAATGTATATATATTTGTTATCGCCGTAATCGTATCAACCTGTAGTATAAAGTTAACATGTTATTTTTACAGCACGATGAACGCCGTAAAAACTTTTTTACCCCACAAAGAATTTTATTCCAGTTTTCCAGTACATTATATGGTGCATTAAATGGTGCCATGAAAACTACAACTCGTCGCACAAAAAACAAGCCCTAATACAGTTATGTCAACAGAAAAATAAAAAATAAAATGAACAGCTAAAAATTGGATGAGAAGGGTAGGGGTTATAGTTTGAAAATAAAGATAAGAAATAAAAATCTCTTATTTCCCTAATAAGTTTTAAAATAGGTAAGCAAAAAATAATAGTTAAAACGTGAAAAAAATACAATAAAAAAGTGTATTAAATGTACATCACAGCACAAATAATATATACTGTACATATTTATTATTCACATAATTGCAACAAGCCATAAAATAAGGCTCCATGCACACAGCCATGGCCATAATCACGGCCCGTGATTGCGGGCACGGCCGGCCACCAAATGCGACCTGCATTTTCGGCCCGTGCTCCCATACAAAGTATGGGAGCACAACCTGCAAAATGCAAAAGAACGGACATGTTTCATCATTTTCTGAACATTTCTATGACACGGACACCCATCCATAGCGATACGGAAAGGTGTCCGTGGACAATAGATCTGAATGGGTCCATAATTACGGACCGTTTTACGGTCCGCAATTCCGGATAGTTTTTACGGTCATGTGCATGGGGCCTAAATGTAACTTGTTATTCATGGTGAAAGGTTACTGGTGTTTAAAAAAGATTTAAGAAAAAACTGTGATGAAATTATCATCCATTTATAATCTCAGTCAAGCAGGCAAAATGGCTTTATTGAAAACTTAACATGGATTTCCTTTCACTATTCCTCCTCCAACTCCCCCTGGCTGCCACCAACCATCTCTGCAGGAGTTTTTGGGCTACAGAAAAGGTATCAACTAGAGATGAGCGAACTTATGAAAAGTTCGGTTCGGCTAGTTCGCAGAATTTCACTAAAAAGTTCGATTCGGACCGAACTAGTTCTGACCGAACCTGTAATTTCCGTGTGCCGAGCATGACACTGTCCAGGGTGCTGAAAGCGTTAATGGGCTGCACTAACTCTTTCAGCAACCTTGACAGTATCATGCTCGGCGCACGGAAAATACAATTTTAATGTAATAAAAAAAAAAATACGTTCATACTTACCTCCTGTCCGGCCTCCATCGATGACGTTTCATCCATGTCGCCACTGCAGCCAATCACAGGCTGTAGTGGCGGTCACACACGTCAGGATGATGTCAGAAGGCCGGCCTCCAGGGATGACGCTTCATCCCACGTGACCGCCTCTGCAGCCAATCACAGGCTGCAGCGGCCTCTGCAGCCAATCACACGCTCCTCTCCTGAAATACTCTGTGCTGCACTGCCTTAAACTCTGTGGACAGGTCAGGATGCTGTTTCTTTTAAATGCTGCTTGTCACACAGATAAGCAGCAACAGTATAAAGCTTGAGGCAAAGATATGGTCAGGAAACAATCCAAGTTCGGTACACAGTAAATCCTTACTGTCAGGATTTGAACCCAGAAGCATCTCTTCTCATTAAGCCATTTGCAACGTTGTTGCCTAGGTTATATTGATTCTTTCCTCTTTGGATTCCTCACCTTCGTTGCCTTGATTGGTTTCATTTTCTTGGCTTACTATATAAGCCTTACCCTTTGCACATCCTAATTGCCAAACTATTGAGATTTGTGCCTGTAATCTAGTTCCTTGCTGCCTCTTTACAAGCTGTTGCTGCTCATTTGTGTACCGAACTTGGATTGTTTCCTGACCATATCTTTGCCTCAAGCTTTATACTGTTGCTGCTTATCTGTGTGACGAAAATCGACTGTTTCCTGACCATGTCTCTGCCTCATGCTGCAACCTATTGCTGCTCATCTGTGTACCGAATTTGGACCATTTAATGGCTACGTCTCTGTCTCATGCTATAATCTCTTGCCGTATTTCTGTGTGTAAATTTTGAAATGCTTCCTGACCACGTCTCCGCCTCACGCTGCAACCTGTTGCCACTTATTTGTTTACCGAACTTGGACTGTGACTTCACTACTTTTTCTATTAGCACCCTGATCATTTTGGCCACTGGACTATGAATCTGCTACAGACCTTGACACCTACAGGTTATCGCACAGGTTCCAATAAAAAGGAACTTAACGATTAATTTTTGGGTAACTGCTCTTTTACTTTAGTCACTTTTAAAATTTAATAGCTATTCAGATATGGATTTAAAATTCTATGAATTAAATGTTTTCCACAATCACAGTGGACATCATCATTATCATTTAGAAATTTTACTGAATATATCAACTTAACGGACATTTTTAAACTTTTCCAATGTTATCTTCACAGACTAAATACACTTATATTGAAGGCAATATTTGATCATATACAGAGGTGTAATACTTTATTTTGTCTCACTAAGCAATTCTATGTTTTTCAGCAACTGCTCAAGCATCAACTTAGGCAAGTCATCCACAATCACAGTGGACATCATCATTATCATTTGGAAATTTTACTGAATATATCAACTTAACGGACATTTTTAAACTTTTCCAATGTTATCTTCACAGACTAAATACACTTATATTGAAGGCAATACTTGATCATATACAGAGGTGTAATACTTTATTTTGTCTCACTAAGCAATTCTATGTTTATCAGCAACTGCTCAAGCATCAACTTAGGCAAGTCATCTTTTTTTCTAATTGATTTTTCTTTTTTTCCTTTTTATTATTTATCTCGGAGCACAGGCAGCACCGAGCACACGATGCTGCTTCAGATAGCAGTCCCGAGCTCTTGAGGATGTAAAAATTTGCATTTAGTATGTAAGTGATTATTACACATTAGTCAAATGCTGCAATTCAAATCATATAATAAAATCTGGTTGATACATTTTGCGAGCAAAAATTCATTTTTTAATGCTTCTTCATGTAGAATAAATGTGATACTGTGCAAAATAATATTTCTGCATTCCATTGAATAGAAATATGTTCACATTTTTTTAAAATTTAACTAAAACTGTGTGAAAATCTAAGTATGAAATGTGTAAAATATTCTAGGTTAGATAAAAGTTTGAAAGAGCTAGTTTTTGTTCTTTCATTTTTCTTAAATATTTTATTATGCAAATAAATGTTCATGCAAGCAAGATCATTTACAGATGACTTTATGCAAACTATATTTTAAGGTTTGCCCAGAAAAACACTTTAGGTCAAGTACTCACAGTGCAAATTTTTATAAATGTTTCAGATCTCATCTTTTATTTGTTTAAGGCCTCATTCACACGAGCGTGGCGTTTTTGCGCACGCAAAAACGCGGCGTTTTGTGTGCGCAAAAGACACTTAACAGCTCCGTGTGGCATCAGCATATGATGCGCGGCTGCGTGGTTTTCGCGCAGCCGCCATCATTATGACACTCCATTTGAATGTTTGTAAACAGAAAAGCACGTGGTGCTTTTCTGTTTTCATTCATCCTTTTGACAGCTGTTGCGTGAATCACGCTTGTCCCACGGAAGTGCTTCCGTGCGACATCCGTGGTTTTCACGCACCCATTGACTTCAATGGGTGCGTTTTGCGCGAAAAACTTCCAAAGAACGGACATGTCGTGACTTTTTTTCAGCGGACTCACGCTGAGTAAAAATCACGGACATGTCTGCACGGCCCCATAGACTAATATAGGTCCGTGCAACGCGCGTGCAAATCACGCGCGTTGCACGGACGTAATTCACGTTCGTCTGAATAAAGCCTAACTGCTCTGTAAAAATAAAAACTACACTGGGATTGGATGTTAGGGGCAACAAGGGCAGTTTATTTGTTAGATAGCTAAAATAACAAACTATGCACATACTTACCTTATATATCTCCTGCCGATCCAGCGCTGCCGGTCCCACAGTCCCCCGCTCGTCTCTGTTTTCATTGCTGCAGAGATGATTGCTGACATCATCAAAGAAGCTCACCTGTGGGTACGCAACCTACACTGTAGCAATGTAAATTAAGACTTTGGGTGAACGTAGACCATTGACTTTGGAGCAGCGGGTGGTTTAGAAGGTGAATATGTGCATATTTGTTGTTTTAGGACGCAAGCATCTGCCACAAAGTTTTATTTTTTTCTTTATTAGAGCTGAATAGCCCTTTAAAATGCTCTGTTTGGTAGGGGTGTCATACTATAAATCTCATTGAATTTATTTTTTGATATTTTTGGGAGAAAATTTTCATCCTGTCTGATTTATAATCCATTTGCAGCTTAATATCAGACATTTGAGGAACAACTGGCAGTTCCCACATTCATTATATTGTTGTAGGATCCACCAAGAATGTCAATACTCATATCATATCATATGTATATGTATGGAACTCTTTACAGGGTACTATAAATGGCACTTGATGAACAACTGGCTTATTTTTGAGGAGAGCTATTTGCAAATAACGAGATGGATTTAATCATGTATATATGTGTTACTTTGTGAATTGCTCCTACAAACAGAAAATATATAATGCATTAAAGTCCCAAAACTGACTGAACCAGTTCACTAAGAAAGGGATTACGGGGGGGGGAAAAAAAGCAATGTATGGATTTCTTCATGCAGATTAAAATTAGAAAGGGTTTGGTAGCGATTAAAATTACTCCTTGAGGGCAATTCAATAATAGCCCATTTCTTTTCTGGAGATCTGATTCATTTCTCTGAAATGAAATTTTCTGTTTAAAGCAGTTGTGAGAGTCACGGCTTTACCCACTGGGCATTTAAACCAAGACACAAGCTAGCACTGACACAGACAGTGTGTAGGTGGGAATTATGTATCAACAACAGACTTTGTCATTATGAATACCCAATGTGTATAGAGTTGCTGCAAAGGGATGCTAAAATGATGCCTGATCTACTCAATGGGAATGACCTATTTCTATGGCATGGAAATTTGTTCTTGTTTTAGAATGTCCTTCCGTGATTTGAGTTCTTTATCATTATCTTTTGAAACCACACTGGAGCCCCAGTTCCATAAGGTATTAATTATAATCTACTACTACACACACATACATAAATACACACACACACACACACACACACACACACACACACGCACGCACGGACACACACACACACACACACACTACACACACACACACAGACACACATGAATCATAAGGGAAATGTGGTCTTCTTTAATTAAGGTATTCTTAAAATATTATACTATCACCAGTAGAATTTAATATGCACATTGTGACACATTGTTTACGGATCTCTTGTGTTTTTGAAGTCCTGTTGGAGCTTTCTTCTGTGCCCAGTAATTGATTGTTAAAATGCTGTAGTAGGCACAATCTGAGAAGCGGTGCAGTACAGTGAGTAGCTGATAATTACCCAGCCATGCAGCTGACAATTATGAACACAGACACAAGTAGAAAGCTGAGGTTGATGTAGGAAATTTAATGTAGGATGAAGGACACTAACTTATGTCATTCATCAATGCTTTACTTGTTACTGAAATGGTTCTTTACATCAATTTAAGCATGATTTCTATTCCTCTTGCCAGTGCCCATGTAATGCACTTATCAGTTGTCCAATGTAGTTCTTTTTTTGGATGTCAGGCATTAAAGACTTTGAATATGTAATGTCCCATAGCCAGTCTGCTAGTAATAAAAAATGTGTGTAGTTATTAAAATCCACACAACGCCTTAGAATCATCGCATCTGCTTCCTGTCAGTCAAACGTGCAGAGTTGTACTGCGTGGACTTAAATGAATGCAAATGCCTGTTTCTAGCTCATGCATTCCATTTCATTTATTACAATTGACTGATAGTTGATTCTATCACATTATACAGAATGCTAATTTAAAATGTGAATTCTGTTATATATATATATATATATATATATATATATATATATATATATGTGTGTATATTTAAAATACATCACCAATATTTTCATAGTACGCATCAGTTGCCAGTGTTGCATGCACATTAAATTCCTATTTTTCTCATAAGGAAATGGTTATATGCTAAGGGGAAATATCTCATTTTAAAGGAGAATTTGCCATCAATGCACTGAATCAAATTTATTTTGTTTATTATTCATAAAATATTTGCATGTTGGGTGGAATATAATATATCATATAATATACTGTACCCCATATTTAAAATCCTTAACCCTTTATTGACGGACAATTTTAGCTTTAAAGACTACATGCATTTTTTCGACATTCCGACAGTCATAACTGTTTTATTTTTACGTCTAACTAGCTGTTTGAGGATTTGTTTTTTATTGAACGAGTCAAATTTTATCAAATTTTATAATAGGAGACTCACCTCTCTCTTGATTCTAGGCCTACAAAATATACTTTGGGCAGTAAGGAACCAATTTTATTTTGTTCTGATGAAAAACATCCTTGGACAGACGTTCAGAACCAAGATAGAGGCAGTCACCACACCACCAACGAGTTTAGCTTCCCAAATGTCTCTATATCACCTTTTATAAAACTAGCTTGTAGATTTAATTAGTAATGGTCATGCATATTATTAATAAATAAGAACAGTCAATGAGGTGTAACCCAATTGCACACTTTTGAAGGTCAGCTGCCAAATTGAATTGTGCAAAATTCTATGATAATGTTCATATTCCAAAAGGCCTTAGGGCACTTAACCACATGTAATGCTGAACATTGTTCCAAAACACCATTGATTTTTATGTCATTTTACTCTGCAACTTAAATTTGCACAATACATATAGCAGGGATGCATACATAACTGCCCACCGATAGTGGGGGCGTAACTAGGAAAGACTGGGCCCCATAGCAAACCTTTGACCTTTGACTGGGCCCCCTCCCTCCCCTCACCTGGGTGACATGCACAGCCCCCCCCTTATAGATAGTGACCCCCTGTAGTTTGTGCCATACAGCCCCCCTGTAGATTGTGCCATACAGATACAGCCCCCTATAGATGTGCCATACAGCAACCCTGTAGATTGTGCCATACAGCCCCCTATAGATGTGCCATACAGCAACCCTGTAGACAGAGCCATACAGCCCCCCTGTAGATCGTGCCATACAGCCCCCCTGTAGATTGTCATTCAACCCCCCTGTAGATTGTGTCATTCAACCCCCCTGTAGATTGTGCCATACAGCACCCCTGTAGATTCTGCCATACAGCCCCCCTGTAGATTCTGCCATACAGCCCCCCTGTAGATAGGGTCATGACCCCCTTGTAGACCCCCTTGTAGATAGTGCCACCCACCTCTACCTGTAGTCAGTGCCATACAGCCCCCTTGTAGACTCTGCTATACAGCCCCCTGTAGAGAGTGGCACACCCCCCTTATTGCCATACAGCCCCCAACCTCCCCGTTGTAAATAGTGTCATACAGCCCCGTCCTCTCCCTTGTAAATAGTGTCATACAGCCCCCCACATTCCCCTTGTAGATAGTGCCATACAGCACCCACATCCCCCTTAAAGATAGTGGTATACAGCCCCCACATCCCTTTGTAAATGGTGCCATACAGCCCCCATCTATCCCTTGCAAATAGTGCCATACAGCCTGCCCCCTACCCTTTGTAGATAGTGCTATACAGCCCCCACCTCCCCCTTGCAGACAGTGCCATACAGCCCCCAACCTCCCACTTGTAAATAGTGCCATAAAGCCCCCCACCTCCCCCTTGTAAATAGTGCCATACAGCCCCCACCTCCCCCTTATAGTCTTAATTGTGCTCACCTAGGCCCCGTTCCTGCGACAAACCGAGTTGCTTCCCAACGCCGACAGGATCCTTGTGTAGACCGGTGTGATCCAGTGATGTAATCATGCCGGTCTGCACAGGGATGCAGGCCTGCGCCTGATAGGTTGCAGGCCGAACGTGGCCTCTAGCCTAGTAAATGGCAGAGCAGGGAGATACCTCCCTTCTCTGCCATAGTGTTCAATAATACCTGCGTCTTTAGGATGCAGATACTATTGAAAGTGGCGTTTCTACTGCTGTAGTGGCCATAGCGGCTGCTGCTAGTCCCACCTGGCATGGCCCCCTCATGCCGCAGGCCCCGTAGCAGCCGCTATGGCTGCTACAGTGGTAGTTACACCACTGGCACGGTGGTTAGCACTGTTGCCTTGCAGTATTGGAGTCCTAGGCCAACATCTGCATGGAGTTTGTATGTTTTGCCTCTGTTTGTGTGGGTTTCCTCTGGGTACACCGATTTCTTCTCACACTCCAAAAACATACAGATAGGGGATTTAGATTGTGTGGCCCAATGGAGATAGTGAGTAAATATAAATTTTGTACAGCACTGTGGAATAGGTTTAAACTATATAAGCAACATAAATATGTAATATAATAACATACAGTATACATGTTCACAGTTATTTAAAATTGATACGGTGCACAATGTTACATAAAGTACCTAGTTTTCAATGTGATATGTTATTGATGCTGACATCATTACTGGTAAGAGGTGATCAGTTAAGTCGGACTTACATATTAAATAATTGGATATTTCCAACACAAAATTTTATTTAAGATGATGTCCAATGGATGTTCAACATTACTAATTAATTTAACCCCAACAGTGTCAGTTGTTATGTCCGGTAAGAAAGCCAGCCACATTGAGCTCATAACTGTACAACCAACACTGTTAATTATAACTGAGCCAGAGACAGTAAACCATAAAAAAAAGCTGTCCTATAACAGTGCCGTGATTTCCACATTGCTCCATAAAAGAGTGAAACACAATGTCCCCATAACAAAACCACAATATATTTAGCAGTGTCAGACATAATATCGCCATAACTAGATATGAACAAATTTATCATGGATTCCCCAATATCATATCACTTTGATATGTTATGCGTTTCAAACCTGGTGAATCAATTTGACAATCTCAACCCATAACAGTTCCAATAACAAAGCAACTTAGCAAGGTCAGCCACATAACCCCACATAACCCCATTATAGCTCCAACCATAATGCTACTTAAAGGGGTTGCCTCAACAAAACCACCGCCTAAGGAAGCCATCCTTGTGATGAGCTCTTTCTTAGAAGCTCTCCGCTCTGGCTAATAGGTCCTGAGATATGAAGTCCTTATGTCTGAGTTAGAACCCTTATATCAGTTCCAACCACAGTGCCACAGAACTTTCAAAACAATATGTATTAAATGTTTATTTTTTTTATTACCATTTGTTTTATTTCATAATGGGATTTCTATAAATTTGTTATAGTTTTTACATAATAATGTACTTGGATATATACATATATGCAAGTAAATTAGCCTGTGTACTAGGCACAGATGAGACCTTGGCAGCAGACACCAGGTGTGGTGTAACACAGCAGACAGATCGGTGGTTCAACATGACTCCAACTCTTTAAGGCACAGGAACAAGGTATCACGGGATACAGGATACAGGTAGCAGTTACGGGAACATTGGGAAATGGAAAACACTAAAGGACCATTTGCAAGTACTAACACGGGTAACACAAACAAAGCTGAGGCAATTATGTAAGGGGCAGGGTACTTCTTGTAGTCCAGGGTGATCATTGGAGCAAACAGTCAATCTAAAACATGTGTGTGCTCTGGCTCATTAAGGCCGGTAATGACCTCGAGCGCGCACCCTAATGGTCACTGCAGGACAAGACGGCCACATGTGCTGGCATCTCTGGGGAGGAAGACGTCTGCAGGATGATAGGAGTCTGCGGTATGCGACCGCAGATGTTACTGTATCCCCCTCCTACGCCCCCTTTTCTTGGGGCCAGAACGAGATAGGAACTTCTCAATGAGGGAAGGAGCCTTGATGTTCTCCTCTGGCTCCCGGGACCTCTCCTCTGGACCAAACCCCTTCCAATCCACCAAGTAAAAGGCTTTTCCTCTTATCCTCTTGAAGTCCAAGATCTCCTTAACCTCGAACACATCGGCAGAACCACTGGGGGCAACTGCAGGGCTAAGAGTCTTCGAGTAGTGGTTCAGCACCACAGGCTTCAGAAGAGACACGTGAAAGGAGTTGGGGATTCTGAGGGTAGCGGGCAGCCGAAGCTTAAAAGAAACTGGGTTGATCCGCTGGAGGATCTCAAAGGGTCCAAGGAACCTGGGAGCGAATTTGCATGACCTCAGCCGGATATTCCTTGAGGACAGCCAGACCTTGGTACCTGGAAGAAACTGGGAAGGCTCTCCTCTCCTTGTGTCTGCCTTTTGCTTCATGCGGTCGACCACAGCAGAATAGGGGATCAGGTTTGCTGCCAGATCTGTAGGAAGTCCCTGATAACAGAGTCAGCTGCAGGCACCTGGGACGTAGCGGACACCAGGAGAGGAATTCATGAATGTTGGCCGTAGAAAATAAAGAATGGTGTAGAAGCAGTTCACTCACTTGTGTGGTTGTTATAGGAGAACTCGGCCCAAGGAAGAAGCTGCACCAAGTTATCATGCTGCCTGGAGATGAAGTGTCGTAGATCGTTTTCCATGATTTGGTTGATCCTCTCGACTCGGCCATTGGACTAGGGATAGTAGGCTGAGGAAAAGTACAACTTTACATCTTACAACTTTACATCTCTGGGGAGGAAGAAGTCTGCAGGATGATAGGAGTCTGCGGTCTACGACCACGGACGTTACACTAATAAATATACAGGCTGCTGTTATGGAACACCTAGGTATGCCCCAACAACAGGCATGATAAACAGACAGTCCTAGGTCCTTAGATAGACCCTTGGTTGTCTACCAATGTAAGGTATTGGCACGAATCGCATCACAGGGTATTCCTGTGACGCAATCAAATCAGGATCCCATATTGCTTTTCCCCTTATATGCTGCCATCAGCTTTGATCGCGGAAAACAAGGGGTTAAACAAAGGAAACCAGAGGTTTCTGTGTATTACAGGCACTGTCCTGCTCCTAAAAGCCTGGGTAAAGTGCCAGTGCCCATGTGATCACAGCACCGTAATAGTATGGCACAGGTTGTCTGAGAACTCCTGCCTGCGATAAACTATTACAGCACAGGTTGTTAAAAATATGACTAAGTAATATCACTCTTATCTAAGTGTTCTATCCATGATCTGGTTTTGACCCTAGATCTGCTCATAAAGTTGAGATTGGCCGAAAACTATTTCTCACAACTTCCGCATACACATGCACACTCAACTCAGGGGGTGTGCATGTGCACTCAATGCGGAGAGGGCAATAAGCCACTGCCAGACTCCTTTGGCTTTTCTTGTTTATATCTAACAGGCCCGATCATTCTTTTCCAAGACTTTTCACCATCTGCCGTCGATGACAAGTTGAAATACCGTAATACACATTAGATAGCCATCCAGTCCCATCAGTGCCATAAAGTTTGAATGGAGTGCATTCAACTTCCCACGGCAAGCAGTCTTGCGGCTGGGGGGGAGCGAGTGACAAGCAACCCCTGTACTGGTGATCAGTGCAAGTCCTAGTGGTTGGACCCCCACTTATCTAGCAGTTATCAACTCTTGAGTGGATAGGTGATAATTTGTTATAATCGGACTAGCCTTTTAAATCTTTATGTGAAGAGAAGCAAGAAATTTGGAGCACTGTATCACAAGAACAGACGTCTGACCCCTATTAAGCTATATTATTAAATGGATCGGTACAGAATTTTAGACCTACTTGTTGTAGCTAGTAAAATGAAATGATAGAAGCAATTTAAATTATATAATATTAAGAGATCATAAGCTATAGCTTTGCAGCTGTGCACATTTCTAGTTTCAGATGGCCTGATTTTTATGAAATATTTCTGCTTGACACTCCGTTTTTCTCATTCATTAATAGCCCCAATGAATGCACAACAGCCACACATGCTTATTTTAAGGGTATGTGCACAAACAAAATCCAAAACGTCTGAAAATACGGAGCTGTTTTCAAGGGAAAACAGCTCCTGATTCTCAGACGTTTTTTAAGCCACTCGTGTTTTTTGCGGCTGTTTTTGGAGCTGTTTTTCTATAGAGTCAATGAAAAATGGCTCCAAAAACCGCTCAAGAAGTGACATGCACTTATTTTTCGCGGGTGTCTTCTTACGCACCATTTTTTGAAAATGAGGCGTAAAATACCGCCCGTCGGAACATAACGCTGTATTTCCCATTGAAATCAATGGGCAGATGTGTGTAGGCGTTCTGCTTCCATTTTTTCAGGCGTTTTTCGAGGCGTAAATGCCCCGAAATACGCCTGAAAACACTACGTGTACACATACCCTAAGGGTATGTTCACACGAGGGCGTCCGTACCGGCTGAAATTACGGGGATGTTTCAACCTGAAAACATCCCCGTAAAATCAGCCGTAACGGCATGTGCAGGTGCTTGAACGCCACGTCAATTACGGGCGTAATTGGCGCTGCTATTCATTGGAGTCAATGAATAACGGCTCCAATTATGGCCAAAGAAGTGACAGGTCACTTCTTTGACGCGGGCGTCTATTTACGCGCCGTCTTTTGACAGCGGCGCGCAAATTACGCCTCGTGTGAACAGACAAACGTCTGCCCATTGCTTTCAATGGGCAGATGTTTGTCAGCGCTATTCAGGCGCTATTTTCGGACGTAATTCGGGGCAAAAACGCCCGAATTACGTCCGTAAATAGGCCGTGTGAACATACCCTAAGTGTAAGTTTGCTCAGAATGTTCACTACTTAACAGCAAGAATGGTAGAGTTTCTTCTCAGCTCTTCCTAAATCATAATACTTCCTCTTCATTTCCCAGTGTAGTAGCAAATTACGCTTTTCTCCTCCTTGGCTTTTTTCACAGTACACATTTAATTTATTTGAAATAAATATACAAAACGTATTTATGTTTTGAGCAAATTCATTGCTTATCCTTAATATTCCATAGAGCTGAAATTCCCTGGGAGGGATCTTTTATTCTTACCTTAGAAAATAGTCTGTGGAAAGAAGATGATAATTGTGTGATATCACCTACTATTCTCTTCCTTGCCGTTTTTCATGCTAGAATAATAAAACATTGCTTTTTTTTGTACCATATTTAAAGAAATTGTTTTTCAGCATGGTGTGTAGATGATCTGTCCTAGAGGGAAACAATGTGTTCTGTAAAACCTATATTTGATTTCCATATCTTAATCTGCATGAGCCTTCACGCAGCACTGTGCACACACATCGGCATTAGTCTTTGTTTGACATTATCTTTCTGAATTTTTCATGAAATTCATTCCTTTCCTCATGCATAAAATATCAGAATATGTGATACAATTAGTGTAACCTCATAAATATCTATTCTCCAGAAACAAAACTTCCCTGGTAATAATCTATAACATACCTGTGGGACCTTTTATAAAAAAAAAATGTTTAACCCATAATCTTAACAAAATAAATAAGAAACAATAGTTTGCTAACAAAATGTCTTTCTTTTGAAGCATAGCTTGGTACTTTTATCTTGTCTTGAAAAGCATGTCTCATCTTTGATGAATACAAATGTGGTTGAGCCGAAATGATGCGACAGCTATCCGGTATCTCTAGAGGAAAAATTTAACAATGTTTCGTAGAGCAAGTATGATTAAAAAGTATTTGTATCAACTCAAAATGACACGCACAAGAAGTTTAGAAACATATCTTGTATTTCCAAATGAATAGAAAGCTGTAGTTAAAGGACATGTTCACTTGTTTTCTTTAAATGTATCTATTTCAACTCATTTATGTACATACAGGATGTTCACATACAAAATATAAAATACATTGTGGAACTAACCTTAAAATCTGATACAAAATCTGCAATAATATCCACATATGTTACAAGCAGATTTTGTCGCGGGGCAACCGCAGATTTCATCCATTGCATTGCATGCCTACACTCTGCTGAGGATTTTTTATGCTGTATGTGAATAAGGTTTCCTAAAAACCCCATCCATTCACATACACAGTACTGTACTTTGCCTCAACTGAAAAACTGCAACAATTATGCGGTTTGTGAACTTAGCTTAAGAACAAGGATGTTGAAATTCTAGAAAAGCTATTTAGTTCTAGACAGCAAGGAATCTAAACTATATAACTTATGTAGCACCAGTGGTCATTGCTGGACGTTAAGGGGATGTCCATATGAGATATTTAATTTGATAATATAAAAATAATATAAATTTGAGCTATTAAAAGGATTTTCACACTAAGCACATTTATCACCTATCCACTTATCGTTTCTCCTCACTGCACGATCACAAACAAAAGGATTATGAATGGAGCGGCAGTCAGGCATGTGTGCTGCAGCTCCATTTAATGTCTTTGGGGCTGACAGAGACAGTGGAGTACAGCGCTGCAGATAGGTGATAAATGTGCTAATTGAAAAAAAAAACACTTTAAATTCATTCAAATAAGTAAGAGGTATATTTTGTAATATCAATTTTTTGTTCTCATTGAATGTGTATATCTCTATTGTATGGTGAACTTACTAAATGTCACACATGTAATGCAATATATACTTATTTGTTGACACACATGGTGTATATTTAATAGGGAATATATTAAATGTACGTTTAAATACCTTTACTACAGTTTGTAGCTAGCATGTGTGCCATCAGATGGGTGTACATCAATAAAACATTCCTTCCCACTTAATGTATATGGATTACAAATAAATATATATATATATATATATATATATATATATATATATATATATATATATATATATAAATAATTTTTTAGTGACTAGGTGACCAAAGACAGACCTTTGCAGCTTTTAGAATTGTTAAGGCTTCGTTCACCTCAGCGTCGGGACTCCGTTCATGGGTTCCATCTAAGCTTTCCATCAGGAGAATCCATGAACGCAATTTAAACGGAAACCATAGGTTTCTGTTAGCATTACCATTGATTTCAATGGTGACGGATCCGGTGCAAATGGTTTCCATCTGTCACCGTTGCTAAGGGTTCCATCGTTTTGACGGAATGAATGGCGCAGTCGACTTCCGTTCATGGGTTCCCCTGACAGAGAGCTTCGTCGGAACCCATGAACGGAGTCCCGACACAGATGTGAACGAAGCCTAAGAGAACAAGAACATTCATGATCAGTACTTTAAACTTTAGTGTTGTTACTTGGGTGAAGATGCAACCAATCGTGATGTCTATAGACCACAGTATTGTAAGCACTTTCATTGCGAGCTTCTTTTATGTAGTTTTTCAACTGTGTTTCTGCAATTGTCTGTTTCATATGTTAGGTAATGTAGACTGCTGAAAATACGCTGATATCTTAAAGAGGACCCACCAGCCCTCCTGACATGTCAGTTTTAGTAAATGCATGCATTCCCAATAAAAAAATAAAAATAAATTGTAGACCTCTCCGTTGTGCCGTTCCTCTTTTATTCCTCCTGAAAATGTGTGAAAAAAATTTGACAACTGAGTGTTACTATTCCCATTGTCAATAAGGTGTGTCCCTACACACTAACCAATAACTGCTGACAATGCACAATGTGCACAATGCTGACTTTTAAGAAGAGATGATCCAGAATTGTTATTTCATGGGGAATATAAGGATTTATTAAAACAGATGACAGGAGAGCCTTCAGTAACAATAAAGAATCATAATAATAATTTTCTATGTATTATTTAATAAATCTCTTGGCCAGCATCAATATTTATGTATCTGTGTCTTTTGCCAGTAACTTTAGATCCACAATTTTTCATGGCAATTTTAATATTTTGCCTTCAATTGCGTGTAATGCGATGAACAAAGAAGGATAGCAATCTACTTGACAGTCCTAATTGTTTCCCAATGATTATTTTATCCTCATTACAAGCTGTGACATTAATTTACTGAAATCTGACATTTCAACAGATGAAAAACAGCCTGGTTTATATTTGTTATCAAGTCATCTGCATAATTTGAATGGCATAAAAAGACATTCGGAACAGGAAATCATATTCATGGATTTGAGTACTGTTTGTTGTTCAGCAAGTTTTAGAATTTTATAAGAACGTAGCTTTCAGAGATAGGACAGATCCATTGACACAGGATTGCCGTATGCATGAGGCCTTACTCTGATATGAACAGAAGTTTTATGATCTACTCACTACATACCAGGGACATTTGTAATGTGTTATGTCCCAAGAGTATCACATTCTGGCTTCAAACAAGTGGTGTAGCACAAAGTGCATGTTTCTTTGTCTTCCAGTACACCAGCGCTTAATCAGCGGGGACACAGCGATCGGTCCCCGCTGTAGGAGCTGTGACAGCTGCTGTACGAGACAGCAGCGTCGCAGCTCCTGTATGTGTCGGGAGGACGACCGAAATGGCCTTTATCCCCGCGACGTAATAATCCGTCGCTGAGCGCTAACGATACAGTTAGCGCGACGGATTATTACGTCGCTGAGCGCGAAGGGGTTAATTGAAATCCTACAGGCTGGGATACGTCATTACAAGCTAGCTCTGGTGTCATCCAGAGTATACGCAGTGAAGCAAAGTGTACTGGCCACGGCTTCATCTGCCAGTAAGATGCCGCCGGAGCTGGCTTGAAATCCCCGCATGTGGGACTTCAATCAAGCCATCAAGAGACCGGGACCGCCCACATGGCTTTTCCCGGGTAATTTGCATACAGGGTGGGCTGTATTGTAGTTTTTGTTTTTCTACATTGAGCTAAACAAACACTTTTGACAGGGGCATGGTTTGACAGCTATTCCCCAGCAGTATAACAACAAGCTGGTGGTTTAGTGACTGAAAATCTAGTGACGGTTCCCTTCAAAGCACAAGCCAACCTAAAAGGTTACGTTATTATTATACTTTGGCATTGACTTTGACAACGGTTGGTGGTAAAGCCTAGGCATGACCATGTTCTGGTTGGTGAGTCGCCAACAAAAAAACATTGGGAAGCCCTTCTAGACTTCCTCTTGTCCCTTCCTGGATGTCCTACTCTCGTACAAACAGCAGCATAAGTGCATAAATAACATATATATTTACATAATTGACATGTAGTGCACTATGTATGTTTACTGTATTCATATGTCAATTTGTCCTTCAACATGTGCTATAACCTCAGGGCATCTTAAAGACACTGTGCCTATCGGTAAACCCAGCCCTGCATGTGGCACAACTCAAAGAAGGTACATACAGCTCTGAAATGCAAAATTCATCAATCAATAATAAACAAATTAGAGATTTTGAGGGTTCATGTATAATGTGCTGTTCAGTGACTGATGATAGATGACAAATGACTGCACCAGGGGTCAGCAACCTGTGACACCAGTGCCACAGGTAGCATGCGGGGCATGGTTTGCTGGCACACTTCCCTCCCGGTGTCCAGTGCCGTTGCGGCTTGGTGGTGCATCATTATGCGCTTCATTATGCGCTTCATTATGCACTTGGTTGCGCTGATCACAAGGTGAGAAAGCAGTGCTTCATTTGTTTGTCGCTGCTGAACACTTGCCATGCACATAATGCTGCACTGCTCTCTCTCCTGGTGATCAGCACCGAAAGGATGAAGATCAGTAACTGTTCTGTAAAAGAAAAAGTTATCAAAAGTTGGCAGCTCTCTCTACTGTGTGCACCCCCCCCCCCCATAAGCTGTTGTTCAGTAAGGCCTCATGCACACGACCGTAAAAACTCCCGTTATTACGGGTCATAATTACGACCCGTAATAACGGGCACATAGACTTCTATTGGCCACGGGTACCTTCCCGTTTTCTTACGGGAAGGTGCCCGTGCCGTTGAAAAAGATAGAACATGTCCTATTTCAGGCCGTAATAACGGCACGGGCAGCCCATAGAAGTCTATGGAGCTCCCGTAATGACGGGTGGCTACATGTGTGCACCCGTCATTACGGCAGAGTTGCTAGGCGACGTCAGTAAATAGTCACTGTCCAGGGTGCTGAAAGAGTTAACTGATCGGCAGCAACTCTTTCAGCACCCTGGACAGTGAATTCCGATCAGAATATAGAACAACCTGTAAAAAAAAAAAAGACGTTCATACTTACCGAGAACTTCCTGCTTCCTCCAGTCCGGTCTCCCGGCCGTTGTCTTGGTGACGCGTCCCTCTCGACATCCGGCCTGACATCCCTGGATGACGTTTCAGCCCATGTGACTGCTGCAGCCAATCACAGGTCAATCACAGGCTGCAGCGGTCATCCAGGGATGTCGGGCTGCATATCAAGAGAGGGACGCGTCACCAAGGCAACGGCCGGGTAAGTATGAATTTCTTTTACTTTTACCTCGGAAAGGGCTGCTCCGTCTCTCTATCCTGCACTGATAGAGAGAAGGGGCTGTCGATTAGTGCAGTGCAATTTTGCATCGAAAACGTGCCCGTAAATACGGGTGGAATACGGGTGACACCGGAACCATATTTACGGGCACGGGTCCGTAAATACTGGTGCAAAACGGGTTGAATACGTGTGACACCGGACCCGTATTTACGCCAGTATTTACGGGTGGGAAAAAATACGGTCGTGTGCATGAGGCCTAATGGTGAGTTCACACTGAGTTTTTTGTAGGAGGAAAATCTGCCTCAAAATTCCGTTTGGAATTTTGAGGCAGCTTTTCCTTTGCCTCCACGCCGATTTTCGCTGCGTTTTTCGCTGCATTTTTTGCCAGCAGCCATTGAGCGCCGCGGGTATAAAACGCAGCGAAATACGCTTTCTCAGCCTCTCATTGATGTCAATGGGAGGTCAAAGGCATAAACGCCCAAAGATAGGGCATGTCCCTTCTTTTTCAAGCGAGCCGGTTTTTTGGTGCGTTTTGCGGCATGGTTTCCGCGTCAAAAAACTAGTCAGAAAACTCTGGGTGAACTCCCCCTAACTGTGGTCTCTCCTATGTTCAGTCCCTCCACCAAGTTGGTGTTCAGTAGCCGCGGTTTCTCCTATGTGCATCCCCCAAATTTGGTGTTCAGTAGCCACTCTCTCTCTTTCCTGTGTACAGTTCCCCCTAGCTGGTGTTCAGTAGCCTCAGTCTCTCCTGTGTGCAGTTCCCTCTAGCTGATGTTCAGTAGCCGTGGTCTCTTCTATGTGCAGGGCCGGTTCCAGGTTTATGTGGGCCCTTGGACAATAAAGACTTAATGGGCCCCTTTGAGGGGGAACTCACTCATGGCGGCAATAAAATGCAATAAAATGGCAGTTTGTGCCCCCTTATAGAAGCTTGGCCATGTTTATGCCCCGATATAGAAGTTAGGCCCCCAGTTTGTGCCCCCATGTAAAATGTAGGCCCTGTTTATGTCCCCATATAGAAGTTAGGCCCCCAGTTTGTGCCCCCATATATACAGTGCCCTCTGTAGATAATTCCACAGTGCCTTCTGCAGATAATGCCACAGTGCCCTCTGTAGATAGTGCCCCACAGCCCCCTGTAAATAGTACCACTCACAGCCCCTGTAGATAGTGCCATACACACCCTGTAGATAATGCCATGGTGACCTCTATAGATAGTACCACACAGCCCCTTGTAGATAGTGCCAAACAGCCCCATGTAGATAGTGCCACACATACCCCCTTGTAGATAGTGCCACACAATACCCCCTTTAGATAGTGCCACACACCGTGTAAATAGCGCAACACACCCCCTCCCTGTAGATAGCGCTTCATCCCCCGCTCCCTGTTGATAGCGCTTTTGGGGCTCCATCTTTACTGGAATCCCCAGCCAGAGCATTGCCGACGGTCTCGCCGGAGATTACACACCCAGAGAAGTCCCTGACATCACTGTCCATATATGGATAGTGATGTCAGGGGCTTCTCCAGGAGCGTAAACCCCGGCCAGAGCGTATGCAAGGCTGTTGCTGCGGATGCCAGTCCCGGAGTAGCCTCTGACGTAACTGTCCATATATGGATAGGGATATCAGGGGCTACCTTTAGGAGTGGAATCCCCGGCAAGAGCATAGGCAACCCTGTGGCCAGGCATTCCTCTCCTGGAGAAGCCCCTGATGTCACTATCCATATAATCACATTAACAGATAGGGATTTATATAAACTGATTCCTGTGTATTAAAATACAGTGGGGAGGAATATAATTAAAAAGAAAAAATATAAGGGGCCTGATCTGATAGACATGGTTTCATGATCTAGGGGTATGTGGACAGACTAGGCCGTTCTGCCGTAACGGAGAGGCAGCTGGCCAAGTCACAGTCTATGCAAAGTCTATACAAAAGTTCGTAGCTTAGGGTACCTGAGATAGTCCAGACAGTGGCAGAGGCTTTGGCACAGATGGGGTCAGATGTGGCAGGTAACACCAGACGTGGTGGATGATACCAGGTGTGGCAGATGACACCAGATGGTGTATAACAGCAGGCGACTCCAACACTAGAAATACTAAGGAACAAAACACAGCACGGGATACAGGTAGCAGGGAACGAGAACACTGGGAGCAGGATAACACTAAGGGACCATTTGAAATACAAACATGGGTAGACAACAACAATGCTTAGGCAAGGAGTGAAAAGGCAGGGCCTTTTTTTTATAGTCCAGGGTGATCTGGGAAAATAATTAATTCATTAACTCCTTAAGTGCCCGCTGGCCCTTTAAGGCTGGGAACCAGCGGGCGCCCCCACGCGGACATTGCAGGACAGAGCGGCCGAATGTGGTGACATCTCTGGGGAAAAAGACGTCCGCCAGAGGAGGAAGGTCTGCAGTCGTGGACATCAGCAGGTAAGGGGAGGCAGCGGTCCGCGACCGCCGCCATTACACATGGCATTATACATTTTACTTACAAGTTTTAAAAAAAAAAAAGAGAAACAGATCCCACAGAAAGGATGAAAAAATTAATAAAATGCCAAGGTCTGTCAGAGCCCTAAGAATTCTCCTATTAAAGAATAGTATACAAGGGCTTGTTACAATTCATTTATCTGCATTTTAAAATATAAAGAGCATTTCTAAGTGCATACAGAGTTTGTGATTGAACTAAAGGGTCTAGAGATGCGTGTTTTTTTTAAAATACATTTATATAACATATTATGTAGATAGAATATATCCATCTCTATGTATGTACCATGTGCAAAAAGGCTATGGTATAGATATGAACACCCAAAGTCAGCATTTAGAGATAACATTTTGACATCAACTATTTTACAAATTCAAGTATATTTATCTATATTTATAACAATAGAATTTAGCTACAGAGATTTGCTTTACAGCTAGCAGGATACACACCAGGCCTCTTCTGGTCACAAAGCACTCTCCCCAGCAGACCCAAGTAAAACCGCAGTTCGGTTAGGGTCAAGCCGATGGTATCAGTCTGAAATTACTCGGCAGGCTACAGAGAGTCTGCCTTTTTAGCACCAAATGCTGGCACGACCCAATCCTCTTCACAGACCTACTCCCGTTTTTTGTCAAACTGTCAGTCCCGTGCGTTACTGTACAAACACCTGACAGACTCTCTCTATATAAAAAATAATAAAAAATAATATAATAAAAACTTGATTTAAACAGTAGATTATTTTCTTACTATAGATTCCCTTCAATATTTGCTTTTCATGCACAGTAAATGAAAACTTCAAACAAAGATTCTAGTTATAAAATGTTTAAGTAGATAAATGAGTTTGTATGGAGTTGACAAATTTGTGTCTCTATAAAGAGTACAATGTTGATCTAGTGCTACTGGAGTCACACAATACAAATAAAAGGTTAACAAGGAATTCATTATGCACATGATTTTATTTATTCCAGACGGAGAACAGTTGTTAATCAGGATAAGCTTCATGTTTGTTGTACAAATGCACACTCCATTTAGATAAAATTAAAAGGCAGCTGTGCATTGTTATATAGACATCTGGAGTGAGAAACACAGGAAAAAAATTGATTTGGTCTCATTTACTTCGCTAGCAGGAATTTATATCCGGAGCGTGCCTGTTGTTTGCAATGCATCTTGTCTATTTTTGTATACTTGACATGTCTTCTAGCGTCTCATCCTCTGGTGGGCTTTAAGCAAACACAAACTCCCAAAGTGTAATTACCAGTTCTATAGATGATTCACCCTAATATAAGCATTTGCGAAAAGACAAATACTTGGTCTTCAATTATTTGAATACAAATATGTATGTAAATTACATCAATTTTGTGAGTCACAACTAAAAAGAATTGACTCATTTTTCTCAAGTAAAAGGATGTCAAAAGCGTTTTTCTACTTCATCAAATTCAATGGGTTTATGTCTAATTCTAAAGTTTTATTCATGGTTTGGGAAGTCACTTGGCAATTTGAGAAACAAAAACTGTTTCTAAATCATATGTGCCTCCCACTTAGCGAGATTCTGTTGTTAGTCAATGATTGATTTATTTTGTAATCAACTTATTTACTAAGCATAGTCATTAGTTTCTTTGGAGTTCCATGTGCATATCTGGAAGCATTTTAGCTCATGACATTAGCACTATATATACATGTAACTTTTTTGGGATACCTTTCATTTAGTTTAATATTACCATAGTAACTGCTGATAGGATCTGTGCATCAGATTGAAGGAGTTCTGGCCAATGAGGAAGAAGATGAATTTCTTTCCACTTTCAAGACATGATCTAAAGGGTTTTCCCACTATGAACATTTATCACCTATCCACAGAATGTATGTTTGCTCGGGGCCCCACCACTGAGACCCCCATGATCACTAGTGCCGAGCCCCAGGTTCTTCCTTCATTGTTCCCATAGATATTGAATGGAGTAGCAGGGCGCATGCGTGACCGCCACTCCATTTAAACTGCTCCTCACTGCAAACCCATAATTCTATGGGTGATACAGGAGGATCAACGATCGTATGGTCTTAAAGGGGTTTGCCCATTTGGGATAATTATGACATATCCACAGGATATGCCATAAATGTCAGAAAGATGTGGGTCCCACTCTGGGACCCGGATCTATCTCTAAAACAGGGAGCCCTAAACCCTGTTCTATCTTTCTCTGTTCCTGCTGCCTGCTGGGCCACTTCCTGATTACGTGGTCGGAAATTACTAAAACAGCGTAGCTCGCTGAGCTACGCTGTTTTTATGACTTCCATGAGAGTGAATGGCAGTTACGAAAACAGCGTGGCTCACGTGCTACACTGTTTCCATAACTGCCATTCACTTCCATGGGTGTTACGGAAACAGCGTAGCTCAGCAAGTTGAGCTTTTTTTGACATTTCCGACCACGTAATCAGGAAGTGGCCCGGGAGGCAGAAAGGTAGAAAGGGGTTTAGGGGACCCTGTTCTAGAGATAGGTGTGGGTCCCAGAGGTGGGACCCACATCTATCTGCCATTTATGACATCCTGTGGATATGCCATAAATGTCCCTGTTGAGCAAACCCCTTTAATTAAAAAATCCAAAATGTAACATTTCTATTCCTCAAACATTCTTTTGTAGGTGGACTTGTCTGTTTACTGTAATTGCTGTTCTTCAAAACCTACCTGCTGTTAAGGGTAATTCACAGAAGAACATCATGATGTTCTACTGCAAAGCGTGTCAAAGTCATTAAGAATTTATAAATACATTTATAATAGTGAGTCTCCCAAAACCATGATATTGTCACCTCTCTAATTTGAAGTTTAGGATTAGGTTCTTATGTGCAAGTTCAACACAGTATTTTAGTGGTAAACCCTATAATCTTACAGCACTGCCATCCTAAACTTGAATCTTACTAAAAGTAGAGTGAAAAAACACGGCGCCACATGTGTGTATCAATTATGAATTTGATGGGCAAAAGATCGTAACTGCTCACCTGTAAAGTTGAAAGTAATCCGCGAGTACAAAGCTGCTGCCGATCCCAACGCAAAACTCCAAAGAGATGCCAAAATTAATTGATAAAGAATAAAAAACGGGATACTGAGGCGCTGCTTGATAAAGAGTTAATACATTTAATTGAGGTAGTATAAATAGACAATTGCTACGCGTTTCAACGCCGGACTGGTGTCTTCCTCAGGCAAGTTAAGATGACAGCAAGGAGGCACATATTTATACACATACGGAATGCAGGGCTAATTAAGCCTAATTCAGACCAGAGTCCTGAAAAAATCGCCAAAACCAGCGGGTCAGAGTTCAATCCAAACGTAAAGTGTTAAAACAATTCACTGTTGTCATATGTTAACAACATTAATGGAATTAAAATGATCAGACAGTACATAACCGCATAATTGCATAATTATATAGTAATTAAATCATTTAAACGAAATGGCATAAAATATTTGCTCAAAAAGGCAATGGATTATGAAATTGCACATTGAACATAAACTTAAAATAACACAAGAATTGAAGTAAGATAAATAAAAATGCATTTGCAACTGCTGGATACATATAGAAATAATTGTACCAACAATAGCAACGTGTTGTCATGGAGACCAGAAGCGACACAGCCGGGAAGGAAGTCAAAACGCCAGTGGAACGCAAGGTGAGACGCACAGCAAGCATCTCATAGGGCGCAGGCAGGACAAGTGTTTGTTTATGACACAGCAGGGAAGGAAAATCAGAACGCCAATGGAACGCAAGGTGAGACGCATAGACCGTTGTCATGACGACCGCTATCAAAGGAGATAAGGTGGCCGGGAGAGTCCAATCGAACCCATGGAACGCACAGTGACACGCAGGGTCGCGCATACAGAGAACCTAAGGGTTGCAACGAAACGAGGTTCGGAGCATCACGAAAATGTAAGTAGAAAGATTATATTTAGATGTTATTCTGTCAATAATGTGCGGACTATTGAAATAATGGTCATTTTGGTAGGAAAAAATACAGGTATTGTCTGGAGTGCTGATGAAATAAGAAAATACAAGAAAAAACTGGACACCTCCTCTATAATAAAAGAATAAAATATTAAAATGAAAAAGAATTAAGCAATATTAATATTCATAAGAAGAAGCTAATATGTAAAAATGCTTTAAAAGGTGAATTTTTTAAAATTAGTAAAGGATATCAGTCCAATGTAGATTCTGCGATGTCATTGAGGCCATTTGGATACAAGGTCCCCAGTTTGTAGATCCAAAAGTTTTCCCTTTGTTTTAACCTAATGAACCTATTGGATATATCTACAGGAATATACTCAATAGGGGTGACAGTTATGAGATCAAAGTTACATTTGTGCTTTAAAGCAAAATGACGTGATACACTATGTTTGGTGTATCCACTTTTAACATTGAACCTGTGTTTGTTGATCCTGTCTCTGAGGGTTTGGGTAGTACGGCCCACATATTGTCGGTTACATGGACATTGGAGAAGATATATAACATAGCTGCTTCCGCAGTTTAAAAAGCTTTTTATCTGAAACTTTTCGTTAGTTGACATAGAAGTAAAATCCGTTTTTTTATTAGTAATACTCAGGCAGCACAGACATCTCGTTCTCCCGCAGCGATATGAACCATTCATAATCAGAGAAGTTTTGATAGGTATTTGGGAAATATTCCGAAGTTTACTAGGTGCAATTAGGTTCCTCAGGGTTTTCGCCCTTCTGTACGTAATTTTTGGTTTAACTGGGAGGATGTCTTTCATAAATTGGTCATTTTTAAGGATATGCCAATATTTATGTATTGTAGAGCTAATGTACTTACTGCCTTTATTGTATGTGGTGATAAAATTACAGCTAAAATCAATCGATTTTTTAGGGTCTTTAGCCACAGGGTTGATGCACTCAAATTGTGTCAGAGCCTTCGCCCTAGTCTCTGCACCATTAATCAGACTCATTGGGAAGTTTTTTTCTTTGAACCTCTTTTTAAGCAACTTACATTCGGCAGAGAAATCTTTATTGCTCGTGCAGTTTTTTCTTATTCTTTTATATTGTCCAAAAGGTACATTTATCAGCCATGGTGGGTAGTGAGCGCTCCTAAAATTTAAATAGCTATTCACATCTACCCCTTTAAAATGTGTTTTCGTGATCACTAAACTTGAATCTTGCAAGGACAACAGCTACATGAAGTTTAAATAGTTATAGCTCTACAAAATTTAATATTTTATTACTTACCGATTACAGAAAAAAAAACACACTTGTGCCAATAACATTAAAACAAATACTTTATTAAATATATTGCATATAATAAATATGCTATAAAATCATGCAGAGAGATACCAAGGATGAGCACCTGTGTCATAGATCGCTGTAAACTGCAGATTCAACACAAAAAGACAGGACATACATTATATCACAAACACTTAGTTTAAAAATATCGATCACCAATACAAAGATGCCCATATATAAACTAGAACATATGTAAATGACTATGGCCCACATTTTTTAATAATGGCGTAGTCTGCACCTATAAAATGAGAGGGTATTTGACGAGAATTGCACCTACGTTAAAGCGCACACCTCCTTATAAATCTTGTGCATTTGGAGCTGTCATTTTTTTTATGTCTGAATAGCTGTCATTTGTGCCACTAATTTGTGCCTTTTCTAACCTTTGTTTTTGATAAATGAGTGTAAAGTAACAACATTAAATGAGCCAAACCCACGGACTTCGCCGAGAGTGCATGTTTGTGGGAGAGTCGGAAGAATAACTATTAGCCAAATGAGCTTTCAGCTGACAGGTAAAGTGTATGGCCACCTTCTAAGTACATTTACAGCTTGAGTAAGTCCAGTTATGTTTGCCAGTTTTCTTTTTTGGAGCGTGAAGAACATTTTTTGCACAAAGGATAATTTAACAGATATTTTACTTGCGGCAGGCATGTTCTTTTTACAGGGCAATCCTAGAAAACCTTAGAGACTGGTGCACATGTTAAAAAAACAAAAAAAAACATAACATTTATCTAAAACATTAAATCTTTGACTTATTAGACCATAATAATTTAATTCAGCATCTAGTTAGTCTTTAGCAAATAGAGATGAGTGAACCATTTTACCACTTTTAGGGTATGTTCAAACTGGGTAGATATGCTGTGTAGAACTGCACAGTGTATGCGCCCATAGTGCCGCAGGGAATCCTGGCCAAAAAACCGCACCAAAAAAGTTTCATACTTACGCGTCCCTCTGCCGTCCTGCAGACCGGCCTTCTGGGATGATGTTTCATCCCATGTGACCACTGCAGCCTGTGATTTGCTGCAGCGGTCACATGGGATGAAATGTCATCCCAGGAGGCCAACCTGGACTAAGAAACACAGAATTCTGGGTAGATATTTTTTTCTTAGTTGCGTAAAACTTGAAAAGCAATGAATGGCAGGGCGTCACATCCTTTCCCTGCCATTCTGTGCCTTTCAATGATGCAAGCGGTGCGATGACGTCATCACGCTGCTTGAGTCATTGGAAGGCGCTGAATGGCAGGGCTAGGAGCTAATGCTCTTGCCCTGCCAGTGCTAGTTATCGCTGTAATCTTATCTGCAGCTTATATAGCCCTGGCGCCGGTATTAGTGGGGTGTTAAAGTGCACTGAATGTGTGTGTGCCATTTGTGCACCTGTAAAAAAAACTCCTAAAAAAACTATGTTTGTCCCTTTTATTGAAGATAGAAATTAACCTAGTGGGATCATATATGTAATGAGGGCACCCCAAGTTAGTTTACCAATGACAATAGAGTAGATTCTTCAGAAAATATAATTCTTTATTTGTAACAATGTATTCGAAAGAGTGAGTGGCCCATTGCCAGGGCTTGGCGATCTCAACCACCCCAGGTTATAATTCTAAGGCATTCCCCTCTGTGCGGTAAAAATAACATGTTAACTTTATTATGTCGGTCACTATAATTATGGAGATACAAAATTTATATAGTCTATGTCAACAGACAAAAGAAAAAAGTTATAGCTCTTGGAAGGCAAGAAAATGAAAAAAACTAAAATGGCTGCAGCAGGCAGGGGTTAAACAACATGATCAGCCATGTAACAGTAAGTTCTTAAAGTTAATGCGTTGAGCAGGGAAAATGGGCAAGCGTAAGCATCTGAGAAACTTTAAAAAGGACCAAATTCTATGCACATTTGTTGCAGAATTTCACAGGCTGCAGCAGTCGCATATGATGAAACATCATCACAGGAGCCCACCTGGACACAGTTTATAGGGAAGAGCAGGGACAAATTGCTGTATTAATGCCAAGAGTGGTCAGCATCTGCCTTTTTTTTTCCGTCAGCCGGATTTTCCTTCGTGTTCTGTGTCGGATACAATGTGGTCTTTTGCGCATCGTGTCGGACACGTGAACATACCTAAAAAGTTCAGACTTTTTTTATAAAAATGAATGGAAAATATTTTCCTGACATTTTTGCGGCAAGAATTGCGGGAGTGGGAACCCATCCTGCAGTCGAATGGTGGTAAAAGCACAAGCCCCCCTGCTATTCCACTCCAATAAAATGTATAAAATAAAATTTAATAAGATGTAGCAATAATTAAATAAATACATGTAGTTTCTTTACAAAAGCAAAAATAATAATCTATCTATCTATCTATCTATCTATCTATCTATCTATCTATCTATCTATCTATCTATCTATCTATCTATCTATCTATCTATCTATCTATCTGTCTGTCTGTCTGTCTGTCTGTCTATCTATCTATTGTGAGTGCAATTTAGCATCCCACTACGCCTTGAGTTCCATCCAGCTCAAGGAGGACACAGCACCACGGAGACTCTTTAGCAGTGTAAAAAAGTTGCTGTAGATTTATTCAGACCGGTACATTAAAAAATGCGCATACAGAGCTGCAACATTTCGGTAGGCAAACCCACTTTTGTGAAGCATGGTGCGTTGGCCTACCGAAACGTTGCAGCTTTGTATGCACTTTTTCTATGTACCTGTCTGAATAAATCTACAGCAACTTTTTTTTACACTGCTAAAGAGTCTCCGTGGTGCTGTGTCCTCCTTAACCATATTGATGCTGGATTAGCTATTCCATTGACAGCGTGCATACTGGAGCTCACCTGAGTGCTGTTTTTCTATCTCTTATTGGACGAATATTGAGGATTTGGGAGCAGTGATCGGGCTCCTGGGACGTGCACCCACCTGTATTCCTGACTGGTGCTGCTGGATGGTGGACATTCTATCTATCTATCTATCTATCTATCTATCTATCTATCTGTCTGTCTGTCTGTCTGTCTATCTATTCTGCAAATTATATATTTGGTATCCCCATATCCAAAATAACCTTTTAAATAAAAAAAATACATGCATGAATGATGATAATTAAATGACAGATTAAAAAAAATTCTCTCAGATTTGTATGCATTTTCCTCATAAAATAAATTGAATATTATATCCATTTTTTTTGTGAACATGGTTAAAATAAAATCCACAGCTTGCTCTGCAAAAAACAAGGCCTCACAGGACCATATTGATGAAAAAAATGGCAGAATACACTGGGTCATATTGACCACTGAATTAAAGCACCTGTAGTATTTACTTATGCTGCATGTTATTTCCAATCTGTTGAATCCAGACAAAAGCCCATGGCTCTTGGAAAGCAGGAAGGGAAAAACTAAAATGAAAAAGCCAAACACGGATCAGTCCTGAAGGAGTTTATTAATTTCTAATGAAATACCATTTATGACCACGTGTAGGGTATTGCCGTTACAAATGTTGTAAATTGCTTTACAAATGTTGGGGTGCTTTTTCTCCTTTATCCTTTGTGAAAATAAAAAAATTCAACATTTTTGTGGAAAAAATTTTGATATTCATTTTCACAGCCTAATTCTAATAAATTCTGCAAAAGACCTGTGGGGGTCTAAATGCTCACTATACCCCTAGATAGATATCTTAAGGAGTTTAGTTTCCCAAATGGGGTCACTTTTGAGGGGTTTCCACTATTTTGTTCTCACAGGGGCTTCGCAAATGCGACATGACACCCAAAAACTATTCCAGCTAAATTTGAGCTCCAATAGCCAAATATTGCTCCTTCCCTTCTGAGTCCTACCATGGATCCAAGCAGCAGTTTATTACCACATATGGCATAATTGCCTAATCAGGAGAAATTTCTTTACAAATTTTGAGGTTCGTTTTCTCCTTTATTCATTGTAAAACTTAAACATTACTATGTTTTTTCAGAGAAAAAGTAGATTTTCATTTTCATGGTCTAATTACACTAAATTCAGCAAAAAAAAAGAAAAACTGTGGGGTCAAAATGCTAACTATACCCCTAGAAAAATTCCTTAAGGGGTGTAGTTTCCAAAATGCTATCACTTTGGGGGTTTATAAGGTTTTGATCCCTCCAGGGCGTTGTAAACGCAACATGGCACTGAAAGCCAAACCAGAAAAATCTGCACTCCAAAATCCAAATGGTGCACCTTCCATTCTGAGCTCTGCCGTGGGTCCAAACAGCAGTTTATAACCACTTATGTGGTATTGCCGTACTCAAGAGAAATAGCTTTACAAGCTTTGTGTTGCTTTTTATTCTTTATTCCTTGTAAAAGTTAAATTTTTTATATTTTTTTCAGAAAAAAAGTAGGTTTTCATTTTCACAGACAAACTCCAATAAATATAGCAAAAGACATGTGGGGTCAAGATGCTAACTATACCCCTGGATAAATTCCTTGAGGTGTGTAGTTTCGAAAACCGTGTCACTTTTGGGGAGTTTCCACTGTTTTGGCACCACAAGACCTCTTCAAACCTGACATGGTGCCTAAAATATATTCTAAAAAAAAAAGGCGGCCCCAAAATCCTCTAGGTGCTCCTTTGCTTCTGAGGCCTGTGTTTCAGTCAATTAGCGCACTAGGGCCACATGTGGGATATTTCTAAAAACTGCAGAATCTGGGCAATAAATATTGAGTGGGTTTCTCTGGTAAAACCTTCTGTGTTACATAATTTTTTTTATTACAAATGAATTTCGGCAAAAAAAATACAATTTGTAAACTTCCCTTCTACTTTGCTTTAATTCCTGTGAAACGCCTAAAGGGTTAAGAAACTTTTGGAATGCATTTTTTAATACTTTGAGGAGTTTTTAAAATGGGGTGATTTATGGGGTCTATCTAGTACATAAGGCCCTCAAAACCACTACACAACTCAACTGGTCCTTGAAAAATAGCCTTTTGAAATTTTCTTGAAAATGTGAGAAATTGCTGCTAAAGTTCTAAGCCTTGTAACGTCCTAGAAATCATAATTTTTGCACATTTTTGCAAATTTTGGTATTTTTCACAAATAAGCAATAAATGTATTGACCAAATCTCAGAATCGCTTGGATAGGCAAAAGCATTCCAGAGTTATTACCACATAAAATGACACATCAGATTTGAAAAAATGGGGCTGGACCTAAAGGGCAAAATGAGCTCGGTCCTGAAAGGGTTAATAATACCAATGCACCACTCATATTTAATGCTTATGAATTGTACCCCACATTCATCAACAAAAATGTAATTAACTGAGTGAAGCACTCATATTGATATATAGTGGTATTATGTACTTGTGAATAGGGATACAGAAACGAAATGGGGGGGGGGTTTATAAAAATATAGTGCATGAATCGTGTAGTAATTTTATACCCTCTGGTAACAAAATGTCTAGAAATAAAAGTAGAGCAACATAGCTAGATAGAAAAGTTCTGAATATAATAAGACAAAAAAAACAAACAAAGCTTTTGAAACATTGAAGGCTGCGGGTTCAGCAAAAGCATTACAGACGTACAAAAATTCTTAATAGGAAATGTAAAAATGAATGTTAGCCACAGAAAAACAAATAGCGAACAACATTAAAGGGATTGGCTAGTTTATTGCTAATGTAAACCACTTTTATGTTAATGATGATTATGATGATTATGTACTATTTTCTAAAATATGCTTTTTTGAAGTTATGTCCCATTTTCTATATTTTTAAGTCACACCTCCATGCTCAGCCTTCTGACCTGTCTGGACAGCGTTCCCTTCCATAAGATGGCTGCAGATGGAGGGGCATACAACGAGACACGTCATTCAGCCTCCTCTACAGTGACTGCACTAGTTTCCTGTGAGCAATGTGTTACTGTGGAGGAAGCTGGGTGACATGTCTCATTTGGAGAGAAGCAATCTCTTTATTTGTATGCTATTGAGTAGAGATGAGCGAACTTATCAAAAGTTCGGTTCGGCTAGTTCGCCGAATTTCACAAAAAAGTTTGGTTCGGACCGAACTAGTTCTGACCGAACCTGTCACTTCCGTGCGCCGAGCATGCTACTGTCCAGGGTGCTGCTAGAGTTAATGGGCTGCACTAACTCTTTCAGCAACCTTCACAGTACATGCTCGGCGCGCGGAAAATACAATTTAAATGTAATAAAAAAATAAAAATTATACGTTCGTACTTACTTTCCTCCTGTCCGGCCTCCAGCGATGATGTTTCATCCCTTTCGCCGCTGCAGCCAATCACAGGCTGTAGTGGCGGTCACGCACGTCAGGATGACGCTTCATCCCACGTGACCGCCTCTGCAGCCAATCACAGGCTGCAGCGGCGACATGGATGAAACGTCATCGCTGGAGGCCAGACAGGAGGAAAGTAAGTATGAACGTATTATTATTATTTTTTGGCATGTATGTATGTTGGCATGTATGTATGTATGTATGTGTGTATGTTGGCATGTATGTATGTTGTCATGTATGTATGTATATATGTGCATGTATGTTTGCATGTATGTTGGCATGTATGTATATATGTGCATGTTTGTATGTATATTTGCATGTATATATTTGCATGTATGTATGTTTGCATGTGTGTATGTTTGCATGTATGTATTTTTGCATGTATGTTGTCATGTATGTATGTTGTCATGTATGTATGTATGTATATATGTGCATGTGTGTATGTATATTTGTATGTATGTATGTTTGCATGAATGTATGTATGTTTGCATGTATGTGTGTTTGCATGAATGTATGTTTGCATGTATGTATGTATGTATGTATGCATGTTTGTATGTATATTTGCATGTGTGTATATATATATGTATGTTTGCATTTATGTATGTATGTATGTATGTTGGCATGTATGTATGTTGTCATGTATGTATGTATGTATGTTGTCATGTATGTATATATGTGCATGTATGTTGGCATGTATGTATATATGTGCATGTGTGTATGTATATTTACATGTATGTATGTATGTTGTCATGTATGTATGTATGTATATATGTGCATGTATGTTTGCATGCATGTTGGCATGTATGTATACATGTGCATGTTTGTATGTATATGTGCATGTATATATGTTTGCATGTGTGTATGTATGTTTGCATGTATGTTTTCATGTATGTATGTATGTTTGCATGCATGTATGTTGTCATGTATGTTTGTCATGTATGTTGTCATGTATACATGTATATATGTGCATGTATGTATGTTTGCATGTATGTTTATATATATGTGCATGTATGTAATTATGTTTGCATGTATTTGTTTGCATGTATATTTGTGCATGCTTGTATATATGTATGTATGTATCTTTGCATGTTTGTTTGTTTGTATGTATGTATGTTTTCATGTGTGTGTGTATGCATGTATGTATGTATGTATGATAGTTTGCATGTATATATGTGTGTATGTTTGCATGTATGTATATTTGCATGTATACATGTGCATGCTTGTATGTATGTTTGTATATATGTATGTATGTATGTATGTATGTATGTATGTTTGCATGTATGTTTGTTTGTATATATGTCTGTATGGCCATGTATGATACTGTCTGCTGGCGCCCTGTATCTAAGTCAACTTCACGGCAGGCTTCTATACATGGTATAACAGTCAGTATCACACATTAAACTGAATCTAAGCCTACGACATGTTTTATTTCATTTATTTTTATTTTTTTACAGGTTTGGTGTTTGGACTACGTCGGTTTCGAGGACTACTTAGATTACGTTTTTTTTTCTATAATAAAATGGTTAATGAGGGTTGTGTTGGGGGTGCTTTATTTCAATAAAATATTTTATCTATATCTTTGTCTTTTCAAATTTTATTACTACCACTTTAGTAATGGCCGCTGTCTGAGTGACAACATCCATTACTAAGGCGAGGCTTAGTGTTAGCCGGTGCAGAGGCTAACACTAACCACCATTATTACCCCGGTACCCACCACCACCAGGGGTGCCGGGAAGAGCCAGGTACGATCCAGTACCCGACAATCTGTTGTGATGGTCGGGCTCTGGGGCGGCCGCAGGCTGGCATTATGAGGCTGGGAAGGGCCAAAAACAGTGGACCTTCCCACCCTTGTAATGCTAGGCTGCTGCTGTTGTGTTGTATCTGGCTGGTTATAAAAGTGGGGGGGACCCCACGTCATTTTTTTAAATTATTTATTTTATTATTATTTTTTTTTTAAAAAGACATGGGGTTCCACCCAATTTATCATAACCAGCCACATACAACACAGTGTTATTAGCCTGGGAATGGACAAAACCAGTGGCCCTTCCCACCCATGTAATGCCAGACTGCTGCGGCCTTGTATATGGCTGGTTATTAAAAATGTGGGGGACCCGTCTATTGCTAAATTTGTTAAATTAAAAAAAAAAAAACGACGTGTGGGTCCCCCCCATTTTTATATCCAGCCCGATACAACACAGCAGCAGCAGCCTAGCATTACAAGGGTGGGAAGGTCCACTGATTTTGGCCCTTCCCAGCCTCATAATACCAGCCTACGGCCGCCCCAGTACCCGACCATCACAACAGATGGTCGGATACTGGATCGTACCAAGCTCTTCCCGGCACCCCTGGTGGTGGTGGGTACCGGGGTAATAATGGGTGGTTAGTGCTAGCCTCTGCACCGGCTAACACTAAGTACCGCCTTAATAATGGACGCTGTCAATCAGCCAACTGCCATTATCTGGGCACTAATAAAGTTAAAAAAAAAACACAAAGACAATTCTTTTTTATTGAAATAAGAAATCCCCAACAAAACCCTCGTTAACCATTTTATTAAAATTTGAAAAAACGTAGATCTACGCAGTAGTCCAACGAATCGAAGATGTAGTCCAATCGGTACATCAAAATCTGCAACAACATAAAAAACCAGTTATCAATGTGAACAATACCAATACTTCTACTCACCTACACAAATATATACACGCACACACAAACAAACAACCATACACAAACACACACATATATACACAAACACAACAAGATATACACACAGACAAACACACACACATATACACAAACTCACACATATACAAACAAAAACACACATATCCAAACACACATAAACACAAACACACACACACATATACACGAACTCACACATATCCAAACAAAAACACACATATCCAAACACACACACACACACACACACACAAACACATATACACAAACACATATACAAACAAAAACACACATACCCAAACACACACGTATACACAAACACATATACACAAACACACCCATATATACACACAAACACACACATAAACACACACCCATATACACACATATACACAAACACACACATATACAAAAACACACACAAACATCTACACACAAAAATATACACAAATACACCCATATATACACAAACACATATACACACACACACACATATACACAAACACACATATAAAAACCAAAACAGACAAAGACACATACCCAAACACACATATATACACAAACACACACATACACAAACACGGTTTCTTTTAAATGCTGCTGGGGAACCCGCTCGATCCACTATATAAGGCTGCGCTACAGTGCAGCATTTAAAAGAAACAGGATCCTGACCTGTCCACAGAGTTTAAGGCAGCACAGAGTATTTCAGGAGATGAGCGTGCAGATTCAGTGCTGCTGTGAACTCTGCTCTTACCATTACGTAGCTCTCAGTCTGTTACCTCTCCTCCACTCCTGTCCTCCAGAACACCTTCACATGATTGGCAAGTCACCAAGTAATGGTAAGAGCAGAGTTCACAGCAGCACAGAGTATTTCAGGAGATGAGCGTGCGGAACTTGTGCGGGGTGGTGACTTGCCAATCATGTGAAGGTGTTATTGAGGACAGGAGTGGAGGAGAGGTAACAGACTGAGCTACGTAATGGTAAGAGCAGAGTTCACAGCAGCACAGAATCTACACGCTCCTCTCCTGAAATATTCTGTGCTGCTGTGAACTCTGCTCTTACCATCACGTAGCTCTCAGTCTGTTACCTCTCCTCCACTCTTGTCCTCAAGAACACCTTCACATGATTGGCAAGTCACCACCCCGCACAAGATCCGCACGCTCATCTCCTGAAATACTCTGTGCTGCTGTGAACTCTGTTTTTACCATTACGTGGTGACTTGCCAATCATGTGAAGGTGTTCTTGAGGACAGGAGTGGAGGAGAGGTAACAGACTGAGAGCTACGTAATGGTAAGAGCAGAGTTCACAGCAGCACAGAATCTGCACGCTCCTCTCCTGAAATATTCTGTGCTGCTGTGAACTCTGCTCTTACCATTACGTAGCTCTCAGTCTGTTACCTCGCCTCCACTCCTGTCCTCAAGAACACCTTCACATGATTGGCAAGTCACCACCCCGCACAAGATCCGCTCGCTCATATCCTGAAATACTCTGTGCTGCTGTGAACTCTGCTCTTACCATTACGTGGTGACTTGCCAATCATGTGAAGGTGTTATTGAGGACAGGAGTGGAGGAGAGGTAACAGACTGAGAGCTACATAATGGTAAGAGCAGAGTTCACAGCAGCACTGAATCTGCACGCTCCTCTCCTGAAATACTCTGTGCTGCTGTGAACTCTGTTCTTACCATTACGTAGCTCAGTCTGTTACATCTCCTCCACTCCTGTCCTCTATAACACGTTCACATGATTGGCAAGTCACCACCACGCACAAGATCCGCACGCTCATCTCCTGAAATACTCTGTGCTGCTGTGAACTCTGCTCTTACCATTACGTGGTGACTTGCCAATCATGTGAAGGTGTTCTGGAGGACAGGAGTGGAGGAGAGGTAACAGACTGAGAGCTACGTAATGGTAAGAGCAGAGTTCACAGCAGCACTGAATCTGCACGCTCATCTCCTGAAATACTCTGTGCTGCCTTAAACTCTGTGGACAGGTCAGGATCCTGTTTCTTTTAAATGCTGCACTGTAGCGTAGCCTTAAATAGTGGATCGAGCGGGTTCCCTAGCAGCATTTAAAAGAAACAGGATCCTGACCTGTCCACAGAGTTTAAGGCAGCACAGAGTATTTCAGGAGATGAGCACGGGCAGCCTTACGTTTTTCCGAGCCGTGCTCCCATTATGCACACGACCGTAAAAACACCCGTTATTGCGGGTCGTAATTACGACCCGCAATAACGGGCTCATAGACTTCTGTTACCCACGGGTACCTTTCCGTTTTCTCATGGGAAGGTGCCCGTGCCGTTAAAAAAATAGAACATGTTCTATTTTTCTATTTTACGGGCCGTGCTGCTATAATTATAATGACAGCACGGTTCGCAAAAGCGGCCGGCTGCCCGTGGCCGGCCGGCCGTGCTCGTAATTACGAGTCGTAATTACGAGCACGGCCCGTAAAATAAAAAAATAAAACATGTTCTATCTTTTTAACGGCACGGGCACCTTCCCGTGAGAAAACGGGAAGGTACCCGTGGCTAACAGAAGTCTATGGGCCCGCTATTTCGGGTCGTAATTACGACCCGTGATAACGGGTGTTTTTACGGTCGTGTGCATGAGGCCCCGTAATGACGGGTGGCTACATGTGTGCACCCGTCATTACGGCAGCGTTGCTAGGCGACGTCAGTAAGGGTATGTGCACACACACTAATTACGTCCGTAATTGACGGACGTATTTCGGCCGCAAGTACCGGACCGAACACAGTGCAGGGAGCCGGGCTCCTAGCATCATATTTATGTACGATGCTAGGAGTCCCTGCCTCTCCGTGGAACTGCTGTCCCGTACTGAAAACATGATTACAGTACGGGACAGTTGTCCTGCAGAGAGGCAGGGACTCCTAGCATCGTACATAACTATGGTGCTAGGAGCCCGGCTCCCTGCACTGTGTTCGGTCCGGTACTTGCGGCCGAAATACGTCCGTCAATTACGGACGTAATTAGTGTGTGTGCACATACCCTAAATAGTCACTGTCCAGGGTGCTGAAAGAGTTAACTGATCGGCAGTAACTGTTTCAGTACCCTGGACAGTGACTACCGATCACAGTACCTGTAAAAAAAAAGACGTTCATACTTACCGGGAACTCCCTGCTTCCTCCAGTCCGGTCTCCTGGCCGTTGCCTTGGTGACGCGTCCCTCTCGACATCCGGCCCGACATTCCTTGATGACGATGCAGCCCATGTGAGAGCTGCAGCCAATCACAGGCTGCCGCGGCCTCTGCAGCCAATCACAGGCTGCAGAGGCCTCTGCAGCCAATCACAGGCTGCCGCGTCAGAAAAGGTCGGACTGGAGGAAGAAGAGGGACTCGTCACCAAGACAACGACCGGGTACGTATGAAATGCTTTTTATTTTATTTTTAATCAGCAGCCTCTTTTCTCTATCAGTGATTGATAGAGATAAGTGGCTGCCGATTTGTATAATGTTTTTGACCGGGTTCGGTCAAAACGGGTTCGGCCGAACCCGGTGAAGTTCGGATTCGCTGCGAACCGAACTTTTCCGAAAGTTCGGACTGCAACCGGGTTCGGTTGTCCCGGTTCGCTCATCTCTACTATTGAGGTATTTTTTGTATTCTCACAACTGCGTAATTGCAATTCAAGGACTGCTTCTAAGGGTACATCTCTGTATGAAAAGCTGTGGGATTTCAAGACTATTTTAACAGCAAACGTATTTCTTCCTATTTTTTTTTTTTTTATAAACTCTTTTTATTAAAGCAGACACATAAGCAATATCAAACATTGATACACATATGAAATACAGAAATTATGCATAGTACAGTAGCACTGTTTATCAGTGAACATTCACATCTTATTATAACAGGTAAATTCACATACCATGACATCTGTGATTTCCAGAACATACATTTGAACGGACAAACAAACATAGAAACCACTGTGATCGCATCTCAGACAAATTCTCAAATCACAATTAACCAAAGTACTGAAGTGTAATAATAAACATCACTATCTAACTGTCCCGATCTAGGAAGTAATCTATACAGGCTTCGAATTTCCTCCCTCACATCTAAACCTTATCCCTATAGTCTATCCAGGGCTGTCAAACCTTCAGGAAAGAGCTTCTATTTTTATTTTCCCATCCAGCCAGCTCTTCTAACCGGCAAATCTGGTGTAATTTGGACAAGAGGTGAGATCGTGACGGGGGAGAAGTCTCTCTCCACTTAGAAGGGATCAGTAATTTAGCTGCAGATATTATAAAAGTAGGTAGATTTCTAGATGAAGGAGAAAAATCCCGAAGAGGCAGCCAAAGTAGCACCAGTTCCCTCGTGAGGGATATTGAAATAGAACACACTTCTAAAATTAAAGCTTCAACCTCCTTCCAAAAACATTGTATCTTCATACAAGACCACCAGATATGCGACATGCTTCCTACCTCCTTCTCACACCTCCAGCAAGTATTCACTGGAGAGACTGAAATGTTATGTAAGTATTCAGGAGTTCTGTACCATCGTGTGAGTGTTTTATAGGAATTTTCCTGTACTCTAACACACCTGGAGAAACCGTGTGAGTGTCGCATAATGGTAGATCTCTCTTTTTCAGAAAAGATGCAACCTAGTTCCTTCTCCCAAGCGAAAATAAAACCTGGGGTAGAGTTTGACATGGAGGTAACCAGCTCCTTATATATCTTGGAAAGAGATTTTTTAGTGGTTGTGGGTAACAAAGTATAGTTTTCTAACCAAGTTGGGTCCGATTTTCGAACCTCCAATGACGTCATCAACTTCTGACACGTAGATGAAAAATCTAGTATCTGCAGGGCATTAGGCTGTGGGATATGCATTTCTCTATGTAATTATTCCAATGAAGGCAAGTCAACTGTATCATAGAGTCTAGCTATTCTTAGTAAATGAAGGTGGGACCATGTCTCCGGTACCTGAGTACATTTCTTATTGACAAGACAAGGTAATATGGAAAGAGGCATCAGCATCGAGAACGTACTATCGTGTAAGTGTAATGCCGAAGAGGCTTGGCATACTCTGATCAGCCCCCTAGTCATATCACTCTGCACCAATGTTCTGGGAGGTAATTGTGTCCCTACCCATAGATAAGAAATTAGACCATTACCCAGTAAGTACCTTTCTATGTCCACATGTGGAAGAGAGATATTAGTTCATCTCCCTAATTTGTATGGCCCTATAGTAGTTAGAGAGATCAAGAATTGATAACCCTCCTGTACCCTTTTTCCGTATAAGTTGCGTATATTCGAGTCTAGGACGTTTTTTATTTCACAAGAACTCCATGAGCAATCGTCGAAACCTAGAAAAATAAAATGTAGGTATATCAATGGGCAAGGACTGTAAGATGTAGTGAACTTGAGGTAGAACAAATGTGGTAAGGAGGTTCTTACGGCTTAACAACGACATATATGGGACCTTAAGTTTAGTTAAGAACTCTTTTATTTTATAGTATATCGATTTAGAATTTCTATCAAAAAGCATCTTTGGGTCTGCTGTAATTTTTAAACCCAAATATTTCAATTCAGACTTCGGCCACTTAAAAGGAGATTGAGTACTGACAGCTAGAAACGTACATTGAGGAAGGGTAATATTAAGCGCCTCCGACTTGTCATAATTGATGTTGAAATTAGAGACCCGGCCAAAATCCTCAAAGATCTGTAGAATTTGTGGGAGAGCTTCCAAGGGATTAGTTATATATATTAACAAGTCGTCGGCGAAAGCTGCGGTTTTATGTTCAAAATTTCCCACCTTAAGGCCTTTAACCCCTTCCCGCTCCTGGACGTACTATTAGGTCATGGCAGCTGTATCGTTCGCGCTCCATGACCTAATAGTACGTCTCGGGAATAACGCCCGTTTCGGCCGTCCTCCCGACACATACAGGAGCTGTGACAGCTGCTGTCTTGTTCAGCAGCTGTCACAGCTCCTACAGCGGGGACCGATCGCTGTGTCCCCGCTGATTAACCCCTTAAAAGCCGCGTTCTATAGAGATTGCGGCTTTTTAGGGGTTAAGCTGCCATCGCCGGCCTGCTACGTGATAGCGGCCGGCGATGGTGACTATGGCAACCGGACACCAAACAATGGCGTCCGGCTATGCCATAGACGGAAGCCTAGTGGGTCCTGACAACGTCAGGACCCACTATGCTTGCTGTCAGTGAGTAGCTGACAGTTCTAATACACTGCACTACGCATGTAGTGCAGTGTATTAGAATAGCGATCAGGGCCTCCTGCCCTCAAGTCCCCTAGTGAGACAAAGTAATACAGTAAAAAAAAAGTAAAAAAAAGATGTGTAAAAATAAGAAAATAAAAGTTTTAAAAGTGATAAAAGTAAAAATCCCCCCTTTTCCCTTATCAGTCCTTTATTATTAATAAAAATATATAAACAAACAAATAAACTATACATAATTGGTATCGCCGCGTCCGCAACGGCCTGAACTACAAAATTATTTCGTTATTTATCCTGCACGGTGAACGCCGTAAAAGAAAATAATAATAAACCAAACCACAATCACAATTGTTTGGTCACTTCACCTCCCAAAAAATGGAATAAAAAGAGATCAAAAAGTTGCATGTACCGAAAAATGGTACTGATCAAAACTACAGTTCGTTACGCAAAAAATAAGTCCTCGCACGGCTTTATTGATTGAAAAATAAAAACGTTATGGCTCTTAGAATAAGGTAACACAAAAAGTGAATGATTGTTTACAAAACATATTTTATTGTGCAAACGCCATAAGACATAAAAAAAAACTATAAACATCTGGTATCGCCGTAATCATATCGCCCCGCAGAATAAAGTGAATATGTCATTTATAGCGCACGGTGAACGCAGTAAAAAAAAGAATAAAAAAACAATAGTAGAATTGCTGTTTATTAGTCACCACGCCACCTAAAAATAGAATAAAAACTGATCAAAAAGCCGCATGCACCCCAAGAGAACTACAATGGATTCCTCAAGGGGTCTAGTTTCCAAATTGGGGTCACTTTTGGGGGGTTCCCAATGTTTTGGCACCACAAGACCTCTTCAAACCGGACATGGTGCCTAATAAAAAAGAGGCCTCAAAATAAACTAGGTGCTCCTTTGCTTCGGAGGCCGGGGCTTCAGTCCATTACCGCACTAGGGCCACATGTGGGATATTTCTCAAAACTGCAGAATCTGGGCAATACGTATTAAGTTGCGTTTCTCTGATAAATCCTTTTGTGTTATAAAAAAAATGGTATAAAGAGGATTTTCTGACAAAAAAAAAAAAGTCAATTTCACCTCTACTTTGCTCTAAATTTCTGTGAAACACCTAAAGGGTTCATAAACTTTCTAAATGCTGTTGTGAATACTTTGAGGGGTCTAGTTTCTAAAATGGGGTATTTGATAGGGGTTTCTAATATATGGGCCCCTCAAAGCAACTTCAGAACTGAACTGGAACCTAAAAAAATAAATAAATGAGGCAATACTTCGCTTCTTACATTATACTGATAATGAGCCATGCCCACCCCGAGATGACCCCAGTTTTGACCGTTTGTATAAACGGAGACCCCTATTAGACCATTCCAGTGCCCGGTTTTCCCAAGCATACACCCCCGAGAAGTGTATTTCTATTGATGAGTCCCTGGTACATTTTAAAGGGAGGGTTCAATTCCGCGAGTACCTGCCGGGTAAGAGGGCAAGGTATGGCGTGAAGATGTTGTATAAGCTGCGAGAGTGCATCCGGGTATACCTACAGGTTTAGACTATATGAAGGAAAGGCCACCCCCAAACCAGACTGCATCCTGGACTACAATAGGTACATGGGAGGGATGGACTTGTAAGATCAAATCCTGAAGCCCTACAGCGCCATGCGGTGTGGTATAAGAAGCTGGCCGGGCACATCATACAGATGGCATTGTACAATGCGTACGTGCTACGTCGATGTGCAGGCCAGACGGGAACTTTCCTGGAATTTCAAGAGGTGATTATCAAGAACCTAATCTTTAGGGACCAAGAAGGGGGGGCACCCAGTACTTCTGGAAGCGGGGCCACACGCATCGTACCAAGGCGGCAACACTTTCCAGGAGAAGTTCCCCAAACTGGCAAGAAGGGAAAAAGTCAAAAGAGGTGCAAAGTCTGCTATAAGAGGGCGATAAGGGATGACACAATATATCAATGTGACACGTGTCCCGAATAACCAGAGCTCTGTATGAAAGTCAGTTTTAAAATTTATCATACATCCCTTGGTTTATAATTTACCCCAATTTTACTTACCCTGATGCACTCCGCACAGCTTATCCCCCCTCGTCTTTCCGCTCTGAGCCCTGCTGTGTGTCCAGGCAGCTGATAACATCCAAATGTAGGGTATTGCCATACCCGGGAGAACCCACATTACAGTTTATGGGGTGTAGGTCTCTGGTCAAAATGCTCACTACACCTCTAGATGAATGCCTTAAGGGTGTAGTTATTAAAATGGGGTCACTTCTTGCGGGTTTCAACTGTACTGGTACCTCAGGTGCTTCTGCATACATGACTTCGCACTAGAAAATCCCCAGTAGGCCAAATGGTGGTCCTTTCCTTCTGAGCCCTCCCATGGGCCCAAACGGCAGTTTATCACAACAAATGGGGTATTGCGGCACTCAGAACAAATTACGCAACATAATGGGGTATTTTGTTTGTTGTGAAAATAAGAAATTCAGCCAAAACGACATATTATTTAAAAAAAATAATTTTGTTTTCATTCCCAGCCCAATTCAAAGAAGTTCTGTGAAAAAACTATGGGGTCAAAATGGTCACAACACCCATAAATGAATTCCTTGAGGGGTGTAGTTTCCAAAATGGGGTCATTTGTAGTTGGTTTCTATTGCTTTGATACCTCTGGGGCTCTGCAAATGCGACATGGCACCCGAAAACCAATCCAGCAAAATCTGGACTCCAAAGAACACACAGCGCTCCTTTCCTTCTGAGCCCTCCCATGGGCCCAAACGGCAGTTTATCACCACAAATGGGGTATTGCCGCACTCAGGACAAATTGGGCAACAAAATGGAGTATTTTATTTCTTGTGAAAATAAGAATTTTTGAGCTACAATGACATATTATTGGAAAAAATATATATTTTTTTTAATTCCCAGCCCAATTCAAATAAGTTCTGTGAAGAAACTATGGGGTCTAAATGGTCACATTACCCATAAATGAATTCCTTGAGGGGTGTAGTTTCCAAAATGGGGTCACTTCTGGTGGGTTTCCATTGCTTTGATACTTCTGGGGCTCTGCAAATGCGACATGGCACCCGAAAACCAAACCAGCAAAATCTGCACTCCAAAGAACACACAGCGCTCCTTCCCTTCTGAGGCCTCCCATGGGCCCAAACGGCAGTTTATTGCCACAAATGGGGTATTGCTGCACTCAGGAGAAATTGGGCAACAAAATTGAGTATTTTGTTCCCTGTGAAAATAAGAAATTTCGATAAAAAATTACATCTTATTGGAAAAAAATGTCATTTTGTTTAATGTCACAGCCCAATTGAAATAGGTGCTGTGAAAAAACTGTGTTGTCAAAATGCTAACAACAAGCATAAATGAATTCCTTCAGGGGTGTAGTTTCCAAAATGGGGTCACTTTTGGTGGGTTTCCATTGCTTTGATACCTCTGAGGCTCTGCAAATGCAACATGGCACCCGAAAACCAATCCAGCAAAATCTGGACTCCAACAAACATATAGCGCTCCTTTCCTTCTGAGCCCTCCCATGGGCCCAAACGGCAGTTTATCACCACAAATGGGGTATTGCCACACTAAGGACAAATTGGGCAACAAAATGGGGTATTTTGTTCCCTGTGAAAATAAGAAATTTTGATCACAAATGACATTTTATTGGAAAAAATGATTTTTTTTTTCATTTCACAGCCCAATTCAAATACGTGCTGTGAAAAAACTGTGTAACAACAACCATAAATGAATTCCTTGAGGGGTGTAGTTTCCAAAATGGGGTCACTATTGGGGGATTCCTACTGTTTTGGCACCTCAACACCTCTTCAAACCTGGCATGCTGCCTAAAATATATTCTAATAAAAAAGAGGACTCAAAATTCACTAGGTGCTTCTTTGCTTCTAGGGCTTGTGTTTTAGTCCACGAGCGCAGTAGGGCCACATGTGGGACATTTCTAAAAACTGCAGAATCTGGACAATACATATTTAGTAGTGTTTCTCTGGTAAAACCTTCTGTGTTACAGAAATAAAAAATGAATAAAATTGAAATTCAGCAAGAAAAATGACATTTGCAAATTTCACCTCCACTTTGCTTTAATTCCTGTGAAATGCCTGACGGGTTAAAAAACTTTCTAAATGCTGTTTTGAATACTTTGAGGGGTCTAGTTTTTAAAATGGGGTGTTTTATCAGGGTTTCTAATACATAGGCCCCACAAAGCCATTTCAGAACTCAAGAGGTACCTTAAAAAAAAGGCTTTTGAAATTTTCTTAAAAATATGAGAAATTGCTGTTTATGTTCTAAGCCTTGTAACGTCCAAGAAAAATAAAATAATGTTCAAAAAATGATGCCAATCTAAAGTAGACATATGGGAAATGTGAACTAGTAACTATTTTGGGTGGTATAACCGTCTGTTTTACAAGCAGATGCATTTCAATTCTGAAAAATGCAATTTTTTCAAAATTTTCTCTAAATTTTGCAATATTTCACCAATAAACATTGAATATATCGACCAAATTTTACCACGAACATGAAGCCCAATGTGTCACGAGAAAACAATCTCAGAATCGCTTGGGTAGGTTTAAGCATTCCGACATTATTACCACATAAAGTGAAATATGTCAGATTTGAAAAATGGGCTCTGAGCCTTAAGGCCAAAACTAGGCTGCATCCTTAAGGGGTTAATGGTGGGGGTTTGTCGTATCTTTAATAGCAATGTTTCCATTGCAAGTATAAACAAGGTAGGAGATAAAGGGCATCCCTGACGTGTTCCATTCCTGAGGTATCTTATGTTGTTTTGCAAAAAATAGAGCATGTATGGTTCTTGTAGTATTAAACTTGCCCTCCCTTCCTGGTGCAAATCCCACCTGTTCTACTCCTACCAATTTGGCAAGAAAGGAACTAATTTGTGTCGCTAGTATTTTTGCCCACCATTTTAAATCCGCATTTAATAAGGAAATAGGCCTGTAATTACTACACCTTTCCAGATCCCTCCCTTCTTTAGGAATTATCGTGATGTTTGCTGCCAGTATTTGGACCGGGAAGAATGAACCCTTCAAAATATCATTGCAGACGGATAAAAAGTAAGGTAACAAGGTTTGTTTAAACTTTTTAAAATAAATGATAGGGAGCCCGTCAGGCTATTCCATTTGGAATAGACATCAAGATTTTTTCTAGTTCCGTTAAAGTGAACGGGGCCACCAAAGAGGATTGTTCCTCTTCTGTCAGAGAAGGAGCCTAAATGGACTTTAAGTAATTGCGTACAGCATCAACATGTGAAAACTCACTAGACTGATCAGACTCTGTTTGAAGGTTATGCAGCTCCGAATAATACTTCCGGAATTCTTGAGCTATTTGGGTGGTCTTCGTAAGTTTCCTATCTAATTTGTCTTTAATAGAGGATATAAATGTTTTCCCCCTTTGCTGTTTAATAAGGTTCGACATCATCTTGTTCCCTTTATCCCCGTGAGCATATGACTTAGATTTAAGTAATTGAAGGGATTTAGCGGCACGTACGTTCAGGATATTTTTCAATTTCTGTCTGAGATTTTGGAGTTCTGTCTGAACTGATTGCAGTATTTTATGTACATTTTCTAGGGAGGAGATTTGGTTCAACACATCATTTATAAGTTGTGACCTCTGTTTCTTTACACGTGATCCCAAAGCAATAAGTTCTCCCCTAACAAATGCCTTGTGTGTCTCCCAAAGTATGGGTCGTGAAATGAGAGGATCGTCATTGAATGTAAAAAACTCCTTCAGTTTACTCTCTAATGAGGCTACATCTTTAGAATTTTCTAGTAAAGTGTCGTTAAGTCTCCAATTCCACCCTCTGGCAGGTAATTCTTTTAAGGTGAATTTTACAGAGACCGGAGCATGATCCGAAATGGTAATGTTCCCCATTGATGAGGAACAAACTTGGGGCAAATACTGTTTAGATAGGAATAGATAGTCTAGGCGATGATACGAATCATGTGGGTTAGAATAGAAGGAATAATCCCTCATAGACGGGTGATGAAGTCTCCATACGTCTATCAACTGGAATTTAGTTAACATAACTTTAAGGCGTCTAAGGGTCTTATGCGCAATAGGAGATGTTTTTGAAGAAGAATCCATAGTCGGGTCTAATGTCAGGTTGAAATCCCCTCCCACTATTACCAAACCCTCAAAGAAAGGTTGCAACAATCGTAATACCTTTATCAACCACTGCGCCTGTCTCACGTTCGGCGCATAGAGATTCACCAATGTAACTTTCATACTTGAAATAGTACCTTTGAGAAAGATATCTCTACCCAATGGGTCAACTTGTGAGGCTTCAAGAATAAAGGGTATAGTATTCCGTATGGCAATCAAAACGCCTCTGGATGCTGCATGATAAGTGCAATGGTACCATTTATCATAAGGCTTAGTATGAAGTGATGGGATCTTACTGGTTTTAAAATTTTCTCCTGTAAGAAGACCAAGTCAGCATCTTCCCTTCTCATCAAGTTAAACACCTGACTTCTTTTTTGCAGGATATTCAGTCCTTTAACATTAAATGTTAAAACTTTACATGAAGCCATCTATCAACCCCACCGTGAGACAGACGCAATGTTGCCCAAGCACGATCACAGTACAAACATAACAAACTATATACACATATATATTTTTAAGCACATCTCCTATGTCCAGCAAGCTGTATAGAAATGAACTTACAAGGGTAACAAGACATAGATTTAACCACAATCTGATGCCCACATAGAGGTAATCAACCCCTGAGGCCCATAATGTTGTTCCCTTACGAGAAACAGAATAGAGCAAGGGTAGGGGGGGGGAAGCACAGCGCCATTAGAAAAGGAATCCCCCTCCAGAAACTATATCATATAGGCAGTAACAAGTAATATCTCCACTATCATTGCCAGAGTGAACATAAGCCATCCGTAGAAAGCACAGAATGCAGCAATTTTTACATATTCTCAGTTACATGTATAAAAGGCAAAAAGTTAACTTTTCAGAATAAAAGACGTGGGTGAAGGAAGCACAATAAAACAAATACAAATCACTCACACATTCCTCCAATCTCACCGCAAGCTGCAAATAATGAGAAAATAAGAAAAAGTCCTTCCATCCAGGTCAGGTATCTCAGGTACCCAAGTTGGTTGCTTGGTAATTCTTATTTCTCGGAGACTTCAATCTAGGAGCCCTCTGCCACTCCGTCTGTGAAGGTAAGAGCGGGAAATCTGGATCCAATTGTGCAGGTAGCCAGGACGGAACCTCCATGGGCTGTATTCCCGTCCTCTCCCAAAACTTCGGGAGGTCATCTGGAGATCGGACAGAGATCTTTTACAGTCGCCAATCCGAACGGGTATAACCATCGCACAGGCAGTTTCTTACCCCGCAGTTTATCTGTGATGGGCTTCAAAATTCTCCGTTTTGCAAGGGTACTAGGAGCTAGGTCCTGAAAAAATAATAATTTTGAACCTTCATATTGAAAGCCCCCTTTGTCTCTCGCCGCCTTCAGTAAGCATGAAGTATCTACGAAACTCAATAATCCACAAATGACATCTCTCGGTGGTTCATGCAAAGCAAGTTTCGGTCTAAGAGCTCTATGCACTCGCTCTATCACCATCTTGTCAGCTCTCTCTTGGCCCACTAGTTCCGCAAAAATTTGATTAGTCACCTGCTGCAACGCTTCTCCTGATGTCAGTTCGGAGAGACCTCTAATTCTGATGTTCCGTCTACGGCTGCGGTTCTCCTGGTCTTCTATCATCAGGTGAGTATTATTGATGTGGGTCTGATGTGAAGCAAGCGTGGTATTAACCGCGACACTGTGCTTCAAGATGGAGGACTGAGCTTCCTCCAGCGCGTCCACTCTATATACAATTTGTCAGACAACGCCTTTGATATCTGCCAGCTCCTGCATTATTGGTGAGACCGCCTGCGTCAGAACTTTCTTAAAATACGATCGAGACAGCATGTCTCTGCTCCTTGACGTATACGAATATGCCGCTGAGCTGTCTCCATCAGAGTCGTCAACTCCGGCGTCGTCTATTTGGCGCTCCATCGCCATTTTGGACAGGGATGAAAGCTTTTTCCTCAGAAATTTGTCCATTTCTGGCTGTATTTTCCCCTGTTTTGCAGGACCAGGAGAATCCTTATATTTATCTTTGGATGTTCTCACCATTCTATCGCTAAATTCTGCCTAGAAGCTGTAGTTTCTGGAAGTGAAGTGAGGAGCTCCCGAGTTAAGCGTCCATCACGATGCACGGTAACTCCGCCCCCCCTTTCTTCCTATTTTTTAATGTAATTTGCCCAGTTTCAAAATGTTTACAAACAAGTGGTCTTGACTTCATAGTAGCATGGTCAATGATTGAGAATGCCATTGACCAGCTTAATTCAAATGATCTTTTTACCCAAACTTTATAATGCTTTGATGAATAGTCCGATTTGGTTGGCAGAAGCGACATTCAAAACTTTTGATAGTTTGTTCTCAGAGTTGGTTTGGAGGGGGAAACGTTTTAAAATAAAACTTGAACAGCTGGGGAAACTGGTTGATAGGGGTGGTTTGGCAATTCCAGCACTGAAACACTATTTTTTGGCTGCGCAAATTAATAAGATTATTAATACAAAAATAGTGTTTGGGTTAGGCCCTAGGATATATATTCCTAATCTGGCAGAATTATAACATGCTTGAAATTCAGAATGCCATTGACCAGCTTCAGAAAATAGAGTTTGACCGTGTTAAAGAAAATGCTACACATTTTGCATTAATAAATGATCTAATATCCAGTAGTGAAATAATTTCCTTCCTGGAGATTGAAGCTGAGATCCCAGTGAGAAGGGTTGCCAGAAAGAAGAGAATGGCAGGTGAGAGCACAGTTGATGAAACACAATGATTTTGTGTGGCAGTGTACCGGCCAATTTTTTATCAGATCTTGGCAAGTCTCACAGCGAGATTTTCGGAAAATAAGCAGCTGGTGATTTATACCCAGTTTTTGCATCCTCAAATGTTTTAAAAAAATATTCCAAATGATTCAAAATTACTCAACGAGGGCACTTTAAAAAGGATTTTAGAATTGGCAAAACATAATAAAGAGTCTCTTAGCAAGTTTTGCAAACCTCTTCCCTAAGCTGACAGGACACTTGGATGAACCAGAAAAAACGAATGTACTTTCATAAGGCGATGGTGGAAATGAAGATAAATGGGGTGTAATTGCAGATATAGAGGATGACAAAACAGAATGCAAGTCATGTATAAGTTGCCTCCTCTGCCTTGAGTTATTACTTTTGAAGTACAATTCAGCTGCTAATGAAAAATCTGTCTGTGGCGTATGAGTACTTACTGACTCTATCTTTCACACACGTGGCATGAGAAGGAGCATTTAGTAAACTGAAACCCATAAAGACAAGACTGCGGCTTACAATGGCACAAAGCCTTGCTTGAAGCACATATGATCACGTCTGTAGAGCAAGATCTTTTGGAACTAGTTCAGTTTCATGATGTTCTGGAAAATGTCCATGAAAGTTCACCAGTGATGAAATCTTTGTTAACTGTGTGAGCAACATCTTATTTGGCTGCAGTTACGGTCTCATTCTTTTATTTTATTTCAGAATAGAGCCGAGCGGCACTTTTCTAATGTAATCTGCCCCTAGAAAATACACTACCATTCTAATTTGTTGTATATTTACACAACATTTTGGATTATGTCTTTTTTTTTTATAGTTATTTAAACTTTTATGTGTTTTCTTGTTGATGCATTATTTATTTTCAAAATTTAGGATATATCATTAACAAAAAATAAACTAACCACTGGTTTAGGCACTAAGGCTGGGTTCACACTTAGTTTTTTGCAGGCGGAAAATCTGCCTCAAAATTTTGAGGCAGATTTTCCTCTGCCTGCACGCCGATTTTCATGGCGTTTTTTGCGGCATTTTTTGCCCGCGGCCATTGAGCACCGTGGGCATAAAACGCCGCGAAATACGCTTTCTCTGTCTCCCATTGATGTCAATGGGAGGTCAGAGGCGTAAACGCCTGAAGATAGGGCATGTCCCTTCTTTTTCCTGCGAGATTGTTTTTCTGCTCGCGGGAAAAAAACGCCTCCGCCTCCCATTGAAATCAATGGGAGGCATTTTCGCCGTCATTTGGCGCGTTTTGCGGCGCGGTTTCCGAGTCAAAACGCTTGTCAAAAAGCTCCATGTGAACTCTCCCTTACAGAGCCTCTTTTTCTATTTACAAATATTTTTTATTTTTTAAAACCACCTTTAACTACCAGGGTCACAAGCGGCACAACTTCAAAAACAAAAATGCAGTGATTCCTATAATTTGTTATCACAGCAACCACAGGATCAGGAACCAATAGTTTTTAGTTCCTTGTCCCTCTAAGGCCCCATGCACACAACAGCAAAAAACCTCCGTTTTTGCGGACCGCAATTGCGGTCCGCAAAAACGGAGCCATTCACTTTCATTGAACACTGACACCTTTCCGTAGCACTACAGAAGGGTGTCAGTGCCGTGGAAATGTTCCGGGAATTATGGAACATGTCCGTTCTTTCGCATTTTGTGGGCCGTGCTCCCATACTTTGTATGGGAGCAGGGCCCGAAAATGCGGCTGTCAGTCAGCGGCCGGCCGTGCCCGCAATCGCGGGCCGTGATTGCGGGCACGGTCGTGTGCATGGGGCCTAAATCATCGAGCTGTTGCTATCAGCTTAATCACGTATCTGGGATTGCACAGCTGCCGTCTTTTGCCAATTTAAAGCCCAGTTAACTCTACTGCATTTATACGGCACGTGGAACTAAACAAGTTAAGGATGGACCGCTACTCATGGGCCATTACTGTGTGCTTGCCCCCCAGTAAGCCCCTGACATGTGGAGAAGAGTTATTAACTTTATGAGAGCAGCACAGTGGTTTCATGTCTGCTACTAGTGTGTGCTGCCATCACTGTGCCTGTGAGTTTGCGTCTGCTCTTGGAGTGTCGCCCCCTTCAGGGAGCTGCAGGCTCCCCCCTGAGACGAGTTGCACAATTTGCCTCATGGTAGGTGCGGCAATGACTGTGAGGTTCGCATGCCACCATCCGCCTTTAGTACCAAAGAAGTGTGCAGCAGTGCTGTCACTGGCGTAGCTATAGGAGTCGCAGCGGTCGCAATTGCTTAGTGTTAGCTGATGCAGAGGCTAACACTAACCCCCTTTATTACCCCGGTACCCACCGCCACCAAGAGTGCTGGGAAGAGCCGGGTACGATCCAGTACCTGACCATCTGTAGTGATGATCGGCCACTGGGGTGGCCGTAGGCTGGTATTATCAGGAGGGGAAAGGCCAAAAACAGTGGCCCTTCCTACCCTGGTGATGCTAGGCTGCTGCTACTTTATTGTATCTGGCTGGTTATGAAAAATGGGGGGGACCCCACGTCATTTAAAAAAAAAAAATAATAATAATAATAATTGGAAAGAACAATGTGGGGTCCCCCCCAATTTTCATAACCAGCCAGATACAACACAGCAGCAGCAGGCAGCATTACAAGGGTGGGAAGGGCCACTGTTTTTGGCCTTCCCCAGCCTAATACTACCAGCCTGCGGCCACCCCGGTGCCTGCCCGTCACTACAGATGGTCGGGTACTGGTTCGTACCCGGTTCTTCCCAGTACTCCTGGTGGCGGTGGGTACCGGGGTAATAATGGGGGTTATTGTTGGCCTCTGCACCTGCTAAGATTAAGCCCCGCCTTAGTAATGGAGGTTGTCAATCAGCCAGCGGCCATTACTAAGGCGGTGATAATAAAGTTTAAAAAGATACAAGCACATAGAAATTTTTTTTTATTGAAATAAAAAAACACAACCCTCATTAACCATTTTATTGAGAATAAAAAAAACGCCGTCATTGAAGTCCTCAAATCCAAAGTCCAACAACCGAACCTGTAAAAAAGCCACAAACACACAAAAATAATCAGTAACACATAAAGAAGCAAAATTATTATTCTTACCTATCCTGGGTCCAGCGCTGGAGACGCAATGTCAGCGAGCTGGGCCCTGCATCTAATCCAATCATGTGTGATACTGTCTGCTGAGCTGTGTATCTAATCCAATCATGTGTGATACTGTCTGCTGGGCCCTGTATCTAATCGTATCTTGTGTGATACTGTCTGCTGGCCTCTACATCTAATCCGATCATGTGTGATACTGTCTGCTAAGCCACTGTATCTAATCCTATCATGTGTGATACTGCCTTCTGAGCCGCTGTATCTAATCCTATCATGTGTGGTACTGTCTGCTGAGCCACTGTATCTAATCCTATCATGTGTGGTACTGTCTGCTGAGCCACTGTATCTAATCCTATCATGTGTGATACTGTCTGCTGAGCCACTGTATCTAATCCTATCCATAGTTTATAGGGTTGTAGTGCTATAGACATGCTATGCTGTCTCATATACACACTTTTTTTTGGGCGGACACATATGTATTAGGGCTATTTCCCTGACATTTTAAGCCCTGAGGGTATGTTCACATGGCAGCGTCCGTTACGGCTGAAATTACGGTGCTGTTTTCAGGAGAAAACAGCACCGTAATTTCAGCCGTAATGGCATGTGCAGGCGTCTTTCGCTGCGTCCATTACAGACGTAATTGGAGCTGTTTTTCTATGGAGTCCATGGAAAACGGCTCCATTTACGTCTGAAGAAGTGACAGGCACTTCTTTGACGCGGGCGTCTTTTTTACGCGCCGCCTTTTGACAGTGGCGCGTAAAAAAAAATGACCGTCGGCACGGAACATCGTAAGACCCATTCAAATGAATGGGCAGATGTTTGCCAACGCTTTTGAGCTGAATTTTCGGACGTAATTCAATGCTAAAACGCCCGAATTACGTCCGTAAATAAGGTGTGTGAACACAGCCTTAGTGACGCCCCCGGCTGCTAGTGCTGCATTGTTGGGTCACTTAGGAGACCCAGCGATGCAGCTGAAAGCTGCGGACCGTCGGCCATGAGAAGTTTGCAGGGGGGGGCCCAGTAAGAATTTTTGCATCGGGGCCCATGAGCCTTTAGCTACGCCCCTGAGTGCTGTGCACTGACTGCAGCGATTAAACAAGAGGACAAACGTTATTACTTCACCGCTCTGCTGCCTGACACAGTGCGGTGTGCAGAGGCATTGGTTCGGTTCCCCTGATTCCTCCTCTCCTGTCTCCTTTCGGAGTATGTACTCTCAGTCACCAGAGTGCTAGAGACAGAGGAGGTGTAGTCCTGGAGACCTACGTTGCTGCACAATGTGAGGCAGAAGAGCAATGGAGTAATGTAGTGAGTCCTCTTGTTCTTGTTTGTCCTCCGCAACTGTCACTGTTATTGTTGTGTGGGGGACCCAGTCGTAACTGCAACCACCGCGACAGTGCCTTGGTCCCAGACACCATGAGCAAGTGTGTTTTTAATTGGGTTCCAGAGATAGAGGATCAACTCACTATAATGATATTCACCAGCCATAGCTGTAAAGCCAAAACAAAAAAGAAAACACATTGAGATCTGCCGGAGCCATTATTCCCTTGGGCATACCCTGGGTTACCAACCCCTTTTTTTCTTTTTTTCTGGGCAACATACAGGTGAAGCACATTAACAGTGGCGGATCAAGTAGACCATAGGCCCTGGGCTGTTACCCAAACTTGGGCCCCCCTTCTCCACCACAGCCCTGCCGCACCGTATATATTATTAACACCACATTTTTGTGAGAACATTAACAAATGAGCGTTACGATTCCCTTGTCACATGGCTATGTCCCTACATACTGACAGTCTCCAACCATCGCTGACAGTATCACAGTGCGCAGGGACACATCTACCTGACAAGGGAAATGGTAACACGCATTTGTCCATTAGTCCTGGACGGCACAAAGTCTGTATGTGAAATACAAGGATTTCCTATAATAAACATGTCAGGAGAGGTGACAGATTCTTCATAAATCTATTGACTCACAGGTAACGGCTTCTCAGATTCTAATAGTTTTTTTCCTCTTTTCTTCTCCATCTGGTCCAGACTTCATGCCAACTTTTTCCAGCCACGACCCATTTCTGCAGTTTGCCACTCAGACGTCTTCGGCTCCTCACTTTTCCAACATATCGACACATATAAACAAAGATACAATTATCATGGTGCCGCACACTGTGCCCCTGAATAAAATAGTACCAAACACTGTAAAGTAAAGCACCACATACACACAGCCCCTGTAGTTAGCGTCACACATAGCCCTCCTGTAGATAGTGTCACACACAGCCCCCCTGTAGATAGCACCATACACAGCCCACTGTAGATAGTGTCACACACAGCCCCCTGTAGATAGCGTCATACACACACCCCTGTAGATAGCGCCACACACATCCCCTGTAGATAGTGCCACAGTCACCCACCTTGTATATAGTGCCACACACCACCCCTTGTATAAAATACAACACAGCGCCCCCTTCTATATAGTGCCACACAACGCCCCCCTTGTATATAGTGCCACACAGCGCTCCGCCTTGTATATAGTGCAACACAGCGCTCCGCCTTGTATATAGTGCTACACAGCGCTCCCCCTTGTATATAGTGCCACACAGCGCTCCCCCTTGTATATAGTGCTACACAGCGCTTGTACCTTTTTTGTGTCTTATCACACAGCGCTCCCCCTTGTATATAGTGCCACACAGCGCTTCTCCCCTTTTTTTGTAGCGTCACACAGCGATCCCCCCTTGTATATAGTGCCACACAGCACATCCCCCCTTGTATATACTTGCACACATCGCTCCCCCCTGTATATAGTTCTACATAACACCCCCCCAAAAAAAAATCTAAGAAAAAATATTGTACTTACCTTGCCCCGCTCCCGCGACGGATGGAGCGCTACACATCCTCTGGGCGGGACGCATGCGCAGACCAGTGTGATACAGTGATGTCATCAAGGCAGCCTGCGCAGGGATTCTTCCCTAAGGTGGCCTGCAGCCTATAGTATTCATTTGTATCTGTGTCCTGAGGACACAGATACAAGTAATTGTGGCTGTCGCTAGCCCCGGGGCCCCCTCCCAGACACTCCCGGACATGAGTGGGCCAGTGTGGTTATGTGCGGTTCGGGCGAACCGCCCTAATGTTGATCCGCCACTGCATATAGCACCTGCATATGTGTCGTAAAATTTTTAATAAAAATATGTGTTTGGTGCAACTTTGTAATTACTTTTTATAAAAAAAACAAAAACATTTTTGAGATACTTTGTATCCTGTATCCGTCAGGTCAGCGGGACTGACAGGATCAGTGACACAGGTCCTAAATGTCTCTGACATGCAGGATCCACCTGTAATCTATCACATCCTAGATTATAATTTAGCGCAGAACCCGTGTCACTAATCCCGTCAGTCCCGCTGACCTGACGGATACAGGATACAAAGCAGCTGTATCTCAAAAAGTTTTTTGTTTTTTTATAAAATGTAATTACAAAGTTGCACCAAACACACATTTTTATTAAAGAAAAGGTTTTCAAAGGTGTACATAGCCCCCCTCCCATAGAGCCCTCTGCAATCAGTCAGACAATCTGACCTCCCCCTGCAATATAATAACTACTGAGGGCTCTATGGGGGGGGGAATTATACTGCAAGGAGTCTAACCATCTGACTGCAGACAGAGGGCTCTAGGAATAATCCCCCCATCCCCTATAGAGTCCTCAGTAGTTATTATACTGCAAGGGGGGGTTGAGTGTCTAACTGACTGCAGAGGGCTCTATGGGTGGAATTATTATCCCCCCATAGAGCCAGCTGCAGTCAGTTAGAAGATTAGACCCCCCTTACTGCATAATCCCCCACCTAGCGTCAGCCAATGACTTTAATGTTAGTTGGGGCAGGATAAACCGGCAGACAGTACCACTAACCTCACCGCCGGAGACCGCACTGCTCTTCTCTTCCAGCTTTATGACGGGGTCACTCTCCTGTTCCTCTCTAGGCGGCGCCCGCATTGTCAGAGAGGCGTGTCCTAAAAACTAGCAGACGTGCTAAGGCTGGGTTCACACGTGGCGGAATTTCACTTAAATTCCGCTGCGGACACTCCGCAGCGTTAATCCGCAGCGGAGCCGTTTGTCCATTGACTTCCACTTTAATTTAGCAGTGTTCATTTAGACGATGCGTAAAATTCCACTGCGGAGCATAGGCAGCGGAGCGGAATTTGGTGTCCGCAGCATGCTCTGTCTGTTGCGGAGCAGTGGCGGACTCATGGCGGAATTTCTCCATTGACTTCAATGGAGATTCTAATTTCCGCAATGAAGTCCGCAGCTGTCATGCACATGTTATGTGTGCTGCGGATGCGTCTTGCTTTTTTAACTTGACATTTCTTCATTCTGGCTGGACCTATGTATTTCTAGGTCTACAGCCAGACTGAGGAAGTCAATGGGGCTCCCGTAATTACGGGAGCGTTGCTAGGAGACGTCAGTAAATAGTCACTGTCCAGGGTGCTGAAAGAGTTAAGCGATCGGCAGTAACTGTTTCTGCACCCGGGACAGTGACTACCGATCCCAATATACAGCAACCTGTAAAAAAATATAAGTTCATACTTACCGAGAACTCCCTGCTTCTGTCTCCAGTCCGGCCTCCCAGGATGACGTTTCAGTCTAAGTGACGGCTGCAGCCAATCACAGGCCAAGCACAGGCTGGAGCGGTCACATGGACTGGCGCGTCATCCAGGGAGGTCGGGCTGGATGCCGAAAGAGGGACGCGTCACCAAGACAACGGCCGGTAAGTATGAAATTCGTTTACTTTCACTAGGGAAAGTGCTGTCCCTTCTCTCTATCCTGCACTGATAGGGAGAAGGGAAGCACTTTTCCCGCAGTCCGCAGCAGCTAGTCCGCATCAATTTTCTGCACATTTTGGGCAGATCCGCAGCCGTAATCCGCAACCCGGATTAGGTGCGGCATTGATGCGGACAGTTGCGGAGGAAATCCACCACGTGTGGCCATGCCCTAAACGTCCACTAGCTAGCACTATCCTGGCCAAGCTCGCCTTGAATTCCCTGCTCCTTCTCCCCATCTCTGCAGCGGTAGTTAGCAGCTCTAGCGCGCCGAACAGTTTTATAAGACTATGAGCGGTTCGGGCCACTGCACATTGAAACCATTTGCTTTAACTGTAATAAATGCACTGTCAAAAATTACATTGCAAAATAGCAGAGATTTGTGGTAAAGTGCATGCGGCTTTTACCTTGCATTTTTTTTTTTTGTACATTTTTTATTTATTTAAATTTTTTGAGACATATTAAGTAGGGGAGAGGGATAGGGGTACAGAAAGGAATGGATGGGGAACAGGGATAACATAATAAGCCAATAACAAGAAAAAGAAAACATAACAATTAACGGTTGTCACTGCTGTATTATTTTCGAAATCAGAAAGCTACATATATACTCTCCACATAAGTTTACATGTTACATAGTTACATAGTTTGTACGGTTGAAAAAAGACACATGTCCATCAGGTTATGCAAATTTGGTTAATGTTACCAATTTAGTTTTGGCTTGGAAGTTTGTAATGTGATCTAACCCATTATGATTAAAAATAAAAACTTGACTAAACATAAATCTATAATCAACATGAGTACCAGTAGGTCCAACAACACTGATCCAATTATAAGGCCTATAGTCTCTGTTTCTAATCAGGAATTGCTTTCTGCCAGCCATATACATGCCCAACATTCACATTCTAATATTCAAAATCATCCAAAAATTTCTCACAACCCTAATACTACCCATTTCACTCCCTTAGGACAGGTTCCTCTACATGCCTTCAAAGCAGTCAATTTGGAGGCGCATTTGAAATTATACAATCTTATTCCAGACACCCCACCTAATTTATCCCCTAGATCCCCTCTATTTAATGACTCTATTGAAATTGACAACATGTCTCCCCTCCCACCATCCCTGGTGAATTTATCCACACACGATGACTTCACTCAGGACAGTAACCATATAACTTTACCATATCCTTTTAATAACACCACTGATGGTTTGGGGCCCATTTTGGATAATACCCTGGCAGCAGTATCTTTTTTAGGACTCCCGTCACATTTCACCAGGCCTCCAATTACACCAATATCACAAACAAGGGACATCCTACTACCTATTATAAAAAGTCCAAAAATACAGATGACAACTCCCTTTTTCCCAGTTTTTCAGAAAATTACATCAAAAAGAAAACTGGTAGAAGATTTAGAGGATGTAGAGGTGGCAGACACAAACTTCCCCCTCCTCCCAAAGAAACACAGGCAGACACAATAAAATTGTTTAATCTGTCTAAATATGTATTGAATAAGGACGAGACCAGTCTATTATCCAAGGGTCTTTCCTTTTGCCCAAATACCCCCCCTAATGGATTTGATTTATTTATGGACTTAAATAGATTTATGCGCAAGCTTACATTATTACGGCATTTTGAAATTTCCCCAGTAATAGCCCTTCCCCTTGCCATACAGAGTCCCGACATACCCCCGCATATCCCTAAGCCCTTAGCGGTAGATGTCCGCCCTAAATCTACATTTTACCCTTTACACCATCGGGGACCGGCCCTTGAGACCTTTTATAATCTTGTTAGTAATGATTTTAAGACTATTGAACAACCGACTTTATCCTCAGACAATCTTACCAAATCTGAGCGTATTGCATTGAAGAATCTACAAAAAAACCATCTAATAGTAATACGTTCGGCTGACAAAGGGGGGGGTATCATCATCCAGGATCGTTTAGACTATACAAATGAGGCATATAGATTATTGTCTGACACAAATTTCTATGAGAAATTACAGTGCAATCCGATACCTTTGTTCCAACAGGAATATAAACTACTCATTGAGACAGCTTTTTTAGACCAAATTTTAAGTAAAAAAGAGAAACTTTTTTTAACGGTCCCATTTCCTACTATTCCGTTTTTATACCATTTGCCAAAGGTACACAAATCTTTGTCTAACCCTCCCGGTAGACCAATCATTTCAGGGATTGGGTCATTAACGAGCAATATGTCCCATTTTATTGACATGCACCTACAAACATATGTTTTAAAATTACCATCTTATCTTAACGATTCTACACATTTAATCAGAGAATTGCACAACCTACAATCCCTTTATGATTTTACGGACCTTTGGTTTTTAACAGCTGACGTATCCTCACTATATACAAACATTCCGCACGACCTTGGCCTACAAGCCATATCATCATACTTAACTCTGGATTCACGTCTTCCAAGCAATCAGATAGACTTTCTAATAAACTGTATTGATTTCATTCTTACACACAATGCATTTACATTTGAGGGTAAGTTCTACAGACAGATTAGAGGCTGTGCGATGGGCTCACGCTTTGCCCCATCGTACGCCAATCTGTACATGGGAGCATATGAAAATCTATATATTTACGGAGATCACAATTATAAGGACAATATAATTTTCTATAAAAGGTACATAGATGACCTATTCTTTATCATCAAAGGAAACCAAACAGTGATTCCTGCAATTATTGACCATCTCAATAATAACAACTTTGGAATTTCTTTCACATACACTTATTCATTTGTTAAAATTGATTTTTTGGACCTTGCGATAGAGAAGTCTGGTCAGTCAGTGATCACGAAAACACATTTTAAAGGGGTAGATGTGAATAGCTATTTAAATTTTAGGAGCGCTCACTACCCACCATGGCTGATAAATGTACCTTTTGGACAATATAAAAGAATAAGGAAAAACTGCACGAGCAATAAAGATTACTCTGACGAATGTAAGTTGCTTAAAAAGAGGTTCAAAGAAAAAAACTTCCCAATGAGTCTGATTAATGGTGCAGAGACTAGGGCGAAGGCTCTGACACAATTTGAGTGCATCAACCCTGTGGCTAAAGACCCTAAAAAATCGATTGATTTTAGCTGTAATTTTATCACCACATACAATAAAGGCAGTAAGTACATTAGCTCTACAATACATAAATATTGGCATATCCTTAAAAATGACCAATTTATGAAAGACATCCTCCCAGTTAAACCAAAAATTACGTACAGAAGGGCGAAAACCCTGAGGAACCTAATTGCACCTAGTAAACTTCGGAATATTTCCCAAATACCTATCAAAACTTCTCTGATTATGAATGGTTCATATCGCTGCGGGAGAACGAGATGTCTGTGCTGCCTGAGTATTACTAATAAAAAAACGGATTTTACTTCTATGTCAACTAACGAAAAGTTTCAGATAAAAAGCTTTTTAAACTGCGGAAGCAGCTATGTTATATATCTTCTCCAATGTCCATGTAACCGACAATATGTGGGCCGTACTACCCAAAGCCTCAGAGACAGGATCAACAAACACAGGTTCAATGTTAAAAGTGGATACACCAAACATAGTGTATCACGTCATTTTGCTTTAAAGCACAAATGTAACTTTGATCTCATAACTGTCACCCCTATTGAGTATATTCCTGTAGATATATCCAATAGGTTCATTAGGTTAAAACAAAGGGAAAACTTTTGGATCTACAAACTGGGGACCTTGTATCCAAATGGCCTCAATGACATCGCAGAATCTACATTGGACTGATATCCTTTACTAATTTTAAAAAATGCACCTTTTAAAGCATTTTTACATATGAGCTTCTTCTTATGAATATTAATATTGCTTAATTCTTTTTCATTTTAATATTTTATTCTTTTATTATAGAGGAGGTGTCCAGTTTTTTCTTTTATTTTCTTATTTCATCAGCACTCCAGACAATACCTGTATTTTTTCCTACCAAAATGACCATTATTTTAATAGTCTGCACATTATTGACAGAATAACATCTAAATATAATCTGTCTACTTACATTTTCGTGATGCTCCAGACCTCGTTTCGTTGCAACCCTTAGGTTCTCTGTATGCGCGACCCTGCGTGTCACTGTGCGTTCCATGGGTTCGATTGGACTCTCCCGGCCACCTTATCTCTTTTGATAGCGGTCGTCATGACAACGGTCTATGCGTCTCACCTTGCGTTCCATTGGCGTTCTGATTTTCCTTCCCTGCTGTGTCATAAACAAACACTTGTCCTGCCTGCGCCCTATGAGATGCTTGCTGTGCGTCTCACCTTGCGTTCCACTGGCGTTTTGACTTCCTTCCCGGCTGTGTCGCTTCTGGTCTCCATGACAACGCGTTGCTATTGTTGGTACAATTATTTCTATATGTATCCAGCAGTTGCAAATGCATTTTTATTTATCTTACTTCAATTCTTGTGTTATTTTAAGTTTATGTTCAATGTGCAATTTCATAATCCATTGCCTTTTTGCGCAAATATTTTATGCCATTTCGTTTAAATGATTTAATTACTATATAATTATGCAATTATGCGGTTATGTACTGTCTGATCATTTTAATTCCATTAATGTTGTTAACATATGACAACAATGAATTGTTTTAACACTTTACGTTTGGATTGAACTCTGACCCGCTGGTTTTGGCGGTTTTTTCAGGACTCTGGTCTGAATTAGGCTTAATTAGCCCTGCATTCCGTATGTGTATAAATATGTGCCTCCTTGCTGTCATCTTAACTTGCCTGAGGAAGACGCCAGTCCGGCGTTGAAACGCGTAGCAATTGTCTATTTATACTACCTCAATTAAATGTATTAACTCTTTATCAAGCAGCGCCTCAGTATCCCGTTTTTTATTCTTTATCAATCAATTTTGGCATCCCTTTGGAGTTTTGCGTTGGGATCGGCAGCAGCTTTGTACTCGCGGATTACTTTCAACTTTACAGGTGAGCAGTTACGATCTTTTGCCTATCAAATTCATAATTGATACACACATGTGGCGCCGTGTTTTTTCACTCTACTTTTAGTTTAATAACAAGAAAAAGAAAACATAACAATTAACGGTTGTCACTGCTGTATTATTTTCGAAATCAGAAAGCTACATATATACTCTCCACATAAGTTTACATGTTACATAGTTACATAGTTTGTACGGTTGAAAAAAGACACATGTCCATCAGGTTATGCAAATTTGGTTAATGTTACCAATTTAGTTTTGGCTTGGAAGTTTGTAATGTGATCTAACCCATTATGTTATTCAAAACATCTGTGTTCTGAATATCTATCCATCTATTCCAAGTCCTGTGATATTTCTCTAGATTTTGTTCAATTGCCCATTTAGTCTTTTCGAATGACTGTACCGAACAGACCTCGGCAATCCATTCCGAGGTGGATGGCGTGTCTATCTCCTTCCAGTGTCTGGGAATTATAAGTTTCGCTGCGTTTAGAAGATGGGGAATTAAGGAATTGTGGTTTATGATCCGGTATGACATGTCCAGATTCAGGATTACTAATTCTAATGTCAAAGTGATATTGATATCTTCAACAGTATTTACGATTGTTTCTATTTTCTCCCAGAATGGCTTGATTAGATCGCAGTTAAACCAGATGTGTGACAGATTCCCTGTTTCTTTTTTGCAGCGCCAGCATATTGGGCTTTGGTTGGGATCTATTCTATTCAGAAGCTCTGGCGTTTTGTACCAACGTGCTATTATTTTATAATTTTGCTCTTGTATTTTTGTAGAACTGGAAGTGGACTGCGAGTTTTTTAATATTCGGTCTGTCTGTTCCTTAGTGAACTTTTTACCCAATTCTCTTTCCCATTTTGTTATGAATGAGGGTATCTCCGATTTAGCAATGAGAAGTTGATAAATTTTTGAGACTGCCTTTTGGGGAACAATCTTAGAGGAGTAAAAGTTAGTGAACACATTAACTGAACTTGTATGTAAAATATCCGGCAAAAAGGTCTTAACTGAGTCGGCGATTACATTGAATGTCTGCTCATCCAACTTAATGTTAGGAAATGCAATTTCCATTTCACCCATTGTAATCAGTTTCTTGTTTAACCCCTTAATGACCAGCCTATTTTGGACCTTAATGACCAAGCTATTTTTTACGTTTTTCAATCGTCGCATTCCAAGAGCTATAACCTTCTTATTTTTGCATCGACATAGCTGTATAAGGTCTTGTTTTTTGTGGGACAAGTTGTATTTTTTAATAGCACCATTTTTAAGTACATATTATTTATTGATTAACTTTTATTAACTTATTTTGGGGGGGGAATAGAAAAAAATCTGAAATTTCGCCACTCTTTTTTGCGTCCTAAATCTACGCCGTTTACCGTGTGGTATAAATAACACAATAACTTTATTCAGCGGGTTGTTACGATTGCAACGATACCAAATTTGTATAGTTTTTGTATGTTTTACTACTTTTACACAGTAAAACGCTTTTTTTTCAAAATTATTTGTTTTTGTGTCTCCATATTTGAAGAGCCGTAACGTTTTTATTTTTTCGCCGATGCGGTTGTAGGAGGGCTTTTTTTTTGCGGGGCGACTTGAAGTTTTTATTGGTACCATTTTGGAGTAGATGCGACTTTTTGATCACTTTTTATTACATTTTTTTAAAGTCAGTATTCACAGAAAACAGCAATATTTCCATAGTTTTTTATTATTTTTTTTACGGCGTTCACCGTGCGGGTTAAATAATGTAATAGATTTATAGTCGGGGTCGTTACGGACGCGGCAATACCAAATATGTGTAACTTTTTAACTTTATTTTGTTTTTTTAATAGCAAAGCAGTTTGTAAGGGGAAAAGCTGGGTTTTTGATTTTTTTTCACATTTTTTTTTTAATTAACTTTATTAAACTTTTTTTTCACTTTTTTGCTAGTCCCACTAGGGGACTATAATATGCGATTCTCCGATCGCTATTGTAATACACTGCAATACTTTTGTATTGCAGTGTATTACTGCCTGGCCGTTTAACACGGACAGGCATCTGCTAGGTCATGCCTGCGGCATGATCTAGCAGGCAGTCGCTCCAGGCAGACCTGGGGGCCTTTATTAGACCCCCGGCTGCCATTAGAGACACAGACACTCGGCGATCGTATCGCCGGGTGTCGGTGGGAGAGAGAGGGAGCTCCCCCCCTCTCTCCAAAACCACTCAGATGCGGTGCTCGCTATTGAGCACCGCATCTGAGGGGTTAAACGCGTGAGATCGATACTAATATCGATATCACACGGCAGAGCAGGGACGCTCCCAGCCCTCAGCTACTTCTAGCAGCTGAGAGCAGGGAGATCTGACAGTTCCCTGCTCTGTTTACTTATTCCGATGCCGCGACGTAAAAAGTCTATGGCATCGGAATAAGGCCTGTTAGTGACCGACGTAGAAACACGATGGGCCGGTCACTAACGGGTTAAAATAAATTTACTTGCTGAGAGTAAAGCTTCTTTCTCGTTCGTGGATAATTTCTTCTTCATTTTTTTTAGTTTATTCGGTATCAGATAATAGATTGGTGTGTGAATACTTATATTACGTACAAAATGGTGTTTTTTGTTCAGTTTGTGCCATGTTCTGATAGTTTGGTTAGTTAAAGGATTGAGTATATCAGAATATTTGAATCTATTATAAGGTGTTGGCCATATGATATCTTCGACTCTATTTTTTAGTAAACTCAGCTCGAGATCGACCCAGAGTTTGCGTTTCGTAGGGCTTTGCCACTCCATAAATCTGCATAGGTGAACAGCGTTTTTGTAGTTTTCTATGTCTGGTAGGCCAATTCCACCTGCATTTTTGTGTTTTACGAGCGTTGAATATTTAATTCTACATCCTTTAGCTTGCCATATAAATTTTGTTATTATCTTTTTCAGTTTATTGAAAAATGTCACGGGGATGTCAATTGGTAGCACTTGTAGTAGATAAAGTATTTTTGGTAATATTACCATTTTTATAATGTTATTTCTTCCGAACCACGAGATTGGTAATGTATTCCATTTCTCCAAATCCGCTTCTATTTTAGCCAGCAGTGGCTTGTAATTTAAGTCGAAGAGATCTTTATAGGAATTATTTATCTTCGTACCCAGGTATGTAATGTGAGAACAGTCGTTTTTAAAGGGGAAGTTCTTAGTCATTTCCTTCCACTTTTTGGGGTCTATGTTTACATTTAATAATTCTGATTTTGTTGTATTAACTTTGAAGTTAGAAGCCTCTCCAAATATTTTGAACTCTTGTAATAGGGCTTTAATCGATTTTCTTGGATTGGATAAGATGATTAACATATCGTCTGCAAATGCGGCGGTCTTGTGTTCTACCTTATTACACATAAGTCCAGTAATCTCCTTGTTTTCCCTAATCTTTTGGGCTAAGACTTCCATGGTCATTATAAATAACAATGGAGACAATGGACATCCTTGTCTTGTGCCGTTCTTTATTTCTATTTGGGGTGAGAATTCTCCGTTTATTTTGAGTTTCGCGGATGGATTTTTGTACAAAGCCATAATTTTGTCTATAAATGTAGATGGAAGGCCAAATTTTTGTAGTGTCAATTTTAGAAACAACCAGTCTACTCTATCAAATGCCTTTTCGGCATCAGTAGTCAGCAGAGCGATAGGAACGTTTTTACTCTTGGCTATTTGAATCACGTTCAGAATCCTAACCGTGTTATCTTTAGCTTCCCTGCCTGGTGTAAAGCCCACTTGTTCTAGGTTAATTATGTTTGGTAGAAATTGTTTCATTCTATTTGCGATTATTTTTGCAAAAAGTTTGATATCATTATTTATCAGAGAGATGGGCCTGTAACTACCGCAGAGGGTGGGATCTTTCCCTTCTTTGGTTATTAGGGTAATATGAGCGGTCAGTGACTCTTTACAGAATGGGTTATTAAGATCTATGGTGTTAAAATACTGTGTCAGAAAGGGGGATAGAGTGTCTCTAAATATTTTATAGTATGCCATAGAGTACCCGTCCGGACCTGGGCTTTTACCTTTAGGGCTATTATTTATGGCGTTCTCTATTTCTTGTTTTGTGAAAGGAGAGGTTAGTATTTGACTTTGTGTCTTTGAAATGTGAGTGAGGTTTATATTGTCGAGTAGTTTATTTATTAGATCCATTTTTTGGATCAGTGTTTGGTCTTGGTTTTTTAGGTGGTATAGTTCTGAGTAGAAGCCACAGAATTCCCTGGATATATCTTCTGTTGTGTGCAGTAGTTTGTTTCTTTTATCTTTTATTTTAGGTATAAATGTATTTGAATGTTCTTTTCTGATTACATTGGCTAGTCTCTTTCCACATTTATCTGCTGCCATGTACCTTTTGAACTTCGCGAAGTAGAAGTTTTTTTCGGTATTATAGTTCAGTAGCTCCTTCAGTTCTGCCCGCAGTTTGAATAGATCCTTTTCTGATTTTATACATAATGATTTTTTATGTTTCAATTCCAATACTTTTATTTTTTCTAAAATGTTTGTGATTTGTTTGTTTCTTTCTTTTTTTTTCCTAGCGCCTAGTTCAATCAGAAAGCCTCTGATTACAGCTTTATGAGCTTCCCAGATATTCGAGTTACATATGTTGTCTGGACAGTTGTCTAGGAAATAGTCTTTTATACGTGAGAGTATGTATGTTTTATCTTCTTTGTTGGTGAGCAAGCTGTCGTTTAATTTCCAATTAAAATAGTTGCCATTTTGTTTTTGGGTGAAAGAAAGGAGTAACAAGAGTGGAGCATGGTCCGACTGTGTGATAGAACCATATTTTACTTGTGTTATCGTGCTGATAAGAGAGTGAGGTACAAATAGGTAATCTATTCTAGAATATTTTTTGTGGACCGCCGAGTAAAATGAATAATCTCGGCTAGAAGGATTTTTAATTCTCCATGCGTCTACCAAGTGCGCTTCAGCCAGTAGTTTTTTTTTATATATTTAAGTTTTTTATATGAAATTGATGAACTGTTGTTAGAAGTGTCTATTGAGGGTTGGAGTGGAATATTAAAGTCGCCTCCTAGAATCAATTCACCTTCCTTGAATTGTTCCAATTTTTGCATCAATTGTTTGATGAACTTCTCTTGGTTATTATTAGGCACGTATAGGTTTGTGAATGTGAATATTTTACCATGTATATACCCCTTCAAAAGAACAAATCTTCCTTCAGTATCCAGTAACACATCTTTACAGGTGAATGGAACTTTTTTATTAATGATGATGGTGACACCCTTCGATCTTTTAAGGGGTGTTGAAGAATTGTACCATTTCGTGAAGATTTTATTTTTTGTTAATGGGGTATAGTTTTTTTTGAAGTGGGTTTCTTGTAGAAATGCTATGTCTATTTTCTCCTTTTCTAAGAATTGGAGTATTTGCAGTCTTTTACTAGGGACATTGATGCCTTTAACATTGTACGTAGCTATTTTAAGGTCAGCCATTATTTAAATAGTACATATAATTTGTTATGATAGTAAAATTCAGCAGAGACAGAACAGAAATAACAATAACAAAAATTAAACACATCTTAAACAATTGGGTGTGTTTTAGGTAGGGTGAACGTATGATTGTTGGTATATTTGTATATAACCAACACAAATATGCTGCCGGTGGAGATCTATTGGAAACCATTCCAATCTCAACCGGGGTTTATAGCATAAATCAAATTTCCCGGGGGGGGGGGGTGGTATCTAAACCTGAAAAAGTTTGCGTAGCCAGAGAGATCATTTACATTTTAGAACCAAATACTTCCAGCAAGTCTAAAGAATTATAATAAACATACAGATATAACAATATCAATTAAATTTCGCAAAAGGATATTTTAAGTAATTTTCTATCTTTCTCATCTTTTCTGAGTTTTCCCAGCTTCCAGATCGGTCTTTTTCGTCTTCTTTGTTTTCTTTGGGGTAGTTGTTTCCCAGTTATCCTGTTTTGGAAGTTGTGGGAAGTTGAATTCGTCTTCTGGGCGAGTCCAGTCTGGTATTTGTAGATGAGAGAGGTCTAATTTATTGAGAACAAATTCCAAGTCTTCTGGTGTTTTGATGGTCAGTGTTTTATTTTGTAGAGATATAGCAAGGCCAAAGGGGAACATTTATCTGTATAGAATGTTTCTCTCTCTTAGTGTTTTGGTTAGAGGTTGTAATTGCCGTCTTAGGTCCAAAGTTAGTTTGGAGAGGTCTTGAAATATGACAATTTCGCATTCCTCGTATTCTATTTTCCTCGCATATCTTGCTTTGTGCAATATTTCCTCTTTCAATCTGAAGCTTTGTAAGCAACAAAGAATGTCTCTTGGTTTGTCCGGTCCAACCGATCTGGGTCTAAAAACCCTGTGAGCTCTTTCAAGACCTACTTCGGTATTTCCTTCTTTCCCCAGAAGTTCGTTGAATATATGTGTGAGTACATTGGTGATTTCTTTGTCTGCGACTGTTTCGGGGACACCTCTTATTCTTAGATTATTTCTTCTGGACCTATTTTCAAGGTCGTCTATTTGTAACCTTTGTAGGTATGATTCTTTTTGTTTGTCAATGAGTATTTCAGACATTCTTTCGGCATGTGAGATGACTTGGGTACAAGTGTCCTCCAGTGATTGTATCCTGGTAAAGGCTCTTTTACTGTCTGGGTGAATTCTTTGAATAGTCCCCTTATGCAGTCTGTTGTAGGTAGTGCTTTTATATATTCTTTGAGGTCAGCTGCATCATGTGTCGTTGGTTGATCTTCATCACTGTCTGACCAGCTTGAAATGGTGAAATTATCTTTAGTTTTATCTTTCCTTTCCGATCTAGCGCTGTGATTTTCCTCAAAGGTCAGCTTTTTACTGGTGATTTCCATCTCTTGTCCTTTTTTTGGTGTTTTACCAGTCCTGGCTTGTTCTTCATTTGGACCTTTCATGGGTTTCCACATTGCGATCTATATTCCCCTTATTCAACTTGCTGGAAGAAGGTATTGTGAGATTAGGGCATTCCAGGAGTCATATAGCAACACATGACCTGGGTTTCTTTTAGGTAAAGTCCTTCGGAGCTGTCGGTTATTAGGTTCTAAATGGTAATTGTTTTGTGCAATTAGATTGTATTTTATTTCAAATCCTGAGTGCGGTATTACTCTGGAATCCAGATGTTCGGTTTATGTAGATAGTCGGTCGAGCGGGGGAGGAGCCTTGCTATTTCTTGTTATTTAAGGTTATAGATCTATGTATGAATGTTCATATTCAGGCGCATTCAGATACTGCTAGGCCTTTATGTTTATGCAAGGGGTATTTTGTTCCTGTTGAATGGCATTCACTTTGCTCTTATATTGAGCTGAGTCCTTTGTTTCAGGAGGGTAGGCACTTCCTGTCCAACTGCCTGAGTGCTTTTTTTTTTTTTTCCCCACTCTCTTTGCTCCCTCTTTCTTAGCAAATCTAGTCCCCGGCTTCAACGGCGCCGCTAGGCCGCAACCGCAAATGTCGTCGCCCTATCTTCTGACTCACCGGTACTGGGTCCTGTGGGTCAGCGGCGCTGTTTAGTGTCTCTTGTGGAGCAGATGCGGCTGGTGGCACGCTTCCTCTCCTGTTCCTCTGTTCCGGAACTGGGCCGGCCTGAAATCTAGGCCGCGGCCTCAAAGGCGGCGCAAGGCCGCGACGGCAAAAGTCCGCTCACCGGATCTAATCTCCCGGCTCTGGGTCTCACGGGTCGGCGGCCCCGGCAAGTGTTTTATACTGTGTGGGGGCGACTGTTTAATCAGGGGATGTGGGCTATTTGCTCCCGAATCCCTGGAGCCCCGACAAAGCACGTCCTCTCTGCCTCAGCGCTAGCCACGCCCCCCTACCTTGCATTTTTTACAGCAATTAAGAAAAACTTGAAAAATCTGCAGTAAAAACGCCTTAAAATTTTGATTAAAACTCCTTGTGGAATCACAGCCTGAGAATTATGCCTATCTTAAACCTATTTTGAGTATGTGTAATTTATAACGACACTTTGTTTTCTATCCCTTAATAAATTCTTTACCCATCTACATACATTTTCTCCCCATCCATCCTCTGTAGCTTCTGTACAAGTCTGTTGTGAGGTATAGTATCAAATGCTTTTAGAAAATTCAGATAAAACATATCAGCCACATTACCAACATCCAGATTTGCACTTACATTCTCATAGGAACTGAACATGATTGTTAGGAACAAACTTTTTTCCATAATCCATGAAACGCCAATCTTAAAGGAAAGGTGTCACAATTTTTTTATTTTCTCTCTTCACGACACATACACAGGTGCTATACGGCATACCCATACCATAACCTTCTAACTGTGAACTGCGCATGCTCTTTGGCATGCACAGTACACAGCGCCCATCCATTCAAGAGAGAAGGGCGCCAATTTATTGAAGTGGCAGCCCCTGCAGTCATTGCAGGAGCTGACGCTAATTCAAATTAATTGCCGGGCCCCGCCTGCTGTAAATGCAGGACCCCCCGGCAATTCATTTGTTTTGAAGGAACAGCGGCACGCGTATGCTTCCTTTAGTCCCCGTTCCTAATGTGAATCGCCATGTAGCGGCGGTTTACAGTATTACAGCCTTCTCCCATTCAAGTGAATAGGAGAAGGCTGTAATACTGTGAACCGCCGCTAGAGGATGATTCACAGTAGGAGGATTGAACGAAAGGGAAGCGGTGCCCGCCGCTATGCCATCAAAACAGCTGATAAGTGGCTATGAAGGATCAGCACTTACACATCTTGGCATGCTATCAATGAGGTTATTAATGGTTGCCTGAGTAAAGTTATGCTGAATGCACTTGGACACGCAAATCATCAAGATTGGCTGCTGGCAGCTTCCTTTGCAATTGCCGACCAATAACGTCCCAGATGTTCTCAATGGGAAACAAGTCCGGAGAAGCTGCAGGCCATGGTAGCACGTTTAGGCCACCCATGCGGCCTGGCGTTGTACTGTGGAGAAACGGCTTCTGGGACACTTTGGAGAAATGGCCGTACCACTGGTTCCACGACAAAATCAATGTAACGCCAAGCTGTGTACCTGAAATGAAGAATAGAGGGTTCTAGCTACTGTACATTATGCCACCCCACAACCGGGAGTAGGACTGGTGTGATGTTCCCTTGTGAAGGCCTCTTCATGACGTTGCCTATGTGGTCTCCAGACCAATTTTCAGCTATCATTGCATCCACGGCAAAAACGAGACTCATCGCTGTAGAGTATAGACCTCCATTCCAGCCTCCATTGCAGTCTTGCTGTGCACCATGATAGCCTTTGCAAGAGGTGGCATGTGGTCAATGGAACGCCTGTAGCTGGACGTGTGGTTCATAGCTCAATGTCGTGCATACGGCTTTTGATGGTTTGTGTCAACACTGGTTGCCGTCCTAGGCTTGTGTAGCGTTCATGGCCACGGGCCGTCGGGATTACTCACCTTCCGACGCCCGCAGCCATGGATCCGTGAGCGCTGGTCCCCATCTCCTACCTAGGAGACGCCAGCGCTCAAGTTCCGCTTTGGTCTGCTGTGTCCCGTAGGGTGCGTGCGCACGCTCGTGTCCAGCCTTAAAGGGCCAGCGCGCGCACAAAGGAAATCGTCATCATCATCAACTGCCATGATTTCCTGGTCCATAAGAAGGCCCCAGGCCTTTTGATCCTTGCCTGAGTGTTGTTAGTTTTCCCAGTCTGTCTTGCAAATGGTCCCTTGGTGTTTCCCGTTCCAGTTGTTACTCGTGCCTTGTTACCTGTTCCTGTATCCTGTACTGTTCTTGTTCCTGTGCCTATTAGTGTCGAGTCATGCCATGTCCTGTGTCATCTGCCATGTCCGGAGGAATCCGCCACGTCCTGTGTCTTCTGCCACGTCCGGAGGAATCCGCCACGTCCTGTGTCATCTGCCACATCCGGAGGAATCCGCGACGTCCTGTGTCATCTGCCACGTCAGGAGGAATCCGCCACGTCCTGTGTCATCTGCCACGTCCGGAGGAACTCGCCACGTCTGGAGCAACCTGCCGCACCTGTGTCATCCGCCACGTTTGGCGTTATCTGCTGCACCCATCTCCATCTGTACCAGAGCTGCGGCCACTGTCTGGACTATCCAGGTACCCTTGTGCGGGACATTGTATTGCTGGGGTTTTTCTGTTGTTTGGCCAGCTGCCTCCCTGCTACGGTGGTACGGCCTAGTGAGTCCACTAACCCGCTACGTGACAGCTTGGGATGTGACGGAAAATTTCACTTGCAGTACAGAATGGATGCCATTCTTCCAATCAGACTATCCGTCCGTGCAGAGGTTCGCCTCTGCGCACCTCTTGCTGTCATTCCCATTCGTTGTTGTTCTCCCAACCTCTGGGACATGCAAACGTTGAACAGTGCTGACATCTCTGCCTTGACGCGTAGCGATCCTCCGGAGTGATAAACCAAGGTCTCTCAGTTCAAGGATTCTGTCCCTCTCAATTTGCGACAGGTGGCGATAACTGGCATGTCAACGAACAGGAGGCATCACACAATTATCCCACACCACTTAATTCAATTTTTGAGGTTTCATGTGGCTAAAAAACGTTATTGTCCATCTGGCTTTTATGCCTCTCCCACAGGTCACAGATTTGAGCTAGATGCTTGAAAATGTTTTCATTTGTAGATCTTAGCGACACCTGCCACTTCCTCGATTTGCATAACCTTATGGCTTGTCCTTCTTGGTGTTGTAATTTTAATGTTGGGGAATTTAATTAATAAAACAGTGGTCGGATTAAGGGCAAATTAACTCAGTGATTCAATATGGATAATGTAAAGAATTAATAGTCCTGCTTATTCTGACTATTCAACTTCTAAACTACTCCATATATGCACCACATAACGATTTCCTACATACATTCATACACAGCCCCCCTTGCAGTACAATCCCAAAGAGCCCCCTTTCAGTATAATGCCATAGAGCCCCCCTGCAGTATAATCCTATAGAGCCACCTTTGCAGATTAATCCCTCCATAGAGCCCTCAACATTCAGTTAGACTCCCCCTTGCAGTATATTAACTACTGAGTGCTCTGGGGCATGGCTTTGGCATGGCGGTGTGAGGACGTGTTTCTTTGGAGCTCCGGACCCATCTTGCAGAAAATCGCCCATACGGGCTCACTTACCTGATCCCTGCACACGATGACAAAGGGGAGAAGTCGTAAGAGCCACTCGGTCACTCCTGGCGCCTCTTCTATTAGCCGGTAACTTCGCTCCACGCAGGACGGAGCTTCACCGCAGCGAGCATCCATTCCTCCTTCAGGCCGCAGCCGGACCCCGCCACCTCGTGGGCGCTCGTCGCCTACCTGTCTCGCTGGGCCGGTAAGTCTGCACAGCAGCTTCCTGGTCCCCGGATCTGTCAGCATGTCCTCAGAGGTAGATCAGGGAGCAGTGGGCTTTCAGGGGTCGGTTTCCCCAGCACCAGCAGAGGATTTTCCCCCCCTTCAGCTCCAGCATGTGTCGGGGCAGGGCGAGGACCGCATGGCCTCGCAGGACAGTGCAGTCACGGCACCATATTGGCAGGCCGCCCAACAGCAGTCTCTCATTTCACACTTACAGCAGCTTAGTCAAGGGATGCCTGCAATTTTGAGGGGTTTGATCACTCTGCCAGTGGGATTGGGGACCATCAGACGGTTCATTCCCGAGGCCCCCGCTCTCAATGGAACGGACTCTTGCAGAACTATGGGAAATTGTGAGGGTGCTCCCCTCCAAATCCGATCTGGACCTACGGTTGGAGGAGAAGCATAACAAGGCCATTGGCGCGGTCTCACAGGAGGTGCGCTCCCTTGCCGCAAGGGTAGAGTACTTAGAGCGCCAAAATTCTGTCTACACCATGGACATCTTGGTTCTTTCCCAGACCACGCATACTCAGTCCGCCCAAATGCGAGACTTTTCATTGCATCTGGACGATGTCGAAAATAGGGGGAGGAGAAACAACCTGAAATTAAGATGCATTCCGGAATCTGTGCCCCCGGATGGTTTATATGATGTGTGACGCATATCTTTAACAAGCTCTTGGACAGGCCACGTGATATGGCCATTGAGATGGACAGAGTGCACAGACTGGCAGGCCCACGGGCTAGAGATGGTAACCGGCCGCGGCAGGACGTAATATGTAGAGTTCATTTCTACAAACAGAAAGAGGACATCGCACGGAGAGCATTGGAGAAGGGGACCGTTTCCTTCAATGGTTCAGAGATCACCGTCCTGCTGGATGTTTCCAGACTGACCCTCTACATGCGGAGGACCGTCCGCCCTTTGCTGGAGGCCACTAAGGTGGCGGGAGCCACCTACAGATGGGGACACCCCTTCCATATAATTCTCCGCAGACAGGGGCATTCGTCTGTCCGGGGGACCTAGAGGAGGCCTTTCAGTTTTTGGAGATTTCCCCAGTGCGGATACCGGATTGGACAGAAGCCCCGGAAGCGCTCTTAACCAGGAAAGGTCCTTACCCGGATTATGTGTTTCCACTCCCTCCTCACTCCAGAGTTGGGCCAAGCCACAGCCGGATCCCCGGACGGTGTTCTCCACACAGAGACTGATTTTCATATTTGCATGCAAAGTTTAGTGCTCCACCTGGGGGCCTAGACCACGGTTTGCATGTTATTTGCACTTAACCCCTTTTTTCCGCAGGGCCCCATCAGAAGATACAGAGGTCGGCTTTGCTGGTGAATTTAAACGGGACATTTTTGTTCAGTATGTTACCCAGGGGTTGCACAAGTGGGGATCTACAGCTGGTCGGTCAAGCAGGGGTGGGGAGGTTGCATCGGTAGTTGATTGGGTGGGTCCGAGGTTTCGCTGAGCTTCATTTGTTATTGCTAGTTTTACTGTTACCATTTTTGAGGAATTGTGTCTGTGGCGCCGCTGCCATTCTTGGTTCCCCACAAGGATCCCGTGTAGCTGTGTCGCGGTCGGAGAGTATTTTTCCTTCTAAGTGTGACACAGCCCACGACGAGTTGTTGAGGGGTTTTGTACTTCGCTAGTAGAGGGGTAGTGCGATTCCATTGCTCCGGAACTTTGTGTCCCCGTGAAGGGGTCTTTTTCTTTCTCTCTTTCTTCCCTTTTCCCCTCTGTCTTCCTCTACCTCTCCTAATATGTCTGCCATAACCATTGTCTCCCTGAATGCGCAGGGTCTGAATATCCCATAAAATAGGTCCTCCATTCTCCGTCTCCTCTGGAAGAAAAAAACGCAAGTAGCATTTCTACAGGAGACCCACTTCCGGGCCGACAACATACCGAAACTTACCGACTCCAACTTCACGGAGGGTTATCATAGTACATTCCCTGATTCTAAGACCAAGGGGGTCTCAATCCTGATTTCACGCTCTCTTCCTGGGAGCATCTGGAGACATGCACTAAAGGAGCAGCAAGGTACCTCTTCGCGAAAGGTAGGCTGGCTAACACCTTGTTCACATTGGCCTCGTACTATCTCCCTAACACTGGTCAGGTTGCATTTCCAAAGAGAGTTTTGGTAGCGTTGGATGACTTTCTGGAAGGCACTCTGATATTGGGGGGAGATCTGAATGCCACCTTGGATCCCACATTAGACTCCTCAAGAGGGCACTCATCCTTATCCAGATCGGCTCACCGTTGTTTGCGTCGACTGTTGCATAAGCACCAATTGGTCGATACATGGCGGCTCATGCATCCCTCTGCCAGGGACTACACTTTCTTCTCGGCTCCTCACAACTCATACTCCAGATTAGATTACTTATTTTTACGTCACTCCCACCTTCTTGACCTCGCATCTGCCTCCATAGATAACATCACATTCTCTGACCCTGTTCTTATCACTCTCTCCCTTTCCTTGCCAACGAATCACCCTCGCTCCCGGCAGTGGCGTTTGAACGAATCGCTCCTGCAGGACTCTACGGTGGTCTCGGACATCCAAAGAGATCTCGCTGAGTATTTTGCTACTAATGCCTCGCCGGTGGTTGACCCGCTTTGCATTTGGAAGGCACATAAGTGTGTGGTGCGTGGTTCCTTCATTCGTATTGGTTCCAAACTAAAGAGGGAACGGACTGCTCACCTCCGGGACCTCCTGAACCGCATACACAGGTTGGAACAGTCACATAAGATCTCCCAGGATCGGGTGGTAGGGGTGGAATTGGGGCAGCTGAGAGAGCAGGTTTGCTCGCTCTGTCTCTCCAAGGCTAGGGCCTCCTTAGTTAAATGCAGACGACACTTTTACGAGTTCAGTAATAAACCTGGTAGAACTCTGGCAAGGGCACTAAGGAAATCACGTATGCACACCTATGTCCCTCAGGTACAAGCCCCATACAATCGGCGTCTGTAGCTTCCACATGACATCTCAGAGGCCTTCCGTGCCTATTATCACTCTCCTGGGGCCCCCTTCCTTGGATGGAGGGGGCCACTTGGAGAGGATTGAGTCATATCTCCGGTCCTCAGGGATGAAATGTATCCCCCAGGAGGCTATTGCTGCACTGAAGGCTCCTATTTCCCCGGAGGAGTGGTACTGGGCACTGAGAGACTCGCCAACGGGGAAGGCACCTGGCCCGGACGGGTTGCCTTTACATTATTATAAGGCCTGTTCGGAACTGCTCTCCCCTCATTTCCTACACGCATTCAATTAACTCACTGAGGGGAGGACCCTTCCTCAGGACACGTTGAGGGCCCACATTACGGTGATACCCAAAGAGGGGAAGGATCCATACATGTGTCAAAATTATCATCCCATATCATTGTTAAATGTAGATCTGAAGTTGTTTGCAAAGATTCTGGCCCATAGGATGACCCCACTACTACATAATGTGATACATAATGACCAGTTGGCTTCATGCCGCTAAGGGAAGCCCGAGATAACATTATGCGGGCAATTAACCTGATGTATCAGGCGGCCACCACGGCCCTGCCCACTTGCTTCCTATCTACGGATGCGAGACAAGAAGTGGACCACATCCTCCAAGACCTCTTGGTCGCACTGTTGGCCACATCTGCTCCTTCTAGGCTTGTAGGTCTGTCTGTGACGGATTCAATATCCAGACTGTGGGCACTCAATCTGTCCCGGATCAGGATCTGTCTGTCTCTGGGGTTTGGTAGTTTTCAAGATATGGGCCAAGTTTGTACTCTTTTTGTAGACTCTGGTATATTGTCAGTTTCTGTGATGTTCTTAAGTCATTCCTCTAGTCCCTGATATATTCTTCTTGGCCCTTGTTAATTGTCTTCTTGATTTTAGCTTTTGTGAGGCTGTGCTAATTGACATTTTGATCAGGCTGGGTTAGGGTGAATTGTTCCAGGGTGCCTGGGCCTCATGATGTAGCAAGGCTTTGTAGTATTGGAAACATTGCCTGCTTCTATGTAGGTTGGTTCAAAACAATTGTGCCCTCTTCTGAATTGTAAGGTGTAGTGGGAATCTGCCCAGCTCGACAGGCACTGTTTGACGTACTCCGATGGACTTGGAGAAGGTGTTTTCAGAAATCCAGGTGGAATATATAGCTTAGGCTGGAATGCCGCCTTGACCAGTCTGGATATCTGTAAGGGCCCCAGACCTTACTGCTATACAGGAGGATTGGGATGATGCAATCAAAGATTTTAAGCCTTACTCGCTGCAGCTATTTTTCTGATTTTTACTTTTCTTTTTTCCTCCCACCTTCCAAAAGCCGTAACATTTTCATTTTTCCATCAATATTGCCATATAAGGGATTGCTTTTTCCGAGACGAGTTGCAGATTTTCTTGGCACCATTTATTGTACCATATAATCTATTGAGAAACTATAAGAAAAATTATTTGTGGGGTGGAATAGGAAAAAAACAGCAATTACTCAATCTTTTGTGGGGGTTTTGGTTTTACAGCATTCATTGAGCGTTGAAAATGGCATGATAACTTTACTCTGCGGGTCAATACGATTACGGCAATATCAAACATATATAAAATTAGAATTTTGTCGCCATATTCTGAGAGCCATACCTTCTTTATTTTTCCATCGATTTCCATTGATTGAGCTGTATGAGGGCTTATTTTTTGCGGGGCTTGCTATTGGTACAATTTTGGGATACATGAGACTTTTTGGTCACTTTTTATATAATTTTTGTGGGAAATGAAGTGACATTTTCATTTTTTACGGCATTCACTGTTTTTTTCGATTGTGCTTGGGGAAAATGGGAAAAGGTTTTTTTTTTTTACTTTTAATATATTTTTCATATATTAAAAAAAATTATTTTGCTCTATGTAACGTTTTTTTACTTGTCCCAGCGATCGTTGGATAGCTTGCATTATACACTGCAATACTAATGTATTGCATAGGAGTACAAAGAAGGAAGACCTGGGACCTTCATCAGGCCCCCAGGATGACATGCAGACCAATGGCACTCCGCGTTTGCATCACGGCGGGGGGGGGGCGTTGCAACATTACAGGGGCAATCTCTAGCCATTAAAATGCCACGGTCGCTATTGACCGCTGCATTTATTGGGCTAAACTAGCGGTATCCCACTCATTACACTGAAGTATCGACTGTAAGATATAGCCGACACGCTCATTCTATGGAGCGTGTCAGCCCGTGAGCCCGCTCCATACTTCTATATATACGGCGGATGTCGGAAAGGTGTTAAGCAAGTCCATCACTAGTGGTTTAAAATGGTAGAGTTTTCTTCAGGTGGCATAGAAGGTTTTGCATGCCTTGTCTTTTAACCTCTATATGGCTTGTTTAAAGCTTCTTGATTGATTGATTGATTGATTGATTGATTGATTGATTGATTGATTGATTGATTGATTGATTGATTGATTGATGGATTTCTAGGCCCAGACAGGTTTATCTTTCGTTGTTGTAGTTGGAAGTTGTTTAGTATGAAAGAAAGATGTCTGGATGATTTTGAGTTTCTCCTCTGGAAAACCATGATGTTGGTTTTCTTTGGATTAAAGAGTAGCGCCCACGTGGAGCTGAATTTCTCCAGAATTTGCAGGTCATCTATCTATCTATCTATCTATCTATCTATCTATCTATCTATCTATCTATCTATCTATCTATCTATCTGTAAAGGATCTGCCAGGCACAGCTTCGGGGTTAACTCCCATAATTAATCAGTCAGCACCTGAATCTACATCCCTGAGACTGACTCCAGCTTCCACCACTCAGGCTGGCAGGCTTAGGAGTGGGAGAGCCTATCGCAACCTGGCCAGACTCAGCTAGCTCCCGCCCTCGGTCTATTTAAGCCTGCCCTTCCTGTCCCTCGGTGCTTGTGATTCTTTTCGTGTGGTTTCCTGGCCCAGCTACAGCTCCTTCTATTTTGATCCTGCTCCATACAGACCCTGGCTTACTGACTACTCTTCTGCTCTTCGTTTGGTACCTCGCACACTCCTGGCTTGACTCGGCTCGTTCACCACTCTGGTTGCTCACGGTGTTGCCGTGGGCAACTGCCCCTTTCCCTTGCTTGTATTCCCTTGTATGTTTGTCGTGTTTGTCGTGCACTTACTGAGCGCAGGGACCGCCGCCCAGTTGTACCCCGTCGCCTAGGGCGGGTCGTTGCAGGGACAGAGTGGCGGGTAGACTAGGGCTCACTTGTCCGTTTCCCTACCCCCCGTCATTACACTATCTATCTATCTATCTATCTATCTTTCTCTATATCTATATTTTGGCATCTCTATGGCTTGTTTATCCCCTTCCCAACATTTGCCGTATGGATACGTCATGGAAAGATAGTGCTTCCCACATTTTGCCGTATCCATACGACAAATGGTGGACACCGGCTCAGAGTCGGTGCCATTATCGCCAGATGTCAGCGGTGTATTATAGCTGACATTCGGCTGTAAAGGCGGGTACCGAGATTAGCTTCGATCCCCGCTATTAACCTCTTAAATGCAGCAGTCAAATGTGATCACTGCATTTAAGTTGTTTGCAGCTCATCGGCACCCCAGCAATCAAATTGCAGTGGTTCTGGTGGCTGCAATGGCAACCGGAGGCATAATACTGACCTCCCGGTCTGCTTAGCATGGAAGCCGCTCAGGCCCTGTCCATGGGCGGAGACTGAAAGGCTTCCGTAGCCGACAATAAGATGGCGCCGGCTCAGGAACTGAGGCGGCGTCATCTGCGGTGGATGTCAGCTGTATGTTACAGCTAACATCCACGTGTAATGACAGGAATCGGAGCTTGCTACGATTCTCGCCATTAACCCCTTCGATGCAGCGATCGAAAGCGATCGTTGCATCTTAGAGGTTGCTAACAGATCGGCAGCACTGCCATGCAGTTAGAGCTGCCAACTGCTGCTATGGCAACATGAGACCTAACAATGGCCTCCTGCTCTGCCATTACGGAAGCCGATTAGGCCCCGCCTGGAGGCAAAGCCTAATTGGCTTGCTGTCAGTAAATGACTATCAGATCTAATACATTGCACTACATAGGTAGTGCAATGTATTAGAAAACATAATCAGACAGTTGGACCTTCAAGTCCCCTAGTGGGACTTGAAAAAAGCATAAAAAAAAGTAGAAAAAAATGTGTAAAAAAAAAAAAGTTTGAAAACATAATAAAAGTTTCAAGTAATAAAATAAAACACAATCACCCTTTTCCCTTATCAAGTCCTTTATTATTGGAAAAAAAAATACATATTTGGTATCGCCACGACCGTAACGCCCAAGCTATAATAATATTATGTTATTTTTTCCCACGCGGTGAACAGCTTAATAAAGAATACCAGAATTTCTGTTTTTTGGTCACTTTGACTTACAAATATAGGAATAAAAAGTGATCAAAAAGTCGCATGTAACCAAAAATGGTACCTATATAAACTATAGCTCGTCTTGCAAAAAACAAGCCCTCATACAGCTCTGTCGATGAAAAAATTAAAACGTTATAGTTCTCACAACATGGCGAGAGAAAAAATACATTCTTTTTACAAAAAGTAATTTTATTGTGCAAAACGTTGTAAAACATAAAAAAGTGCTAGAAATTAGGTAATGCTGGAATCAGACTGACCCATAGAATAAAGTTAACATGTAGTTTATAATGCTTGGTGAACGCTGTATTAAAAAAAAACTATGCAAGAATTGCAGATTTTTCGTCACCTTGCCTCCCAAAAAATAGGATACTAAGTGATCAAAAAGTCGCATGTACCCCAAAATGGTACGAATAAAAACTATAGCTCATCCAGCAAAAAAACAGCCCTCATATTACTACGTCTATGGAAAACTAAAGTTGGTTAAGGTTTCCATAGGTCAGGAAATAAAAAATATGCAGTTGTCCAGGCCCGAGGGGAACATTTCTTGTTTCAAGAGGCGAATTATCAAGGTCCTTAAATTAGGGAACCAGGAACGGGAGGACCCAAACATATCTGCTGGAAGCAAGGGGGCCTGTATTATAACAGGACAACACTTTCCCAGCAAAAATCCCCAAACTGAAAAGGTGCGGAGTGTGGAGCAAAAGGGGGATAAGGAAGGAAATTTATCATTGCGACACCGGCCTGTGCAGAAAGGATTGCTTCACAGCGTAACACACATCTATGGATTATTCTACTGTTTTTTTTAACCCAATTATTATACCACCTGACTATGCCCCTGATGTACTCCGCCAAGCTTACATACGCTCCCACATTATAAATGGAGCCACCAGCAATACTCAAACAAAACTATTACCAAACAAAATCCACGCTCCAAAAGCCAAATGGTGCTCCCTCCCCTCTGAACCCTATAGCATGCCCAAACAGCTGTTTACTTCCACATATATGGCATCACCATACCCGGAGAACTCTTTTAACAATTTTTGGGATGTGTGTCTCCAGTGGCACAAGCTGGGCACAACATATTTTCCATATATAACATATCTAGGGAAAAATGTAAATTTTTACTTTGCACAATCCTCAGCGCAATCATTTATGGAAAAGTCCTGCAGGGTGAAAATGCTCACTACACCCCTTAATAAATGCCTTGAGGGGTGTAATTTCCAAAATGCAGTCACTTCTCAGGGGTTTATTTTATTATTTCACATCAGAGCCCTGCAATTGTGAACCAATACTTTGTAAATCACCAAATTAGGCCTCAATTTTACATGGTACACTTTCAATCCTGAGCCCTGTCATATGTGCAGGCAAAAGATTAGAGCCACATGTAGGGTGTTTCTGAAACCGGGAACACCGCATAATAATTAGAGAACTGTCTTGTTATGGTGGCACAAGCTGGGCACCACATATTGGCATATGTATGGAAAGCATACCATTTTCACTCTGCAACATCGAGTGAAAACTAATTTCTGCAAAACACCTGCCGGGTTAACATGCTCACTACACGCCTAGGTGAATACCTTGAGTGGTGTAGTTTCCAAAATGTGGTCACTTCTGGGTGGTTTCCACAGTTTTGGTCCCACAGGGGCTTTGCAAATGCGACATAGCGACCAGAAGCCAATTCAGCAAAATCTGCACTCTAAAAGCCAAATGGCTCTCCTTCCCTTCTGAGCCCTGCCGTGTTCCCAAACAGCAGTTTATGACCACATATGGGGTATTGACGTACTCGAGAGAAATTGCTTTACAAATGCTAGGGCTCTTTATTTCCTTTATTTGTTGAGAAAATAAAAAATTTTGAGCTAGAACTCCGTCTTATTGAAGAAAAGGGATTGTTTTTATTTTCACTGCCCAATTCTAATAAATTTGAGCTTCAAAAGCCAAATGGAACTCCTTCCCTTGTAAGCCCTGCTGTGTATCCAAACAGCTGTTTATGACCACATGTGGGGTATTGTTTTACTCGGGAGAAATTGCTTTACAAATTTTGCGGTGGTTTTTCTCCTTTAGTCTTTGAGGAAATGATAAAAAATTAGCTAAACCTACATTTTCTTTGAAGAAATGTAGATTTTCATTTTCACTGGCTACTTCCAATAATTTCTGCAAACAACTTGTGCAGTCAAAATGCTCACTATGCCTCTAGATAATTTCTTCAATGGGTGTAGTTTCCAAAATGGGGTCACTTGTGGGGGGTTTCCACTGTTTTGTCCCATCAGGGGCTTTGCAAATGCGACATGGCCTCCGCAAACCATTCCTGCTAAATTTGAGCACCAAAATCAAAATAGCGCTCTTTCCCTTCTAAACCCTGCTGCTTTTTTTTGTAAATTTCACCTCTACTTCGCTTTAATTCCTGTGAAATGTCTAAAGGGTTAAAAAAACTTTCTATATGCTGTTTTGAATAATTTGAGGGGTGACGTTTTTTAAATGGGGTGACTTATTGGGGCTTTCTAATATATAAGGCCCTCAAAGCCACTTCACATCTGAACTGGCCCCTGTAAAAATAGCCTTTTGACATTTTCTTGAAAATGTGAGAAATTGCTGCTAAAGTTCTAAGCCCTGTAACGTCCTAGAAAAATAGAAGGATATGCAAAAAATAATGCCAATCTAAAGTAGACATATGGGGGATGTTGATTAGCATCAATTGTGTGAGGTATACCTGCCTGTCTTACAAGCAGATACATTTAAATTTAGAAAAACGCTAATTTTTGAAATTTTTTGTTACATTTTGGTGTTTTTCACAATTAAATACTGAATGTAAATTTTGCCAGTAACATAAAGTCCAATGTGTCACGAGAAAATAATCTCAGAATCGCTTGGATAGGTAAGAGCATTCCGAAATTATTACCACATAAGGTACACACGCTTAATAACAAACGTCTGAAAATATGGAGATGTTTTCAAGGGAAAACAGCTCCTGATTTTCAGACGTTCTATAAGCAACTCGCATTTTTTGCTGTGTTTTTTCACGGCCGTTTTTGGATCTGTTTTTCTATAGAGTAAATGATAAACGGCTCAAAAAGTGACATGCACTTATTTTTTGCGGGTGTTATTTTGCGTGGCCGTTTTTCAAAATGGCCGTGTAAAAAAACTGCCCGTCAGAAAAGAACACCGTATTTCTCATTAAAATCAATGGGCAGATGGTTGAAGGCATTCTGCTTACGATTTTGCGGTTGCTTTTTGGCCATTTACGGCCTGAAAAACGTCCGAACATAAGCCGTGTGCACATACCCAGAAAGTGAAAAATGTCAGATTTAAAAAATGAGGCTGTCAGGCAGGTCAAAAGCGGCCAAAGAGGGAAGGGGTTGAAGCTTCCCGATTGATTGATTGATTGATTGATTGATTGATTGATTGATTGATTGATTGATTGATTGATTTCTAGGCTTAGGTACTGTAGATGTTGCTGTTTTTCGTTGTAAGTGGGAAGTTGTTTAGTATCAAGAAAGGATGCCTGGATGATTTGGGGATTCTCACATTATAGGAAAGTGGATGGCATAGCAACACTATGAGTATGGCATATGAGCATTATTTAGGGCTTGTTTACACAGGCCAGAGTAGCTGTGTATTTTCTTCCCGAATTTGTGAACCCGAATATTTTGCAGTAAAATACTGTAGCTGCAAAGTGGATGAGGTTTTATAATATCTCCTACACGTGTAGGAATTTATCTGCAGTGTAGATTTTTAAATTCACAGCGTGTCAATTTCTGATGTGGCTTGGTCGCAGATTTGTTGCAGATTTTCCCCATTTGAGATGAATAATGAAGACAAAATCCACAGCAAATTTCAAATGTTGCAGATTTGACTGCAGATTACTAGTAGATTCTCAGCAAAATCTGCAGGTCTGGCAAATTACGAAGTTACATAGAATGAAAAGTACACAGATTTATCAAATTGTAAAATAAAAAAATTTGTTTAAAATATAAATTTTAAAATAAAAAACACTATATTCACCTTCCCAATTTTCTCCATCTTCCCTGGTAACGCAAGCCCAGTTCCTTGCCGGTTGCTACACTCTGGCCTGTAGTGATTATATGTCGTGGAAACATGTAACTGCTGCAGCCAATCACAGGCACTTCGTTGCTGGAGGCCAGGGTGTGGAGACTGGCGGGGTACCAGGGAAGCGTTGCCAAGGGAGTTGAATATTGTGGGTGTTTTTTTTACCCATTATTCGCAAGAAAATCTCCTCCAAAATCCACAAGATTTGGTGTGGATTTGCCACAGCGGATTTTCCTGCTGATGTCACTAGATTTTCTGCAGAAATGTTCAGGAAAGATTTGGTATGTGTGCACGTATTCTTATTCATACTGAATGGTGGTACTGCTGTGTACAAGACAGCAAAGATATTTATTTGTACCAGTATTGTTGTGGGAGAAATTGTTAAACTTTTCTCCTCAGGCAGCTGAAAAGCTAAAATCGGCCCTGACCACAGTCTATTAGCAGACATCAAGGGTATTATTACATTGGGGGCACAGAGAGGGCACTATTACTTTGTGCGGGCACAGGGCATTTTTATTACTTTAAAGGCATAAAGGGGGTATTTTTACATTACTATAAGGGCATGAAGGAATATTATTCCTATGTAGGGGCACAAAAAAGGGCCTTTTACTGTGGGAGACAAAGTAGGCATTATTATATTGTGGCGGATACAATGGGGGAATTATTACCATGTGTGGGCACTATTACTTTGTGTAGAACAATTTGGCACAATTTCTATGTAAAGGGAACTGAGAGGGGTATTAGGGGTAGCAGCAAGATGGGGAGTTTGTGTGTAAAGACGAGTTATGGCTGGAAGACGAGTCATGGCGGTCTAAACCTGGATAGAGAAGACATTTTAAGTGTACGACTACAATCAGAGAAGATGTCACCCATAAGTCACTGGCTTTAACTGTACTGTATTCATCTTTTACTTGTCTCACAGACATGCTGTCTCCGATATATGGGTATACGTACGTACGTACGTACGTACGTACGTACGTACGTACGTACGTACGTACGTACGTACGTATGTATGTATGTATGTGTATGTATATGTATATATATATATATATATATATATACGTATATATATATATATTGTAAAAGTGAATAAATTATGTTTAAGTGATTCCGTTTTGTGTAAACTCCATCTTGTATATCTTGCAGCTAACTTGTATTCTAAAGAATTAATTTAGTGATTAAGAAGTTATCTGTTGCTTTAAGACAGTATAATAATGCTGACCTTGTATTTTTCTCAGCTATGTGTCTCTCTGAATTCTTATCATGTGTGTTGGCCTTGGGTCTGCAATTCTATGAAAGGCCTTTCATGAGAAAGAACAAGAGATAAAGATAAGAGTGTATTCTGGCCTGAGAACAATTGCAGGTGCGGGCTGGGGATGGCGTAAGCATTTCATGAAAATAATAGTTTTACATTTAAAAGTCTTTTAAGCCTGTAATTGGCTCAGTACAAATATATTTTCATTGCATGCTAATGGCTGAATCAGAGTCATTGTCACATTGTAAATAATTGGCTGAAATCAAGTCTACACCCTTTTTGAAAGATATTATTGTTATGAGATTTTGGCAATAAACCAGAGAAGGCTACTTGAGTATACAAGCATGGTCTCTGTGTCTCTTACTTCTCTCCGATATATCAATATAACCTATGATTTGGATCTGGATAACTTTCCTGGGAGGGCATCGGTTGACATACTTGTCTAAAACTTCAGTCTAATATATATTTTGGCCATGATTGCGTCAACAGTTTGTGGTGCTGTAACCCAGGAGATTAATCATCTGATAGCTGTCACTGGAGGTTGGGCATTTCATCAGAGAAATTTTAAAAAACTGCGGTAAGTAAGAAGCTTAATCTTACACAAATCTTTTTCCCCTCATATATTGTCGGGGCTGGAATTAGCTGTCACATCTCCCGGACGCGGTAAAATTTATCCAGAGGTATTGAGTTAATATTGAAGATGTGTAACTCTTGAGTTTTTAGTATGAGTGAGTTCATGGTATGGAGGACATGAACTGTTAAGGTTGTTAGAACCAGAAGTGTAACCTATGATTTGGATCTGGATAACTTTCCTGGGAGGGTATCGGTTGACAGCCATCTAAAACTTCATTATAATATATATTTTGCCCATGATTGCATCAACATATATATATGTATATATATATATTCAAACAGAGAAAGCAGCAGCACTCAATCTCAGTAAGAGAAAGCTTACATATGTGAACGGGTGCCAGCAAGCAGTCCAGATCCTAGGACTGTATCAATATTCAGGTGAAAAAAATCTTGCAGCACTCCAACAGGATGAATGGAAAAAACTGTGATTTATTCAAGCCAACATACAGAGGTGCGACGTTTCAGTCCAACATTAGGACTTTTTTCATACATAATGGTGTGTACAACAGTCATGGTTTATATAGTGTGCATCAAATACAAGCAATCAAGCTCATTACAATAGTATCAAAAATACAAACAGCATTTAGTTACGTGTAAAACAAAAGTTACGGTATCAAAAAATAAAACATTGATACAGAAAGTGACAAGTGACATATTAAAAACATCTAAAAACGTCTATATATTAGAACAACTTAATATAGACCTAATTACAATTTAATCAAATATTCAACAAGATGTGTATCAAGTTACGGCTCTCAGACCACTGACCAATCAAAAGACTGATATTTAATTTATGCAAAGGGCTCGTATGTGTTTGACTCAAGTCCTCCCTATCAGGCATTTATTGTTAGCAGGTGCGCATGCGTCAGGCTGACAGCACCAGGAAGTGACGTCTATAGTATGTTGCCTGGTTACAGGTAATCAACAAACTCCTGACGCCATTGTGCACACATTCGACTAGCGAGAACAGGAAAGAAGTTCCGGAACACGTTGCCAAGTGACAGGTAACAATCAATATTATTGTAAATAGCTTATCAAGCAAAATTTTTCAAAAATACATATAGACACAAAATAAATCGAACCACGGAATGACAGAATTTATAAATATTCAGGACATATATATGTCCGAAGATGTCCAGGATCAGTATCAAGAAAAGGTAAAAAACCTGCATATACAAATGTATATGTATGAGAGGGAAGCAGCAACAAAAACGAAGTGCAGCAAATAAATCCATTCATAAAAATGTAATAGAAATTCTATATAATCGATGCCAGTTATAAGGTATATTAAACTGCGGATAAAGGATTCACACGAAAGGGGAGGGATCAGGGTCACAGTTATGTGCTCCATGAAAACCTACACCAAGGTTAGTAGAACGACAGTATCACACTCCCGTGTGCCAAGTCCAACCACAATAACCAGCAATCATGTATCAAACCCATGAGACCTCCACAGTAGTTTATTAGATCAGTCAGTTTATACACTAATATTTAAATTATTGTTGCGCCCCTTTCACATACATTTAAATAAATATTTTCCAAAACATTAATACATGAAAACTATTCACAGGACATCAAAATTTGAATATCCAATTTCCATCTTCCATTTATTCTTGGTCAATTTTGTATCTTGTGGTCTGAAGTGGTCTACATTCACCTTATGATCTAAAAAATAAAAAAAATAAAGTGTCAAAGATCAAGATATATATATATATATATATATACATCTCATATAAAAAAATACAAAACCCAAAAAAATATATATAATAATAATAGACAAAAGAAGGACATTGCTAGAGGATGAATGCAGATGTCAGAGATTAGTCTCAGAGAGTAGCCCTAGCAACATTAAATTCAACATTGAGACCTTTCGGTCTCAATGTTTCCAAAAGGAAAATCCACTTTAATTCACATTTATGTAGTAATACATTCCTATCACCCCCACTCTGGGGAAGTGGAATATGTTCCAAAATCATAAATTTTAAATCTCTTTCGGTATGTCCTAGTTCAAAAAAATGTTTCGCTTCAGGCAAATCTCGTTTATGTTTCCTAATGGAATACCGATGGTTATTCAACCTAGTTTTGAAGTCGCAGGTGGTTTCACCAACATATAATAACTGGCAAGGGCACCATAACACGTAAATTATCCAATCAGAATCGCACGTAAAGTGCTGTCTAATGTTGTACTTTCTGTGTGTTTGAGGGTGCTCAAATACATTGCCCCTACACATGAGTGGACAATTGATACATTTATAGCAGGGAACATTCCCTGGTTGTAACGATCTCAATAAGGTCTGTTTACCACTACTGGATATCTTACTTGTCTTGGATTTAACCAGTTTGTCACGTAGATTTCGAGGTCTTCTAAATGACATAAGAGGTGGGCTGTTAAGCTCACCAATATGTTCATAACTGTTACTAATAATTCGCCAATGTTTATTCAGAATTTGTGAAATGTCCCCGCTCAAATCATTATAGGTGGAAATAAATGGTATCCGATGTTTGTCCCCTTTTTTAGTAGTTTTTATTAACTTATCCCTAGGGATACCATCAACTCTTGTTTTATGAGCATATAGTAACCGTTTAGGATATCCTCTTTCTACAAAATTAGATACCAAACGATCTAAGGATGAATCCAATTCAGTAGGGTCATCAACAATACGTTTAAGTCTAACCATCTGACTATATGGTAATGATCTTATCATATTTTTGGGATGGCTACTTTCAAATCTTAAGAGAGTGTTTCGATCCGTATCCTTGGTATATAACCCAGTAATTAGAACATTATCAACCAATTTTACACAAACATCTAGGAATTCTATTTTCTCAACTGAATAAGTCATTGTGAACTGTAAATTGTCATCGATCTGATTAAGGAATTGATGAAAGGACTGAAGAGAAGCCTCACTATCTGTCCAGATGAGGAAGATGTCATCTATGTATCGCCACCACCCCAAAACATGTCTGAAGTGGTGGGACACATAGACGAACATCTCCTCAACCATATCCATAAAGAGGTTGGCATAGGTAGGGGCCATATTAGACCCCATTGCCTTGCCCTGAAGTTGGATATAATAATTGTCATCAAAGGTAAAGTAGTTGGATGTTAATATAAGATCAACTAAAGATATTATGAATTCACAACTGGGGGAATCATAATTTGAACAAGCCAGTTTTTTTCTAATTGCCTCTACACCTCTACTGTGTCCAATAGAGGTGTAGAGGGACACAACATCAAAGGAGACCAGTAACGACCCAGGTGGGGGTGTCATTAATTTGAGTTTTTGTAAAAAATCAGAGGTGTCCCTAATATATGACTTAGTCTCAAAAACGAATTGTCTAAGGGCTCTATCGACAAAAATAGAAATGTTACTCAATAGCGAACCCCTCCCTGATACGATAGGGCGGCCCGGTGGATTCACCAATCCCTTGTGTATCTACAAGAGTTGATGGTATCCCTAGGGATAAGTTAATAAAAACTACTAAAAAAGTGGACAAACATCGGATACCATTTATTTCCACCTATAATGATTTGAGCGGGGACATTTCACAAATTCTGAATAAACATTGGCGAATTATTAGTAACAGTTATGAACATATTGGTGAGCTTAACAGCCCACCTCTTATGTCATTTAGGAGACCTCGAAATCTACTTGACAAACTGGTTAAATCCAAGACAAGTAAGATATCCAGTAGTGGTAAACAGACCTTATTGAGATCGTTAAAACCAGGGAATGTTCCCTGCTATAAATGTATCAATTGTCCACTCATGTGTAGGGGCAATGTATTTGAGCACCCTCAAACACACAGAAAGTACAACATTAGACAGCACTTTACGTGCGATTCTGATTGGATAATTTACGTGTTATGGTGCCCTTGCCAGTTATTATATGTTGGTGAAACCACCTGCGACTTCAAAACTAGGTTGAATAACCATCGGTATTCCATTAGGAAACATAAACGAGATTTGCCTGTAGCAAAACATTTTTTTGAACTAGGACATACCGAAAGAGATTTAAAATTTATGATTTTGGAACATATTCCACTTCCCCAGAGTGGGGGTGATAGGAATGTATTACTACATAAATGTGAATTAAAGTGGATTTTCCTTTTGGAAACATTGAGACCGAAAGGTCTCAATGTTGAATTTAATGTTGCTAGGGCTACTCTCTGAGACTAATCTCTGACATCTGCATTCATCCTCTAGCAATGTCCTTCTTTTGTCTATTATTATTATATATATTTTTTTTGGTTTTGTATTTTTTTATATGAGATGTATATATATATATATATATATATATATATATATATATACCTTGATCTTTGACACTTTATTTTTTTTATTTTTTAGATCATAAGGTGAATGTAGACCACTTCAGACCACAAGATACAAAATTGACCAAGAATAAATGGAAGATGGAAATTGGATATTCAAATTTTGATGTCCTGTGAATAGTTTTCATGTATTAATGTTTTGGAAAATATTTATTTAAATGTATGTGAAAGGGGCACAACAATAATTTAAATATTAGTGTATAAACTGACTGATCTAATAAACTACTGTGGAGGTCTCATGGGTTTGATACATGATTGCTGGTTATTGTGGTTGGACTTGGCACACGGGAGTGTGATACTGTCGTTCTACTAACCTTGGTGTAGGTTTTCATGGAGCACATAACTGTGACCCTGATCCCTCCCCTTTCGTGTGAATCCTTTATCCGCAGTTTAATATACCTTATAACTGGCATCGATTATATAGAATTTCTATTACATTTTTATGAATGGATTTATTTGCTGCACTTCGTTTTTGTTGCTGCTTCCCTCTCATACATATACATTTGTATATACAGGTTTTTTACCTTTTCTTGATACTGATCCTGGACATCTTCGGACATATATATGTCCTGAATATTTATAAATTCTGTCATTCCGTGGTTCGATTTATTTTGTGTCTATATGTATTTTTGAAAAATTTTGCTTGATAAGCTATTTACAATAATATTGATTGTTACCTGTCACTTGGCAACGTGTTCCGGAACTTCTTTCCTGTTCTCGCTAGTCGAATGTGTGCACAATGGCGTCAGGAGTTTGTTGATTACCTGTAACCAGGCAACATACTATAGACGTCACTTCTGGTGCTGTCAGCCTGACGCATGCGCACCTGCTAACAATAAATGCCTGATAGGGAGGACTTGAGTCAAACACATACGATCCCTTTGCATAAATTAAACATCAGTCTTTTGATTGGTCAGTGGTCTGAGAGCCGTAACTTGATACACATCTTGTTGAATATTTGATTAAATTGTAATTAGGTCTATATTAAGTTGTTCTAATATATAGACGTTTTTAGATGTTTTTAATATGTCACTTGTCACTTTCTGTATCAATGTTTTATTTTTTGATACCGTAACTTTTGTTTTACACGTAACTAAATGCTGTTTGTATTTTTGATACTATTGTAATGAGCTTGATTGCTTGTATTTGATGCACACTATATAAACCATGACTGTTGTACACACCATTATGCTTGAAAAAAGTCCTAATGTTGGACTGAAACGTCGCACCTCTGTATGTTGGCTTGAATAAATCACAGTTTTTTTCATTCATCCTGTTGTAGTGCTGCAAGATTTTTTTCACCTGAATATATATATATATATATATATATATATATATATATATATATATATATATATAATATATATAATTTATTAGGCAACGCACATGGCTGCTAGTGCAGCATCGATGGGTCACTTAAGATAAAGTCACTGGCGGGCTACGGCCGTGAAGAGAAGTTATGCGGTTGGGCCCAAGAGGACTTTTGCACTAGGGCCCATGATCCTAAAGCTAAGCCTCTGGATCCAGGCTATTGAAGGAGGAACACAATATTTTAGTTTCTTTATGACTATGTATTTCACCAGCGCAATGGAGAAGTGACCCTTATCAGAAGAGTGCCGTGTCCCCTTCATTGTTTATACAGGCACAGTGGCTGGTCAATACGTGCAGCTATGCCTGGTACTGTAGAAATGTCACAGTCACTTCAATGGCGCGGAAGGGGACAAGCTCTAAGGAAGACGGATCCCCACCCTTTAAACATTGATGGTCTATCTTAAGGGTTGACCATCTATATTTAGGTCCCTTAGAACCCCTTTGTAGTAAATTATTAATACTCTATTTATAGTACTATTTAGCAGCAGCAGCAGAGGAGTGTTTTAAACAGCTGAATGTAGATAATACACTTTGAAAGTATATCAGTATAAAGTATTTATTATGTCTTGTCACTTACAGTATGTTTGTATAATGTCAAAGGTAGAGAGAGTATCACAAGTCTTTACAACTCTAGCCTCAAAAGTAATAATAAAGATTGTTCAGTTTGTATATTTTGCCTTGGATCTCAATGGCAAAATTATTTTAATCAGTTTTAATTTGTTTAAAAAGATCAGCTCTTTTCTTTGAACTATAGTACCAGTATCTTCAAATGTAAATTTAATAAAGTTAAGAAGAGGCGTGAAAAATTAATCTGGGCAGAATTAAATGCTTGATTTTTAAATTAATTTCCAAATTATCTTCATAAAAACTAAGCTTTGTACATACACCAATTAGAATCTCCAGATAAATCAAATATACAAATTGTCTGGTTTATTTACAATCTTTTTCTCATTATTGAAGCTTGATCGCTTAGTCATATCCTCTAAAATGTCATGAGCTTTGGAGTTTACAAACTTCTCCATTGTTGAAAAGGTCAAGCACTTCTCAAAAATCATTTCATTTCCATGACATGCATCAGCAGATTTGGCAGTGACTCCTCCAACTCATAAGTAAGGATGGTTTTGGCTGCTCCAGGCGAAAGACCTCATGTCTGTCAGTGATAGGATTTTTGCCTGCAGCCACTGTGTTCAGCTGCTCCATTGCATATAAAATACATTCAGTTTAGGACATGAAACTGAATGGTTTGACACCATTTACTTTTAAACAACATCCAAATACAATATAGTAGACAAATGTTATCAACCCTATTTGAGCTACATTGGCAAATTAACCTCAATGACTAGCCAGGTAAGACATTTTTGGAATATATTAACTAAAATATGTTTTCTTTTGTAAACTGAGCTGCAACTATACCTAATATTTAATAATTGTCTGTTGTGGTCATAAACAAGAGAAGGGGTATATCTATAGGGGGTGAAAAACTAGCAGTCATACCCGAGACATGGTGCCTGAGGGGCCCAATGGTCCATCTGCAAAATAAAAATATAACAATATTATAAATGTCACATGGTAGGTAGGAGGTCCTGTTACATATTCTGCAGAGGGAACAAGGACCCTGAAATTACACCCCTGAACAAGAGAGAATCTGTTACTCACCTCGACCTGATCCAGTGTCGCAGTCCACTAGCGGCTGCCGGCTCTCTGCTACATCAGGTCTCCATGATTACCAGCCCGCTCATATGACGTCACCCAGCTAGGGTTGCCTCTATGCCGGTAAACTACCGGACCAGCCAGTATTTATACTGGAAGGCCGGTAAAAGTAAAATATTTTTTCCAGTAATAACAAGTGACATTTTTTTTGCCTAATATGTGTTCGTGCGCAGTCAGATAACTTACTTTTTGGAATGGATGTTCCTCGTTTTCTGGGTCGCCCAGTTCTAGGAACGCCAGCAGTGTCAGGAGTAGGTTACATGTGAGATTTGCGCCAGCGGAAGATAAGAGCAAGGCAGCAGGGAGCCTGGGACACTGACACTCAGTAGTCGGACATGTGCACTTGCCTGTTTGCGCAGACCTGAGAGCCAAAAGCGGAGGTCGGAGGAGGACATGGACTGAGTTTCATGGAGTCATTATCTGTCTAAAGCTCCCAGATATAAGTGGCAAATCCCACTCAGTGTGAAGTCATACTCCAAAAAGAACACCCAAATTTTACCCATATATTTACACATGCCCGTATTGTAGTGTTGTTTTTTTGTCACAATTAAAGCAAAATAATGGCAAAAAGTCACAAAATTGTCATGTGTAAATACACCCTGAACCTGGCCAGTGTTTTCACCCTGAACCTGGCCAGTATTTTTAGGTGAAAAAGTTGGCAACTCTACACTGCGTCAACTTTAAAGGAGACATTCGGTTAAATGCATTTGCCTGTGGATTAAGATACATTCCTTTCTGGATAGTTGTTCTGTGTTTTGACCCTAAGGCCTCATGCACACTTCCATCACCGTTTTCACGGCCGTTTTCACGGCCGTTTTCACGGATCCGTGTGTCCGTGATTGGAACAGTGTGCTTCCCGTGTGTACTCCGTGTACACATCCGTGTTTCAGTTTCCGAGAGGAAACTGAAACCCGTTCACACTATGTACACAATATTGTTAGTGCCGCACATATTATTCCCTGTCCAGCGGTACTCACTGTCCAGGGTGCTGAAAGAGTTACTGCCGATCAGTGCAGCCCTTTAACTCTTTCAGCACCCTGGACAGAGACTACCGCTGGACAGGAAATACCATGTGCAGTGCTCACAATATAGATGAATGGTTCACTAAAAAAACCTGCAACAAAAAAAAAGTTACTACTTACCCAGAACTCCCTGCTTGCCTGCTTCTTTCTCAAGTCCGGCCTCCTGAGATGACGTTTCAGACCATGTGACCGCTGCAGCAAATCACAGGCTGCAGCGGTCACATGGACTGCCGCGTCATCCAGGGAGGTCGAACTGGATGTCAGAAGAGGGACGCATCACCAAGACAACGGCAGGGGTACGTGCGAACTTATTTTTCTTAATATCGCTGCGTTCCAGCACTAATCAGCATCCCCTTCTCTCTATCAGTGCTGACAGAGAGAAGGGGATGCCGATTAGTGCAGTGCTGTATCTGTCTGTCTGTGTACCTCTGCCCTAGGCAACTGCTCCGTCACACACGGAGTGCCTTCAGTTTTTTTGACGTCCCCATTGACTTGCATGGGCCTCATGGTCACGGAATCTCGGACTAAAGTAGGACATGCTCTAATTTTGTCGGAACGGAGCAACGAGACCGTCAAAAAAACTGAAGTGTGCATTGAAATGAATGGGTCAGGGTGCTAGCTGTCTGAAAAATGGCTAGTACCCTGAAGAAAAAGACTGAAGTGGGCATGAAGCCTAAATATGACCCTAACCTTGACCTGAGCTTGTGTACGAATTTTATCTACGTATTGCTGCTTCTAGTTGTCATCTGGTATTTATAGTTTAACCTCTTGGTTTTGACCCCTAACTCCTCTCCTGGTTACATTTTTGTCAGCTCCTCTAGCATTACAAGAAGAAACTACGGCACCCAGATGGCAGGTGCATGGGTAGGATTCCAATTGCTAGCAATATAGAAGTAGACTCAATATTGTTTCGAAGACAGAACAATTTTTTAATAGCAATCCAGAGCACAAAATACTGTAACGTTTCGGTCAATAATAGACCTTTATGAAACCGTCGCATTGCATATGATAAATAAGCAAATAGAAATAATCAGAGGAAGACAACACTGTGCTGCAACATCCGCCGCCAGTCAGGGAAGTAGTGAGACGTGGCTTGTCACATAATGTTCCGCTCTCCCGGTATTGACCTCTTGCTTCATTCCAATTGTGCTCCTACAACTGTATAACATGTTCCTACAGTGTACCCGCTGCTAATTGGTAACTACAACTCTGGGGACAGCGACCTTGGAATCTGACCAGGAAAAAACATATTACCTTGTGGGAGTAATAGAAGAATGGGGAGATTCTTTAGCCAGCGCCAAACCTAATGCGGTTTATAGCCTAATGGTCACTTTTGCAATGCATGACCGGCGGTACCGCTAGCAGACGCTCTGGCTGCTACTGTTGTGGTGACACCACATTCAATAGTATCTGCGTCCTTAGGACACAGATACTATTGAACACTATAGCAGTGCAGCAAGGTTTCTCCCTACTCTGCTATCTACTATCGCCACTGTAGCTCCCTGAAGAAGTGGAATCCCCCTGTGGCCGGGGATTCCACTCCTGGATGGAGCGCTTGATGTCTCTGTCCATATATTGACAGTGACATCAGGGGCAACGCCTGAAGTGGAATCTCCGTCCACAGCGTTGCCGACGCGGTGGCCGGTGATTCTGCTTCAGAAGAAGCCCCTGACGTCACTGTCTATAAATGGACAGAGACGTCAGGGGCTTCTCCTAGAGTGGAATCTCTGGTCACAGCATCGGCAATGCTGTGGATGGGGATTCCGCTTTAGGAGTTGCCTCTGATGTCACTATCCAAATATACAGCAGACAAAAAAATGGCGACAGCACATTGCCAAATATAGACAGAGACATCAAGAGCTCCGTCCAGGAGTGGAATCCCTCGGCCACAAGGGGATTCCACTCCTTCAGGGAGCTACAGTGGTGGTAACTACAGGAAGGGGGTGCTGCTATCTACAAGGGGACTGAGTGGCACTACCTACAAGGGGGGTGTCTGGCACTACCTACAAGGGGGCTGTGTGTCACTACCTACAACGGGGCTGTGTGGCACTACCTACAAGGGGGCTGTGTGGCAATACCTACAGGGGGTTGTGTGGCACTACCTACAAGGGGACTGTGTGGCACTACCTACAAGAGGCTGTGTGGTACTATCTACAGGGGGCATCTGTGAGTGGCCGGCTGTTGGCCATTTCAGTGAAAGTGGCATGCTGATGGTCATTTTACTGTGAGTGGGGGGCTGATAGTTATTTTACTGTGAGTGGCGGGCTGATTGTCATTTTACTGTGAGTGGCAGGCTGATGATCATTTTACTGTGAGTGGGGGGCTGATGGTCATTTTACTGTGAGTGGTGGGCTGATGGTCTTCAAGTGGTTTCCAAATTGAAATGAATAGGAGGCTGGAAATACCTGCGGCGCTCGTTTGGAGTGCTTTTTTTTTTGCCTGCGTCTTTTGCATTAGCTTAAACGGCTTAAAAAAACGCAAAAAAAACCATGTCAAATAACGATGTCAAGTCAAAATCTGCCTCAAAACTCCTGAAGGAATTTTAAGACAGATTTTTCCTGCCTTACAAAAAAACGCTGTGTGAACATACCCTAAGAATGCAGTGCTTGTTTTTACCGTTTCTGTCTTTCTCTAATCTTTATTTGGTAGGGGTGCCCTGAGGAATACATTTTTTTTCCTGTGGTGCCTCGAGTATGAAAAGGTTGGGAAAATCTGTAGTAGGCTACAGGATCACACCGGCCTATGCAAGGATCCCGTCATCGGTGTTGTGGAGCAGCTCAATTCATTGTGGCAACGGGGCCTAGGTGAGTACAATATTTTTGTTTGGGGTCACTGTCTACAAGGGGGAGGTGGGGGGCTGTATAGCACTGTCAAAAAGGAGGAGGTGGGGGATTATGGCACTGTCTAAAGGGAGGCTGTATGGCACAATCTACAGGGGGCACTATCAACAAGGGAGGGCTGTGTGTGGCAGTCAGGGGAGGGGGCATTATACGGTGTGGAGCCCACTAAGCGGACATTATACTGTGTAGGGGCACTACAGGGGGCAAAATACTGTGTGTGGCACTTAGGGGGAATAATACTGTGTGGGCACAATTAGGGGACAAAGCTTGGATTCTCTACTTGAAAGGCAACTAGGAATCCCAGAGGAAGGTAATCAAGAATGATAAAAAATATTATTTACAATTAGATTCTGAAAATGTCATTTCTGAATTGCACTCTATTCTTTTAAAGTATGGACAAACATGACCTTGAAAAGCACCCTACAAGATAAATAGTGTTCCCTCAATGTCATACACTTTTAGCTCCTACTGTCCAATCACACACTGGTAATCTTCCTATTAAATCTCAGGCATTGCCAAATAAAAATGTCAATATTGGCTTATCCAGTATATGTTTTGACATATTACCTACTTGAAGACTAAAGCCTGCAATTATTGGAATTAGATCAAACTTCACTGCTGCTGAGACATTTATCTATATGGCAGCAGCAGCTGCAGTTGCTTTATTATTCGGCTTACTTTTTAAGATAAGGCTTTTTTGACCTAGATGATAATTTTATTGTGAATGATTTAATAATAATGATTAGTATTTTCTTAAGATTTCAGTCTCCTAAGCAGTAAGAGCTTTCAAAGTCATGCCCTTTCCTTAAATTTTGTGATTTAAATGCTATTCTAGATTCTGGTTACGGGAACTTATAATGCAATTGAGTGGCAGAATTGATCATGATTCTATATAATGTAAGCCTAAACATAGGTATGAAAGAATCCAGTATTATTCTATAGATACCATATTTTTCTGGTTATCTGAATACATTATAGGGGTGCATTTAAATCTCAGCTGATTTTTTTTCTTTTTATTCACATGTAACGAGTCACATTATTATGACCACCTCCTACTTTCGACGTCGGCAGCGCGTAGCCCATGAAGGAAGTTATGTGTCATGGCCTGTCTTGGTGGGTATATAAGGTGTGCAATAGGCTGTCTGAACATATATCACTTGTTGTTGGGTAAAAGGGATCAGAGTTGCAAAAAGGGATGATTATTGGCTTACTGGCCGAGGACGGCAGTATTTTTCAAACAGCGCAGATTGTGAACTGTTTGCATGCTGCTGTCGTGAAAGTGTATCGTGAGTGGACATATGGCACCAGTGGTAATAACCGACGTCGAAACTGTGGAGTACCACGTGCCATTGGTGTGAGAGGTGAACCTCAGCTACAAAGGTGCGCAAGGGACGAACGCTACGCCACAGTGGAGCAGCTCACCGTGAAAATCAACAAGGTGGCTAACAGATGTGTGTGTGAAACAGTTCAGCGAACCCTACTGCGTATGTGGCTTAGAAGCAGACGGATGGTCACTGCTCCTATGCTAACAAAGGCATAAATTTGCACGGCAGTATCAGAATTGGACCACCGATGATTGGCAAAGGGTTGCCTTCTCCAGTGGGTCACATTTTCTGCTTCATCGAACGGCATGTCAGGCGAGAAACATCAGAGAACAAACACCCTGCAACCATTGCTGGAAGATCACAAGCTGGTGGCGGCAGCGTTATGGTCTGGGGAATTTTTTCATGCCATTCTCTGGGCCCACTCATCCATGTGGAAGGCACGCTGAACTGAATTGCATAAGAATCCATCGTTTCAGATCACGTCCACCCATACATGCTGTTTGTCTTCCCTGGAGCAGATGGAATATTCCAGGAATACAATGCAACATGTCACACGGCTAGAAATGTCTGACTGTGGTTGGAAAAGCACGACCAAGACTGCCAAGTACTTCCCTGGCCCCCTAATTCGCCACACTTTAACCCAATTGAGCATTTGTGAGACCACCTCAATAGCCTTGTTAGCTCCCCCACACACCTACTAGAAAATGTGGGATGCACTGCAGTCAGTATGGCTCCAGATACCTGAGACAACCTACCAGTACCTTATTGAGTCACTCCCAGCCCGTCTAGCTGCTGTCTGTGCTGCACATGGTGGTTACCCTGGATAGTAGCTGGTGGTCATAATAATGTGTGTGTACATCTGGGCGTTTTTACTTGTTTTACTAGCTGGGCGTTGTGAATAGAAGTGTATGATGCTGACGAATCAGCATCATCCACTTCTCTTCGTTACCACCCAGCTTCTGGCAGTGCACAGACACACAGCATGTCCTCGCTCATCCAACGGGAGGAAGTGAGTGACGTCACAGCGTGATCTCGCGAGGACACGGTGTGTGTCTGTGCACTGCCAGAAGCTGGGTGGTAACGAAGAGAAGTGGATGATGCTGATTCGTCAGCATCATACACTTCCATTCACAACGCCCAGCTAGTAAAACAAGTAAAAACGCCCAGATGTACATACACAATACACGCCCACTTGGACATAACTTTAAACACGCCCAGTTGTACTTAAGAAAGGCTCATTTGCATAAATATAAAAATGGTCATAACTTGGCCAAAAATGCTCGTTTTTGAAAAAAAACAACGTTACTGTTATCTACATTGCAGCGCCGATCTGCTGCAATAGGAGATAGGGGTTTGAAAATCTGGTGACAGAGCCTCTTTAAATCATGGAGTTTTCATGCTTTGGGTTTTGCTATGTATTTCTGTAAAACTACAGGGATAGAATTCGCAAGCGGAATCGTGGGATAAACTGACATGCTGCGGTTTCGAAAATACGCACCGCATGTCAATTTATGCCCCAAAAAATACGACAGCCTGGACATGAGATTACCTGGAATCTCATTGTCTATGCTCGTACTGTATTGCGCTGCGTTTTTCCCATGCGCAAATACGCGCAGCAAAACCTCACGTTATACGCATTGTGTGCATTGATCCTCACTGTGTTTTGAGCACGGAGCAACCAACTATGTGGCACCTTAGCAAAACTTGGAATGGACCCCACTCTACAATAATCACTTTCAAAACCAAGTGACTTTAGAACATGAAAAGCTAATGATTGTTTCCATTTTTTTTTTGCAAGCAATGTGCCTTTTTTAATATACAAAGATAATGCACACAGTAAAGTCACAGTAAAAAGATTATGCACCTAGTGATGCAAAAGTACAAAGATAAAGTGCTCATAGAAGATACCAGACAGGAATCATGGAAGCAGTAATGTCACAGTAGTGGGATAATTAACATATAGTAGTAATTTCATAGTACAATCATAATGGACAGACTGAGCTGTAATGCACAAAGTGATGTCACAGTACAGGAGAAATGCACACAATGATCTCAAAAAGTACATAGTGACATGATAGCAGAGAAATTTTGCACAGTACAGGTATAAGGCACACAATTATGGTATTGTATATGTACCGTAGTTGGTGCTTTTAGAAGTCACAGTCTCTAGGATTGAATAAACAAGCGAAACAAGTCACTTAACTGGATCTCTGCTCATTTCTTATTGGATAGATGTTATGTTAAAACCCATAAATTAATGGACGTTTAAGAAGTACCCTTGGGTACATCTGAACAAATATTCGTAGACCAAATGATAGGAAAATACGGAGTGATACATGCCATAAGATGTAAGTATAAGGGGCTGTTCACATATGTCCGTTGCCCCTGTCAGTTTCCCTCCGACGTGTTGCAGAAAAGTCGGAGGGAAACCAATGCTAGAACGGAACCCATAGCTTTCTATGGGATCTGTTCTGGAACATGGGATATAAGTTGTGCTCCAAAACGTTACCTACAGCGTTTTTGTGTCCAGCTTCCTGGGAGGTCCGATGCCACATCCTATTTAATGTATTGTTCACAAATTAAACACCTAGTTTTGCCGCATCCACCATCCGGCATCACCCGGCGTATGACTCCCCAGCCAGAGCATTGCTGACGCTCTGGTCGGGGTAAAGGAGGGGAATTTAGTGCCACCCATGGCCTCCCTGTAGATAGTTCCATCCCCTATATATAGCACTACCAACCCTGTAGATAGTGCCACTGTAGCTCTCTCTAGGCGCCCCTGTTATCCATATATGGACAGTGATGTAAGGGGCTACTCCTGGAGTGGAATCCCCTGCCAGAGTGTCGGCAATGCTCTGGCTGGAGATTCCGCTCCTAGAGGTACCTCCTTAAGTCACTCTCCATATATGGATAGTGATGTCAGGGGCTACTCCTCAAGTGGAATCCCCTGGCAGAGCTTCGGCAATGCTCTGGCTGGGGACTCCGCTACTAGAGCGAGCCCCTGACGTCCCTGTCCATATATGGACTGTGATGTCAGGGGCTCCTTCTAGAGGGGATCCCCAACCAGAGCGTTGCCGACGCTATGGCCATGGATTCTGCTCCTAGGGGGAGCCTCTGATGTCCCTGTCCATATATTTACATTAACATCAGGAGCACCTCCAGGAGGGGTGGTGGGTGGCACTATCTACAGGGGGAGGGGCATATGTGGTACTATCCACAGGGGGGGAATAGGTGGTGCTATCAACAGGGGGTGTGGGTGGCTCTATCTACAGGGGGTGGGTGTGGTGCTATATACAGTGGGTGTGTGTGGCACTATCTACAGTTGGCTGTTTGGCGCTATCTACAGGGGGCTGTGTGGTCCTATCTACATGGTGCTGTTTGGTGCTATCTACAGGGGACTGTGTGGCACTATTTACAGGGGGCTGTGTGGAGCTTCCTACAGGGGCCTGTGTGGCACTATCTACAGTAGGCTGTGGGGCCCTATCTACAGTGGGCTGTGTGGCACTATCTACATGGGGCTGTGTGGCGCTATCTACAGAGGGCACTGTGGCACTATATAGAGATGGCACTGTGGTTTTATCTACAGAGGGCACAGTGGCATTATCTACACATGAAATGAATCTGTTTTTAAAACGTACAGTGAAAAACTGATGCAAAATGGGTCACAATCGGCAGTCAAAAAATGGAAACACGGACACGGAATGGATAACAATACAAATACAATATATATGAAATGTGTGTACAGTCCAAACAGAGCAAGGTAGGAGCTGCACTGCAAGAAGGTAATGGGTGTTAAACCTCAAGGATCTGGACCATAGATCCCGCCAGATAGTCATGCAATGTTCCCAGGAACGTATCCAAAAGAAAGGGAGTCAGCACACCAGCATGAATATAAAATAGAAGTGTTTATTCACCTAGTGCAAAAGGCAGTTTCACCTTCTCAATGAAGGTATTATCAAGCTTGATAATACCTTCATTGAGAAGGTGAAACGTCGCCTTTTGCACTAGGTGAATAAACACCTCTATTTTGGATTCATGCTGGTGTGCTGACTCCCTTTCTTTTGGATACGTTCCTGGGAACATTGCATGACTATCTGGCGGGATCTATGGTCCAGATCCTTGAGGTTCAACACCCATTACCTTCTTGCCGTGCAGCTCCTACCTTGCTCTGTTTGGACTGTACACACATTTCATATATATTGTATTTGTATTGTTACTAAGAAGCATATAGGGAGTGCATGCACATCATTATGCCTCGTTTTACTGTTTTCAGCAACTATGAGGTGTAATGCTAAGTACCTATGCATTTACATTGGTAACTAAATAAAAGGAGGCACATGCCTATGGCACTATAGCGCTGTTATTTGTTGCAAGAGGAGATACTCTAATCTGCAATTATATGTGATAGAAGTCCCAAATTATAATGGGAAAATATTGCCACATCTCTAAGTAGTAGCCACTATACATTGTTTTTTGTTCTGATATCTATATCATATATGTGACTTTATGTAAAATAAAGGACAAGGGGCTTTTCCTGATAATTTAAACAGACGGCAAATTTTCACATGTAAACCCTGATAAAGTGATGGCAATATGTGTGAGAATGCCACAGAGTTATAGGAAAGCTATTTGTTGGTATTTTGGTAGCCTTATTTATTGAGTTCTCTTTTAGGACTTTGATACTTATTTGCTTCAATACAAATTCATTGTTACACTTCTTTACCCATAGTTGCATAGTTACTGTAACGTCCGTGGTCGCTGACCAAGAACTCCTTCCATCCAGTCGACGCCCTTCCCTCAAGAGATGTCTGCACATACTGCCGTCCTACTCCACAGGGTGCGCTCACGAGCTCAGTACAGACTTGAGAAGCCAGAGCGCATGCATGTTGGTAGTTGAGATGATTGCTTCAGAGCACCTTGGGCTGTAAGAAGGTCGCAGCCCCATCCTGCCACGCCTCAGCTTTGTTGTGTATTCCTAGTCTGTCTATGTGATGGCCTCCTAGTGTGTTACCTGTACCTGTACCTGTACCTGTTCCTGTTCCTGTTCCTAGCATTCCATACCTTCCTGGTCGAGCACTGTGCTGTGCCAAAGTCGTGTCGGACTGTATCCATGTCTGACCTGCTTCACCTCGTCTGACGTCTGCCTGCTGCCCAGTCCCAGCCGAGCCTGCCCTGCTGCTGTCTGAGCTGCCACAGGTACCTATATGAACTATAGACTTTCACCTGCGCCCTGTTGGCCAGCTGTCTTACCGCCAAGGTGGTACGGCCCAGTGGGTCCACATACCCTTTGTGGCAGTTACATAGTTGATATGGTTCAAAAAAGGCATGTCCATCAAGTTCAATCAAGGGATGGGAGAAAGGATAGGGATGGGAGAAATTATAGAACTTTGTTCTACCCCTATTGATCCAGGAAAAAGGTTTTTAAAAATGTAAATAAACATAAATAAGGCATTAATGATAACCCATAAGGCATTAACCAATCTTCCCTAAATAGGAAAAATTCCCTCCTTATCCCAAGTGGCGATTAGACTGGATCAACAATCAAACAAGAATTCTACACATTGACACAGGAGCTGATATTTTTTCATTCTAGGAAATTATCTAAGCTTTTTTTAAAGCCATCTACTGTCCCTGCTGTGACCAGCTCCTGTGGTAGAATATTCCACACATTCACAGTTCTCACAGTAAAGAAGGCTTGTCACCTCTGCAGATTGAACCTTTTTTTCTCCAGACAGAGGTAGTGTCCCCTTGTCTTTTGAGGGGATTTTACATGGAACAGGTTTTCCTTATACTTCTGGGCCATTCACATATTTATACAAGTTAACCATGTCCCTACTTGGTCATCTCTTTTCAAGGCTAAATAGGTTTAACTACTATTCTTCATAGAGAGATTTATTGCAGTAGGTGGAACCAGCACTTGCCTGCTAAAAAGCCCTTTTTATTTATAACAAAGTAAAAACAATAATACAAAAAACTCAGAGCACCCACAAAGAATTAATCCAATTGACGCGTTTCTGACTCCAGCGAGTCCCTAGTCATAACACACAAGGAAATGAAAACATGCTCATTTAAATATCCTACATATATTATGAGGGGTATGTAGGATATTTAAATAAGAATGTTTTCACTTCCTTGTGTGTTATGACTAAGGACTCGCTGGAGTCAGAAATGCATCAATTGGATTAATTCTTTGTGGGTGCTCTGTGTTTTTTGTATTTAAATTTTACTTTGTTATGTATAAAAAGGAATTTTTAGCAGTCGGGTACTGGTTCCACCGACTGAAATAAATTTCTCTACGTTCAAGTTGGTGTCTGGAATGCACCAGGACCGTGAACAGAGGTGAGGTGGGAAGGCTTCAAACCCTCTTTTTTTCTATTGTTAAAGAGGCTATGTCACCACATTATAAGTGCCCTATCTTCTACATAATGTTATCGGCGCTGTAATGTAGATTACAGCAGTGTTTTTTATTTAGAAAAACGATCAATTTTGACAGAGTTATGATCTATTTTAGATTTATGTTAATGTCTTTCTTAATGCAACTGGGCGTGTTTTTACTTTTTGACCAAGTGGGCGTTGTGGAGAGAAGTGTATGACGCTGACAAATCAGTGTCATACACTTCTCTCCATTCATTTACTCTGATTGGTCAGCATCATACACTTCTCTCCACAACACCCACTTGGTCAAAAAGTAAAAACACGTCCAGTTGGGCATTAAGAAAGCATTCCTAAAATAAATCTAAAATAGGTCAAAATTGATTGTTTTTCTAAATAAAAAAAACACTGCCGTAAATCTACATTACAGCGCCGATCACATTATGTAGAAGAAATGGCACTTATAATGTGGTGACAGAGCCTCTTTAAGATTTGTCATGCCCCTTATTGGTTTAGTTGCTCTTCTTTGTATTTTTTCCAACTCCAGGGCATCCTTTCTATGAACTGGAGCTCAGAACTGAACTGCATATTCTAGATGAGGCCGCACTAATGGTAATATTATATCCCTGTCCCGCGAGTCCATGCCTCTTTTAATACACGATAATATCTTGCTGGCCTTAGAAGCAGCTGATTGACATTGCATGCTGTTATTTAGTCTATGATCTACAAGTACACCCAGATTCTTCTTAACAAGTGACTCCCCCAGTATAGCTCCCCGTAGGACATATGACGCATGCAGATTATTGGTTCCCAGATGCATAGCGTAACATTTATCCACAATAAACCTCATTTGCCAAGTGGACGCCCAAATATTCAGTGTGTCCAAATTGGCTTGTAATTTATGAACATCTTCCACAGACTGAACAATACTACATAGCTTGGTGTCATCTGCAAAAATAGAGACAGTACTCTTAATCCCACCCTCTATATCATTAATAAATAAGTTGAATAATTGTGGTCCCAGCACTGAATCCTGGGGTACACCACTTATAACCAGGGACCATTCAGAGTAGGAATCATTGACCACAACTCTCTGGATATGGTCCTTGATTTTCAATTCAATTACAAGCTATACTTTCTAAACCTATAGACCATAATTTACCCATTAGACGTCTATGAGGGACAGTATCAAATGCCTTTGCAAAGTCCAAAAACACTATATCCACAGCGGCCCTTCTGTCTAGGCTTCTGCTCACCTCTTCATAAAAAGAAATCAGGTTGGTTTGACAACTTCTGTAAAACCGTGCTGGTTGTCACTTATAATACTATTTTTTTTGTCACATAATCCTGTATATAGTCCCTCAATAGCCCCTCAAACATGGATGTTAAGCTTACTGGCCTATAATTACCTGGGGAAGACCTAGAGCCCTTTTTGAAAATAGGCACCACATTTGCCCTGCGCCAGTCCCTTGGTACTATACCAGTCACTAGAGAATCTCTGAATATTATGAACAGGGGGTCAGAAATGACTGAACTAAGTTTTTTTAAGAACCCTTGGGTGTAACCCATCTGGTCCCGGAGCTTTGTGCACATTTATTTTATTTAACTTGACAGCACTGGCACCAGCTATATCAGATGCACTTTCTTCTGTTGTATATGCAGAGCTAAAGAACCTATTTAGTAACTCTGCCTTCTCTTGTTCCCCTGTTGACCAACTCCCGATTACCACTATCTAGGGGTCCTACATGTTCAGACCTTGCCTTTTTTGCATTTATGTGCTTGAAGAATTTTTGGAGATTTGTTTTGCTATCTTTGGCCACCTGCCTTTCTTTTTGTATTTTTGCTTATTTGTTTGTATATTTGATTGCACATTTGTTTGTATATTTACTTCTTTTTTTTATATTTCACTTTATTAATTATTATGTACATCCCTATAGCTGTGTCATTCAATTTTTACCATTTAGGGGTATTATGACATATGACCAGAGGTCAGGGCTGTGTTTTTCTTTTCTTTCTTTTTTTTTTGCACCTCCAGAGGTTTTTTTTTTTCTTTACTTACTTTTCTATGTGTTACCTTATACAAGAGTCACTTGTGAATATAGTTGGTTGTTGTTTGAGAGCTGCTGCCTTACATGCCGTTTTTTTCTTTCTTAATATGGTTCAGTATTGTTTTTGAAAAATGTTGGCATGCAGTTTATTGAATATCTAGTGGTTTTCCAGCTTTTTGCATTTATTAGTATGCATTGACTGTATATGTATTATGCATATAGTGATATGACAGCATAGAGATAATGCACACAGCAGGGGTATAACAAGGAACAGTGGGGCTCCATAGGAAAACTTGGAATGGAGCTCCACTATGACCACCTTCAGCAGCAATGAGTTCAGCAAACAAAAGTGATTATTTTGGTTTCCACTCTCCCATGTGTTCTTTTCCTCATTTCCATGGTCTACTGGTGATCTGTATTTAATTTCCCATGTTCCGCTTCTAACATGCATAGTCACCACTAACTGCATTATTAGTTGTTGAGCCCCATAACAGCTGTTAAGTATTCTACACTGGTACACATTTCCTCTTATAAAGTTGTCTGCTCTTTATTTTAATGCAGACGCCAGGCAGAAATTGTAGCAGATGGCATAAAAAAACAAAAAATCCTGTTCACATAATATGGATGAAAACCTTTGGATTTTTGGTCAAGCTGCAGTTTCTTAAAGCTGAAGTTACCTTATTAGTTTTTTTTAATTAATTTGTTTATTGAGTTTTTCTCTAATGATTGTCATGGGAAAAACTGCAGCGTGAAAAAGTTTGCAAAAACTTTGTACTGTGATAGTTCATAGAAGCAGTTTAACCCCTTTGCAGCCATTTTTCATATTTTCATTTTTGTTTCTTCCTCCCCACCTTCCAAAAGCCATAACTTTTTTATTTTTCCATCGATATAGTCCTATGAGGGCTTGATTTTTGCGGGACAAGTTGTAGTTTTTTTGTAGCACCATCTATTGTGCCATATAATGTACTAGGAAATGGGAAAAAAATATTTTGGGGTAGAAAATTAAAAAAACAGTGATTCCTCCATTGTTTTTTGCGCTTCGTTTTTACGGAATTCACTGTGCAATTAAAACAACAAGTTAGCTTTAGTCTGTGGGTCAATACGATTACGGTGATACCAAATATATATAGTTTTTTCTATGTTTTACAAGTAAAAACCTAAGTCTAAACAATAATATTTATTTTGTGTCGCCAAATTCTGAGAACCATAACTTTTTTATTTTTCCGTCGATTAAGTGGTTTGAGGGCTTATTTTTTGCGGGATAAGCTGCAGTTTTTAATGATACAATTTTGATGTACATGCAATGTTTTGATCACTTTTTATTTCATTTTTGTGGGAGATGAGGTGACCAAAAAATAGACATTCTGGTGTTTACATTTTTTTTTTTTACTGCGTTCACCGTGCGGGTTAAATAATGATATATTGTAATAGTTCAGACTTTTACGGATGTGGCTATACCAATTATGTTTATTTATTCATTTTTTTACTATGCTCATTGGGAAAAATGGGAAAAGGGGGGTTTTTTGAACTCCTAATATTTCATATTTTTTTACATAAAGAAAACCTTTATTTTACTAATTTTTACTGTTTTTATTAGACCCTCCTAGGAGACTTCAACCAGCAGTCGTTAGATCGCTTGCACTATATACTGCAATACTAATGTATTGCAGTATACCGTGATTCTGACAGGCTTCTATTAAGCCTTACCGGAGGCAGCGCTTAATAGGAGCACAAAGATGGCGGACCTGGGTCCTTCACTAGGCCCCCAGGCAGCCATAGCAACCATCGCCCCCCCACTATTGCATTACGGAGGGCGCAATGAGCTGTTAGAGGGGGTCGCCCCATTCCTACTAACGATTTAAATGCAGCGGTCGCTATTGACCGCGGCATTTAACGAGTTAAACGAGTGGGATCACGCTCATTACTCTGAAGTGTCGGCTGTAACATACAGCCGACACCCACATCGTATGGAGCGGGTTCACTCCGTGTGCCCGTTCCATACTTCCCCTACCCGACTTTGGCATATGGATACCTCAAATGTCAAGAAGGGGTTAATGAATATTTCTCAGTACTGCTTCTTTAAGAATAAAGCAGTATCCAAACCACATGAACAATGTATTTGGAATGTCTTCAGACCCTTAAAAAATATTCACATTTGGTTATGTTGAGGTCCTGTGCTAAAATAAAAGTTGTTCCCCATCATTCTGCACTCAATATCCCATAATGACAAAGTGAAAACAGAATGTTAGTAAATTTTGCTAATTTATTAAAAAGGAAAAACTAAAATATTGCATTGACATAAGTATTCAGACACTTTACTTAGTACTTAGGTGAAGCACCTTTGGCAGTGATAACAGCCTCCAGTCTTCTTGGGCATGATGCCACAAGGTTTTCACACCTGGATTTGGGGATTTTCTGCCATTCTTCTCTGCAGATCCTTTCAGGCTCTGTCAGGTTGGATGGGGACCTTCGGTGGACAGCCATTTTCAGGTCTCTCCAGAGATGTTCGATTGGGTTCAAGTCAGGGCTCTGGCTGGGCTACTCAAGGAGATTCACAGAGTTGTCCCTAAGCCACTCCTGAGTTGTTTTGGCTGTGTGCTTAGGGTCATTGTCTTGTTGGAAGGTGAACCTTCGGCCCAGTCTGAGGTCCAGAACACTCTGGATCTGGTTTTCATTAAGAATTAAGAATTTCCTTGTACTTTGCTCCATTCATCTTTCCCTCAATCCTAACCAGTCTCCCTGTCTCAGCCACTGAAAAACACCCCCACAGCATGATGCCGCCTCTACAATATTTCACTGAAGGGATGGTATTGTGCAGGTGATGGGCAGTACCTGGTTTGCTCCAGACATGACGCTTAGAATTGAGGCCAAAAAGTTAAATATTGGTTTCATCAGACCAAAGAATCTTGTTTCTCATAGTCTTAGAGCACTTTAGGTGTTTTTTTGCAAACTCCAGGCAGGTTTTCGTGTGTCATGGGTACATTCTGCCATAAAGCCCAAATTGGTGGAGTGCTGCAGTGATGGTTTACCTCCTGTAAGTTTCTCCCATCTGCATACAGGATCTTTGGAGCGCAGCCAGAGTGACCATTAGGTTCTTGTTCACCTCTCTTACCAAGGCCCTTCTCCCCTGATTACTTAGTTTGGTCAGGCAGATAGCTCTAGGAAAAGTCCTGGTTGTTCCAAACTTCTTCCATTTAAGAATTATGCAGGCCACTGTACTCTTGGGAGCTTTCAGTGCAGCAGAAATGTTGTACCCTTCTCCAGATCTGTGCCTCCACACAATCCTGTCTCTGAGCTCTATAGGCAATTCATTCATTCATGGCTTGGTTTTTCTCCTGATAGGCTTTGTCAGCTGTGAGACCTTTTATAGACATGGGTGTGTCTTTCCAAATCATGTCCTATCAAATGAATTTAACACAGGTGACTCCAATCAAGGTGTAGAAACATTTTAAAGATAATCTAGAGAAATGTCCCCAAAATTCAAGTGTCCATGTGAAATTTGAGTTTTTCATTTTAAATAAATTAGCAAAAATTTCTAAAATTCTGTTTTCACTTTGTCATTAAGGGGTATTGAGTTCAGAATGTGTTATATCAAGTCCAGAGTCAACACAGCCGTCTACCAGGAAATTTTAGAGCACTTCATGCTTCCCTCTGCTAACAAGCTTTACGGAGATGCTTCATTTTCCAGCAGGACTTGGCACCTGCCCACACTGCCAAAACTACCAATACCTGCTTTAATAACCACAGTATCACTGCGCTTGATTGGCCAGCAAACCCGCCTGACCTTAACTCCATAGAGAATCTATGGGGTATTGTCAAGAGGAAGATGAGAGACACCAGACCCAACAATGCAGACGAGCTGAAGGCCGCTATCAAAGCAACCTGGGCTTCCATAACACCTCAGCAATGCCACAGGCTGATCGCCCCCCATGCCACGCCGCATTGATGCAGTAATTCATGCAAAAGGAGCCCCCACCAAGTATTGAGGGCATATACTGGACATACTTTTCAGTAGGCCAACATTTCGGTATTAAAAATCATTTTGGAAATTGGGCTTATATAATATTGTCTAATTTTCTGAGAGACTAAATTTGGGGTTTTCATTAAGGGTATGTGCACACACACTAATTACGTCCGTAATTGACGGACGTATTTCGGCCGCAAGTCCCGGACAGAACACAGTGCAGGGAGCCGGGCTCCTAGCATCATAGTTATGTACGATGCTAGGAGTCCCTGCCTCGCTGCAGGACAACTGTCCCGTACTGTAATCATGTTTTCAGTACAAGACAGTAGTTCCACGGAGAGGCAGGGACTCCTAGCATCGTACATAAGTATGATGCTAGGAGCCCGGCTCCCTGCACTGTGTTCGGTCCGGTACTTGCGGCCGAAATACGTCCGTCAATTACGGACGTAATTAGTGTGTGTGCACATACCCTAACTGTTACCATTGTGAAGGATGGAGTGGACAGAAGTTAATGTTTATAATAATTTTCTTTCTTTAATAAAATATAGACTATAGAGTTGTGTACATAATTGTGATGAAGCAATAGTAGGATTAGATAAGTATACGTGGCAAGATGGCCCCTGAACAGGGACTACGCACTAATAAAATAACAAGTCACTTCCTGGTATGAACGAACTATGAACTATGAAGACATATCTAAAGGACCAGATAAGGGTGAACCTATCCAAGGATGACACAAGTAACAAGAGGCTTACAGTGATACGTGCTTTTATAAAAGTGTGATAACATGTACCCACCCCCAGGAGAAAGGAGATATAGAACAAATGTGTGTAATAAAGCAGTGACGCCTCTCCTGATGCTGAGTGAGGAGCTTTGTACCAGACTCTGTGTGGTGTGATTCCTTTCGTACGAACTCAGCGTATTATCCCTGCCGGTTGAGACTGATTAGTACCCGAACACCATAATCATCAACATTAAAAGGAAAAAATGCTGGAAATAGATCACTCTGTATATATTGAATCTACAGGGTGGGCCATTTATATGGATACACCTAAATAAGATGGGAATGGTTGGTGATATTAACTTCCTGTTTGTGGCACATTAGTATATGGAAGGGGGGAAACTTTTCAAGCTGGGTGTTGACCATGGCGGCCATTTTTAAGTTGGCCATTCTGTATCCAACTTTACTTTTTTCAATGGGAAGAGGGTCATGTGACACATCAAACTTATCGAGAATTTCACAAGAAAAACAATGGTGAGCTTGGTTTTAACGTTACTTTATTCTTTCATGAGTTACTTATGTCATTATTGGTGTCAGGTCCGAGCATTCCTAGATGAACAGTTTCCTGGAAAGTGGATTGGTCGTCGTGGGCCAGTTGAATGGCCCCCTAGGTCTCCCGATCTGACCCCCTTAGACTTTTATCTTTGGGGTCATCTGAAGGCAATTGTCTATGCTGTGAAGGTACGAGATGTGCAGCAAGTGAAACTACGGATACTGGAAGCCGGTGCTAGCATTTCTTCTGCGGTGTTGCTATCAGTGTGTGAAGAGTGGGAGAAGAGGGTTGCATTGACAATCCAACACAATGGGCAGCACTTTGAACACATTTTATAAGTGGTCAGAAACTTGTAAATAACTCATGAAAGAATAAAGTAACGTTAAAACCAAGCACACCATTGTTTTTCTTGTGAAATTCTCGATAAGTTTGATGTGTCACATGACCCTCTTCCCATTGAAAAAACTAAAGTTGGATACAAAATGGCCAACTTTAAAATGGCCGCCATGGTCAACACCCAGCTTGAAAAGTTTCCCCCCTTCCATATACTAATGTGCCACAAACAGGAAGTTAATATCACCAACCATTCCCATTTTATTTAGGTGTATCCATATAAATGGCCCACCCTGTATATAATATATGAGTTGCACTTTTTGAATTGAATTACTGAAATAAATTAACTTTTTGATGATATTCTAATTTATTGAGACTAGTATATGTGCAAAAATTCTAGCTGAGGTCGGGTGGCATTGAGTAGCTGCAAAGTAGTAGTTTAATATAATGTAAATGTGAATGCATAGGCTCCAGTAAGTAACGATAGATAGATAGATAGATAGATAGATAGATAGATAGATAGATAGATAGATAGATAGATAGATAGATAGATAGATAGATAGATAGATAGAGACTTTCCCCAAAAAGTTCTCACTAAGAGTCATCACAGATCTTCACAAAAAAAAAATGAAGAATTCAGATGCAATTGGAAATTTTGAACATATAAGACTGTCCCGAAATACAGACTATGCCCCACAGCAACAGCTACAGTGATCCCATAACAGTCCTAATTATTGCCAAGCTGCCCGTATTATTACCGCCAGTCAGGAAGTGACATGAGAGCAGCCAAAAATTGAACACTCACATGTCTCTTCTCCCAACACTGATCTTTTTAGCCTGGTGGAGCAGTAAGCAGAGCCAACGTTAGAGCAAGGGCCCCAATGGGGAATTTCTGGGCCCCATACAGTTAAGTTGTCTGGGCCACCTGTCCATTACCGGGGTTGGACAATGGAAAAAAGTGGCACTCACGTTTGTATGTTATACGCATTAACTGATTTTGGTGCGGATGTCGATTACAGTGAATAAAACCGTGGAGCAATGGCCAGTTAATGCCCTGGATTTTGTTCTATTTAGCCAAAATGTATCCCACAGGAACTCGGGAAAATCCTGAAGTCACTGTCCATAAATGGACAGTGTTGTCAGGAGCTTTCCCAGGGCTGGAGCCCCTGGGCAGAGCTTCTACTAGCACTCTGCCCAGGGACTCTGGCGCTGTTCCTGATGTCCATGTACGTAAAGTGATGTCCGAAGCTTTGAAAAGCCTGAGTCCACGGCCAGACATGTCCTATTTATGTCCGTTTTTACAGATCCCTCAATAGACTCAAGTCTATGAGGGATCCGTGAAAACGTGTCCCACATGTGTGCAAATTGGCAGTGAAAAACGGCCATTATTAATGGCCGATTTCACACACCTTCGTACATTATAGCCTTATATTGTAATTTGTAGTGAATTTTTCAGTGCGCAATCCACACCAGAAATAAGAGACAAAACGGCCACGTCTGAAGGGGCCTTATTCAAACGTCCGTGTTCGGTCTGTGATATATGGACCATATGTCTGCAGTATTTCCCAGACCGACCACAGTTCAGGGAGCTGCGCTCCTAGCGTTATAGTTATCTATGGCGCTAGGAGTCCCTGTCTTCCCTTAATACTGTCCCCCATCCCATACTGAAAACATGATTACAGTATGGGACAGTATTCCCGTGGAGAGACAGGGACACCTAGCCTCATAGATCTAGGAACCCGGCTCCCTGAACTGCGGCCGGTCCGAGAATTATGGCCGATACACGGTCCATATAAAATGGACCGAGCATGGACGTCTGATTAAGGCCTTAGTCCATTTACACAGTGCGATAAAAGCCCATTTTTTCCAAAATCGCGGCAAAAACTTGATTTTACCGCACTTCGACTATAGCCTAACATCACTATTTTATCATGTTTTTTACCCTTTTTTATGCAATTTTTGTAATCAGGGCACAATTCACAAGGTTTTGCCGTGATATTTTAAAAATCTTGGCAAAACTGCGCCATTTTTGCAGCGGTTACGAAAATCGCAGCAAAAAAAGCTAGGGAAACATTTTTTTTAACATACTGTACTGTATATAATCTTCAAGTGGGGTCAGGAGGGACGTCTCTCTCCACACGGAGCTTCTGCTTCTCATGCTGCATCTTCCTCTTCTGTAAGTTCTCTCAGGGCCCCAACGTTAGTTACTTCAGAGTAAGGAACGGGCCCTATTACATTGCAATTTCAGGGTACATTCCTTTCTCCAAGTAACCGCTGGGGCCCTAATTAAAATGTGTAAAGTTGCTGAGAAGCGGGCGGGCCACTATTTTTCATCATTGTGGCTCGGCCCCTGACGGAAGTACCAGTAGTACTGTTCTGATGGCGGGCCCTGGTTTTCATCATCACATTCAAAGAGCTATAACTTTTTTATTTTCACGTTGACATGGCTGTATGAGGACTTGTTTCTTGCGGGATGAGTTGTAATTTTCAATGGCACCGTTTTGGGGCAAATAGAATTTTTTATTAACTTTTATTAACTTTTTTTGGGGGGATATAAAAAAAAGCAATTTAGCCGTTGTTCTATGCATTTAACATTTACACCGTTTATTGTGCGACGTAAATAACATATTACCTTTATTCTATGGGTCGGTACGATTACGGCGATACCAAATATGTATAGTGTGTTTTATGTTTTACTACTTTTGCAGAATAAAAACTCTTTTGAACTAAAATAATTTTATTTTGTATCGCTGCTTTCCAAGAGCCAGAACTTTTTTATTTTTCCTGCAATGTCGCCATTTGAGGGTTTGTTTTTTTGCGGGACTTCATTGCCACCATTTTGGGGTACATGGGACTTATTGATTAACCTTTTATCATTATTTTTTTTTGTAAAGGAAATGGGAAAAAATATCAATTTTGCCGTTGCTTATTGCTGTTTGTTTTTTACGGCGTTCACTTTGCGGTTTAAATAATATGCTAACTTTATTTTTTGGGTCATTACTATTGCGGGGATACCATATATGTTTAGTTTTTATTTTTACACTTTTTGGTGGCAAAAAAATGGTTTTATTTTTTTAATGTGTACCTTTTTATTAATTTTTATTTCACATTAATTATTTTTTCAGTCTCACTATCAGACTTAACTATGCGATCTTTCGATCGCAGATATAATGCTTTAGTATACTTTGTATACCAGATCATTATTGCCTGTCAGTGTTAGGGTATGTTCACACGAACTGTTTTCAGACATAATTCTGGCGTTTTATGCCTCGAATTACGCCTGAAAAAACGGCTCCATTACGCCTACAAACATCTGCCTATTGCTTTCAATGGGTTTTACGATGTTCTGTTCCCACGAGGTGTAATTTTACGTGTCGCTGTCAAAAGACGGCGCGTAAAAAGACGCCCGCGTCAAAGAAGTGCATGCCACTTCTTGGGACGTTTTTGGAGCCGTTTTTCATTGACTCCATTGAAAAACAGCTCCAATAACGTCCGTAAAATACGAGTTATTAAAAAACGTCTGAAAATCAGGAGCTGTTTTCAGGCGAAAACAGCCCCGTAATTTCAGACGTATTTTGCTACTGCGTGTGAACATACCCTAAATCTTACAGGCATCTATTAGGACGTGCCTCTGTCACGCCTTAATAGGTATATAGCCAGGGCAGACTTGGGTGCCTTTGTTAAGCCCCTGGCTGCCATGGCACCCCATCGGATGCCCGCAATTACATTTGCGGGCCGTCGATGGGTGAGAGAGGTAGCTCCCTCCCTCTGTAAACAACTCAAATGCAGCGGTTGCTAATGACCACAGCATTTGAGGGGTTAAATGGCCGCAATCTAAGTAAACTTTGATCGCTACCGTTGAGGCAGGAGCCCGGCTGTCATCAGATAGCCGAGCCCCGGCTCCAGCCTGCACAGGGGACCCGTGCAGGACGTTGATCAGGTCACCGTGAAAAGGCGGTGGCCTAGAATAAAGCCCCTTAATGACCACTGCAAAAAGGCGTATCGGCGGTCATTAAGGGGTTAAAGTACATGTACACTAGGCTTTCGTTGTAACGCACCATTATGTAACTAATGTTCTTCATTAAACACATTTTATTTCTGCAAGATTCTTCAGATTTCGTTTTGTTGAGCTATTTTCAGACACATTCAATGTACCTAATGTCCCTTGTAATTGTTCAGCTGTATACCAGGAGGCTTGTTTACATTCTCACATCACAAGTGGCTGATTTGTAACACAACTGTATTAATAATATATGACCTTCTTGTATTTATTTATTTTTTTAAATGTTTGTCTTTGTCTCTGTTTATCTTTCTCTGTCAGCTTGTCAAGGTAGAAAAGTTTTAAAGGCGTTGTCATTAAATAAATAAAGTTTAATCATTGTGCTCTGAAACTTTCTAATATTCTGCATATTTTCACCATGATCACAATTTCTTCTTTTTTATGCTTATGAAAACATTCTTGCTTCGGCTTGTTCTCATGTGATGGTTTGCTACAACGTATCCAGTCGTCACATGGTAGTTTTCAGAAGAATACACGGCTGTATTCACACGGCCGTTTTTTTAACAGTCTGTGAATACTGACGGCCTCCATAGAACTCAATCGATCCGTTTTTTACTGAAATTTTTCAGGAATCAATCCTTGAGACAGCCGTTAAAAACTGATCCTACTAGGGCACAGCGCTACTTTAAGCGCTGTGCCCGGGGAAGCACTTGACATCACTGTCCATATAAGGACAGTGATGTCACTGCTTTCAACTATGGAGTTCCCAGCCAGAGCATCGCAAGCTCTCTTGCTGGGGACTCCTCTCTTGGGAAAGCTCTTGACGTCACTATCCATGTATGGACAGTGACATTAGGGGTTTTGAGACGCCAGACGCTCTGGCTGGTAATTCCGCTCCTGGAGGAGCCCCTGGCTTCACTATCCATACATGGACAGTTACGTCAGGGGATCCTCCTGGAGCGGAATCCACGGCCAGAGCGTTGCCAACCACCATTTTGCTGTGATTTGCGCACCACGCAACCCTAAATGTTTTAAAATTCACTGAATCTGCAAAGTTTGGACCGAATTTGATTTGTGTACAATTGATTCGCTCATCTCTAATGGTGGGAGAATATAATGCTTCAAAGGGTGGAGAAGAATGTTCTGCACGTACAATGTTATTCTCTGCACAATGGCACTTCCAAACATTGGCTGTGCAGGGAACTGCAAAACATTCAAGTGAAAAGAACTGTGCTGCAATTCCCTGCCCAGCTGGTGACCGGGAGCGCCACCATGCAGGGAAAAACCACAACTACAGCTTTAAACTTGCACTGCAGCTACTTAATTCGTAGGATCGTCGGAGAGCCAAGAGGTTGAACCATCAACGATAAGAGAGTCATAGCATATCCTGCCCATATGCCATTACTTTCTGGGATCGGAACGCACATTTAAGAAATTAATCAGCATAGAATTTTGCACCTAAAAACAACGTGAACATTCACCCCTAAAAAAAAAATATTTTGTCTTTTCGCATTTCAAGAGCCATAAAAAGTTTATTTTTTTGGTGATATAGCTTTAAAAGTCCTTTTTTTTTGTAGGACACATTATTTATTTAATTGGCACCATTCTTGGATATATATGACTTATGATCACCTTTTATTCCAACTTCCGGGAGGCAGGACAAGCAAAAAACAGCAATTCTGTCATTGATTTTTAGGGGGTTTTTTTATGCCTTTTCACCGTGCGGGATAAAAAACATGACCATTTTATAGTTTGGGTCGTTGTGGATGTGGCGGTTCCAAATATGTGTATTATTTTATTTTATATTTTTTTTACTTTTTTCATAATAAAGCATTTTGTAAGGGGAAAAAATTGGTTCTATAATCTTTTCTTTACTTTGGATTTTTAAAATTTTGTTTAGTCCCACTCTGGGATCTGACCATACAATTGCTTGGTGGCTTTAATAATACACTGCAGTACTTCTGTATTGCAAAGTACAGATGCAGCCATCTTTATCTTGACTTTTAACGCATAAAATACACAGTGTCAAGCACTTTTTCAATGGCTTTTGTTTTGTGATATCACACTGCAGCAAGTTATCAGAGTCAAGATAAAGATGGCTACTACCGTATTACGCCTGTCAGCAGCATCGGACTGGGTCCCCTGGGTCTACCAGAGGCAATGATTCTGGGGGCCCACCCACCATCACAGAATACAGAATATATGCACATCCAGTTGTTGTTATCATTGTATACATATGACATATTGTCAATAATGTCTAATAGGTTATTTGTAAATCACCCATAAAAAATAGACCCTAATGGCAAGTGCTTTTCTCACAATGGTCCATCCCCTCAGGCCTTGCACTAGGCATAACACAGTGTAAGTTTACATGTAGCGTAAAAACTGCAGATTTTCTACAACGGATTTCATTGTGGAAAATACGCAGCATAATACAGTAGCAGCAGAGTGGATGAGATTTGAACAAATATCATCCAGATGCTGCTTAAAAAATAAGCCAAAAAAACGCTCATAAATTGACCTGCGGTGCCATTTTTTTAATCCGCAGCATGTCAATTTATGCTTTGGAATCGCTGCTTTGCTGTTGCAAAACTACTTACCCAGATCTCTATGCTTCTGGATCCAGTCCGGCCTCCAGAGATGACATTTCATCCCATGTGACTGCTGCAGCCAATCACAGGATGCAGTGGTCACATGGGATGAAACATCATACACAGGGGCGTAACTAGGAAAGACTGGGCCCCATACCAAACTTTTGACTGCGGCCCCCCTTCCCTGGGTGTCACACAAGCCCCCCTTGTAGATAACGCCATACAGCCCCCCCGGTAGATAACGCCATACAGCCCCCTGTAGATAACACCATACAGCCCCCCTGTAGATAACGCCATACAGTCCCCTGTAGAGAACGCCATACAGCCCCCCCTGTAGAGAACGCCATACAGCCCCCCCTGTAGATAACGCCATACAGCCCCCCCTGTAGATAACGCCATACAGCCCCCTCTGTAGATAACGCCATACAGCCCCCTCTGTAGATAACCCCATACAGACCCCCTGTAGATAACGCCATACAGCCCCCCTGTAGATAATGCCATACAGAGTCCCCCCTGTAGATAACGCTATACAGCCCCCTGTAGGTAACGCCATACAGCCCCACCTCTAGGTAACGCCATACAGCCCCCCTGTAGGTAACTCCACACAGCCCCCCTGTAGGTAACGCCATACAGCCCCCTCTGTAGATAACCCCATACAGCCCCCCCCTGTAGATAACGCCATACAGCCTCCTGTAGATAACGCCATACAGCCCCCCTGTAGATAACGCCATACAGCCCCCCTGTAGATAACGCCATACAGAACCCCCTGTAGATAACACCATACAGCCCCCTGTAGATAACACCATACAGCCCCTCTGTAGATAATGCATACAGCCCCCTCTGTAGATAACGCCATACAGCCCCCCTGTAGAGAACACCATACAGCCCCCTGTAGAGAAGGCCATACAGAACCCCCCCTGTAGATAACGCCATACAGAACCCCCCCTGTAGATAACGCCATACAGACCTCCCCTGTAGATAACGCGATACAGAACCCCCTGTAGATAACACCATACAGCCCCCTGTAGATAACACCATACAGACCCCCCTGTAGATAACGCCATACAGAGTCCCCCCTGTAGATAACGCCATACAGAACCCCCCCCTGTAGATAATGCCATACAGAGTCCCCCCTGTAGATAACGCTATACAGCCCCCTGTAGGTATCGCCATACAGCCCCCCCTGCAGGTAACGCCATACAGCCCCCCCTGTAGGTAACTCCACACAGCCCCCTGTAGGTAACGCCATACAGCCCCCCCATGTAGATAACGCCATACAGCCCCCCCTGTAGGTAACGCCATACAGCCTCCCCCCTGTACGTAACGCCATACAGCCCCCCCCCCTGTAGGTAACACCGTACAGCCACAACCCACCAAAAAAATCTGACCTACAGTGTGTCCTACAAAAGACATGTATCCCCTATCCACAGGATAGGGGATACATGTGTGATCGCTGGCATTGATAGGGAGAACGGGGGACCGAAAGTCCCCCAAGTTCTCCATGACTAACCTCTGACTTCTGGAGTCTGCGCAGCTCAATAAAAATGAAAGGAGCGCTGGTCACGCATGCGCACAAGCGCGACCGGCGCTCCATTCATTCTACGGAGCTGCCGGCACAGACCCCGGAAGTCCGAGGTTTGTGATGGAGAACTTCAGGGGACTTTCGGTCCCCCGTTCTCCCTATCGCTGCCAGCGATCACACATGTATCCCCTATCCTGTGGATAGGGGACGCATGTCTTTTGTTTAATGGCAGAGCGGAGAGATACCTCCCTGCTCTGCCGTAGTGTTTAGTGGCGTCGCGCTGTAGCAGCCATAGCGGCTGCTAGCGGAGCCTCCGGCCATGGTGTGGGCCCGTGCCGGCGGGTGACACAGGCCCCCTCATGCCGCGGGCCCCGAAGCAGCCGCTACGGCTGCTACGGCGGTAGTTATGCCACTGATCATACAAGGAGGCCGTCAGAGGGACGCGTCGCCATGACTATAGGTAAGTATGTTTTTTTTTTTTACCTACTGTTTTCAGTAGTGGACATTCCGGCTGAAAAACTGCACCACAATTTGATGTGTTGTTTTTTTTGCCAGAATTCCATACGGGGACCAGGGTGTATACGGTGTTTACATTTACGCATTGTATCCGCCCGGTGTGAACATAGACTATAAGTTTTGATAGGAGAGTTTCCTTACAGAAGCATTACAAGTAAAAGCTGGGCCATATGCAGGGCCCTGTGCACCCCTCCCCCCGAACAGACATAAAAAAATTATTTACTCACTTAACTCTTTCATTTGCATATCGCCATCAGGCCCCAGCAAAGGTCTGATCCATGACGCATACAAGGTCCTGGTGTCGGACAGCACATCACACAGTCTTGCTGCTGGGACCTGATGTGGCAGCCTGAGGGGATTCAGGGTGTGCCCCTCCGTGCTCGGTTGCAGTTGCACCTACCGCAGCTGTGATAGTTACGCCACTGTTCCTTTAAAAGAAATGCAGCAATGACTAAAATTGTTTTATGTGTTGACTTTTTCCTTATATTACAAGAGAAACATCTGATTCATTGTGACAAGTATGCAAAAATAGGACACATCTGGTTGAGGACAAACTCACAGTAAGGCTGGATTCACACGACCATGTTACGTCTGTAATGGACGGAACATATTTCGGCCGCTAATCCCAGACCGAACACACTGCAGGGAGCGGGGCTCCTAGCATCATAGTTATGTACGATGCTAGGAGTCCCTGCCTCGCTGCAGGACAACTGTCCCGTACTGTAATCATGTTTTCAGTACGGGACAGTTGTACTGCAGCGAGGCAGGGACTCCTAGCATCGTACATAACTATGATGCTAGGAGCCCGGCTCCCTGCACTGTGTTCGGTCCGGGACTTTCGGCCGAACATTACGGACGTAACATGGTCGTGTGAATCCAGCCTAAGGTTTAGTACACATTTATCCAGTTCTATAGTTGCTTTTATTTTACAATTACTTTCATGTTAGATCTAATTTTTGGGAAGGAATAAATCCAATCTAGTAATAGCTGTAAACTATAGCAAGAAATGTGTTGTGTTGTTTGATTACCGAAAGCTACAGGCGATATTTATTTCCTGCATGATAGATTTTTCTGATGTTATTTATTGAATGATTCCTCTTTTTTTTTTCCTTTTTGATGATCTTTTTCAGTCTTCGCAATCTTTAGATCTGTATTTACTTATCCTATTCAGTATTGCTGTGAGGAGGATTTTCTAGAAATAGCTTTCTCAAGCTTTTTACATAAAGACCCTGGATCAGACCTATAGCTCCAATTAGCACTTGGCTTCATCCAACCCTTATCAATAGTCTGTTACTCTGGTTTTGCATTACATATTTCCCCTCCGGCTGTAGGTTTAATTGGAGCTTTCACACTCCAGATTGGAGCAGTCATCTCTATTACATATGACACCCTCAGCAGTTCACACCTGACAACTCCGTACTGGTTCATGTGCGTCCTGACACTGTGCGGCTGAATCTTTTGCAGAGAGCTCCTCACATGATTTTCTGTGCTAACTGCTGTGTCAATGTCTCCATTTTTTTTTTTTTTTTCGTAAAACATTAAATAACATTTGCAATGTGTGTGGTTTAATGTTATTTTTTTCAAAAGTGTTTCTTAACTCCTTCCCTCCTCAGCCATTTTTCGGATTTTCACTTTTGTTTTTTCCTCTCCACCTTCCAAAAGCTATAATTTTTTTATTTTTCCTTCTATATAGCCAAATGAGGGCTTGTTTTTTGTGGGACCAGTTGTAGTTTTTCATGGCACCATTTATTGTACTGCATAATGTACAGGAAAGCTGAAAAAAAATAACAGCGATTATGCCATTTTTTTGGGGGGGTTTTGTTTTTACGGCGTCCATCAGGCAGTAAAAACGTTATATTCACCTTATTCTGCAGGTTGATACAATTACGGCGATACCAAATTGATATGTTTTGTTTTATGTTTTACCACTTTTAAAGAAATAAAACTATTTGTGTTGCCATATTCTGAGAGTCATAACTTTTTAATTTTTTCATCAATTTAGCGATGTGAGGGCTTATATTTTGCGGCACAAGCTGTCGTTTTCACCTATACCATTTTAGGGTATATGCGATTTTTTGATCACTTTTTATTAAATTTTTTATGAGCGCTAAGTTGACCAAAAAACTGCAATTTGCGTGTTTTATATATTTTTTCTACGGCATCCACCGAGCGGGTTAAACAACGCTATATTGTGATGGTTCAGACTTTTACGGACGCGGCAATACCAGTTATATTAACTTTTATTTAAACATTGATTTAGGGAAAAATGTGAAAATGTTTTTTTTTTTACTTTTAATATTTTTTTTGGAACATAAAAAAAAACATTTTTTTACTTTTTGTATTAGTCCCCCTAGCGGGCTTGAAGCAGCAATCGTTGGATTGCTTGCATGATATACTGCAATACTAATGTATTGCAGTATATCGTGATACAGGCAGAGCTTCAAAGGAGTACAAAGATGGCGGACTTGGGGGACTTTGTAAGGCTCCCAGGCTGCGATAACAACCATTGTTACCAGCCGATTATGCCACGGGTGACGCATTAGCTTGTTTGCGGGGAAGCCCCCCTGATTCTAACACTTTAAATGCAGAGGTTGCGATTGACGGCGGCATTTAAGGTGTTAAACGGGCGGAATCAAAGTGAACTTTGATTCCGCCCGTTGCAGTGAGGTGTCGGCTGTGAAACACAGCCGTCACCTGCTTTGTATTTAGCGAGCTCAGCCTGTGACCCCGCTTCATACTTCCCCTTAACCCTTATCACGTACAGTTACGTGATAATGCGTTAAGGGGTTTAAGAATTATTTACATTTTCCTGTCGTCAATTTTTTTTGCACATTTCGCACTAAAATCAACAAACTAATAAATAAAAACACTGTGAGCTGCAAGGTCTTTTAACTCGCTAGTGACTGCCCATTAGTGTTTTTACAGCAGCCACTTACGGCCTTTATTCCGATGCAATAGCCTTTTTACGCCGTTGTATCGGAATAAATAAATAGAGCAGGGAGCATTAAAATCTCCCTGCTCTCAGCCACCAGAGGTAGCTGAGGGCTGGGAGCAGCCCTGCTCGAACTGGCGAGATCGAAATAAGTATAGTTCTCGCCCATTTAACCCCTCAGATGCAGCGCACAATAGCGAGCGCCGCATCTAAATGGTTTTGGAGGGAGGGGGCTCCCTCTCTCACTCCACCGGCACATGGCGATAAAATCGCAGGGTGCAGGTATCTTCTATGGAAGCCACGGGCCTAACAAAGGCCCCCAGGTCTGCCTCTAGTTAATGCCTGCTAGGCCTCTGGCATGGCCTAGCAGATGCCTGTCCGTTTTACACGGGCAGACAGTAATACACTGCAATACAGAAGTATTTCTGTGTATTATAAAAGTGATCGGATAATCGCACCTAGTGGGACTTGTAATAAAGTAAATAAAAAGTTTAATAAAGTTAATAATAAATAAAAATCCAAAGTGCTTTATTCTTAAAAAAACAAAACAAAATGTAAAAAGTTACACATATTTGGTATCACCGCATCGGTAACGACCCCAACTATAAAGGTATTACATTATTTAACCCGCTTGACAAACGGCTTAAAAAAAATGAAACAAAAAAAACAATGCAAGAATTGCTGTTTTCTGTGAATCCTGCCTTAAAATTTTTTGATAAAAAGTGATCAAAATGTTGCATATATTCTACAATATGGTACCAATAAAAACGACACATTGTTCCGCAAAAAAAAAGCCCTAACACCGTTGCATCAACAGTAAAATAAAAAAGTTATGGCTCTTCAAATATGGAGACACAAAAACAAATAATTTAAAAATAAAAGTGTTTTTACTGTGTAAAAGTAGTAAAACATACAAAATCTTTACAAATTTGGTATCGTTGCAATTGTAGCAACCCGCTGAATAAAGTTCTTCTGTTATTTATACCACTTGGTTGGTAAACGGCATAAATTTAGGATTCAAAAAAGGGTGGCCAAATTGCTGTTTTTTTTCTATTCCCCCCAAAAAAAAGTTAATAAATGTTAATCAAGAAATTCTATGTACCGCAAAATGGTGCTATTAAAAAATACAACTTGTCCCGCAAAAAACAAGTCCTTGTACAGCTATGTCGACGCAAAAATAAAAAAGTTATAGCTCTTTGAATGCGACAATGAAAAAACGTAAAGGATAGCTTTGTTATTAACCCCTTAATGACCACCTATACGTGTTTTCACGGCAGCCATTAAGGCTACGTATGCCTTTTTATGGCGGCGCTTTTGCATAAGATAGCACCCCCGGGAGGCGCTCAAACTCTGTGTACTCAGCTACGGAGGTAGCTAAGGCCTCGGAGCACAGACCAAAGACCATTTTGTCCGGTCACGTAATCACCCTTATTCACCGAAATGTAAAAACAGCGGCGGTTAGTTCTCTCTGTGAGAGAGGAGAGAAATGGTCAAAATAAGCGCAATCACCCCCTATTAGAACCCCGATCACTCCCCCCCCATCCGCCCCCCCGTGCCTGATAATCAAAATAGCATGACTGACTGTAACGTCACAATGACAGAACACATTACACTACGTAGATAGTGTAATGTGTTCTAGCAGCGATCAGAGCTGCAAGTCTAAGGGCCAGTTCACACAGAGTTTTTTTTTACACGTTATTTAATGCAGAAACCACATTGGAAAATGCTCTGAAAAACGGCCGAAAATGCCTCCGATTGATTTCAATGGGCACTAAAACAACCTCAGGATGATTTTTCAAATCTGACGTGTCCCTTTATGTGGTAATAACTTCTGGAATGCTTTTACCTATCCAAGTGATTCTGAGATTGTTTTCTCGTAACATATTGTACTTTATGTTAGTGAAAAAATTGGTCGATAAATTCAATGTTTATTTGTAAAAAACACTAAGATTTGGAGAAAATTTGCAAAAATTAGCATTTTTCTAAATTTAAATGTATCTGCTTGTAAACAGATAGTAATACCACACAAAATTGTTACTAGTTTACAATTTGCCATATGTCTACTTTATGTTTGCATCATTTTTTGAACATTCTTTTATTTTTCTAGGACGTTACTAGGCTTAGAACTTTAGCAGCAATTTCTCATATTTTCAAGAAAATTTCAAAAGGCCATTTTTACAGGGACAAGTTCAGTTCTGAAGTGGCTTTGAGGGCCTTATATATTAGAAAGTCCCCATAAATCACCCCATTTTGAAAACTTCACCCCTCAAAGTATTCAAAACAGCATTCAGAAAGTGAATTTAGGCGTTTTACAGGAATTAAAGCAATGTAGAGGTGAAATTTACAAATTTCATTTTTTTTTGCCTAAATTAATTTGTAATAAAAAAAATTCTGTACCACAGAAGGTTTTACTAGAGAAATGCAACTCAATCTTTTTTTGCCCAGATTCTGCAGTTTTTTTAGAAATATCCCACATGTGGCCCTTATGTGCTAATGGACTGAAACACAGGCCTCAGAAGCAAAGGAGCATCTAGTGGATTTTGGGGCCTCCTTTTTTTAGAATATATTTTAGGCACCACGTCAGGTCTAAAGAGGTCTTGTGGTGCCAAAACAGTAAAGACGCACCAAAAGTGACCGCATTTTGAAAAATACACCCCTCAGGGAATCTATCTAGGGGTATAGTTAGCATTTTTGAACCCACAGTTTTTTTGCTAAATTTATTTGAATTAGTATGTGAAGATGAAAATCTACTTTTTTTCTGAAAAAAGGTAATTTTTTTAAATTTTTACAAGGAATAAAGGGGAAAAAACACCCCAGCATATGTAAAGCAATTTCTCCCGATTATAGCAATACCCCATATGTGGTAATAAACTGCTGTTTGGACCTAGATCAGGGCTCAGAAGAGAAGCAGCACCATTTGAGTTTTGGATTTCTGATTTTACTGGAATAGTTTTCAGTGTCGTGTCACGTTTGCAATGCACTGTAGGGACCAAAACAGTGGAAACCTCCAAAAAGTGACCCCATTTTGGAAACTACACCACTCAAGGAATTTTTCTAGGGGTAAAGTTAGCATTTTGACCCCACAGTTATTTGGCTGAATTCATTGGAATTAGTCTTTAAAGGTAAAAATCTACTTTTTATAAAAAAAACATAGACATTTTTAATTTTTACAAGGAATAAAGAAGAAAAAGCACCTCAACATTTGTAAAACAATTTCTCCCGATTACGTAAATACGCCATATGTGGTAATAAACTGCTGTTTGGACCCACAGCGGGGCTTAGAAGGGAAGGAGCGCTATTTGGCTTTTGGAGCTCAAATTTAGTTGAAATGGTTTTCGGGTGCCATGTATAGGGCATAATAAGAGGGTATAATAATGGGGTATATAAATAATAATCTGCAGATATGTGGCCGATGTCGCACTGATAAATGGTGCCAGATCTTATCCGCTTTTGGAACACTGCACATTTTGCATCACCATATTCTGAGAGCCAGAACTTCTTTATTTTTTCTCCAACGGAGCTGTGTGAGGGCTTATTTGTGGTGGGACATTCTGTAGTTTTCATTGGTACCATTTTGGGGTCCATGCGATTTTTTTGATCACTTTATATTCCATTTTTTGGCAAGCAAGGTGACCAAAAAACATAAATTCTGACAATGTTTTTTATTCTTTTTTTTTTTACGGCGTTCACCCTGGGCTATAAATGACCATTTTACTTTATTCGGCGGGTCGTTACGATTACGGCGATACCATATGTATATAGTTGTTTTTATGTTTTGCAGCGTTTGCACAATAAAAGCACTTATCTATAAAATAATAAATTTTTTGTGTCACCATATTCTGAGAGCCATAACTTTGTAATTTTTCAGTAAAAAAGCTGTGTAAGGGCTTGTTTTTTGCGGGACTGGTTGTAGTTTTTATTGGTACTATTTTGGCGTAATTGCAACTTTTTGATCACTTTTTATTGTATATTTTGATAGGGATGGTGACCAAAAAATGGTGATTCTAGCATTGTTTTTTTACTTAGTTTAATAATTTAATAGTTTTATAGTTGGGGTCGTTACGAATGCGGTGATACCAAATAGACCAAAATAGGCTCAGTCCTGAAGCGGTTAAGGCCTAAAATAGGCTGATCATTAAAGGGAATGTGTCGATATAATTTTTTTCTTTTAGTTAAACAACTATTATTTAAGTGATTACACATTGTTCTAATTTTTTTAATTTTTTCACAATTCAGGAAATATTATAAATTAGATTCTAATTTATAACATTTCCATGTGCTGGCCACTAGAGGGAGCAGTTCCCAAAATTGCAGCAGGGTCAATGTGGTAAAGCAACCTCATTGATTTATGCTGCAAATTTGGGGTGGATATACTCTCTCTAGTGTCCTCACACAATACACCCTCCCTTCTTCTGGCAAGTGCCAGGAGAAGGAGGGGTTTGAATCTTCAAAACTCCTATACTGTGTGCGCCATTTTCTGAGCGACTGCACAGTGTAGGAGGGTTAGATACAGTGCTCAGCAGACAGTATAACACAAACTACTGCCTAGAGGTGTATAGTGTAGGTATATCCAGCACTCAGAATAAAAGTTATAGGGTTTATTAGGTCATGTTTAAAACAAAAAGGTTAAAACAAAAAATCCCGGGACCACGCTTACACGTTTCAGACCAGTAAGGTCCTTAATTATAGCTATCAAGCTATGATTAAGGACCTTACTGGTCTGAAACGCGTAAGCGTGGTCCCGGGATTTTTTGTTTTAACCTTTTTGTTTTAAACATGACCTAATAAACCCTATAACTTTTATTCTGAGTTCTGGATATAGCTACACTATACACCTCCATTGCCTTGATTATCTGCTGTCGACACAGGACCATTTTGGGAATATCTACAAGCACCTGCAGTATTTGGATATAATACACGAACATAAATTACCTTCTCCCGCCGCCTCTGCTCCTATTCCTTGCGCCTTTGTTTCATTGAACATATGGCCGGAAGCCGTTGCCGGAAGTCGTCATCTTACTGTCCGGCAGCGGCTTCCGGTCCACATGAAAATGGCGCCGGATTTCGCTTTGCGAACGAGCTTCGTTTTGGTCTGTGCGGGAGCGGCGCATGCGCCGTTCCCACACAGACGGCGTACGCTTCAGAGAATGGAATGGTTCGCATTCTCTATGGGGTTGTATGTGCCGTATTCCATCTATGTATGTGTCGTTAATAGACACAAACAGAGATGAAAAAAAATGGCAGCCCCAATAGAGAAGTAAAAGCAAGAACAAAGTAAAAAGTAGAACATGAGAACACATATAAATAAAATTTATGTTAATATCATATTAAAAGCAATATGATAAAAAGAAAATTTCATGGCACCTTCCGTTTAAGGAATTAATGTTCTTTTCAGTGGCTGAGATGGTTATTTCAGACTCCTACATGGGATAAGAGATGGCTGAGATGCAACCATTACTGGAAGCCATTTCTGTACCTATAGGGGTTTTCACTCAACTTTCTACAGATTTTTTTTTTCCTTTGTTATGCTAATATCTTCCATTGTTTCTCTCCCCTACTGCTATACTTGTCTGTCAGTTATCATTGTGGTTTTAGAATTATTTTCATGAATCAGGAAAATCAGGATTAACAGAGAGTTAGGTCCGGTCTAGGAAGGAGAGTTTTACAAAAAAGGACTGTAGTAAATTAATTTGTGAGAGGACAAATAAAAGCTAAATAATAATACGAATATATTTTTAACTAAAACGTAGTTTTCATACTTCCTCGTTCATATCTGCTTCGGGGGTTCGATCATGGGTTCCGTTAGACATTTCTATCTGGGAAACCCATGAACGGAAAGCGATCACGCTCGTTTAACTCGTTAAATCCCGTGGTCAATAGCGACCGCAGAATTTAAATCATTAGAAAGAGGGGGGCGACCCCCTCTAACAGCTCATCGTGCCCCCGCAATGCAATCGCAGGTATACCATTCTTGTGCTCCTATTAAGCCCTGCCTCTGGCAGGGCTTAATAGAAGCCTGTCAGAATCACGATATACTGCAATACATCAGTATTGCACTATATAGTGCAAGCGATCTAAGGATCGCTGGTTGAAGTCCCCTAGGGGTCTAATAAAAAAAGTTAAAATTTGTAAAATAAAGTTGTTGTTTTTATGTAAAAAACAAAAAATGTTAATTAAAAGTTAAAAAAAAAACCTTTTCCCATTTTCCCCCTAGAGCATAGTAAAATAATAAATAAATAACATAATTGGTATCGCCGCATCCTTAAAAGTCTGAACTATTACAACATATCATTTTTTAACCCACACGGTGAACGCCGTAAAAACAAAAAAATTGTAAACGCCAAAATCTCTATTTTTTGGTCACCTCATCTCCCAAAAAATGAAATAAAAAGTGATCAAAACGTTGCATGTACCCCAAAAGGGTATCAATAGAAACTACATATCACCCCGCAAAAACAAAGCCCTCATACCACTTAATCGACGAAAAAATAAAAAAGTTATGGCTCTCAGAATTTGACAACAATAAATTTTATTTTTTACACTTAGGTTTTTACTTCTAAAAGTAGTAAAATATAGAAAAAACTATATATATTTGGTATCGCCGTAATCGTATTGACCCACAGAATAAAGTTAACATGTTGTTTTAATTGCACAGTGAATTCCGTAAAAACGAAACGCAAAGAACAATGGAGGAATTGCAGTTTTTTTCATTTTCTACCCCACAAATTTTTTTTTCCCCGGTCCTAGTACATTATACGGCAAAATAAATGGTGCTAAGAAAAACTACAACTCGTCCCGAAAAAATCAAGCCCTCATAGGACTATATCGACAGAAAAATAAAAAAGTTATGGCTTTTGGAAGGTAGGGAGAAAAAATGAAAATCTAAAAAATAGCTGTGGCGGGAATGGGTAAACTCGTGAACGAGCAAATAAGCTTAGCAAATCAGGTCACGGAATCTCCTGCTGCAATCTCTCTCCAGCATATAGTATCTATACAGACAGCTTCTGCAAGGCAAGAGTAAAGACAGACAAGTGCTGCAATCACTGGATACCTGAATAATGCTAATATTTAGCATGATGCTATATATTAGAATCATGTGTGTGTATACGCACTTCCACTTTCCCGCTGCAGACATTTTTCTGATTTTCACTTTTGTTTTTTCATCCCCGCATTCCAAAAGCCATAACTTTTTTAATTTTCCATCAATATTGGCTTTATTTTTGTAGGGCAAGTTGTTGATTTTCACGGCACCATTTATTATACCATATAATGTAGTGGGAAACTGGAATAAAAATATTTGTGTGGTAAAATAGGCAAAAAAACAGTGATTCCTCGGTTGGGTAGTTTTGTTTTTACGCCGTTTACTGTGCGGTAAAAATGGTGCATTAACCTCATTCTGCGAGTCAAGACGATTACAGGGATACCAAATTTATAACTTTTTTATGTTTTACTACTTCTACAAGGAAAAACAACTGTTAAAAATAAAATGTTAGTTTTGTCGACACATTCTGACAGGCATAACTTTTTTATTTTTCCGTTGATTGAGCGGTATGAGGGCTTTGTTTTTGCGGGCTGATATGTAGTTTCTATTGGTACCATTTTTGGGTAAATTAGACTTTTTGCTCACATTTTATTCAATTTTTTGTTGGAGATGAAGTGACCAAAAAACAGCGATTCTGGTGTTTTTGTTTTTTTCTCTTTTACCGTGTTCACCGTGCGTACTAAATAATGATATATTGTAATAATTCAGACTTTTACAGATGCATCAATACCAGTTATGTTAATTTTGTAACTTTTTTTTACATTGTGCTTGAGGGAAAAATGGGCAAACTGTGTTTTTTTTTACTTAATTTTTTTTTTATTTATTAAAAAGTTATTTTTCTATTTTTACTTGTCCCCATAGGGAACGAACTAGCGATCGTTAGATCGCTTGCACGATATACTGCAATACTAGTGTATTGCAGTATATCGTGATACTGACCATCTTCTCAGGCAGGGCTTCATAAGAGTACAAAGATGGCGGACCTGGGGGCCTTCGTCAGTCCACCAGACTGCCATGCCAAGCAATGGCAACCCAAAATCGTGTCGCTGGGGGGACCGTTGGAAAGTTACAGGGGGCCGCCCTGTTTCTAGTCATTTAAATGCCGCAGTTGCTATTTACCGCAGCATTTAACAGGTTAAACCCTCGAGATCGCGCTGAAGTGACAGCTATAACACCCAGCCGTTACGTTTGTTCTATGGAGAGGGCTTAACCTGTAAGCCCGCTCCATGTTACCCCATCCCACGTTCCCCCACCAAATATATTGCGGATGTCTGGAAGAGGATACATATATATCTATATATATTATAATATATTATATATAGATATATATACACGTGTGTGTGTATATATATATATATATATATATATATATATATATATATATATATTGTGAGACAGTGACAGGTAAAGTTATTGAGCGAAGGTACATTTCCCCTAGAATCCTGTCATATGTATCCTAGGCTCCAGGGAATGAGTAGTTCTTGCAATAGAAAGCTCTAGCTTTCCAATCTCGGCTTAAGGAAAAGCCGGAAAAAAGGGCCTGGAGTTGGATTGGAGAAGAGCAGGGCGGGTTCCCCAATCCCTAGTCCATCTCTGTTTGTAGGACAAGGCTGCTGCTCAATTAGCTGCACCTGTAGCCTGTGTATAAAAAGGTGCAGACACAGTGCGTGTGAGTCTCACCCCTGACTCAGACTGGAGACTACTAAGGCTGGAGTAGCCTGTATTCTATGTGAGTAAAGACCTGTGTTACTTTGTGTCCAGTGCCTGGTAGGAAGGCACTCGGTATAGTTAGATAATATCTTGTTTAGTTAGTGCTCAGACGAGCAGGATTTATTTTGTATTTTGCCTTGTTGTACAAAAGGCTGTTTCTTTGACAAGAATAAAAACACAGGCAAAGCCCTGTTATGACTTTTAATGCACGGTGTCCCTGTCTCTGTCTACAAAGAAACCTCTCCTGATGCTAAACCCTCACAATATATATATATATATATATATATATATATATATATATACACACCTGTACATATATAAATATATATACACACGTACACACACATATATACAAAAACCATAGGATAAAGTAACGGCACCAGGACTTCAAGATCGATGAAAAAGGGTGGATTTACTCACCTCATGTATGTGTGTGTGTGTGTGTGTGTGTGTGTGTGTATATGTATACATATATATATATATATATATATATATATATATATACTTATTTATTTATTTTTTCTGTGTCTGTTTTTTTTTAAACTTTATTATTACTGCCTTAGTAATGGCCACTGTCTGATTGACAGTGTCCATTACTAAGGGGAGCTTAGCGTTAGCCGGTGGAAAGGCTAACACTAACCCCTCCATTATTACCTTGGTACCCACCTCTACAAGGGGTATCGGGAAGAGACTGGTACGATCCAGTACCCGACCAGCTGTAGTGATGGTCGTGCACTGGGGCAGCCGCAGGCTGGTATTATTAGTCTTGGAAAGCCCAAAAACAGTGGGCCTTCCCACCCTGGTAATGCCAGCCTGCTGCTGCTGTGTTTTATCTGGCTGGTTTTTAAAAAAGGGGGAGACCCCATTTTAAAATAAATAAATTACTGGAAAAAAAATCTGACGTGGGGTCCCCCTCATTTTTCAATCAGACAGTGGCCATTGTTGGGCAGTCATAATAAAGTTTAAAAAAAACGCAAACACATAAAAAAAAATATTTTATTAAAATAAAACACCCCCCACTCAACCCTCGTGAAAACATTTTATTAAAAATAAAACCAAAAGCTGTCATCGAAGGAGTCCTCGAATCCGATGTAGTCCAACAAGCGAACCTCCAAAAAAATACAAATAAATAGTAATAAAAAATGGATAAAATAGCTTAGTAGACTATGCTAATCCATCCTGAGGGATCCCATAAAAAAAAAAGATATACCACACGTTATACATATTTTTAACATGAGAGGCTATGGGAGACGGATGCCACTATATGGCATCGATCACAGGTATACGTTAAACGTATACTTCTGGGAGCTCCTGACATCATTGTCCATATAAGGACAGTGATGTCAGTGGCTTCCTCAGAGTCGGAATCCCCAGGCAGTGAGCTAATTGAAACTCTGCCTGTCATGTCCATGGTCGTTGGCCGTCAGGCACATTCACCTCCTGACGGCCGCAGCCATGGTTCTGCGAGCGCTGGCCACAGTCTCCTCCTCAGGAGATGCCAGTGCTCACTTCCGTAGAGTGTGCGAGCGCGCTCGTGCCTGCTCTTAAAAGGGCAGCGCGCGCAACCAGACTTTGATGTTTAATTAGCCCATGAGCTCCCTGGACTATAAGAAGGACCCAGCCCCTTCCTCCCATGCCTGAGCATTGTTGTCATACCCTAAGTTTGTCTATGCAAATGGTCTCCTAGTGTCTTCCAGTTCCCAGTGTTTCCCGTAACTGTATCCCGTATCCCGTATCCCGTGCTATCCTGGTCAAGTGCCGTGCTGAGCTGTAGTCGTACTGTGCTGCATACCACGCCTGTCCTGCTGCATACCACGCCTGTCTGGCTAAACCATGCCTGACATCTACCTGCTTCCTAGTCCCAGCCGAGCCTGCCTTGCTACTGTCCGAGCTGCCACTGTACCCTATACGTACTATAGACTGTTACCTGCGCCCTGTTGGCCAGCTGCCATACCGCCAAGGCCGTACGGCCCAGTGGGTCCACGAACCCAACGTGAGAATAGATGCGGGCGGATATGCTGGACCTCCGGTCTTGACAGGACCAACTCCTCCAGGCCTTGAACATTCTCGCAAATCGGCAGTAGGCACTAGATGCCGTTCCACCTACTACACCTCCTGGCAGTGTTGATCCTCAGACTACACCTCCTGGCAGTGTTGATCCCCGTTTTTCTTTGCCATTTCCTGACCGCTATGATGGAGATGCAGGTACCTGTCATGGATTTTTGAACCAGAGCTAGATTCACTTCAGCCTGTATGCAAGGGTATTTTCGTCTGATCGCGCAAGGGTCGCTTTCATCACCTCTCTCCTCACTGGCAAGGCTCTTGCATGGGCGAATCCTATCTGGGAGAGACAAGGACCAGAGACTCGTGACTTCCAGGGCTTCCTCCGGACTTTTCGCATGGTGTTTGAGGAGCCTGGCCTTCTCATCTGCAGCGGCTTCCTTGCTAAACCTGGCGGGAGAATTGTTGTGGAACAATGAGGCTCTGGTGGCTACATTCTGGCAGGGACTGTCTCCTAAGATTAAGGACGAACTTGGCGCTCGAGATCTACCGTCTACCCTGGGTGACCTCATCCTTCTGTCCGCCCGGATTGATATGAGGATCCGAGAACGGCTCCAAGAAGCTCGTCGAGAAGGAGGCCTCCCTAGTCCGGTCCCACCCTTGCAGCAACCTCTGCTGTCCTCAGGAGCCTATCCTCCTATGGAGTCTGTGGGGATGGACCAGTGTAAGCTATCCACCCAGGAGAAACAACGCAGACGTACTTCGGGACTATGTCTATATTGCGGCCTCGGAGGCCATCTTGTGCGTCTGTGTCCCCAAAAGTCCCAAAGCCTAGGGTTGCTAGGGGAGACAACCTTCGGTAAAAAAGTACTTCCGTCTAAATTGTCCATACCCGTGACCATAGTGTCCGGTGAGAAAACGTATCGGGTCTCTGTGTATCTGGACTCTGGATCCGCTGCTAATTTAATTTGTAGAGACCTGGTGGATCTTTTCAATTACCCACTACCCCTCTGCAGAGGCTGTTGACAGTTTCATCGGTAAATGGACTACCTCTGCCAGACCCTGTTATAGCTGTGACCAAGCCGCTGAGGCTCCAAGTGGGAGCTCTCCACTCCGAGCTGTCATGGTTCTTTGTCTTGTCCAAGGCAGTTAACCCAGTGCTGCTGGGCCTGCCTTGGCTCCAATTACATGCCCCAGTCCTTGACTGGAACTCTGGAGAGGTTCTCCAGTGGGGTCCCGAGTGTCACAACCGTTGCCTGGGACAGATTCGTTCGGATCAGCCTCCTCTGCTTCAGTCATTGGCAGGATTGCCTGGTCATTATGCTGCATTTTCGGACATCTTCAGCAAGAGGGAGGCGGAGACGCTGCCCCCACACCAGGCGTATGACTGTCCTATCGAGCTGATTCCCGGCGCATCCCTTCCTTGTGGTAGGGTATATCCTCTCTCCTTACCAGAGATTCTGTCCATGTCCGCCTATGTTAATGAGAATTTGGAGCGGGGCTTCATACGGAAATCCCCCCCCCCCCGGCAGGAGCTGGGTTCTTTTTCGTCAAGAAAATGGATGATTCTCTGCCTCCCTGTATCGACTAACGGGGTCTCAACCAGATCACGGTGAAAAATAAGTATCCGTTGCCATTGATCTTAGAACTGTTTGATTGTATACGTGGTGCCAATATTTTTTACAAACTAGACCTGCGTGGGGCTTACAACCTAATCCGGATTCGCCGGGGTGATGAATGGAAGACTGCATTTAACACCCGTGATGGACACTATGAATATCTAGTAATGCTCTTCGGCCTATGTAATGCTCCCGCAGTTTTCCATGAGTTCGTCAATGACATCTTACGTGACCTCCTCTATGTTTGTGTAGTAGTCTATCTTGATGACATCTTGATTTTTTCTCCAGATCCTATGACTCATCGGAGACATGTCCGTCAAATTTTGCTGCGGTTAAGGGAGAATCGCCTGTACGCTAAGTTGGAGAAGTGCGTATTTGAGAAAGATGCTCTACCCTTCTGGGCTACATCGTCTCGAATCGAGGCCTCGAGATGGATGTTGAAAAGGTAAAGTCCATCTTGGAGTGGCCACGCCCTCAAGGCCTGAGGGCCATACAGCGCTTTCTGGGATTCGCCAATTTTTACAGACAGTTCATGCCAAACTTCTCCTCACTGACTCCTCCTATCTCTAACCTTACCAAGAATGGCATGAACGCCAAGGTGTGGACTCCTGAGGCAGACTCCGCATTCAATAGCCTGAAGAGTGCCTTCACGTCAGCCTCTATCCTCCATCATCCAGATGTTTCTCTACAGTTCTCGTTGGAGGTGGACTCCTCCACTGTCGGTGCTGGTGCACTCCTGTTCCAGAGGGGCTCCAAGGGCAAGTCAATGGTATGTGGCTATTTCTCTAAGCTCTTCTCTTTCGCAGAACGCAACTACTCGATTGGGGATCGGGAGTTACTGGCCATCAAATTGGCTCTGGAGGAGTGGAGACATCAATTAGAGGGTGCAGCTCTTCCTATCCTAATTTTTACGGACCACAAGAATCACACCTATCTTTAGACAGCCCAAAGGCTGAATCCTCGGCAGGCCAGGTGGTTGCTGTTCTTTACCAGGTTCCAGTTTGAGCTCCATTATCGCCCGTCTGACAAAAATGTGAGGGCCGATGCCTTGTCCAGGTCTTTCAAGACAGAAGACACCATGGAGAATCCACATAACATTATTGATCTGTCTTGCATTTTCTCTGTCAATCCCCTGCAAGTTGGGGACATTCCTCCAGGGAGCACTTTTGTGCGCCTGGCTGACAGAGGGTGTCTCCTCCGCTGGGGACACTCCTCTAGAATGGCAGGTCACGCGGGTACCCGTAAGACCCGAGATCTGATTGCCCGTCATTTCTGGTGGCCCACGCTTCCCAAAGGCATTATGGACTTTGTTTCTTCCTATTCAGTGTGTGCAGCTAACAAGGTCACTCATTCCAGACCTGCTGGCCTGCTCCTGCCATTGCCAGTGCCTGATGCTCCCTGGCAGCATATAGCTATGGACTTTATCACTGACCTGCCTCTCTCTGCTGGATGCAGTACTGTCTGGGTGGTGGTGGATCGATTTTCGAAGATGGCCCACTTCGTTCCTCTGACCGGTCTTCCTTCTGCTCCTCAACTGGCCAAGCTTTTCATACAACAAATCTTCCGCCTGCATGGCCTGCCGCAGCATATTGTGTCTGATTGGTGGGTTTAGTTCACCTCGAAGTTCTGGAGAGCCCTCTGCGGACTCCTAGGTGTAAAGTTGGACTTTTCCTCAGCCTACCATCCTCAGTGCAGTGGTCAGGTCGAGAGGATCAATCAGATCTTGGGGAACTACCTACGTCGCTTCATCTCCAAGCAGCATGATTACTGGGTGCAGTTGCTTCCGTGGGCTGAGTTCTCATACAATAATCACACCTGCGAGTCCACAAGGAAGACACCGTTCTTTATTGTCTATGACCAACACCCACAAATTCCTCTCCCGGTGCCTGATACGTCCGAGGTACCAACTGCTAACATTACTCTTAGGGACTTTCTGCAGATCTGGCAGCAGACTCGATCCTCCATCCTGCTGGCGGTCAACTGCATGAAACGGAAGGCGGACACTAGGAGAAAAGAACCCCCTCAGTTTCTTCCTGGCACAAAGGTCTGGCTGTCCTACAGGAATGTTCGACTGAGGGTGCCATCATACAAATTTGCTCCCAGGTTCCTCGGACCCTTCGAGATCCTGCAGCTGATCAACCCTGTTGCCTAAAAGCTTCGGCTGCCTCTTACCCTCAAGATTCCCAACACCTTCCATGTCTCCCTCCTGAAACCGGTGGCTCTGAACCGCTTTACCAAGACTCCTAGCCCTGCGGTTTCCTTCAGCGGTCCTTCACACACCTCCGAGGTTAAGGAGAACTTGGACACCAAGAAAGTAAGAGGAAAGACTTTTTATTTGGTGGATTGGAGAGGATTTGGTCCTGAAGGGAGGTCCTGGGAGCTAGAGGAGAACCTCAATGCTCCTACCCTTCTGAAGAAGTTTCTCTCTCGCTCTGGTCCCAAGCAGAGGGGACATAAGAGGGGGGATACAGTCATGTCCATGGCCGCGGACCGTCAGGCTCACTCACCTCCTTATGGCCGCAGCTATGGTTCTGTGAGCGCTGGCCCCAGTCGTCTCCTCAGGAGACACCAGCGCTCCCTTCCGCTCACCGCGGCCGTGCCCCTGTGCTGCATACCACACCTGTCCTGCTGCATACCACGCCTGTCCTGCTACACCACGCTTGATGTCTGCCTGCTGTCTCATCCCAGCCGAGCCTGCGTTGCTACTGTCCGAGCTGTCACAGGTACCCTATATGTACTATAGACAGTTACCTGCGCCATGTTGGCCAGCTGCCATGCCTCCAAGGTGGTATAGCCCCGTGGATCCACGAACCCAACGTGACACTGCCTCAGGACTTTGGCCCTAGGAAACTCCCGGCGGAGCCCGGGACTCTGGCTCTGGGGTTTCCCCTGACATCACTGCTCATATATGGACAGTGATGCCAGAAGGAGAGAAGGAATCACAGGCAGAGCGCTTGAAGCGACTCTATTTCGGGACTCCGGCAATGGGGAAGTCTCTAACATCACTGTCCATCTTGGGCACCAAGAAAGTAAGAGGAAAGATTTTTTATTTGGTGGATTGGAGGGGGTTTGGTCCTGAAGAGAGGTCCTGGCAGACAGAGGAGAACCTCAATGCTCCTACCCTTCTGAAGAAGTTTCTCTCTCGCTCTGGTCCCAAGAAGAGGGGGCATAAGAGGGGAGATACAGTCATATCCACGGCCGCGGGCCATCAGGCTCACTCACCTTCTGACGGCTGCAGCTATGGTTCTGCGAGCGCTGGCCCCAGTCGCCTCCTCAGGAGACACCAGCGCTCACTTCCGCTCACCTCGGCCGTGTCCCTCGCACCGGACTATGTTTATTGAGCACCCTGGACTATAAGAAGTGCCCAGCCGCTTCCTCCTATGCCTGAGCGTTGTTGTCGTACCCTAAGTTTGTCTATGCAAATGGTCTCCTAGTGTCCTCCAGTTCCCAGTTTTTCCTGTATCTGTATCCTGTATCCCATGCTATCCTGGTCAAGTGCCGTGCTGAGCTGTAGTTGTACTGTGCTGCATACCACGCCTGTCCTGCTGCATACCACGCCTGTCCTGCTACACCATGCCTGACGTCTGCCTGCTGTCTCATCCCAGCCGAGCCTGCCTTGCTATTGTCCGAGCTGCCACAGATACCCTGTACGTACTATAGACTGTTACCTGCGCCATGTTGGCCAGCTGCCATGCCGCCAAGGTGGTATGGCCCAGTGGATCCACGAACCCAACGTGAAACTGCCTTAGGACTTTGGCCCTAGGAAACTCCCGGCGGAGCCCGGGACTCCGGCTCTGGGGTTGCCCCTGACATCACTTCTCATATATGGACAGTGATGCCAGAAGGAGAGAAGGAAAACCTAGGCAGAGCGCTTGAAGCGACTGTTTCGGGACTCGGGCAATTGGGAAAGTCTCTAACATCTCTGTCCATATATGAACAGTGATGTTAGGAGCAGAGCAGGAGTCCCAGGCAGTGCGGGACTCTGACTCTGGGGTTGCCCCTGACATCACTGTCCATATATGGACAGTGATGTCAGGAGCAGAACAGGAGGCCCAGGCAGAGCTCTAACAGCGCTCAGCCTGGGACTCTGGCTCTGGGGTGGCCCCTAACATCATTGTCCATATATGGACAGTGATGTCAGAAGGGGAGAAGGAGTCCCAGGCAGAGTGCTTGAAGCCGCTCTGTTTCAGGACTCTGGTGATGGGGAAACTGATGTGATGGACAGTGATGTTGGGAACAGAGCAGGAGTCCCAGCAGAGTGCTAATTGCCCGGGACTCCTTCTCTCCTTCTGACATCACTGTCCATATATAGATAGTGATGTCAGAGGCTTCCCCAGAGCTGGAGTCCTGGAGCAGAGCCTATATTAGCGCTCTGTTTCAGGACTCTGGCTATCGGGAAGGCCTTGACATCACTGTCCATACATGGACAGTGATGTCAGTAGCAGAGCAGGAGTCCCAGGCAGAGCACTAATAGCGCTCAGCCTGGGACTCCGGCTCTTATTTTCCCCCTCACATCACTGTCCATATATGGACAGTGATGTCAGAAGGAGAGAAGGAGTCCCAGGCAGAGCGCTTGAAGCGGCTCTGTTTCGGAACTCCAACTATGGGGAAGCCCCTTACATCACTGTCCATATATAGATAGTGATGTCAGAGGCTTCCCCAGAGCTGGAGTCCTGGAGCAGAGCCTATATTAGCGCTCTGTTTCAGGACTCTGGCTATCGGGAAGGCCTTGACATCACTGTCCATACATGGACAGTGATGTCAGTAGCAGAGCAGGAGTCCCAGGCAGAGCACTAATAGCGCTCTGCCTTGGACTCCGGCTCTTATTTTTCCCCTCACATCACTGTCCATATATGGACAGTGATGTCAGAAGGAGAGAAGGAGTCCCAGGCAGAGCGCTTGAAGCGGCTCTGTTTCGGAACTCCAGCTATGGGGAAGCCCCTTACATCACTGTCCTTATATGGACAGTGATGTTAGGAGCACAGTAGGAGTCCCAGGCAGAGTGCTAATAGCGATTTGCCTGGGACTCCGGCTCTGGGGTTTCCCCTGACATTACTGTCCATATATGGACAGTGATGTCAGGAGAGGAGTCCCAGGCAGAGTGCTTGAAGTTGCTCTGTTTTGGGACTCCAGCTATGGGGAAGCTAATAGTGCTCTGCCCAGGACTCCTGCTCTGGAGTTGCCCCTGACATCACTATATATATACAGTGATGTTAGAGGCTTCCACATAGGAATAGTACCGGAGCAGAGCCTCTGCAAGCGCTCTGCCCGGGACTTCATCTCTGCACCGGACATCCCTATCCATATATAAACAGTGATGCCGGGAGCAGTGCTGTGAATGGGGCATAGAGTGAGGAGGCTCGGGATCGTGCACATCAACATGGTGCCTCCCCCCAGCCTCTGTTCTGCATAGAATCCGTAGCTAGCGTCTGATGTTGCTGGCTATGGATTCCAATTAATAACGAGCAGGGACTGCCGAATTAGAAGAGATGGAGTAGCAGCAAGAAAGGGAAGAAGACTACAGCATAGCAGGCTAACGCTTGCTGTAAGGTAAATATAATATAGTTAAAAGTTTTTTATTATGTTAAAAGGAACTCATATAAAAAAGTTTTTTATCTTTACAGGTACACTTTGCATTTTGGTGCTGGGACACCTCTCCAATTATGCTCCGCCTGGATCTGGTGACTAGTGGCCACCTCACCAGGGGAAACAGGGGACAGGCAACGGGTGTCCTCCATGCTAGATATAGGAGCGGGTCCCAGAGCTGGAACCTGCATCTATCAGACATTTGTGGCTTATCCTGTCAATATGCAATAAATGTTTACGTTTGGAGTACCCCTTTAAGACAACAAATTGTGCAGGTATAGATGTGTATAAAATAAAGGGAAAATGAATAAACTTTATACCAAATTACAAACTCAGCATATAAATTTTTTCATACTTATAGAGTAATATAATAATACACGCTTTATTAAGTTACGCTCTGCTAATTTTACACGGATAGTATTAAAATGTTTTAAAACGGCATACATTGCAATAAAAAAAGGCCCATGAGTGTTGTCATTTTGACGGAATCAATACCGTAGTCGACTGCGCTATTCATGCCGTCAAAACAACGGAACCCTTAAACAACAGTGACAAACGTAAACCATTTGCAACGGATCCGTCACCATTGAAATCAATGGTGATGTCTATGGTTTCCATTTGTTTCAGCTTGGATTCCGTACATGGGTACCCCTGACGGAAAGCTCCAATAGAAGCCTTGAACGGAGTCCTGACGCAGATGTCAACGAAGCCTTAAATTGGCAAGTTATTTCTATGAAGCAAGGGAGATTAGTGACTGCCTGTCACATTGGGTGTGTGGACCCACTGGGCCGTACCGCCGTAGCAGGATAGCAGCTGGACAAAGAGGATAGCAAGGCAACGTCTATAGTTCGAATAAGGGTATCTGTGGCAATACAGACAGTAGCTATGGCAGGCTCGGTTGGGAACTTGGCAGCAGGCAGACACCAGGCACGGTGAAATACAGCAGGCATAGTATATGACACAACACGACTCCAACTCTCTATGGCACAGGAACATGGTAGCATGGGATACAGGATACAGGTAGCAGGAACGGGAACACTGGCAACTGGAAAACACTAAGGGACCATTTGCAAAGACCTACACGGGTAAACACAACAACGCTCAGGCAATGAGTAAAGGGGCAGGGCCCTTCTTAAAGTCCAGGGTGATCTGGGAGCAATCAGTCAAATCTAAAACATGTGTGTGCTCTTTCCCTTTATGGCGGGGAATGAGCTCGAGCGCGCACCCTAATGGTCACTGCAGGACAGGACAGCCGCATCTGCTGGCATCCCTGGGGAGGAAGCGTCTGCAGAATGATAGGAGTCTGCGGTCTGCGACGTTACACTGTCATACACCTTTTGCACTGGCTATCTCTGGTAAAACAATAGGAAGGTGAAAAGAGAGAGAGAGCGATAAGAGCAAGGGCGGTAATAAGACATATTATGCATATCCAGACCTCAATGGCATGTAAGTTCAGTTCAGCAAATCCCCAAGAGTTCCAGATATTGTTGCTACATTACAGCAATCTAAAACCAGTCTTATGGTGCAAAGTAATCTGTCTACAATGCATTGTTAGGTACAACTACTGATTAAAACAGGGGTGGGAAATGTCCGGCCTTCGGGCTGTATAAGGCACGCGAGATTATTTTGTCCAGTACGACCTCCCCCTGACCACCACTGCCGCCGCGTCATTTTCTACTTGGCTCTGTCCGCCCTGCTCACTCACATTTCGGAGCAGGAGAAGAGTGGACGGAGCCAAGTATGGCGACAGCTGTGGCGGTCTGAGTGAGGCTGGTGCGTGTTGGCTCAAGAGTGGACCAATCGAGTCACTTGACCGGAGTCAGTGACGTGAGGTCAGGTGATCGGACTAGTCCACACCCGGGCCGCACAGTCCAGTAACTTGACTAGACTGGTCAACTCGCTTCACAGCACGCCCCGACATCACTCTGACCACCGCTTCCGCCTTGTCATTCCCTCCTTGGCTCCGCCCGCCCTACTCACTCGAAGTGAGGTCTGGTGACTTAAAGGTGTTTTTTTTTTTATCAAGGGCATTTATGATATATCTACAGGATATTTCAAAACAAGTAGTTGGACAACAGCACACGTCTTCAAATCTTCAAAGACCCCTCACTCACTATGTTTTTTGACAAAGACCCCTCACTCACTATGGGTCGAAACGTTGCCTGTCGATTGTGGATGTCTTGACAATAAAAACCACTTTGAAGATTTGAAGACGTGTGCTGTTGTCCTACTACTTCTTTTGAAATTTACATCATGCCGGAGTGAGTTTGCCTGGCTTGACAGTGTGCACCGCATCAGATTCGGGATTAAGTGCTGCTTCAAAAATCCTTTTTCTCTTGATATCCACAGGATATGTCATAAATGTCAGATACATGCGGGTCCCAGCTCTGGTTTCCAGATCTATCTTTAGAACAGGGCTCCCTAATCCCGGCTCTACCTCTTTATGTTATGCCTGAAGCTTGTGATTTCCGACTATGAATAAGAAAGCTGAGCTACGCTGTTTTTGTATGTCTCATGGAACTGAATTGTAGTTACGGAAACAGCGTAACTTGCATGCTGCTTCTGTAACAGCCATTCCCTACTATGGGAGTAACGGAAATAGCGCAGCTCAGCGAGCTACGCTGTTATCTTCTTCATGGTCAGAATTCAACCGGAGCACAGAGAGGTAGAATGGGGTTTAGGGGGCCCTGTTCTAGAGATTGGTGTGGGTCCCAGAGGTGGGACCTACATCTATCTGACATTTATGACATATCCTGTGGATATGTCATAAATGTCCCTGATGGGAAAACCCCTTTAAGTAAATCGGAACAACTTACTGCTGCGAGTTCTTTACAAAACTTACCAAAGAGTCGACTGCGCTCCAGACTAACCGACGCAGTAGTAACATCATCAATACCGGCTAACATCACAAGCCTCACCAAAGATAAGCAGTTCCAGCCATCACATTAGGGGTGAGTTAATTAAATGTTAGACTAAATATAGCAGGCTCATTTTTTCGTTGATAATTTGTATGGCCCGCGAATGATGTTATAAATATCCAAAAGGCCCCTTTGCAGAAAAATGTTTCCCCACCCCTGGATTAAAACTAACACATAAAAGTAAACATTAATTAAACGGAGATCAGGGCAAATAAAAATTAAGAGTTATATTAGTTTGTTTTTTTTAAAGTACGAATAGCAATAATTTGATATTTATTATTTAATTTGGCTTATTTAGTTCATTGTGCTATTTATTAACAACTGGATTGATACTGACATTGACTAAGGATGTAATAATTCAAATATCCACTAGATGTCAGTAAAACAGAACTAATCAACATCAGGGAAATCTAAGAACCACACTGCATTATAGGCTTTCTGAAATTAATGACATTCATAGAGAAATTAACATATTTGAATTATCCTCCAAAATCATATTATTATTAATATTAGTAATTATTATTATTATTATTATTATTATTATTAATATTAACTTTATTACATTTTCACAAATGAATAAAAACTGTACCACTATACTTACATATCTATTTATTAGATATCTATTTAAAAAAAAGTTTTTCACATTAATGAACGATTATCTCCAAGCTATTCTTTTTTAATATCAGTAGGAAAACATTTTTGTTGTATTTTTTTTATGTTTTTGACAGTAAATATATAATATATTTTTAAAACATTTGTAATATACATAATATTGCAGGTTCACTAATCATATAGTGAAACAAAACTTAACCCTCTAGCGACCAGCCTATTTTGGGCCTTAATGACGGAGCGATTTTTTTCATTTCAAAAGCCATAACTTTTTTTTATTTCTCTGCAGACATAGACATGTGAGGACTTATTTTTTGCAGGACAAGTTGTTGCGGGGTGCCGATGGCGTGAGAGAGGGAGCCCCCTCCCTCTGAAGCACCTTAGATGCTGCGGTCGCTATTAAATGTGGCATCTAAGGGGCTAAACGAGATTGAAGCCAACTTCGTTCCTGCCTGTTAGAACAGTAGTCCGGCTGTCTTTACGTGGGTGTCCTGTGTCACAGCACAGTGAAAGGGTGACTCTGTGGCATAAGTACCCTTAATGCCCATCATAATAACACGTATTAGCAGTCATTAAGGAGTTCATTTAAATTGTTACTGATTGTAGTCCTAACTATCAAATCTGATTAATTCTGATTGCTCTGGTCCCTCAATAATGAAGTGCCTTTGTGGTTGGCAGGTTTAATCATATATTAACACCCTATGAACTTGCAATCCCCCACTTCTCCCACAGAGTTCAAGGTCATTTAATTTTTTGCTTTTCAAGGATATGCAACAATGTGTTTTGTGATATATAAACTGGTGGTATGAAAAAAAATCATTACAAATAAGATTATAGAGCCAACACACTGGGCGCTCTCACATATGTCTTTTCAATTCAATATCATTTTATTGTTATTGTTTTCAATTTATGTCCAGAGCAAATAAATGGTATTATATTAAAAAAATGAAAAACCATCACTATGGTCCTTATCACAGCATCATATTATTTTTATACCAACTGCAGTTAATATAACTCTTCTCAACCTACAAAACTATATTACAAAGTATGTACACTTGTGCAAAAATTGTTTTTGTATTGCTCCAATGTATGAATAAAATGAAGTATGGTCTTGATTCAAAATCCCCTAGCGTTTTGTGTTTACAGATCCTATGCAGACCTAACTGTCTCCATGGTTAAATTTGATTTTATCTAATGGACCTGACAAAAGAGTCCAAATTCTTACATTGAAAGAAAATAAATAAATTTTAAAAAAATAACTAAAAACGGAAAGTTTATGGAAAACCTGTTTCAGTCTGCCAGAGATTTGAGACTGGGACAGAGGTTCACCTTCCAGCAGGACAATATCCCTAAACATACTGCTAAAACTACACTGTTAAGGGGAAACATTTAAATGCCTTGGAATGGCCTATTCAAAGCCCAGACCTCAATCCAATTGAGAATCTGTGGTATGACTTGGAGACTGTTGTACACTAATGCAACCACTCTAACTTAACACATACAGTAATAGAGACAGCAGAATGTGCTCCGCAAAGTATTGACTTTCAGGGGATGAATACTTATGAACATTAAAGTTCTCTGTTTTTTGTTAGGCTATATTCACACGACAGTGAAAAAAAACGGCCGTTAAAAAACGGATCAACTGTCAGTTTTTCATGGCTATTTTGCAACAGTGTGTCTCCAAATTTTCCCCTATTTCCCGACCACCTGAACCTTTTAACGGCCGTTTGCCATCCTTTTTTAATGGCCGTTAAACAGATTAAATTAATTTGTCAGGGTTTTTTGGTCCCAACCCCTTAAAACACCACAGTGCCCACATATAAAGTGCCATAGGGCCATAGTGACCACATATAAAGTGCCATTGGTCACGAAGATAGTGCCACAGTGTCCTCTGTAGATAGTGCCACAGTGTACCCTGTAGATGATGCCCTTATAGTAACACAGTGCCCATGCCGATAGTGCCACACCCTCCTGTAGATAGCACCACCCATCCCTTGATTCCTTGTAGATAGCGCCACACAACTCCCCATTTACATAGCGCTATTGAGGCTCCTGCGAAGAGAGGAATCCCCGGCCATAGCGTTGCCCAAACTCTGGCTGGGGATTCCGCTCCTGGAGGAGCCCCTGACCTCACTGTCCATATATGGACAGTGACGTCAGGGAGTCCTCCAGGAGTTTAATCCGTGGCCAGAGCGTTGCCGATGCTCTGGTCGAGGATTCCGGCATCTCAAAGCCCCAAACATCACATCTATGGACAATGTCAGACAAGGGACTTAATAGATGCCCAGGTGCTGGCCCACCTGTCCAGAAGATCAGAGGAGACAGGGAAGGACACCTTTGGACATGTGGTTTCCATGCATTTGAAGCACCTAAAGCCCTGGGACCGATTTCATAAATGCTAGTTGGCCATACTTGGGGTCCTGCAGGTATTTACCTCCAGTTCTGCGCCACTGGAACTCTACAATGCCATAGAGTTTCATTGGACCACCACCACCACCACCCTCACTTTTTTGCTCTGATGTGTGTACGTCTACTGTATGTAGAATGTTTGGTTATATGTGAGCTATTTGTAGAATGTATAGTTATGTGTGCTGTACGTAGAATGTATGGGTACGCGTTCATTATGCGTAATATATGGGTATGTGTGCTGTATGTAGAATGTATGCAGGCCTTAAAGGTGTTTACCCATCTTGGACATTTATGGCATATCCACAGAATATGCCATAAATGTCAGATACCGATCCCACCTCTGCGACCCGCATCTATCTGTAGAACTAGGCCCCCTAAACCCCGTTCTACCTTTCTCAGCTCACGCTGCCTCACGGCCACTTCCTGATTAGATCGTCAGGCGTTACGAAAACACCGTAGCTCACAGAGCTATTCTATTGCCGTAACTCCCATAGAAGTGACTGGCAGTTATACAAACAGCGTAGCATGTGAGCTACACAGCTTCCGTAACTGCTATTCACTTCAAAGGTAGTAAGGGAAATAGCATAGGTCTGCGAGCTACGCTGTTTTCATAACTCCCCACCATCTAATCAGGAAGTGGCATGTAGGCAGCGTCAGCTGAAAAAGATATAATGGGGTTTAGGGGGCCCCATTCTACAGATAGGTGTGGGTGCCAGAGGTGGGACCCACATCTATCTGACATGTATGGCATAGCCTGTGGATATGCCATAAATGTCCAAGGTAGAGAAATCCAAACCCACAGCACATATTTATTTATTTTTTAACATATTTTAGTGCTAGCATTCTTTAATTTTTTTTCTTACTCATATCTTCTTCTTTTGCACTTTTTTTTCTTCCTTCCGCTAGGTTGTTTTTTTTTCAACTTTTTAACAATTTTTTTCCCCCACATCACTAAACTTTCGATATAATCAACATACATAATGAAGCATTGGTTTGTACTTCTGAACACAATACCTTTCACCCTTAATAAAAATAAAATTATATATATATATATATACAAAAGTTAGTGCAGGGTGCAAAGTTCCTGTTCGGACATACGACCAATGTCCCAAATTACCCAGCAGAATCCAAAATACAAGACAGCACTCCAAATTCAGTGAAACAATAGGATCACTTTAATCACCACTTGCGACGTTTGAACCCTACTCTGTTGCTTGAGAAAGGCCCCATGGAGTAGGGCTGAAACTTTGCAAGTGGTGATTAAAGTGATCCTATTTTTTCACTAAATTTGGAGTGCTGTCTTGTATTTTGGATTCTGCTATATATATATATATATATATATATATATATATATATATATATATACAGTTAGGTCCAGAATTATTTGGACAGTGACAAATTCTTCATGATTTGGGCTCTGCATGCCACCACGTTGGATTTGAAATGAAACAACTCAGATGCGATTGAAGTGTAGACTTTCAGGTTTAATTCTTTAATTCAAGCAGTTGAACAAAAATATCCAGTGAAATGTTTAGGAATTGCAACCATTTTTCTACACAGCCTCCTCATTTCAAGGGCTCAAAAGTAATCGGACAAATTAATATTACAATAAATAAAATTATCTCTTTTTAATACTTCGTAGAGAAACCTTTGAAGGCAATGACTGCCTGAAGTCTGGAACCCATGGACATCACCAAACGCTGGGTTTCCTACTTTGTGATGCTTTGCTAGGCCTTTACTGTGGCGGTCTTCAGTTGTTGCTTGTTTGTGGGTCTTTCTGGCTTAAGTTTTGTGTCTTAAGCAAGTGAAATGCATGCTCGATCGGGTTGAGATCTGGTGATTGACTTGGCAATTACAGAATATTCCACTTCTTTGCCCTAAAAAAAAATCCTGGGTTGCTTTCGCAGTATGTTTTGAGTCATTGTCCATCTGTACTGTGAAGCGACATCCAATAAACCTTGCTGCATTTAGTTGAATCTGAGCAGAAAGTATATCCCTGAACACTTCAGAATTCATCCAGCTGCTACTCTCTTCAGTCACATCATCAATAGACACTAGTGACCCAGTGCCAGTGGCAGCCATGCATGCCCATGCCATCACACAGCCTCCGCCATGTTTTACAGAGGATGTGGTGTGCTTTGGATCATGAGCCTTTCCAAGACTTCTCCATACTTTCTTCCTCCCATCATTCTGGTACAGGTTGGTCTTAGTTACATCTGTCCAATGTATACTATTCCAGAACTGGGCTGGCTTCTTTACATGTTGTTTGGCAGAGTCTAATCTGGCCTTTCTATTTTTGAGGCTCATTAATGGTTTGCATCTTGTGGTGAACCCTCTGTATTTGCTCTTATGAAGTCTTCTCTTTATGGTAGACTTAAATACTGATACACCTACTTCCAGGAGAGTGTTCTTCACTTGGGTACATGTTGTGAAGGGGTTTTTCTTTACCATGGAAAGGATTCTGCGATCATCCACCACTGTTGTCTTCCATGGACGTCCAGGCTTTTTGGAGTTCATGAGATCACCAGTGCGCTCTTTTGCTTTTTTTTCAAGACTGTACCAAACTGTTGATTTGGCCACTCCTAACATTTTCTCTCAATTTTTTCAGACTAACAATGGTCTATTTCACTTGCATTGAGAGCTCCTTTGACCTCATGTTGTGGATTCACAGCAACAGCTTCCAAAAATAAATGTCACACCTGGAATCATCTCCAGACTTTTTACCTGCTTAATTGATGATCGATTAACGAGGGAATAGTCCATGCAGCCCTTTAAATAGCTTTTGAGATAATTGTCCAATTACTTTTGGTCCCTTGAAAAAGAGGCAGCTACATATTAAAGAGCTGTAATTCCTAAACCCTTCCTCAAATTAGGATGTGAATACCCTCAAATTAAAGCCGAGAGTCTGCACTTTAAGCCCATATTGATTATATAACTGTATATTAAATATGTTTTGGTAAACAGACACTGTCCAAATAATTCTGGACCTAACTGTGTATATATAAGAAAAGTTACAAAAATTTAAAAAAATAAATGTTAAAAAATGAAAAAATATATCATTTGGATTCAAAAAGTTTTATGAAAAAAAGGAGAAAATAAAGGTATTTTTGCAGAAATACTTAAATAATTACACCACTTTAAGTTTTTTATTGCATCCTTCATCTGTACATTGGTGTTTCAAAGGCATGCTGTGTGCAGAAATACTTACCGATCCCCGCATCTTGTCGTTTTCGGGTCCAGCGCTGCTCACGTGATCTTCCCTCTGACTTGTCTGGAGTCACTGTGTTTTGAGTAAACCTGAACTCAAGCTCTCAATGCTTTCTATGGGTGCCAGAACGAGGCTTCACAGGATTGCTTTGAGAGCCTTACTTCCAGTTTTCGGAAAAGCAGCGATTCCAGACAGGTCAGAATGAAGATCACGTGAGCGGCGCTGGACCCGAAAACAACAAGATGCGGGGATCGGTAAGTATTTATGCACACAGCATCCCACTTAAACACCAATGTACAAATGGAGGGTGCAATAAAAAATTGTCTTGTGAGTCCCTAACTAACAACTAAAACCAGGGACAACTAACTAGCTAACAAAAGATAAAGTCCAGAACCAACATAAGAATGACAACTTTCCATATCAAACTATCTACTGCCGTGGATTGCATCCATCTGCCAAGGAACTGCCCCAGCCGAGGACACGAAATAGTCCGCATAGAATTTCCGAGTCAGCTGTTGCAGGTCTTCCATGCAAGGTGTTGTCCACAGGAATGGTAGACGTCGGAGGAAACTGCTCCAGGTCAATGTCAAGCGCAGACTCATGAATCCGGCAGAAATTGTGTAGAATGACACTGGCTTGGATAACCCATATTCTGTGCATCCATTCGAAGAGGGCTCTGGAATACCCGTGATCCGGTAATTAAAAATATGCCTCCTTTCATCCAAACCACGCCGGGGGAATGGGGCAAACGCGTTGAGGGATACTAAGACACGATATTGAAAGGCCAGGCATGCACAGAGCTATTCAAAGAGCTCCACGCAGCTACAACTTAAAGTTACCATTCAATATACTATTTCCCTTCTATTAGGTTGAATCCTACAGCAGATACATAATACTTTATGATCGATTGAGTAGATATCTTTTGCATGTGCTTGGATATGACATTTATTCCCAGGCTGTTTTTGCATACTCAATTTTGGCTACTGCTTTAATACAGACCTAGGTTCTGACTTTTTCACCATATTGGCCAACACCTGTGCTGTCGGTCAGCATCTGCGCTTCAAATATGGCTTTTTCCATGCTGTGGACAAAAATCCAAACACTCACTTACCTCTGCTTATGAAACATAGCAATGCACTATTTTCATTGTTGACACCACTGTCTTTTGTCATATTCTGTCATTATTTATATTTACATGTTGTGTAATATTCATGCTTTTGTTTTTAAGACGTTTAACTTAATAAAAAATATTTTTATGTATGCTAATCCTCCTGGTTTTCAGGCTCCTAATTGCTTCGTTTTTGGTTTAAAATATCTGAAGAGTTTAACCACCATATTCTTGTTATGGACATTAAATGAGTATGTTCTATATTTTACAGATTATTTCTACGGCCCGGACTCACATCCGTATATATACGGAAAAGTATCTGTGGCCTATAGAAATGAATGGGTCCGCAATTTCATCCGTAATTACGGATCTGTAATTACGGATGAAGACTACGGTTGTGTGCATGGGGCCTTAATCATAATGTTTTGCTACATACAGACAAATCAAAAGAAAGTGAATGCTCATTTTACACAAATTGGGAAAAACGTATTAAGCAAAATGCGCCAGAAATTTGGAACAAAATGCAGCAAATTTATGTATATGTTTATGTGTTTTAGACACTTTTTCCAAGAATATTTTGAAAGGTGTCTAGAAAAAGGGGCATGGCTAAGAGGAGTTGCAAAATGCACCAAAATTATCAATGACATGCACAATTTTTTAGCCACAAAATATTGATGTAAAGTATGCCAGAAAGATGCACCAAATCTCTTTTACATCCACTGTGATAAATTTGGCACAGCTTCTGCCTGTCTGGTCTAGTTTTATACTGTCTATTTTTAAGACAGTATCAATAAATCTCCCCCATTGCATTTTTGCTTTTGGCCTGTGATAGAGCACATGGAAGGCAGATGGCAGCAGAGAGCTTTAGATATCACTGTTCTTTCATTGCACTGCACCATTCTCTAATCAGGTCCCAAATTGAGGATTTTCAGCAGCACAGAGACACATTTGTTAAAGCAATGAATAACATGGAAACTCTCATATCATTAGATTTACTCCATGAAATCCATGTAGACAATACATGATCTATTATCATATTAGAGAGGCTCACATCTCGAGTATTGGTTACATGGTCCATAAAAATGTGAGATGTTACAGTGACAAGACTTTAAGCTATGGTTCATAAAGACAATATATTTGTAGAATTAATTATATTATGAAATATTGTCTGTTCCATAACTCACCATGACAGCATTTTGGGTTTGCCAACAAATTCAGATTCTCTTTACTTCCTAACATTACATCCCATACTGAGCCCATGTTAAGCCTTAAAACCAGAGGAGCTGGTCTTGGATATCCTTATGCAAAAACGATATATGGACGCTACCCTAACTACTGCCATTAATTGCCACTGTAATGATATTCTATCTACAGAGTAAAATATATGTAATTATATAGGGGGATACCTCCATGTCGTAGGATTATGCTCTTGTGTAATTAGAAGTAATTGCATTTCTGCATTGCTTTCTTATCATGGCCCATGGGCCCTTGAGGTGTTGATGCCTGGTTGTGATTGCTACCTCTGCCACTCCTATAGCTACACCACTGCTTGTAAAACTTCCTGGTCTTAACCCTTGTCTAAACAATCTTAAAAGAGTTGTTTCACAAAGATAATCTATTTTTAAATAAAAGCTAGCCCGGCGATCATCTGATCTCCATGGATCTGTCTTCTCTAACCCCAGGTGATCAACTGCTATCCCCGGGGGAAGCCACATCTGGTCATATATTTCATGGACACTGCATGGGAAATGTACCAGTACTTGCTGGTTATTAAAGTGAATGGGTGACCATGTAATTCATGAAAGCATTCTTACATTAGCCCTCCGTTCTGGCTCATAGATGGGGATCCCGAGCAGGGGACGTTCATCTGCCTTAATAGGGAATATGCGCAGGGGTTGTCATGTTGAGACAACCCCTTTATCCCCTTTCTGGGCTCATCATCATTTGCCTCTGCTTTTCCAGATCACTACACTTTTGTATGTCCTGTATTTTCAGTGATAGACTAAGGTTACCAACGTTTTGTATTAGTGCATCACTAATATCATAATTCATCAAGTGTCTCGTAAACATTTACAAATACTTCTGTGACCTTTATTGTAATCATCTTTTTCCTCTGAATTTGTAACATCACAACGATTTAGGAATAACCTCATGAACCCTTCAAAACAATTGCCTACTTTACTAATTCCCAAACAAACCACAAGCATCATTATAATCCCTAATCCCATGTTTGTTAAACTGCAGAACGATTTATTGTAGGAAATATTATTTTGCTGTAGTAGAAAGTTCTGAAATATGTGATCTAATATGGTAGTTAATACATTTCCAGACCGGCCACAATACACTTATATTAGATTATTAGATAACCAATTGATAGATAAGTATTTACATGACACAGCGACAATAGTTCAATTAACTATTAACTATTAATCAACTTATTGATCGTTACTCTTCATTAATAGTCATCTACATAGGAGGATACTTTTTAGATGTGGTCATAACTTGTGGTGCAGGATATCTTTGTTGCGCACCCGCGTTCGGTCATATTAAGTGCTGAGCTGACGATGCACCATTCAGCATAGCAATGCAAAGTATTTTTGGAGGATCAGTTACTTGGTAGCTTGTACCCTACCCAGCAATACAATCTGGCAGCTCTCGCGCTGCCCAGCTATCCAATCTGGCAGCTCTTGTCCTGCCCAGCTATTAAATCTGGCAGATCTCAGCCTGCCCGGCTATCCAATCAGGCAGCTCTCTCCCTGCCTGGCAATTTAATCTGGCAGCTCTCGCCCTGCTCGACTATCCAACAGCGGCTCACACCCACGTTCCCTCTATATCTTGGCAGCTCCTGAGCGGAGCAGTTAGGGAGCAGGGCAAGTCTCCATCAATGGTGGGCGATCTGATGACCAAAAGTAATACCCCCAGTAAATGCTAATATAGCGGCTAAATGAGAGAATAAGAAAACTTATTTTAAATTAGTTTTAATTACTTTTTTACATACTATAATATTTCAAGTACACCAGTAAAATAGACAGTTATAAACACCAATTATAGGCATCAATGAAAGAATCCCTCTCTTGCACCACTGTCCCTATAAATAGCGCCACACTGACACCCTGTAGATAGCATCACACACATACCCCTGTAGACAACATAACACACATCCCCTGTAAACAACATCACACACAGCCCCCTGTAGACAACATTAAACACATCCCCCTGTAGATAGCGTCACACACATCCCCCTGTAGAGAGTGCCACACCCCCCTGTAGAGAGTGCCACACACAGCCCTATAGACAGCACCACACACCCTATAGACAGCATCACATTCACCCTGTGGACAGCATCACACACATCCCCCTGTAGATGGCATCACATTCATCCCCCGGTAGACAGCATCACACACCCCCTGTAGACAGCATCACACACAGCCCCCTATAGACAGCGCCACACAGCCCCTCTGGAGACAGCATCACACACTCCCCTGTAGACAGAATCACACACAACCCCCTATAGATAGCGGCACACAGCCCCCCCTGTTGACCACATCACACACAGCCCCCCTGTAGAGAGCACCACACACAGCTCCCCTGTAGAGAGCGCAACACACAGCACCCCCTGTGGGGAGCGCCACACAGCCCCCCTGTAGAGAGCTCCAGACAGCCCCGCGGTAGAGAGTGCCACACACCTCCCTGTAGACAGCATCACACACATCCCGCTATAGACAGCATCACACACAGCCCTACCTACAGATAGTGTCACACAGCCCCCCCTGTAGAGAGCACCACGCATTGACCCCCTAGAGATACCGCCACACACATCCCCCTGGAAATAGCACGGCACATAGCCCACCTGTAGATAGCGTCACACAGCCCCCTGTAGATAGTGCCACACCCCCCTGTAGCTAGCACCACACAGACCTCACCCTCTTGTATATAGTGCCACACAGCCCCCTTGTATATAGTGCCACACAGCCCCCCCTGTATATAGTGCCAAACAGCCCCCCTTGTATATAGTGAAACACAGCCCCCATTGTATATAGTGCCACACAGCCCCCCTTGTATATAGTGCCACACAGCCCCCCTTGCATATACTACCACACAGCGCTCCTTATATATACTGCCACACAGCCCCCCTTGTATATACTGCCACACAACCCCCCTTATATATACTGCCACACAGCTCCCCTTGTATATAGTGCCACACAGTCCCCACTTGTATATACTGCCACACAGCCCCCCTTGTATATAGTGGCACACAGCCCCCCTCTCTTGGATATAATGCCACACAGATCACCCCCACGTGTATATGCAATCCCCCGTGTTTATAGTGCTGCACAGCCATCCCCCGTGCATATAGTGCTACACAGCTACCCCATGCATATAGTGTCAAATAGCCCCCCAAAAAATAATATTGTACTTACCTTGCCCCTTTCCTGCGACTGACGTAGCGCTGCACAGCCTTGCGGGTGGGACTCTGGCGCAGACCCGCGCGATGCCATGACGTCCTCACGCCAGCCTGTGCAGGGAGTCTTCCCAGCGCCTTATAGGCTGCAGCCTATAGTATTCATTTGTATCTGCGTCCTGAGGACACAGATACAAGTGATTGTGGCTGTCGCTAGCACCGGGCCCCCCCCTGAGACCCAGTGCGCAGGCTTTAAAAGTTTGTGAGTGGGGGGACCGTGGAAGGTGCATGCCGTGCAGCCCCGCACCTTATAGGGAACACAGCTCACACCCACTTTAGCAAATCCACCCACTCTGTACTGACTTCTTTATCACACTCCTGTTCATCCCACACGCATCACTTTTTCTGTGTCTCTCCTCTGCCACTCATCAACTGTCGCTCTAAAAAAAATATTTTTTTTGTATTAAAGACTATGTTCAACCCGTCTGTACAAAACATATAATGCCCTATGGATGGGAACCTGTTCCAATACAAAGACAGTTGCAAAACATAACATAACATTAGGTGATTACCATATGTACATATGTACATGGGTGGGTTCTGGCCACGGTCTACAACTGTAGTCTGTACCTAGTCAATATCTCTATAAACTTTCAGAATTGAAAGGAATTTTTCTATTAGCTAGAGCAGAGAACTGCAGGTAAAGAGGCTCCTGCTTTGGAGGACACGGCACCTCCATGTGTCCTATGGTCAGCCATTAATTGTAATTTATTTAAATGCGAGCACTGAATGCCAAGAGTATTAACAGCTGTACCTGAGAAATTCTGAAAAGGCGCTATCCTGTTAGAACCACCCTTTAACTTCATTCCCTTTCTCTAACTGCATAAACATTCTATGATTACATCAATACTTTCAGAATCTTTTCTATATCCATTAAGATATCTTTAGATACTACAAAGAAGCTTCCTCAATTATATTATTCCTAGCTTCATATCTTGATCAAGTTTGGATAATCCATCTATAACCACACTGAGTGTCTGAACGACTTATTTTTTTTACTCCTGCGTCATATAGCTAGGTATTTATTTTGTTACGCATTGGGCTTTAATTCCTCATCCTTTATATGTGATTTCTATTGTATCTCATACGTAAGAAAGTTTTCATCCTTATAATTCCTCTCTGAGAGCATCCATAGCCTTTTGCATAGTGTCTTAAATCCTAGTAGCCTACACACATGGGTTGCCTCATGAATCATTCCTGAAATATCTTACCCTTTTAGTAATTTCTGTGAGCTTTTAACAGGCTAGGCTCACAAGTAGACAAATTGCTGCTTAAAATAATCCACAAAATTGATTTACTGAAACAAAAGTATCTACTATATTGCTTTAGTACAGGCAAAGATGCCACTTCACCAATGATCAGCATTCACAGGCGGTTGCTGGAGAAAGCAATCACTTAGGCCCTATTCACAGCTATTTTTGCCCAACGTTTAGCATGTACGTTGGGAAAGCTCCTGACGTGCACGTTAAACGTGTCCATAGGGCACCATTACCCCAACGAAGGCCAAAAATGTATCCTTTTGACCTCCATTGGGCTGGAATAAGTCAGTTTAGCTTTTTTTGAAGAATGGAACAGCGTAGTAGAATATCCTGTTGGATCCTGCAAAAAAACATATACCTTGCAATATACAGTATATATGGCATCCATCACAGGTATTTGTGTAACCTTTTTCATGACTTTGAAAGTGGTTATAATTTGTTTATGTGACTCCATTTTGTAAGTGTGGTTATGGGAGTGTGGTTACGTGACTCCATCTTGCATGAATAATCCATTTTATATTTTAAAGAGTCATCTGTTTCTCTGTAAAATTAAATTTATGCCGGGATTGTCTGGACACTCAAATGTTTACCATTCCTTGTTATATGAAATGAGCTTGGGACGTCATAACTGTCTGAATATTCATGTTTAGCATTTCTTGTTATGAGGAACGTCTCATACCGTCTTGGAACTCATTTATTATCATTCTTTATTATGACCATCATTCCTGATGACGTTGTGGTGGCGTTGCATGTTATGAGAAGCTGCTGTCTTGCAGTAAGTTTCCATAAGAAGCCTGTTCTTGCTCATGATTGGCTCAGCTAGAGCCAACATCCCATTTGTAAGTGATTGGCTGAGCTCAAGCCTACTCCCCTTTGATACTATTGTCATTTCATTCAATACACCAGAGAAGAATTTTTGGGTATACAAGCATTGTCTCTGTCTCTCTGTGTCTCTTATTTCTCACCGATATATCGATATAACTTATGGATTTGGACTGAATATTTTAGACTGAAGGGTGTGACACGCCCACCAAAACGTTCAGTCTAAAATATATTGGCCAGGATTGCATCAACATACGTTAAACAGATACCATTATAGTCTATGGGAGATGGACACGTTAAAGTGATGCCTAATAGTGGCATCCATCAACCGAGGGATGTCGCTAGCACCGGACCTCCGGGGCCCAAGCCCCGGATCTTTGGCCCAGTGCCCTTGATCCACGGGCGACTGCCGCTACAGGGGTCACAGTGGTCGCAATTGCGACCTCGCAGCAGTCGCGTTTGCGACCGGGCCGTGGCCCCCAATCCCCGCGTCTATAGAAATGTACTATTGTAACTGAGGCCTATGTCATAAAATACATGGGCCCCTGTTATTATATTAATACCGCTATACTTACCCTACTTCCCGAGCGCAGCGGAAGTCCTGACGTATTTTCGTGTCAACACGTCACAAAGCTGTGCGCCGCGCATTACGTCACGACGCTGGATGGTGTCGGGAAATACGCTGCACCGAAGAGCTGGGTAAGTGTAACATCATTACTGCCTTCTGGGGTCCTGTATCTAAGCCTGCCTTGTAGAAGGCTTAGATACAGGATTTAGAGCATCACACATGGCTTAGATACAGGGTCCATGTGTGATACTGGCTGTTTAACCGTGTATCTAAGCTTACCACAAGGCAGGCTTAGATACAGGACCCCAGCAGACAGTAATCGTATATTGTATACGATTACTGTCTGCTGGGGCCCCGGATCTAAGCCTAACATGTGGCAGGCTTAGATACAGGGCCCAGCAGACATGATCACACATGGTGTGATACTGTCTGCTGGGCCATGTATCTAAGCCTACCACATGGTAGGCTTAGATACATGAACCATGTGTGATCCTGTCTGATGGGCACCGTATGTAAGCCTACTAAATAGTAGGATTCGATACAGGGCCCCAGCAGACAGTAACTTTATACAGTATAAGATTACTGTCTGCTGGGGTCCTGTATCTAAGCCTGCCTTGTGGTAGGCTTAGATACATGGTCTAACAGACAGTATCACACATGGGCCCTGTATCCAGGCCTACCACCTGTGTTACTAATGGTTTTTTTTGTGTGTGTTGTACTTACTGCAGGGGCCCTGTATGTAAGTCTATCATGTGTGATACTCTCTGTTGGGGCCATGTATCTAAGCCTATAATGTGTGATACTCTCTGTTGGGGCCATGTATCTAAGCCTATCGTATGATACTGTCTGCTGAGACAAGGTGGGTACGTGGGACTACCTACAGGGGACTGCATAGCACTGTCTACAACTGAGATGTATGGCAAGGGGACTGTGTGTGGAACCATACAGGGGGTTTCTGACACAATATACAGTTGGCATTGTGTGTGTAACTCTCTACAGGTGTCTTTGATTAGAGCCACGAGACATAAATTTGCTTAGGGCCCCAGAAATGCCAAATTAGTACAAGGATACTTACTGCTGGCCCCTGTATCTAAGGCTTCATTCACACAAGCGTGTCAGATATACGTGCGTAAAAAAGTAAAAAAAACGGGGGCGTGGCCGCGAGCGCATGGAGTAGGACACGTTTAGTTCAAGCTCCACTGCTCCTAGGCTGTTACCGGCTCAAATCGGCATCTTACCTGGCATAAAAGTGTCCCAAAGCGACACACTTTCACACCGGATCGTCTACACACTTACCTGTCATGAGCAGGATCAAAAAGAAGCCCGCGGCGGCTAAATTAACGGAGTTCTTCCCGGCGGCAAGAATCCAAAATGGCGCCGACTCGCCTGCACAGTATCTTCAGGGAGACTCTGCTGTTGATCGGAGGTCTGCAGGGACTGCTAGAGGCACGGGCCTCGCAGTCTCGTCACCACACAATCCTCGGTCCTCTGAGTCCTTGATGAGGCAGCTGGCTCCGTCCCCTGCTGGGCTGTTCTCCTCCAGACCACCATCTTCTCCTTCTGTGAGTACTCATAGCTCTCCTGCAGAGCACGTGTTAAATATGGCACCTGTGTTACTGCAAAATACTGGATCTGATAAACCAGTGACTGAGGCTGCACTTAAATATCTATTGCATGATCTTCATGCTTCTATCCAGCAGTCTATTCAAAATGCTTTTCATGACCTGCAGAAAGATTTTAATGCTCTGGGAGACAGAACCTCTCATATTGAAAACCGTATGGCGGAATTTTCTGTGGCGCACAATGCTCTGGTGGATACTAATACAGGCCTGGAAGAACAGGTGGACGCTTTGTCTCACAAGATTTCAGATTTGGAAGACCGCTCGCGTCGCAATAATGTTCGTTTTAGGGGTATTCCCGAAGATATTACAAATTCCCAGTTGTTGGAGTTTTTAGCTGATTTGTTTGTGGCTCTCCTACCAGATACACCTCAACTGGATATGTTGATCGACAGAGCACACCGCATACCTAAACCACGATCCCTGCCTGCATCAACACCGAGGGATGTAATTGCTCGTCTCCATTACTATCATTTTAAGGATAAGCTTCTATTTGCAGCAAGATCTGCGACTTCCCTTCCTGACCGATTCCGGGATGTACAGTTATTTGCTGATCTGTCTGCAGCCACCTTACTGCGCAGGAGATAATTTGTGGCTACTACACGGATTCTTCGTGACTGCCAAATCCCTTACAAATGGGGATTCCCCGTTAAGCTTATTATATCCTATAGGGATTCGAAGCATGTGGTGGACTCTCCAGTCAAAGCTGCTGCGCTGCTCAAGAGTTGGAACTTGAACACTGGAGATATTCCCAAGTCGGGCACTCCCCGGCAGTCCGGTGCTATATCCCCACCTAAACTCCCTCTCCGCTTGGAAGCAGAGTGGCAAGAAGTTCATCGCCATCGCCGTTCCTCTGTCTCATAAGTGATGCCATGCAACTTTCTGTGAAGTTTGGGTGAAACAAAATCGCTATGTTTTCCTGGTATACATGTGTGTCTGTAATTCTCATATTCTACATATGTCAATTATGCTGTTTCATTTATATGGCCTAGGGTGGGGCCATGTCTGTACCTTGTTAATACAGATTTCCCTCCCTTCTAGGACTGCACTGTCAGAACGTCAGGTGCGGACTAGAATGTACCGTTTGGTTTGGTTTCTCCTTTTTAGTTGCCCATGTATTTGGGTTCTGTTGTTCGCTCAGCTCGCAAGTAATGCTATAATATGTCCTTGTGGTGCCTTAAGAGTCTCAGGTATGCTAATATGCTCAGGGAATAATAATGTGAAATATGTCCTTTTAAAAAAAATATAATGGTGCTTAGATTCTCCTCTCTTAACACTAAGGGGTTAAACAGTCCATTTAAGAGATCAATGTTGTGGGCCGAGGCCAAGAATTTGAAGGCCTCTGTGCTTTGCCTGCAAGAGACACATTTGAATCCGTCCGATATTGGTAGGCTTAAGCACAAAAACTATCCTCACATTTTTTCGGCTCCGGCTGTCTCCAAAAAAAGGGGTGTCTCTATAGCCATACATCAATCTGTTGCATTTGTTCAAGATTTTATTCATGTGGATGTAGAAGGCCGATATGTTATTCTTGTTTGTCATCTGAACAATGTGCAATATACCATTGTTAATATGTATGCACCCAATGCACATCAGATTCGGTTTACTAACAAATTACTTAAACAAATTCATAAATCTCAAAAAGGGCACCTTGTGTTAGTGGGAGATTACAATAAAGTCATGCTGCTATCACTTGACTCCACAGCTCCTGGGGCCGCGCATTCCCCCTCGGACTTATTTCAGGTTATAGCCAGAGAAGGCTTAATCAATGTTTGGCGTTTGCAACACCTAAACGAGAAAGATTTTACGTTCTTCTCTCATCTCCACGGCACTTATTCGCGCATTGATATGTTTTTTGTGGATAAGATGTTGTTTGACAGAATTTCCTCCTCACAGATAGGGCTCATTACTTGGTCTGACCATGCGCCTATTTCCATGGTGGTGCCTGAACACGACAATAAAATCCCCTCATTCCCTTGGAGAATCAATAATTTCATACTGAACTCCCCTAAATATCAGGACTCACACATGTCCACTCTGGAAGAGTTCTTTAAATTTAATGTGACTCCAGATGTGTCCCCCACAACAGTGTGGTGTGCTCACAAGGCTTTTATTAGGGATCACTTTATTGGTCTAGCGGCTAAAGACAAGAAGATTAGAGAAGCTAAGCGTATAAGACTACTGGAGGAAATTCTTCGTCTTACTCAATTAAATAAAGGTGCGCCTTGTGCAAATAGATCTCGGCTGATCAGTCACCTCCATGCACAACTACATCAGCTTAATTTATATAAATATGATAGGGCGCTGAGAAGGTTGAAAGTTAAATACTATAGACAAAGTAATCGAGCAGGGGCGTTGTTAGCACAACAACTCAGTCATAAAGCCTTCAAAGCTAGGATTCCCTTTCTCCATAATCAACAAAATGACATTATATTTAACCCGCAAGAAATTGCAAACTCTATAGCACAGTACTATTCATCTCTGTACAATTTAAATCAAGACCCTACTGTCCCCCAACCTACTCCCGAAGGCATCAATGCATTTTTGGCCTCCGTTATTCTCCCAGAAGTTACGCCTTCCCAGCTTACTGCACTATCTCAACCTTTTCAATTAATTGAAATTTTAGATGCTATAGCTACTTTAAAAACGCAGAAGTCGCCAGGTCCAGATGGACTCACCAATGAATATTTTAAAAAATACAGCACCATTCTTGCTCCCCAACTCCTACATTTATTTTCACAAATACATTCCACGGGTCAAATACCCCCCGAAATGCTTCAAGCAACCATCGTTACATTGCCTAAACCAGGTAAACCTCCAGATAGACCGCAAAATTTTAGACCCATCAGTCTACTCAATACGGATTTAAAACTATATTCCAAAATTTGGGCCGTACGGCTGGCTCCCCTGACTTAATTCACCAAGATCAGGTGGGATTCACTCAGCAGAGGTCATCAGTAGATGGTACCAGGAGATTTATAGATCTCATAGATTGGGTGGGGCGCAGTCAGACATCTTCATTGCTTTTATCCTTAGACGCGGAAAAGGCGTTTGACCATGTGCATTGGGGATACTTGGAGGCTGTGCTTGCTAAATTTGGAATTAGGGGGAAAGCACGGGATATTATAATGGCACTATATACTCATCCCTCTGCTACCGTGTTAACCTCAGGGTACCAATCCAATCCGTTTCATATAACTAATGGCACTCGCCAAGGATGTCCACTCTCCCCACTAATTTTCACCTTAATTATGGAACCCTTAGCTGAGGTGATTAGATCTAATAGGGAGATCAAGGGGGGTTACCATTAGCCGCACTGAGCACAAAATTGGTCTTTTTGCAGATGACGTACTTATGGTCCTATCCAACCCTTGTGAGTCACTTCCTCATGTTATGTCCAGTCTAGAGACCTTTAGTGAGGTTTCTTATTATAAATTAAATTAAAGCAAATCTAAAATTATGAATATGGGATTATCGGCAAATGATGTTCAAAAGTTGCAAAACTTGTATTCCTTTGAATGGACGTCTCAGGGACTTCCTTATCTAGGGATTCAATTAGTTTACCCTGCGTCAAGACTTTACGCGCTTAATTATCCCCCTCTATTACCTCAACTGGAAAAGGAGCTTGATGACCACCTACGGTTTGAAGTTTCGTGGGTAGGACGTATTGCAGCTCTTAAAATGTTAATCTTGCCAAAAATTCTTTACTTATTTCGTAATCTGCCTATATGGGTTCCTGTATCCTATCTACATAAACTGCAGCAGCTTTTAGTCAAATATGCATGGAAGAAGCAAAAAGCAAGGGTAGCTGTTCAAATTCTATATCTCCCAGTGGCACAAGGAGGGTTGGGATTCCCCCATATCTCTGCGTATTATCATTCCTGCATTCTAGACCAAGTAAGGCAGTGGTTAAATCCAGCACACGTAAAACACTGGGTTCTAATTGAAAGCAGTTGTGGGCATTTTGAATCTCTTGATACATATCTGTGGGCCGCAGCACTTAAACTGCCTATTCCTGTCCCGCCTCTACTAACTATTAAGGCTGCTCTAAACTCGTGGAAATCAGTGGTGGTCAAAAAAGCTATTTTTCCTATGAGATTGTCAGATATGAATATACGGGTACTCGCGCAATTAATTCCTAATTTGAACCTGTCCTTCTGGATTGCTCAGGGACTAAATACGGTGGGGGATATTTGGAGTGGAGGTGTTCTTTCTACTTTTGCAGAGCTTGTTAACAATTTCAATTTACCGACTAATGATTTCTATAAGTATATTCGCGTTCGCCATTTCTTAATAAGCAGAGGCAGTGAACCCCTTCCCTCTAAATCACTCTATGAATCCTATTATTTTCAGTACACCAAAACTGCAAAGGGGGTCTCCAAAGCATATATGGCTATTCTAGATACATTACAAAAATCTGATCTCCAGTGTGTTAGGAGGTGGGAAGCTGATCTATCCTTACCTCAGGATAGTGTAGATTGGGAAGCTACCTTTTCGCTGGCCTCCCAACTGTCTAACTCTACTCATCACTTAGAAACCACTAGAAAGGTGATATATAGATGGTATCTGACGCCCCATCGCCTCTCCTTAATATATCCTACTACTTCTAATATTTGCTGGAGATGTGGAGTGGAGGTGGGGACTCTTAAACATATTTTCTGGCATTGTCCGGATATACAGACTTTTTGGGTCAAGATAGACAAACTCCTGTCGACTATTCTACAATTCCCACTAGTTACCACTCCTGCCTTGGCTCTGCTACATGTAGGCTTGGCTGATTTCCACTCTCATGATAAGTCAATTATTTTCCATGTACTATGCTCTGCAAAAATTATTGTAGCCAAATATTGGAAGAAAACCTCCACTCCTACATTAACTGAGGTAATTCAGTATGTCAATCTCACCTGTATTATGGAACGAACGATAATCCTACAAAGATCTCAGGTTTCACAATGTCTCCAATGGGACAAATGGACGTCCTCTAAATACTATGTGGATTCCCTGCATACTTAAACCTCCACATATTGTAATGTTCATGCTCTTGCAAGCTGAGTTGTTTTGTTTTGTTTTGTTCCGTTACGTTTGGTTTTTATAATTTCCTTTCCGAAACATTGACCGAGAATCTACATGACTTGAGTAGGCATATACCTTGGTTTCCAGTGTAACTTACCCCCATAACAGTGAATTGTGCATCACTTTCTACATTTGTTAATCATTTATAGGTTGGTACCTCTATCTAAGCCCAGAATTTGTATTACTTATTTCTATTTTGTATTACTTATGTGGGGGAAAACACTGTTACAAAACTGTAAATGCACATTGTATATGCCAAACGTATGTATGTGATATATGATTCTTCTGTCAATAAAAACGTATGTTTTAAAAAAAAAAAAGTAAAAAAACACACTTAAATCTGATCGTGTGCATTGTGTTTTGCCTCACTGTGCTTTGCGTGTGGCATGTGTTTTTCACGCACTCGCAAGCACTTTTATTTTTTAGTGTAATTGAAGCGGGAAACACGGACAGCACACGGAGGCCGTCCGTGTTCTGTCCGGGTTTTTCACGCACCTATTGACTTAAATGGGCAGCTAGGTGAGTGAAATACACCAATATAGGACATGCAGTGAATTGTGTGAAAACAAACACATGTGTGAATAGCCCCATTGAAATCAATGGGTCTATGTGCTGTGCGTTATTTAAACGCACAGCACACGGACGAGAATCACGCTCATCTGAATGAGCCCTAAGTCTATCATATGTGATACTGTCTGCTGAGGCCATGTATCTAAGCCTATCATAATGTGATACTGTCTGCTGGGGCCCTGTATCTAAGCCTATCATGTGTGATACTGTCGCTGGGGCCATGTATCTAAGTCTATCATGTGTAATACTATCTGCTGGGGCCATGTATCTAAGCCTATCATGTGTGATACTGTCTACTGGAGCCATGTATCTTAGCCTATCATGTATGATACTGTATGCTGAGACAATGCATCCAATTCTATCCAGCGGTGTAGCTATAGGAGCCTAAGTCTTATAGATATGCTATCTCCGATATGTATGTAAAAATGTATTTCTTTTGGGGGGGGGGGTTAATATATGTCTGAAGGCTTCTGCTCCTGATCTTTTAAGACCCTAGCAACGCGCCTGCATCAATCCATATACTATAATGATATCCATTTAACATATACTCATGATCCAAGTCCACGACGATCCAGATGTGCCGGGTCTGGCAAAGCAAGAGGCACCCTTTGTAGCAGCTTTCCCCTTTGGCTATTAGTAGAAGTATATAAAGTGGATTTTTCTTTCAGTTATTTTTGCTTTAATGTATGTAACTAAAGGCTCATTCACACGAGCGTGAATCTTGTCCATGTGAATGAGGGCACAGCGCACAGCATACGGCCCCATTGATTTCAATGGGGATATTCACACATGCCTACGTTTTCATGCAGCGTGTGTCCATTGCGTGAATCTCACTGCATGTCCTATATTGGTGCGTTGTCACACACCTAGCTGCCCATTGAATTCAATGGGTGCGTGAAAACCACGCACAGCACATGGATGCACATACGTGTGCTGTCTGTATTTTATGCATCAATTACATTGAAAAAAAAAAAGTGCTTGCGAGTGTGTGAAAAACACATGCCATTCGCAGAGCACTCTGAAGCAAAACACCACACACACTGACAGATTTTACGCAACGTTTTTTATTTGCATAAATATGTCACGCTCGTGTGAATGTAGCCTTATGGCAGCTGTGGAAAAAACACGGCACATAAAATGCTAAAATCAAAAAATGTAAACAAGGTCTGATGATTATTCAGCAGCCATGTAGTCCTAGCTTACAGCTACAGCAGAGGTCAGCAAATTATTGTAATTCAAACATGACAGGTGGCATGGGGCGGAATTGAAGATAAAAAAATCTATTAAAGATTTGACCAATTTGTAGGGCTCTCATCCTATTGGTAACTGTCAGTGATATGATTTTGACCCTGGTACCAAGTTATAGTAATGTTATAACCCCCCTCCCCACCCGGTGCCACTAGTACACAATAGTACCTGCAGCTGTCAACAGTAGGGGAGTCACATACAGGGGTCCATTGGCTGGTGAACATTGAGTAAGGGGTCTTTTATATCGATCAATTATCAGGCAAACGAGCATTCCCAAAACACTTGCTCCTGATAATTTCCCTGTGTAAACAAGGCAACGATCAGCCGATGAACGAGCAAACGCTTGCTTATCGGCTAATTGTATAGTTTACGCAGCCTAAAATATTAACATTGTCGGCAGCACCTCTCCCTGTGTGAACAGGAAGATGCGCTGCCGAGATAATATGTAAATAAAGGGATAAGTGTGGGCTTTTGGAGTTAAAGGACAGGTGTCGCGAAAAAAAATTTTTTTATATAAATTTGCTTTTAGTGTGTTATTAAAATACATTTTATTTATTTGTGTTTTTGTGTTTTACTTTTTTCTTACTTTTACTCCACTATGGGGGCTGCCATATTTTTTTTCATCTCTGTATGTGTCGTTTAACGACACATACAGAGATGGAATACGGCACATACATCCCCATAGAGAATGCGAATGGGAGCCGTTCCATTCACTGTGGTGTACGCCGTCTGTCTGGAAATGGCGCATGTGCCGCTCCCACACAGTCCAAAAGGAAGGTCTTCGGCCGGCGCCATTTTCATGTGGACTGGAAGCCGCGGCCGGACAGTAAGATGACTACTTCCGGTCGCGGCTTCCGGACATGTGTTCAGAAGCAAGGACTAGGAGCGGAGGGAGCGGGGAGCGGATGGCGTGGAGGGAGCGGCGGCAGTGGCGGCGGCAGGAGCAGGTAAGTTATGTTTGTGTATGTTCGTGTTTTACTGTGTGATTACCACTGCATCTAATCCTCCTACACTGTGCATTCGCTCAAAAAATGGCGGCACACAGTGTAGGAGGTTTAAACATAAAACCCCCTCCTTTCTCCTGGCACTAGCCAGGATAAAGGATGGGGATTATTTGAGAACACTAGAGCGAGTGTGTCTTCTCCAATTTTGCAGCATAAAGCAATGAGGTTGCTTTACCACATGCCAATGCTGCAATTTTGGGGAATTGCTCCCTCTAGTGACCAGCACATGGAAATGTTATAAATTAGAATATAATTAATAATATTTCCTGACTTGTGAAAAAATTAAAACAATTAGAACAATGTCTAATCATGTATATACTAACTGTTTAACTAAAAAAAATTACAAAAAAAATTCTAGCGACACATTCCCTTTAAAGCCCTTTCACACTGGCCAATTATCAGACAAACAAGCATTCACACAACGTTCCCGATCATTGGCCTGAGCAAACGCTCATTCATCAGCTGATCGTATCGTTTTAAATGCTCAAAATTTTATTGTTGTCAGCAGGCACATCTCCCTGTGTAAACAGGGTCGAAGCGCTGCCAACATGATGGAAATGTATGGATTATGAGCGATCGGAGTAACGAGCAATCGGAGTAACGAACGCTCCGCTCCATACATTACTGATAATAGCTCCTTGTGAAAGGAGCAAACGAGAGCCAATTGATGAGCTGTGCCTCATGGGAAAATCTCTTTAAATTTACGTTACTAAATATTAGGCAATGCATTTTTTTAACACTGATATGGAGGAGTATCCTAAGCTAATCAGAACCTCCTGGGCCCCAGTGCAAAATTTATAACAGGGCCCCTTTACCAATTATGTGACATCCATTTATATTACTGTCTTCATATATGTCAGAGGCCCCTTCAGGGACCAGCACACAGGTGTGATTTCTACCTCTTCACCACCTAAAGCTACGCCACTAAAACTTATCAAATCAGGAGCGACACAGACAGCACGGCGCCTTTGTGCAATAATATTATATGGGCCTCTTACTTTTCAACAGCTCATCACAGAGTACACCCCTTCTGTCTCTATCACAATCCACCGATAATTGTGAAAAAATATTTAGCTATTTTTTTTAATAGACAATAGGAAGCTACTGACGGATTTTAAGATATCAGTGGGACTCATTACCTACTGGGGCCCTGTGCAGCTTCGCAGGTTCCACATATGGTATGTCCACCCCTGACTCATTTTGACAGTTTTATAAACATCAATTACATGGGTGCCATAAAGTTAACAATCTAAATTACTAGGAGAAATCCTAAAAATGCTGAACACGGCCCTTCAGGGTGAAGTCAAATAGATTTATCACTTAGATAACCATCCATTCTGAATTTCTCTTTAAATCTGCATGATATACACCACAAGTAGACGTGTGACCTACACTGAAATCACTTGAGTTCAAGATACAACAAAAAATAGTGTTGGGATTAGGGGGTTATTTGTCTGATTCCAACAAACAGAAATGTATGCGGAAACTAAAATAGGTTTAAAAAAAATGGCTAAAAATAAAAATGTATTTGCAAAACTGAAGATAAATATAGAATTTGGGGGCAACACATTGTATTCAATTCTTTCTATTCATTGTTGCTTTTGAGGGACAGATCATTTCTAGAATCCAGACTGAATAAATAATTGGAACATGCACTTGTCTTTGTCAATATAACCAAATGCTTTAAAAAAAAAAAAAAAAATGTGAATAGTGACAATTTTTTGTTTGTTTGTTCTTAAATAATTTCGGTGATATTTTAGAAAATAATTTCATGGTTGATATACAATTGGAATTCATTCAAAAGTTCAATAAAAAAAATTGTTTTAATTATTTTCAAAATAAATATTTATTGAAAAGCAATTCAATAATTTCCAACATACGACAATATATTTACATATAGATTTAAAGATATATACACGCAACATCCAGGACATATTTACATACTAGTAAGATTTCAATTTCTAGAATTTATGGCAGTTATACAATAGGTATCCATTTCTTTACTTCATGCTGTTTTATGTTCATATCTGGCTATTTCTAGAAACTAAAGATAGTGCTTTTGATTCCATAATTGAGACATATAAGAATATACCTGCTTGTCTCCCCATCATACAGTTTCTTCAGTGAGGATATTGGCCCTTTATAAAAGGTCTTAAAGAGTGTTAAAATATTAGGTCATGGGTTGAAATAACTATCCTTAATAATATTATCTGCACCTTCCTATGCTATTCAAGTCTGGTAATACATATTGACATGTTCTGCAGGGTGCCAATGCCTGGCAGAACATTGATGGTAGTATATAGGCTACAACCTAGAATACAATAAACAATGAAATGTCTTTGGAACAACGATTCAAATTTGTAGTTAAAAATGGTCTTCTATAGGAGTAGTCCCCTCAAAGAAGAGTGCCAATATACCAGGGATGCAAGTCAATTGAAAAACCATCACAGAAAAATCTGGTCTAGGTTGGGAGTGGCCTTCTCAAAGAGTTTTCGCTGTACAATATTAAGACATTTTCCTATTACTTCACCCGTACACTAAAAGGTTGTTGCTATTTCACAAGGCTGTAATGTGATTTGTGGATTATAACTTGGTTCCTGGTATCTTCTGGATAATCTGGGTGGAGAAAGTGTGGTCTGTCTGCTAACCAAATCTCGTTCACATTGTCTGTGTATCCTTTCATCTGGTATGCTGTTGGTATGATAGTAAGAGTCTTTTGGTGTATAATGGGGGATATGTACATTGGGCATTCTATGGTGGTGGTATGTGTTATAATAAGTGGGGACTAAGGAATAAGACATAGAATATCCCTTTTCATACTGCATCGTAACATTTCCCGGATAATGAGATTTATTGCTTGGGTGGCAAAATGTACTTTCTTTATTTCGATATGTTGACGAATTTCCAATGTCTGTGGAACCTTAAAAAAATGAATAAAAAAAAAGTGTTAGATTAGTACAATCACATAAGTAAAATTGCTGTATTGCAAATGTTAAAGGGTACTCTGCTTTGGACAATTCCTACTTGCTAGAAGGGTCCCTTAAAAATAAACTGATCAAAAAGTGTCCCCCAGTTAGGATCAACAGTGATCAGCTGTAATCTGTAGCGGAACCTGTCAGTAGGTGTTTCCTTTTCCTGTAGCGCCCCCACAGGGGAAATTAAACAATACATAATGCTCAGTAAATCAATTGTCTGTGTAATGCGAGTCAGATCCTCCTGAGTAAGGAACACTCTTCGTAACTGCTCTCGACTCTGGCTAATAAATAAGGGTCTTGAATAGAAGACCCCCTCAATTGACTCAGAATTTTCTAATAGGGTATAGGAGAATAAGTTTTTTAAATAAGACAACCTCTATTTACATTTTTGTATAATCTACCTGCCATTTTGAAAACTAAAAACAAACCATTTTTTCCTCTTTAGCACCAGTGGCACTATTCCACAAGTGTCTTCCGTGTACCAATATGGTAATACTACTCTTTTGCAATATACTATGAGGCATACTATATTATGTATTATTGTCCTTTTAAGTTTTCTCCCACAGCTGAAAAGACAATAGAAATGAACCAGTTTGCGCTACAACTTACCAATTTGTTTCTGTGTGGTTATTCCACTGTCTTTTTTTCCATTGTGTCCACTTGTGTCAGAGTCACTGTCATTAAAGTCACTGTCTCCTTTACCACTGTCCTTTGCACTTAACTGTTCCATTTGAGAACTCACACTGAAAAATAAAAATATAGAAATATAATGAATTTTAGCACTACATACAATTTTAGGTGATAGGTAATTAGTTCATAATAATTAATAACTTAATATGAAGTGTATATATATATGTATGTAAGCCTCCACAATGTAGATATTACTTCTAGCAAAATTATTTATTGTATACAATTATCATTCATATGTGGTCTGGTACATAATTTTTGAAGAAATCTACCAAATATTGCAACTAATGAAATGTAGAAAAAAAATCTACAGCATCTTGTTTTTTCTATGAAACTGACCAGTGGAATGGTGAAGAATCAATGAAAGTGCGAGATTCTGGACATGCTACATAACTAATTAGGGTTTTGGCAATAGTAGTAGCTCTTACCTTATGCTCCTTGAAGAGCTGTCCCTTTGCCATCTGGATGAATGATTTAACAGGGCAGACTCTGAACTCTGGGAAAAGAAAATAACATTATAATAATTAATATTTTCATAGAAAATAACACTAATTGCAATGAATGTCTCATTAAAGTATTATAGACGCTGAAAGTGGATATTTGTAGTATAGCAGGTAAATTAAAAAAATAAGAATTGAGTGAAAAAAAGTATTTACTTACATGTGAAGCACTCGGGAGGTCCTTGCACTCATCAGTTCTGGATGATAAGCTGCAGTCTTCTGACTCAGTGTTGATGGACAGTTGACATGAGTCAGAGTGAGCGATAGAAGAGCTTGATCGAGGCTCTTTAGTTGCGCTGCTCAGTAGTTGGTCTTTTCCTTCTTCTTTCATCCTTTGGTCTTCAATGTCTGTCTTGGAATTTCTGGTTCTATTTTTACAAGAACAGGCCACAAACAGAATGGCAAATAGGAGTAAGGCACAGCCTCCAGATAACACAGCAATGAAGACTATGGACAAGTCCATCTGGTGCTGTTCTTCTGCAGATGTTTGCATAATAACTATCTCTACATTAGATGGAAATGAGTTGGTGAAAATAAATGTTATAGTTGCATTGCAATGCAAGGAAGGCTTTCCACTGTCATAGACTGCAAGTACAATACTCAGGTCCTTATCTTGCAATGAGTCAATTCTTCTGGTTAATGTTAAATCACCAGTCCCTCTGTTCATGGTGAATAAATTCTGGTTATCTTGCGCTATAGAGTACATCAGCTTGGCATTCAGTCCGTCATCTTTATCTGTTGCTTTAAGCTGTAAAACTAAGTAATTTTGTGGCGCATTGACTGGCAACATAACTTCAGCCAATCCATTGTACAAGAAAGGGAATGATATCTCTGGTGCATTGTCATTCTCATCCATAATTTTGATGTTCACATAAGTGCGGGTTGAAAGCTGCGGATCACCATTGTCAGAAGCCTCTACTTCAAAATCCAGCTGTTTCAACTTTTCATAGTCCAAAGACCTTACAGCTCGCAGTACACCCGACTCTGAATCAATAGCAACGAATGTAGATAATGATTGTCCCATTATTTTTGCATCAACTAGCTTGTAAGATATTTTGCCATTGAGTCCAAAATCAGGGTCTTTAGCACTCAGCGTAGTCATGTAAGTACCAGCAGAATTATTTTCCAGGACAGACACTTCATATATTTGTTTAGTAAATTGAGGAGCATTGTCATTTTCATCACACACCCTTACAGTATACAGCTTTATAGTTTTCAGTGATGGGAATCCCATATCTTCAGCCACCAATGTCAGGTTGTACTCCGCTATCTTTTCACGATCAAGAGCTGTGGTGGTGACGATCATGAAGCTGTCCTCATAGGCTTGCTGCAGCTTGAAGTGTTCATGTCCATAGAGAGTGCAGTGAACTTTGCTGTTTGACCCAGAGTCTTTGTCGGTGGTGCTGATCAGTGCTACAAAGCTGTCCTTAGGAGCTGCTTCACTTAAGTAGGCTACACCTTTGTCCACAGAAGTCAGTGGAGTGATAGTGATAGTTGGGGCATTATCATTGACATCAATGATGTTCACAGTTATTTTACAGGTAGCGGTTAATGGGTTAGGACTTAAATCTTGAGCCTGTACATCAAACTCATAGATCTGTATCATTTCAAAGTCAATTTTGCCTTCAAGAGTTACACCTCCTGATTTCGAATCGATTTTAAAGAGCTGACGTACCTCTTGAGACACCTGGGGACTGAAGCCATACACGATTTCTCCGTTTGCGCCTTCATCAGGGTCTTCTGCATTGAGATCTAGTAGCAGGTATCCTACAGGAGCATCCTCCATAATGTCCACAGTGACAGCACTTTTATCAAAGACAGGGCTGTTATCATTGAAGTCCAAGACACGAACATTAACCATTGCACTACCAGATCGTGATGGGCTCCCTCCATCCATAGCCACTAGTTCCAAGGTATATGCAGATTTACTTTCTCTGTCCAATTCTTTCATCAATACCAAGTCAACATATTTAACTCCATCTATTCTGGTTTGCACATCAATGCTAAAATGACTATTGTCAGAAAGTTCATAGTTCTGAATAGAGTTTGTCCCAATATCTTCATCAATTGCTATTTGCAAGGGAATTCTAGCACCCACAGATAAACTTTCAGAAATGTCTACATTCATCTCAGAGCTGGGGAAATGGGGTCGGTTGTCATTAATATCTCTTACCTCCAGCTTCACATTAATCAGTTGCAATTGATCCTTTGCAAAACTGATCACATCCAGTGCCAGGATACAGTTTGGTGACTGTCTGCAGATCTGTTCCCGGTCTATTGTTTCACCAATGGTCAGCTTCCCATCACTCCCTTGGACATGGATAACAGAGTTGTTGAACTGCTTCATGAGGCGAAAATTTGTAGCTGGTCGTTCCGTGGAGTTAAACATAGGATGTTCTGATAAAACGGCAATTACTGTTCCTGGCGCTTCCTCCTCATAGATGTAGAAATGGGCGATTTCCCCAAAAGATAGTGAAGTCATTATACTCAGTAACAGCGTAGTCAGGACGCTTAAATGGGCCAACATTTTCAGTCTTTTTCTCTTTTCCTTCAAGTTACGCAAATTCAAGCAGGAAAGTTAAAAGTCCTGATGTCTTGTCATGCAGAGGAAAATGTAGCATAAGTGAGGCCCTCCAGCTGTGAAGTCACGCAGCACAATCCTGTTAAGTAGCCCTTGTGTTCAGGACTGGAGAGTGAAGAAAACTGTTTGGCCTCGTCCCTGTCCTCAGGTTATAAGCTCAAGGATATGTAAATTAGACCCCCCCCCCTTCACCAATCTCTTGTGTCTCCAAGACAAATGGTCAGTGGAGCTGAGCAAATGAGGCTGTCATTAACTGAGATCTCAGCTGGAAGCCAACTAATACACACTTATATTTTGTGACATCTTAACAAACCCATGATCATGTAGGAAGCAAGTAATCTACAAATATCTAATAAGAAAGAACACAAAGTAAACTCAATGACCTTATGTTAGGAAACGCTTTTCATTAAATAAAGATACAATTAATTTTACATGCTAGAACTAATATGTATATATTAACAAGCTAGGATATTCTTGAATTATTGTTTTTTTTCTCCAAAAATATTTTGTTCATTTATTTGATCTAATAATTCCTTTAAAGTCACAAAAATCATCCCTATAATGTAAAATGGTTTGATTGATTTAAAATGTCCCTAGTATTCTATAATAGGTAAACTTACATAAAACTATTTTTGGCAATTATACATACTGTAGGTACAAATAATAGGATGGATAGATAGATAGATAGATAGATAGATAGATAGATAGATAGATAGATAGATAGATAGATAGATAGATAGATAGATAGATAGATAGATAGATATGAGATAGATAGATAGATAGATAGATAGATAGATAGATAGATAGATAGATATGAGATAGATTGACGCCGCAGCCACTACAGTCAGCTGATCAATGGGTGTGCTGGGAGTTAGACCCCCCTATCTGATATTAATGACCTATCCTAAGGATAGGCCATCAATATAAAAGTACGGAAATCCCCATTAATTGGGGTTAACTGCTGTGCAAATACACATGGTGCATTTTTATATATATTTACTTTGGAATTAGGTCCCAGTAACAGAAAACACTTTAGCTACAAGCACATTAAGGCCTCATGCATGGTTCCATATTATCGATCGGCGTGGTATGAGTTGTGGGTCCATACTGTTCATCTACGACAATTTCCATGGAAAAATTTGTGAAATGCTTCAATTTATGCCGTAATACACAGGTATTCTACCCTCGAAGCACTGCTCATACGGGAGAATATAGTTCCTTACATAGGCAGTGACGCAACTAGTGGGGTCTGGGGGGCACCAACAAGCCACTCTGCCCTGGCCGGATATTTTGACACCGCAAAATGAATCTTTGCCGGGTGAAGGTGGACTCTGCTACAACTGTGCACGGAGGAAACATATGGCAGCACACAGCGTCCCACGTGCATCAACATTGCATTTTATAATTATGACTAAAACGTAGCTTTTCCCATAATCATGCCCAAAGGCGAAAATGAATCGCAAAATAATGCACACGGCGCCTTTTGTTGCACACACAAATCAGGTGCACACAGTATAAGTCATTGTTTCCTCTGAAAAAGTACAAAAAAGTGCAACACACAATACACAACGCAAGTACATTGGAATAATGCATGTATGAGAGAATCATACTGTAAATTTATACTTTGTTAGCTAGAAAGTTCTTGTAAAGCCTATGTGTACATATGTGTAGGTGCATGTTTGTGCGTGTAGGTCTTTGTTATTTGGATCATTATACTTAGGGACAATAGGGTTATTATACATTAATATGGACGGTGAGGAGGGATGTTTCGCTGATAGAAGTCCATTGATTCCAGGACACAGTACTGTCCATTCATTAACACAATACCCTGGAGTTATCAGTTTAATCACTTACAAATGAACAGGTAATTAGACCTAATGCCTTCAGGCCTTCCAGTACAAAGGCACCATGCATAGCAAGAGAAGCGATCCCATGTGCTCGTCAGAATTACATTACATTACAAATAGCAATGCATTTACAAGTGTTTATTACTATATCAATCCAGCAATTATTATTGATCCCTATGAGAGTGAATTATAAGAACCGGTGACTTCATCACTTATCTGGATTAGATAAATTTTACGCTTTTGTCCCATTTGTGGACCATTTGGCATATAGCCAACATGCTGCATCTTATGGTGATCATGTTGTGGACTTTTGCTGGACAATTTGTAGGGTCTATTATTCACATAAACAAGGCCACTTGCCTGAAAATTTAGTAGCAGCTCCAAGAAACAACACATAGGCGACAAAAGCGTCAAGTGGGCACGTGAAAGACAAAACAATTTGTTCCTCCTGCTCAATTTGCCTGAAATTTTGCTGCTGTCTCCAGCAAAGTGAGAAAACATTGCCCCCCACAGAGCTTTCTGTTGTCTCCCAAATAAGAGCCAGTTATACACTAATTTCTTCAACCCGCTCCTAATTTAGACCAGCAAATTGGATTTTAACCATGAAAATAGTCTAGATTGAGTTAATAGAAAACTGTGCATTGTGGGATTACATTCAACAGATAGTGAACTTTGCAGGAATACGCTGAATAGGGAAAGGATTTAGTATCAAGTCGCTATAAAAAAAGCTATTTTTCTGCTGCAGTGAAACACAATTGTAGAATTCTAAATTTATCTTGAAGAATAGATATCAGTGCATCACAAACATTTGTTGAATATCATAATATTCTGTACAGTAGCTGGGCAAAGAATTATATAAGGCTGGAATCACACATGCAGATTTTTATGCATTTTTTTTTTAGACAAAGCCAACATGCCTTACAGTTACTTGTGCCCAATGTACCCAAAGATATCCATAGTCCTCAAGATTACCTTTCTATAATGCATATAAGTAAATGTACATGTATATATCACAAAAGTAGGGTACATCCATGCAACCGTGCCAAAACAATATTGGCTACTGATCAGCTTTTCATCCTCCACCCATAAGTTCAGCATATTGCGACAGCATCTGCGAGTGGCTCTTTATGGAATACAGTGCCATAGATGGCAAGAAAAGCACCAGGGAATTTAATTTACCAACATCATTCTTATTACCAGTTAAGAATAGGTTCATATTATGTTCAGGCATTCCACTCGGCAGGACTATTTGAAACTGTCAGAGGAGCATATGCTCCAGACGTTTGCATCCTTATGCCTATACAATTGCATACATTTGCCTTTGTTTCTCATGACAAAAGAGCAAATACCTTGCAGATATATACAACATATATTTGTATTGAAAAACCTTGTTGACTACGCTTTTTAATACATTTGAAGCAAATGTATACCTATGTATACCGACCAAACGTATATGAAAAGGACACTTTTTGCATGCATATGGCTTGCATTAGCCCATAGGCACATTAGATCAGGAGAATTTCCCAGCTTAAACGCCAAATGTGGACTCTAAATGTTGTATGAACCTAGCCTTACTCCTGCTTGTAAAAGTGCTACCCCAGAGCTGCACTTTGCAGTTCATTTACCTACTGGGGGAAATTTATTGAGACTGACAAATCCTACGCCAGTCCTAATAAACAGTTTGCAGCAGTAGGATGCAACACATTTATGAAGAGACGAACACATAGCAGCATAGCAATTGTGGCCGCACTCCCTCTCCCCTCCTGCCCGATCGATCATAAAATAAAAAATAAGTATGCTAATCTAGCCGATCTGATTTGCTTCAATCTACCCACTGCCTTAATTCAAGCCTTTTTTTAAATTTTCCATATTTTTTTGTTAAGCCCCAATATATTGCCCTGATTTTCACTGCAGATTGTGTACTTTGGGCCTTTCGTGACTTTTTTATTGCATAAAACTGGCGTAGAAAGGTTAATAATAACACACACACACACACACACACACACACACACACACACACACACACACACACACACACACACACACACACTATGTTTGCACACTGTGGCTAATGACTAGCAATTTCTTGACAGTCACAGTTAGTTTCTTTGTGCTACATTGTGAAGATAGAAATCATTGTGTCAGAAGTGTGCTCTCTCTAGTTAGGCTATCTTGCTGTTCAGTTTGTTTTACGCAGTGGCGGATTATCATATGGGCTGTTCGGGCGGCCGCCCGGGGCCCGAGGCTCCCAGGGGGCCCATGGCAGCCCGAACCGCACATCGTATTATAAACCTATTCAGCGCATTAGCGCTGCTAACTGCCGAAGATGGGGAGGAGCAGGGAATTGGCCGGGATAGGGGTAGGACACGCCGCCCTGACAGTGTGGGCGCCGCCATTGAGTAACAGAACAGAGACGGACGGCTGTTCTGTTACTCCAAAGCTGGAAGAGAAGAGCCGGGCGGGCTTGCGGTCACCGGCACTGAGGTTAGTTGGCTTATCCTCCTGCCCAACTGTTTCCCGACCGCTGGCTGTATTTTTACCACCAGCGGTCAGGGACGGGTCCTTAAAACCTGAGCCATAGACTTTCTACGGCTCGGGTTTTAACTTGCTGCCTGCGCAATCGGGCAGCTTAATGTCGGGTCTCCGGCTGTCAGTGACTGCCGGGGACCCTGAGGAGAAGACAGAAGCAGCTTTCGCTGCTTCTGTCTTCTCTGATCTCTTTTACACAGCGCTCAATGAACGCTGTGTAAAGGAATAGAGACAGCAGCAGCGGCGCTGTCTCTATTCCTCCCGGTGATCATGTGACTGGTCACATGATCGCCGGGATGCCGTTAGTGGCAGACTGCTGCTGGGTCTTACTAGACCCAGCACAGCCCTATTAGTGACGATCGTCACTATGAGAGGGCTGATTTCCCCTGTGACTGGGGCTGCTGTGCAGCTCCAGTTACAGTGGAAAAACATGGTGTAAAAGAAAGAAAAAAAATATATAAAGTTCCCCAAAGGTCTTTTTTGACCTTTGAGGAACAGACCATAGAAATACAAAAATAGTAAAGTAAAGTGCAATTTTTTTTTATAATAAATACACACAAAATACCCACCCCAGAAAAAAATGTTCCCCCTGCCAATCATTGTTGTAACGCTAGTGCTGACCCAATTACCCTAATATAGTATAGTATATGTAATATATTAAAATTTACGGTAAACAATGACGATTACAAATAAAAGGTCTATTTTAGGGTAAAACTATGTTATTACAAAAAAAAAATAGCTGAAACGTAAAAAAGCTTTTTTTTTTACTATTATTTTCAAACTTTATGAATAAAAATTGTAAAATAGCAAAAAAGGTGTGTATAAAAACGATAAAAAACTAAACCTGCATTGTCTACGGAAAAAAACATCGCAAAAATCACATCGTTTTATATTTTTTTAATAAAAATGTGTGTTTGGTGCAACTTTGTAATTACGTTTTATTAAAAAATATTTTCACTTTTTGAGATACAGCTGCTTTGTATCCTGTATCCGTCAGGTCAGCAGGACTGACGGGATCAGTGAAACGGGCCCTGCGCTAAATTATAATCTTAGATGTGATAGATTTGAGGTGGATCCTGCGTGTCACTGATCCTGTAAGTCCTGCTGACCTGACGGATACAGGATACAAAGCAGCTGTATCTCAAAAAGTAAAAATATTTTTTAATAAAATCAATCAATCAATCACACTGATACACACACATACATTTTATATATATATATATATATATATATATATATATATATATATAATTACAATATAAAGTTTTTAAATGTGTACATAAACTTGTGGCACTATATACAAGGGGGAGCACTGTGAGGCACTATATACAAGGGGGAGCGCTGTGTGGCACTATATACAAGGGGGAGCGCTCTGTGGCACTATATACAAGGGGGAGCGCTGTGTGGCACTATATACAAGGGGGAGCGCTGTGTGCCACTATATACAAAGGGGAGCGCTGTGTGGCACTATATACAAGGGGGAGCGCTGTGAGGCACTATATACAAGGGGGAGCGCTGTGTGGCACTATATACAAGGGGGAGCGCTGTGTGGCACTATATACAAGGGGGAGCGCTGTGTGGCACTATATACAAGGGGGAGCGCTGTCTGGCACTATATACAAAGGGGAGCGCTGTGTGGCACTATATACAAGGGGGAGCGCTGTGTGGCACTATATACAAGGGGGAGTGCTGTGTGGCACTATATACAAGGGGGGGTGTAGTGCTATCCACAGTGGTATGTGTGTGGCGCTCTTTATAGGGGGGGGCTTTTTGGTGCTATTTACAAGAGGGGGAGGGCTGTGTGGCACTCTCTACAGGGGGGGCTGTATGGCATTATCTATAGGGGCTGTGTGTAACGCTCTCTACGGGGGGGATGTGTGATATATAGAGGGGGCTGTGTATGGCGATATCTATGGGGGTGTGTAATATCTACAGGGGCTGTGTGTGGCACTATGTACAGGGGGCTGTGTGTATGTGGTGTTTTACAGTGTGGTATTATTATATTCAGGCGCGCAGTGTTTGGTGCTATTATATTTAGGGGTACAGTATGTGGCACCATGATAACTTTATTTTCGTATATAGGTGTGGAAATGTTGGAAAAGTGAGGAGACGTCTGAGTGGCAAATTTTGCAGAAATCAGTCATGGCCGGGAGAAGTCGTCATGAGCTCTGGACCGGATGGAGAAGAAAAGAGGAAAAAAACTACTAGAATCTGAGATGTCGTCACCTGTGAGTCACTAGATTTATAGAGAATCTGTCACCTCTCCTGACATGTTTATTATAGGAAATCCTTTTATTTCAGAAAAAGTCTTTCTGCAGTCCAGGACTGATAGACAATTCCCCTTGTCAGGAGGATGTGTCCCTGCACAGTGTGATACTGTCAGTATGTACGGACATAGCCCTGTGACAAGGGAAATCATAACACTGTTAATGCTTGCCCAAAAAGGTAGTGTTAAAAATAGTTACGGCGCGGCAGGGCGGCGGTGAGGAAGGGAGGCCCAAGTTTGGGTAACAGCCCAGGGCCCATGGTCTACTTAATCCGCCACTGGTTTTACGTCATTTATTACTCATGCTTTTTCATGTTACTTCAGGACCTGAAGATGTTACACATTAGCAACGCCTCTTTATCCCCAGAAACAATACAAAATAAATTAGGAACTTTTGCAGATGCCTGTGGTTTGGTAAAGTAACTTGATACAGAAAACCTGTACTTTTTTTCAATTTTGTATTTTTGATGCCATGATTTTTTTTTATTTGTTGCCAGAAGACTAGGCATTTTGAACATGGGTGTAGTATGACTCCATACAGCCTCCAAGATTTTCCCTGCCATAATACTATCATTTGTCCAACATCTATTCTCCCATGTTATTTCCAAGGAGGTAAAGATATAGGTGGTTGCTAAACACCTCTAGGGTCGCTTATATCAGCCAAAACAAAGAATGAGGCTGGATCCAACCTGTCCAGTCACTGTTTTCCTGGCAGGAGATCTTGGAGAAGAGTCAGTTGGATGTTCCCATCAAAATCGGCAGTTCTATAGGCAGATCGTCTTGTCCAATGCACTTACCATACTATCTGGATTTGTTCTATAAGATTCCACTGTGGAACGGTGTGAGAGAAATACAAATGTGAGCATATTTGTGTTACATTTTGTCTGTTTATATAACCAGCTGGTGTGACATCATATTTAGTAGCAAAATGTCAACAGTAATCTAATTGGGTGAATGAGTTTATCCACCTAGGTCACATACATAGAAATGAAGGAACAACAACAACGTCAATAAAAGTTTACACTGTCAGTCTAGCCATTATAAAGTCTACTAGTAGTAAACTGACCACACACACACACACACACACACACACACACACACACATGTGTACGTACACACACACACACACACACACACACACACTAGAAATGGGTAAAAATTACCAAATTCAACCAGTTTGGAAAATGATTATTAGAAGATATTGTGTGGACGTTTATTCATGATGGTCGGCACACAACAGAAAACGGTCATCCGTCATGTTGGATTTTACAGCCATTCATCAATGATATGTGAATGCTGAGCACATCTATTACTTTGCGCATAGTTATATTTTTCCTTCATTGGCCGGAAATTGACTGAAAAGGTAGTTCATGTGAGGCTTCGTTCACATCTGCGTCAGGGCTCCGTTCCGACGTTCCATCTGAGTTTTCCGTTGGAACAGAGCCCTGACTGACACAAACTGAAACCAAAGGTTTCTGTTTCCATCACCATTGATTTCAATGGTGATGGATCCGGTGTCAATGGTTTCAGTTTGTCTCTGTTGTGCAAGCCTAATACCCCTTTGTACAACTGAATATCCAGTACAAACTGACATTGTTTTGAGACAGGGTTTCATGCACATAATACCTTATGTATGACTAAAAGCCAAATGCTGATTGTTTTTTATGTGATTATTTGGCATGGACCTTAACCAGGGGATGTCAGGTCTCATGTGAGAGTTTCTGTGCCATGCTCCGCCCTCCAATCAGACCACCCTAAATCAGTTACCCCCCAGACTAGACATATTTACATATACAGATTTACATGTTTATATATATATATATATATATATATATATATATAATTTTATTTTTTTCGTACTGTAGATATATATATATATATATATATATATATATACAGAGTATCTCTTGTTCACTGGGAGCCCACCCAGATCCCCTCAGGCTGCGTCATCAGGCCCAATCTGTGGTGCAGCGCATACATATCCTGACGGCAGGCATCGCTAGGATGTTGTATGGGTCACAGCACACAACGTCCAGTGTCAGAGCCTTGTGTGCTGCGTCACATATAACGTCCTGGCGACCACCTGATCCTAATGTGGCATCCTGAGGGTATCGGTCCTTGTTGCATCCCCTGCAACCACGATCATAACGCCACTGTATTTGGCTAGTTTCAAAGTGATTTTTATTTTAATTGTATGGCAGTCTACAATATTATGTCGAATCCAAATTTCTCTGCATAACGGCACATTTTGTAGCCTAACTCTGCTTCAACTATAATGATACATTTCAGTCCAAAAAGTGAAAAATAATTACACGTTTCATATCGTTATTTCACTTAAAGCTATAACTTATAAATCAATCATAAAATTTATTAAAGCACAAATGAATTTGATATTTATTCCAAGTATCATTCATTTTGCCTCTTGTATTTGTTGTTTGAACATGATGGTACTTCTGAAAGGGACATTTTGTGATTGGGGTCATAGACGCACAATGCTTCAGTTCTTTAATGCAGGATGTCTTACTGCAGGATGAGGTGCACAGTGATCGGTCTGTGAGTGACATGACACAGATCAATCACCATTCATCTCCCTCTGCTGTCAGATATTCAGATCATGCTGAATGACTGCAGGGTAAGGTATTTAGAGAGTCTGTTTACGCTTGTAGCCTAAAGAAAGTCTAATGTGTTACCAGCATTTTAACAGTTTAAAAGAATAGTAAGACCAAACATCACGCATCAGGAGTGTGCTATCTAGTAAGGTTATCTTTCAGCTGGGTTTGTTTTACATCATATATTACTTATGCTTTTTTTTTTTTGTCACTTCAGAAATCTAGTAAAAGCAGTTTCTATGACTTACACATATCTATGTTAATCTGGATCTTCTCAGAACTGGAGATATGGAATATAAAGAAGTGACCATGGGTGAATTTCATTGAGGAACACTATAGTCATCATTAATAGAGCATATTTAACTTCACAGTGAGTAGAGATAAGCTAGACTGAAGGTTAAGTGTCCCTATAATGCAGAGTTAGACAAATCCCAGGAGCCATGTAGCCAATATGCCTAGAATTTGCTAATGGCGCCTATTTTCCATTAATGTCTAAGAACGGCCTTTTATTTGGCTACTAAAAAAAAATAGCTCCATGATTGGTCTGATTGGTTTCTGAAGCCGAAAGTTTGTCCACCTATGCCTTACCCCTTAACGCATTATCCCGTAACTGTACGTGACAGGTGTTAAGGGGTGGTATGAAGCGGGCTCACGGGCTGAGCCCACTCCATACTGAGCAGGCGTCGGCTGTATCTTACAGCCGCCACCTCACAGCAACCGGCAGAATCAAAGATAACTATGAAACGGCCTGTTTAACCACTTAGATACCGCAGTTAATAGCGGTTAGAAAGAGGGGTGCGGCCCCCTCCGACAGACCATCCGCCCCCCGCGACACGATCGTGGGGTGTCGATGGTTGTTATAGCAGCCTGGGGGCCTAATGAATTCCCCCAGGTCTTACATCTTTGTACTCCTATGAAGCCATGCCTTTATATAGTGGAATTCATTAGTATTGCAGTATATCATGCAAGTGATCCAACGATTGCTGGTTCAAGTCCCCTAAGACTGTTTTATTATGTACAAAAAAATGTATATTAAAAATTTAAAAACCCTCCGTTTACCATTTTTTCCCTAAAGTATTGCTAAAAAAAATAATTATCATGACTAGTATTGCCACATCCGCAAAAGGCAGAAATGTTACAATATAGCGTTTTTTTAACACACACCATAAACGCTGTAAAAAGAAAACAGAAAACAAAGATGCCAGAATTGCTGTTTTTTGTTCACTTTAGCTCATTAACAAAAATTTAATAAAAAATGATCAAAAAGTTGCATGTACCACAAAATGATCGGAATAAAAACGAAAGCTCATCCTGCAAAAAATAAGCCCTCATATCAATAATCAACGGAATAATAAAACAGTTATGGCTCTCAGAATACGGCGACAAAACACAATTTTTTTTTCTTTCTAAAAGTAGTAAAACATCCATAGAATCCATATTTGGGGAAGAAACATCTAATGAGCCACCATCTACGTACATCAGACAATTTAAAGACTAAAAAAAATATTTTCCTAAATATAAGATTTAACAGTTTAACATAAGTTTATTATGTGAATGTAATGGTTTTATTAATTAGAACGGAGGAAAATTTGAGTTAGAGAAAAGTTGGACCATGTGAGATACATGAACACAAAGGGCCTGATTGTTGAGGGCATCAATGCCTATAAAATGGGACACAGGACTTAGAATAACAATATACCTACAAATATATTATTGTGGAGAACCACCAACTAACTAAACTGGCAAACCAAAGCCAATCAAGAGTAAGAAAGAATGTGTCTACAAATTTAAGTCAGAAGGGCCAGTACAATGGGGGCAAAAACGATATCAAACTTATATATTAGGTAATAGAAAAAAGAAACAATACAAACAAGGTACAAAGGGGTCACACACAAACAGCGTAGTCAATCGATCTGGGTCAATCATAATTGGGATGAGAATATATAACAGGATATATCAAGGTACTGTTTAAGAATCACTATAAGAGCATTTTCAGACAAGCGATGTTTAAGTCTGGGTGCTGTTCGAGTGTATAACTGACAGTACATGGGACTATATTAGAGGCTAGTTGATTCAGAGAAATAATAGCTAGTTCATTTTGCCCCAATGCTTGGTGAAAAGGTCAGACCTCGAAAGACTCCATGAGGCTCAGCAAGTAGTCATTGAAGCAGATCACTTTCTTCTCCGCGGACAGCTTCTGCCCACCAGGGATGAGACCACTAATCACTACAGCTCCCTTAAGCAATTAAACAAACTCTGAATTTATCCAGTACCCGTTAACAGTATAAATCAGCCATTGTTGTTACCACCATCATACCTTAGCTTTAGATAATAAGGACAGCTACGGATAAGAATGAATAACCTACATTCAACATGATGGGACAAGTCATTACAACTATCCATGTTCCCAAATTACTAGTTATTTATTCTTTCTTTGTATTTCAGATTGCCAGTTAGCAAAATAGAAGAGAGTGAGATACTAGGAAAATCCCATAGGATTTCACAGCCGAAAATAGAGATTTGCAAGCTTTAACCCCACAGCAACGAATATATTACTCTAGAAAATAATAGTCTTGTTTAGCTCGCCTGTGCTCATCTGATGTGGACATTTTGTTTGGGTTGGACCTGAAGCTGCCAGTCAGGACACTTTAGCAGGTTTTTACTGGGGTTTTAAATTGGTATTGTATGTAGGGACAGGGGGAAAACCAATTCTCCGTTAAGTCTCCAAATTGTAAATCATGATTTACTGCAAATCTCAAGCCTGGAGACTTAGTTCTGCCATATCTAATTTTATTAAATGTATTGTATATTTGTGTATATGCCAGATTATGGTTCGTTTATTTATGCACTGTGCCTTTAAATGCTGTGATTTTGTGCTGTTTACCTCCCCCAGGTGATGTTCTCTGAGAGGAGCGACCTGTCATATTTATATTGTGTTGCTGTTTATTGTACTGTAAAATTACTTTATTTTTGGTAGGTGCAGTGGATGGATGATGGTTGGCTCACCTATGGTATAAACTACTTGGATTTGGCATAAATGACCTAGATGCCATCTTGGTGAAATTTTCTGCTGTGCCCTAACAGTTCAAGGACGTTGGAGCGTGGCTGTGCCGCATCCTGACACTGGGGTGGGTGCTTGCTTTATAAAACGACTGCTGTTTCCACCAAGAATGTTCAGTGAGTGGTCTAACCTGGTGTGAAGATTGAGCTGCTCAAGCTGTCTGTGGTGCGTGTGCCAAATACAAGATGGTGGACCTTAGTCTGTTAGTCCTGGAGCTGATTGCGGGTGATGGGTAAGACCCTCCCCGTGTATGTGCAGTGTCGTGTAATCTGCGGTTGATGGGTAATAGGCAAGACCCTCTCCATGTGCAAAAGTGGAGCAGAGCAGCAAGTACAGCCTTGTAGGCCTTAATTTACAGGACATCCCCTGCATCAAAGCGGAGGGCCCTTGACTCTGACGAAAAAGTGAGCCAGCCAGCCATCACCTGCCAGCCTGAACCTTCATTATACCAAAAAGCTGTGTCAGGTTAGCTGTTAACACCAGCTTGGTAATGTTTTTGCTGCCATGAGCTTCTGGTGTCTATTTCATCACCTCTGTGACAAAGCTACAAGAGCCATATACATCTTAGGTCTCCATCTTACACGTTACTACTAAGGACACAAGAGTGAATGCTTGGTGTTCACATATGTCTTCTTCTTTTACTGAATTCAGATTTTGATAGTGGAGCTTTTCAATAAGCCCTCCATACCCAACCTCTTGCAGGGTGAATAACATTGTGCTGGCAGTGTAACAGTCCTTACTGTGCTGCCGATCATGGGCAGTGATCGCAGATTGGCTTATGCAGTACAACTTGGAATGGTACTTGCTGCCAATCTATTCTATGCATGTACAGGAGATTTGCAAGTGGTATATGAAGGGCACACACCAGTTAGGACGAGGGAAGCTTTTTCATGGTGTGATTGTGCTCTTCCTGCACAGTGTTCCTGTACACCCCTGAGCGCAGGCATGAATGTTTTTATTTTCTATCTTTTTATATATGGTCATCTACGAAAACAAAAGCTACAAGGGGTGCAGGGGTAGCAGTCACATCTGAGCCTTAGTGTATAAGTGGCTCAAAGGAACCTCTGCCACATGAGAGCACATCTGTATTAGAAATAGAGCATAGTAGTAGTAGTAATGGGGCTGTTACAGGTTTTGCTTTGGGGCCCAGTGTCTTACGGAAAAAAGAATGTTTGTACGGCTATAACATAATTATCTATCATCACAGGATTAATCAGCTAGGAGTCACAGATCAAAACCATATTAGAGTTACAAGTGATAAACAAACTCATCCTTTCTAAATTGCGATCATTTCCACAACATGTACTTTACATTTTAGTAAGCTTTCCTGCCTCAGGCAAGTGCATTGGGTTTGGTATCTTGAGTTAAATATACTGGTGTCAGCAAAAAAAATTAATTTAGAAATAAACTCTTAAATCACAGCCACATGGTGTCTGTTCCTGACAAAACACATACAAGATCTCATTTACTTTGCATTATCTTAATGTAATGAAAGAGGAACATATGTTCCTAAATAGAGGTAGAAGTGTAAAATTGTATTTTTCAATGATGAGATTATAAAGTAATTATTTTTTTTTACAGCTAATCTTAAAGGAGAATTGTACTTAAATAATAAAATAAAAAATAATTTAGGTGCATAAATAAAATGAAGTTTAGTCCGATGAGCACAAGATTTAGAGATCTTACTAACTCTAGAGCGTGACCACCAGGTCTGTGGCACAGTGTACACAATACAGCTTCAGAGTCTGCAATACCTAAGAGTGTGAAAGACATCTCTGCACTGTCATCATAGTACAGCCGCTAAGTACCATGCAGGATTTCTTATTCTTATCTTCACTAGTTTCAGCTTGAACTACCTTTTCTGCACAACTACATTTTTTTTAGATATACACATAAATATAAAAATTTCCTGTTAAAGGGACTGACAATAAAGATGTTTGATTTGATTCAACATGAATCAAATTCGGCCTGAATTTCCTGATAGGTTTGGATTACGTAAATTACTAATCTTTTTTGGTTTGCAGCGCATGAAACCCTGCAAAATGTCGGTCGCCATTTTACAGATTAGAACAAGTATCGCATGACCAGTGGCGTAAATACCACTGTAGCAGCCATAGCGGCTGCTACGTGGCCCGCTGCATGAGAAGCCCATGCCGCCCGCCGTCACAGGCCTTGTGGCGCCGCTAGCAGATACTATTGAATGCTATGGCAGAGCAGGGCGGTATCTCCCTGCCATGCCATTTACTAGGCTACAGGTCACGTTCGTGATGGTAACACTGGATCACGCTGGCCTAGACAAGGATCCCGTCGGTGTTGATTCACTCCGTTCATTGCAGAAACGGGGCCTAGATGTTTATGAAGTTTTTTGGTTTTATTTGTTTGGGGATTGCTATATGGCGCATCTACAGGAGTGGGGTCACTATATGGCGCTATCTACAGGAGGGTGCCGCATGGCGCTATCTACAGGGGGTGTATGTGGCTATCTACAGGGGGCCATATGGCACTCTCTACAGGGGGTCTGGGTGGCGCTATCTACTGGGGCTGTATGGTGCTATCTACAGGGGGGCTCTATAGCGCTGTTACAACTGCGGCCACGGACCGCCGCTGCTCACCTTCAGCGAACAGCCATTACCGCATCCTTCTGGCCGTCTGCCAGCAACTCCCGCCCCGGAGACGCCAGCTGGCGCGGCTTTCCCAGCCTTAAAGGGCCAGTGCGCACACTCTCTAAAGTTTCCCTAACCTAACCCCAGATCACCCTGGACTATAAAAAGGACTCTGCCCTTCCACTCCTTGCCTGAGCATTGTTGTAGTTTTCCCATGTTCATATTGCAAATGGTCCCTTAGTGTTATCCTGCTCCCAGTGTTCCTGTGTCCTGCTTCCTGTATCCTGTATCCCGTGCTATGTTTTGTTCCTGAGCCTGTCTAGTGTGGGAGTCATGTCGAGCCATGCCTGCTGTTATATGCCACGTCTGGTGTCATCTGCTACTCCTTGGTATCATCCGCCACGTCTGGCGCAACCTGCCACACCTGCTGTTATACGCCACATCTGGTGTCATCTGCCACTGCTGGTATCATTCGTGACAACGCTATCCACAGCTGGAGGCTGTATGGTGACATCTACAGGGTAGCTGTATGGCGCTATCTACAGGGGGAGCTATATAGGGCTATCTACAGGGGGAGATGTATGGCACTATCTACAGGGGGGGCTATATAGTGCTATCTACAGGGGGCCGTATATTGATTTCTACAGGGGGAGCTGTATGGCGCTATCTACAGGGGGGTTGTATGGCAATATCTACAGGGGGGCTATATGGCACTATCTACAGGGGGAGCTGTATGGCGCTATCTACAGGGTGGGCTTTATGGTGCTATCTACAGGGGGCTGTATGGCACTATCTACAAGTGGGAAGTGGGTAGTGACATTGTCTACAGGGGTGGCTGTATATCACTGTCTACAGGGGGGCTAAATAGCACTGTCTACGGGGGGGCTGTATAGCACTGTCTTCAGGGGGGCTGTATAGCACTGTCTACAGGGGAGCTGTATAGCGCTGTCAATAGGGGGGCTATATGGCACAATCTACAGGGGCACTAAATACAGGGGGGCTGTGTGTGGTACCTAGCGGAGGGGGCAGTCAAAAGTTTGCTATGGGTCCAGTTTTACCTAGTTACGCCCTTGCATATGACCTCGGGTGGGCTTTCCTATAATGCCTTGCAGACAGCCTTCCCAAAATGCACTGCACTGCACTGCGGTTATTTAGATTGTGAACCCCAATGGGGACAGTAAAAGAGGACCTCTGTACAGCGCTTCGTAATATGTTGGCGCTATATAAGTAATTGAAATAAATAAATAATAATCCCTCCCTATCCCCTTATATTTTGCTGTCACTTTGACATTACGATTGCTGGCTTGGCGTTAAGAGTTTGAAAGGGGTTGAGTATAGTCCTGGAAGACATCAGAGAATCAGACACGATTTTTAAGGACAATTGGAGCACTTGTGATGAGCTACAAATTGTATCGCTGATTTAAGCTAAATGGACCTGAAAAGAAATTGCTCATCACAAATTGACAACTGTATAGTCAAAAGAGATAAACAAGCGTAAAATAGGTAGATATTTTACTCACTTATGCCAGTTTTTATCAATTAAGTAAAAAATTACGATTAGCAAGCACCTCCGCTTCCAACGTAGGCGCTGCAGACCCTCTGGTTTACTTGTCTATAGAGCCTGAGCACAAAAAATGTAATCTGGAGCAGTAGAACAAAAAGGTCAGGTGATATACACTTGTGACATTCATAAATGAAAACATATTATATGCATGCAGTGTGCCTTTGGATGCAGAATGTGTGCTATGTAATAATAAATCAATACAGAAAGAGCCTGTACCTGAGATCCCTAAAAACTGCTGTCGGGGACCAAATGATTACATAGAGTTAGAGGTGCAGGATCCATTAAGCAAAGTAAAAACTTTGCACAGGTGGTACTTTTTCCTGACTGTGGGGGCAGGATTTTGGGAAACGTAGGGTAAGTTCACACGTAGCGTAAATACTGTTGATTTTCCGCAACAGAACTTGTTGCGGAAAATCCACAGCATAATACAGTACCAGCAAAGTGGATGAGATTTGAACAAATGCTGAGCGGAAAAAACACTCAAAAATTCACCTGCGTTTTTTAAGCCCACAAAATGTCAATTGTATTTGCTTAAACGCTGGAACAAATAGCAGATGTTGCGTTTTTTTGCAGCGGAAAGGCAGCACCTCCACTGCAAAAAACGCAACTCAGAAAAAAATAATCTTATACTTACCCAGAATTCTGTGTCTTTTTATCTAGCCCTGCCTCGTGGGATGACATTTCATTCCAATCACAGGCTACAGTAGTCACATAGGATGAAACGTCATCCCAGGGCTGCTGAACCCATGACGTAAGGAGGTCGGGGGGCGCGTTGCCATGGTAAGTATCCATATATTTTTTTCTGTGCAGTTTTCTGCAGCGGACATTCCGGCCGAAAAACTGCACCACAATTTGGTTCGGCTTTTCATCCGGAATTCCCTTCAGCTCACAGGTCGGATACGCTGTGTGCTTTTACGCCTCATATCCGCCCTGTGTGAACATGCCTTTATAGTCAATGCATGCATTTTTTCCCACCTCCAGTTTAGAAATGTGAGGAGAGCATTTCACTTTTTATCTCAGGCAGCAAATTTAGTAACACCTCTGCATAAAGTATACTGAAACGTGTTTGCACACCAATGTACTATATTTGCTAGTACACCATCAATGAATTACTGTAGCAAAGTAACATTCTTTTTATACCTGAAGCATCAATTTCTTACTACAGTGCTAAGATTATACTTTTTATAGACATTCTGTACATGGTTTTCATGAGATAGGCCTTTTGTTACAAATGCAGAAAGCAAAAAACAAAATTGCCTTACAGATATGAACTACCTTATATCCTGGGTAATTGAGTTCTGAAAATAATTCAAAGTTCGGGTGGAAAGAGTTATCAGAACAAGGAAATTAATAACAGCTTGCAATAGAGATATTCTGTGCAAGTGTGAAAGTAGAACGGCAAGAAAAAGTTTCTTTATTTATACAGGAGATAAGGAAGAGCGATTTTTAAGTTAAGTTAAGAAGAAATATAATATGATTTACTGTATATAGAAGTTGGTTTTGAGAGAGACAAAATTTAAGGCCCTTTTACATGGGTCAATGATCGGGCAAACGAGCGTTCATATGAACGCTCGTTCCCGATTATTGCCCTGTGTAAACAAGGCAATGATCAGCCGATGAACAGGCCGAAACGCTCATTCATCGCCTGATCGTATCATTTATTCAGCAGAAAATATTATAAACGGCTGCTGCCATAATGGTAATGCGATTGTAGTAACGAGAACTCGTCCCCTTACATTACTGATCATAGCTCCTTGTGAAAGGAGCAAATGAGCGCCAATCAACGAGCTGTCTCGTTGATCGGCGCTTGTTTTTATAGCCCAAATTGGCCGATGTAAAAGGACCCTTTGCCTTGTCTACCATAATATGGCTAACCAGCTTAATTTCCTGGAACAGTCTTGTATAGGGACAGAAGAAGTTTTGACTTCTCAAAAGCAGTGTGGTATCATGCTAACGGTCTAGGTTGGTTAGGGTTTGGGTTATTTTCTTTTACCTGTTGTCCTACAGACAACTAACAGACTAAAACTTCCCATACACATTATACTAATGTTGCCAGATCCGTCTAATAATGTAATGTGATTGGCGGCAACCTGACTGTCCCATGACAGCAAATTTCAGGGGACAACAGGATCCAGCATGTTTAATTTCAGCATGCCCAAACTTTTGTTCAGCTGAGGCTCTCTCTTATTTTAGAGGTCAGCATCCTTTGGCTCTCCAGCTGTTGCGAAACTACAATTCTCAATTGACTATTTTTGGCTGGAATAATAGAGACTGTGGCTGTCAGGGCATGCTTAAAGTTGTAGTTCCACAACAGCTAGAGTACCGAAGATTGCTTACCCCTGTTTTATATAGTCAATCGTCTATTTGCTATTCTTCTAGCATTTATATGATGGATCATTAAGTTAGAACAAGGAGAGGATGTATTTTTCTCAATTTATTCTCTAATTTGGTTTCATATGTACCCGAGCACAAAATATTGGCCAGTCGGAGATCTATACACACTGGGGGGGAATATATCAACAGATTCAAACCATTTTTCTGGCGTAAAAAAGCTGCATATTTTAACATACACCATAGTTGTGGAAGAATGTTAGACTTTTTTATTTTCTCACCACTTTACAAAAGTGGCACTAAAAGAGGCTGGGGTTTAAATGAAGGGGCAGATGCACCACGGGACAACAGATTTATCATCATTTACGCCAGAAACTGGCATAAATTATGCCGCAAATCTATACCTGTTCATACCAAGCGTAGATTCGCATTTCTGTCACATAGACTGCCAAAGATACGCCAAATACACTAAGAGGTGTGCACCTCTTAATATACTGGGCACAATTTCCACCAACCTAAATTAATTTAAGACTGGCGGTTGACACGCCAGACTTAATATATTTTCCCCACTGTCATTTCATCATAACTGATGAAAGACAATTTTATTATATTGCATAAGGTGAACGTTGTATAAAAAAACAAACAGAAATATAGAATGGCAGACATTAGTTACAAGATATCCAACCAACAGGAGGCAATGGAATCAAAAGTAATCCAGTTGTTTTACCTGAAGGCTAAGTGCATTTGCATTTTTTGAAAGATCATCTGCCAGCAGTCAGTTTGTAGGAAAAAACAATGTGGTCAATTAATGGCAATCAGCAAAAACAAAAGTTGGAACTATATCATTTGGCGAGCAATGTGGTGGTTGGAATTGTCTATGATAATTGTAATATTGCAAATGTCTGTCTTTAGGGTTGTATCGCTTGTATGCCCAAAGACAGCAACCCTAAAGACAGCCATTTACAACACTACATTGATCGTTCATAGGTGGTTTGCAAAATTGTTGCGTGTACATCTAACATTTGACATCACTGTGTCCCAACAATTAAATATAATGTACCAATAATTTAATGCCAAAAAATCAATTGTGTAAGCCCAGGTAAAAAAAAAAAAGGATAATGCAGAGAAGGTATTCATGTCATGTTCATATGTATAATATTAGTAAAAAAATCAATTTAATGCTAATAAATGACAACTATTACATAGGTTACATTACTCTAAAAACATACTGTTAATTGTTTTTCTATACATTGTACCGTGTGTTTGCATGTATTTATAATCATTCTATCATTTCCATAATGTAAATCAGCTCTCTATGCAATGACTTACTGTTGAGCTTGTGGTGAGATACACAGCAGCCAATATGAACAAGCAGAGCTGCAGTGTAAATCATTGGTTAGGGACAGAGCACTTGGCTGTGCCTCTAGTCTATCAGGGAATAAATGTCATACTTTCTTAAACTCCAATTAGTTAATACTGATAATCTGCAGTCACTGTTCATAGCCTTGCACTGCGCTAGTCAAATGCATTCAACACTTCAGATATTAAATAGCAAGGTGCCCCTTTATATGCTATGGGGGAGATTTACTTATACTGGTGTTTCCTTATGTCAGTCTAAAACCAAAATAGGTTGGAAAAAGATGCCTCAAAGTTATTAAGAACACCAGAAATGCAAATCTGTGCCTGGTATGAACAGGCATAGATTTGCGGTATAATTTTTTTTATTTTATTTTTTCATATTCAACATTTTTTATTGATTTTAATACAAAGAAATACACACACAATCGGGAAAAATGTGTCCCCATAATATAAAAACATGACAAGAAGGGCACAGCCCAAACAGGAGAGTGAGCATCACAAGCCTTGTTATGCGCATAATACATCACAGCAGTCTGAGGAAACTAAAAGGAAATGAGCATTGAGACAAAAATAAACTAAAATACACCAATCTCGCCCCCCAGACCTCCTAAAATGCAATGATAAGTACATGTATGCACAGTCGCAGCATGCAAAGACCGATTTGCGCTATAATTTATGCCAACTTCTGGCGTGAATTATAGTAACAGGAAAACATTTATTTATACAAAAACATTAAAAGGAGCAAATCGCATTTAGGGTGATCCTATATGCCAATATAAACAACCCACGCCAGGCCAGGAAAAAAGTACAAAATAGATATTATACATATGCTGATAGGAGTATAATTAGTATAATAAGGCAAAAACAGCCTTATACTAAACCGTACGATTAAATATATGCATATATAAATACAATATGACATGGATCAGTATGAAGGCAGAATAGTATTGAGCGACCACAGCAAAAAAAAATTGGGTCAATGACCACAAAATATTGCTATAATACAGATAAAAATGCATGCAAGAACAAACCCGATACATGTAGTATAACAAGAGGCCATCTACCCTGGTAAGGGCCCAAATCAGTAAGACAGGTCACACATTGGAAAGATGCCCCATAAGATAATGAATGCGTGATTCAGAAAGTACCGGACTGGCAGACCAATGTAAATAGATAGTGTAAGTGAGTTATATACTCATGAATCAGATGTATATTCTGGTCGGGTATATGTGCAGCCAAACATGGCACCTTTAGTGCAATTGCTCACAGTTCAACCAAGTGGGCAATTTAAAGAGCTGTCATCCATCTGTACTCCAGTCGGGAATATATACAACCAGTCATGCCATCTTATATATAGTCACTCGCTGATTATACAGGTATACGGGATTAGTGGTCAATCACGTCCAAGCTATTCCCTACAGTAAGCGACCAGGATATCTCCACCCGGTTCCAGACACGCAATGGGTGAGCAGAGAACAGCAGACAAGAAGATGGCAAAACACACCAATCCTGGGCGTGTGATGTCAGAACAAGTGTGCTGACGCGTTTCATCACTATGTGACTTCCTCAGAGCATTGCGTATGTATAACCTGTCTTGCTGATTTGGGCCCTAACCAGGGCTGATGGTCTCTTGTTATACTACATGCTTCGGGCTTGTTGCTGCATCTATTTTTTTCATGCGTTATAGCAATATTTTGTGGTCATTGACCAAATTATTTTTTGCTGTGGTCGCTCAGTACTATTCTGCCTTCATACTGATCCATGTCATGTTGTATTTATACAGTGAAGGAAATAAGTATTTGATCCCTTGCTGATTTTGTAAGTTTGCCCACTGTCAAAGACATGAACAGTCTAGAATTTTTAGGCTAGGTTGATTTTACCAGTGAGAGGTAGATTATATAAAAACAACAGAAAATCACATAGTCAAAATTATATATATTTACTTGCATTCTGCACAGAGAAATAAGTATTTGATCCCCTACCAACCATTAAGAGTTCAGCCTCCTCCAGACCAGTTACACGTTCCAAATCAACATGGTGCCTGCATTAAAGACAGCTGTCTTAAATGGTCACCTGTATAAAAGACTCCTGTCCACAGACTCAATTAATCAGTCTGACTCTAACCTCTACAACATGGGCAAAACCAAAGAGCTTTCTAAGGATGTCAGGGACAAGATCATAGACCTGCACAAGGCTGGAATGGGCTACAAAACCATAAGTAAGACGCTGGGTGAGAAGGAGACAACTGTTGGTGCAATAGTAAGAAAATGGAAGACATACAAAATGACTGTCAATCGACATCGATCTGGGGCTCCATGCAAAATCTCACCTCGTGGGGTATCCTTGATCCTGAGGAAGGTGAGAGCTCAGCCGAAAACTACACGGGGGAACTTGTTAATGATCTCAAGGCAGCTGGGACCACAGTCACCAAGAAAACCATTGGTAACACATTACGCCGTAATGGATTAAAATCCTGCAGTGCCCGCAAGGTCCCCCTGCTCAAGAAGGCACATGTACAGGCCCATCTGAAGTTTGCAAATGAACATCTGGATGATTCTGAGAGTGATTGGGAGAAGGTGCTGTGGTCAGATGAGACTAAAATTGAGCTCTTTGGCATTAACTCAACTCGCCGTGTTTGGAGGAAGAGAAATGCTGCCTATGACCCAAAGAACTTTTGACAATGTGATTTTCTGTTTTTTTTATATAATCTATCTCTCACTGGTAAAATTAACCTAGCCTAAAAATTCTAGACTGTTCATGTCTTTGACAGTGGGCAAACTTACAAAATCAGCAAGGGATCAAATACTTATTCCCTTCACTGTATATGCATATATTTAATCATACTGTTTAGAATAAGGCTGTTTTAGTCGTATTATACTAAGAATACTCCTATCAGTATATGTATAATATCTATATTGTACTTATTTTCCAGCCGGAGGTGTGTTGTTTATATTGCGATTTAGGATCACTCTAAACGCGATTTGCTCCTTTTAATGTTTTTGTATGAATAAAAAAATTGGCTAACTTTTAATCAAAGAGTCGAGTGCCCTTTATATACCAGGTTGATTCATAGCCCTTTTTTTCTTTGTAAATTATAGTAAATCTGTTGGTCTATGGGACTCCCGCTAAACCACGTCCAATTTTCTTGCCACTGTTGCAAAGTGGCACGAGAATTGTAAAACGACAAAAAGTTGTAAATTATTGCGCAAATATTGCGTGAGCCATAATTTGCAACTTTTTAATACCAGACAACCGATCGCAAATTCCCCCCTTTTGCTTTTCAAATCACCATCTAACCATTAGAAAGAATCTGATGGACATTTCCATCAGGAGAATGGTGTTTCCTCCCCACCAGGCCAGGAGCCACACTGTTGCGTATTGTAAATGTAAGTGTTCGTATTAGTGGCTTTTACATTTATTATACTCTCGATAACACTTATATGGTGGCAGGTTCAATGAAGATCAACGATAACTTAAACTTTTATCTTTTATTGTTGATTTTTTTCTTCATTTGCACTGGCCAAATATTGGTATGACATCTCCGAAAGGAGCAAATCATCACAATAATTGACCAGTGTAGATGGATCTTTAGTAACTTACAAGTTTGCAACTATATCAGTAAAATGCTGACATGTGCTGACATCTGTAATTGTGTTAGTCTCTTTAAACAGCTCAATACATTGGATAAACTATTTTGTGCCCCACCATGGGGCTTGCGAAGTGTTAATAAAAAGGTATGGAGACATATGCCATAAGTCTTTAAAACAGTGGGAATTAGCAGGGAATTGGCTGTATCCCTGCTGCAAGATGTACGACTAAATGACTGAACATAGCGGATGACTGGGGCGGATAAATGAGTTGTAGCGACAATCTGCTGTTACTCTCGATGTCAGCATTTTAACTATAATCAGGAGACACATTGTGACTGTCTGAAACTCATACGTTGCCTGAATATCTTAGAAAAAAGCACAAATTAGGATGTCTGTCTCTTCTAAGTAGTCAAATACTTGGGTGTCCTGAGTAGTATGTGATTGCTTATGTCACTGGATTTCTACTCTACTTGAGAATATGAAAGGAGACTGTTTTGCTGCCAAAGAGCACTCCAGCGAACACTTCCAAAAAGCCAGATGGAACTGCATCTATCACAATGGCATTTCAATTCTCTGATTGCCTTCCAACATCACAATGACAGTATTACAGAGTCACAAGCCAGCATCTCCCTCATACAAGTGTTACAAAGCAATTACTTATTTCCCACATTGTAATAGGCACATTAAAGTTTTATGGAAAGCTTAATAATCATGTCATTAGCAGTGCGTTTCTGTGTATTAGCGGTACCATAAACAGGGCTGAGGAGTGGTTTGATGAGTCTTTGTGTTTCTTAATACATAAGGGATATTGAGCGTTGTTCTTACTGTAGAAATGGACTAAACCATAAGCGCAATAAACCTGCCGCGATACATCATTATAGAGGATCAAATAGACTCCTGAATGTGGAAAGGTTAAATAATGGAAATATTGCTATGGAAAAGCACAATACAGCTGCTCTAGCATTGGACCTAGCATCAGTTCACAAAGACACATTTGTTATCTTAAGAGCATCAACTAAAGCACTTGTTTAGTCCTGTAAGGGGGTGCTTATGCAAAAGTGAACTTAGACATTGATCCCCGCCACTTACACAGTATTGCACTTGAACTGTTCTCTGGTTGATGTGCTGGGTACTGTTGATGTCTCAGTTAAGTTAACTGGACTGTCATGTTGCGTTGTGCCAGGTTCTAACATGTATTTATTTACAGACACTGTGCCTTTAACCTGTTAGTGACCACCCATTAGTGTTTTTACGGCGGCCACTAACAGGCTATATTCCAATGAAATTGCCTTTTTACGGCGCTGCATCGGAATGAATAAATGCTGACATAAGCAGGTAAATCTCCTTGCTCTCAGCTACCTCCGGTAGCTGAGGGCTGGGAGCAGACCTGCTCGAACGCCCGAGATCGAAACCAGTATCGATCCCTTCCGTTAAACCCCTCAGATGCGGTGCCCAATTGCTTCTTATATGGCAGCCGGGGGCCTAATAAAAGCCTCTAGTTAATGCCTGTTAGGCCATGTAGTAAAAAAGTTAAGAACATTTTTTTTTATTTTTATTTTTTAAATGTGCATTGTTTTAAATTAACATATATCAATACAGATCAAATATCCGGTATCATCCTGTGTACTAGTCACCAGAGCATAAGATTCCGACCTTTGCAAAATGGGCACATGAACAGCAGTACAAAGATAAACAAAACAAGTTTAACACAAACCAGCTTACATGTCAATGTGAGAAGGCAGTAGAGAAGTCTCTACAGGGAGAGAATGACACTTTCATCATGTGGAAGTACAGTAAGAGCTATGAGCCCACATATTCCATCTCTCAACAAATGTGTCAAAAGTAAAATTCCCATACGCAATAATTCTCTCATATACATAAGACATATTAATCCGTGAAACTAGTTCACGTAGAGGCGGAGCCTTAGTAGATTTCCAATAGCGAGTTAGAACCAATTTAGCCATGACCAAAATTTTACATACTAAGATCTTAGAGTGTGGAGGAACCGCTTCCAAATGAAGGAGAAGTAAGGCTGTCTGTGGTGACATGGGGACCCTAATCCCAGTCAGCTCTCTCAAGAGGTCAAACAGCTCCTTCCAATAGCCAATAATAACAGGACATTCCCATAAAATATGTATCAGCGTACCCTTAGAGGCACAGTTCCTCCAACATTGGGCGGTGGTGTGGGGAAACATCTATTGGAGACGGTCTGGTGTGTAGTACCACCTTAGAACAGTTTTAGTCGCGGCCTCTGCATGGGAAGAACATGATAAGGAGGCATGTAGTAGTTTAAAAGCCTTGAGCCATTCCTTGTCTGCAAATGTTGTCCCTAAGTCCCTCTCCCACATTTTAATAGGATACATTTTTACAAATGCGGCTTGAGTATCAATTAAGTCATAAATATATTTAAGGCCTTTAGGTCCCTTATTCAGCCAGCTAAATAACTTAAAGTTGCATACAGAGTCCAAGTTATGTCTTACCATAAAATGTAGAATTTTGAAATACTTATACAATTCCCGCGTAGGTAATAAGTATTTGGATCTCAAACAGAAAAAAGTCTACTATTTGGTTATTCTCAAGGATCTGGGAAAGATCCATCACCCCATAGCGTTTACACGGCAATATTAATATCCAGGATAACCAACTCAAAAAAATCTATGGGTATACAAGATTTGAGCTAAGGAAGACAATCTTTGGTATATGTATGCAAATATTTCCAGCAGTGTAAGGCAGCCAAAGTAAGCGGAGATATATCTGACACACAAGGTAAATCCCAGTTATGGAGAAATGAAAGTGCTTTAAGCAAAGCTGGAAAAATATAGGAAGCCTCAATAGTAACCCAAGGTTTTTTTTTTCAGATTTCCACCAAGGAGAAACTTGAGCAACCAAAGTAGCTATGTAGTACCCATGTACATTCGGGATCCCCATCCCCCCCAGTTTCCTGTCTCTGGTCAGAATGTGAGAGGCAATCTGAGGTTTCTATTTTGCCCACACAAATTGTGATAGGATTTTGGGGATTTGTTGGAAAAATGTCTTGGGAAGATGTATGGGAAGGGTGCAAAATAAATATAAAAGCTTTGGATGTAGAAGAATTTTAAAGGAGGTGATTCTACCCATCCAGGTGATCTCACATTTTTGTATCCTGTCAGCCTCACTTTTTATGTTGCTAAGGAGCGGTATAAAATTAGTCGCATATAAAGACTTATGCAAAGGAGTCAAGTGAAGCCCCAAATATGAAATATCGTCTGTCCTCCAATCTAAGAGATATTTGGTTTGCAAAAAGTGTAATGTAGATGGAGATAGACACAAGGGGAGAATCTGTGATTTTTGGGTATTAAGCTTATATAGGGAAATATTACCAAATAACTGTATGCACTCTAAGACTGCCGCCAGGGAAGTCTCCGGTTGCGACAAAGACAAAAGGATGTCATCAGCATATAATGAGATACTATGAGTTAGAGAGCCAACTAATATGCCATGTACATTTTCATGTACTCTCAGCATCTGAGCAAGGGGTTCCATAGCCAGTATGAATATGAGGGGTGATAGAGGGCAGCCTTGTCTCGTGGCGTTAGTAATTTTAAAATCATCCGATAATACTCTATTAGTGAAGACTTTTGCAGACGGATTTGAGTACAAGGCTTGAACCGCTGTGAGAATTCCCCCATTAAACCCCATAGAGTCCAGGACTGTAAACGCTTAATACCAGTGAATACGGTCGAATGCCTTCTCGGCGTCTAACGCCAACAATACAGCTGGTGTTCTATGTTTATTAATATGATGGAGTAACCCCACTACCCGTCTAGTGTTATCAGACGCTTGGTGACCTGTAACAAAGCCTACTAGGTCTTCTTGTATCAGGGATGGAAGTAGAGGAGCTATTCTATTCACCAAAAGCTTCGCATAGACCTTAATATCTGTGTTCAACAGAGAGATGGGCCCGAAATTCCTGGGGGGTATCCGAAGACTTCCCTGGTTTAGGGATCATCACAACCAATGCCATTTGATTTTCTCAAGGGAGCGACCCTGAGGACATAGCTTTTTGGAAAAATTTGCTAAAAAAAGGTGTTAAAATGTCATGGAACGTTTTATAATACGCGTTAGTCAGGCCATCTGGTCGAGGAGACTTACCAGACGGCAGCCCGCGAATAATTTCATATATCTCTGTCTCCGAGATTGGGGCATTAAGGGCAGTTAATTGGGATGATGTCAGTCTAGGAAGCGAGATATGTTTCAGAAAATCCTCAATTTGTAATGGAGTCGGGTGGGTCGTGAATGGGTCATCCTTCAAATTATACAGGGACGAATAGAATGTTTTGAACTGATCCGCTATGTCTTTAGGGTGCACATTTTTCTTTTAGTGTGGGGGTCAAGCAGGAACGGAATTCTAGATTTTTTATTCTGAGCTTTAAGTCTGGCTGCGAGCAATTTACCTTCTTTATTATTTTGTGAGTAGTATTTGGCTTTCATTTTTCTAAGAGATTTCAGTAAACATTGACGTAGGTCCTGTCTAAGGCGAAAGAGCTGCTCTGCATAACTCTGAGACGGAGCTGATTTATTTAACACATCCAGCTTATGCATGTCCTCAGTTAACGAAGCGATCTTTGCTAGTCTTTGTTTCTTGACAATCTGCCCGAGGCGAACCAAAGAGCCCCTTATAAACGCTTTATGAGCGTTCCAAAGTGTGTCGATAGTAACATCAAGGGTATCATTAGTCTGAAAATATTCCTTAAGATCTCGCTCAAGTTCTACTTTGTATTTACTATGGGACAAGATAAAGGGGTTGCAGCGCCACAGGTAAGTCTGACTTACTAATAATACTAATACTATGTCGTTCCTCAAGTTTCAGCGTCAAGGTAGCATGGTCAGACCATGTAATATCCTTTATCTGCGACTCTTTGGTCAAGAGTAGTAAATCTCTATCCACAATGAACATGTGGATACGGAAATAACTATTATGTGGCTGTGAATAAAAGGAGAAATCTGTCTCAGAGCTATGTTGTAAACGCCATACATCATACAATTCCCTGTTCAAACACATATCATACAAACAGGTCTGAGATAACCTAGTACTGGAAGTAGAGTCAAGTGACTTGTCCATTACAGTGTTAAAATCTCCGCATATGAGCAATTTCCCCTCTTTATGTTTATCAATAAGCCTAAAGATTTTATGAAAAAACCTAGTTTGATGTCTATTAGGGGTGCACAGATTCACCAATGTATATTTAAAATTATTAAGTAAACATACTAATAGAATATACCGCCCCTCCGGATCTATATGTACCTGAAGAAGCTGAAAGGCCACAGTATTTTTAAAAGCTATCGGAACGCCTCTGGATTTAGTGGAATAATGTGATTGATAAATATCAGGAAAGAGGTGATTCTTTATGCGATTAGCATCATTTTTCAAGAGATGTGTTTCTTGGATGCATAAAATGTCACACATCCTAGATTTGGCTTCATTCCACATGTGTGCTCGTTTTTCTACATTCAGGGAAGCAAATGATATAACCATTATTCAATATGGAGGCGTGCTGATGTCTGATCTAATTCCTGACGGTAAATATTTGGGAGAAAGCTCCATACTCCCCGCAAAAGTTGAGGCCCCCTAAACAAAGCATAACTTCTCATATGTAAAGCAATGATGTGAGCACTGGTTAGAATCCGAACTGTAGAAAACAGATGTGAAATAAAATAAATTGGAAAAACAAAAAAAAACAACATAGAAAAAAATTCCAAGAAAGGACAAACTGGGTTGTCCCGTGGATCGGGGGTAGAACAGTCCATCCGAAAACCGAACCCCCAGATGACCGCCAATTGGCACTGAAAGTGGCGGGTGAGAACCGTAAGAACAAGAGAGAGTCCAAGAAAATAGCGCGGAGAGACATACTATAACCATCCAGACATCAAGCCAAGCGCTCAGCGAGGTGGCCACCCACGATGACCAACCATACGCCACTCTTCTCTGATACGTTGTGGAGAGCCCATCGGTAAAGGCTTAGGAGGAGAAACTACAATGTTCCATTATCGAAAAAGGTTGATGCCATAAGATAGAGATTTAATGACATGAGACAAATTTTTGTGTGAGACCATGAGGCGGACCGGAAATCCCCACCGATAGAGAATGTTGTTATCCCATAGAGCCAAAGTGATAGGGTTGAGTTGTCTGCCTAGCTGTAGAGTCACAGCAGAGAGATCTGAATATACGGACACTTCTTTAAACTTCGCCGGCATAGAGATACCCTTTCTTGAGGCATTCAGAAATCGTTCCTTGATGTGAAAAAAATGCACTCTAGCCAACACATCTCGGGGTATGGAGTCTGCCAGGTGTTTAAGCTTGGGTATTCTGTGTACTCTGTCTATAATTAGGTCTCGTGGGGTACAGGCAGGTAGCAGAGCCAGAATAAAATCTTGGACATACTGACTAAGGTCCTTCGGCACAATTTCTTACGGAATTCCCCGGAATTTGAGGTTATTGCGTCTAGACCTATCTTCCAAGTCTGCAATTTTGGCTTTAACTTTTGATAAGTCGTCTTCCAAGTCATAGTGTGCATCAATAAGAGTGTTATGAGATGAGGTGATTTCACTCATTTTCGTTTCCACATGTTGCACTCTATGTTCCACTGCTGCTAGAGAGGTTGCTAGAGGGTTAATAAGCTCAGCCATGCCTGCATGCAATGACTGGTGAAGCGCCTGCCGCATAGTTTTCAACATAGATTCCGTGACAGGGTTGGAAGATGAAGGCAGGTGATCAAGAACATGCCCAGGTACATAATTAGAAGAGTCAGTATCCCCTACCGTGTCCTGCTGCAGATCGGGATCCTGCGGTCTCATCCTCTGTTTCACAGGACTTCGGCTCGGCATCGGATCCTCCAGCTCACTCAGCGAGCAGCGATGAGGCGGTTCAGAGGTAGGCGAACTGGCATGCGATTCGGATGCCCCCTCGTTTCTCTCCCCCTCAGATCGGCGGAGGTAGTAGAAGTCCATCAGCTTGACCGGTTTAGCCATCGGTTTTCGTCTCCTCTGCATCTCCAGTCTCCAGGTAAGGTCCGTAGGGAAAATCTCTCCTATTCTCGAGGTGTAAGTTGCTAATTATAAATGCTAGGTGCCGGAGCTGAACTATCAAGCGGCATCAGGTTAAGCTGCCAAACCACGCCTCCCCCAGTTAAGAACATTTTTCTAAAGTTAATAATAAATAAATAAAAATCCAAAGTGAAAAAAATAATAAAAACCCACTTTTTCCCCTTACAAAATGCTTTATTATTTTAAAAAAAAAGTAGAAAGTTACACATATTTGGTTTTACCGCATCCATAACGACCCTAACTATAAAGTTATTACATCATTTAACGTTGTAAAAAATAAAATAAAGAACAATGCCAGAATTGCTGTTTTCTGTGAATCCTGCCTTAAAAAAATGTTGATAAAAAGTGATCAAAAAGTCGCATGTACTCCAAAATGTTACCAATAAAAACTAAAAGTCGTCACGCAAAAAAAAAATGCTCTCAAACAGCTGCATCGAGAGAAAAATAAAAAAGTTATGACTCTTCAAATATGGAGACACAAAAACAAATAATTTTGAAAAAAAAGTGTTTTTACTGTGTAAAAGTAGTAAAACATAAAAAAATCTATAGAAATTTGGTATAGTTGCAATCGTAGCAACCCGCTGAATAAAGTTATTGTGTTATTTATACCACACGGTAAACGGCATAAATTTAGGACGCAAAAAAGAGTGGTGAAATTGCAGTTTTTTTCTATTCCCCCCAAAAAAAGTTAATAAAAGTGAATCAATAATTTATATATCCCAAAATGGTGCTATTAAAAAAATACACCTTGTTACGCAAAAAACAATTCCTTATTCAGCTATGTCGACGCAAAAATAGCTCTAAAGTTATAGGTCTTTGAATGAGACGATGGAAAAACTTAAAAAAATTGCTTGGTCATTAAGGCCTAAAATAGGTTGGTCACTGAGATATGTTGTGATGTTTATTCTGTTTACAGGCGGGCACGGTGGGCTGGCGAAGTCTCTAGTCTCTGCTCCGTGCAAGGGAGGAAGTGTTTTATTGATACCATTTTGGAGTACATACAATGACTAAAAAAGTAGCTTTCACCATTGGGGAAACATAATGTTCTATTGTAATAGTTCAGACATTTACGAATTTGTAAAGGTATTTTCTAACATGTAATATTTTTTTCATATTTTGTGTATATACAAAAACTTTAACTGTTTTTTTACTTTTTGATTATTCCCCCTAGGGGATTTGAACCAGCGTCTTCGGATTGCTTGCGCAATATACTGCAATACTTATGTATTTTTTTTACCAGCCCCTAGTAAGCCTTGTCTCATGGTGTCATCATCTGGCAGGGCTTAATAGGAGCAAAAAGATGGTAAACCTGGGAGCCTTCATTAGGCCCCCGAGGCTGCCATGACAACCATCAGCAACCAACAACCAACCCGGGATCGTGTTGCGGGGAAGCTGATGGGCTGTTGGAGGGGGCCGTCCCATATTTCTAACGACTTAGGTGCCACACTTGCTATTGATCATGGCATCTAAGTGGTTAAACAGCCGGGATCGGAGTTATCTCTGATCCAGACAGTTAGTGCATGGTGTCAGCTGTAAAATACAACTGACTCCTGCAGTGTTTGGAGTGGGCTCAGTCAGTGAACCCGCTCCATATACCCCTCCCTCTATGAGGTACATGTTGGTCTTAAACATCACACCAAAGTTGTAATTGGCTGTATTTTTCATCAACTGTCAGTCACATTAAGTCTTATGAAGTCAGTGTTGTGCAATACTCGTGTAACAAAGTCATTATGCAGTCCTAACCTTATTTTACTATAAATTTTTTCATAATTGTTTTTTAACTTTTTTTTGCACTATTTTGCAGAGTACCACCAGAAAGGCTGCAGTAATATACAGTAGCTTGTGGATCACAGTATAGTCTAGTGGTCCCCAACCAGTGGCTCAGGAGCCACACTTGGCTCACACCCCTTGCTGTGTCGCTCGCCATAAGAACACTAAGTTTTGACCATATCCTCTTGCTACAATATGACATCCACATTTGCAATATTACACTTAGGGCTTATTTAGACGAACGTATAATACGTCCGTGCAACGCGCGTGATTTTCACGCGCCTCGCACGGACCTATGTTAGTCTATGGGGCCGTGCAGACTGTCCGTGAGTGTCACGCAGCGTATGTCCGATGCATTGTTCACGCATCACGCACCCATTGAAGTCAACGGGTGCGTGAAAATCACGCGCAGCACACGGAAGCATTTCCGTGTGACGCGTGTGATTCGCGCAACAGCAGTAAAAACTATGAATGAAAACAGAAAAGCAGCTTTTCTGTTTACAAACATACAGAGTGTCATAATGATGGCGGCTGCGCGAAAATCACGCAGCCGCGTATCATACGGGGATGACACACGGAGCTGTTAAGTACCTTTTGCGCGCGCAAAACGCACACGCTCGTTTAAATCCGGCCTTATATTCTATCACCAGAAAAGTTCCTCTTTGGGTGTTGGAATACCAATTTTTTATTTCAAACTTAAATATTTACCAGCAAATTAAAATGTCCTAATTTTCAGTTTCTCTACGTTTAATAAGTTAATATTTTTTACTTACAATGTGCCAGTCAGCACTCAAAGTTGAACGGGGCTCACACGGTATAAAAGGTTGGGGACCGTTAGTATAGTCTATACATGGCCAGAAAACTGAACTTTGTGATCGGGAAATAGGAAATGTCACAAAGATTGTCTGGCTGACATTTTTCAGCCCCAATAATGTGCATTGCGTTTTGCAAGCAAAAACCCTTTTCTAAGGCCTCATTCACATATTGCAGATTTGATCAATATTTTGCATCAGTGTTTTGAAGCTAAAGTCAGGAGTTTATGTAAAGAGCAGAAGTATAAATCGCTTCATTATAATTCCTCTGTGTTTAGGATTTAATCCTGGTTTCAGTTGCTTTTTGACTGCAAGAATAGTGTAGTCTGCCGCAAAAACCTGGGATCTGTCATTATCTACTAAGACCTGTTTCACAACAAATCTGTCATAGCTGTCATGTTATTATTATTTATTTCTGTTATTTATATAGTGTTAACATATTTTGCAGCGCTGTACAGAGGTTGTCCTTACCTACTGTTCCCATTGGGGCTCACAATCTAAATTCCCTATGGTATGTTTTTGGAATTTGAGAGGAAACTGGAGTTGTCCAGAGGAAACCCATGCAAACACGAGGAGAACATACAAGACAATAGTGCTAACCACTGAGCCACCATGCTGTCCTTAACCCTTTCCGGCCACAACCAGTTTTAATTTTTCAATTTTGTTTTTTCCTCCCTCCAAGAGCCATAACTATTTTTTAATTTTTAACCCCTTAAAGAGGCTCTGTCACCACATTATAAGTGGCCTATCTCCTATATAAGGAGATGGGCGCTATAATGTAGGTGACAGTAATGCTCATTAGCATAAATCTAAAATCGCTAATAAAGTGGTGAAAACAGATTGTTTTATTAAATAAAAAGCATTACTGTCACCTACATTATAGCGCCGATCTCCTTATATAGGAGATAGGCCACTTATAATGTTGTGACAGAGCCTCTTTAAAGCCTTAATGACCGCCGATTATCCTTTTCACGGCGGTCATTAATGGGCTTTTTTCTACAGCGCCGCTATTCCATAGCGCTGCATTAGAATAACGTAAACAGAGCAGGGAGCCGTGAAATCTCCCTGCTCTCAGCTGCCAGAGGTAGCTGAGGGCTGGGGGCGTCCCTGCTCTGCCGGGTGAGACCGATATTCGTATCGATCTCACCCGTTTAACCCCTCAGATGCGGTGCACAATAGCGAGCACTGCATCTTAGTGGTTTTGGAGAGAGGGAGGGACCTCCCTCTCTCCCCCACCGACACCCGGCGATAAGATCGCCGAGTGTCTGTGTCTGCGATGGCAGCCGGGGGCCTAATAAAGGCCCCCAGGTCTGCCTGTAATGAATGCCTGCTAGGTCATGCCGGAGGCATGACCTAGCAGATGCCTGTCAGTTTTAAACGGATAGGCAGTAATACACTGCAATACAAAAGTATTGCAGTGTATTAGAAATGCGATCGGATGATCGCATATGAAAGTCCCCTAGTAGGACAAGTAAAAAAAAAAAAGTTGAATAAAGTTAATTAAAAAAAATGTGAAAAAAATAAATTAAAACCCCACTTTTTCCCCTTACAAACTGCTTTATTATTAAAAAAACACAATAAAGCAAATTTGGTATCGCCGCGTCTGTAACGACCCCGACTATAAAGCCGTTACATTATTTAACCCACACGGTGAACGCTGTAAAAAATAAAATAAAAAACAATGGAAAAATTGCTGTTTTCTGTTAATCCTGACTTTAAAAAAATGTGATAAAACGTGATCAAAAAGTCGCATCTACTCTCAAATGGTACCAATAAAGACTACATGTCGTCCCGCAAAAAACAAGCCCTCATACAACTGCATCGGTGGAACAATAAAATAGTTATAGCTCTTCGAATGTGACGATGGAAAAACGTAAAAAATGGCTTGGTCATTAGGGCCCAGAATGCAAGCAGGGGGAAGGGGTTATTGACCAAACTTATTGACCAAGCCAGATTTGTCAATAATTTGTCAAATCTGGCATGTCTCTTTTTATCAAAGAATAACTCTGCGAAAGTTTTGAATATCCGAGTAATTCTGACATTGTTTTTTCGTCACATGTTGTACTTTATTTTAGTGGTAGAAGTAGACTGATACAATTTGCGTAAATTAATTAAAAAATAGAAAAATGTAAGAAATTTTGTAAAAATTAACATTTTTCCTTATTTTTAACTGAAATATGTCACATATGTACACACATACTGTACAATTTTTTTTATTAAATATATATTTCCATTTCTTTACTCTATTTTGGCAGCACTTTTGAAAAAAATATTTTTTGAGCAATTTAGAAGACTTACAAATTTAATAATGATTTCTTTGTAAAGCGAACATGAGAATGAAGAAACACACCCCAAAATCTATCACCCTGTTTTTCCTGTATTCAAAAATACCCCCATTGTGGCCATAATGCATTGCCTGGACACACGGCAGGCAGTGGCGGATTAAGTAGACCATGGGCCCTGGGCTGTTAACCAAACTTGGGCCCCCCTTCCTCACCGCCGCCCTGCCGCGCCGTAACTATTTTTGACACTACTTTTTTGGGCAAGCATTAACAGTGTTACGATTTCCCTTGTCACAGGGCTGTGTCCCTACATACTGACAGTATCACACTGTGCAGGGACACAACCTCCTGACAAGGGGAATTGTCTATCAGTCCTGGACTGCAGAAAGACTTTTTGTGAAATACAAGGATTCCTATAATAAACATGTCAGGAGAGGTGACAGATTCTCTATAAATCTAGTGACTCACAGGTGACGACGTCTCAGATTCTAGTAGTTTTTTTCCTCTTTTCTTCACCATCCGGTCCAGCGCTCATGACGACTTCTCCTGGCCATGACTCATTTCTGCAGAATTTGCCACTCAGACGTCTCCTCACTTTTCCAACATTTCCACACCTATAAACGAAAATAAAGTTATCATGGTGCCACATACTGTACCCCTAAATATAATAGCACCAAACACTGCGCGCCTGAATATAATACCACACACTGTAAAACACCATACACACAGCCCCTGTAGATATTACACACCCCCATAGATATCGCCATACACAGCCCCCTCTATATATCACACATCCTCCCCGTAGAGAGCGTTACACACAGCCCCATATAGATAAACTTTATGAATAAAAATTGTAAAATAGCAAAAAAGGTGTGTATAAAAACGATAAAAAACGAACCCTGCATTGTCTACGGAAAAAACGTCGCAAAAATCACGTCGTTTTTATTTATTTTTTATAAAAATGTGTGTTTGGTGCAACTTTGTAATTACGTTTTATTAAAAAATATTTTCACTTTTTGAGATACAGCTGCTTTGTATCCTGTATCCGTCAGGTCAGCAGGACTGACAGGATCAGTGACACGCAGGATCCACCTCAAATCTATCACATCGAAGATTATAATTTAGCGCAGGGCCCGTTTCACTGATCCCGTCAGTCCTGCTGACCTGATGGATACAGGATACAAAGCAGCTGTATCTCAAAAAGTGAAAATATTTTTTAATAAAACGTAATTACAAAGTTGCACCAAACACACATTTTTATAAAAAAGAAATAAAAACGACGTGATTTTTGCGACGTTTTTTCCGTAGACAATGCAGGTTTCTTTTTTTTAGCGTTTTTATACACACCTTTTTTGCTATTTTAGAATTTTTATTCATAAAGTTTAAAAATAATAGTAAAAAAATAAGCTTTTTTACGTTTCAGCTATTTTTTTGGGTAATAACATAGTTTTACCCTAAAATAGACCTTTTATTTGTAATCGTCATTGTTTACCGTAAATGTTAATATATTACATGTCTATATTAGGGTAATTGGGTCAGCGCTTGCGTTACAACAATGATTGGCGGGGGGGACGGACGGTTTTTATTGGGGTGGGTATTTTATGTGTATTTATTATTTCATTTTTTTTGCACTTTACTTTCCTATTTTTTTATTACTGTGGTCTGTTCCTCAAAGGTCAAAAAAGACCTTTGGGGAACTTTATATATATTTTTTCTTTCTTTTACACCATGTTTTTCCACTGTAACTGGGGCTGCACAGCAGCCCCAGTTACAGGGGAAATCAGCCCTCTCATAGTGACGATTGTCACTAATAGGGCTGTGCTGGGTCTAGTTAGACCCAGCAGCAGCCTGCCACTAACGGCACCCGGCGATCATGTGAACAGTCACATGATCACCGGGAGGAATAGAGACAGCGCCGCTGCTGCTGTCTCTATTCCTATACACAGCGTTCATTGAACGCTGTGTAAGAAGACATCGGAGAAGACAGAAGCAGCGAAAGCTGCTTCTGTCTTTTCCTCAGGGTCCCCGGCAGTCACTGACAGCCGGAGACCCGATCGCGCGGGCAGCAAGTTAAAACCCGAGCCGTAGAAAGTCTATGGCTCGGGTTTTAAGGACCCGTCCCTGACCGCTGGCCGTAAAAATACAGCCAGCGGTCGGGAACCAGTTGGGAAGGAGGATAAGCCTGCTGTACTGACCTCAGCGCCGGTGACCGACCGTCTTGCAGATTCGGAGTAACAGAACAGCCGTCCCTCGCTGTTCTGTTACTCAATGGCGGCGGCCCGCACTTGTCAGGGAGGCGTGTCCTACCCCTTTCCCGGCCAATTCCCTGCTCCTCCCCTCATCTTCGTTAGTTAGCAGCGCTAGCGCGCTGAATAAGTAACTTTGCAAGATGATGTGCGGTTCGGGCTGCCATGGGCCCCCTGGGAGCCTCGGGCCCCGGGCGGCCGCCCGAATCGCCCATATGATAATCCGCCACTGACGGCAGGGCCCAAATGAAGGGAGCAACCGGAGGCTTTCAGGACTCATATTTTGCTTGAGAATGTTTTAGGCCCCACTGTATATTTGGAGAGGCTTTGAGCTACAAGAACGATAGAAACGCCCCATAAATGACCCCATTTAAAAAAACTAGACCCTTTAAGGTATTTATCTAGGGGTGTAGTGAGTATTTTGACCCTACAGTTTTTTGCTAAGTTTAATGCATAACAGGTGGAAAAAAATAAAATTTCACTTTTTTCATAAAAGTATCACTTTGAAGAACGATTTCTTTGTAAAGCGACCATGAGAATGAAGAAACACACCCCACAATTTGTCACCCTGTTTCTCCTGTGTTCAAAAATACCCCAATTTGTAGCCCTAATGTGCTGCCTGGACACACGGCAGGTCCAAAAGGAACAGAGCACCTGGTAGTTTTCAGGACACCAATTTTGCGTTAAAATGTTTTAGGCCCCACTGTACATTTGGAGAGGCTTTTAACTGACAGAACGATAGAAACCCCCAAGAAATGACCCATTCTTAAAACTACACACCTTAAGCTATTCAGGAGTGTAGTGGGCATGCTGACCACTATGTTCTCATATGGGAGGCATGTCCTGAAAAATGCATGTGCCTGTTTATATGACTATGTCTTGCTAACAAAGCAATTGTCCCACATTTGTGTCATTCTGATGCCATTGTGAACAGCATTATAGTCTGCTATATAATAAATTAATCGTGGGAAAAATCAACTGTTCTGGAGTGAAAGGCAATATATTTAAAAAAAATGGAGGAAAATGTATCCAACTATGTGGCAAACTTGAGTTTGTTCACAAGATAAAAAACACCTGTAGGGCTATGATGACATCTTATTTTTTTATAGTGACTGGTCATACAACGTTTCTTTAGCCTCATCAATACCTATATAAGGGACGAACGTGCCAAGCGACGCGGCACACCATAACAGACCCCTGCCCGGCAAGGTGGGAAACGCTATGCACACTAAACAACCAATCACCTACAGAATATATAAAGGGACAGTGTGCAAAACCATCTATAGGAACAGTAAAGAATCAATAGTCCACAAAATTATGTCAGTATTGCTAGAAGTATTGTCGGGTGTAAGAGAGCCAGTAAAAACCCAAATAAAACTGTAATAAAGCCCATGGTGTATTGATATGGAACAGCTCGATTATTAAAGATCCTCCAATTAAAAAAAATATGCCCATTTCACCAAACAGTAACACAAATTGAGCATTGTGTGTCAGGACAGTCATTACAGGTCAAAGATATGCCATTTCAGTGACAACATAGGGTCACATTTTGAAAGCTATACCCCTTATGCTTTTTATCTAGGTGTGTAGTGAGTATTTAGACCCTACAAATATTGAGGCTTTAATATTTAGCAAGCCTTTTCTCCTGTGCTTCAAGATATTCATCTAGGGGTATAATGGAAATTTTTAGTTCTATTTAGTGGTTTGACTGGGATGTCAGGATTGCACATCAGAATTCAGAATTGAAGGAGCGCCAGGAGGTTTTTAGGGCCCACTTTTTACTCGTAAGATTTTTATGCAACACGGGTGCCAGAACATTTAGATAAGAATGAAATTGAAACTTTCAAGGTATTCATCTAGGTGTATAATGGGAATTTTTAGTTTTATTTGGTAGTTTTTTTAAAATGTCTAATGGGAAATAAAATAAATTTTAGAAAGTAAATACCCAGGCGATAGGAGAAGTCAGGAAGAAAAGGGACTTAATTAAAATCAACAGAGGTGTGGCTAGGTCGAAAGCACCCTCCAACGCAGAGACCCGGTTTAGAGGGCCTGGTCTCACAGAAGTGAGTTGTGTCTTTCCTAATGTCTTCTTTGGGGCCTCCTTTTCTTTTCAGTGGGGGGAAGTACACCAGAGAAACGATGCCCATGAACAATTCTTGAGCCCACTATTCCAGAAGCACAGCTGCTTCCATTGCCGCCCTCCCCTTCCTGGTCTCCAAAAATCTAAGTTTTAATAATTTTTTCTTGAAAATCAAGAAAAGTCCCCCTATGGCCTGCACTTTTATACAGAACAAACAAATTATATAGTCCTTCTTGTGTCAGGTATACGGCCAATTTTTTATATCAGGTTCTTGATTTTCTGAGGGCATTGTAGGGCTGCAGAACCGGGTCCGAAAAATCCACCCCTCCCATGAACTGATTGTAGTCCTGGATACACACAGGTTTGATGGTCTGCTCTGTGGTTCCTCAGACTGGGCTGGATCGGTCTGCATGGAGAGTGGTGAATGCAAGGACATCACGGTGGTCCTTGTAATTAACCAGCAGCAAATTGTCGCTGCAAACAGCCCTCCTTTCCCCTCGGTGCACTGTATGATCTACAAAGTCCTTGGGGAGACCCTTTTAGTTTATCCTAATTGTGCCGCAGTTCCTCTAGCAGCAAGGCACTTCAAAAAGGGGACACTATTATAAAAGTAGTCAATGTATAGATGGTATCCCTGACCCAGTAAGGGGTGCAGAAAATCCCATACTATCTTCCCACTTATTCCAAGGACAGGGGAACAGTCCGTGGGCTCTATTGCAGAATCTTTTCCCTCATAGATTCTGAATTTAAAAGAGTATCCGGACACACTTTCACACACTTTATACAGCTGTACGCCATGTCTAGACCTTATGTTGGGCAGGTACTGGTGGAAGTGTAGCCTGCCCTTGAAATTCACCAAGGATTCGTCCACTGCAATGCATTTCTGTGGGGGTGTAAGTTTTTCTAAATTTGGAATTGTAGTGATTCACTACAGGTCCAATTTTAAACAGTCTGTCAAAACTGGGGTAATTTGTGGGTGGGCATTCCTCAATGTTGTTGTAATGCAGGAACCGTTGCAGGATCTCTAAACGAGTCCTAGGCATGGTGAGGCGGTAAAGTGGGCAATGGTGTAGCATATCAGTGCTCCAGTAGGAGCGAATAGTAGGCTTTTTTGTAATGCCCATGTTAAGTAGTAGACCCCAAAATTTCTGTTTTTCATTTGCGTTGGTAGGGGTCCATTTTTGGGGCCTGGCTTAATAACTGTTGGGATTGCGGGCAAAAAATTGTGTCGCATAAATATTTGTCTGCTGTACCAGAAGACAAATGAATTCGTCAGAGAAAAATATTTAAAAAAAATCTATCTTTCTAAATCCAGTAGTGTCCACGTTGGTGCCTGGGGTGGCAGTAAATTCAGGCACCTGGGGCATATAATTATCAGAGGCAATCCACGCAGGGGCATCTGAATTTGGTTGTGCTTGCCCACTAGCCCTAGAACGTCTACAGGGGGGGGGGTCATCACTAGATGTGTCACTTGAGGATGACGACATCAAAAATGTCACCTCATCTCCACTGTCAGACTCTGACTCTGCACAGAATAAGGCGTACGCCTCTTCAGCAGTGAACACCCGCTTTGTCATTGTAACTAATAACTTTGTTTTTAACTCCCTGAACCTCTAAGCCTAATTAGCTCTACCTAATACCCTACTGCTAAATTATTTTTAACTAGCCCTGATCCTACCTAACCCACGTACACTCTAACAAGCTAGTCTGATACTATCCATAACTAATTTACTATCCCTGTCTCTCACTAACAAACTTTTTTCTATAGTTTTTTTTAATTGTTTTTTTTTTAGTTTTTTTACAAAAACAAAAAAACACAGAAACACCCGCCAAAGGGGTTTCACATGCAGTCTGGCTGACTGAACTGATTCAGTGATGTCGGTCACTAGGCAACAGAGGATACTGATGGGGTGATGGGACACACTGGGGTTCTGATGTGGCACACTGGGGTGCTGATGTGGCACACTAGGGTACTGATGGGCACACTGGGGTACTGATGGGGCACACTGGGGTGCTGATGGGGCACAAGGATGTGCTGAAGGGACACAGGCATGTGCTGATGGGGCACAGTAGGTGACTGACTTACACAGGGGGTGACTGATCAGGCTGTGGTGGTATATTTCTTTCACAAACTAATTTAGATTCCGTCTCTGATCTCCTCTCAAAAGCCAACAGATGAGACCAGAGCCGGAGACTATAAAAAAAAACAAGTCCTGCCTACGTCACTCCACTGTGATTGGTCTGTCAAATAGCTCTGTTGCTAAGCTGTCTCAGACAGCAGTTTGCAGTGAACTGTCACCTCGTTCCACAGCGCTGTGATAGTTTAACTGCATCACGTACATGCACGTGGGGATGCGCTAACCAGTTGCATTCCCCGACATGCATGTACGTGAAAATGCGGGAAAGGGTTAATGCACCATTAAATGTGCTGAGAAACTTTTAAAAACATTTTTTGGGAATGGAATGGAAAAAGAAATAGCATTTTGAACATTGTCTTTTAGGTTTAGTTTTTATAGCGTTCACTGTATGGTAAAAATTCTAACTTTATTCTGTGGGTCAATATGATTCCTGCGGTACCACATTTATACTTTTTTTATGTTTTACTACTTTTAAAAAACTAAAACAATTTGTTAAAAACAAATTTGTTTTGTGTCGCCATAACTGTTTTTTATTTCTTTAATGGATGGAGCTGTGTAATGACTTATTTTTGTGGGATGAGCTATAGTTTTTATTAGTACAATTTTTTGGTACATACGACTTTTGAATAATTTTGTTTTTCTATTTTTTGGAGAGGTGTAGTGACCAACAAAGCATCAATTCTAGCGTTTTGTTTATTTTTTACGGCGTTCACTGTGCAGAATAAATAATGTTAGGTTTGTATTTTATTGTTTGCATTATTTTAGGGAAAAATTTAGAAAAAGGTTTTCTTTTACATTTGCTATATATTTTTTTTAGATTTAAAACTTTTTAAAGTACTTTTTAATTTTTTATTTCAGTCCCACTATCGTTCGTTTGCTCACACAATACACTCTAATGCTTACATATTGATGTACTGTGCATTTTCTATCCTCTTATTCAGAAATTGCTTTGGCAGGGTTAACAATGGAAGCCAAGGCACTAGTGTGAACAGAGCCGGGGGAGTATCTCCAATGGAGGCAGACCACGCCACTGCTATAATTCATGGGAACGTGCGGGCTCAGGATGGAGTGGAACGTGCGGGCTCAGGATGGAGTTTCACGACGCGGATACAATTGAAAATGTTTCCGGCACTGCAGGGTGCAAGGGAGTCATTTTCAGGTCCCTTCACTGAAGCATGGCATCTTCTATGTGATGCAAATGGCGCGATGTTGTCATTGTGCTGCTTGCGCCATTACAAAGCAGCCTGGCTTTAAGGGTCAGTTCGCACTGAGTTTTTTTACATGGAAAACGCGCCAAAAAACGTCCGAAAATGCTTCCCATTGATTTCAATGGGAGGCGGAGGCGTTTTTTTCCCGCGAGCAAGAAAAACCGTCTTGCGGAAAAGAGAAGCGACAGAACATGAAAGCAACTGCAGAACATGAAAGCGCAGGGCCAAGTAGTGCTGTTGCACGGGACAGCCTGGTCCCTCCAGTCCAGGCTCTTGTATGGGCACCTGCCCCATCTTTTGGGCCTAGAATCCACGGATTTACTGCCACTCCTGGCATAACCGTGGACAATACAAATTTTGTCCAAATGGATTACTTCCATTTATTTATAATGGACGACATCCTAAATCTGATTGTCCACGAAACGAATTTATATGCCACTCAATATATTAGGCAGAAACCTTCATCCACCCATGCCAGAGATTGGGCGCCCACCAATTTGCAGAAATTAAAAAAAAAATTGGAGCTCACCCTAAATATGGGTATTGTCAAAAAGCCCTCCATTAGGTCTTACTGGTCAACAAGACCCGCCCAAGCCACCCCAGTATATTCTGCAGTAATGCCCAGGTCTCGTTATGAGACAATAATGAGGTTCCTCCACTTCAACGACAACGCACAGGCCCCCCCATTTACCGATGCAAACTGGGATCGTTTGTTCAAAATAAGACCACTGATAAATTCCTTCAATAATTTATTCCTGCAACTCTACACCCCTGAGCAGAATGTAAGCGTGGACGAATCCCTCCTCAACTTCCATGGAAGACTTAGCTTTTGCCAATATCTACCTTCCAAAAGGGCAAGATATGGCGTTAAGCTTTATAAACTGTGCAAAAGCAGGTCAGGATATACCACCGCCTTCAGAATTTATGAAGGGTGGGACCGCTCAATAAATGTTCCTGGATGCCCCCCTGATTTTTCCACCAGTAGTAAGATCGTGTGGGAGATAATGCAGCCTCTGCTTCACAAGGGGTACCACCTGTACTGCGATAATTTTTATTCGAGTGTGCCCCTGTTTAGGCATTTGCATGCTGCAAGGACTGGGGCATGTGGTACCATGCGCAAAAACCGAATTGGTTTTCCACAGCAATTAGTGCGGAAGCGCATGGTAAAGATGGACTCCTGTGCCTATGCATCTGAGGAATTGCTGACGGTCAAGTACAGGGATCGCAAAGACGTGTATCTACTAAGCTCAATACATACCGCAGGAACAGTGGCAGTGAGGGAAAGAGGGGCAACGTCGGACAAGCACAAACCAGTGAGCGTGTCCGAATATAACAAGTACATGGGGGGGGTGGATTTAAGCGACCAGGTTTTACAGCCCTACTTAGTGAAGCGAAAAACAAAAACCTGGTACAAAAAAGTGGCCATTTATTTGTTACAGGTGGCCATCCACAACTCATTTATGCTCTACAAAAAAAACAGAGGCAGAGACACATACCTGGATTTCCAGGAGAAAATTATTGAAGGCCTCATATTTGATGTTCAGGACACCCGAGAATGCCCCCAGTCTGAGGATGTCACGCGACTGACTGAAAGACATTTCATCACTCGCATTCCAGCAACACCAACTAGAAGCAACCCCCAGAAAAAGTGCCGCGTCTGCAGAAAAGACGGGCACCGCAAAGATTCCCGATATTTCTGTCCATCATGTCCCTCACAACCAGGCCTGTACATTGAGCCATGTTTTAAAAAATACCACACTGTTCTGCATTATTAGATTTTAGTTAATTAGTTGAAAATATATTTGCCCTACATTACATTTTTATTTTTCCCCTGATTTTACTCCAAGGGTGAGGGAGGGAATGGTTGGGGGGTGGATGTCATGTTTGCATATTTTCTAAAGTTCATCTGCTGGAGAGCTCCATTTGCATAAACCTGCAATTTCTTATTTTAGAAAACCCAGAAAAATGAATTCCCATTATACCCCTAGATGAATATTTTGGGATTTATGCTTCAAGAGCAGATATTTTGGTAGTGTTATAGAAACTAAAACCAGCTTTGAAAAAAGGCGATTTGTGAAATAAGCTTCTTCTATCGTCCGCCCTCCTACATCTCTATGTGATAATAAGGCCCACATATTTGGTATCCCCATGCACAGGAGAAGTGGCAGAATGTGAAAGGAGATTAATTTTGTCCGTGGTCCATTCTATGTGTGAAAAATGCTAGCATAAACGGACGCATTTGCTAAAAAATTGCTAATTTTATTTTGTTCCATCTTATTCAAGAAACTTTCAGAAGAAAACTGGACTGTCTAAAAATATGATAAACCCCTTGAAGGAAACCTTGTGGGGCCTACTTGCGTGAATGAAGTAATTTATGGGGTGTTTCTAATGTTTCAGCAGCATTACGCCCCCCAGAACACAGTATGCTGCTATAAAATCAAGTGCAGAATTCCTGGACCGAAAAGGCCAAAAAGTCTCCTTTTATGCCAAGCCCTGTGAATAAGGCACACATATTTGGTTTCCCCATGCACGGGAGAAGTGGAAGAATGTGAGAGGAGATGAATTTTGTCCGTGGTCCATACTATGTGTGAAAAATGCTGGTATAAACTGACGCAATTGCTAAATTCTTGCATTTTTTTCCAATTTTGCCCACTTTAGAGAAAAAAATAAAAATGATATATACTGACAAATGCCACTAAAACAAAGCCCTATCTGTCCTTTAAAAAGAGTGTAAAATTCAAAGATGAACTTTATTCACCTGCAGAGTTATAGTCATCTAAAGAAGCGCATAGCAAAATTGTGAAATTTGCTCTGGTCATTTGGCTGTAAAACAGCCTAGTCCTTAACCGGTTCAGGGGGCATTTTGTGAGGCACAGTGTTGTGCAACTTTTATTTAGGGGAATATTGCAGGGAATAATTTTTATTCAGGGGACCAATTGTGGAGCATATTTTTTATTCAGGGGGCACATTGTGGGGCATTTTTTTTAGGGAGCATATTGTGGGGCATTTTTATTCAGGGGCACATTGTGGTTAAAGTTTATTCAAGGGTGCTATGTGTGACATTGTTATTATCAGTTGCACAATGTGAGAATTTGCTGCAAAAGTGAGGATCAGAAGACATCTGGGCAGTAAACTCTGCAGAGTCGTGATTTGGCCCTATGCGTTCTGTGCACGCCCCTGGACAGAGGCTTGAATTATAAGCTTTAGCAAGCAGGCCCCTCTGTGCTTGCCCGTGTATCATTGTTTCTAGGAGGTTTGGGGCCTGACTTGTCTACAAAATCTATCAAATGCCTGTACTTTGAATTCCCTGATTATAAAGCGCTGCAGAATAAAGAATATTAGCAACAGAGAGCTGGTGGTCGTGGGAAATGAATCCTTTACAGCTGCCCCTTGCTCAGTCGGTGAATATCTACAGACTACAACATTTTAGCTCCAAACCGAGAGGTACACACTTTAAGGAGCTTTGATCTAGGATAACATAAGAGACTTCTTAGAGGCTAAACAGCAAAACATTTAACTTGGTGACTTAGTGATTTGTAGAATATTCTTGCTGATGTGTGTTTGCTGCATGTTGTGTTCTGCTGATATAAGTTTGTAATGTTTCACTGAAAAAAGAAGAATTTTAGTTCAAAATGTTCCCTTAAATAATTTGCTTCTGAAGAGCCCCAGAGTGCTATGTTATGCAAGTCACTGAGTTCTTCCCTCAGGCTACGGTTTTGTTCCATCACCTGCACAGTGCTCAGAAAGACAACTAATGGTAGAAAATTGAAGGCTTTGTACATTTCCATAGTTACTACGCCAGGCAGAATTATCCATGAAGTGTCTGAAAATATCATCAATGTACATCAGAGACGCAGTTTGCCAAACGTGCAGATGGAGGACACCTGTGTCTACCAGCAGACACCGCAGCCAGATAAACAGTTATTGTTTTCATGGCAAAATGCAAGGATGTCAGCAGTTATAGCCAACCATAGTGGCGGGGCAATTGCTTGATTTATTTATTAGTTGACTAGAGGATAACAACATTTAGTCATTGTTTTTACATCATTCCAAAAAAGAGATGTATTGAATTTAAGGTGAACGCGTTTCGTTCTTCCCTATATAGTTTGATATTTTACTGCTGGCCCTATATGTTGAAAAAATGCTGATTATTTCAAGGAATTAGCCCCAATTTTTAACAATGTGTGGTAATGAGAATAAAAACAATAGGGTTGCTATCAAGCATGATGGAAATGCAGTCTGAAGATGTCCATTACTGTATTGTGTGTGGTATCATCTGCTGAATGCACCAAAAGGCTGCAAAAGCTAGAATTAATTGAACTATGGATCTGGATCATGTCCCTGTTGGCTGCCTATGTGAAGAGTAAAACAAAATGCTTGGCAAGTCATGGATATGGCGTGTCCTACTGGCTGTATTTTTACTGAATGCCCTTGTATACTGCATGCATATTTCATATTGATCAGCGAGCCCTATATTCAGCATTGGCACAAAGCTGCTCAGAGCAAATATTTCAGGTACTGAGAGGATATTTCTATGTGTATGGACCTGTTTATAGAAAAAAAATGAAGTCACTAGTATAAGGCTTTTTCTTTACAGTGGTGTATAGTATTGCTCTGTTTGAAAACTGTATATTTAGAAGCAAGATTGGGAAAAGATGTCATAGTGGAAAAGCAGCTAAAACTTTACCAAAAACCTTTAGGAAGGGTTTATGTTTTTGTACTGGCCTCATATGGAGCTGTATGACACCTGTGTGAATAAAGCCGTGTGGCCCTCCTCATCTGTGACTCTTGATGGCAGATCTGAAAGTAAGGAATGAAATGTTTGCAATGTAGGATGATGGCGTAGTTCAGCATTCTAAAAACCAAAGAATCCACTTACAGTAAAAGATTTAGAGGGGGTTAACAGATTAGAAAAAATATTTATATGCCCTATAAGGGAATTCTCTTTATAGGATGCTCATCTGTAGCTGCTCTCCACTCTGACTGATAGATGAGCATCCTATAAAGAGAATTCCCTTATATAGGCATATAAATATTTTTTCTAATCTGTTAACCCCCTAATCTTTTACTGTAAGTGGATTCATTGGTTTTAGTCCCTTGACAGTGAGCTAATCACCAAGTATCCCCCTGCTGGACTCCACATCGATCAACTGTTAATGTATCTGTGGGGAAACCTGGCAGTAAGTGTTCAAATTCCCCGCAGCACCACCACAGGGGAGATTAAGCATTACACAGTGCCCAATCAAAGTAAGGGCTTTCTGTGCAAGTAAGACAGGTCTACTCTTTGTAGCTGCTCTCCACTCTGATAGAGAGTAGACCTGTCTTACTTGCACAGAAACCCCTTGATTTGAATGAGTCCAGCAGGGGGATACTTGGTGATTAGCTCACTGTCAAGGGACCCTTCTGAAACGGGCGAATGAGTGGTTCTCCTCATCTCTTTCACTTGAAGGCACATCAACATTTGCAATGGATCATGATGACGTAGTTCAACATTCTAAAAACAAATTAATCCACTTACAGTAAAAAATTTAAAGCGAGCGCCGATCAACTATACAGCTTGTCAATCAGTGATCATTTTGCTAAATTTACAAGGAGCAATGGTTGTAATGTATGGGGACGAATGATCATTAACATGATCGTTTATCTTCATACATTTTGCATCTTGCCCGCAGCACATCCCCTGCTTAGCCAGGGAGATGTGCTACTGACAAGCGACCATTTCTTCAGCAGCACAAAAGATGCGATCAGTAGACGATCATACGGTTGATCTTTTATCAACTGATCGCTGCCTGTTTAGACTGGGTAATGATCAGGAAGGAGCGTTTATACGAGCACACGTTCGCCCGTCATTGACTCATGCACCTGACAATAACTAATAAACAGTTGTTTGAAAAACTGTTATGAGATTATAATGGGCATTTCTATGATCATCATACATATGCTGCCATGTTCAAACACATGCTAGATCTTTGCAGCATATGTGTTGTATATGTTAAGTTAGATAACGTACATATATCTTGAAAAACCATTCCTTCTGGACCAAATTTTCAAAACACAACAGCGTTATTTTATCATATAAACTTCTGCAAAACCTAACACTTTGTAGTGTTATAAGTTTAACACAGTTTTACACAGTGTGTGGAGGTGTGGAAAAGTGTGTGTATGTTTGTATGGGGAGTTGCAAGGTGTGAATCTTAACACTGTTCCAAGTGTGCCGCTCATTTGATGAGAAGTAGCTATTGGTGTCTTAAAGAAGAGAGCAAAACACAAGACAATCAAACACTAAATGCGTCCTTAGATCCGTATAGACCTGACGGATGTCAAATAAGTGTCCTTTTGGCATCCGCTGGGCAGGTATGCCTCAGTATACTTTTTGTATTACTGCATAGGAAAGCGCAGCGCTTTTTTTTTTTAACATGGCAGCCTTTGCTTCACATGTTCAACTGTATGTACAGTTGCATATGTCTGGAATTTACGTTCGGTGCAAACGCTGATAGTGATTTCCAGCATATACGGAGAACTTAAACATTTCAGATGTGTATTTGCAGTGCATTGCAATAGTTGAAATCAGCAGCAAAATTCGGCAACACATATGGCATGCTGTAAATTTGAAATTCCACAGCAGATCTTTAATCCTCTACAGGATTATTCACTAACATTGTCCTGTACTTTTTTTGCAGAATTTTGGTGCAGAATTTCCGCTATGATTGAACCTTACACCTCGCTATTTTGGATCTGATCATGGTTTTAGCAACAAAAAAAAAGTGTATGAACTGGCCTTAGGTCTTATTTGCACTTGAATTTGTGCACCATCACACTTTAATGTTAATATGTGTTTGCCATGGTTGCCAGTTTTTAAAAAAAATAATGCTCCTAAAACTGCATTTCCTTAGGACAATGGGGATTAATGGCACAAATAGTGACAAATAGGACTTTGACAAAACTTCAACAAGTACTATAATCAGTGGTATTTTCAATCAAAAAGTGTTAAAAAGTATCCAATGTATTAACAAGACATGACATTGAAGGCCCAAAACATAACGTGGTGGCTTAACTCAAAACCTAAATGACTTTACTCACTAAAAAAAATAATGATAAGGGAACTTCTCACAATGCAATTTCCTTATACATCAATTGAAAGTGGCTCATTTTTAAGGCTCGTTCACATGGAACAATTTTTTAAAACAGCAACTAACGGTCAAAGGTTTAAAAAATTGTAGAGTATCTTATATTTTCCACCAGAATGATTATTTCAGATGAGTATTTGTTCCCCTGCAGGTGACAGAAATATTTTAGGTATGCAAATGTGACGATGACAATAATGCTGGTTTTGTTGTATTCAAATTTAATTTAATTAATACAGTATATGATATTTTTATTGTTTGTCATCAACCTTTTTGTGTATTTGGAAAATTATTGTCATGATCATTCGGAAACAAATGCTAATAATTGCCCAGTATAAATGGGCCTTAAGCATTGTTTATAAGCAGAAAAATCTGTCCGTTTTTTATAGGCGTATGCCTTTTTTTTCAGCCATAAAGAATATTTGACTATAATATAATAAAGCTAATAGTAAAATTGTATAACTTGAAAAAATAAACAAATATAAACACTATCAAGGCCATAATTTCGAAGACAAATATAAAGTATATAAAGACGTGAATATGGGGTAGGTATTATTCGGGACTACTGAAAAACCACTTTATTTTTGTAGAACTAAATCTGGTGCAATGAAAGAGAATGAACATTGTTTTCCAAACATACTGGAAGAAGTCGTCATGTATAACAGTTGTCTTCTAGTTGGTGAAGACATTTGATGCTTTTGGTGCCTTTCCAAATAAAACCAAATGTGAAAGTGTTGCCTGTAGATGAGGAGTTGGAAAGTGGCAGCTTTCACACCTAGACACACGGATAGTATTAAACCGTCCCATTTGTCGCCTGTTGTTGATAGTAAAGCACAGTCTTATCTGATGAGGCTATTAGTAAAGTGACTCTTGTGACTCTTCCAGCTGTACCATGTCGCCCCCCCCCCCAAATGATCCCTTATCTTAAATGTGTAAACGCCATTAACAAATGCAAGAGCATCTGATGCAAATTATAAACATGTCATAGGTATTAACTCTGCAATCTTCCGGACCACAGTGGTCTCCCAATAAGGAGATTTAGATAAACTGCAAGGCCAAAAAAACAGCAGGTTTTCCCAAATAAATAACAAAAATACTAGATGGTAGTCAATAATTGACATGCCTCCAAAAATGATTACACAATAACAAGATTGCTATTCTATTACAAGAAAATGAATCACAGCAGTTGCTGACCTTGTTTGATCTCTAAAGTTCAATGCGAAATCCAGGAAAGTTTTAAAATTGTGTTAAAAAAAAGTATATAGTCATAGTAAACTACTGATGTTTAGGAGATATTGGAAATATAAGCCCATTGACATGAAGTAAGAGACTGAGTAGTGATATTGTTCCTTACATTAAGACTTCTGTTTACACCGCGTAGAACAATGGAATTCCATGCATGGAAGATTATTACAATATTTCTGTATGAATGATGAATCTCATTAACTTTGAACAATATTTTTATTGTTCATCATTGATCTTTTTGCTTATTTTACACAAGGCAATTATTGTTATGAACTTTTATAATCATTCTGACCTGTATGGCTATCAACTTATGTACCTGGACTCTGACATTCTAATAGGTGAGAAAGGTTACTTAAAAATTACTATAAAAGGGATTTTTTTGTGCAAACGCTGTAAAACATAAAAAAATGATATACATATGGTATTGCCGTAATCATATCAACCTGCAGAATGAAGTAAAATTGTCATTTATAGCGCATGGTGAACACTGTAAAAAACAAAACAAAAACATTGTCAGAATTGCTGGTTTTTGGTCACCTTGCTTGCCAAAAAATGGAATAAAAGGTGATCAAAAAATTACGTGTACCCCAAAATAGTACCAATGAAAATTACAGATTGTCCCGCAAAAAAATAATCCCACACACAGCTCCAGTGGAGAAAAAATGAAAAAGTTCTGGCTCTCAGAATATGGCGACGAAAAATGTGCAGAGTGTTCCAAAAGCGGATAAGATTGGGCACCATTTATCAGTGCGACACTGGCCACACATATGCGGGTTATTATTTATTTACCGCATTATTATACCCTCTGATTATGCCCTGATGTACCCCGCACAGATTATATATGCCCCCACATTATAAACTGAAATACCAGCAAAACCCGAAACAGAACAACTGCCAAGCAAAATCTGTGCTCCAAAAGCCAAATGGCGCTCCCTCCCTTCTGAACCCTACAGCATACCCAAACAGCAGTTTACGTCCACATATATGACATTTTATACAAGGGTGAACCGGCTTAACAGTTTATGAGGTATTTGTCTTCAGTGGCACAAACTGGGCACAACGTATTGTGCACTAAATTGGCATATCAGTGGAAAATTGCAATTTTCACTTTGCACCATCCGCTGGCCACTAATTTCTAATGTAGAATCACCTGTGGGGCCAAAATGCTCACTACACCCCTTAAAATGCCCTAAGGGGTGTAGTTTTTAATATGGGGTCACTACTTGGCGGTTTGTTTTACTATTTGAATTCTGAGTCCTGCAATTGTGGGCCAATGCTGTGAAAATCACCAAAATAGACCTCAAATGTGCATGGTGCGCATGCTCATTTGTCCAGGCAAATGATAAATGCCTTGAGGGGTGCAGTTTCCAAAAATGGGTCACTTCTTGGGGCTTCCTCTGTACTCTGGTACCTCAGGGGTTTTGCATAAGAAACATGGTGGCCAAAAACCAATACAGCAAAATCTGCATGCCATATAGCTCTCCTGCCATTCTGAGCCCTGTCGTGGGTCCAAACAGCTGTTTATTACCACATATGGGGTATTGCCGTACTCTGAAGAGTTTGCTTTACAAATGTTGGAGTTCTTTTTCACCTTTATCTATTCAGAAAATGGAAAAATCGGAGCTAAAACAACATTTTATTAGAAAAAAACGTAGATATTCATTTTCAGAGCCTAATTAAACTAAATTCAGCAAAATACCTGTGGGGTTAAAATGCCCACTGTACCCCTTGATAAATTCCTTGAGGGTGTAGTTTGCCAAATGGTGTCTTTTTGGGGTGTTTTCTTTGTTTTGGCACCACAAGACCTCTTCAAACCTGACATGGTGCCTAAAGTATATTCTAATATAAATAAGGCCCCAAAATCCTCTAGGTGCTCCTTTGTTTCTGAGTACTGTGTATTTGTCCAGTAGCATACTAGGGCCACATGTGGGGTATTTCTAAAAACTTCAGAGTCTGGGCAATAAATATTAAGTTGCGTTTCTCTGGTAAAACCTTCTGTGTTACAGAAAAAAATGGATCAAAACTGATTTTCTGCAAAAAGAATGACATTTGTAAATTTCATCTTTAATTTGCTTTAATTCTTGTGAAACGCCTAAAGGGTTAAGAAACTTTCCAAATGCTGTTTTGAATACTTTGAGGAGTTTGGGGTAATTTATAGGAGGTTTATAGTATATAAGGCCCTCAAAACCAGTTCAGAACGGAACCGATCCCTAAAATAAGGCTTTTGAAATTTTCTTAGATACATATTTACTCTACACCGTAGCCTACAGTGAATCCAGGTGACATTGCTGATATGTAGTATATTTCTAGACAATGCATTGCTGGAAAGCTTTGTCACCAAGATTAAGATAGTAAAAGTGTTTAAATGGAAGACTTTTTATCAGCCTGTGTACCTGGGGGACAAATCCAGAGTAAGTGGGACACACTTTATAGCAAGTTATGTAGGTAAGGATGTTCTTCACATGCGGGGAAACACATACAATTGTCAGTTTTATTAGAGCATCATGGAAAGAAATAAAATGTGAATTATACATTTTTCTTCTAGCTCATCTCACTTTGAAAAATTGAATGGCTGCTTTAACAAGGGCTTATTTTATTTCAGAAGCTAAACATATCTGACTACTTTGCCTATTGAACTTCTTATATAAGTCCCTCAGTGTCAAAATGTAGTCAGAAGAATAAGGCATTCAGAAGAAAATGTTGAATTTCTCCCGCCTCACGCCGCATCTTCACACTTAGAAAACTTCAATCACTTTTTATTTAAATTTTTATACGATTACATAAATATATGTGTGCGCCTATTTATCTATATTAAAAATATGTGTCTTTTAGATTACACGCACCATGCTGCTCATTTTTACAAAGGCTGTAGCTGATGCACGGACCTATGACATGGTTATCTCCTTCTGATTATGGAGATGAGAGCATGAACATACATCAGTAAGATTCCCTACCGAGATAGCTTTTCACTCTTTTCAGCAAGGAAAAAAGATCAAAGGAAAAATGACTAATTAACATACCAAAGGAGACAAAACCCCTAGAGATTTACCATAGTTACAATCCAATAATAAACAACCAAGTACAAAAAAGATTATTTGATAATAGCACTGAGAAATGAAAGCCTTTGAAATAGCATCTTCTCTGAAAAACTGTGGGAAAGAAATAATATCTGTGATTATGCAGAATGGTGTTGGGAGCTTTAGGGAATAGATTTTTTTTTATTTTTAGCTGAACTTACTTGCAAATTATTTCAACTGTTTAAAAAATAAGGAACAGAGATTTTGCTGTATGTTGCCTTATGTCTTTTGATGTCTGCCATGCAACTCTTTGTTATTACCATTATGATAGCTAAGACTGGGTTTACATTTTAACCAACAGGCCACCCAACAGGCTAAACCAGCTACCATCTTAGTCCATGGTGGAATGGATTTGATTCCTATGTGAAACCTGTGTGTTCTTTGTTTTAATTGACCCCAGGGACTTCTTTCCTCCCACAGTTTGAAATGTACCATTAGGTTGACTGGCTTTCCATGAAATTGGTTTTGGCAATTTGTATCTGTGGTAGGGCAATTACGTTGCCTGCTGCAGTTGGGAAGGATTTATAGGAATGAATGCAACCTCTTTAGAGTGCAGCACAGTATCCTAGACCTAAAGTGTTGAGGAAAAATATATGACCCCTTACGGAGTACCCTTATTACATATGTGTTACACAGATCTCCTATCACTTTAGCCAGCATACCACATAGCAAACGGGCTCTATGACAACACTGCACCTGACAAGAATCAGAAAGGGACCGGTCAAAGAGAAGATCTTAGTTGTGCAGCTTCAAGCATCGGGCCTGTACCTTCAAAGAATCATATCTCAGCATAAGTTTAAGATATTAAACCATGCTTTTCACATTTTTATCAACACTAAGGGCTCTTTAGAAATTCGTTCTGGTAGGCCTTCTTTAGAGAAAAATAATTTATCATAACAAAATTTTTGCATAAAAAATTAAGAGGTTTCCCATTTTGACATTTATGACATATCCATGGTCTGAGAGATGGTGTCCGACCTCTGGATTCGCACCTTTCGGGAGAACAGGAGACACCTGCTGGCTATATCCATGCATAGACTGAATGGAGAGGTGCCGCAAATATGTATGGCTTTTTCCATCAAATTTTATGGGAGTTACAGAAAGAGCAGACCAAGCTACCATGGAGAGATTGCTGCGTATGTTTTCTCTCCATTCAAGTCTCTGATAGTCATGAGCAAACTTACTTGGCTCTTTCTGTAACTCCCATTCATTTGAGCAGTGCGAGCCATGCATGAACTTCCTCTCCATTTAGCCTATGCATAGATATTGCTGATTTTGACTGCCTCATCTGGTGAAAAGGGGGGTCACAGGATCCCTATTCTCCAGATAAGTGAGGGTCCCCTACATGTGAGTATCCAGAAATGTTAGGAAAACAACTATAATTCTATTATTTAAAATGTTTATGCAATAGTGAGCACATTACGTATATTCTTTCATACTACCCATTTCTAAATGTTTGATACTGGTTCTTCTTTTTAGTCAATTTCTAAATTCTGTTAAGTTGATTTAATAATTTAGTAATAAGATTTTGTTTGTGTAGGAGTTAGACCTTATTCAGACAAACATGTAATACGTCCGTGTGACGGCCGTTGAGACAATGGACGTCACACGGACCTATGTAATTCAATGGGGCTGTTCACATGGCCGTTGTTTCAACGGACCGCGTGAAGGGTCCATGAGAAAATCGGACATGTCTTTTTTTTTCACGCTTCACACATCCCTCTATAGACTCTATGCTATGGGGGATGCATGATAACGCGTCCCACAGCGCAGAGCACGGATGAAGCTCGGTCGTGAAAAACTGCTGTTTTTCATGTCCGAGATGCGCAACGCTCGTGTGAATCTAGCCTAATTCATCTCAGGATTTATTCTAAGTGCCATTCTGGTTCACTTGTAACATTAGCAAAATATGGCAGCTATCTGACAACTGTTTTTCCCCTTTCCTCTGAATCAATGCAGCGAGATTAATACAATACTATTCAGTTCTTTTTTTGACAATTTTATTAGCCACATCTTCACTCCATTCCTTTGGAAATATTTTTCTTCCTCTCTAAGCTTGAATGGGATCCGAATTTTGGGCGAAAAAAGATGGAAAAAAGAATGAATTCTTATAATGCAGTTGTAAAAGAAGCAAATATGGAGATTATGGTGACGGGCAAAGTGCCAGTGCAAAGATCGGCTCCCATTCTGCCATATTTAACACCAGTATGGGCACCATGTGATGCCACTTTTCCCCGACAACAGCTGATCGATGGGGTTAGAAAAGCCAAATCAGTTTATGGTTGGGGCTGCTTCATTCTGGGAACGTTATCCTATTTTATATTAGGAAAATATGGAATTCTGATTAGAATTAATATATTTTTTTTTATTTTTTGACAAATAATAATAGTAATAATAATTGTGGTGTGCATGCTGTAATATAGCAATATTCTGTAATTTTCCTATAGTCTTGTTCATCTCATATTCTGGTAAAATCTAAAATTTGGAAAATGCAGGTAGAAAGATACCGGGTGCTCTTGTTTCTTTTTCCCCTACCTCGTGTTATACGTTGGTTGTAGTTCTCAATCAGGTAAAATAAATTGTGCCTATATAAGTCAGTTAAATATTATATTTCTTTGATGTAATCCAATTAATTTTCAAATGTAAATAGGGATTTGATACAATCTGCCAATACCATTTATGATTTAAGTGTGAAAAATCATAAATGTTCGAAGCACAACAATTAATGGCTTTTAAATAGCATAACACCATGTTTTTATTTTTCCATTAAAGACAAAAAATATGTTAAAAATAAATACTGCTTCCTGATGAGTACCATACTGCCCCAGGGGGGAAAAGTATGTAACGGCTATTTATGTTTTAATTAGCATTAAGATGTCTGACTTAATTTAGCTAATTCAACAGATTTAACTGAATCTTCTCTTGAGGTCAAACTTAATGATCTGACATTTTACTACTTATACAAATATACCTGCAAACTATGCCATGTTTAACAGATTAAAGCTTCTCATAATGTTAATAAGGGAATGCGCTAAAAAAAAAATGGGTTTATGCTGATCCTTACATCATGGAGTAAAAGCAGCCCAAAAAAATATATTATTGCTGGCTAAATAATTCTTTGCATGTTTTACTTAAACATGAATCTGTAATGCTTTGCCCCTATCATATTAAGGCCGCCTTATTGAAAGGTCAGAATTATTAGAAACTGATCATCATCAAGCTTTTTGAAAAGGTCACATTTTATGAATTTTTACATTCATTTCTCCTATGCCTGCTACACTTATTAAGCCTCCTATGACTGCTCTTTTTATCTATTACATTCACCTTTCTACTTGTCCCTGAATTTATTGTATTAAATTTTACCAAGCAATTCATTGTGATGTAATCTCGTTTCGTATGAATGACTTCAATGGAAATTCATTGCAATGAAAGATATGATGACCATCAGTGCTCAGAACACAATGTAGAATTTTCACACGTAGACAAGACATTTGCTATTAAAGTTTGAAGTTTTGATGAATTTTAATCTAAGGCAGATCAGACAACAGATAAAAGGAAATATGATGGTGAAAAAAAGTGTTAAAGGAGATTTCCAGGTTGCTTATTTTTCAATATACACTTCTTAACATTGAAATTGCAACATCAAGAAGGGAACGCAGTAATATTATGCAAATCGAGGAAGTAGCAGGTATCACTAAGTTCTGCAAATGATAAAATTTTCAAGCACCTCTCTCCAATCTGTGGCATGTGGGAAGGGCATAAAAACCAGATTGCAAGCAAAGTTTTTTAGCCACATGAAACCTCAAAAATTGGATCCAGTGACGTGCCAGTTATCGCCACTTGTCGCAAACTGAGAGGGACAGAATCCTTGAACTGAGAGACCCTGGTTTATTACTCTGGAAAATCACTATGCACCTAGGCCGAGATGTCAGCACTGTTCAACATTATGTGTCCCGTCGGTTTGGAGAACAATGACGAATGGGAATGACAACAAGAGGTGCACAGAGGCGAACTTCTGCACCGACAGATCGCCTGATTGGAAGAATGGCACATAGTAATCCATTCTGTACTACAAGTGAAATTGGACGATGCATCCCAAGCCTAGGGTGGCAACCAGTGTTGATGCAAACTATCAGAAGGCGTTTGCACTGCATTGGGCTACGAGCCAGATGTCCAATTACATGTGTTCCATTGACCATACGCCACCACTCACAAAGGTTATCATGGTGCACAGCAATACGGCAATAGAGGCTGGAATGGAGGTCTATCCTCTTCAGCGATGAGTCCCGCTTTTGTCTCGGACGCAATGATAACCAGAGATTGGTCTGGAAACCACATGGGCAACACCATCAAGAGACCTTCACAAGGGAACATCACACCGGTTCTACTCCCGGGACTATGGTGTGGGGTGGCATAATGCACAATTACCGGACCCCTCTAGTCTTCATTTCAGGTACAGTAACAGCTCGGCATTACATTGATTTGGAACCAGTGGTACGACCATTTCTCGAAAGTGTCCCAGAAGACGTTTTTCAACAGGACAATGCCAGGCTCCATGTTGCTTGTGCTACTGTGAGCAGCCTGTGGGACCTAAACAGGCTACCATGGCCTGCAGCATCTATGGAGTTGTCTCCTATCGAGCACATCTGGGACGTCATTGGATGGCAATTGCAAAGGGAGCTGCCAGCAGCCAATCTTGATGATTGGCATGCCCAAGTGCATTTCAAGTGGTATAACCTCATTGATAGCATGCCAAGGCGTGTAAGTGCGTGTATTTCTGCACGAGGCGCTCATACGCGATACTGAAAAAATCAAGATGTTTGGAATATGTTTCTTCCATTTTTTTATCATTTGCATATCATTAAAATGTCTATCGATCCTGTGATTTCTACAATTCCAAAACTTTTCCTTCTTCGTGTTGAAATTTCAATGTTGAGACGTATATTACATCGTCTGAGCCTATTAGTGACCACCAATATGCCTAGTTTAAGTCCTGCACAGGTGTCACATGTTTCCCGACTTGTACTTGTGCTTGACTTGACAGCCAGATTTCTGCTCTCATTGTCATGAACAAATTTTCCTTAGATTGAGAGCTTTTAAACCTTTAGGTGCCGCGATCAATGGCGGCAATATTTAATTCAATATTGAAGTGAATAGGAGAAGAAGGCTGCAATAGCTGTAAATCGCTGCTACATCTGTGTCGGCTATTCACAGTGGGCAAATAGAAATAAAGGGAAAGCAGCGGTCGTACGGGCGCTGCACCCCCTTCAAAACAGCTGATCGGCGGGGGTCCCGGGAGTCAGCTATTGATGGCCTGTCCTGAGGATGAGCCATCAATTTTTAGGGACTGGACAACATATTTTTCAATGTATTTACACCAGACAACTTGCATAAATACATTGAGAAATCTCCCATGCACAGCTCTAAATCCCCTGCTTCCCTTACATAGTACAGGCTAAAATTGGCGGCATGCAGTCACCACTGGAAGAGCTCAGTACATATGAATTTATACAGATACCATTGAACTCAATGGAATACGTAAACATCTCTATGCACTAAGCTCCCCTAGTGGTGGATGCAGAAAAACACTATGGCTTTAAGTCGGGTACCAGGAGGAGTTCAGAGCAGGGCCCCCTTTTCACCACTGGCCCCATAGTAGTAGCCTGGTCTGCCTTTATATTGAGTATGCCACTGGTTGGGGGAAAAGCAATGCATGGAACTGCTTTAGATTCTGTGAGATCAAGATCCAGTCTGTCTTGAGTAGGATACCATTAATGGGACATGTGAATTGCAGATAAGGGTAGGAGAAAGGACCTTGTATAGTGGGGGGGGGGGGCGACAAAGTTCTGTGTTGTGACTGGGGAGGGGCGAAAGTGTTCTGTCTGCTGTGAGTGTGGAAGGGGTGAAAGGGTCCTGTGGAGATCTGTATGGGGTTGGATTGAGAGGGTCTTCTATGCTATAATGCTTGCATGGTGAAAAGAAGATGGTTATAATAATAAATATTAGAAAATAACAATGGTAGAAAGGAGAGGCGGGTGCTGAATAGGATAGAGAAAATGGTGCCGTGGGAGTAAAATAAAGTGGGCTCATCACATCAGTGTGGGGAAGACAGATATTCTCTGGAATGTAAGTATGGTATGCACTATGTATGTTATTATGGTCATACTTTTATATATGTATAATATGTCTGGTTGTACCTTTATATATATATGTATAATATGTGGAAGAAGGGGTCCATATTAGATCTTGTTATGATAAATGGCAGGTAAATTTAAGTTCCTGTCTTGGAATGTAAGGGGACTTGGTGACAAGCTTAAACGTCTGGCAATTTCAAACGGTTAAAAAAATTGTCTGCAAGGAATAATATGTCTTCTAGAGACTCATCTGACATGGGATACTGTTGGGGGTCTTAAAGGGGTTGCCACTACAACCGATGACCTATTCACCAGAGAGGTCATCAGTATATCATCGGTGTGTGTCCGACACCCGGACCCCGCACTGTTAAGCCGCTCCGTCTACCTCTGGGCACCCAACGTACATGCTGGAAGCAGTTGGGTCCGGCCACAGAAAAGCGGCCGAACAGCAGGAGTTCTGCAGCAAAGCCGCTATGCAATGTACGCAGTCAACTGTTTCTGCGGGTCTGGGTGTCGGACCCGTACCGATGATATACTGGTGACCAATCCGGTGGTTAGGTCACTAGTTGTCCTTTAGTGGACAACCCCTTTAAGCGTGGATGGGTCAGCCAAGCTTTTCACTCCTTCCACACTATTTATTCACGTGGAGTCAGTATTTTGATACATAAAGCCATCAAAATGGAAGTTTTGAGGGTATATTGCGATAGTCAAGGACGTTTTTTCTTAAATGTCACTATCAAAGGGGCACAATGGGTGATTGTGTCAACTTATATTTCTCCACCTTATTTGTCAGAAATATAGTATATATTAAATAGTTTTCAAATAGAAGTTGGCACATCGATATTATTGGTAATTGGGGACTTTAACAATGTATGTCACACAGATTTAGATAGATTAGGGAGTTGAAAGGATGAGGGCAAGCAGTTTGCACTATATAAATTAGCTCAGGAATTTGGGTGGCACGATATGTGGAGGGTCGGAAATATTCCTGTTTCTCTGAGACGCATAACACGTCTTCAAGAATAGATATGTGTTTAGGTAGCATATACCTGGTTAGAAAAGTCCAAAGAATTGATTACAAAGCAGGAGGGTTATCAGACCAAGCACCATTGGTTGTGACGTGTGAGCTAGATTTATGGTACATAGATTCTGGTTATCTTTATTATTGGTGAATTTTTTCAAGTCAATGATGCCACTGCACATATCTTTACTATTTGGGACACATTTAAGGCCTATCTCAGAGGGATTATATCTAAGGAAATCAAGATTTATAAAAAAAAAAAAAAATGGTAACATGGCTAGAAAAGAACTGGAAGAAAAAAATTAAAGCTCTTGGAAAGAAACTATGTGGCAGAGCCTACTGAGGTTGGATTGGATTATTGGCAAAGTGCAGTTAAAAGATATGAAAGCTATCAACTGAAAATGGCATTGAAATCACAATGTTTTATAAACTATAGAGCTGCAGTTGAGGTTACTATCTGGGTAAGGTGTTAGCAGGAATGATAAAAAACCAAGCACCTAAAAATACAATTGTTGCTATTAGGTCTAGAGATGCTAGAGTTGTAACAGAGGTGAACGAGATCATCTCTATTTTTGTATCTTTTTATAAGGACCTTTACCAGACTAAGCTGACATATTCAGGGGACGAGGGCTTTCTTGGGGGAAAACTCTGTTGCCTAGGCTTTCAGAGGAACAGAGATCAAGTTTAGATACTCTATCATTGGAGGAAATGGACAGGGCCTTGGCTGCATCTGCAAGAGGAAAGTCACCAGGGTTGGATGGATTGACATTTGAGGTCTATCAGTGCTATAGTGAGCAATGCTTGAGGAGGCTTAGGGAGGTGTTAGAAACGGCATTTACAGAGAAAAAGGCATTAATTATATAAATTCGAAAAAAGGAGAAAGATCCCTTAAATGTAGACTCGTATCGACCTACATAATTGATAAACGCAGATATTAAATTACTTCCCAAAATTTTTGCACACCGGGTCTCCCAGCTGTTATGCCTGATCTGGTACAGACCGGGTTTATTAAAGGAAAATCTACTTCAACTAACATCAGAAGACTGTTCATGAATATACAGTCTAAACCAGATAATACTGGTCAATGGTCCATTTTTTCTTTGGATGCAGCCAAGGCGTTTGATAGACTTGAATGGTCATATTTGTGGGAGGTTCTGGAATGTATGAGTTTTGGCAGCTGTTTTATCAATTGGATTAAATTATTATATTTTAAACAAAGGGCTAGGTTGGATGTTAATGGAAAAGTGTCGGAGGCCTTCCCAATTGGCAGGGGAACTAGACAAGGATATCCCCTATCCCCCTTATTGTTTTCCCTGGGAGTAGTGCCACTGGCAGCTCGAATAAGAGGGGATGTGGAAATAGAAGGATTTAAATTCCTAGATATGGAGGAGAAGGTAGCATTATATGTGGGTGATATTTTACTATTTTTGGGTCAGTTGGGAAGGTCTTCAACATAATGAGGAAATTTAGTGAAGTCTCAGGTTTGCAAATTAAATGGGGGAAATAAATTATGTTGCCACTGGTTATGGGGGTTGAATCCCTTGATATTGGGATTCAGATAATTCAGGAGAATGACTCTTTTAAATATCTTGGTATAAAAATCGCCAGGGACAGTTATAGCGAACATAATATTATGCCACTTATACACAAAATGAGAAGTAAGATAAAGGTATGGTCCAAATTGAGGATGAATATGGCAGGGAGTATTAAAATAATACTAATGCCTTCTATTTTGTATGTTATGTCTAACTGTCCAATTTTGTTACCGGATCAAATATTTAGAACTGTAGAAAGTCTATTTATGGATTTAGTTTTGACAGGAAGACAGCAGAGAATAAAATTTTGTAATTTACAAAGATCAGTGAAATTGGGGGGAATGACTATCCTTTATGTTAAATTACTCTATATTGCAGCTCAAGTTAAAATGATATGTGAGAGAAGGGAAATCACTGTTTATACAGTAAAGAGCTTAAAGCGAGTAAGTTCCCATTTCTGAAGAGATATAGTGCCATTGAATTATTAGAAATAGGAATATTGGCTGACTTGTCTCAGGCTGAGTTCCCTACACCTTCAATGGCACAAAGGGTATGGAGGGCCCTAAAGGAAAAAGTGGGTAACAACGGATTATGGAACATTGCCCCAATATGCGGGAATAAGTCATTGGGCAATAAGTTATTTGATTTAGAATACCCATTCTGGTTAAATAAAGGTATTATAAACTCTCTCAGCCAGTGGCGCAGCTATAGGGGTCGCAGCAGATGCAGTTGCGAATGGGCCCCTGTTACCACACAGCGCTAACCGTGTAATAAATTATTTTATTCTTTATTGAATATACCATGTGACCATGACGTCACATGAGGGTCATTCCAGCCAGTCAGGATGAGAACACAACGTGGTGTGGGAGAGCATGGAAGAGCCTGGAATTTGGAGACGATCATCCGACTCCTCAGGAAACAACAAGACCTGGTGAACTTTAAATTACAGGCCTTTTAAATTACTGGGCCTTTAAATTACAGCCCCCCCCTTCTCCTCTCTCCACTGCAAACAGAAACAGCACAATACAATACATTACAAACTGTGGGGATCGCGAGCCACTGACTGATGTCCCGGTTTGAACTGTATTTGCGTCCTCAGGACGCAGATACAGTTAAATTTAATTCTAGAGCAAGGAGCTAACGGCTCTATGCTCCAGCATTCATGGTGCTGTGAGCCATGAGCGGCTCGGCGCAGAAAGGCGCACTGTAGTGACATTATCGCTCCTGTCTGCGGCGAGTCAATCATAGGCCGAAGGAGGAGAAGGATCTCTTCCACTCGTCGTGGGAACGGAGCAAGTTAAAGGCATGGTGTCGCCCCAAAAACATGTTTTTTTTTTAAAATTTAAACATTTAGTGTGTGGGTGATTAAACATTGTTCAAATTTTTTTTATTTTTTTCGCGAGTCAGGAAATATTATAAATTTTTTCAAATTTATAATACTACCCATTTTTGGTCACTAGATGGAGCTGTTTGGAGCTAGTTCCCAAAATTGCAGCATTGCAACATTGGGTTAAAAGCTATCGCTCTAGTGAGCTCTCAGCAATCCCCCCTCCTTTATCCTGGCTAGTGCCGGGATAAACGAGGGGTTTGAAAGGTTTAACCTCCTACACTGTGTGTCGCCATTTTTTGAGGTAACCCACAGTGTAGTAGGTTTACATGCAGTAGTAAACACACACAAACACTAACATACATTGAAATCGCTTACCTGCTCCTGCCGCCGCGGCCCGTCCGCTCCCTTTGCTGCCGCTGTTCCATGTGCACTTGTCCGGAAGCCGCGACCGGAAGTAGTAATATTACTGTCCAGCCGCGACTTCCGGTCCACGGGAAAATGGCGCCGGACGGCGCCAATTTCGAATAGGACTGTGTGGGAGCGGCGCATGCGCAGTTCCCACACAGACGCCGTACACGGCAGTCAATGGGACGGGAGCCGTTCGCAGTCCCTATGGGACTGTGGCTGCCGTATTCCATGTCTGTGTGTGTCGTTAATCGACACACACAGAAATGGAACAAAAAATGGCAGCCCCCATAGGGAAGAAAAAGTGTGAAAATAAGAAACAGTAAAACACAAACACACAAATGAAAATAAACGTTTATATTAAGGCACTAACATCTTTAACATATAAACAAATTATTTGTGATGACACTGTTCCTTTAAGTCAATATTTTATTATGTTTCTATTAGGCACATATGGGGCCATTATGCTGGGTATGGGAGGGGGGTCTAATATGGTGGCAGCTATGAGAGCATTATACTGTATGGGGGCATTATACTGTGGGGGCAGCTATGAGTGGCATTATACTGTGGGGCAGCTATGGGGGGGCATTATAATGTGGGGGCAGCTATGGCGAGCATTATACTGTATGGGGCAGCTATGAGGGGCACTATAATGTGGGGGCAGCTATGGGGAGTATTATACTGTGTGGGGGGCAGTTATGGTGGACATTATACTATATAGGGCAGCTACGGGGAGCATTAGAGCATTATACTGTATGAGGCAGCTGTGGGGGCATTATACTGCATGGGGCAGCTATGGGGAGCATTATACTGTGTGGGGGCATTACACTGTGGGAGCAGCGATGGGGGGCATTATACTGTGGGGGAATCCATGTGGGCCGTTGGGCAAGGTGCGTGCAGGAGTCTGTTAATGCTGGGGAGGGGTGGGGGGGTGCAAGCTGAATTCTTGCACCAGGGCCAATGAGCTTTTAGCTACGCACCTGCTCTCAGCTTTACAAGTAAAATTACATTCGATCATATGAAGAACTAAGTCCAGAACAGAGACTTTCATTGAAGAGTTTTTTTTTCGATATTTGCAGATCAGAGCAGCTCTTTTTGGGAGTAACTGTTTGAATCTAATGCAGATTTTGTCCGAAGTTGACTTTATCGTCAAACAAACAAAGGTGAAGGGGCTAATTTCTAGATTATATAGATCGATGATTAAAAAAAGGAAACAGGAACTGTCTGGAGAGGTAAGAGCAAGGTGGGACAGAGATTTTGGTGATGTCCCATTGGAGAAATGGGAGAGAATTACGTGTATTATTCCCCACTTGTCAAGGAGTCCAGCATATAGGGTGACCCAAATTTATATATTGTATAGTGCATATTATTCCCCTCATAGAACTGCATTATTTAATACAAATTAAGACCCTGAATGTCCCAGATGTAAACTGGCTATAGGTAATTTTTTTCATATGATTTGGGAATGTGGGAAGATTAAACAATATTGGAAAATGGTTTTGGACCAGATTAAACACATATATGGGGTGACTGTGCAGGAAAATGCTATAGTATGTATACTCTGAGATTTAGAGGGTTTATAGGAACCAAAAAGACAGGCCATAATAAAGAAGTAATGATGAATAAGTGGATAGGAATATTAGCTCCTATTCGGGCAGAATTGGAGGGATGTGTCAATTCAGCTCTCCAATACGAGTATATATATTGGTGTGAAGCTAATAAAAAAGACAGCTTACTGGAAATAACGCAGCCATGGATCTTGGTACGTGGCGAATGCGGTGTAGTGGGTGAGGGGGAAGGAGAGAGAAATATTTAGGGGGCGGCGAGAGTATTTTTTTAGTTTTTTGTTATGGGGTTTGTGTTGGCAGGGGTATTGTTTATTTTTGGAAGATGTTTCTATTATATTGTTGACTTGCATTCAAAAAATGGTAAAATATTTATTGGAATGCTAGGAATCCTAGTTTTTGTACATGACTTGCTCTGTTTTTGTTGTAAGGGATTTAATGAGATGTTTGGTTTTTTAGATGATTGTTGTATGTAAATCAAAGAACAAATAAAGAATTATTTGATATATCTACAACATATCTGGTCATACCTTTATACAGCATCAGTCCGGGCCACTGGAGTACCGGAGGATCCTCTGGTCGGCCCAGGCATCGAGCTTAAACATACAGGCAGTGGAGCAGAAAGCCATTGGCTCCCTAGCTTGTAGACCACAGGCTGTTTAAGGTCTGCGGCCTACTAAAGGACACAGAGGATGTCTAGACATTACTGCGCTGGGCCACAGTCAAAAGCAGAGGACCTATCCACTCGTCGTGGGAACGGAGTCAGATGAGTTTTTGTTTTTTTAATTGGCACAACTACATTAATGGAACAAAGGGGGCCTAATGGCACAAAGGGAGCCTAACAACTAAATAGGGACACACAGGGGGCTTAACTACTATAGGGGCAGCACAAACGGGGTCTAACTACTATAGATGCGGTGCAAAGTGGGTGTAACTACTATATAGGGACACAAAAAACACAAAAGGGTCCTAACTATTATAGAGGCAGTACAATAGGGGCCTAACTGTTATATGGGGGCACAAAGGGGGCTTAACTACTATATGGGGGCAAAATGCGGACCTAACTAACATGGGGGCACAAAGTGGGACCTAACTACCATATTGGGGCACAATGGGTACCTAACTATAGGTGGGAATACAAGCAAAGGAGAAGGTAGGATCCAGCGCTGGGTGCAATTAAAATGGATTTTCTTTTCCAAGTTTATTGGAATGGAATTAAAAGGAGAAGTCCAGTTGCATGTAGTCCTGGGTGTGTGGAAATGTGGAGGTGCGTGTCCTCGGGGGCCTACGCGTTTCGGACGACTGCCGCGTCCTTAAACTTGGCTGTAGTAGTTTTGAATGTGGCGCGCTCTCAAATATATACCCAGTCAGCTGATTCGCTTTGCCTATCATCGTCTGAGTTACATTGGACCGCAAACCGGAAATGATCTGTCTTGTATTCCGTCAGCTGTTTGTTTATGCGTGTCAACGTCGGTGTTTATGTTGGAACGCAAACAGGAAATGGTCATTCAGTCCTGTAGTTGTTTTCCGTTGGACCTCATTTGTGAGTAATAGTGATGTTCTTAAATTTTGATAACTACGAAGACTTGGTTAATATACTGTGTTTAGTCTTGTTTCAGATGAATGTTGTATATAAATAATGGTTATGTTATGATTTGATTGTAACTATTTAAAATCTATATAGGCTTCTGTCACTCGCTATGTTAGGCTCAAAATATATTTTCATGCGGTTTGTCGTGTCTTACGAAGACAATTATCAATGTTCATATTGACCTTGAGCAACATTATCGATGTTGTTCGGGTGCCCAAGGATATATATATTACAATGGTTATTGTTGTTAGTCAGTTATGACAAAAACCGGGGGCCTTTGCGAGTTGGCCATAATGGATTATTATGACGTATGAAAATGGGCATAAAAGTCTCATGGAGGATGATACTCTGCGCACGGTGTTATCCGGAGGATGCAGGATAGTAGCAAGAAAAGCCTCCACGCTAGGTAGTGCCTTGTCCCCATCCTTATTCACTGGCAATGAAAAAACGAAATCAACATGGTTAGAGACTACGGGCTTCTACAAATGTGGGCAACACCCATGCAAAGTGTGCTCCCACGTACAGATAACTAAAACATTCAGCAACTCTACACAAACTGACAACTTCAATATTCAAAACTATATTAACTGTAATTCCGAGTCGGTCATTTACATCATAGAGTGTACTGAATGTAACTTGAAATACGTAGGTTGTACGAATAGAAAATTCAAAATAAGAATTCTGGAACATCTTAGCTATATCAGAAACGAAAATATTGTAAATACATCTAATGCTTCCAAACATTTCATCTCTCAACATCATAGATCCACCAAATTTTTCTGCTGTTATGCCATTGAAAAAATTCATCCCTGTAAACGGGGAGGGGACATCAAACACAAAACCCACCTCAGGGAAGCATATTGGATATACAGACTTAATACAAGGTATCCAAATGGCTTAAACCTAAGAAAGGAACTAATGTATTTATACTAGTTCACTAAACAGTCACTGGATACATTAGTATTTTGAGTCATCCAACCATCTACAATACATAGAAGTATTATCAGCGATATAAACAATACAACTTACAACCGAGTTAAAGCTCACAAAACTCAAATTCAATTAATCGCATAATGTTATTCAAGGTATCTGACATACCCAAGTGATGCATGCATAACATATGCTTTTTGTCATGCACACCTTTTTATTGACACATCACCCAGTTTTGTTGTTCTATTCTATATGTTTTTGATTCCTCACTATTACCAGTTGTGTCCTTCCTACACTTTTCTCACATGATCCTCATTTTATACACAAAGCGCGCTGTAATATAGTACCACAATAACAGGTTTCAAAAATCATATCCATTACTCAGCGGACAATACCAGTCACAATTCAACAACTTTTATGCCCATTTTCATACGTCATAATAATCCATTATGGCCAACTCGCAAAGGCCCCCGGTTTTTGTCATAACTGACTAACAACAATAACCATTGTAATATATATATCCTTGGGCACCCGAACAACATCGATAATGTTGCTCAAGGTCAATATGAACATTGATAATTGTCTTCGTAAGACACGACAAACCGCATGAAAATATATTTTGAGCCTAACATAGCGAGTGACAGAAGCCTATATAGATTTTAAATAGTTACAATCAAATCATAACATAACCATTATTTATATACAACATTCATCTGAAACAAGACTAAACACAGTATATTAACCAAGTCTTCGTAGTTATCAAAATTTAAGAACATCACTATTACTCACAAATGAGGTCCAACGGAAAACAACTACAGGACTGAATGACCATTTCCTGTTTGCGTTCCAACATAAACACCGACGTTGACACGCATAAACAAACAGCTGACGGAATACAAGACAGATCATTTCCGGTTTGCGGTCCAATGTAACTCAGACGATGATAGGCAAAGCGAATCAGCTGACTGGGTATATATTTGAGAGCGCGCCACATTCAAAACTACTACAGCCAAGTTTAAGGACGCGGCAGTCGTCCGAAACGCGTAGGCCCCCGAGGACACGCACCTCCACATTTCCACACACCCAGGACTACATGCAACTGGACTTCTCCTTTTAATTCCATTCCAATAAACTTGGAAAAGAAAATCCATTTTAATTGCACCCAGCGCTGGATCCTACCTTCTCCTTTGCTTGTTAACCTGCCGTTGTGCCGACACGAGGATCCGAGCGCAGCCTACAATCTACACCACACTGGAGTGTTAAGGTGAGCTGGAGGTTCTCTCCCCAGTTTCTATCTGTTTATAGGTGGGAATAGATAGGAAGGTGCTGGAACAGCGAATAGCCAAAGATATTTGTGTTTCAAATTCTGCAGAGGCGATTCATGGCTGGAATAAATCGTCGTGGCATTCTTGGCTGGATAAAGAAGAAAAGAGAAATTGAGCAAACTCCAATCTGAGAAGACGTCACTGGTGAGTCACTCGATATAACTGTACTGTAATCACTTATATGGTCTGCAGAGCGCCTGTGCAGAACTGGTATCTACCACTACATGGTCACTATATGGTGGTAATATTCGTCTCTGATTTACTACACACGTTTTACTACACAATTAATAGCGGTCACATTATTTCTATATAGCTGAAATGTGAACCCCAAAAATAATTTCCTTATTTCCTCTGGTGGGCAATGTTCTTTCCAAGTCCTGTCAGCTCCTGAGCAGAGCAGTTAGGGAGCAGGACAAGTCTCCATCAATGATGGGCGATCCTGATGACCAAAAGTAATACCTCCAGTAAACTATAATATAGCGTACTTATAAGAGAATATTTTTTAATTACTTTTTGAAATACTATAATATTACCAGTCCACCAGTAAAATAGACAGTTCTAAACACCAATTATATGCGTCAATGAAAGAATTCCTCATTACACCACTGGCCCTATAAATAGTGCCACACAGACCCCATGTAGATAGTGCCACACATACCCCCCTGTAGATAGTGCCACACAGCCCCCTGTAGATAGTGCCTCACAGCCCCCTGTAGATAGTGCCACACAGATCCCCCTGTAGATAATGCCACACACAGCCCCATTGTATATATAGTGCCACACAGCTCCCTTGTATATAGTACCACACAGCAATTCCCCCTGTATATAGAGCTACACAGCAATTCCCCCTGTATATAGTGCTAAACAGCCCCCCTCCCCTTGTATATAGTGCTACACAGTCCCCCTCTCCCCTTGTATATAGTGCTACACAACCCCATCCTCCCCTTGTATATATACTGCTACACAGCCCCCTCCTCCCCTTGTATATATAGCGCTGCACAGCCCCCCTCCCCGTGTAAATAGTGCTACAAGCCCCCCTTTCTCTTGTATATAGTGCTACACAGCAATTCCCCACTGTATATAGCACTACACATCCCCCCTCTCCCCTTGTATATAGTGCTACACAGCCCCCTCCTCCCCTTGTATATAGCGCTACACAGCCCCTTCCCCCCTTGTGTATAGTGCTACACAGCCCCGCTCCTCCCCTTGTGTATATAGTGCTACACAGCCCCCCTCTTCCCTTGTATATAGTGCTACACAGCCCTCATCTCCCCCTGTATATAGTGCTACACAGCCCCCTCCTCCTCTTGTGTATATAGTGCTACACAGCCCCCCTCTTCCCTTGTATATAGTGCTACACAGCCCCCATCTCCCCTTGTAGATAGTGCCACACAGACCTCCCTGTAGATAGTGCCACACAGACCCCCCCTGTAGATAGTGCCACACAGACCCCCCTTGTAGATAGTGCCACACAGACCCCCCTGTAGATAGTGCCACACATACCCCCCTGTAGATAATGCCAAACACAGCCCCATTGTATATATAGTGCCACTCAGCCCCCTTGTATATAGTGCCACACAGCAATTCCTCCTGTATATAGAGCTACACAGCAATTCCCCCCTGTATATAGAGCTACACAGCAATTCCCCCTGTATATAGTGCTTAACAGCCCCGCTCTTCTTGTATATAGTGCTACACAGCCCCCCTCTCCCCTTGTATATAGTGCAACACAGCCCCCCTCCTCCACTTGTATATATAGTGCTACACAGCCCCCTTCCCCTTGTATATCATGCTATACAACCCCCTCCCATTGTTTATAGAGCTACACAGCAATTCCCCCCTGTATATAGTGCTACACAGCCCCCCTCTCCTCTTATATATAGTGCTATAAAGCCCCCCTCCTCCCTCCCTGTACATAGCGCTACACAGCCCCTCACCTCCCCTTGTATATAGGGCTATACAGCCCCCTCCTCCCCTTGTGTATGTAGAGCTACACAGCCCCCCTCCCCTTGTATATAGTGCTACACAGCCTCCTCCTTCCCACGTATATAGTGTTACACAGCCCCCCTCCTCCCCTTGTGTATATAGTGTTACACAGCAATTCCCCCCTGTATATAGCGCTACACAGCCCCACTTCTCCCTTTGAATATAGCGCTACACAGCCACCCTCCCCACAGCTCCTTAAAAAAAAAAGATTGTACTTACCTTTCCCCATTCCCGCGACAGACGGAGCACTGCACTGCCTGATGTGATGTCATTACGTCGGCCTGCGCGACTCCCAGCACCTTATAGGCTGCAGGCTTAATGTGGCCTGTAGCCTATAGTATTAATTTGTATGTGCGTCCTGAGGACGCACATAAAAGTGAATGTGGCTGTCGCTAGCACCGGAGCTTGTGTATGTAGAGCTACACAGCCCCCCTCCCCTTGTATATAGTGCTACACAGCCTCCTCCTTCCCACGTATATAGTGTTACACAGCCCCCCTCCTCCCCTTGTGTATATAATGTTACACAGCAATTCCCCCCTGTATATAGCGCTACACAGCCCCACTCCTCCCTTTGTATATAGCGCTACACAGCCACCCTCCCCACAGCTCCTTAAAAAAAAAGATTGTACTTACCTTTCCCCATTCCCGCGACAGACGGAGCACTGCACTGCCTCTCCGGCGGGACGCATTCGCAGACCGGCGTAATGTGATGTCATTACATCGGCCTGCGCGACTCCCAGCACCTTATAGGCTGCAGGCTTAATGTGGCCTGTAGCCTATAGTATTAATTTGTATGTGCGTCCTGAGGACACACATAAAAGTGAATGTGGCTGTCGCTAGCACCGGAGCTTCCTCCGGTGCTAGCGACGCCACTGCATCCGCCCGCCACCCGTGACAGTGCACGGGCTTGAAACTTTAGTGAACGGGCAGACTGTGGAAAGTGCGCGGCCACGCACCTTATAGGGAACACTGCTGGTGGGCCCAATGTACTTCAGTCCGATACTGCCTTTATATATGTGTAATATTTTTGATCGTACATTTATATATGTGTAATATGCCTGGTCGTACCTTTATATATGTATAATATGTCTGATCATACCTTTATTTAATGTATAATATGCTCGGTCGTACCTTTATATATGTGTTATATGCCTGGTCGTATCTTTATATATGTATAATATGTCTGGTCATACCTTTATATATGTATATGTTTGGTCGTACATTTATATATGTGTAATATGCCTGGTCATACCTTTATTTATGTATTTGTTTGGTCATACATTATATATGTGTTAAATGCGAGGTCGTAACTTTATATATGTATAATACGTCTGGTCATACCTTTATATATATATAATGTGTTTGGTCGTACATTTATATATGTATAATATATCTAGTCATACACCTTTATACAGTATATGTGTAATATGCCTGGTTGTACCTTTATATATGCATAATATGGCTTGTTGTACATTTATATATGTGTAATATGCCTGTTTGTAACTTTATATTCACAGCAGTGAATATGTATATTTCATCATCAATGTTATTAATATGATTTTTATTATAACAGACAGGATAGTGCAGACAAATAGTGGTGGAGTTAACCACATCAACCAATCAGAGTTCAGCTTTCATGCCCAACACTGGAGAAATTAAAAATGGAATCTGATAGGTTGCTATGGGTAACAGCTATTATGTGTCAGACAATCCTAATGTGGCCTGGTGTGACATCACAATATGTCTGGGTGTCTTATCATACGGTGTTAAGCTGGGCTGTGTTGTTTACAGGTCAACTCAGGAGATCACAGGAAAGAATTTAATCATCAAATTTTGATATTTGGAGCAGGAGCCAAACCAGAAGACATAAAGCATACCTCCCAACTTTTGAATTCTGAAAAGAGGGACATTTTTAAACCACGCCCCTAACCACGACCAATATCCTGCATAAACACATCAAATCACGACCAGACCCTTCTTCAAATAACAAGATCATATTCTCACTGCAGATCTCTAGACTTTGGGTATGTGCACACACACTAATTACGTCCGTAATTGACGGACATATTTCGGCCGCAAGTCCCGGACCGAACACAGTGCAGGGAGCTGGGCTCCTAGCATCATACTTAAGCAAAAAAGAGTGTGACCCCAAGTGGCTGGCGGGCACAATATACATTAACACAAAGAAAGGCTGTCTGCAACAGCCAAAGCCCAATTTCCCAGCCACCACAATAGATAAAATAAATAACTTTTATTCAGCTACGTATAGCTCGGACAGACCACATGAAATGAATTTAAAATTGTCAGCAGCCGAGGACCGGGCACACATATGTGTCATCTGATTCAACAGACACATATAATATTAGACGTAGGATTATCAGTGTTTCTCCCTATCCAGTTAGAATTAGTAAGTAACAGTAGGTCCGGTCGGCGGCTGTGTTTAAAACATTAGCAGCCCCCCCGACATGTTTCGCTACTAAGTAGCGTCCTCATTAGCCCCGTGGACCCCTGAGGACGCTACTTAGTAACGAAACATGTCAGGGGGGCTGCTAATGTTTTAAACACAGCCGCCGACCGGACCTACTGTTACTTACTAATTCTAACTGGATAGGGAGAAACACTGATAATCCTACGTCTAATATTATATGTGTCTGTTGAATCAGATGACACATATGTGTGCCCGGTCCTCGGCTGCTGACAATTTTAAATTCATTTCATGTGGTCTGTCCGAGCTATACGTAGCTGAATAAAAGTTATTTATTTTATCTATTGTGGTGGCTGGGAAATTGGGCTTTGGCTGTTGCAGACAGCCTTTCTTTGTGTTAGCATCATACTTATGTACGATGCTAGGAGTCCCTGCTTCTCCGTGGAACTACTGTCCCGTACTGAAAACATGATTACAGTACGGGAGAGTTGTCCTGCAGCGAGGCAGGGACTCCTAGCATCGTACATAAGTATGATGCTAGGAGCCCGGCTCCCTGCACTGTATTCGGTCCGGGACTTGCGGCCGAAATACGTCCGTCAATTACGGACGTAATTAGTGTGTGTGCACATACCCTTACAAAAAAGAACTATGGATATCACCAATATTATATTTCAGGTAATATCGTCTATATGTTACTTTCCCTAACTTGGGTATAACATTTGCTCAACACAACAGCAGCGGCTGCAGGACTAACCAAAAGACTGAGAACAATGAAAGTCAAGAGGGAGACCCTGTGGTTGATGACTTTTCAATTGACAGGTAGCAGAGTTACATGATGGGGATTTTTTATTTCCAGTTGTGTAACTCTGCTACCGGTCAATGGAAAAATCATCCACTAGAGCCCCCCTGTAGATGGCTCCACACACAGCCCCCCTGTAGATAGCGCCACACACAGACCCCTGTAAATAGCTCCAAACACAGCCCCCCTGTAGATAGCGCCACACACAGCCCGCCTGTAGATACAGCTTTTTTTTCTTTCCCATATTGCTTGAAACCTGTGGCCTGCTTAATAATGTGGAACGTCCTTCTTAAAGAGGCTCTGTCACCAGATTTTGCAACCCCTATCAGCTATTGCAGCAGATCGGCGCTGCAATGTAGATTACAGTAACGTTTTTATTTTTAAAAAACGAGCATTTTTGGCCAAGTTATGACCATTTTTGTATTTATGCAAATGAGGCTTGCAAAAGTCCAAGTGGGTGTGTTTAAAAGTAAAAGTCCAACTGGGCGTGTATTATGTGCGTACATCAGGGCGTTTTTACTTCTTTTACTAGCTGGGCTTTCTGACGAGAAGTATCATCCACTTCTCTTCAGAACGCACAGCTTCTGCCAGATCACGCTGTGACGTCACTCACAGGTCCTGCATCGTGTCAGACGAGCGAGGGCACATCGGCACCAGAGGCTACAGTTGATTCTGCAGCAGCATCAGCGTTTGCAGGTAAGTAGCTACATCGATTTACCTGCTAACGCCGATGCTGCTGCAGAATCAACTGAAGCCTCTGGTGCCGATGTGTCCTCGCTCGTCTGACACGATGCAGGACCTGGGGAAGTGACGTCACAGCGTGATCTCTCGAGAACACGCTGTGTGTCTGCACTGCCAGAAGCTGGGCGTTGTGAAGAGAAGTGGATGATACTTCTCTTCAGAGCGCCCAGCTAGTAAAAGTAGTAAACACGCCCCGATGTACGCACATAATACACGCCCAGTTGGACTTTTACTTTTAAACACGCCCAGTTGTACTTTTGCAAGCCTCATTTGCATAAATACAAAAATGGTCATAACTTGGCCAAAAATACTCGTTTTTTAAAAATAAAAACGTTACTGTAATCTACATTGCAGCGCCTATCTGCTGCAATAGCAGATAGGGGCTGCAAAATCTGGTGACAGAGCCTCTTTAAGTAGTTTTCCTTTGATTGGGCACACCTGGCAAACTAATTATCACAGGTGTCTGAGATTGATTACAATGATCCAAAGAGCCCTAAGACACAATACCATCCATGAGTTTAATTGAAAAACTAATAATTAAATGTTTATGACACTTAAATCCAATGTGCATAATAATTTGGAACACGGTGTATTGTAACATAATATTGAACATGATATAACACAAATAGTAATGGAATACAATTACATGTACATTAAAGTGGTTTTCCCATCAGAGACATTTATGACATCCACAGGATATGTCATAAATGTCAGATAGATGCGGGTCCCACCTCTGGGACCCGCGCCTCTCTCTAGAACAGGGCCCCCTAACCCCGTTCTACCTTTCTCTGCTCCCTTTGCCTCCTCGGTCACTTCCTGACTATATATGGTCCGGAGTTACGAAAACTGAGCTATGCTGTTTCCATAACTCCCATAGTAGTGAATGGCAGTTACGGAAGCAGCGTATCATGCGAGCTACGCCATTTCCGTAACTACCATTCAGAACTAAGGGACTTATGGAAACAGCGTAGCTCAGCGAGCTACACTGTTTCCTAATTCATAGTCGGAATTCACCTGCTTCTGACGCAACACAGAGAAGTAGAACGTGGTTTAGCAGGGCCCGTTCTAGAGATAGATGCGGGTCCCAGAGGTGGGACCCGCATCTATCTGACATTTATAACATATCCTGTGGCTATGTCATAAATGTCTCTCATAGAAAAAACCCTTTAATACCAAGTATTAACCTGTAATAATATTCACATTAATATGGCACAATAGTATATATGCTATCATACAATAATATATACAGTAATAACAAACAATAGTATATATGGTAAGACCATAAAATAATATATACAGTAATACCATACAATAATATGTACATTAATACCATACAATAGTAAATTTGTCAATACAACACAATAGAATTAACATTGATATGAAAATGAATACTCATACTCTGCCATAATATTAAGTAATGCATTAATATAAATACATGCTGCACAATAATAGAAAACTAATACTTAATAATATAAGTGCTAAAGAAGTAAAAGTGTCAGTCGGAGGTATGAGTCGGGAGGATTTCCCGACATATACTGTACCTGCGATAGATGCCTCCGAACTGATACCGAACTGATACCATTTGTGAAGGCATACAGTGGTATCTGTAGATTCCCATGTTAAGTAAAAGAATAACACGCGCTGTAGCTATTTTTTTACAGGATGCCTTTGTATTGTACAGCGCAGTAGACTTTCCCATTCCATATAGCAGGAAAAAAAAGGTATACTGATGTATACTATTGCGATTGAAGGCAAAACGGACAATCTTTTGGATATACCTATTGATATGTTTAACGTACATACCAGGAGCATTCCCAGCAGTCTGATACATCTAATAACACTTAAAAACACTAATACCTCATAAAATAAAAACATTAAAACTCTCATAACAATATGTCTCATATTATTGTGAACACTAAGAACTTGCATTAATATACTCAAAAATACGTCAGAATAAAATAATTATACATAAATATTTTATAATAGTAGTATCAAACATTAATGTTGCACAAAATATAAACATTGACACCGCTCTATAATATAATGAAAACATCACTATAATATCAATACTAAGGCCCCATGCACACGAACATGCTTTTGAGGCAGCAATTCGCCCGAAAATCCACGGGAGAATTGCGGCCCCATTCATTCCTATGGGGCCATGAACAGGACTGTGGTTTTTCATGGTCCGTGCATGGCCAGGGAGCCTGGACTGCAGAAAGAAAGGGCATGCCTTATTATGGCTATGTTCTGCGATCCAGGCTCATCGAAAATAATGGCCACGGCCATGTGCGGGCGGCTCGCGGCTGACAGTCCGCTGCCGGCCGACCCAATAATCACGGTTGTGCACATGGCTACGGTCGTGTGCATGAGGCCTAATACCTGACAATAAGGCCTTATTCACACGAGCGTGTGCGTATTGCATGAGCAAAAAACGCTGCATTTTACGCGCGTAGCAATTCCGTGTAGCATCAGTATTTGGTGCGTGCCTGCGTGATTTTGGCGCATATGGCATCGTTATGACACTCTGTTTTTATGTTTACAAAGATAAAAGCAGGAGGTGCTTTTATTTTTTCATTAATTTATTTTACAACTGTAGCGCGAATGGCGATTTTCACGCAGTCATTGACTTCAATGGGTGCGTGCTGCGCTAAATACGGCCAAGTATAGGACACGTCGTGAGTTTTACGCAGTGGACACATTCTGCGTGAAAATCATGGACAGTCTGAACGTCCCCATTGCCTAACATAGGTCCGTGCGGCGCGCGTGATTTTCACGCGCGTATCACGGACGTAAAATACGTTCGTGTGAATAAGGCCTAATATGAAGACTAAGTCCCTGTTCACACGTAGATTTTTGCAGGCAGAAAATTCTGCCTGGAAAAATCAGCAACGGCTTTTTTGAAGTGGTTTTGCACCACAGGCGTTTTTTGCCATGTTTTTTGCCACATTTTTTTTACCTCTTTCTTCAACAGGCAAAGGTAAAAACCACGAGCGTTTTTTGCCATAAAACACGTAAAAAATGCATAAAAAAACGTGGCGTTTTTCCCCGTCTTCTATTGATTTCAACATGGTTTGAGATAAGGCATGTCACTTCCTTTTCCAGCGAGCGTTTTTTTCCGCTCGTGGAATTGGAGGCAATTTCAGACGTCTTTTGCTGCGGTTTTTGCAACGGTTTCCGCAGCAAGAAAATCAGCGTGAACGGGGTCTAATAGCTCACTATAATATAAATACTAAGACCTCACTATAATATCAATACTAATTCCTCACAATAATATGAAGACTAATATCTCACTATAATATAAATACTAATACCTCACTATTATATCAATACTAATACCTCACTATTATATAAACACATTCCTCATTATAATATAAACACTAGTACCTCAAAATAATAGAAAAATTAGTACCTAAAAAGAACGTGAAGCCTTAGGGTATGTTCACACGCTTAACAAAAAACGTCTGTAAATACGGAGCCGTTTCCGATTTTTAAAGCATCTAGCGTTTTTTGTGGCGTTTTTTAACCTCAGTTTTGGAGCTGTTTTTCTATTGAGTCAATAAAAAACGGCTCCAAAACGGCTCAAGAAGTGACATGCACTTCTTTTTATGGGATGTCATTTTACGCGCCATTATTGAAAATGAGGTGTAAAATAACGCCCCGTCAGAACAGAACGCTGTATTTCCTATTGAAATCAATGGGCAGATGCTTGTAGGCGTTCTGCTTCAAATTTTTCAGTCGTTTTTCGGGACGTTTACGGCCCGAAAAACTGCTGAAAATAGCCAGTGTGAACATACCCTCAGGGTGCAGTCACATGTAGTAGAAAAATATGCCACAAAATATGCAACAGTAATTCCGCAGCGGAACAACTTTTTCAAATTTGTTTTTGAAAACCTCTTGTAACTTACTAGTGGAAGGGGCGGGGCCAACAGCACGCCTAATGCATTTACTATAATTTACCCCAGAAGCTGGCAAAAATTATTTCTGAAATCTACGTCAGCTCTTGGTTGGCATAGATTTCACTCAGTGAGCACAGACCAGATGCAACAAATTTATTAAGAGGCGAGCACCACTAAATAAATTCCCCTCTAATAGCACACTACAATATAAACTTTTCTATTCATAGCTGGAGTACAGTAGATTCCCTTCCTGGCGCACGGACAGCTAGAGATGCACCTAAATTATTAAGAGGCGTGTGTCTCTTTGTAAATTAGCTGCATTTTACTCCAGCGCTGTCCATATCTGATTGGACAGTGTCACAGCCATAGTAACATGCCCCGTTGCCAGTACACGCCCCATTGACAGTTCAGGGGGTTATTTAAATATCGGGCGCCAAATATAACGGCCCCAATATCTAAATAACGGAGGAGGGTAGAAAAAAATGTAAAGTGCCCCAGGGTTTGTGCTGCCCTGCCCATTACATGCTACACTCAGCTGCACATGTATGGGGAGGTGAAAGGTTCTCTTTAATGAGTAATTAGCATATAGTGTGTGCAGGGGCGTAGCTAAAGGCTCATGGGCCCCGATGCAAAAATTCTTACTGGGCCACCCCCCCCGCAAACTTCTCATGGCCGACGGTCCGCAGCTTTAAGCTGCATCGCTGGGTCTCCTAAGTGACCCAACAATGCAGCACTAGCAGCCGGGGGCGTCACTAAGGCTGGGTTCACACACCCTATTTACGGACGTAATTCGGGTGTTTTAGCATTGAATTACGTCCGAAAATGCGGCTCAAAAGCGTTGGCAAACATCTGCCCATTCATTTGAATGGGTCTTACGATGTTCTGTGCCGACGGTAATTTCTTTTACGCGCCGCTGTCAAAAGGCGGAGCGTAAAAAAGATACCCGCGTCAAAGAAGTGCCTGTCACTCCATAGAAAAACAGCTCCAATTACGTCCGTAATGGACGTAGCGAAAGACGCCTGCACATGCCATTACGGTGCTGTTTTCTCCTGAAAACAGCACCGTAATTTCAGCCGTAACGGACGCTGCCGTGTGAACATACCCTCAGGGCTTAAAATGTCAGGGGAAATAGCCCCAATACATATGTGTCCGCCCAAAAAAAAATGTGTGCATAGGAGACAGCATAGCATATCTATAGCACTACAACCCTATAAACTATGGATAGGATTAGATACAGTGGCTCAGCAGACAGTATCACACATGATAGGATTAGATACAGTGTCCCAGCAGACAGTATCACACATGATAGGATTAGATACAGTGGCTCAGCAGACAGTACCACACGATAGGATTAGATACAGTGGCTCAGAAGACAGTATCACACATGATAGGATTAGATACAGTGGCTCAGCAGACAGTATCACACATATCGGATTAGATATAGGGCACAGCAGACAGTATCACACAAGATACGATTAGATACAGGGCCCATCAGACAGTATCACACATGATTAGATTAGATACACAGCTCAGCAGACAGTATTACACATGATTGGATTAGATACAGGGCCCAGCTCGCTGACATTGCGGCTCAAGCGCTGGACCCAGGATAGGTAAGAATAATAATTTTGCTTCTTTATGTGTTACTGATTATTTTTGTGTGTTTGTGTTTTTTTTACATGTTCGGTTGTTGGACTTCGGATACGAGGACTTCAATGACGGCGTTTTTTTTATTCTCAATAAAATGGTTAATGAGGGTTGTGTTTTTTTATTTCAATAAAATATTTTTTCTATGTGCTTGTATCTTTTTAAACTTTATTATCACCGCCTTAGTAATGGCCGCTGGCTGATTGACAACTTCCATTACTAAGGCGGGGCTTAATGTTAGCCGGTGCAGAGGCTACACTAACCCCCATTATTACCCCGGTACCCACCGCCACGAGGGGTACTGGGAAGAGCCGGGTACGAACCAGTACCCGACCATCTGTAGTGATCGGCAGGCACCGGGGTGGCTGCAGGCTGGTAGTATTAGGCTGGGGAAGGCCAAAAACAGTGGCCCTTCCCACCCTTGTAATACTGCCTGCTGCTGCTGTGTTGTATCTGGCTGGTTATGAAAATTTGGGGGGACCCCACATCGTTTTTTCCAATTATTTTTTATTTTTTTTAAATGACGTGGGGTCCCCTCCATTTTTCATAACCAGCCAGATACAATAAAGCAGCAGCAGCCTAGCATCACCAGGGTGGGAAGGGCCACTGTTTTTGGCCTTTCCCCTCCTGATAATACCAGCCTGCGGCCACCCCAGTGGCCGACCATCACTACAGATGGTCAGGTACTGGATCGTACCCGGCTCTTCCCAGCACCCCTGGTGGCGGTGGGTACCGGGGTAATAATGGGGGTTAGTGTTAGCCTCTGCACCGGCTAACACTAAGCCCCACCTTAGCAATGGACGCTGTCAATCAGCCGGTGGCCATTACTAAGGCGGTAGTAATATAGTTTAAAAAAAAACACAAAGACATAGAAAAAATATTTTATTGAAATAAAAAAAAAACACAACCCTCATTAACCATTTTATTGATAATAAAAAAAAAGCCGTCATCGAAGTAGTCCTGGAATCCGACGTAGTCCAGAGACCGAACCTGTAAGAAAACACACAAAAAATTATTAGTAACACGTGTGTTAGGCTTAGATACAGGGCCCATGTGTGATACTGTCTGTGGGACCCTGTATCTAAGCCTACCACAACGTAGGCTTAGATACAGGGTCCAGCAGAAAGTAATCTTATACAGTATAAGATTACTGTGTGCTAGGGCCCTGTATCTAAACCTACAGTGTGGTAGGCTTATATGCAGGGCCCATCAGACAGGCTCACACATGGGCCATGTATCTAAGCCTACCATGTGATTGGCTTAGATACAGGGCCCAGCAGACAGGATCACGCATGGGCCATGTATCTAAGCCTACCATGTGATTGGCTTAGATACAGGGCCCAGCAGACAGGATCACACAATCTTTGATCCTGTCTCATGGGCCCCCTAAGCCTGCTACATCGTAGGCTTAGGGGTTGTGCAGTCCCTAAACATTGATGGCCTATCCTCAGGATAGCAATGGACGCTGTCAATCAGCAATGGACCCCTATAGCTACGCCAGTGAGTGTGCGCCGTTTTAAAAGTTGATTTGATAGATTTTGCTGTATCTGAAAAAACATACATTTAGAAATATTGTCAGGTCATGTACTACCGCATGGTGGCGGTTCAAGGGGTTAAAACTACCAGACAGATTCCCATTACATATACAATGAATTGAAAAGAACTCCATCTGCCCTGCAATTTTGTTAATATAAATATATATAACATATACAGCTCCAGAACCAAGCTCAATACATATATACAGCACCAGAACTAAGCTCAGTACATTTATACAGCACCAGAACAAAGCTCAGCACATAAATACAGCACCAGAACCCAGCTCAGCACATAAATACAGCACCAGAACAATGTTCAGTACATATATACAACACCAGAACCGAGCTCAGTACATACAGTGAAGGAAATAAGTATTTGATCCCTTGCTGATTTTGTAAGTTTGCCCACTGTCAAAGACATGAACAGTCAATAATTTTTAGGCTAGGTTAATTTTAACAGTGAGAGATAGATTATATTAAAAAAAAAACAGAAGATCACATAGTCAAAATTATATATATTTATTTGTATTGTGCACAGAGAAATAAGTATTTGATCCCCTACCAACCATTAAGAGTTCAGCCTCCTCCAGACCAGTTACACGCTCCAAATCAACTTGGTGCCTGCATTAAAGACAGCTGTCTTAAATGGTCACCTGTATAAAAGACTACTGTCCACAGACTCAATTAATCAGTCTGACTCTAACCTCTACAACATGGGCAAGACCAAAGAGCTTCTAAGGATGTCAGGGACAATATCATAGACCTGCACAAGGCTGGAATGGGCTACAAAACCATAAGTAAGACGCTGGGTGAGAAGGAGACAACTGTTGGTGCAATAGTAAGAAAATGGAAGACATACAAAATGACTGTCAATCGACATCGATCTGGGGCTCCATGCAAAATCTCACCTCGTGGGGTATTCTTTATCCTGAGGAAGGTGAGAGCTCAGCCGAAAACTACATGGGGTAACTTGTTAGTGATCTCAAGGCAGCTGGGACTACAGTCACCAAGAAAACCATTGGTAACACATTACGCCGTTATTGATTAAAATCCTGCAGTGCCCGCAAGGTCCCCCTGCTCAAGAAGGCACATGTACAGGCCCATCTGAAGTTTGCAAATGAACATCTGGATGATTCTGAGAGTGATTGGGAGAAGGTGCTGTGGTCAGATAGATGAGACTAAAATTGAGCTCTTTGGCATTAACTCAACTCGCTGTGTTTGGAGGAAGAGAAATGCTGCCTATGACCCAAAGAATGTGTGTAAAGGTTCAGATAGCACCAGATACGTGGAAGGGTGAGGTTTTGCACGGATAGGGGCCCAACCCAAACATAAATATAAAAGAGTATCCGGCACACCAATATAGAAAAAAAGGTATTTTTTTTTTATTTTGTTTCTAATGCCAGTGGCAGAGTGCGACGTTTCGGTCTAGGTGACCTTCATCAGGCACTGAGCCGTGCTGGGCAACTGAATTGACGAGCGCTAGTGGTGCTGATAGCGGCTGGCCGCTGTATCATGGCGCTCACTGGTAAAATTAACCTAGCCTAAAAATTCTAGACTGTTCATGTCTTTGACAGTGGGCAAACTTACAAAATCAGCAAGGGATCAAATACTTATTTCCTTCACTGTATATATACAGAACCAGTACAAAGCTCAGTACATTTATACAGCTCCAGAACCAAGCTCAGTACATATATACAGCACCAGAACCGAGCACAGAACATATATACAGCACCAGTACCGAGCTCAGTACATATATACAGCACCAGAACCGAGCTCAGAACATATATACAGCACCAGTACCGAGCTCAGTACATATATATACAGCAAAAGAAACAAGCTCAGTACGTAAATAAAACACCAGAACCGAGCTCAGTACATATATACAGCACCAACGCCAAGCTCAGCACCAGAACAAAGATCACTACATATTTGCAAAGTAACGTCCACAGCCGCGGACTGTCGTTCTTATCTGCCCCCCGACGGCCATGGACAAGTAAGTGCCGGACGGCATCTCCCTCCTGAGAGATGCCTGCACTCACTACCGCATCATTGCATTGGCTCCCGTAGGGTGCGCACGCTTGCGTCCGGCCTTAAAGGGCCAGTGCACACACATGAGTAAAATCTGCAATTAGCCCATGATCACCGTGGACTATAAAAAGGGCTCTGCCCTTTCACTCATTGCCTGAGTGTTGTTGTGTTTACCCATGTTACTCTTAGCAAATGGTTCCTTAGTGTTATCCTGTTCCCTTTGTTCCTGAGCCCTGCTACCTGTATTCCGTGCTATAATTGTTCCTGTGTCCTATAGTGTTAATAATAATAATCTTTATTTATATAGCGCCAACATATTACGCAGCATTTTACAATTTAGAGGGAACATGAAACAAACAATATCAGACATTACATAGTGACAAAGTTAATTTACAATTCAAACCAGAGGAGTAAGGACCCAGCTCGCAATCTATGAGGAAATAAGGGAGACACAAAGTGTAACAGTGTTAGTTCTGTACAATAGTCCAGCCATTTTTATACACATGGGGTGGTACACATAAAGCTGCATGAGCCGGTCACCAGCCAGTATCCATGTATGACGGACATGAAGAGAAGGAGTGTGAGGGAATCTTATTCTGATGACTAATCTAAAAGGAGGGCCATGGAAAGGGGTCAAATTAGGGAACGTTATATGCCTGTCTAAATAGATGTGTTTTCAGGGCATGTTTAAAACTGTGGATATTGGGAATTTATCTGATTGTCTGGGGTAGCACATTCCAGAATACTGGTGCAGCATGAGAAAAATCTTGGAGACGGGAGTGGGAGGTTCGGATTATGGAGGATTTTAATCTAAAGTCGTTGGCAGAACGTAGAGCCCGAGTAGGGTGGTAGACAGAGATGAGGGAGGAGATGTAAGGTGGTGCAGCACTGTGGAGAGCTTTGTGGGTGAGAGTAATAAGTTTGAATTTTATTCAGAAGGGGATGGGCAACCAGTGCAGTTTAGAGGTGTTGGTGTAGTGGTTGGTCATAAATATGAGCCTGGCAGCTGCATTGAGGATAGATTGGAGAGGGGAGAATTTGGTGAGGGGAAGACCGACTAGTAATGAGTTACAGTAGTCAAGACGAGAGTGAATCAGAGCAACAATGAGAGTTTTGGCTGTTTCCTCCGTAAGAAAAGGGCGGATTCTGGAGGTGTTTTTGAGGTGAAAATGACAGGAGCGTGAAAGTGATTGAATGTGAGTAGTAAAGGAAAGATCTGAGTCAAAAATAACCCCGAGACAGCGGGCGTGTTGCTTAGGAGTTATGATAGTGCAACACACAGAGATGGAGACATCAGGTTTAGGGAGGTTAGTAGATGGTGGGAACACTAGAAGCTCAGTTTTAGAAAGATTCAGTTTCAGATAGAGAGAGGACATGATGTTAAAGACAGAGGACAGACAATCACTGGTGTTTTGTATTAGAGCAGGGGTGATGTCACGGGAAGAGGCATATAATTGGGTGTCATTAGCGTAGAGATGGTACTGGAAGCCAAATCTGGTGATGGTTTGTCCAATAGGGGCTGTGTAGAGAGAAAAGAGGAGTGGACCTAGGATTGATCCCTGAGTAACCCTGATAGCAAGGGGAAGAGAAGAAGTGGAACCAGCAGATGACACACTGAACGGGTGGTCAGAGAGATAGGAGGAAAACCAAGATAGTGCAGCATCCTTGAGGCCAATAGAGTGGAGCATGTTAAGTAGGAGTTTGTGGTCTACAGTGTCAAAGGCTGCAGAGAGATCCAGAAGAATCAGGAGAGATGATTTACCATCCGATTTAGCCGGCAAGAGATCATTTGAGACTTTAGTAAGGGCAGTTTATGTGGAGTGTAGAGTGCGGAAACCAGATTGTAAGGGGTCAAGAATGGCGTTAGCAGAGAGATAGCGGATAATGCGAGAGTAGACCAAGCTTTGCAGGGGTTTGGAAATGAAGGGCAGATTAGAGACTGGTCGGTAGTTAGCAGCGCTGGATGGGTCAAGTGTTGTTTTTTTTCAATAATGGGTTTATAATGCCATGTTTAAAATAGGAGGGAAAGACACCAGAGGAAAGAGAGAGGTTCAATATTTTAGTCAGGTGACTAGTGACAGCTGGGGAGAGGGACTGGAGAATGTGTGAGGGGATAAGATCACTAGGACAGGTAGTAGGACGAGAAGAGAGGAGCCTAGAGACTTCTTCTTCTGTTATTGGGTCGAATGCTGAAAGTGAAGAAGAGGGAGTGCTGGAGGGAAGGGGATCGATGTTACTAGGGGACTGGGAGATAATATCATGGTGGATGATGTCAATTTTAACTTTCAAATAAGTGGCCAGGTCTTCAGCACTAGATCTGTGATTGGCGTCTGCACTTTAGGACTAAGGAGGGAGTGAAAATTATCAATTATCAAAGAGGCGTTTTGGATTATTAGATAGTGTGGAGATGAGAGAAGTGAAATAGACTTGTTTGGCTCGGTGAAGGGCAGAGTTGTAAGTTCTCAGCATACATTTGTAATGGAGGAAATCTGCAGCCAAATGTGATTTTCTCAACAGTCGTTCGGCACATCTCAAGCACCGCTGAAGAAAGCGGGCTTGAGGTGTGTGCCAGGGTTGTTGTCATCTTTGTTGAGTGGTTCAGAGTGTAGGGGGGGATGCTTTATCCAATGCATTCTAGAGAGTGTTATTGTAAAGTTTGGTAGCCAGATTGGGACAGGAGAGGGAAGTGATAGGGGACAATGAGGACTGTAGACTGTCTATGAGTTTCTGAGTGTTAATGGAATGTAGATTTCTGTATGTCTGATACGTAGGCTTGACCTGAGAAGGCAGAGAATATTTGATAGTAAAGGAGAGAAGGTTGTGGTCAGAGAGCGGGATAGGTGAATTAATAAAGTCAGAAACTGAGCAGAGACGGAAGAAGACCAGGTCAAGCGAATGCTCGTCTTCATGTGTAGGAGAGTTAGTAAGTTGTGACAGACCTAGGGACGAGGTTAAAGATAGAAACTGGGAGGCAGATGGGGAGATTAGGTTATCAATGGGGATGTTGAAGTCACCCATGATGAGAGTGGGTGTTTCAGCGGATTGAAATTGTGGAAGCCAAGCAGCAAAATGATCCAGGAATTGGCGGGGTGAGCCCGGGGGGCAGTAGACAACTGCCACTCGGAGGAAAAAAGGGTGAAAGAGTCTGAGGGTGTGGACTTCAAAAGAGGGAAATGTGAGTGAGGGGACCGGGGAATGACCTGGAAAGTGCAGTGTGGGGAAAGAAGTATACCTACTCCTCCACCCTGCCTGTTCTCAGGTCTGGGGGCATGAGAGAACTGGAGACCGCCATAAGATAGAGCAGAAGGGGAAGCAGTGTCAGACAGGTGTATCCATGTTTCTGTAAGAGCCAGGAGGTTGAGAGAGTTAGAAATGAATAAGTCATGAATAAAGGTGAGTTTGTTGCACATGGACCGAGAATTCCAGAAAGCACAGTTAAAAGAGACAGGAGAAGGCATACAAGGAATGTTAAGAAGATTTGCAGGGTTTCTATGTGTGGCAGATAAGTGGTTAAGCTTGGCAGAAGAAAAGGGAGGACAAGGGTTGGGAAAGATGTCCCCTGCAGCTAGCAGCAGGAGAATGGAGAGAGACAGTAGATGGTTCTGTGATTTATGAGAGCGTTTTTTATGTTGAGCAGTGGGATGAGATTGGTTAAGTTGACTGAGGAAAGTGAATAGTGCATGGGAGCTGTACATGGGCGAGGCAAGGAGAGAGGGACTGATGTTGTAATGTCGGGGTAGGGAGAAAGACAGGTGAGCCCTAATCTACCCGCCACTCAGTCCCTGTCTACTTGCACGGCCGGTCCTAGGCGATAGCGTACAACTGGGCGACAGTCCCTACGCTCAATATGTGCACGACAGACAAACAGACAAGGGTACACAGAAGCTAAGGGAAATGGGGCAGTTGCCCACGGCAACATCGTGAGCAACAGGAGTAGTGAACGAGCCGAGTCAAACCAGGAGTGTACGAGGTACCAAACGCAGAGCAGGAGCGTAGTCAGTAAAGCCAAAATGAAGCAAGTTCAATAGTAATAGCAGGAGCAGCAGAGCCAGGAAACAGGAAAGAATCACAGGCAAAGGACAAGCAGGAAATGAAGGTATAAATAGACCGAGGGCAGGAGCTAGAACCGTCTGGCCAGGCTGTGATAGGTTCTCCCACTCCTCAGCTTACCAGCCTGAGTGGTAGCAGATCGAGTCACTCTATCAGACCAAGGAGCAGATGCAGACTGATTAACCACGGGCGTCGACACAGAAGCTGTGTCTGGCAGATCCTTTACAGTACCCCCCTTTTATGAGGGGCCACTGGACCATTTCTAGGTGGACCTGGCTTATTGGGGAACCGAAGATGGAACCTCCTGAGCAATACCCGAGCGTGAACATCCCGGGCGGGTACCCAAGTCCTCTCCTCAGGCCTGTATCCTCTCCAATGGACAAGGTACTGGAGGGAGCCTTGGAACATCCTGCTGTCCACAATCTTGGCCACCTCGAATTCTACCCCTTCAGGGGTGAGAACAGGGACCGGAGGTTTCCTCGAGGTAGCCAAGGACGGGGAGCAACATTTCAGGAGGGAGGCATTAAACACGTTGTGTATTCGAAAAGACGGGGGTAACTCCAGTCCGAAGGAGACAGGGTTAAGGACCTCAATGACCTTGTACGGCCCTATATACCGGGGAGCAAATTTTTGGGACGGGACTTTAAGGCGCAAATTTTTTGAAGACAGCCACACCAGATCCCCGACCACAAGCAAGGGGTTTAGCAGAACGTCTTCTATCTGCCTGAGTCTTTTGTATGCTCTGGGACGCCTCTAGGTTCTTCTGAACCTGGACCAAGACTGTGCACAGTTCCCGATGAACGACATCTACCTCAGGATTGTTGGAACCACCAGGTGAAACAGAGGAGAACCGTGGATTAAACCCAAAATGACAGAAAAAGGGGGAGACCCCTGACGAGTTACTGACCCAGTTATTAAGGGAAAATTCGGCGAGGGAAATGAAGGAGACCCAATCATATTGACAGTCAGAGATAAAACACCTTAAATATTGTTCTAGAGACTGATTAGTCCTCTCAGTTTGGCCATTAGTTTCAGGATGGAAGGCCGATGAGAAGGACAGATCAATCTCCAACTTTTTACAGAAAGCTCTCCAAAACAATGAAACAAATTGTACCCCTCTGTCAGAAACAATATTAACAGGAACCCCATGGAGACGCAGGATGTGTTTGACAAACAAGGTAGCTAACGTCTTGGCATTGGGTAGTTTCTTGAGGGGCACAAAGTGGCACATCTTACTGAAGCGGTCTACTACAACCCACATCACCGACTTGCCTTGAGATGGAGGCAAATCGGTGATAAAATCCATGGAGATATGGGTCCAAGGTTGCTGGGGAATGGGCAAAAGAACATAGTAAGCCCGCTGGACGGGACCTGGGAGTCTTGGACCTAGCACAAATTTCACAAGCGGCGACGTAGGCCTTAACGTCTTTAGGCAACCCAGGCCACCAATAGTTTCTGGCAATGAGGTGCTTGGTACCCAGGATGCCTGGATGACCAGATAGTGCGGAGTCATGATTTTCCCTGAGTACCCTTAGCCAGAATTGCAGGGGAACAAACAGCTTGTTCTCAGGAAGGTTCCCGGGAGCTGAACCTTGATCAGCCGCAATTTCGGAGACCAAGTCAGAATCAACAGAGGAAATGATTATACCTGGGGGCAAAACACAAGCAGGATCTTCCTCCGAAGGAGGGCTGGCCATGAAGCTACGCGACAGTGCATCAGCTTTAATATTTTTAGACCCAGCCCTATAGGTGACCAAAAAGTTGAATCTAGTAAAAAAAACAACGCCCGTCGAGCTTGTCTCGGGTTTAGCCTCCGGGCAGATTCTAGGAAAACCAGATTCTTGTGGTCGGTAAGGACCGTTACCTGGTGCATAGCCCCCTCCAAGAAGTGGCGCCACTCTTCAAATGCCCATTTAATGGCTAAGAGTTCGTGGTTGCCAATGTCATAGTTACTCTCACCTCGGAGACATCAACCTCCACTATGAATGGCTCCATTTGGTTAGGCTGAACCAGCACTGGGGCAGAGATAAAGCACTTCTTAAGGACCTCAAAAGCCTAGACCGCCTCCGGAGGCCAGTGGAGGAGATCAGCACCTTTGCGAGTAAGATTCGTAAGAGGCTTAGCGATGACCGAGAAGTTAGCAATAAATCTCCTGTAATAATTAGCAAACCCTTGGAAGCACTGTAACACCTTCAGGGAGGCAGGTTGGACCCATTCAGCCACAGCCTGAACCTTGGCCGGGTCCATGCGGAATTCATTAGGAGTGTGTAATATCGGGGTAGGGAGACAGACAAGTGAGCCCTAATCTACCCGCCACTCAGTCCCTGCCTACTTGCAACGACCCGCCTTAGGCGACGGGGTACAACTGGGCGATGGTCCCTACACTCAATAAGTGCATGACAGACAAACAGACAAGAGTACAAAGAAGCCAGGGAAATGGGGAAGTTGCCCACGGGGACACCGTGAGCAACAAGCGAAGTGAACGAGCCGAGTCAAACCAGGAGATGAGCAAGGTACAAAAACGTAGAGCAGAAGAGTGGTCAGAAAAGCCAAGGTCAATCCCAAGCAGAGGATCAGTAGTTCAAGAAGCTGCAGCAGGGCCAGGAAACCAGCAGAGAAGAATCACAAGCAAAGGAGGAACAGGAAAGGCAGGTATAAATAGACAGAGGGCGGGAGCTAGCTCCGTCTGGCCAGGCTGTGATAGGCTCTCCCACTCCTAAGCCTGCCATCCTGGGTGGTGGAAGATGGAGTCAGTCTCACAGACATAGAAGCAGGTGCAGACTGATTACCTATGGGCGTCGACACAGAAGTTGTGTCTGGCAGATCCTTTACAGAGTGAGGATTTGACCCAAAAATGGTATCTCCTGCACCCCAAACACACATTTTTCTGTTTTAGCAAAGAGTTTGTTTTCCAGAAGGGCCTGGAGCACCTTCCTGACATGCTCAATGTGGGAGGACCAGTCCTTGGAAAACACAAGTATGTCATCAAGGTACACTACAAGAAATACCCCCAGGTAGTCTCTTAAAATCTCATTTATGAAATTCTGGAAGACCGCGGGAGCATTACACAACCCAAAGGGCATGACGAGGTATTCGAAATGAGCTCTGGGCATGTTAAACGCAGTCTTCCACTCATCCCCCTCTCTGATGTGGATAAGGTTATAAGCCCCCCGAAGATCAAACTTAGAGAATCATTGGGCCCCCTGAACCTGATCGAAGAGATCAGGAATCAAAGGAAGGGCATACTGGTTCCTTACAGTGACCTTATTTAAGTTTCGGTAATCGATGCACGGCCTAAGACCCCCATCCTTCTTCCCTACGAAGAAGAAGCCATCACCTACCTGAGAAGTAGAGGGGCGAATGTAACCCTTGGCCAGGCTTTCCTGGATATATTCTCTCATGGCCTCACGTTCGGGACAAAAGAGATTAAATATCCTACCCTTAGGGAGCTTAGCTCCTGGTACCAAATTGATTGCACAATCGTATTCTCTATGAGGAGGTAACACTTCGGAGGCCTTTTTAGAAAAAACATCAGCGAAGTCCTGAATAAACTCAGGTAGAGTGTTCACCTCCCCAGGGAGAGAAATAAAATTAACAGAAAAACATGACGCTATGCATTCATTACCCCATTTGGTAAGATCCCCAGTATTCCAGTTAAACGTGGGATTATGCATCTGCAACCAGGGAAGGCCTAAAACCAAATCGGACTATAATTCCTGTATCGCCAGTACAGAGCACTGCTCCAAATGCATGGAGCCAACAATGAGTTCAAAAACAGGTGTATGCTGCGTAAAATAACCATTAGCAAGTGGAGTGGAGTTGATACCCACTACCGGGACAGGTTTAGGCAAATCAATCAATGGCATAGCTAGAGACATAGCAAATTCCACAGACATAATTTTAGCAGAAGACCCTGAATCCACGAAGGCATTGCCGGTAGCAGACCTACCCTCAAAAGAGACCTGAAAGGGAAGCAAGATCTTATTAGGTTTCATATTTACGGGAAATACCTGTGCGCCCAAGTGACCTCCCCGATGTTCAATTAGGTGCGGAAGTTCTTCCGGCTGCTTATTCTTACGCCTAGGACAGTTAAGTTCACTTGATGCTTGTTATCCTCACAGTAGAAGCAGAGACCATTCTTCCTGCGGAGCTCTCTACGTTGTTGGGAAGACACGGAGGCCCCGAGTTGCATTGGTTCATCTGAGTTTTCCGTGGAAGAACGAAGCAACGGAACCTCGGGAGCCATCATGGGGGAGCAAGAGGAGAAGGCACAAAAACGTTTGAGTCGTCGTTCCCTGAGACGTCAGTCAAGACGTACCGCTAAAGCCATAACCTGATCTAGAGAGTCTGAAGAGGGATAGCTAACTAACAGGTCTTTCAGGGTGTCCGACAGACCCAATCTAAACTGGCACCTCAAGGCAGGGTCATTCCACCGAGAAGCTACACACCACTTCCTAAAGTCAGAACAGTACTCCTCAACGGGTCTCTTACCCTGACGTAAGGTCACCAGCTGACTCTCGGCAAAGGCAGTCTTGTCAGTCTCGTCATATATGAGCCCGAGAGCAGAAAAAAAAAGATCAACAGAGGAAAGTTCAGGGGCGTCAGGAGCCAAGGAGAAGGCCCATTCTTGGGGCCCGTCCTGTAGCCGGGACATAATTATACCCACTCGCTGGCTCTCAGAACCTGAGGAGTGGGGCCTTAGACGGAAATAGAGCCTACAAATCTCCCGAAAGGAGAAAAAAGTCTTCCGGTCCCCTGAGAACCGGTCAGGCAACTTGAGGTGGGGTTCTAGAGGTGAGGTAGGTGGCACTACCAGGGTGGCATCACACTGGTTGCACATCTGAGCCACTGTTTGGACCTGTAGGGAGAGACCCTGCATTTGCTGATCCAGGGTCTCAAGGGTGTCCATAGTGTGTCAGGGACCATGGTAGAAAAGGAATATGGGCCTGTGATTATGTAATGACAGGGTAGGGAGACAGACAAGTGAGCCCTAATCTACCTGCCACTCAGTCCCTGCCTACTTTCACGGCCCGTCCTAGGCGACGGGGTACAACTGGGCGACGGTCCCTACGCTCAATATGTGCACGACAGACAAACAGACAAGGGTACACAGAAGCTAAGGGAAATGGGGCAGTTGCCCACGGCAACACCGTGAGCAACAGGAGTAGTGACTGAGCCGAGTCAAACCAGGCGTGTACGAGGTACCAAACGCAGAGCAGGAGCGTAGTCAGTAAAGCCAGGGTCAAAATGAAGCAAGGTCAATAGTAATAGCAGGAGCAGCAGAGCAAGGAACCAGGAAAGAATCACAGGCAAAGGACAAGCAGGAAATGAAGGTATAAATAGACCAAGGGCAGGAGCTAGAACCGTCTGGCCAGGCTGTGATAGATTCTCCCACTCCTCAGCTTACCAGCCTGAGTGGTAGCAGATCGAGTCACTCTATCAGACCTAGGAGCAGATGCAGACTGATTAACCACGGGCATTGACACAGAAGCTGTGTCTGGCAGATCCTTTACAGATGTGGACTGTTTTTTGCCAAGGCCTTAATGGGCGGTAGGATTGTAAACCAAGAGCAGCTATAATGATGAGTGCGGTAGTGAACATGTTTTTTTGTAATTTGTTTGTAAACAGGTTAAAGTTTGAATCTAATAATTAGAATGTGTGCTAGTTTGTTTGGTTTTGCAGCTTTCCTGTCACTGACCCTGTCTAACTGCCATGTATAACTGCCAGGACACTTTGACAATATGAACTGCTATGTATAACTGCCAGGACACTTTGACAATATGAACTGCCATGTATAACTGCCAGGACACATTGACAATATGAACTGCCATGTTTAACTGCCAGGACATTTTGACAATATGAACTGCCATGTATAACTGCCAGGACACTTTGACAATATGAACTGCCATGTATAACTGCCAGGACACTTTGACAATATGAACTGCCATGTATAACTGCCAGGACACTTTGACAATATGACACTTCGACAGAGATGACTTCTGCCTTCGTGCCCCCCTGCACGAGTGCCTTCCCCATATGCTACATCTAAATTTATAGGGGAGTAGATGCTCAGATCTAGGCTTAATTAAGCTCGTACAGCTATTAATCAAATCAACTAGACACATGAGGTGAAAAGCTCTGCCGAGATAAACAAACAAACTAGCTGGTCTGGATGATCATAAAACTTAACGACGATCAAGCACTTTGAGAAAAGTTAGAGATAACATTAGACTATATAGGAAGAAAGGAAAGCAGAGTATCATAAAATAAAAAGTTTCAGCGTTTTGAAATGCAGGTACAGCAGAGATGTAGTTAATGCAGGAATGGAATGGATTATATACCATAAAATAAAAGTTTCAGCATTTTGAAATGCAGGTACAGCAGAGATGTAGTTAATGCAGGAATGGAATGGATTATATACCATAAAATAAAAGTTTCAGCGTTTTGAAATGCAGGTACAGCAGAGATGTAGTTAATGCAGGAATGGAATGGATTATATACCATAAAATAAAAGTTTCAGCATTTTGAAATGCAGGTACAGCAGAGATGTAGTTAATGCAGGAATGGAATGGATTATTTACCATAAAATAAAAGTTTCAGCATTTTGAAATGCAGGTACAGCAGAGATGTAGTTAATGCAGGAATGGAATGGATTATATACCTGTATGAAGAGAAGAGAGATGGATGTTAGATCTGTGCCATGTATAACTGCCAGGACACTTTGACAATATGACACTTAGACAGAGATGACTTCTGCCGTCGTGCCCCACTTCACGACGTGTTGGACTCGTGTTGTGCCACCGGTCACGCCTGCTGATATACACCACGTCTGGTGTCTGCAAGTTCATCTGTGCCGAGCCTACATTACTGTTTGGACTATCATAGGTACTCTTGTACTAGGACTATTGTTTGGCCAGCTGCTACTCTGCTACGGCGGTGCGGCCTAGTGGGTCCACATACCCCTGGATCGTGACAGTACGGTTGGCTGGTCAACCCAAGACCATGACGATGCCACAAGCCTTGCAGGCAGACCTGCAAGACCTTGAACTCCATTGCACAGTGACTGGATGCGCAAGTTGTAGCCATCACGACACCTGTTCCTGTTGCTATGGCTGTTCCTCCTACTACACCTCCTGTCAGTACCAGTGCCGACTCCCAATTTTCGCTGTCACTACCTCCTCGCTACGACGGAGATGCAAGGATCGCTTTCATCATCTCTCTCCTTACTGGCAAGGCTCTAGCATGTGCGAGTCCTGTCTGGGAACGCCAGGGACCAGAGACCCGTGACTTCCAGTGTTTCCTACAGACTTTTCGCATGGTATTTAAGGAACCTGGACGAGTCTTGTCAGAAACTGCATCTCTGCTGACCCTTCACCAAGGAGACATCTCCGTGGGCGAGTACACCATTCAGTTTCGCACCCTGGCGGCAGAGCTGTCCTGGAACAACGAGGCCTTGGTGGCTACATTCTGGCAGGGACTGTCTTCCAAGATTAAAGCCGCTAGTGATCTGCCACCTACCCTGGATTGACATGAGGATCCGGGAGCGATCCCAAGAGGTTCGTCGGGAGAGAAGATTCCCCAGTCTGGCTCCTACTTTCCAGCAATCCCTATTGCCCTCACCAGTTATTCAACCAGAAGAGCCTATGCAGGTGGACCAACTCAAATTGTCTGCCCAGGAGAAACAACGCAGACACACTTCGGGACTTTGTCTGTATTGTGGCCTCGGAGGCCAGGTTGTGCGTTTGTGTCCTCAGAAGCCAAAAAAACTTTAATGCCTAGGATTGGTTGGAGAGACAACCCTAGGTGGAGCGGCGCTGAATAAAAAATTATCTTCAAAACTGTCCATCTCCATGACCATAGCGTCCGGCGAGTAGACTATGCCTATCTGGAATTCTGGGTCCGCAGCAAACTTCATCCAAAAAGACCTCCGGGGAGGACTTTTGTGCGGTTGGCAGACAGGAGGAGAATCCTTTGCTGGGGCATAGCTCCAAACTGGCTGGGCGCGCTGGTGCTCATAAAACCAGAGATCTGATTGCCCGTCATTTCAGGTCCCACTCTCTCCAAAGATATTATGGACTTTGTATAGTCCTGTGTGTGCTTTTCCACAAAGTTGCTCACTCCAAGCCTGCCGGTCTGCTCCAACCTCTGCCTGTGCCCAATGCTCCCTGGCAGCATATAGCAATGGACTTTGTCACAGGCCTTCCTTCCTCTGCTGGATGCAATATGGTTCAGTTCACCTCGAAATTCTGAAGAGCCCACTGTAAAAACCTAGACATGAAGTTGGACTTTTCTTTATCCTACCATCCCCAGTCCAATGGCCAAGTCGAAAGGATTAACCAAACCATGGATAATTATCTTCACCACCTCATCTCCACGCAGCATGATGACTGTGTACAGCTTCTTCAATGGGCTGAGTTCTTATACAACAACCACACAAGTGAGTCCACCACTTCCACACAATTCTACATTGTGTACGGCCAACATCCACGAATCCCTCTTCCTGTTCCGGCTACATCCCAGGTACCCGCAGCTGGCTCTGCATTTGGAGACTTTCTACAGGTCTGTCAGCAAACCCGGTCCTCTACTCTGCAGGCAGTTGATTGCATGAAGCGAAAGGCGGATACTAAGAGAAAAGAGCCGCCTCAGTTTCTACCGGGAACCAAAGTCTGGCTGTCCTCTAGGAATATCCGTCTAAAGGTACCTTCCTACAAGTTTGCTCCCAGGTTCCACGGACGCTTTGAGATACTACAACAAATAAACACTGTTTCCTCTAAGCTTCGACTGTCTCCTACCCTCAGAATACCGACCTCCTTTCATGTGTCCCTTCTGAAGCCTGTGGTCCTAAACCGCTATAGTAAGACTCATGGTCCCACAGTGGCTCCCAGCGGTTCATCTGACGTGTTTGAAGTGAAAGAGATGCAAGAGGGAAGGAGGAAGGACTTTTTATTTGGTGGATTGGAGGGGTTTTGGTCCAGAGGAGAGGTCCTGGGAGCCAGAGGAGAACCTCAATGCTCCTACCCTTATTATTTCCTCTCTCGCTCTGGTCCCAAAAAGTGAGGGCGTAAGAGGGGGGATACTGTAACGTTCACAGCCGCGGACCATCATTCTTACATGTCCCCCGACGGCCGCGGCCATGGACGAGTGTATGCCGAGCAGCATCTCCCTCCTGAGAGACGCCGGCACTCTCTTCCGCATAGCTGCACTGGTTCCCGTAGATTGTACGCGCGCTTGCGTCCGGCCTTAAAGGGCCAGTGCACACACATGAGTAAAATCTGTAATTAGCCCATGATCAACCTGCACTATAAAAAAAAGGACTCTGCCCTTTCACTCATTGAGTGAGCGTTGTTGTGTTTACCCATGTTAGTCTTAGCAAATGGTCCCTTAGTGTTACGCCTGCTAATATACACTACGTCTGGAGTCTGCAAGTTCATCTGTGCCGAGCCTCCATTACTGTCTGGACTATCATATGTAGTCTTGTACTAGGACTGTTGTCTGGCCAGCTGCTACTCCGCTACGGCGGTGCGGCCCAGTGGGTCCACATACCCACGGACCGTGACATAAAACACCAGAACCAAGCTCAGTACATAAATACAGCACCAAAACCAAGCTCAGTACATATTTACAGCACCAGAACAAAGCTCACTACATATATACAACACCAGAACCAAGCTCAGTACATATATACAGCAACAAAACACGGCTCAGTACAAAAATGCAGCACCAAAACCAAGCTCAGTACATATTATATATATATATATATATATATATAGCACCAGAACCAAGCTCATTACATATATACACCAGAACCAAGCTCAGTACATATTTACAGCACCAGAACAAAGCTCACTACATATATACAACACCAGAACCAAGCTCAGTACAAAAATGCAGCACCAAAACCAAGCTCAGTACATATATATATATATATATATATATATATATATATATATATAGCACCAGAACCAAGCTCATTACATATATACACCAGAACAAAGCTCAGTACATATTTACAGCACCAGAACAAAGCTCACTACATATGTACAGCACCAAAACCAAGCTTAGCACATATATACAGCACCAGAACCAAGCTCACTGCATATATACAACACCAGAACGCAGATCAGTACACATATACAATACCAGAACCAAGCTCACTACATATATACAATACCAGAACAAATCTCAGTGCACATACAGTGAAGAAAATAAGTATTTGATCCCTTGCTGATTTTGTATGTTTGCCCACTGTCAAAGACATGAACAGTCTAGAATTTTTAGGCTAGGTTAATTTTACCAGTGAGAGATAGATTATATAAAAAAAAAAACAGAAAATCACATTGTCAAAATTATATATATTTATTTGCATTGTGCACAGAGAAATAAGTATTTGATCCCTTTGGCAAACAAGACTTAATGCTTGGTGGCAAAACCCTTGTTGGCAAGCACAGCAGTCAGACGTTTTTTTGTAGTTGATGATGAGGTTTGCACACATGTTAGATGGAATTTTGGCCCACTCCTCTTTGCAGATCATCTGTAAATCATTAAGATTTCGAGGCTGTCGCTTGGCAACTCGGATCTTCAGCTCCCTCCATAAGTTTTTGATGGGATTAAGGTCCGGAGACTAGCTAGGCCACTCCATGACCTTAATGTGCTTCTTTTTGAGCCACTCCTTTGTTGCCTTGGCTGTATGTTTCGGGTCATTGTCCTGCTGGAAGACCCAGCCACGAGCCATTTTTAATGTCCTGGTGGAGGGAAGGAGGTTGTCACTCAGGATTTGAAGGTACATGGCTCCGTCCATTCTCCCATTGATGCGGTGGAGTAGTCCTGTGCCCATAGCAGAGAAACACCCCCAAAACATAATGTTTCCACCTCCATGCTTGACAGTGGGGACGGTGTTCTTTGGGTCATAGGCAGCATTTCTCTTCCTCCAAACACGGCGAGTTGAGTTAATGCCAAAGAGCTCAATTTTAGTCTCATCTGACCACAGCACCTTCTCCCAATCACTCTCAGAATCATCCAGATGTTCATTTGCAAACTTCAGACGGGCCTGTACATGTGCCTTCTTGAGCAGGGGGACCTTGCGGGCACTGCAGGATTTTAATCCATTACGGTGTAATGTGTTACCAATGGTTTTTTTGGTGACTGTGTTCCCAGCTGCCTTGAGATCATTAACAAGTTCCCGCCGTGTAGTTTTCGGCTGAGCTCTCACCTTCCTCAGGATCAAGGATACCCCACGAGGTCAGATTTTGCATGGAGCCCCAGATCGATGTCGATTGACAGTCATTTTGTATGTCTTCCATTTTCTTACTATTGCACCAACAGTTGTCTTCTTCTCATCCAGCGTCTTACTTATGGTTTTGTAGCCCATTCCAGCCTTGTGCAGGTCTATGATCTTGTCCCTGACATCCTTAGAAAGCTCTTTGGTCTTGCCCATGTTGTAGAGGTTAGAGTCAGACTGATTAATTGAGTCTGTGGACAGGAGTCTTTTATACAGGTGACCATTTAAGACAGCTGTCTTAAATGCAGGTACCAAGTTGATTTGGAGCGTGTAACTGGTCTGGAGGAGGCTGAACTCTTAATGGTTGGTAGGGGATCAAATACTTATTTCTCTGTGCACAATGCAAATAAATATATATAATTTTGACTATGTGATTTTCTTTATTTTTTTTAATATAATCTATCTCTCACTGGTAAAATTAACCTAGCCTAAAAATTCTAGACTGTTCATGACTTTGACAGTGGGCAAACTTACAAAATCAGCAAGGGATCAAACACTTATTTCCTTCACTGTATATACAGCACCAAAACCAAGCTCAAAACATATATACAGCAACAGAACCAAGCTCAGCACATAAATACAGCACCAAAACAAAGCTTAGTTTAAAGATCTAGGGGTATGTGGACCCACTAGGCCGCTCCGCCGTAGCGGAGAGGCAGCTGGCCAAATCACAGTCTATACCAGGGGTCTCAAGCACGCGGCCCTCATGCGGCCCTTGAGGCTCTTATCTGCTCAGAGCTGCTAGTATAGGCTCTGCTTCTGGACTCTGTGGAATCCCCTGACATCGCTGTCCATATATGGACAGTAATGCCTGGGGCTTCCCCAGAGCTGGAGTCCAGGGCAGAGTGCTAGTATAGGCTCTGCTCTGGGACTCTGTGGAATCCCCTGACATTACTGTTAATATATGGACAGCAATGTCAGGGGCTTCCCCAGAGCCAGAGTCCCGGGCAGACTGCTAGTATGGGCTCTGCTCCGGGACTTTGGGGATGCCTCTGACATCACTGTTCATACATGGACAGTGTTGTCAGGGGCTTCGTCAGAGCCGGAGTCCCAGAGCAGAGTGCTAGTAGCGCTCTGCCCAGGACTCCGGCTCTGGGGTTGCCCTGACATCACTTTCCATATTTGGACAGTGATGTCAGGAGCAGAGCTGTAGTCCAAGGAATAGCGCTACTAGCACTCTGCCCGGGACTCCAGCTTTGGGGTTGCCCCTGACATCTCAGTCCATACATGAACAGTGATGTCGGGGTTAGAGCTGGAATCCCAGGCAAAGTGCTAGAAGCGGCTCTGCTCCTGGACTCCAGCTCTGGACTAGCCCCTGACATCACTGTCCATATATGGACACTGATGTCTGTGGCTTCCCCAGAGGTCCAGAGTAGAGCCTATACTAGTGCTCTGCTCTGGGACACTGGCTCTGCAGTTGCCCCTGACATCACACTATGGACAGTGACGTCAATGGCTCCTTCAGCAGAGGCATCCTCGGCCAAAGCATCGGCAACACTCTGGCTGGGGATTCCACTCCTAGAGGGAGCCCCAATTTAGCTATCTACTGGGGGGGGGGGGGTGGCACTATCTTCAAGGGGTGTGTGTGTGGCATTATCTACAGAATCAGAAGCTGATTCTCCTAGATCCTATGCACTTGACTCCGTTCCTGATCCTCTTCAGCCTGGCGCCGATACCCGTAATTACAATGCATTTTTTCTCTTCACCTTCTGACTCTCACCTTGTCCCAGGAACCAAGGATTTAGCACCAAGGGACTGCAGTCGGTGGCAGCCGGCTATCTACACTTCACCACCTCATAATAGTCTCGGAGGAGCACCGCCATCCCCTCACCTTTTTGCTGTACTAACTCATTATCTACAGAAGGCACTGTGGCATTATCTGGGGGGTGGCATCTACAGAAGGCACTATGGCGGTATCTACAGAGGGCACTGCGGCATTATCTGGGTGGGTGGCATTATCTACAGAGGGCACTGTGGCATTATCTACAGAGGGCACTGTGGCATTATCTATGGGTGATTGTGTGGCAATATCTAAAGAGGGCACTGTGGCAGTATCTACAGAGGGCACTGTAGCATTATCTACAGAGGGCTCTGTGGCACTATCTAAAAAGGGGCTGTCCAATCTTGACGTTCGTGTGTCTGCCAAACCCTGCCAACTGAGCCGCCAAAATTGCATTTAGAGACACTTAAACTGGAAAACTGGATTGTTAAAATAAGCACATGGAGAAAACGTACAAATTACCGTTAAGTTTAAACCTAGCGGTATTATTATAGTAATGTAGTATTGTTATAGTAGTTCAAATAACTAATTGATTTACAATAATTTTGTATCAAATTTGAAAGTAATGTGGCCCGTCAACTTCACGTTTTTTCTATATGTGGCCCACTTACCCGGCCGAGTTTGAGACTCCTGGTCTATGCAAAGTTTTATACAAAGAGTTTGTAGCACAAGGGTGCAGTCCAGATAATGGTAGAGGCTCTGGAACGGATGGGGCTAGATGTAGCAGGTTACGCCAGACATGGTGAATGATACCAGGAGTGGCAGATGACACCAGACGTGGCGTATAATAGCAGGTGTGGCTGGTTGCACCAGACGAGGCGGATGATACCAAGGGTGGCATGTGACAGCAGACGTGGCGTACAAGCGCAGGCGGCACAACACGACTCCAACACAAGACAGACTTAGGAACAAAACACAGACGGAATACCTGATACAGGTAGCAGGGCACGGGAACACTGGGAGCAGGATAACACTAAGGGACCATTTGCAATACGAACATGGGAAGACTACAACAATGCTCAGGCAAGGAGTGAAAGGGCAGGGTCCTTTTTATAGTCCATGGTGATTAGGGCTAATTAGCAATATTTTACCTGTGCGCTGGCACCTTAAGGACAGGCATGAGCGCGATCTGCAAAGCAGAGCTGTAGTAAGTGCTGGCTTCTCCTAAGAAGGAGCTTCCGGCCAGCACTCAGAAGTCCATGGCCGAGCGGTGAGTAGGAGCAACGGTATACACTGTACCCCTGATTATAATAGTACCATACCCTGTGTCTCTGATTATAATAGTACTATACACTGTGTCCCTGAATATAATAGAACTTTACGCTGTGCTCCTGAATATAATAGTACAATACACTGTGTCCCTGATTATAATAGCACCATACACTGTGTCCCTGATTATAATAGAACCATACACTCTGTCCTGATTATAATAGTACCATACATTTTGTCCCTGATTATAATAGTACCGTACACTGTGCCCCTGAATATAATAGTACCATACACTGTGCCCCTGATTATAATAGTACCATACACTGTGCCCCTGAATATAATAGTATCATACATTGTGCCCCTGATTATAATAGTACCATACACTGTGCCCCTGAGTAAAATAGTACCAAACACGGTGTCCTTGATTATAATAATACCATACACTGTGTCCCTGATTATAATAGTACCATGCTCTGTGTCACACACACACACACACACGCAAACACACACCGTTCCCCCTGTAGATAGTTCCCCCATGCCCCCCTGTAGATAGTGACCCCCATAAAGCCTCTGTAGATTGTGCCCTACATAGAATCTCCTATAGATAGTGCCCCACATACAGCCCCATGTAGATAGTGCCCACATATGGACTCCAGCGCTGCAAGGCAATAGTGATAACCACTGAGCCACCATTCTGCCCTACATATAGCTCCCCCTGTAGATAGTGTCTCACATATAGCTCCCCCTGTATATAGTGTCCCATATATAGCCCACCCTTGTAGATTGTGCACTATATATATCTCCCCCTATAGATAGTGCTCCACATATAGCCCACCCCCCTCACAAATAGCTCCCCCTGTATGTAGTGTCCCACGTACAGCTCCCCCTGTAGATAGCGCCCTACATATAGGTCCCCCTGTAGATAATGCCACTCGAAGTTCTATTAGAAAAAAACATCAACTTTACATACCTGATCTCGTTCCCGCACCGTCCGGTGGCAATGCAGACCTGCTCTCTGTGTCATTGAAAGGCACTGATTGTCAGGGCAGAATGACTTGCCCCATCAATCAGCACCTTTCGACATTGGAATCGGTGCGATGATGTCATTGGGCCGCTAGTGTCGTTGAAAGGCGCTGATTGGCAGTGGAAAGTCATTTTGCCCTGCCATTCAGCGTCATCGTAAGGCGCTGTATGGTCCGTGCCCGGCCATTCAGCATTTATGCTTGCAATTGTATCTGCGTCCTATAGACACAGGTACAATTAGTGCAGGAGGGGGTGGCGCCCTCTCAGAGAGGCAGCAGGCTGCCACCTGAGGCGAGAAGCTCATCTCGCCTCATGGACGGTGCGGCCCTGCCTGAACTCTTAACTGCTTTTAACAACATAGAAGTCAAGCTTTGGAGATGTATTAACTATGTTAAAAGGGGTTTCCAAGATTAGAAAAAGGAACTGCTTTTTTCCCCCCAAAAAAACGCACCTTTCTTGTCCATGAACCCTTTTTTGGTATTGCATCTTAGCACCATGTAAGTGAAAAGGGATGGGCTGCAATACCAGAACTAGTTTTTGGACAAAAGTGGTATTGTTTCTAGAAGAAGAAAAAAGCATATCACTTGCATATGACATAACATTCTAATCAGTGGGAGTCCGACATCAGTGACTCACAGTGAATCTGCAGAACGTTTCCTCCTGCACAGAGGCAGGAGGTTTCAGTTTTTTTAACGGAATCAGTAGCGCAGTCGACTGCTCTATTGTTTCCGCCAAAAAACCTGAAACCTAAGGGTATGTTCACACGGCCAAATTTCAGACGTATACGAGGCGTATTATGCCTCGTTTTACGTCTGAAAATAGGGCTACAATACGTCGGCAAACATCTGCCCATTCATTTGAATGGGTTTGCCGACGTACTGTGCAGACGACCTGTTATTTACGCGTCGTCGTTTGACAGCTGTCAAACGACGACGCGTAAAAATACAGCCTCGTCAAAAGAAGTGCAGGATACTTCTTTGGACGTTTTTGGAGCTGTTTTCTCATAGACTCCAATGAAAACAGCTCCAAAAACGAACGTAAAAAACGCCGCGAAAACGGCGTGAAAACGCCGCGAAAAATGCGAGTTGGTAAAAAAACGTCTGAAAAGCAGGGTCTGTTTTCCCTTGAAAACAGCTCTGGATTTTCAGACGTTTTTGTTGACTACGTGTGAACATACCCTAACAGAACGGAGACAAGCTGAAACCATTTGCAACGGAAACATTACCATTGAAGCTATGGTGTCCGTTTGGTTTGCGTTCATGTGTTCCCCTGATGGAAAGGCCTGACAGAAGCCTGACAGAAGCCATCAATGGAACCCTGATGCAGATGTGAACAGGCCCTCATTCAGCATTTGGGGCCCCACATTTAACCTTGCCCAGGGCCACACTTTGTCTAAAACTGGCCCTGATTGGGACCAAAAGTACAAAGCCAAATATTAGCATTGTTTTTTTTATTTATAAATAATTTGTGTTGCTATGGTTCAGTTTACTGATGTGTTGTAATTATATGTATCCAGTTATATGTTATCATTCTGTTACAGACTAACCAGAGGTAGTAAGGTATGTTAACATGCGTTATAAACATTGACCACTTTGATTCCAAAAATTTCAATTACTACAGATACCTAGTGATTCAGTAACTATAGAACAGCAGCGGATAACTTCAAGTTAAAGCACAGTTATTATACATTTGATAGACTTTCTTTATGGCGATGGTGAACTATTTGGGGAGGCCAGGATAAAAAATGACCTTATCATTTATGTTCCTTCTGTCTGCCTAATGGGAGGGGAAGTCCTTGTTCCAACACAGCCTTTGTTCAGCTTCAATGGCAAATAGCACCTGGCAGTCAGCATGCTGCTCCATGCTAAATAGCATGTAATCTTTGTTTCAAGGGAACGGAGCTTCATTTGTTTAGAGTTATCCATTTGTTATAGAGATTGTAGGCAACACTCATAGCTAAAGGAAATTATTGCAATTTTTTTTCATCACTTTAAGAAAGATAAAAAAATATAACCATGTGTGATCAAAAGTCCTCTCTTTTTCATCATCTCACAGTATTTTGGCCAAACCAGGCATTTACTTTGCTTTTAGCCAGTAAACAAAACCTTTGTTTTTAGAACAGAAAGCACTTGAGCTGTGAAAATTGTAGGGCAGAAATCAATGAAACATGGAGTGTTTCTAGCTAAAAACATAATATTTAGTGGAATATTTGTTGACACAGTGGAATTTTATCAAGCTGCATTCTATCAGACTGAATTCTCCAGACATCTAAACTTTTAGATGCTATATTCCGAAGAATAAAAGTAGTATGAGTCAAAAGGTCAAGTATCTTATCAATATACAAATTGTTTTTTGTTTTTTTTTTAAATCAGTTCACGTTTATTAACAAAGTCAGCAAAAAATGAGGTCCATCATGGATTAACATTTGCAAATTACAGACATCAAGGCATGGACATACACAAATTGTTTTTAATACCGTAATGTTCTATGTATGGGTTATTTATGTCTATGTGCCAATAATATCATTTATATAGGTAATTGATTTAGTGTTTTGACATTTTGGAACATATTGAGGAAATTTCATAACCCATTCTTAAACTGAAGTATGTCAGAGTGAAATACGCCACTTTCGCAGCATCTCAGGCAGTCCTAAAAACGGAAAATGAAATGATTTGCGCTGCAATTTGAGCCATTATCTGTTTTTAGAAATCCTATTTCTGTCGGAAACTTGCTGGCCCTGCCTCCGCCCAGATTACCCTGCCCACTTTTCCTTATCACTTTTCAAAGTGGAGAGCAGAGAAAACGTGCAGATTTTAGCACAAATATGGAATGCGACAAAAGTTTTTCCTTTTTTTTTAAACAAGAAATTGTCGTAAAGCTGATAATAAGTTCCTACCACTGTTCACAGGCTGTGATGTTACTTAAAGGTCTATTATCATAAAAATCTGACTATGAAGTTCTGAATGTGATGATTCTGCATATTCCGTATGTGCAACATTCTGGGACTTACTGGAAACCTGTTTTAGTTATGCAATTGACACTGTAGTCAATATCTAAGTTCTTAATAGCAATACACCACAATGTATTTCACACAATTTATCAATTACCAACAGATTCCGAAATATTGACCAAAAATATTGGCTAAGGGTTAAAAAGGTTGTGCTTTTGGAGGGATGGCTTCACACGAAGTATGATGTGCCACTTATATCTAGTATATAATTGTTATCAAGACGTGTGTCTGCTCAGTTACCTTACATATGATGTCAGGGATAAATAGTTATATAGTTAGCCCTGACATCCTATTTTTAATCTCTATCCTGATAGTAGTCATGGCAACTAATATTCAGGTTACTGATTCCCCACAGTGGCAACATGAATAGTGGAAGTGGTAGTCTGAGACACTGCCTACTGTGTGCTGATGCCTGTAATTTGACATCAGAATTGACAGAAGCGCAGTTCGTCCCTGGATATAAACCTTTAGGGCACATTCAAACGTGGCAGAATTGCTGTGGAATTCTCTAGCGGCCGTTTTTTACATTTGTTTCAATACATTTTGAGCCAAGATAGTTCAGACGTTGCGGAAAACTCCGCTGCAGACCAAAGGCTGTGGTGCGGAATTTTCCCTCCGCAGCATGCACTGTCTGTTGGGGAGAAGAAGCGGAATTTCACTGAGGATTTCAGCCTTTCCAATGCAAAAACTCAAATCTGTGGCAAGTCCGCTGTGTTTTCTGCAACTTCTGAATTACCTGTCAAATATGCAAATGTTGGTGCAGATTCGTTGCGTATTTGCCTCAAATCTGCACCAACATTTGCAGCAGAAAAATTCTGCCACGTCTGAACGTGCCCTTAGCCTCAGTGCTGCGAGACTGAAGCTCTAATCATTGAGCAACCATGATGCAATTAAATGAGAGTTCTGTGACTGTCCTAGCAAAACAGGATGATTGTTTTTTGGTTAAACAATCAATGTTTTTGTAACATAAGACCATTTACACACGCCAATGATCGGGTGAACTAGTGTTTGTACAAATGCTCACTTCCCATCATTGTCCTGATGTTATCTTTAAGGGTAGGGCCACACTGAGCGGCCCTGACACGGTCACAATGGCGGCTAACAATTGCGCTGGCACCATGTTCGGTGCGACTGTCAAACAGTCTGTTAGTGGCCGCATGTTAACGCGGGTAAACCGTCCCTTTATCTGCAAAATCGTGCGGCCATGAATTAATACACCCTTTATGGCCGCACGATTTTGCAAAATACACCAACTTACCCCCTATTCATTCTCTACGGCAGCGCCGGAAAAAGCCGAACACTGCACTCGACTATCTCCGGCGCTCCCGTAGAGAATTAATGGAGCGACAGTGCGCATGCGCATGTAACCGGAATACCTCTTAACAAAGTATTTGTCAGCCGCTCCTACATAGTGCCAGCGCGGTTGTTGGCCGTGTTGCGACCGTGTCAGGGCTGCTCCGTGTGGCCGTACCCTTATGCTGCCCTGAAAATCATTGTATTGTATGCATATTGTGTATAGGTCCTTTAAAGAGTAACTGTCACGTTCTCTAACATGTACAACAAGCTGGATAGCTTACTAGTCGCTGCAGCGCAGAGTGCAGCACTGTTTTTTTGTTCGAGCTAGCCACCCATGTTCCCCTGAAATCAGCCCCAATATTTTTGGTGCGTTGTTAGAGTAGACTTTTAAGTGGATAATCCCCAGGACTCAGTGTCTGAAACTAAGATTGCCTAGCTGGCATAAATTTCACTCTGTGGCCCGTAGTAGGGTAGAGGCTCGTGCCGTTCCCGTAAATTGCCCCTCCCCCAGATTGAACTACTCCTACCCCACTCCCTTTTTCATCCCCATCTGACATTTAAACAAAAATTAACCTTTCCTCATCAGTTCTATTTTCCCCTCCGGGTCCACTTAAGCTTCCTCAGCATGCCACGGCTTATACTATGTACAGGCGCCGGGAAGCATCAGGATGTTGTATGTGGCGTAGCACTCAGGATGTTGAGTGCTGTGTCGCAGGAGCTGAGGCTGCTTGGCCTCAAAACCTTGTATGAGACGATTTTTAATGCAATTTTGGCTTGTCATCTAAAAGAGGTAATTCTGTACAAACTCAAATAAAATTGGCAGACATTTGTGCTAAAGTTACAGTAGCTAATCAAAAGTGGTGATAATTTAGATAAAGTTGTGATGATGTGTGAAAGAAACACACCAGATTTCCTGTCTAGTAATCCCCTCAAAGATACCACTATCAGCGTCTTTCCATCCTGAAATAGATAGCAGATTGATATTTAACATGTTAGGGATTTTAGGTGTGGCATTTTAAAAACATTACAAAATGATAAAATTCAAGCACTATAAGGCCCTATTCACACTGAGTTTTTTTACTAGTTTTTTGGGGCGGAAACCGTTTTGCAAAACTCGTCAAAAACCGCCCGAAAATGCCCCGCGTCCCGGTAAAAGAAGCAACATGACCTATCTTGAGGTGGTTTCCGCCTCCAAAACCCCATTTCAATTAGTCAGAAACGGGAAAAAAACGCGTCGACGAGTGTTTTGACGAGTTTTTGTCAAACCACTGTGCAAAAAACGTCTGGAGCAGCTTTTGCAGGAGGAATTTTCCTCCTGCAAAAAACTCAGTGTGAACACAGCCTTAGGGCCAGTTCACACAGAGTTTTTTTATGCGATTTTTTGACACGGAAATCGCGTCGGAAAACGCACCAAAAAAACGGCCGAAAATGCCTCCCATTGATTTCAATGGGAGGTGGTGAAGATGTGACATGCCCTATCTTCGGGTGTTCACATCTTTGACCTCCCATTGACATCAATGGGAGGCAGATAAAGCGTATTTCGCAGAGTTTTATGCCCGCTGCGCTCAATGGCCGAAATTTTTGTGGCGTGCAGGCAGAGGAAAATCTGCCTCAAAATTCCAAACGGAATATGAACCCAGCCTTAAGGAGATAAACAAAACTTTTTATATTTATTTATCACCAGTGTTCAACAAGCAAGCGAATTTAGTGCGAAAGAGGTGTATTTTCCATCTTTAAAACAATGGAGGCTGAAACACTTTAATACACATCCCCATTTCATCTTTACTGACTTATATGACGGATATATGGCTACATGACAGAAATTTTGTCTGCTTGTGAAATGCTGGCAAAACGAATTTTCGCCTTTTTGTTCATTTTTACCTAGTGCCCTTTTATATGCAACAATTATCATTGTGACTTGTACACTGTTAAGTGATCATGGATTTGCAGTCATAATTGGCCAATGGAGTAGAACAAAACATATAACAATTATATTTGTTTAACAGTATTAAAAGGTAACTTGTACCTTCATTTTCAATACAAAGTAAATGTCCTATTAAAGAAATTACAACTGTCCTAAAATTGTCACACTGCAGTTCAATACGGACTAATGCTAAGGGTATGTTCACACGGCAGCGTCTAATACGCCTGAAATTACAGAGCTGTTTTCAGGCGAAAACAGTTCCTAAATTTCAGACATAATTGCTCGTACTCGCGTTCTTCGCGGCATCAATTACGGGCGTAAACGGAGCTGTTTTTCAATGGAGTCAATGAAAAACGGCTCCAATTACGTCTCAAGAAGTGACATGCACTTCTTTGACGTGGGCGTCTTTTGGCAGTGGCGCGTAAAAAAAAATCCCGTGTGCACAGAACATCGTAACCCCATTGTTTCCGTCAAAGGAACAGATGAATGGAAACTATCGTTTCTTATTGCATCACCATTGATTTCAATGGTATTTTTTTTTCAGTTGGTTTCAGTTTGCCTCCATTCCACTAAATTTATGTTTTTTCCACGGAAACAATAGCGTAGTCGAGTACGCTATTGTTTCTCGTGAGAAAAAAATGGAAGCCTAGCGGAACGGAGGCAAACGGAAACCAACTGAAAATAAAAAATACCATTGATATCAATAGTAATGCAAACGAAAGCGACAGTTTCCATTTGGCTTTCCGTTCATGTGTTCCTCTGACGGAAAGGTTGAACGGAACAGATGAACGGAAATACATGTAGCATTGTGGTTTAGTCTGCATCCTGCTGGGAGGTGATGTTTGTACCTGCACTTATCCAGTTAGGGCCTGTTAACATCACCGTTCGCTTTCTGTTCCGTGGCTCCGTCGGAGGTTTCCGTCGGGTGAACACCGGAACAGAAAGTCAAACTGAAACCACAGACACATTACAAATAGTTCCTGATCGTCACCATTCCGGCAGGTTTCCGTTTTAACGACGGAATCAATAGCGGTGTCGACTGCGCTATTGATTCCGTCTGAAAAACGGAAACCTGCCGGAATGGTGACAAACGGAAACCATTAATAATGTTTCCGTCACCATTGATATAAATGGTGACTGAAACGGAAGCTGTGGTTTCAGTTTGACTTTCCGTTGCGGGGTCCACACGACGGAAACCTCCGACGGAACCCCGGAACGGAAAGAGATCGGTGATGTGAACAGGCCATAAATATGACCTGTTCAGTGATTTTAAATTAATATAGTTCTTTTTCAGTGATTTGTTTATTATTTGTGACTGGGTGCAATTTAAGTTTCTATGTGATCAATAATTTCCAGTTCTGATACATTATTATTAAAAAAAAAAAACATAAACACATTTCAATGTTATCAATAGTCCTGCTCTGTAAGCCAAGCTATGTATTTAGGATTAGCTCCATGAATGTCTGACTCCTATCTGTAGTGAGTGTCTAAAATGACACCTTGACAACTGTGAGTAGCTGGAAATTTTACTTTGCCATGTGGCTTTATTATGTTAAGAACATATTGTTTATACATTTACTATAGCTCGGCATTAGTTAACATTGTTCAATTACATGTGCAGATGAAAACATTCCTGAATTTCTAAAATCCCACTGACCATATGATCTGCTGGAATGGAAGGCTTAGTTGGTTTTGTTTGTTTTAATCGATTCACACAATACCATTCTTTCCTATCGGGCCTGATTTACACGAGCGTATTTAACGGGTGACGCGCGTGATTCGCGCAACAGTAGATAAATAAATGAAGGAAAAAATAAAAGCACTTCCTTCATTTCTTTTTCTAAACAGCAGAACCGTGTGTCATAAGGATGGCATATGCGTTAAAATCACGCAGCCACGCACCATTCACTGATGACACACGGAACTGCAATAAGCGCAAAACGCAGCATTTTTTGCGTGCGCAAAACGCACACGCTCGTGTAAATCCGGCCTTATAGTGAATACTTTTCTTCTAAAAAAATAGATTCCATCTTTCCTTCAAAATGTATATTTGTTTCATAATACAATAATAGGTTTCACATATCTCTATAAATCTATTATCATACATCCTAATTATTCTGATCAGACTGAGTGGGACGTATGATTATAATGTTTATACCTGTGATTTCCCATTGAAAACCTCTTATGTGTGTCCAAAATCAAGTTATTGTTAAAGGAAGGGTGTTGCGAAAAAAATAATTTTTATATCAATTTGCTTTTAGTGTTTTAATAAAAAATGTTTTATTTATTTGTGTGTTTGTGTTTTACTTTTTTTTATTTTTGAACTTTTTCTTGTCTATGGGGGCTGCCATTTTTTTTTCATCTCTGTATGTGTCGATTAAAGACACATACAGGCATGGAATACGGCACATACAGCCCCATAGAGAATGCTCCCACACAGTCCAAATGGAAGGTCTTCGGCCGAGCGACGTCCGTCGCCATTTTCTTGTGGACCGGAAGCCGCGGCCGGACATTAAGATTACTACTTCCGGTCGCGGCTTCTAATGCAAGCACTTGGAGCGGAGGGAGCAGACGGAGCGGACGGACCGGAGGGAGCGGCGGCGGCAGGAGCAGGTAAGTTATTTCTGTGTATGTACGTGTTTTACTGTGTTTACTACTGTATGTTAACCTACTACACTGTATGTTCGCTCAAAAAATGGCGACACACAGTGTAGGAGGTTTGACCGTTCAATCCCCTCCTTTCTCCTGGCACTAGCCAGGATAAAGGAGGGGGGATTCTGTGAGCTCACTAGAGCGAGTGTGTCTTCTCAAATGTTTGCAATTTTGTGAATTGCTCCATCTAGTGACCAGCACTGGGAAATGTTATAAATTAGAATCTAATTTATAATATTTCCTGACTCGTGAAAAAATTAAAAAAATTAGAACAATGTTTAAACATTTATACACTAACTGTTTAACAAAAAATAAATTTAAAAAAATTCTAGCGACACATTCCCTTTAAAGCTTATCATTAAAGGCTATATAAACCTTTGAAGACTTTTTTTTTTTTTACTAAAATAGTCCCATTGACCTGATGGATTCAGGTTTCAGCGCAGGATACAACTATTATGTATCCATGATACATAGAAGCTGTAACTCACAAAGTAAAACAAATTTTTAATAAAGGTGTACATATCCTTTAGGCCTTATTCACACGAACGTGTATTACATCCGTGATACGCGCGTGAAAATCACGCGCGTCGCACGGACCTATGTTAGAGAATGGGGCCGTTCAGACTGTCCGTGATTTTCACGCAGCGTATGTCCTCTGCGTAAAACTCACGACATGTCCTATACTCGGCCGTTTTTCACAGATCACGCACCCATTGAAGTCAATGGGTGCGTGAAAATCGACCAGGTCACACGGAAGTACTTCCATGTGACGCGCGTGATTCGCGCAACAGTAGATAAAGAAATTAAGGAAAAAATAAAAGCAATTCCTTAATTTATTTTTCTAAACTTCAAAACTGCGTGTCATTAGCATGGCATATGTGTGAAAATCACGCAGCCATGCAGCACATACTGATGACACACGCAACTGCAACACACAAAAAAACGCAGCGTTTTTTGTGCGCGCAAAACGCACACGTTCGTGTGAATAAGACCTTATGGTAATAAAAGTGAATAAAAAAGTCCCATGTACCCCAGAATGGTACTACATCTCGTCCCGCACAAACAAGCCCTCATATGGCTACATTGTTGGATAAATAAAAGAGTTATGGCCTTTGGAATGTGACATTGCAAAAACAAATTATTTTCTTTTAAAAGTGTTTTTATTGTGCAAAAGTATTAAATCATTTAAAACCCATACATGTTTGGTATCACCGTAATAATGGTATCATGTTATTTATGCCATACGGTGAACAGCATACAGTCAATTTAAAACGCAAACAATTATGTTGGAACTGCTCTTTTTTTAAATTCTCAAAAAAAGTTAATAAAAATGTATCAATAAACTACATGTACCTCAAATTTATGCCATTGAAAAATATAACTCAACCCACAATAACCAAGCCCTTATACAGCTATGTTAACGTAAAAATTAGTTATGGCTCTTTAAAACCTATGATAAAAAAAACTGAAAAAAATTGCTTGGCCATTAAGGGCAACAGTGGGTCTGTTAGGGTATGTGCACACGTAGTGACTAAAAACGTCTGAAAATCCAGAGCTGTTTTCAAGGGAAAACAGACCCTGCTTTTCAGACGTTTTTTGACCAACTCGCATTTTTCGCGTCGTTTTACGCGCCGTTTTCGCGGCGTTTTTTACGTCCGTTTTTGGAGCTGTTTTCATTGGAGTCTATGAGAAAACAGCTCCAAAAACGTCCAAAGAAGTGTCCTGCATATAATGTATATAAGTGCCCTGCACTTCTTTTGACGAGGCTGTATTTTTACGCGTCGTCGTTTGACAGCTGTCAAACGACGACGCGTAAATAACAGGTCGTCTGCACAGTACGTCGGCAAACCCATTCAAATGAATGGGCAGATGTTTGCCGACGTATTGTAGTCCTATTTTCAGACGTAAAACGAGGCATAATACGCCTCGTTTACGTCTGAAAATAGGTCGTGTGAACCCAGCCTTAAGATCTGCATGTTGACTTTAAGTTGCTGAGATGGGAAAACACATGTAAATGAATTATGCACTTAGATACAAGTAGTGGTAATTTAAGCTAGGCCCCATGCACACGACCGTAGATTTCATTCGTAATTTCGGTCCGCAGACCCATTCATTTCTATTGACCACCGACAGGGTGTCCTGGCCGTAGAAAGCCTCCACAAAAGATGCGACATGTCCTATCTTTTGCTTTTTACGAACCGCGCTCCCATACTTTATAATCGAACACAGGCTGAAAATGCGGGCATCTATCTGCGGCCGCCAGCGGCCGGCCGTGCCCGTAATTGTGGACCGTGATTACGGGCATGGCCGCGTGCATAAGGCCTAAAACGGGTTTTCATACAGGAGCATACAGAAGTTTTTTCATGTTGGATGCTGTATAAATCCGAAAGTAGTCTCCACTAGAAACATTTTGTCTAGGCGAGAATACCTCCGTAATATGGTGGTGTACAGAGACTCCATAGGGCGGCATTTTGAGTGCCTATGGCTCCATAGTACAGAACTGTGCCTCGGTACAGGCTTGTTAAGTGTATCACAAGCCTGTGTCATTTGGACATGATCAGGCCATGTTTTTTGTCCTTAGATTTAAGTAATAATATTCAGTGAGAAAAAGCAGGGATCTTGAAAATGGTGAGGAATAGAAACACATAGAATTCTAGAAACGTACACATATTTTTAACATTTTTAATGATTAAAAGTTATTTACATAAAACCAAAAAAATCCATTTAAATCTGAGAATATACAATAAAAATGTGTGGTTTTCTTTTTACCTGTGAACTATATGTTTATAGTCACATTACTTGAAAACTGTAGTTGAATATATACTTTTTCTTCTAACCGTGAAGCAAGTTCTACTCTGTATTGCACGCAATATAAACTGCTGTACAGCTATATTCTACTGGGACCCTTACCAGAGCAAAATACCCAGAATTCCAGTCTGCACATTGACTGATAATTATTACACTATTGGAACATAAAATGACCAAATAAATGACTATTGTCACATGTCAATAGTATAAATGAAGTCTTCTCTTACTTATTGACTTCTTTCAATCAAAAAGAAAAGTCACTTTATTGAATTTTCTGATAAAAATTTCCCTTTGTATTTTTTATATTCTTTGTGTTTCTTAAATAGCATTGGTTGCATAAAATTACACAAAAAGCTGCAGCACGGCTGGCTATTTCATCTCTATTCTACTAGAGATTTTTATTCCTATTCAAAATATAATGACAGTGTTCAGTGTCAGTGAAATACAATGATTGTGTCATTTATTCTTCAGATCTCTAACTAGTCTTCACTGTATTCTATGCAGATACTTTTATTCCTGCTTTAAAACAGTACATATAATTCTAAAACTTTTAGATGAAAATTATGATAATTTATTATCATAAGTTCATAACTTCAATATTAAAATAGTTACAATATTCACATTTTTATTATTCTTGTAGAAACTCCTAACTGCTTTAGCGTGACCCTCTATCATTATTAAGATACTGTATGATGCACTACACTAAGAGGATGATATGGAGATTGACTAGATTGGGGATCTAGTTTTGGGTTGATTTCCGTGGATTTTCGTTCATGAAAATTTTTAGATTGTTTTCAATCAATAGACTCTATTGATAGCTCCCGACTGAACGTCAAGTTCTTGTACTGACCATCACATGAACCAACTTTTTAGCCAACTTAACAAGTACTGTCATTTAAAGGGGTTGTCTTAAAAAAAGAAAAAGCTGGTGCAGCAATCTACTGATGCCTGCGGGTGAGCTTCTCCCACCCCCAGTGAACAACTGTTATCACCAGTGTAAGCCGCGGCCAGCCACACATTTCACATGTAACGGCCACTGCTGAGGAAATGTAGTATTATATGCCGGCTGTTCAAACTAATTGTTATCCATGAATGGATGTGCCGAACCTTCCAAATCGGTAGCCGTACTTGCAGAGGGGCATGCAGGTTCAAATGGGTGACCCCCTCTATGATGTCCTTATGACCTAATAGGGCATATGAACAGAGGTTTTCCTGATGGGACAACCCCTTTTAAATGTAATATATTTGGATGTGTAAGACCTTGGCACAAGGGTGAGTTAGGCTTCCTGTAGACATCCTTTGTGTACGGAGACTGTTCCCTGATGGCAAATGTCTACGGAACAAAGGTGGGGCATGTTGAATTCCAGCAAACCCGATCCTCTGTTCTGCTGGAAGAGAAGCCACAGTCAGAAGTGTATGGCTGGTCTTCCTCTCCCTATTGACTCTTTTGAGCATAATTTACATTGGCAGTATGAAAGGTTTTGGGTCATGGCTCTGCCCTATAACAGAATTTAATGATAGAAAGTTACCACTAGAATTGTGTAGAGGACCTGTACATCCGATTATATTTAATTTATAGGAGAAAACAAGATCATGGGTTCCCTTTAAGGAACATGATTTTAGTGTGATATTTCACTTTTATTATTGTTTATGATCAGTTGTTGGTACTCTCAACAGAGACTGAAGCTCTCATCTAACCCTACGGTATTATTTATAGTGAGTTGATGCCCATGAACTTTTCTTTTTGTAATTCTCTACATATAATAAAACTGTAAACTTTGCGTATCTGTACATCGAAAATATTTGCAAAAAAATAATAATTGGGGGGATGAAGTATAAGTAATCGAATGCATTAAGATAATTTTTGGAATTTTTGTCTGTTTGTTTGTGTACGCATCACATAAAAACTACTGACCCAATTCTGATGGAGTTTTTAGAAAAACATAGGGGTCAACTTGAAGTAACATTTAGTTTTTATTTAGTCGCAATCGGTTCACTCAATCAGAAGATATGCAAATGTTACCCTTTCACGAACGATGACGAAAATGAACGTCATGGTCGGCTGCTAGTTCCCGCACCATGACGTTCATTTTCGTCAGTATTTCAAACTGTCACTCTGTGTAAACACAGAGTGACCGGCCCGCGCTGACAGCTGTCCTAGACAGCTGACACATCAGTCTCGCTGGACAGCGGAACATCGCCGCTGCTTTCGTCAATTAAGTCCTTAAGTGCGGCGACGGATTTCCGTCGCCGCATTTAAGTGGTTTGAAGCTCATCGGCAGCCCCCACAAAGTGATCTTGGGGGCTACCGTTTCTTGTCGTAGTAATCGGGGGTCAGACAATGACCTCTGGGTTGCCATGTACGGAAGCCTCGGAGGAACAGCCTCCGGCCGGTCCTCCTCGGCTTCCTGTCAGAGTGACAGTTACATCACAATGACAGTTAGAGTACATTACACTACGTGTGTAGTGTAATGTACTTCAGCAGCGATCAAAGCTGCAAGTCTAAATGTCCCCTAGTGGGACAAGTAAAAAAAGTAAAAAAAAGTACTAAAAATGTTTTAAAAAAAGTGTAAAAATAAAAGTTATAAGTTCTATAAACACAAAATGCTTTTTTTTCCTATAAGACTTTTATTATAGAAAAAAAATGAACACGTTAAAAAAAGTACACATATTTGGTATCACCGCGTTCGTAACGACCCCAACTATAAAACAGTAATGTTATTTTTCCCGCACGATGAACACCCCAAAAAAATCAATAAAAAACGACAGAATCGCAATTTTTTTGGTCACCACCGTTCCCTAAATACAGAATATAAAGTGATCAAAAAGTCGCATGTACCCAAAAATAGTACCAATAAAAACTTCAATCAATTACACAGCTTTTTTGACTAAAAAATAAAAAAATTATGGCTCTCAGAATATGGTGACACAGAATTTTTTTTTTTTATAAATAAGAGATTTTATTGTGCAAACGCTAAAAAAAAGGACCAAACCTATATACATATGGTATCGCCGTAAACGTACCAACCCGCAGAATAAAGTAAAAATTTCATTTATAGAGTATGGTGAGCGCCGCAAAAAGAAAACCTAAAAAACTGTGTCAGAATTCCTGTTTTTTGGTTGGGATTGCAAAAAAATTGAATAAATCGCATGTACCCCAAAATGGTACCAATGAAAACTACAGATTGTCCCGCAACAAATAAGCCCTCACACGGATCCGGTAGTGAAAAAATAAAAAAGTTCTGGCTCTCAGAATATGACGATGCAAAATGTGCAGAGTGTTCCAAAAGCGGATAAGATCGGGCGCCATTTATCAGTGCGACACCGGCCACACATCTATGAATTATTATTTATTTACCCCATTATTGTACCCTCTTATTATGCCCTGATGTTCTCCTCACAGATTACACATACCCCCACATTATAAACTGAAATACTAGTAAAATCCCAAACAAAACTACTACCAAGCAAAAACTGCGCTCCAAAAGCAAAATGGCGCTCCCTCCCTTCTGAGCCCTGCAGCGTGCCCAAGCAGCAGTTTGCACCCACACATATGGCATCACCATACCCGAGAGAACCCGCTTAACGTTTTATGAGGTATTTGTCTTCTGTGGCACAACATATTATGCACTAAAATGGCATATCAGTGGAAAATTGCAATTTTCACTTTGAACCATCCGCTGTGCACTAACCCCTTTGCGCACTATGACTTAGTTGCCCGTCATTGTGCGGGGGTTGATGTATGGAGCCGGCTCACGTGCTGTGCCTGCTCCATACCCTGCGGGTGTCAGCTGTGTATTACAGCTGACACCCGGGGCTAACGGACAGGTACATTGATCGCTCTGTTACAGAAGCCTGTAAGGATAACAATATACTGCAATACATTAGTATTGCAGTGTATTGTACCAGTGATCCAATGATCGCTGGATCAAGTCCCCGAAGGGGATTGATTAATAAAATGTGTAGAAGAATTATAGTTATTAGTAGTGAGAATTTTATTTTTTTTAAAGTTAAAAAAAAACAAACACCTTTTCCCATTTTTCTTCTAAAGTAATGTAAAAAAATGAACAAAATTGGTATCGCTACGTCCGTAAAAGTCAGAACTATTACAATATACCATTATTTAATTTGCACAGTGAACACCTTAAAAAATATAATAATTGAAACTGCCAAAATTGCAGTTTTTTTTTTTTTGTCACCTTAGCTCGAAAAAAAAATGTAATAAAGCTTTTTAATCACTTTTTATTTACCAAGAAATGATACCAATAAAAACTGCAGCTCCTCCCGCAAGAAATAAGCCCCCACACCACTCTATTGCACTCTATTGATGGAAAAATAAAAAAGTTATGGCTCTTGGAAAGCGGGGAGTGAAAATCTAAAATAAGAAAGCAAAAAATGGATCAGTCCTGAAAGGGTTAATTCATTTCTAAAGAAAAACCGTATGACCACATGTGGGGTATTTCCGTACTCGGGAGAAATTGCTTTATAAAAAATTTTTGTTTTTTTCCTCCTTTATCCCCTGTGAAAATGAGAAAATTCAACATTTTAGTGGAAAAAATGTTGATATTAATTTTCGCGCCCTAATTCTAATAAACTCTGCAAAAGACCCGTGGGGTCTAAATGCTCACTATACCCCTAGAAAAAATCCTTAAAGGTTTTTCCAAAATGGGGTCACTTTTGGTGGGTTTCCACTGTTTTGGTCCGTCCAGTGCATTGCAAATGCGACATGGCACCGAAAACCATTCCAGCAAAATCAGAAATGCAAATGGCGCCCCTTCCCTTCTGAGCCCTGCTGTGGGTCCAAACAGCAGTTTATTACCACATATGGGGTATTGTCGTAATCGGCAGACATTGCTTTACAAATGTTGGGGTGCATTTTCTTCATTATTCCTTGTAAATATAAAAAATCTCTATGTTGTTCAGAAAAAAAGTAAATTTTAATTTTTACAGACTAATTCCAATATATTTAGCGAAAACCTGTGAGGTCAAAATGCTAACTATACCCCTAGATAAATACCTTAAGGGGTCTAGTTTTCGAAATGGGGTCGTTTATGGGGAGTTTCTATAGTTCTGGCAGCTCAAAGATTCTCCAAATGTACAGTGGGGCCTAAAACATTTTCAAGCAAAATAGTCCTGAAAGCCTCCAGGTGCTCCCTTCCTTTGGGGCCCTGTCGTGTGTCCAAACAACGCATTAGGGCCACAATGTGGGTATTTTTGAAAACAGGAGAAACAGGGTGATAGATGTTGTGGTGTATTTCTTCATTCTCATGTTCGCTTTACAAAGAAATCGGTCTTCAATCTGATACTTTTATGAAAAAAGTGAAATAATTGTTTTTTTCACCTGTTATGCATTAAATTTAGCAAAAAAACTGTGGGGTCAAAATACTTACTATACACCTAAATAATTACCTTATGGGGTCTAGTTTTCTAAATGGGGTCGTTTATTGGGAGTTTCTATCGTTCTGGCAGCTCAAAGCCTCTCCAAATGTACAGTGGGGCCTAAAACATTTTCAAGCAAAATATGAGTCCTGAAAGTCTCCGGGTGCTCCCTTCCTTTTGGGCCCTGCCGTGCGTCCATGCAACGCATTAGGGCCACAATGTGGGTATTTTTGAAAACAGGAGAAACAGGGTGATAGATGTTGTGGTGTATTTCTTAATTATCATGTTCGCTTTACAAAGAAATTGGTATTCAAACTGATACTTTTATGAAAAAAGTGAAATCATTTTTTTTTTCACCTGTTATGCATTAAATTTAGCAAAAAACTGTGAGTTCAATATACTTACTATACCCCTAAATAAATACCTTATGGGGTCTAGTTTTCTAAATGGGGTCGCTTATGGGGAGTTTCTATCGTTCTGGCAGCTCAAAGCCTCTCCAAATGTACAGTGGGGCCTAAAACATTTTCAAGCAAAATATGAGTCCTGAAAGCCTCCGGGTGCTCCCTTCCTTTTGGGCCCTGCCGTGTGTCCATGCAACGCATTAGGGCCACAATGTGGGTATTTTTGAAAACAGGAGAAACAGGGTGATAGATGTTGTGGTGTGTTTCTTCATTCTCATGTTTGCTTTACAAAGAAATCGGCCTTCAAACTAATACTTTTATGAAAAAAAGTGAAATCATTTTTTTTTCACCTGCTATGTATTACATTTAGCAAAAAACTGTGGGGTCAAAATACTTACTATACCCCTAGATAAATACCTTAAGAGGTCTAGTTTTCTAAATGGGGTCATTTGTGGGGGTTTCCATCACTCTGAGACCTATGAGCCTCTGAGAACCTGGCTTGGTGCAGGAAAACAAAATGTACTTCAAAATTTATAAAATTATTATTCAATTTGTAAGTCCTCTAAATTGCTGAAAATGTATTTAATTTTTTCAAAAGTGCCGCCAAAATAGAGTAAAGAGATGGAAATATATATTTAATTAAAAAAATTGTACAGTATGTGTGTACATATGTGACTACTTGCAGTTACAATATAGGGAAAAATGGTAATTTTTACAAAATTTCTTCCATTTTTCTATTTTTTAATTAATTTACGCAAATTGTATCAGTCTACTTTTACCACTAAAATAAAGTACAACATGTGATGAAAAAACAATGTCAGAATTACTTGGATATTCAAAACTTTCACAGAGTTATTCTCTGATAAAGTCAGACATACCTGATTTCACAAATCTGGCTTTGTCATTAAGGTACAAACAGGCCCTGTCATTAAGGAGTTAATGTTTTCAAAAATCTATTTACATTGCATTAGTACAAAAACCACAAACACATGGAAACCATGGCAACCAATCACATTTTTACTTTCATTTTGTATTGTCTTGGAAAAATATACACCAGTAGGTTGCTATGGGCAACTGCTCCATATTTCATCTATACTGATTGTTATATAAGGTTGAGGTTGCAATCAATCAGATTGATGCAAATTTTTCAAGCTGCCTCAGACAAATTACAGCTGTGATCTGATTGGTTGCTAAGGACAACAACTCCAACTTTTGTCTATATTGTTTTTTTATGCATCGGAGGCACATATAACTACCAATCAGGTTTCTGCTTTCATTGCCCAGGCTGCCTCAGAAAAAAAGAACTGTTATCTGATTGGTTGTTATGGACAACAGCTCCAACATTTGTCTACATTGATTTTTACACATAGTAAGGAGATATAGCAACCAATTAGATCGCTGCAATCATTCACCTGCTGCCTTACAAGAATGTAAACTACAATCTGATTGGTTGCTAAGGACAAAAGTTCCAACATTTGTCTATTTTGGTTCTTACACATAGAAGGGAGATAAACCAACCAATCTGCTCGCTGCTTTCCTGCACCTAGCTGCCTCAAAAAACTGTATTCTGATTGGTCGTCTCAAAGGGCTCAGACAGCAGCCTCTCGGTCTCAAGAGAGTAAATGCCTTCCAGAAAAATATCAAATACTTCTCAATATAGCAGAAATGCAAAAAGAATGAGACTAATTAGGTCTCAAGAATCTGAAGAATATCATGTGGCGACACTTACTGCAGCTCAAGAACGTCAGGCCAGAACTTGCGCATTAGAAGGTTCTACCCAGCGTGAGTCTCGGCTAAGTACACAGCGTTCTCGCATGGCGGCCTCTCGGTCTCTGGAGAGTAACGAGGAACATGAAGCTGCTGACGATTGCAATCCGCTAAAGAGAATTATGAACGCACGTGCCAAGATAATGAAAGTTATTCATTGACTGAAAGGGAAAGAATAGATGAAATCCGGCAGGCAGAAACAGCAGGACAACGTCAATCACGCTTAGAGGCTGTAATGTCCGTGGCTGCGGGCTGTCAGCTCCAACCTCCCCCTGACAGCCGCAGCCACGAGTCGGAAAGTGCTGGCCCCAGCCTCCTCCTCAGGAGACGCCAGCGCCCGCGTCCACTCACCTCAACTGGATCCCGTAGGGTGCGCGCGCACGCTCATGCCCGCTCTTAAAGGGGCAGCGCACGCAGCGGACCTCGGAAATGAAAATTGAACCGTGAGTACCCTGGACTATAAGATGGGTCCAGCCCCCTAGTTCTATGCCTGAGTGTTGTGTTCCCTAAGTTTGTCTTTGTGATGGCCTCCTAGTGTGTTTCCTGTTCCAGTCCTTGCTCCAGTCCCTGTTCCAGTCCTTGTTCCTGTTCCAGTTCCTAACATTCCATACCGTCCTGGTCTAGCACCGAGCTGTGCCAAAGTCGTGCCATGCTGCATCCACGTCTGACCTGCTTCACCTCGCCTGACGTCCGCCTGCTACCTAGCCCCAGCCGAGCCTGCCCTGCTGCTGCCTGAGCTGCCACAGGTACCTATAGAACTATAGACTCTCACCTGCTCCCTGTTTACCAGCTGCCTTACCGCCAAGGCGGTACAGCCCTTTGGGTCCACAGACCCTTCGTGACAGTACGCTCAGGCCATGGATCCCGCTGTTCGATTCAAGACTATGACGACGTCACAGGAGATGCGAGCAGATATGCTGGACCTCCGGTCTCGACAGGACCAACTCCTCCAGGTGTTGAACATTCTTGCACGTCGGCAGGAGGCACAAGCTGCCGTTCCTCCTACTACACCTCCTGGCAATGTTGATCCTCAGACTACACCTCTTGGCAGTATTGACCCACATGATTCTTTGCCACTTCCTGACCGCTATGATGGAGAAGCAAGTACCTGTCGTGATAGGGCGAACCCTATCTGGGAGAGACAAGGACCAGAGAAACGTGACTTCCCTGCCTTCCTCTGGTTTTTTCGCATGGTGTTTGAAGAGCCTGGACGGGTCTCATCTGCAGCGGCCTCTTTGATTAACCTGCGCCAAGGAGACACCTCCGTGAGTGAGTACGCCATCGACTTCCGCACCCTGGCGGGAGAGCAGTTATGGAACAATGAGGCTCTGGTGGCTGCATTCTGGCATGGACTATCTTCCAGAATTAAAGACGAACTAGTCGCTCGGGATCTGCCGTCTACCCTGGATCCTTCTGTCTGCCCGGATTGATATACGGATCCGTGAACGCCTCCAAGAGGTTCAACGGGAGGGAGCCGTTCCTAGTCTGGTCCCTACTTTGCAGCAACCCCTGCTGTCCTCAGATCTCGATCCTCCATCCTAATGGCAGTGGACCGCATGAAACGGAAGGCTGACACAAGGAGAAGAAAGCCTCCTCGGTTTCTTCCTGGCACTAAGGTCTGGCTGTCGTCCAGGAATATCCGACTGAGGGTGCCGTCATGTAAATTTGCCCCCAGGTTCCAGTCCCTGTTCCTGCTCCAGTTCCTAACATTCCATACCGTCCTGGTCTAGCACCGAGCTGTGCCAAAGTCGTGCCGTGCTGCATCCACGTCTGACCTGCTTCACCTCGCCTGAAGTCCGCCTGCTACCTAGCCCCAGCCGAGCCTGCCTTAATGCTGTCTGGGCTGCCACAGGTACCTATAGAACTATAGACTCTCACCTGTTCCCTGTTGGCCAGTTGCCTTACCGCCAAGGCTGTACGGCCTAGTGGGTCCACAGACCCTTTGTGACAGAGGCTGATCGAATTCGACACTCTCTTAATAGAATGTCTATTTCATCAGAAGGTTCAGATAAAGTCTCAAGAGTATGGTGCGGCAAATAATGTTGTTCCTTGGGTCAATAAGGAAATAGCAGGTTTTATGTATTCCCCTATGCTGAACTAGCTTCCGTAGGTGGTATGGTCGTAATTTGCAATTTTTGCGGTGCTCTAAAATGGAGAAAATAACCAAATGGAATCTGTTATTCAAGTGCTAAAGTTCACATTGAAAAATTTCAAGAATCTCCAGAGTTTATAAAACAACTTTTAAATAGTGACCGTCCACAATCAAAACACTTCTTAGACAGTATCCATTTATATAACAGCGCATTCCAAATTACATATTTTGGGGCAAAACTAATTACAGAGGGACAATTCATGCCAACCTTCAAGGTGCAAGGCCAAGTTTACCATCTCATTGGATCTTTGCTACCACAAGATGAGCCAAAATTTCTTCAGATTTATTTCGTATCAGATTACAATGAACAGGCCAATATCAGAAATCAGAACTTTCCACAACTAAATAGTAACCTTATATCTCCACTTCAAAACCTGCTGCATCAGGTGAATCCGTGTGTGCATAGTTTCAAAGCTATATTACAGTCTATTCCGCAGGGGCAAAGCAATGATTACAAAATGATCATCAGCGCAGACAGATGTCCTTTTGCTGAACAGGTTTAATCCCACATCACAGATGAAGTTGCAGTGGTTTTAGTTGATCAGGTGTGCGATAGGCGTGACATCGTGTTGCGCACTCATGACGATCGCCTGCAACGCATTTACGACACCTTGCAATATCCTTTAATTTATTGCCACGGCGAAGGTAGGTACAATTTTGGACTCTACCAAGTTAGTCCTACTACTAGGATAACAAATTTTCATAAAAAAATATCAGCCCAGCAATTTTATTCATACCTGCTGCAGATAAGGCATAATCGTTTTATCTATTTGCAACGATTTCGAGGATTGTTCAGCCAATTTATTGTGGACATGTATGCGAAAATAGAGACGGAGCGTTTAGTAAATATACGCACTAACCAGACACGTTTATGCGCTGAAGATTACGTGCATCTACGAGACGCCATGCAACAAGATAATAACGTGGAAAACTTAGGGCGATTAGTTAACTTGCCATTCAGTTTTACTGGTGGTCCGTGTTACATGCATGAACGTACACAAGATGCTTTCTGCTCGGTCCGAAAATATGGCCGGCCTGATCTTTTCATAGCGTTCACAACTAATCCAAAGTGATACGAAATTGCCCAAGAGCTTATCGCAGGACAGGCGTCTTATGATAGGCATGATATTATAGCCAGAGTTTTCCACTTAAAACTTAAGTTGATGATCGACCTGATCACAAAACAAAAAGTTTTCGGCTCAGCTCTTTGTTTCATGTACAGCATTGAGTGGAAAAAGCATGGCTTGCCACAGGCCCACATTCTCCTGTGGCTGCAAGAAAAAAATTGTCACGATGCTGTTGACGCGGTCACAAGTGCTGAATTTCCTGATCGGTACGAGGATCCGATATTGCACAAGATTGCAAAAGCGCACATGGTTCATGGTCCATGCGGCGCTTTAAATAGAAACTCTCCTTGGATGCAGGAGGGTCATTGCTCTAAAAGATACCCTAGAGCAGGGGTCTCAAACTCGGCAGGGTAAGTGGGCCGCATATAGAAAAAATGGGAAGTTGACGGGCCGCATTACTTTCAAATTTGATACAACACAAAATTATTGTTAATAAAATTACTTATTTGAACGCTCTGCTCGGGACTCCGCTCTGGGGAAGACCCTAACACACTGTCCATATATGGACAGCGATGTCAGGGAATTCCACAGAGTCCCGGAGCAGAGCCTGTACTAGTGCTCTGCTCGGGACTCCGCTCTGGGGAAGACCCTGACACACTGTCCATATATGGACAGCGATGTGAGGGAATTCCACAGAGTCCCGGAGCAGAGCCGATACTAGCGCTCTGCAGGGGACTCCGGCTCTGGGGAAGCACTAGACATCGCTGTTCATATGTGGACAGCGATGTCAGGGAATTCCAGAGTCGAGCGGCTCTGTGTCCTGCGGGCCGCAGATGACAGAACCAGGGGCCGCATGCGGCCCGCGGGCCGCGTGCTTGAGACCCCTGCCCTAGAGCGCTATTAGAGCAAACAATGTCGGGGGAAAACAGATATTCGTTGTGTCATCGAAGACCACCCCTACAAGGCGGTTTCACAGCTAAAGTCAGGTTACATGGTCAAGAAATTGTTTTGTACAATCGATGGGTTGTACCCTATTCACCGGTGTTATCTAAAACATTTCAAGCTCACATCAACGTTGAAATATGTAACAGCGTCGAAGCCATCAAATATATATGTAAATACGTCAACAAGGGTAGTGACCAGGCCACGTTTGTGTTGAGAAATAATAATGAATACTACAAAGTCACGAGGTTCCAATCTGGCCGAAATATAAGCTCTTCTGAGGCGGTGTAGCGCATTTTGGGCTTCCACATTCACGAGACACATACGCCAGTGATGCATCTTGATGTTCACCTTGAAGGCGGGCAACTGGTGTACTTCAACAAAAGGAACATGTGGAGAGATCCTCCAGCTCACCTGACACACTCCAGTGTGTCGTTGATAGCGCCCGGATCCTCGTGTCGGCACACAGATTGCAAGTAGAAAACAGGGAAACAAAGGTAGGATCCAGCGCTGAGAAGCGTTTAAAATGGAAATCGATTTTTCCAAGTTTAATGTTGTAGATTAAAAGGAAATCCAGTGATATAGGTCCTGGGTGTGTATGAAGTGGAAGGAGGGTGTCCTCTTAGGCCTACGCGTTTCCGACGACGCTGCGTCCTTAGACTCCACAGCCAAGTCTAAGGACGCAGCGTCGTCCGAAACGCGTAGGCCTAAGAGGACACCCTCCCTCCACTTCATACACACCCAGGACCTATATCACTGGATTTCCTTTTAATCTACAACATTAAACTTGGAAAAATCGATTTCCATTTTAAACGCTTCTCAGCGCTGGATCCTACCTTTGTTTCCCTGTTTTCTGGTGTACTTCAACCCTGAAAATGTGGCAGAGCGGTTTGAAAACCCCAGACAAACCACTTTGCTGGCATACTTTCAACTTTGTGAAACAGATGATTTTGCAAAAACACTGTTATATAACGAAGTTCAGTCATATACTTATAATAAGCAGCAAGGCGTTTTCAACCGTAAAAGACGTGGAACAGCTGTGAATGGCGAGCCCGGCATTTTAAAAGAACACGTCATTGGAAGAGTCTATACGGTGCATCCAAACAACTCCAAATGCTATTACTTACGCGTACTTCTACATACAGTGCGAGGACCTACTTATTTTGCCCAATTGCGAAAGGTTGACGATATTGAATATCCTACTTACCAGGCTGCTTGCCAAGTGTGTCACTTGCTAGATGGTGATCAGCATTGAAATGGCGCTTTGGCCAAAGCATGCGTCAGCGATAGTCCACATCGCTTGCGTCATTTGTTTGCCATTTTGCTGGTTTTTTTTGTGGACTTTTGGATGCTGCACAGTTGTGGCAAAAATATCAGGAAAAATTAGTTTAAGACTTTTTCAGGAATGCACAATTAATCAATAACGGCGAACTGAATGGCACATTGCGTGAAAGTAATATGAATTAATATTTGCTGGCTATCCAAGACATAGTTACATCTATAGGGGGTAATCCTGTCTCTCAATATGCTGTGCCCGCACCAGCTTTAGACGGGGAACGCATTAACAGGGAGTACGTGGCGGAAATAAACAATAATCCAGCGGAACTGGCCGAAATAGTGCAAAACGGTGTCTCGAGCCTGACAGCGGAACAGCGTATGATATTCGATCGCGTGTGTCAAAGCGTAGATTGTACTTTGGGAGAAATCCTGTTTTTAGAAGCACCAAAGTCATCTTGGGCCAAATACGCAATCAAAGCAAAATTGCTCTTACTGTCTCTTCATCGGGCATAGCAGCCACATTGTAGCCCGGAGGCAAAACCGCCCATACAATGTTCAAGATCCCGATTGATTTGAATCTTACGGAAAGCCTTGTGTGTAATGTTTCTAAAAACAGCAACAAAGCAAGGGTTCTACGCGATTGCTGCTTTGTAATATGGGACAAAAGCACTATGGCAAACCGTAAATCATTAGAAGCAGTAGATAGAACATTGCGAGATATCCGACAAAATGTCCGGCCCATGGGTGGTATGACCATGCTTTTCTGTGGCGATTTTAGGCAGACTTTGCCAGTCATAACACGAGGAACGAGGGCAGATTAAATTAGAGCATGCCTAAAGAGCTCAAGTCGGTGGCGCAACGTTACACCGATGCATTTAACAATAAATATGCGGGCGTGAACAGGAGGCAACCCAAATGCACAAGAGTTTTCAGATTTATTACTACAAATTGGTGACAGCACGTATCCAGAAGAAGAAGGGAAAGGTATTTTGCCCGATAATTTATGTTGTACTGTTCTATCACTGCAAGACCTAATTTATTCTGTGTATGGAGACCCAACACAAATAACAATTCATGAAAACTCTTGACTGTGCGAAAGAGCTATTTTGACCCCTTGCAACAACCAGGCAGCAGCAATAAACGCTGAAATATTGACGTGTGTTCATGGGGAAAGTGCAGAATATATCTCTATCAACAGAGTCATTGAACACGCTACCAACTATCTGGTGGAATTTTTAAATTCCCTAAGCACATCCGGTCTTCTGTCGCACAAAATTAATTTAAAAGTTGGCGTCCCTATAATTCTCCTTAGAAATTTAAGCCCACCAAAACTATGTAACGACACCCGACTAAAAATCACAAATCTACAACAAAACGCGATTGAAGCTGAGATTTTAACAGGATGTGGCGTAGATGATAGCGTTTTTATACCCTGAATCCCCCTCATTCGAAATAATTTTCTCCTCACTTTTAAATGTGTACAGTTTCTTAACAGCTTATGTTACGCTATGACCATCAACAAAGCGCAGGGCCAAACGCAGCGCGTTGCGGGCATAGACCTCAGTGTCAACTGCTTTGCGCATGGCCAGCTCTATGTGGCTCTTTCCCGTGTTAGCAACTCCACCAATCTCTATGCACACATCCCTGGTGGTTCTACTGCTAACATTGTTTACAGGGAAGCGTTGTTGTAGTGAACCTGACTACTGAAAGAAAACTATTTTGAACCCCTTCCCTCACCTTCACGTTAATGCACGTCGAGGTGAGCAGTAACTTCGCGCACCTCGACGTGCAGTTACGTCTGTGCTTTGACAGTTTACCACCGCGCGGCGCTACACTGCAGCGGCGGTTAACTGTGCAGGGTGTCTGCCCTACATTCCCTGTTGCCGATCAGCGGCCCATCGCCGCTGATTTCGGCAGTTAACCCCTTCGATCTGGTATTTGTGGCACAAACTGGGCACAACATATAGTGCAAATTTTAATTTTCACTTTGCACCATCCGCTGCGCATTAAACCTTTCGCGCACCATGACTTAATAACATGACTTAACATGTCGTGGTGTGGGGGGTGATGTATGGAGCGTCTCACTCACTGAGCCCGTGTCATACGCTGCGGGTGTCAGCTGTGTATTACAGCTGAAACCCGGGACTAACGGACAGAAACAGCGATCGCGCTGTTAAAGGAGCATGTAAAAATGACAATATACTGCAATACATTAGTATTGCAGTGTATTCTACCAGTGATCTAATGATCGCTGGATCAAGTCTCCTATGGGGATTAATAAAATTTGTAAAAACAAAAGTAAATTGTTATTATTAGTGGAAAAAATTAAATAAATATTTAAAGTCCAAAAAAAAACAACCTTTTCACATTTTTTCTCTAAAGTAATGTAAAAAAATACACAAAATTGGTATCGCTGCGTCCATAAAAGTCTAAACTATTACAATATACCATTATTTAACTCGCACGGTGAACGCCGTGAAAAATAAAGAATTTAAAACGGCAAATCCGCTGTTTTTTGGTCACCTTGGCTCTACCAAATTTTTTTATAAAAAGTGCTAAAAAAATTGCATGTACCAAAAAATGGTACCAATAAAAACTCGTCTCACAGAAAATAAGCCCTCACACCGCTCTATTGACAGAAAAATAAAAAAGTTATGGCTCTCGGAAAGCGGGGAGGGAAAAATTAAAAAGCAAAACATGGATCAGTCCGGAAAGGGTTAATTACTTTCTAATGAAAAATCATTTATGACCACATGTGGGGTATAGCCGTACTCGGGAGAAATTGCTTTACAAATATTGGGGTGCTTTTTCTCCTTTATCCTTCGTGAAATTGAAAAAATTCTACATTTTAGTGGAAATAATGTTGATATTAATTTCACGGCCTAATTCTAATAAATTCTGCAAAAGACGTGTGGGGTCTAAATGCTCACCATACCCCTAGATAGATTCCATAAGTGGTGTAGTTTCCCAAATGGGGTTACTTTTGGGGGGGGCGTCCACTGTTTTGGTCCCTCGGGGGCTTTGCAAATTCGACATGACACCCAAAAACTATTCCAGCTAAATTTGAGCTCCAAAAGCCAAATAGCGCTCCTTGCCTTCTAAGCCCCGCTGTGGGTCCAAACAGCACTTTATAACCACATATGGCGTATTTACATAATCGGAAGAAGTTGTTTTACAAATGTTGGGGTGCTTTTTCTCCTTTATTCCTTGTAAAAATAAAAAATGTCTATGTTTTTTCAGAAAAAAAGTAGATTTTCATTTTCACATACTAATTCAAATAAATGTAGCCAAAAAACTGTGGGTTCAAAATGTTAACTATACCCGTAGATAAATTCCTTGAGGGGTGTAGTTTCCAAAATGGGGTCAATTTTGGGGGGTCTTTACTGTTTTGGTACCACAAGACCTATTCAAACCTAACATGGTGCCTAAAATATATTCTAAAAAAAAAGGAGGCCCCAAAATCCTCTAGGTGCTTCTTTGCTTCTGAGGCCTGTGTTTCAGTCCATTACCGCACTAGGGCCACATGTGGGATATTTCTAAAAATTGCAGAATCTGGGCAATAAATATTACGTTGCATTTCTTGGGTAAAACCTTCTGTGGTACAGAAAAAATGTGAATTTTCCCCCAAAAAATGAAATTTGTAAATTTCACCTCTACCTTGCTTTAATTCCTGTGAAACGCTTAAAGGGTTAAAACACTTTCTGAATGCTGTTTTGCATACTTTGAGGGGTGCAGTTTTCAAAATAGGGTGATTTATGGGAACTTTCTAATATATAAGGCCCTCAAAGCCACTTCAGAACTGAACTGATTCCTGCAAAAATAGGCTTTTGAACTTTTCTTGAAAATATGAGAAATTGCTAAAGTTCTAAGCCTTGTAACGTCCTAGAAAAATAAAAGAATGTTCAAAAAACGATGCAAACAGAAAGTAGACATATGGGAAATGTAAACTAGTAAGTATTTTGTGTGGTATTACTATCTGTTTTACAAGCAGATACATTTAAATTTAGAAAAATGCAAATTTTTGCTAATTTTCTCTAAATCTTGGTGTTTTTTACAAATAAATATTAAATGTATTGACCAAATTTTTTCCCTAACATAAAGTACAATATGTCACGAGAAAACAATCTCAGAATCACTTGGTGTAATGACAGGGTAGGGAGACAGACAGGTGAGCCCTAATCTACCCGCCACTCAGTCCCTGCCTACTTGCAACGACCCGTCCTAAGCGACGGGGTACAACTGGGCGACAGTCTCTACGCTCAGTAAGTGCAAGACAGACAAACAGACAAGGATACACAGAAGCGAGGGAAACGAGGCAGCTGCCCACGGAGACACCGTGAGCAACAAGAGTAGTGAACGAGCCGAGTCAAACCAGGAGAGAACGAGGTACCAAACGCTGAGCAGGAGAGTGGTCAGAAAGCCAAGGCCAATAACAAGCAGATGATGAGTAGTACAAGCAGCAGCAGCAGCAAGCCAGGAAACAAGCATAGATGAATCACAGGCAAAGGAGGAACAGGAAAGGCAGGTATAAATAGACAGAGGGCGGGAGCTAGCTCCGTCTGGCCAGGCTGTGATAGGCTCTCCCACTCCTAAGCCTGGTATCCTGAGTGGTGGAAGATGGAGTCAGTCTCACAGACATAGGAGCAGGTGCAGACTGATTGCCCACGGGTGTCGACACAGAAGCTGTGTCTGGCAAATCCTTTACAGTACCCCACTTTTTATGAGGGGCCACTGGACCCTTTCTAGGTGGACCTGGTTTATTGGGGAAACGAAGGTGGAACCTCCTGAGCAATACCCCAGCGTGAACATCCCGGGCGGGTACCCAAGTCCTCTCCTCAGGCCCGTATCCTCTCCAATGGACCAGGTACTGGAGGGAGCCTTGGACCATACTGCTGTCCAAAATCTTGGCCATCTCGAATTCTACCCCCTCAGGGGTGAGAACAGGGACCGGAGGTTTCCTCGAGGGAGCCAAGGACGGGGAGCAGCGTTTAAGGAGGGAGGCATGAAAGACGTTGTGCACTCGAAAAGACAGGGGCAACTCCAGTCGGAAGAAGACAGGGTTTAGGACTTCAATGACCTTGTACGGCCCTATAAACCGGTGAGCAAACTTCTTGGACGGGACTTTAAGGCGCAAATTTTTAGAAGATCGCCACACCAGATCCCCGTCCACAAACAAGGAGTTAGCAGAACGTCTTCTATCTGCCTGAGTCTTTTGTATGCTCTGGGACGCCTCTAGGTTCTTCTGAACCTGGGCCCAAACTGTGCACAGTTCCTGATGAACGACATCTACCTCTGAATTGTTGGAACTACCAGGTGAAACGGAGGAGAACCGTGGATTAAACCCAAAATTACAGAAAAAGGGGGAGACCCCTGACGAGTTACTGACCCGGTTTTTAAGGGAAAATTTGGCGAGGGGAATGAATGAGACCCAATCATGTTGACAGTCAGAGATAAAACACCTTAAATATTAGTTTCAGGATGGAAAGCCGAGGAGAAGGACAGATCAATTTCGAACTTTTTACAGAAGGATCTCCAAAACAATGAAACAAATTGTACCCCTCTGTCAGAAAAAATATTGACAGGAACCCCATGGAGACGCAGGATGTGTTTGACACACAAGGTAGCTAATATCTTAGCATTGGGTAGTTTCTTGAGGGGCACAAAGTGGCACATCTTACTGAAGCGGTCTACTACAACCCACACCACCGACTTGCCTTGAGATGGAGGCAAATCGGTGATAAAATCCATGGAGATATGGGTCCAAGGTCTCTGGGGAATGGGCAAAGAACATAGTAAGCCCGCTGGTCGGGACCTGGGAGTCTTGGACCTAGCACAAACCTCACAAGCGGCGACGTAGGCTTTAACGTCTTTAAGCAACCCAGGCCACCAGTAGTTTCCGGCAATGAGGTGCTTGGTACCCAGGATGCCTGGATGGCCAGATAGTGCAGAGTCATGATTTTCCCTAATTACCCTTAGCCGGAGTTGCAGGGGAACATACAGCTTGTTCTCAGGAAGGTTCCCGGGAGCTGAACCTTGATCAGCCGCAATTTCGGAGACTAAATCAGAATCAATAGAGGAAATGATTATTCCTGGAGGTAAAATACAAGCAGGATCTTCCTCCGAAGGAGGGCTGGCCATGAAGCTATGCGTCAGACTTAATATTTTTAGACCAAGCCCTAAAGGTGACCAAAAAATTTAATCTGGTAAAAAATAACGCCCATCGAGCTTGTCTCGGGATTAGCCTCCGGGCAGACTCTAAGAAAACCAGATTCTTGTGGTCGGTAAGGACCGTTACCTGGTGCCTAGCCTCCTCCAGGAAGTGGTGCCACTCTTCAAATGCCCATTTAATGGCTAAGAGTTCGCGGTTGCCAATATCATAGTTACTCTCAGTGGGCTAAAACTTCCTGGAGAAGTAGGCACAGGGACGGAGATGGGTGAGGGATCTGGTACCCTGGGACAAGACAGCACCCCCTCCCACCTCGGAGGCATCAACCTCCACGATGAATGGCTCCATTTGGTTGGGCTGAACCAGCACTGGGGCCGAGATAAAGCACTTATTAAGAACCTCAAAAGCCTGGACAGCCTCAGGAGGCCAGTGGAGGAGATCAGCACCCTTGCGAGTGAGATCCGTAAGAGGCTTAGCGATGACCGAGAAGTTAGCAATAAATCTCCTGTAATAATTAGCGAATCCCAGGAAGCACTGTAACGCCTTCAGGGAGGCAGGTTGGACCCATTCCGCCACAGCTTTGACCTTGGCGGGGTCCATGCGGAATTCATGAGGAGTGAGGATTTGACCCAAAAATGGTATCTCTTGCACCCCAAACACACATTTTTCGGTCTTAGCAAACAGTTTGTTTTCCCAAAGGACCTGGAGCACCTTCCTGACATGCTCAATGTGGGAGGACCCGTCCTTGGAAAACACAAGTATGTCATCAAGACACACTACAAGAAATACCCCCAGGTAGTCTCTTAAAATCTAATTTATGAAATTCTGGAAGACCGCGGGAGCATTACACCACCCAAAGGGCATGACGAGGTATTCGAAATGACCTTCGGGCGTGTTAAACGCAGTCTTCCACTCATCCTCCTCTTTGATGCGGATAAGGATATAAGCCCCCCGTAGATCAAACTTAGAGAACCATTGGGCCCCCTGAACCTGATTGAAGAGATCAGGAATCAAAGGAAGGGGGTACTGGTTCCTTACAGTGACCTTATTCAAGTTCCGGTAGTCGATGCATGGCCTAAGACCACCATCCTTCTTCCCTATGAAGAAGAAGCCAGCACCTACCGGAGAAGTAGAGGGGCGAATGTAACCCTTGGCCAGGCATTCCTGGATATACTCTCTCTTGGCTTCACGTTCGGGACAAGAGAGATTGAATATCCTACCCTTAGGGAGCTTAGCTCCTGGTACCAAATTGATTGCGCAATCGTATTCTCTATGAGGAGGTAACACTTCGGAGGCCTCTTTAGAGAAAACATCACCAAAGTCCTGAACAAACTCAGGTAGAGTGTTCACCTCCTCAGGGAGAGAAATAGAATTAACTGAAATACATGACTTCATGCATTTATTACCCCATTTGGTAAGATCCCCAGTATTCCAGTTAAACATGGGATTATGCATCTGCAACCAGGGAAGGCCTAAAACCAAATCGGACGATAATCCCTGCATTACCAGTACAGAGCACTGCTCCACATGCATGGAGCCAACAAGGAGTTCAAAAACAGGGGTATGCTGTGTAAAATAACCATTAGCAAGAGGAGTGGAGTCGATACCCACTACCGGGTCAGGTTTAGGCAAATCAATCAATGGCATAGCTAGAGACATAGCAAATTCCACTGACATAATATTAGCAGAAGACCCTGAATCCACGAAGGCACTGCCGGTAGCAGACCTACCACCAAAAGTGACCTGAATGGGAAGCAAGATTTTATTAGGTTTCATCTTTACGGGAAATACCTGTGCGCCAAAGTGACCTCCCCGATGATCACTTAGGCGCGGAAGTTCTTCTGGCTGCTTATTCTTACGCCTAGGACAGTTGTTCACTTGATGCTTGTCATCCCCACAGTAGAAGCAGAGACCATTCTTCCTGCGGAACTCACTACGTTGTTGGGGGGACACGGAGGCCCCGAGTTGCATAGATACATCCGAGTCTTCCGTGGAAGAACGAAGCAACGGAACCTCGGGAGGCGTCATGGGGGAGTCAGAGGAGAAGGCACAAAAACGTTCAAATCGTCTTTCCCTGAGACGTCGGTCAAGTTGTACCGCTAAAGCCATAACCTGATCTAGGGAGTCAGCAGGGGGATGGCTAACTAGCAGGTATTTCAGGGCGTTCGACAGACCCAATCTAAACTGGCACCTCAAGGCAGGGTCATTTCACCGAGAAGCTACACACCACTTTCAAAAGTCAGAACAATACTCCTCTACAGGTCTCTTACCCTGACGTAAGGTCACCAGCTGACTCTCGGCAAAGGCAGTCTTGTCAGTCTCGTTATAAATGAGCCCGAGAGCAAAAAAGAAAAGATCAACGGAGGAAAGTTCAAGGGCGTCAGGAGCCAAGGAGAAGGCCCATTCTTGGGGCCCGTCCTGGAGCCGGGACATAATTATACACACCCGCTGGCTCTCAGAACCTGAGAAGTGGGGCTTTAAGCGAAAATAGAGCCTACAACTCTCCCGAAAGGAGAAAAAAGTCTTCCGGTCCCCTGAGAACCGGTCAGGCAACTTGAGGTGGGGTTCGAGAGGTGAGGTGGGGGGCACTACCAGGGAAGCATCACGCAGGTTGTCCCTCTGAGCCAGGGCCTGGACCTGTAGTGAGAGGCCCTGCATCTGCTGAGCCAGGGTCTCAAGGGGGTCCATAGATGTGTCAGGGACCAGGGTAGACTAGGTATAAGGGCCTGTTATTATGTAATGACAGGGTAGGGAGACAGACAGGTGAGCCCTAATCTACCCGCCACTCAGTCCCTGCCTACTTGCAACGACCCATACTAAAGCGACGGGGTACAACTGGGCGACGGTCCCTATGCTCAGTAAGTGCAAGACAGACAAACAGACAAGGGTACACAGAAGCGAGGGAAACGGGGCAGCTGCCCACGGAGACACCGTGAGCAACAAGAGTAGTGAACGAGTCGAGTCAAACCAGGAGAGAACGAGGTACCAAACGCTGAGCAGGAGAGTGGTCAGAAAGCCAAGGTCAATAACAAGCAGATGATGAGTAGTACAAGCAGCAGCAGCAAGCCAGGAAACAAGCATAGAAGAATCACAGGCAAAGGAGTTACAGGAAAGGCAGGTATAAATAGACAGAGGGCGGGAGCTAGCTCTGTCTGGCCAGGCTGTGATAGGCTCTCCCACTCCTAAGCCTGCCATCCTGAGTGGTGGAAGATGGAGTCAGTCTCACAGACATAGGAGCAGGTGCAGACTAATTGCCCACGGGCGTCGACACAGAAGCTGTGTCTGGCAAATCCTTTACACTTGGATAGGTAAAAGCATTCCGGAGTTATTACCACATAAAGTGACACATGTCAGATTTGAAAAACGGCTTCGTCCTGAAGGCGAAAACAGGCACAGTCCTGAAGCGGTTAATTGAAGTTTGTTTTTTGTTTTTGTTGTTTTTTTTCACTTTGTTTTGAGTATGGTCCAAGGCTAGGTGTATACTTATAAAAAACGGCATCGGTACGTTTTTCAGTGGTCTTTGCGTACGAAGTTGTGGGCACAGCTAGTATTGAATATAATGAACAGTTACAAGCCACAACTCTATGCTTTTAAAAACAAACAATGGAGGGTAAAATGAAGGGGAAAGAAAATAATACTCCTTTTTTTTTACACAAACTGTGTCATGCTATTCCCCCACTTACACTGCACTAGACATAACATAGTGTATCAGTTTAAACACCTATCAATGTATACCACAATCCATATAATAGTCCAACGCATATTAATGCAATATATCTGTATTGAATGAAAACAGAAATTTTGGACAACTCTCTTAGTAAAACCAATAAAAAATGCATAAAAAACAAACTGAGGTGGTGATCGAGGATCCAGGTATAGACAGTCATAGATTGCCCAAGTGCAAAATACATATGCTAAAGGGTAAAAAGTACCATGACAATACAGTCCAAATACCCTAGTGCTACTCCCCCTCTTTCCCTGCACTAGGCATATCATAATGTATCAGTTTGCCTGGTGTATTGCCCCATTTCCTTTTTGTTGAGCATGTAGTTGTAATAGAAAGGATTAAGACTCTCGGGACCCCTTTCTTTTAAGCAGAGCTGATTTGAATCGTATCACATTTCCCCTGCAGCTAGTGCAGGAGAAATATATGACTGCATGCAGCGTTAGGGTATGTGAACACACACTTATTACGTCCGTAAATGACGGACGTATTTCGGCCGCAAGTACCGGACCGAACACAGTGCAGGGAGCCGGGCTCCTAGCATCATACTTATGTACGATGCTAGGAGTCCCTGCCTTGCTGCAGGACAACTGTCCCGTACTGAAAACATGATTACAGTACGGGACAGTTGTCCTGCAGAGAGGCAGGGACTCCTAGCATCGTACATAACTATGTTCGGTCCGGTACTTGCGGCCGAAATACATCCGTCAATTACGGACGTAATTAGTGTGTGTGCACATACCCTTACTGGTGGTGGCAAAAGCTAAGTCCTCATTTAGAAAGACGCTGTCCAGATAGAACAACCCGTTTTAACCGTTTTCAAATGCATTGATTCATTCAGATGGAAGTTATCCAAAATCTATGCGAATTATTGGTAAAATCTTTAACCTGCAGTAGGTAATAATAATAACACATTAGTTGTGTGCAGATTACTTAACACATTCTACAGTTTACAGCTATATTGTAACAGAAACCATAGAGATTATTATCCAGATATTTTGTGTTTATTTCAGCTAAGATTTAATCATTCTTACACACTGGATTTATCTTAAACTAATGATTGATTTAGATGTCAGTTAGATTACACATCTACCTTGATCAAGTTAGAAAACATCATGTCATATAAATCTCACATTCTTTTCTAATATTAAAATGTTAGTGTCAGAACAAAATAAAAGATGCTTGTATGGATATATGCATATTATGCAGAAAATAATATTGGATGTTCAGTTGTATTCACAGGCAAATGTAAATTAATCTTTAGGTTTGGCATCTTTTTTAAATACCTGTCTAAAATGATTAACACAGATGTAAATCCAGAACTTTTCTATCAATATGTATTAACGCATTTACTTTTAAACTTTGTATTGTATTCAGAATTGATAGCAAAATAGCAAACAACTTAAAAGAAGTCACACTGATATACATATAAAGTACTCCTATAAACCTCCTGGGCTGCAATGCAAAACCTGAAATTCGCGTGTCATTTATAGTACTGATCTTCTCATATGGAGCACAGACCTTTTTGGGCTCTTTCAGGCTCCAGTACCTGGCTGCAACTGTGACCTCTGCACCCCTTAATTACTCACCTGAAAGTCATGTGAATAATATTTATTAAAAGTCATATTCTTCATAAGTTATACATGTAAATTATTACGTTATATATTATGTATTATATGACAGTTGTATTGACTTATATGGTGTCCTATATTATTTCAATATCAACTGATTTTATATTATCATTCTTTAACTCGTAGGTGGTAAAATAAGCAAAGAATCTTATTGGCCAAGATAAACAAAGTATTTTAAATAAAAACAAATCAAAGGCAACTACCAGTACATAGTGATACATAGTATGTAAAAGAATACTGTAATGTGACCGCAGACCTCTATCTTCTTGCCCATATCTCCCACCCGGGAGACACCAGCACACACGGCCGCATCGCTCTGTGGTTTCCTATATGGTGCTCGCGCGCGGTCATCCCCGGCCTTAAAGAGCCAGCACGAGCACATGAATTAAATTATACAATTATCCCCAGATCACCCTGAACTATAAAAAGGGCCCCGCCCTTTTACTCCTTGCCTGAGCGTTTTTGTGTATTCCCATGTTAGTCTTAGCAAATGGTCCCTTAATTGTATCCTGTTCCCAGTTTTCCTGTATCCTGCTTCCTGTATCCTGTATCCCGTGCTGTGTTTGTTCCTGTGCCTTATCTAGTGTTGAAGTCGTGTTGTGTCATCTGCCACTCCTGGTATCACCCGCCATGTCTGGTGTCATCTGCCACGCCTAGTATCATCCGACTCGTCTGCTATCATCTGCCACGTCAACCTAAGCCTCAACCAAAGCCTCTGCTACTGTCTGGACTCTTACAGGTTCTCCTGTGCTAAAGACTTTATATAGACGGCGGAACGGTCTAGTGGGTCCACTTACCCCAAGATCGTTACAGTACGCTCAGGCTATGGACGCTGCTGGCCAACCCAAGACCATGACGGCTTCGCAAGTAATGCAGGCAGACATGTGAGATCTCCGGTCATGGCAGAACCAACTCCTACAGGCTGTGATCTCCATTGCATATCATCTGGATGCTAAATCTGCAGTCTTCACGGCACCCTGTCCTGTTGCAACTGCTGTTCCTCCTGCTACACCTCCTGTCAGCACCGATCCCAGACTCTCCTTGCCACTACCTCCTCACTATGATGGGGACACGAGGACCTGTAGGGGATTTTTAAATAAATGCCAGATCCACTTCAGGCTGCACGCGAGGTAATTTCCTTCTGACAAAGCAAAGATTGTCTTCATAATCTCCTTTCTTACTGGCAAGGCCCTGGCATAGGCGAACCTCATTCGGGAATGTGAGGGTCTGGAGACCTATAACCTACGGATTTTCCTACAGACTTTTCATATGGTATTTGAGGAACCTGGGAGAGCATCTTCTGCAGCCGCATCTCTGCTGACCCTTCGCCAAGGAGACACTTCCATGCAATCCGGTTCCGTACCCTGGCCACAGAGCTGGCCTGGAGCAATGAGGCCTTGGTGGCTACCTTTTGGCAGGGACTATCCTCTTGCATTAAAGACGAGCTTGCCGCTCGTGATCTGCCACCTACCCTGGATGCTGTCATTCTTCTGGCCACCCGGATTAACATGAGGATCCAGGAACAGGCCCAAGAGGCTCGCCAGGGCAGAAGATTCCCTAGGCTGGCTCCTACATTCCAGCGACCACTGCTGCCCTCATCAATTGTTCCACCACAGGAACCAATGCAAGTAGACTGACTCAAGTTGTCAGTCCAGGAGAAACAAAGCGGACGCACTTCAGGACTCTGTCTGTATTGTGGCCTCTGAGGCCATTTTGTGCATTTGTGCCCCCAGAAGCCAGGAAACTCCAGCGCCTAGCATTGTTTGGAGAGGCAACCCTAGGTGGAACGGCGCCAAATTATAAATAATCTCCCAAACTGGCCATTCCCGTGACCATAGTGTCCAGCGAGAGAACGCACCAGGTCTCTGCCTACCTGGACTCCGGGTCCACGGCAAACTTTATCCAATAGGACCTAGTGGATCGTCTCCAGTTGCCCACGGTCCCTCTGGAGACATCCCTGGCCTCAGGGAATGGACTTCCTCTGCCCGAACCTATCATGTCTGAGACTAAGCCACTGAGGTTCCAAGTTGGAGCTCTTCACACTGAAAATAATGCATTCCTTGTCCTTCCTAAAGCCATCAATCCTGTTTTGCTGGGTCTGCCTTGGCTCCGGCTGCATGCCCCAGTCCTTAACTGGAATTCCCGAGAAGTTCTCCAATGGGGCTCCAAGTTTCTCCACCGCTGCCTGTCACAGATCCGTCCTGTCCAGACTCCTCTGTCCCAGTCATTAGCTGGACTACCCAGTCATTATGCACAGTTTGCAGATGTCTTCAGCAAGAAGGAGATGCTTCCTCCTCACCGGTCTTACGAGTGGCAGGATCTCAGAGTAAGTGGACCCACTAGACCGTCTGCGCTGTGGCAGAGTGGCAGCTGGCTAAACAATCGTCTATATAAAGTCTTTAGCACAGGTGTACTTGTAAGAGTCCAGACAGTAGCAGAGGCTTTGGCAAGGATAGTGGTCGATGTGGCAGATGACACCAGACATGGAGGATGAAACCAGGCATGGCAGATTTCAAAAGACGTGGCGGGTGATACCAAGCATGGCAGATGACACAATACGACTCCAACCATAGATAAGGAACGGGAACAAACACAGCACGGGATAAAGGAAGCAGGATATGGGAACAGGATACAAGTAAGGGACCATTTGTTAAGACTAACATGGGAATACAACAACAACGCTCAGGAAATGAGTGGAAGGACAGAGCCCTTTGTATATTCCAGGGAGATCTGGTGATAACTGGATAATTTAATGCATGTGCCTGTGCTGGCCCTTTAAAGCCGGGGACGAATGCATCTGAGGCATTAAAAAAGGGGGACGGCCCCCTCTGACAGATCATCGGCGCCCACAACATGATTGTGGGGTGCCAATGGTTTTCATGGCAGTCCAGGGGCCTAATGAAGGTCCCCAGGTCTGCCTTCACTCAGCTTCTGTTAAGCCCTGCAGGGCTTAACAGAAGCCTGTAAAAATGACAATATACTGTAATACATTTAAAAAAAAAGGGGTTCAGAGCAGCACTGTGGTTTGAATACGCCAAATAAGGCCGGTGCTAGGCTTCAGATAAAGGAGTGACCTCTCCTTACACGATAAGGCACCAAAAAAGGAAAGCGAAGCAGCACTCAAAGTGAAATGGGTTTATTCACCAGTCATCTAGTACAACGTTTGACCTTCTCAATGAAGGCATTTTAAAGCCTTGTAATACATTAGTATCGCAGTATAATGCACCATCTATCTAACGATCGCTGGTTCAAGTCATAAAGTAAAGTAAAAAATAAAAAACAAAGTTGGTATCGCTGTGTCTGTAAAAGTCCGAACTATTACAATATACCATTATTTACCTCGCAACGTGAACACCGTAAAAAATAAAACATGTAAAACGCCAAAATCGCTCTTTTTTGGTCAACTTAGCGGTGCAAAAAAACTTTCAATCGACGATAAAATAAAAAAGTTATGGCTCCTGAGGGAGGTCAATGTAGAAAAAAAAGGGGTAGCCAGGTTAGAGAGGGGTCAGACTATATTGGTGGGGGGAGAAACAGAATGTGGGGAGAGGACTAGACAACAAGATAAGGAGATCCTTTCGTTACAAAACATCAGTGTAAATAAAAAGGACCGATTAATGTCAAATCACATTTCTGATAATAAAAGTGAAAAACTGACAGGCAAGTTAAAGTGTATGTTCACAAATGCCAGAAGTCTAGCAAGCAAAATGGGGGAGCTGGAGGCCTTGATACTGGAAGAAAATATAGATATAGTTGGTGTTGCTGAAACATGGCTGGACTCTTCACATGACTGGGCTGTAAATCTACAGGGTTTTACACTTTTTCGTAAAGACAGGACAAATAGGAAAGGTGGTGGTGTATGTCTGTATGTGAGAAGTGATATGAAGGCGAGTGTGAAAGAGACAATAGTGGGTGAAGACTGTGAGGAGGTTGAAACCTTGTGGGTGGAACTAGAAAGGGAGGTAAACACTGAAAAAATTACTTTTGGTGTAATCTATAGACCCCCCAATATAACTGAGGAGATGGAAGGTCAGATATATAAACAGATGGAGCGGGCTGCACAGGCGGGTACTGTAGTGATAATGGGAGATTTTAATTTCCGGGATATTAATTGGTGTCATGGTTCGGCTTCAACTGCAAAGGGGAGACATTTCCTCAACCTGTTGCAGGAAAATTTTATGGGCCAGTTTGTGGAAGACCCGACTAGAGGTGAAGCTCTGTTGGATCTGGTCATTTCTAATAATGCAGATCTTGTTGGGAATGTCAATGTTCGTGAAAACCTCGGTAACAGTGATCACAATATAGTTACATTTTACCTATACTGTAAAAAACAAACGCAGGCTGGGAGGGCAAAAACATTTAATTTTAAGAAAGCCAATTTCCCCAGGATGAGGGCTGCAATTCAGGATATAGACTGGGAAGAACTAATGTCAAATAATGGAACAAATGATAAATGGGAGATTTTCAAATCTACTTTGAGTTATTATAGTGCAAAATTTATTCCTACAGGTAATAAGTATAAACGACTCAAATTAAACCCCACATGGCTTACACCTTCTGTGAAAGGGGCAATACATGACAAAAAAAGGGCATTTAAAAAATACAAATCTGAGGGTACAGCTCTAGCCTTTGTAAAATATAAAGAGCTTAATAAAATCTGTAAAAATGTAATAAAATTAGCAAAAATACAAAATGAAAGGCAGGTGGCCAAGGATAGTAAAACAAATCCTAAAAAATTCTTCAAGCATATAAATGCAAAAAAGCCAAGGTCTGAACATGTAGGACCCCTAGATAATGGTAATGGGGAGTTGATCACAGGGGATCAAGAGAAGGCAGAGTTACTAAATGGGTTCTTTAGCTCTGTATATACAACAGAAGAAAGAGCAGCTGATGTAGCCGGTGCCAGTGCTGTTAATATATCAGTTGATATACTGAATTGGATGAATGTAGAGATGGTCCAAGCTAAATTAAATAAAATAAATGTGCACAAGGCTCCGGGACCAGATGGGTTACACCCTAGAATTCTTAAAGAGCTTAGTTCAGTTATTTCTGTCCCCCTTTTCATAATATTCAGAGAATCTCTAGTGACTGGTATAGTGCCAAGGGACTGGCGCAGGGCAAATGTGGTGCCTATTTTCAAAAAGGGCTCTAGGTCTTCCCCGGGTAATTATAGACCAGTAAGCTTAACATCCATCGTGGGGAAAATGTTTGAGGGGCTATTGAGGGACTATATACAGGATTATGTGACAATAAATAGCATTATAAGTGACAGCCAGCACGGTTTTACTAAGGACAGATGTTGTCAAACTAACCTAATCTGTTTTTATGAAGAGGTGAGCAGAAGTCTAGACAGAGGGGCCGCTGTGGATTTAGTGTTTTTGGACTTTGCAAAGGCATTTGACACTGTCCCCCATAGACGCCTAATGGGTAAATTAAGGACTATAGGTTTAGAAAATATAGTTTGTAATTGGATTGAGAATTGGCTCAAGGACCGTATCCAGAGGGTTGTGGTCAATGATTCCTTCTCTGAATGGTCCCCGGTTATAAGTGGTGTACCCCAGGGTTCAGTGCTGGGACCACTATTATTCAACTTATTTATTAATGATATAGAGGAAGGGATTAATAGCACTATTTCTATTTTTGCAGATGACACCAAGCTATGTAATATAGTTCAGACTATGGAAGATGTTCATGAATTACAGGCAGATTTAAACAAACTAAGTGTTTGGGCGTCCACTTGGCAAATGAAGTTTAATGTAGATAAATGTAAAGTTATGCATCTTGGTACCAACAACCTGCATGCATCATATGTCCTAGGGGGAGCTACACTGGCGGATTCACTTGTTGAGAAGAATCTGGGTGTTCTTGTAAATCATAAACTCAATAACAGCATGCAGTGTCAATCAGCTGCTTCAAAGGCCAGCAGGATATTGTCGTGTATTAAAAGAGGCATGGACTCGCGGGACAGGGATGTAATAATGCCACTTTACAAAGCATTAGTGAGGCCTCATCTAGAATATGCAGTTCAGTTCTGGGCTCCAGTTCATAGAAAGGATGCCCTGGAGTTGGAAAAAATACAAAGAAGAGCAACGAAGCTAATAAGGGGCATGGAGAATTTAAGTTATGAGGAAAGATTGAAAGAATTAAACCTATTTAGCCTTGAAAAAAGAAGACTAAGGGGGGACATGATTAACTTATATAAATATATTAATGGCACATACAAAAAATATGGTGAAATCCTGTTCCTTGTAAAACCCCCTCAAAAAACAAGGGGGCACTCCCTCCGTCTGGAGAAAAAAAGGTTCAAGCTGCAGAGGCGACAAGGCTTCTTTACAGTGAGAACTGTGAATTTATGGAATAGCCTACCGCAGGAGCTGGTCACAGCAGGGACAGTAGATGGCTTTAAAAAAGGGTTAGATAATTTCCTAGAACAAAAAAATATTAGCTCCTATGTGTAGAAATTTTTCCTTCCCTTTTCCCTTCCCTTGGTTGAACTTGATGGACATGTGTCTTTTTTCAGCCGTACTAACTATGTAACTATGTAACTATGTAACAAAACATTTTTTTTTTTACAAATAGTTTTTTATTAGTAAAAAGTAGTAAAATATAAAAAAAACTATATAAATTTGGTATCACCGTAATCGTATTGAGACACAGAATAAAGTTATTGTTTTTTGTTTTTACTGCACGGTGAAAGTAGTAAAAACGAAACCCAAAAAACAATGGAGAAATCGCCGCTTTTTCCAATTTCAGCGTGCAAAGAATTTTTTTCAGTTTCCCAGTACATTATTAGGTACTTTAAATAGTGCCAATAGAAAGTAAAACTCTCCCTGCAAAAAAATAAGCCCTCACACCAATCTATTGATGAAAAAATAATAAAGTTATGGCTCTTAGAAAGCGGGGAGTGAAAAACGAAAATTAAAAATCAAAAAATGGCTCAGACCCAAAGGGGTTAAGGTTATTATTATCTTGATGCATATGATGTATGATAAGTGGGAGCAGGTTGACCGCCTTTACAGTACAATGTATGTTTTTAATCGTAGTTGTTTAATTGCTGTATAAAGTATAGTTATACTATCGTAAGCTTTATGGACCGTTCCATAAAAAAATATTTTTGTGTTTAAATAGAGAAAATAATGCTCTAGTAAACTGCAAACACCATTTTACATGGTATCACAACATTTTTACAGAACTCTGTGTCTGACACAACTTATATGAAACCTCATGTCCTCTACAAATGATTGTCTATTATAGGTTTTATTGAACACACTTTGCAAACAGAAGTAGAAAAACTATTTTTTGGTTAAAATCTGTATTTGTAAACTATGTCAGCACATGCACCATATTTATAAAGCTTCCAGTCACCTGTTTAGAATGATTTACATAAAACTACAACGCAAAACAACTAAGAGAAGCCGCTTATACATTCTCTGAATGTGATATAAAAATTGTAAAGTAGATCCAATATAAAGTTATAACGACAAAGACAGCTGTAAAGAAATTAAAGTTATTTCACAATAAAATCAATAACAATTATGCCAGTACAAGCCTTACATGTGAGTAATAGGGAAAAATTATCTAGTTATTTAAAGTTCCGAAAAGCTTTCCACGGATCCCACAGAGAAAGGAAAATATGTCTGGTATGCAATTCCCAGTGAGAAATTTCTTCAAATCTATACAATTGATCGATCTTATTGAGCCACTGCTCTATAGGCCGTAGGTTATCGGATAACCAATATTTTGGGATGAGTAGTCTAGCTGCAATTAGCATTTGTCTAAATAAAAGTACAGAATTTTTCTTCACACGCTTAGGAAAAATGGAAAGCAAAGCTAATTTTGGATGAGGCGCAACATCCGTTCCACAGGCAAATTTACACTTCTCAAAAACTTCATGCCACCATGGCTGTAGTTTCCTACATGACCACCAAATGTGGTAGAAAGATCCCTCCTATTCTAAGTATCTCCAGCAGATATTGGGTGCATCCTTAGCAAAAGTATCGTCAAGAGCAATATATAGGGAGTTCAAATGATCTTGGCAAGTTGAGAAACTCAGGGAGGCTGCCACATTATATTCCAATAGGGAAACTTGTGTGTTTTCTATCAGCTCCACTCTCTGACCAATATGTTTAAATTCCTCTTTAACCCCTTCCCTCTTTAGCCACTTTTGACCTTCCTGACAGAGCCTCATTTTTCAAATCTGACATGTGTCACTTTATGTGGTAATAACTCCGGAATGCTTTCACCTATCCAAGCGATTCTGAGATCGTTTTCTCGTGACACATTAGACTTTAAGTTACTGGCAAAATTTGCTCGATATGTTCAGTATTTAATTGTGAAAAACACCAAAATTTCGCGAAAAATTGCAAAAATTTGCATTTTTCTCAATTTAAATGTATCTGCTTGTAAGACAGGCCGTTATACCACACAACATGGTTGCTAATTAACATCACCCATATGTCTACTTTAGATTGGCATCGTTTTTTGAATATCCTTTTATTTTTCTATGACATCACAAGGCTTACAACTTTAGCAGCAATTTCTCACATTTTCAAGAAAATTTCAAAAGGCCATTTTTACAGGGGGCAGTTCAGTTATGAAGTGGCTTTGAGGGCCTTATATATTAGAAACCCCAAAAAAGTCACCCCATTTTAAAAACTTCACCCCTCAAAGTATTCAAAACAGCATTTAGAAAAGGTCTTAACCCTTTACACATGTCACAGGAATTAAAGCAAAGTAGAGGTGAAATTTCCAAATTTCATATTTTTTTGCAGAAATAAATTTTTTGTACAATTTTTTTTATAACACAGAAGGTTTTACCAGAGAAATGCAACTCAATATTTGTTGCACAGTTTCTGCAGTTTTAGGAAATATCCCACATGTGGCCGTAGCGTGCTACTGGACTGAAGCACCGGCCTCAGAAGCAAAGGAGCACCTAGTGCATTTTGGGGCCTTATTTTTGTTAGAATAAATTTTAGGCACCATGTCAGGTTTGAAGGGCTCTTGCGGTGCCAAAACAGTCAAAATCCCCCAAAAGTGACCCCATCTGGGAAACTACACACCTCAAGGAAATTATCTAGGGGTACAGTGAGCATTTTGACCGCACAGGTTTTTTACAGAAATTATTGGAAGTAGGCCGTGAAAATTAAAATCAACATTTCTTCAAAGAAAATGTAGGTTTAGCGATTTTTTTTCTCATTTCCACAAGGACTAATTTGTAAAGCAATTTCTCCCGAGTAAAAAAATACCCCACATGTGGTAATAAATGGTTGTTTGGAGACACGGCAGGGCTGAGAAGGGAAAGAGCGCTATTTGGCTTTTGGAGCTCAAGTTTAGCAGGAATGGTTTGCGGAGGCCATGTCACATTTACAAAGCCCCTGAGGGGACAAAACAGTGGAAACCCCACACAAGTGACCCCATTTTGGAAACTACACCCATTGAGGAAATTATCTAGGGGTATAGTGAGCGTTTTGACCCAACAGGTTTTTTGCATAAATTATTGGAAATAGGCCCTGAAAATGACAATCTAAATTTTTTCAAAGAAAATGTAGGTTTAGCTAATTTTTTCGCATTTCAACAAGGACTGAAGGAGAAAAATCACCGTAAAATTTGTAAAGCAATTTCTCCCGAGTAAAACGATACCCCACATGTGGTAATAAACATCTGTTTGGACACACGACAGGGCTTCGAAGGGATGGAGTGCCATTTGGCTTTTGGAGATCACATTTAGCAGGAATGGTTTGCGGAGGCCATGTCACATTTACGAAGTCCCTGAGGAGACAAAACAGTGGAAACCCCCCACAAGTGACCCCATTTTGGAGACTACACCCATTGAGGAAATTATCTAGGGGTATAGTGAGCGATTTGACCCCACAGTTTTTTTGCAGAAATTATTGGAAGTAGGCCCTGAACATAAAAATCTACATTTTTTCAAAGAAAATGTAGGTTTAGCTTATTTTTTCTCATTTCCACAAGGACTGAAGGAGAAAAAGCACCACAAAATTTGTAAAGCAATTTCTCCCGAGTAAAACAATACCCCACATGTGGTAATAAACGGCTGTTTGGAGACACGGCTTGGCTTAGAAGGGAAAGAGCGCTATTTGGCTTTTGGAGATCACATTGAGCAGGAATGGTTTGCGGAGGCCATGTCACATTTGCAAAGCCCCTGAGGGGAAAAAACAATTAAAACGCCCAAAAAGTGACACCATTTAGGAAACTACACCTCTTGAGGAATTCATCTAGGGGCGTAGTGAGCATTTTGACCCCACAGATGTTTCATAGAATTTATTAGAATTGGGCAGTGAAAATAAAAACAATCCTTATTCTTCAATAAGACGTAGCTTTAGCGCAAATTTTTTTCATTTTCGCAACAAATAAAGGAAAAAAAAGAACCCAACATTTGTAAAGCAATTTCTACCGAGTACGGCGATACCCCATATGTGGTCATAAACTGCTGTTTGGGCACACGGCAGGGCTCAGAAAGGAAGGACCGCCATTTGGAGTGCAGATGTTGCTGGATTGGTTTCTGGGCGCCTGTGGGCCCAAAACAGTGGAAACCCCCCAGAAGTGACCCAATTTTGGAAACTACACCCCTCAATGCATTTACCTAGGGGTGTAGTGAGCATGTTAACGCTGCAGGTGTTTTGTAGAAATTAGTGTGAACTCGATGTTGCAGAGTGAAAATGGGATTTTTTTCCACAGATATGTGGACAATATGTGGTGCCCGGCTTGTGCCACCATAACGAGACAGCTCTCTAATTATTATGCTGGGTTTCCTGGTTTTAGAAACACCCTACATGGGGCACTAATCTCTTGCCTGGACAGTCGACCAGGCTCAGGAGTGAAAGCGTACCATGTAAAATTGAGGCCTAATTTGGCGATTTACAAAGTATTGTTTCACAACTGCAGAGGCTCAGATGTGAAATAATAAAAATAAACCCCTGGGAAGTGACCCCATTTGGAAACTGCACCCCTCAAGGCATTTATTAAGGGGTTTAGTGAGCATTTTCACCCCACAGGTCTTTTCCATAAATGAATGCGCTGCGGATGGTGCAAATTAAAAATTTATATTTTTCCCTAGATATGCCATTCAGGGGCAAATATGTCGTGCCCAGCTTGTGCCACTGGAGACACACACCCCAAAAATTGCTAAAAGGGTTCTCCCGGGTATGACGATGCCATATATGTGGAAGGAAACTGCTGTTTGGGCACGCTGTAGGGTTCAGATGGGAGGAAATGCCATTTGGCTTTTGGAGCGTGGATTTTGCTTGGTAGTAGTTTTGTTTGGAGTCTTACTGGTATTTCCGTTTATAATGTGGGGCATATGTAAGCCGGGCGGAGTATATAAGGGGCATAGTCAGGTGGTATAATAATGGGGTAAAAAAAAACAATAAAATAATCCATAGATGTGTGTTACGCTGTGAAGCAATCCTTTCCGCACAGGCCGGTGTCACACTGATATATGGCGTCCTTTATTATCCCCCTTTTGATCCACACTCCGCGCCTTTGTAGTTTGGGGAATTTTGCTAGGAAGTGTTGTCCTGGTATAATACGGGCGCCCTCGCTTCCAGCAGACATGTTTGGGTCCTCCCCTTCCTGGTATAATACGGGCACCGTCGCTTCCAGCGGATGTGTTTGGGCCCTCCCTTTCCTGGTTCCCTAATTTTAGGTCCTTGATAAATCGCCTCTTCAAACAGAAGAAATGTTCCCCTCGGGCACAACTGCATATTTTTTTATTTCCTGACTTATTGGAGCCATAACTAATTTGATTTTTTCATAGACGTAACGGTATGAGGGCTGGTTTGTTGCGGGATGAGCTGTAGTTATTATTGGTACCATTTTGGGGTATATGCAACTTTTTGATCACCTTTTATCCTATTTTTTGGGATGCCAGGTAAACAAAAAAACGCAATTCTGGCAGAGCTTTTTTCATTTTTTTTTTATACAGCGTTCACCACGCGTTATAAACTACATGTTCACATTATTCTGCGGGTCAGTACGATTCCGGCGATACCTAATTTATAGAACTTTTTCATGTTTTACAACTTTTTGCACAATAAAATTACTTTTGTAAAAAGAATGTATTTTTTCTGTCGCCAAGTTGTGAGAACCATAACTTTTTAATTTTTTTGTCGACGGCGGTGTATGAGGGCTTGTTTTTTGCGGGACGAGCTATAGTTTTTATAGGTACCATTTTTGGATACGTGCGACTTTTTGATCACTTTTTATTCTAATATTTGTAGGGCAAAGTGACCAAAAAACAGAAACTCTGGTAACGTTTTTTACGTTTTTTTTTTACGCTGTTCACCGCGTGCAACAAATAATATAATATTTTGATACCTCCGGTCGTTACGGTCGTGGCGATACCAAATACATATGGTTTATTATTATTTTTCAATAATAAAGGACTTGATAAGAGTAAAAGGGGGATTGTGTTTTATTTGATTACTTGAAACTTTTATTGTTTTCAAACTTTTATTTTTTGCACTTTTTTTTACACTTTTTTATACTTTTTTTACACTTTTTCTCAAGTCCCACTAGGGGACTTGAAGGTCCAACGGTCCGATTTTTTTTTCTAATACATTGCACTACCTATGTAGTGCAATGTATTAGATCTGTCAGTCATTCACTGACAGCAAGCCGATTAGGCTTCGCCTCCGGGAGGGGCCTAAATCGGCTTCCGTAATGGCAGAGCAGGAGACCATTGTGTCTCCTGTTGCCATAACAGCAGTCACCAGTCCCGATTGCCTGTCAGGGCTGGCGATCTGCTAGTAACCGCTACGATGCAGCAATCGCTTTCGATTGCTGCATCGAAGGGGTTAATGGCAGGGATCGGAGCTAGCTCCGGTTCCTGCCGTTACAGGTGGATGTCAGCTGTACAGTACAGCTGACTTCCACCGCTGATGACGCCGGATCAGCTCCTGACCCGGCTCCATCTTGCCGGCAGCTACGGAAGCCGATCAGGCGCCGCCGCCGGGCGGATCTTGACCGGTTTCGGTGCTAGGCAGACCAGGAGGCCAGTATTAGGCCTCCGGTTGCCATTGCAGCCACCGGAACCCCGGCAATGTCATTACTGGGGTTCCGATGAGCTGCAAACACCTTAAGTGCAGCGATCGCGTTTGAGCGCTGCACTTAAGGGGTTAATGGCGGGGATCGAAGCTAATTTCGGTCCCCGCCGTTACAGCCGGATCTCAACTGTAAGATACAGCTGAGATCCGGTGATGATGGCACCGGCTCAGCTTCTGAGGCGGTCCCAAACATTCGGCGTACATGTACGGCAAGATGCGGGAAGTCAATGCTTTCCATGACGTACATGTACGGCAAATGTCGGGAAGGAGTTAATATCAGACAGTTCTTTAACTAACGGTTCTAGCGCTCTGTGGAGTACCTGTTTGAAAAACGTTTTGGAAAGAGGGAGATCCTGTGTCTCCATTGTCTTCTCTGCTCCACTTTCACCCTCCGATGCATCTGAGTGTGTTTCCTCTCTGAGTGTTGTGGACGTGGGCACCATCTTTGACTCTCGTGCCGCCGCTGCCACCGGCTGCTTTTGACAAATTTGTCCAAATCACCTTGCGGTGGTTCTTTGTGATCCAGTTTGACCTTTGGGCTTTCCCCCACCATATTTCTCTGTTTTGTGAAGTGTCAAGCTAGCGTAAGCTTCTGTAGGAGGTCGGTGAATCTGCAGAGCTCAGCCGCGCACGTCCATTTAGTCCGGAAGTTAACTCCACCCACCCCACATTTCACCTATTTTTTAAACATTTGAAAAACCGGAGACAATTTGAGGAATTTGGAATGAGATTTGGACCGCAAACACTTTTTACACATGCACCCCAATATATTTACACTCTCTACACATGCTCTGCCTATGGCAGGCCTTTGCAAAAGGGAAACATACTTTACATATTATATTATGCTAAGATTTAGAAGAGCACTTCATTGACTCTAAAGGTTTGGATTGATGCAGGTATTCATTTTTCAATATACCATATACCAGTTACGCAGTAAGTTGAATTGGTGCAGTAGCTCAAGGATATAAAATAACACATACTTTTTTTTTTAATATGATTAAAATGTTTTGTTCATGGATTGACAGTATTATTTTTACAAGCATGTGCCCAAAGGCTTTTTAGTTTGTTTTCAGAGGAGCCTTTGATATTGTTAGTAGATTTGTAGTCTGTATATGCAGAATGTCTTAAGGGTTTTGTTAGGGCGTTTCATCAAGAGGATGTGTTTTCTTTGGAAAAATACTTCTTTTTCTCCATAATACTTTTATACATGTACATAAAATTTTACCTGTTCTTCATAAAGATCTTCTGTGGATTTCATATTATTACTTTACACATTATTTAATTATGTTATAAACTGTAATAGTTAGGATCAATATATTTAACTGCAAATAGTAATGTTTTTATATAATATGCAGTTTAAATACATATATAGTTTGTATATAATTTATATATCTTGGTTAGACTTTCAGAAGATTTGCTGATGGAACCTAAATCCTTGATTCATTTTATTAACATTGGCTAAACTTCCGACATTGCAGTCTGAGCACCTGCTACAGGCTCTACCATTCCATTCTACTAAGTCAAATTGCAAAGTATCACGAGAAGCTTCAGTATTTGAGGGACATTATTAAAGAATGTGATAAAACATCATTCTTACAGAAGCATTGCAGCTGTACTTAGGTTTATAGATCAGTCTGCCTTCACAGCCAATCAGAGAATCAGAACAAATCACCAAAAATATCTGTATGGCTGGGTTCACACTAGTTCCGGTACTGTGGCGCATAAACAAAAAACGTGCAGCAAAAACACATGCTTTTTACGACTAATTGCTGCAGTTTTTCTACATGGTTTTATATATATATATATATATATATATATATATATATATATATATATATATATATATATATATATACACAGTGGAGGAAATTAGTATTTGATCCCTTGCTGATTTTGTAAGTTTGACCACTGTCAAAGACATGAACAGTCTAGAATTTTTAGGCTAGGTTAATTTTATCAGTGAAAGATAGATTATATTTAAAAAAAAAAACAGAAAATCACATTGTCAAAATTATATATATTTATTTGCATTGTGCACAGAGAAATAAGTATTTGATCCCCTACCAACCATTAAGAGTTCAGCCTCCTCCAGACCAGTTACACGCTCCAAATCAACTTGGTGCCTGCATTAAAGACATCTGTCTTAAATGGTCACCTGTATAAAAGACTCCTGTCCACAGACTCAATTAATCAGTCTGACTCTAACCTCTACAACATGGGCAAGACCAAAGAGCTTTCTAAGGATGTCAGGGACAAGATCATAGACCTGCACAAGGCTGGAATGGGCTACAAAACCATAAGTAAGACGCTGGGTGAGAAGGAGACAACTTGGTGCAATAGTAAGAAAATGGAAGACATACAAAATGACTGTCAATCGACATCGATCTGGGGCTCCATGCAAAATCTCACCTCGTGAGGTATCCTTGATCCTGTGGAAGGTGAGAATGCTCAGCCGAAAACTACACGGGGGGAACTTGTTAATGATCTCAAGGCAGCTGGGACCACAGTCACCGAGAAAACCATTGGTAACACATTACGCCGTAATGGATTAAAATCCTGCAGTGCCCGCAAGGTTCCCCTGCTCAAGAAGGCACATGTACAGGCCCATCTGAAGTTTGCAAATGAACATCTGGATGATTCTGAAAGTGATTGGGAGAAGGTGCTGTGGTCAGATGAGACTAAAATTGAGCTCTTTGGCATTAACTCAACTCGCCGTGTTTGGAAGAAGATAAATGCTGCCTATGACCCAACGAACACCGTCCCCACTGTCAAGCATGGAGGTGGAAACATTATGTTTTGGGGGTGTTTCTCTGCTAAGGGCACAGGACTACTTCACCGCATCAATGGGAGAATGGATGGAGCCATGTACTGTCAAATCCTGAGTGACAACCTCCTTCCCTCCACCAGGACATTAAAAATGGCTCGTGGCTGGGTCTTCCAGCACGACAATGACCCGAAACATACAGCCAAGGCAACAAAGGAGTGGCTCAAAAAGAAGCACATTAAGGTCATGGAGTGGCCTAGCCAGTCTCCAAACCTTAATCCTATCGAAAACTTATGGAGGGAGCTGAAGATCCGAGTTGCCAAGCGACAGCCTCGAAATCTTAATGATTTACAGATGATCTGCAAAGAGGAGTGGGCCAAAATTCCATCTAACATGTGTGCAAACCCCATCATCAACTACAAAAAACGTCTGACTGCTGTGCTTGCCAACAAGGGTTTTACCACCAAGTATTAAGTCTTGTTTGCCAAAGGGATCAAATACTTATTTCTCTGTGCACAATGCAAATAAATATATATAATTTTGACAATGTGATTTTCTTTTTTTTTTTTTATATATAATCTATCTCTCACTGGTAAAATTAACCTAGCCTAAAAATTCTAGACTGTTCATGTCTTTGAAAGTGGGCAAACTTACAAAATCAGCAAGGGATCAAATACTTATTTCCTTCACTGTATATATATATATATATATATATATATAGTTCAGAACAAAATGGAGAAGACACAGCACTCAAAGTAAGCTGAACATTAGGCCATGTGCACGTTACCAGTGAAACGATGAATCAACTCCTTGGACTGAAATAAACGGCAGGAACAGAAGACAAGTAACAGCACCAGGACTTCAAAGTTGGGAAGATGTTTGTTTATTCACCACCAGGTAGAAAGAATGAGCAACGTTTCGGTTCACAACTGAACCTTTCTCAAGCTTGAGAAAGGTTCAGGTGTGAACCGAAACGTTGCTCATTCTTTCCACCTGGTGGTGAATAAACAACCATCTCCCCAACTTTGAAGGCCTGGTGTTGTTATTTGTCTTCTGTTCCATATACCTATAGATCACTGATTCTGCCACAGTGTATGTACTCAGACATAATGAACTTGTAATACACCCCTTTTGTTTGCTTTAGACATTGTCTGGCATTGAAATTGTCAATAATTTTGAAATCGCAGAAGAATATTGCCCTACAGTCTAATTTCAAGTTTGCATCGTTTTTAAGTTTGCCACATGTACTTTGCTGTTCCCAAAACTAGAGATGAGCGAACTTATCAAAAGTTCAATTCGGCTAGTTCGCCGAATTTCACGAAAAAGTTTGATTCGGACCGAACTAGTTCGGACCGAACCTGTAATTTCCGTGCGCCGAGCATGCTACTGTCCAGGGTGCTGATAGAGTTAATGGGCTGCACTAACTCTTTCAGCAACCTTGACAGTACATGCTCGGCGCGCGGAAAATAAATTTTTTTAATGTAATAAAAAAAAATAAAAAATAAGTTCGTACTTACTTTCCTCCTGTCCGGCCTCCAGCGATGACGTTCCATCCCTTTTTGCCGCTGCAGCCAATCACAGGCTGTAGTGGCGGTCACGCACGTCAGGAGGACATCAGAAGGCCGGCCTCCAGGGATGACGCTTCATCCCACGTGACCGCCTCTGCAGCCAATCACAGGCTGCAGCGGCGACATGGATGAAACGTCATCGCTGGAGGCCGGACAGGAGGAAAGTAAGTATGAACGTATTATTTCTTTTTTGGCATGTATGTATGTTGGCATGTATGTATGTTGGCATGTATGTATGTATGTATGTATGTATGTATGTATATATGTGCATGTATGTTGGCATGTATGTATATATGTGCATGTTTGTATGTATATTTGCATGTATATATTTACATGTATGTTTGCATGTATGTATGTTTGCATTTATGTATGTTTGCACGTATGTATGTTTGTATGCATGTTTGCATGTATGCATGTTTGTATGTATGTATGTATGTATGTTGTCATGTATGTATGTATGTATGTATGTTGGCATGTATGTATGTATGTATGTATGTATGTATATATGTGCATGTATGTTTGCATGTATGTTGGCATGTATGTATATATGTGCATGTTTGTATGTATATTTGCATGTATATATTTGCATGTTTGTATGTATGTTTGCATGTATGTATGTTTGCATGTATGTATGTTGGCATGTATGTATGTATGTATGTATATATATATGTGCATGTATGTTGGCATGTATGTATATATGTGCATGCTTGCATGTATATATTTGCATGTATATATTTGTATGTATGTATGTTTGCATGTATGTATGTTTGCATGTATGTATGTTTGTATGTATGTTTGCATGTATGTATGTTTGCATGTATGTATGTTGGCATGTATGTATGTTGGCATGTATGTATGTATATATGTGCATGTATGTATGTTTGCATGTTTTTATTTTTGCATGCATGTTTGCATGTATGTTTATATATGTGCATGTATGTAATTATGTTTGCATGTATTTATGTTTGCATGTATATTTGTGCATGCTTGTATATATGTATGTATGTATCTTTGCATGTTTGTTTGTTTGTATGTATGTTTTCATGTGTGTGTGTATGCATGTATGTATGTATGATAGTTTGCATGTATGTATGTGTGTATGTATGTATGTATGTGTGTGTGTATGTTTGCATGCATGTATATATGTGCATGCTTGTATGTATGTATGTTTGTATATATGTATGTATGTATGTTTGCATGTATGTTTGTATATATGTCTGTATGGCCATGTATGATACTGTCTGCTGGCGCCCTGTATCTAAGTCAACTTCGCGGCAGGCTTCTATACATGGTATAACAGTCAGTATCACACATTAAACTGAATCTAAGCCTACGACATGTTTTATTTCATTTTTTTTAATTTTTATTTTTACAGGTTTGTTGTTTGGACTACGTCGGTTTCGAGGACTACTTAGATGACGTTTTTTTTTCTACAATAAAATGGTTAATGAGGGTTGTGTTGGGGGTGCTTTATTTCAATAAAATATTTTATCTATATCTTTGTCTTTTTCTTTTCAAATTTTATTACTACCACTTTAGTCTGAGTGACAACATCCATTACTAAGGCGAGGCTTAGTGTTAGCCGGTGCAGAGGCTAACACTAACCACCATTATTACCCCGGTACCCACCACCACCAGGGGTGCCGGGAAGAGCCAGGTACGATCCAGTACCCGACCATCTGTTGTGATGGTCGGGCTCTGGGGTGGCCGCAGGCTGGTATTATGAGGCTGGGAAGGGCCAAAAACAGTGGACCTTCCCACCCTTGTAATGCTAGGCTGCTGCTGCTGTGTTGTATCTGGCTGGTTATAAAAGTGGGGGGGACCCCACGTCATTTTTTTAAATGATTTATTTTTTTTTTTAAAAGACATGGGGTTCCACCCAATTTATCATAACCAGCCACATACAACACAGTGTTATTAAGCCTGGGAATGGACAAAACCAGTGGCCCTTCCCACCCATGTAATGCCAGACTGCTGCGGCCTTGTATATGGCTGGTTATTAAAAATGTGGGGGACCCGTCTATTGTTAAATTTAAAAAAAAAACGACGTGGGGGTCCCCCCCATTTTTATAACCAGCCCGATACAACACAGCAGCATCAGCCTAGCATTACAAGGGTGGGAAGGTCCACTGTTTTTGGCCCTTCCCAGCCTCATAATACCAGCCTACGGCCGCCCCAGTACCCGACCATCACAACAGATGGTCGGGTACTTGTTCGTACCAAGCTCTTCCCGGCACCCCTGGTGGTGGTGGGTACCGGGGTAATAATGGGTGGTTAGTGCTAGCCTCTGCACCGGCTAACACTAAGTACCGCCTTAATAATGGACGCTGTCAATCAGCCAACTGCCATTATCTAGGCACTAATAAAGTTAAAAAAAAAACACAAAGACAATTCTTTTTTATTGAAATTAGAAATCCCCAACAAAACCCTCGTTAACCATTTTATTAAAATTTGAAAAAACGTAGATCTACGCAGTAGTCCAACGAATCGAAGATGTAGTCCAATCGGTACATCATAATCTGCAACAACATAAAAAAAACAGTTATCAATGTGAACAATAACAATACTTCTACTCACCTACACACATATATACACGCACACACAAACAAACAACCATACACAAACACACACATATATACACAAACACAACAAGATATACACACACACACACACACACACACACACACACACACACACACACACATAAACAGACAAACACACACACACACAAATATACACAAACTCACACATATACAAACAAAAACACACATATCCAAACACACACATATACACGAACACACACATATACACAAACACACACACGCATATACACAAACACATATACACAGTTATACACAAACACAACAAGATATACACAAACACACACACACAAAGAGACAAACACACACACATATACACACACATATACACGAACTAACACATATACACAAACATATACAAACAAAAACACACATACCCAAACACACACATATACACAAACACACACATATACACAAACACACACACATATACACAAACACATGTACACAAACAGACCCATATATACACAAACACACACATATACACACAAACACACACACACAAACATATACACAAACACATATACACAAACACACTAATATACACACAAACACACACACATAAACACACAAACACACACCCATATACACACATATACACAAACACACATATACAAAAACACACACACACAAACATCTACACACACACACACACACACACACACACACAGACACACAGTTCACAGCAGCACAGAGTATTTCATCAGATGAGCGTGCGGATCTTGTGCGGGGTGGTGACTTGCCAATCATGTGAAGGTGTTATTGAGGACAGGAGTGGAGGAGAGGTAACAGACTGAGCTACGTAATGGTAAGAGCAGAGTTCACAGCAGCACAGAGTATTTCAGAGTATTTCAGCGGGTCGTTTTTCCGAGCCGTGCTCTAAATTATAAAATATATTACCCGTAATCACGGGTGGCTACATGTGTGCACCCGTCATTACGGCAGCGTTGCTAGGCGACATCAGTAAATAGTCACTGTCCAGGGAGCTGAAAGAGTTAACTGATCGGCAGTAACTGTTTCAGCACCCTAGACAGTGACTACCGATCACAATATAGAGTAACCTGTAAAAAAAAAGACGTTCATACTTACCGAGAACTTTCTGCTTCCTCCTGACGCGTCCCTCTCGACATCCGGCCCGACCTTCCTGGATGACGATACAGCCCATGTGACCGGTGCAGCCAATCACATGCTGCAGAGGCCTCTGCAGCCAATCACAGGCTGCCGCGTCAGAAAAGAAGGTCGGACTGGAGGAAGAAGAGGGACTCGTCACCAAGACATCGACCGGGTACGTAGGAAATACTTTTTATTTTATTTTTAATCAGCAGCCTCTTTTCTCTATCAGTGATTGACAGAGATAAGTGGCTCCCGATTTGTATAATATTTTTGACCGGGTTCGGTCAAAACGGGTTCGGCCGAACTTGGTGAAGTTCGGATTCGCTGCGAACCGAACTTTTCCGGATGTTCGGACCGAAACCGGGTTCGGTTGTCCCGGTTCGCTCATCTCTACCCAAAACCTTGGCACATATTCATAACAGTAACAGTTCGAACTCACTGTTACCATGTCAAGTGGCAAACAATGAGACTAGCAGTACAAGGGGCAAGAAAACAGGATTGCCAGGAATTAGTGGAAACAGTATATCAGAACAGGTTAAGGGTCAATCAGAAAAGCCAAATAAACAATGGAATGAAAAACAGATTAAATACTGCCACATCTGGCAGGCCCGCAGGGGTGGCGCTATACAAGTGACGATGTACTGTAATTTGATTGGCCAGACAGCCAGAGACTGATACGCAAGGGGCTCCTGTCAGCCTGCTCCTTAGAGCTTTTTTCCCAGAGTAATGACCACAATGACTATATACACAAGAAAAATATACTGTACATAGGGCAGTAATAGAAATAATAACAACTAGTTTTATCAAGCACCATATCTTTTTTTAAAAAACATTGCGCTTGGGCAAATTATTTAGCCACAAGTTACAGATGTTGGCAGGACAATAGATTATTTTATAAAATGTCCTGGAACTTCTATTCATGCGGATATGTCTAAAGATGTAACACAGAATCAATTGTCATCATACTCTAGGGATATCTAGAAATGCCAGGGGACAGGCTAATTGCTGTGCCCTCAGGGAGTGCAAGTATCAGTAATCTGTTTCCATTTAGCTTCTATAGAACACAGCACTGGCTTTGTCAGATAAACAATGCACATTTTATCCGGCTTCTGATACTAAATTGACACTTGTCAGCAGAAAATGAAAGAATTTAATCCTTTTCTTTACTTGTCAGTATATTGACAGAAAATGTGTTTCTCAACATTAGTGTCAATCTTTTTCTTTGCATAATTTCTATTTTCCTTATAAAGTAATATGGTAAAATTATTTTGTTATTTATGTGTCACCTATTATATGCTGACAAAAGCTATTTACAGAGGGTTAATTAGTCTATACACCTTTAAACAATATTTTACACTTTACATATAAATAGAATCTACATTAAAACCTGAGTAATGGTCCTCATACACGGCCGGACGTGACAATGTGACAGCTCCTTGATATGTATTGGGATATGTATGGGGACGAGCGCTTGTTACTACGGTTGCTCGTTCACATACATTTCTATCATGTTGCTGCACCTCATCCTGTTTACACGGAGAGGTGCTGCTGACAATAATAATATTTTGTGAAGCATAAACAATACAATCAGCCGATGAACAAGCGTTTGCTCGTTCATCGGCTGATCGTTGCCCTGTTTACACATCAGGGCAATGATTGGGAATGAGCGTGCCCGATAATTGGCCCGTGTAAAAGGGCCTTAACTTTGTAAAAGCATGGCATTGCTTATCTCAATAGTGTTTGATGGTGGACATATGTTTTAAGGCCACATATCGCAATTGTGTTTGATGGTGGACATATGATTTAAGGCTACATCAGACAGCCATAATACAGCTCAGTATGAGTATTATAAATGTAAATCCAAAAATGGGATTACATCATATGAAGAGATAGTGGGGAAAACTTTTGCAAAGGTTTGAGAATTTTCTTTTTGGCAGCTTTGTACTTACAACATCTGATTTCTTTCTTGGCACTAAATATATGTGTTAAGGATCTGGCAGGCACAGCTTCTGTATCCACGCCCATAGGTAATCAGTCTGCACCTGCTTCTATGTCTGTGAGACTGACTCCATCTTCCACCACTCAGGATGGCAGGCTGAGGCATGGGAGAGCCTATCACAGCCTGGCCAGACGGAGCTAGCTCCCGCCCTCTATTTATACCTGCCTTTCCTGTTTTGACTCGGCTTGTTCACTACTCTCCTGCTCTGCGTTTGGCACCTCGTACTCTCTTGGTTTGACTCGGCTCGTTTACTACTCATGTTGCTCACGGTGTTGCCGTGGGCAACTGCCCCGTTTCCCTTTGTTCTGTGTTTCCTTGTCTGGTTGTCTGTCGTGCACTTACTGAGTGTAGGGACCGTCGCCCAGTTGTACCCCGTCGCCTAGGGCGGGTCGTTGCAAGTAGGCAGGGACTGAGTGGCGGGTAGATTAGGGCTCACTTGTCTGTTTCCCTATCCCTGTCATTACATAATCACAAGCCCATATACCTACTCTACCCTGGTCCCTCACACCACTATGGAACCCCTTGAGACCCTGGTTCAGCAAATGCAGGGTCTCTCCCTACAGATCCAGGGCCTGGCTCAGAGGGTCAACCAGCCTGATGCTACCATGATAGTGCCCCTCACCTCACCTCTTGAACCCCACCTCAAGTTGCCTGACCGGTTCTCAGGGGACCGGAAGACTTTTCTCTCCTTTCGGGAGAGTTGTAGGCTCTATTTTCGTTTAAAGCCCCACTCCTCAGGTTCTGAGAGCCAGCGGGTGGGTATAATTATGTCCCGGCTCCAGGAAGGGCCCCAAGAATGGGCGTTCTCCTTGGCTCCTGATGCCCCTGAACTTTCCTCCGTTGATCTTTTCTTTTCTGCTCTCGGACTCATTTATGACGAGACTGACAGGTCTGCCTTTGCCGAGAGTCAGCTGGTGACCTTACGTCAGGGTAAGAGACCTGTTGAGGAGTATTGTTCTGACTTTAGGAAGTGGTGCGTAGCTTCTCGGTGGAATGACCCTGCCTTAAGGTGCCAGTTTAGGTTGGGTCTGTCGAACGCCCTGAAAGACCTGCTAGTTAGCTATCCCTCTTCTGACTCCCTAGACCAGGTTATGGCTTTAGCGGTACGACTTGATCGACGTCTCAGGGAACGACAACGTGAACGTTTTTGTGTTTTCTCCTCTGACTCCCCCATGATGCCTCCCGAGGTTGAGTTGCTTCGTTCTTCCACGGAAGACTCGGAGGTACCTATGCAACTCGGGGCCTCCGTGTCCCCCCAACAACGTAGAGAGTTCCGCAGGAAGAATGGTCTCTGCTTCTATTGTGGGGATGACAAGCATCAAGTGAACACCTGTCCTAGCTGTAAGAATAAGCAGCCGGAAAACTTCCGTGCCTAAGTGATCATCGGGGAGGTCACTTGGGCGCACAGGTATTTCCCGTAAAGATGAAACCTAATAAAATCTTGCTTCCCATTCAGGTCACTTTTGGTGGTAGGTCTGCTACCGGCAGTGCCTTCGTGGATTCAGGGTCTTCTGCTAATATCATGTCTGTGGAATTTGCTATGTCTCTAGCTATGCCTTTGATTGATTTGCCTAAAACTGTCCCGGTAGTGGGTATTGACTCCACTCCTCTTGCTAATGGTTATTTTACACAGCATACCCCTGTTTTTGAACTCCTTGTTGGCTCCATGCATTTGGAGCAGTGCTCAGTACTGTTGATGCAGGGATTATCGTCCGATTTGGTTTTAGGCCTTCCCTGGTTGCAGTTGCATAATCCCACGTTTGACTGGAATACTGGGGATCTTACCAAATGGGGTAATGAATGCTTGACGTCATGTTTTTCTGTTAATTCTATTTCTCCCCCTGAGGAGGTGAACACGCTACCTGAGTTTGTTCAGTACTTCGCTGATGTTTTCTCTAAGGAGGCCTCCGAAGTGTTACCTCCTCATAGAGAATACGATTGCGCTATCGATTTGGTACCAGGAGCTAAGCTCCCTAAGGGTAGGATATTTAATCTCTCTTGTCCCGAACGTGAAGCCATGAGAGAGTATATCCAGGAATGCCTGGCCAAGGGTTACATTCGCCCCTCTACTACTCCGGTAGGTGCTGGCTTCTTCGTAGGGAAGAAGGATGGTGGTCTTAGGCCATGCATTGACTACCGTAACTTGAATAATGTCACTGTAAGGAACCAGTATCCCCTTCCTTTGATTCCTGATCTCTTTAATCAGGTTCAGGGAGCCCAATGGTTCTCTAAGTTTGATCTACAGGGGGCGTATAACCTTATCCGCATCAAAGAGGGGGATGAGTGGAAGACTGCGTTTAACACGCCCGAAGGTCATTTCGAATACCTCGTCATGCCCTTTGGGTTGTGTAATGCTCCCGCGGTCTTCCAGAATTTCATAAATGAGATTTTAAGAGATCACCTGGGGGTATTTCTTGTAGTATACCTTGATGACATACTTGTGTTTTCCAAGGACTGGTCCTCCCACATTGAGCATGTCAGGAAGGTGCTCCAGGTCCTTCGGGAAAACAAACTGTTTGCGAAGACCAAAAAATGTGTGTTTGGGGTGCAGGAGATACCTTTTTTGGGTCAAATCCTCACTCCTCATGAATTCCACATGGACCCCGCCAAGGTCCAGGCTGTGGCGGAATGGGTCCAACCTGCCTCCCTGAAGGCGTTACAGTGCTTCTTGGGGTTCGCTAATTATTACAGGAGATTTATTGCTAACTTCTCGGTCATCGCTAAGCCTCTTACGGACCTCACTCGCAAGGGTGCTGATCTCCACTGGCCTCCTGAGGCTGTCCAGGCTTTTGAGGCCCTTAAGAAGTGCTTTATCTCGGCCCCGGTGTTGGTTCAGCCCAACCAAATGGAGCCATTTATCGTGGAGGTTGACGCGTCCAAGGTGGGAGTGGGGGCTGTCTTGTCCCAGGGTACCAGGTCCCTCACCCATCTCCGTCCCTGTGCCTACTTCTCCAGGACGTTTTCGCCCACTGAGAGTAACTATGATATTGGCAACCGCGAACTCTTAGCCATTAAATGGGCATTTGAAGAGTGGCGCCACTTCCTGGAGGGGGCTAGGCACCAGGTAACGGTCCTTACCGACCACAAGAATCTGGTTTTCCTAGCATCGGCCCGGAGGCTAAACCCGAGACAAGCTCGATGGGCGTTATTTTTTACCAGATTCAATTTTTTGGTTACCTATAGGGCTGGGTCTAAAAATATTAAGGCTGATTCACTGTCGCGTAGCTTCATGGCCAGCCCTCCTTCGGAGGAAGATCCTGCTTGTATTTTGCCTCCAGGTATAATCATTTCCTCTATTGATTCTGATTTAGTCTCTGAAATTGCTGCTGATCAAGGTTCAGCTCCCGGGAATCTTCCTGAGAACAAGCTTTTTGTTCCCCTGCAATTCCGGCTAGGGTACTCTGGTCATCCAGGCATCCTGGGTACCAAGCACCTCATTGGCAGAAACTATTGGTGGCCTGGGTTGCCTAAAGACGTTAAGGCCTATGTCGCCGCTTAAGAGGTTTGTGCTAGGTCCAAGACTCCCAGGTCCCGACCAGCGAGCTTACTACGTTCTTTGCCCATTCCCCAGAGACCTTGGACCCATATCTCCATGGATTTTATCACCGATTTGCCTCCATCTCAAGGCAAGTCGGTGGTGGGGGTTGTACTAGACCACTTCAGTAAGATGTGCCACTTTGTGCCCCTCAAAAAACTACCCAATGCTAAGACGTTAGCTACCTTGTTTGTCAAACACATCCTGCGTCTCCATGGGGTCTCTGTCAATATTGTTTCTGACAGAGGGGTACAATTTGTTTTTTTGTTTTGGAGAGCCTTCTGTAAAAAGTTGGAGATTGATCTGTCCTTCTCCTCGGCCTTCCATCCTGAAACTAATGGCCAAACCGAGAGGACTAATCAGTCTCTAGAACAATATTTAAGGTGTTTTATCTCTGACTGTCAATATGATTGGGTCTCATTCATTCCCCTCGCCGAATTTTCCCTTAATAACCGGGTCAGTAACTCGTCAGGGGTCTCCCCCTTTTTCTGTAATTTTGGGTTTACACCAGTAATTTTGGGTTTACACCAGGTTTCACCTGGTATTTACAACAATCCCGAGGTAGAGGTCGTTCATTGGGAACTGTGCACAGTCTGGGCCCAGGTTCAGAAGAACCTAGAGGCGTCCCAGAGCATACAAAAAACTCAGGCAGATAGAAGACGTTCTGCTAACCCCTTGTTTATGGTCGGGGATCTGGTGTGGCTATCGTCTAAGAACTTGCGCCTTAAAGTCCCGTCCAAGAAGTTTGCTCCCCGGTTTATAGGGCCGTACAAGGTCATTGAAGTCCTCAATCCTGTCTCCTTCCGACTGGAGTTGCCCCCATCTTTTCGAGTACACAACATGTTTCATGCCTCCCTCCTTAAACGCTGCTCCCCGTCCTTGGCTCCCTCGAGGAAACCTCCTGTCCCTGTTCTCACCCCTGAGGGGGTAGAATTCAAGGTGGCCAAGATTGTGGACAGCAAGATGGTCCAAGGCTCCCTCCAGTACCTGGTCCATTGGAGAGGATACGGGCGTGAGGAGAGGACTTGGGTACCCGCCCGGGATGTTCACGCTGGGGTATTGGTCAGGAGGTTCCACCTTCGTTTCCCCAAAAAACCAGGTCCATCTAGAAAGGGTCCGGTGGCCCCTCATAAAAGGGGGGGTACTGTTAAGGATCTGCCAGGCACAGCTTCTGTATCCACGCCCATAGGTAATCAGTCTGCACCTGCTTCTATGTCTGTGAGACTGACTCCATCTTCCACCACTCAGGATGGCAGGCTTAGACGTGGGAGAGCATATCACAGCCTGGCCAGATGGAGCTAGCTCCCGCCCTCTGTCTATTTATACCTGCCTTTCCTGTTCCTCCATGCTTGTGATTCTTCTCTGTTGGTTTCCTGGCCCTGCTGCAGCTTCTTGAACTACTTGTCCCTGCTTCGTATTGACCCTGGCTTACTGACTACTCTTCTGCTCTGCGTTTGGTAGCTCGTACACTCCTGGTTTGACTCGGTTTGTTCACTACTCTCCTGCTCTGCGTTTGGCACCTCGTACTGTCTTGGTTTGACTCGGCTCGTTTACTACTCTTGTTGCTCACGGTGTTGCCATGGGCAACTGCCCCGTTTCCCTTTTTTCTGCGTTTCCTTGTCTGGTTGTCTGTCGTGCACTTACTGAGTGTAGAGACCGTCGCCCAGTTGTACCCCGTCGCCTAGGGCGGGTCGTTGCAAGTAGGCAGAGACTGAGTGGCGGGTAGATTAGGGCTCACTTGTCTGTTTCCCTATCCCTGTCATTACAATATGGCTCTCATATGGATCATTACTTCAACCATCACAATACAACCCAAGACCTCACACAGACGGCAGTTTTCCACGTCCGAGATGGACCCGTGCGGACCGCGATGTCATGGATCCCTCACAGACTACAGTCTATGGAAGGAAGAATGACACGCAATAGAAATAGGGCATGTCCTATTTTTCAACGGAGCATTCATACGCTCCGTTGAAACAATGGTCGTGTGAACAGCCCCATTGAAATGCATGGGTTCGTGTAACGGCCGTTGTTTTACCAGCCGTCACAAGCATGAGATTCACGTTCGTGTGAATGAGCCCTTAGACTCTGAAATGCTACTTTAACAGATTTTCTGATATTGGCATGGGAGAGAAAAAGGATGAGACAAACAGGGTGATAGTACACGGCCCAATGTGATCGGCGCTCGTTTGCTCCTTTCAAAAGTATGGGGATGAGCGCTCGTTAATCTGATCGCTCGTCCCCATAAATTTTTATTATGTCGGCAGTGCATCTTCCTGTTTACACAGGTAGATGTGCTGCCGACAATGATAATTGTTTCGTTATTTAAAACGATGCAATTAGCCGATGAACGAGCATTTGCTCATTCAGCAGCTGATTGTTGCCCTGTTTACACATGGCAATTATCAGGGATGAGCGTTCTGTGAAAGCCTGTTTGCCTGATAATTGGCCAGTGTAATAGGGCCTTTATTTGCTATGGACCTTATGATAAATAATACTTTAAAATAACAAAGATGAATGAGCCTCACCAGAACATAAATAGAAGTTATTTGATTTGTCTGTATGGCTGGATCCATGCAGTCGACTGCACTATGGATTCCGTCAAAACAACGGAACCCTGTCACAACGGTGACAAACGGAAACCTTTAGCAACATTTCCGTCACCATTGATATCAATGGTAAGGGAAACGCAAGCTTAGTTCACTGTTTGCCTTTCCGTTGAGGGATTAACCCGACGGAACCCCTCAACGGCAGGGTAACAGTGATGTGGATAGACCCTTACTTGTATGTACATTTTTGTTTAATTACTCCTGAATATTATTATCAGCTCCTTTTGTTCTCATCATATCACACACAACTGTCCCTTGTAAAGAGGGGTTTACACTGGCAGATTATCGTGCAGATGAGCGTTCATAGAACGCTCATTGCCGATAATTGCCCTGTGTAAACAGGGCAGCGATCAGCAGATGAACAAGCAAACGTTCGATCATCTGCTGGTCGTATCGTTTAAAAAAAAGTTAAATATTATCGTTGTCGGCAGCACATCTCCCTGTGTAAACAGGGAGACGCGCTGCTGACATGATAATAATGTGTCACATTGGGTTCGTGGACGCACTGGGCCGTACCGCCTAGGCGGTATGGCAGCTAGCCAACCGGGCATAGGTCACAGTCCACAGTTCGTATAAAGTACCTGTGGCAGCTCGAACAGTAGCAAGGCAGGCTTGGCTGGGACTAGGCAGTGGGTAGATGTCAGGCGTGGAGCAGCAGGACAGGCGTAGATACTGCACAGCACGACTACAGCACAGCACGGCACTAGAACAGGATAGCACGGGATACAGGATACGGGATACAGGAACAGGGAACACTGGAACTGGAAAACACTAGGAGACCATTTGCTAAGACAAACTAGGATATGACAAACAACACTCAGGCAAGGATCAGAAGGGCAGAGGCCTTCTTATAGTTCAGGAAATCATGTGAGTTGATGATGATGATTGTTTTCATGTGTGCGTGCTGGCCCTTTAATAGCGGGCACGAGCGCGCGCGCACCCTACGGGACACAGTGGACCGGAGCGGAAGTGAGTGCTGGCGTCTCTTAGGAAGGAGATGGGGACCAGCGCTCACAGATGCATGGCTGCGGGCGTCGGGAGGTAAGTAAACCTTACGGGCCACAGCCATGGACGCTAAAGTAACCCCCCCTTATGCCCCCTAATTCGGATTAGGTTGTAAACCCCACACAAGTCTGGTTTGTAAAAAATCTTGGCACCACATATACGATCAAACAGTTCAGAGATCAGTGGCAACAGATACTTATTTTTCACCGTGATTTGGTTGAGACCCCAGTCGTCAATACAAGGACGCAGGGAGCCATCCTTCTTTTTGACGAAGAAGAACCTGGCTCCTGACGGGGAGGAAGACTTCCGTATGAAGCCCCTCTCCAAGTTCTCTTTAATATAGGCGGACATGGACAGAGTCTCTGGCAAGGAGAGAGGATATATCCTACCATGGGGAAGGGATGCACTAGGAATCAACTCGATAGGACAGTCATACACCCGGTGTGGGGGCAATGTCTCCGCTTCCCTTTTGCTGAAGAAGTCTGAAAATGCAGCATAATGACCAGGCAATCCTGCCAATGACCGAGGCAGAGGAGGCTGAGCCGAAACGAATCTGCACCAGGCATCGGCTGTGACACTCGGGGCCCCACTGGAGAACCTCTCCAGAGTTCCAGTCCAGGACTGGGGCATGTAGTCATAGCCAAGGCAGAACCAGCAGCACAGTGTTAACGGCCTTGGACAGGATATAGAATGGTAGAAGTTCGGAGTGGAGAGCCCCTACTTGGAGCCTCAGCGGCTTGGTCACAGCTATAACTGGGTCTGGCAGAGGTAGTCCATTTATGGATGCAACCATCAATGGTCTCTCCAGAGGGGTAGTGAGTAATTGAAGAAGGTCCACCAGATCTCTACAAATGAAATTAGCAGTGGATCCAGAGTCCAGATACGCAGAGACCTGATGCTTTTTCTCACCGGACACTATGGTCATGGGTATGGACAATTTAGACGGGAGTCCCTCTTTGCCCAAGGTTGTCTCTCTTACCAACCCTAGGCTTTGGGGTTTTTGGGGACACAGACGCACAAGATTGCCTCCGAGGCTGCAATAAAGACAGAGTCCTGAAGTACGTCTGCGTTGTCTCTCCTGGGTAGATAGATTACATTGGTCCACCCTCACAGACTCCTTAGGAGGATCAGCATCTGAGGACGGCAGGGGTTGCTGCAAGGTAGAGACCGGACTAGGAAGACCTCCCTCCCGACTAACCTCTTGGAGCCGTTCTCGGATTCTTCTATCAATCCGGGCAGCCAGAAGGATGAGGTCGTCGAGGGTAGATGGCAGGTCTCGAGCGGCAAGTTTGTCCTTAATTTTCGGAGACAGTCCATGCCAGAATGTAGCCACCAGGGCCTCATTGTTTCACAACAGTTCTCCCACCAGGGTGCGGGAGTGGATGGCGTACTCACCGACAGAGATGTCTCCTTGGCGTAGGTTCAGCAAGGAAGCCGCTGTAGAGGAGACTCGTCCAGGCTCAACACCGTGCGAAATGTCTGGAGGAACCCCTGGAAGTCATGGGTCTCTGGTCCTTCTCTCTCCCAGATAGGGTTCACCCATGCAAGAGCCTTGCCAGTAAGAAGAGAGATGATGAAAGCGACCCTTGCGCCACCAGACGAAAATGCCCTTGAATACAGGCTGAAGTGGATCTGGTACTGGTTCAAAGAACCACAACAGGTACTTGGGTCTCAATCATAGCGGTCAGGAAGTGGCAAAGAAAAACGAGGCTCAACACTGCCAGGAGGTGCAGTCTGAGGAACAGTACTGCTAGGAGGTGTAGTAGAAGGAACGGCAGCTCGTGCCTCCTGCCGACGTGCGAGAATGTTCAAGGCCCGGAGGAGTTGGTCCTGTCGAGACCGGAGATCTAGCTTATCCGCCCGCATCTCTTGTGATGTCGTCATGGTCCTGAATCGACCTGCCTTGGCGGTATGGCAGCTGGCCAAGAGGGCGAAGGTCACAGGTTATAGTCCAGGAAATCATGTGTGTTGATGATGATTATTATTTTCATGTGCATGCGCTGGCCCTTTAAGAGCGGGCACGAGCGTGCACGCGCACCCTATGGGACACAGCGGACCGGAGCGGAAGTGAGCACTGAGATGAGGACCAGCGCTCACAGATCCATGGCTGCGGGCGTCGGGATGTAAGTAAACCGGACGGCCCGCAGCCATGGACTCTACATAATGTTTGGGGACGAGCGATCAGAGTAACGACCGCTTGTCCCCATCCATTGCTCCGTGTGAAAGGAGAAAACGAGCGCCAATCATTGATAACTCGTTGATCGGCGCTCGTTGCACCAGCCAAATATCGGCCGGTTTAAAAGGGCCTTTAGGTACAATGTCCCTGTGATATGTGTCAATCACCAGGCCACAAAATAAAGCAGACCATGACGACAAACATTCCAATTTTTTTTCTATTTTTTTTTTTAAATCAGAAAGCCAGGAAGGTTTCATACACGCACAGATATTTCACAGAGTATGAAATGTGAATTATTTTTCCTCTTGCATTGCCCTCATGTAGTTTTCTTTAACAACTAGCATTTACCACTAATGACCAAGGAAAAGTTTTGAACTGATGGAGCGAATCGTAATGATTATATTCCGAGATAAAATTATTTGGTTTATGAACAAATTATATTTTCTTGCGTTCATGGCCAGCTTTAGTGTTTAAGCTGTGAAAGCTGGTCAAATAAAGGATAAGAATAGTACATCATATACGTGACATATCATTAATACAATAACACGCTAAACAGTGGCTTTCTCTGAATTACTATATTTTCAGTGAAGGAATCATTAAGGTAAAGCAGTAGTAGAGCAGATGATTTTTGCAAACATTTGGTATCCAAATTGAAATGGCTTATTCATATAACTCCATCTGTCTGAAACAAACATCCAAGCCAAATAGATTGAAAAATACAAAATAAACAGGGCTGGCAAAAGCATACCCATGAAACAGCCAAGTAAACTAGAAAAAGAAGAACATTCACAAGCTGATGAACAAACTGATAATAAAATACTACATCAAAATAAGAAATAAAATCCAAAATAAAGAAATTGTTGGTTAGGGCTATATATACAAATCACAATAGAAAATAAGCAGAACCGAATAGTCTAATAATCAAGTAACATAGAATCAAATGCAACCCATGGGATGAGAGTAGGGGGTCAGGAAAGTGGCCATCAGTCATCCAATGTATAAGCATCTCCAGCCTAAAGCTTATATGACATAAATCTTTATATGTAATGGGCACAATTTAGAGTCTGATAAATCCAAACCCACAGGTAGTTTGTCTCACTGCTATAGGTGACAGCACGTTGCTATGTATCATGACCCTAAATGCAGTAAGAAAACATTCATGTCAAAAATCTTGGCCAAATAAATAAAAGTAAATCATATTTTTGCAGGAATTTTATGTCTCATGCTACACTTGGAAAAGAGGGGAGATAATGGGGAAGATTCATCACAACTTTCTAAGAGAAAAACTGTCCTTGTTGTCCATATCAACCAATCAGAGCTCAGATATCATTTCTTAAACTACTCTATAAAAATGAAAGCTGCACTGTGATTGATTACAATGAGTAAAAAGGCCAGTCTTTCTGTTAGACAGTTCTTAAAAGCATTCATCATTGTAAATAGAGACACAAAAAGTTGGAATATTATGTTGTGCATAGAAATGGGAGGTAGGTAGTGGCGAGTGGCAAGATCTGGGAGATTTTTTTCAGTTTCATAACTTTACTGATCAACTTTATGGCAGACTATTCGGTCATCAGCCACTGTAAAATTTGAAAATGATGATCGGCTGAAATGGGCAAAATTTTTTATTTTTTTTGGTTGACCTTCATGTATGTTCAGTTTTAGCGAGTCCAAGACTATTTTTGCCTATGCATGGTGAGCTTTTTATGATGATCCAAATCACTCAATGGAGCAGATTTACAGCAATTTTCTGGCATAAATACATTTAAAAATATAGCGTTCAGGCTAAACGCCATATTAATGGAGCCCCTGTGACACTTTATCTGACATACAAATACATTAGGTAAAGTAGGCGGGGATTCAAATTTGCGTCAAGTGCAACTCATTTAGGGCATGGCCCCACGTGGCGGATTTCTTCCGCAACTGTCCGCATCAATGCCGCACAGAATCTGCGTTGCAGATTCTGTGGCAGATCTGCCCAAAATTGGCACTAAATTGATGCGGACTAGCCGCTGCATATTGAGGTGAAGTATTTCCCTTCTCTCTATCAGTGCAGGATAGAGAGAAGGGACAGTACTTTCCATAGTAAAAGTAAAAGAATTTCATACTTACCGGCCCTTGTCTTGGTGACGCGTCCCTCTTTCGGCATCCAGCCCGACCTCCCTGGATGACGCGGCAGTCCATGTGACCGCTGCAGCCTGTGATTGGCTGCAGCCGTCACTTAGACTGAAACGTCATCCTGGGAAACCGGACTGGAGGAAGAAGCAGGGAGTTCTCGGTAAGTATGAACTTCTATTTTTTTTTACAGGTTGATCTATATTGTGATTGGTAGTCACTGTCCAGGGTGCTGAAACAGTTACTGCCGATCGTTTAACTCTTTCAGCACCCTGGACAGTGACTATTTACTGACGTCGCCTAGCAACGCTCCCGTAATTACGGATGCACACACATAGTCACCCAGTAATTATTGGTGCACACACATAGTCACCCGTAATTACGGGTGCACACACGTAGTCACCCGTAATTATGGGAGCCCCATTGACTTCCTCAGTCTGGCTGTAGACCTAGAAATACACATATGTCCAGCCAGAATGAAGAAATGTCAAGTTAAATAACCAATACGCTCCGCAGCACACATAACATCTACATTACATCTGCGGACTTCATTGCGGAAATTAGAATCTCCATTGAAGTCAATGGAGAAATTCCGCAATGAGCCCGCAAACAGTCCGCCACACCTCCGCAACAACCATTGTATGCTGCGGACACCAAATTCCAGCAGCCTATGCTCCGCAGCGGAATTTTCCACATCGTCTAAACTAACACTACTAAAAAGCAATGGAAGGCAATGGAGAAACGGGTCCGCTGCGGATTAACACTGAGGAGTGTCCGCAGCGGAATTCCATAGCAATTCCGCTACGTGGGGCCTTGCCCTTACAAAATATTTCCTACACTTTGCAACCAACTTAGCCTGGCATTGTTCCCAAATGCATCAGATTCATCAAAAGGGCGTACACACTGTTGATGAATCGGGCGCATGTTGCCCACGGGAAGAAACCAGTGCATCTCTTGTCTGATGCGCCAGTAATAATAAATCTCCCCCAGTATAATATGTTCAATTGTCATATTAAATTATGAAATATTCTTACAATTAAGTATTAATAGAAGAATATCAGGCTCCTGTCTCCAGCTCCTGTAAAATGAGACTAAGAACAGTAGGCATCGCACATATGGTAGTGTATCATCATGTATGTGTATTAAAGGGTTAGTCCCAAAGGGACAACTGTTTCTTAAAAGAAAGCTGTCGTGATGATCAGCTGATATCCAGAGGAACAGCTGCTGAAATCTATGATCAGTGGATGCCACTAGGGAAATTCGGGTGGCCACATATTTCCCGTTCAGTTGTCCAAATGAATGGGTTACCATGTTGCTCTTTCCAGCAGTTCTCTGCTCCAGCAAATAGAGGGGATTTTGAGTATAATAGGGCATATGGACATGGGTTTTCTAGTTTAAGAAATGTATAACAAAAAAGTCACAGTTAATGTATATCACGGCAGACAACTGCTATTATCAACATTCAGTTAGTATATTTTAACGTTAGAAAACTCTGTCAATCGAGTCTTCTTTCCCAGGGTTTATAACAAACCTACAAAGCTTTCTTCTTTGTTACCAGTTCACATTCCTGACAGCATGAAGCATGACTGATGAAAAATGTACTGGACACCGAGGGTTTATACTATCTTGTTTGCCAACTATTTCCACTGTAAGTGTTGTGTCATTGAGTTTGTTGATAACAATGTTACCTGTATTTGCCTCAGTGGATTAAATGACCCACAAACCACTTTCATCCATAGCAAAATCAATATCCTGCCAAGATACAGCAGCACAGGAGAAATGGTTGTTAAACACATCACCTGGGAGGTTGCTCCTAAGAAACAATTTGTTTTCAATTCTGCCATGTTTGCACCTATATCATGCAGTGTTTAAACACAAGAATGACTATAAGTGTAAGAAAAAGTTTTGAACCATTTCCAATTATATATCCTACTTATTAAATAAGATTGTCAGGTGTCATTATGATAAAGATCAGACCTCAAATTACATGTTTTTATAGTAGGTATTTCACAGACTTTTTCATACATATGGATCCTGTATAAAATAGGATTTTATGATATAACCAAAAAAGTCTGATAGCCAAAATAATTGCAATGTGTAAATTTTGAATCTACCAGATTTGGCCCGTAGTATTTCTTTAAGTAGTTGGAGAAAATGTCTCACAATTGTGGGGAAAGTCACTTACAACAGTTTTCAGATATGGAAAATGAGACAGAACCCATCAATACATGTTAGAAAGATTGTGAGGGCATGTTCAGACGTGGCAGAGTTTTTCGACTGCAAATGTTGGTGCACATTTGGGGCAATTAATTAATGAATCTGCACCAACATTTGCATATTTTACAGGTAATTCAGACGTTGCAGAAATCACAGCAGCCTTGCCACAGATTTCAGTTTTTGCATTGCAAAGGCTGAAATACGCAGTGAAATTCCGCTTCTCCTCCGCAACAGACAGTGCATGCTGCAGACTGAAAATTCTGCACCGCAGCCTTTGGTCCGTAGCGGAGTTTTCCGCAACATCTGCACAAAGATAACTAAAAAGGTGTGAAAACCAATGGACAAACTGTCTGCAAAGTATTTCCAGTGCAGACTGTCCGCAGCGGAATTCCACTGCAATTCCGCCACGTCTGAATGTGCCCTGACAGTTCAGCGATATTGGTCTTCCTCAAGCACTTGTGCAACTGTTCGGTCATATGAATCTGTCTCTGCATTAAGAAAGCCTATTATGGCTGAAATATTGCACTCCACGTGAACTATTTTCTGCATATATATTGGTGAGTACTGTCTCCATTTCTGTATTTGTGGATTTGACTTGGGAGCTCCGAAGGACCACTGGGAAATCTATATCCTGGCTTTTGTACACTACTTTATTGGGACATTGATTATTGAGCATTGCTATTCTTTATTTTGTTGATTTCCAACAGTTTTCACGATTATCATATCCCAAATTTGTAGCTATTACACACCGACATATCAGCTCTATTGTTTCACTCGTAAGGTTAACAAAATGTTGTCAACATTTTGGCAATAAGAATATATATTAGTCTACTCAGTATGCTTGAGACATTAGCTTTCTATATCATTAGCACCTGATTGTAGGGGATTGAAGCAGTATTATACCCTGTGATCTTCTTGTCAACAGATTACCAAAACCCAACAGCCACTTGAAAGTCGAATTTATCCTTTATAGTAAGCACCATTTTGCAAAATCTCACTTTGAATTGAATTTCCTTTTGTTTAATTTGTTGCCTTAATATTTTTCTTTGGTATAATGACATAGAATGGGACTTTAAAAGGTTTAATTTAATATAATGTGTTACTGTACCTTTTGTTAGAGTAATTCCTTGTCTAGAAATGGGTAATCATGAGCACCCTACTCTGGAAAATGAGAGAGTATGGTGCCTTCATTTGGGACCTCTGCACCGTTGTTACCTCCTGCTGTGAATACAAGAGGCAACAACAGGCTGTGGGGAACAGGAATTTTAAATTTTTTAAGTGAAAAACCTTCCTAGAATAGTGAAGGCTTGTATAGCAGCAACTAATGGATCAAAGTTATAGATTTAGAATAGAATATTTAACATGCACATGTGAAAGTGGTGTTCGGTTGTTGATCTCTTGTGCATCAGTGTGATTGGTGCAACTTCCTAAATACATTTTATTAGAAAAGTTTTTACTTTTGGAGATACAGCTGCTCTGTATTCTGTATACAGAGCAGCTGGATCGTTCGCTAAGACCTGAATCCGTCAGATCCACATGCAGAGACATGCAGGACCCACTGACACTGAACCCGTCAGTCCCGTAGACCTGACGAATACAGAATTTAGTGCAAGATACAGCTGCTCTGTCTACAGAATACAACGCAGCTGTATCTCAAAAAGTAAAAATAATTTTTATTAAAATGTATGTAGGAAGTGGCACCAATCACACTGATGCAAATATTTATTAGGAAAAAAAAACAAAAAAACGATGTCATAAGTGTACATAGCCTTTAAATGTTAAACAACTATATAAAGATGCACCTCATGATCAAATGAAGCCTGAACACCACTAATACATGTTAAATATTCCATTCCAAATTTATGGTGTTGTTCCCTTATTTGCTGCTGCAAGCTTTGACTATTCTGGGAAGGTTTTTTACTTCCTCTTGCAACACGACTATGGGGATTTACGGTCATTCAACCACAATTGTTTTAGTGAGCCCAGGCACTGATGTTGGGCGATAAGGCCTAACTTTCTGTTTTTCTTCCAATTCATCCGACAAGTGTTAACGATGCTCTGTCACCACATTATAAGCGCCCTATATCCTACATAATGTGATCGGTGCTGTATTGTAGATTACAGCAGTGTTTTTTATTTAGAAAAACTATCATTTTTGACGGAGTTATGACCTATTTTAGCTTTATGCTAATGAGTTTCTTAATGGACAACTGGGTGTGTTTTACTTTTTGACCAACTGGGCGTTGTGGAGAGAAGTGTATAACGCTGACCAATCAGTGACCAATCAGCGTCATACACTGCTCTCCATTCATTTGCACAGCACATAGCGATATAGCTATATCGCTATGTGCAGCCACATAAACTCACTATAACGTTACTCAAGTGTCCTGACAGTGAATATACATTACCTCCAGCCTTGACGTGATGTCTATTCAGAATCCTGACACTTCGTTAACGTTTCTGTGAGATTTAGAGCAAGGCAAGCGTAATCTCGCGAGATTACGCTGTGAACTGTCATTTAAAACGAGATTACGCTTGCCTTGCTGTAAATCTCACAGAAACGTTAGCAAAGTGTCAGGATTCTGAATAGACATCACGTCCTGGCTGGTAGTGATGTATATTCACTGTCAAGACACTGCAGTAATGTTAGTGTGTGTGTGTATGTGGCTGCACATAGTGATATAGCTATATCGCTATGTGCTGTTTAAATGAATGGAGAGAAGTGTATGACGCTGATTGGTCACTGATTGGTCAGTGTCATATACTCCTCTGTACAACGCCCACTTGGTCAAAAAGTAAAATACGCCCAGTTGTCCATTAAGAAACTCATTAGTAGAAAGCTAAAATAGGTCATAACTCCTTCAAAAATGATTGTTTTTCTAAATAAAAAAACACTGTTCTAATCTACATTACAGCGCCGATCACATTATGTACAAGATAGGGCACTTATAATGTGGTCACAGAGCCTCTTTAAGTTTGAGACTCTGCGCATGTCAGTGAGATTCTTCTACAGTAAGCTTGGCAAGGCCTTTTGTTTTCCAGTCATGTTTTGTACATGTTTAAATAGAAAGCCCTCACCTTTACTGTAGGCACTACCTATTTAGATAGGAACCGCTCTTATTGCATGTACCACACATTTCAACCGTACAATGGCACAACAGTCAACACTTAAGCTGGCCATACACGTTAGATAGCTGCCGGCTGAAATGATTGTTCGGCTGACAGCTATTCCTAACAACTCCCCATACACATGCACGCTTGGCTTAGCTGAGCCTGCATATGTTTTCAATATAGTAAAGAGAAAATGTCACTGCCAGAATTCTCTGGCAGGGGCTTATCTACTAACAAACAACAATCGGGCATGTTGAAATTCAACATGCTCGAACCTTTTCTACCCAACATCTGCCGTCGGTGTAGAGTTGGGAAGCCGCCATACACATTAGTTGGTCGGCTGGTCCTGCCGAAATTGTCGGTTTTGGCTGACATACATCACATGTGTAAGGGCACCTTAAGCATTGTGCAGATTGATCTCAGGGTTGTTTGTTGCCTATGCATGTAGCTACCAATAACAGTTCTTGTGCTGATAGTATTTCCATTTGCAAATTAGTTTTGTGTGCTGCAAGCAAAGAGAGATTATTTTTACTTACTACAAAATCTAACACTCATTAATCCCATCCTGTGAACTCTATAGTTTAAACTCTCGATATTAGACAAATATTAAGTTCACATTAACATTTAATTTACTCAGCACCTCTAGCAATGCAGAAATACAACAAACAGACTTGTTGGGTAGGTGCCACGTTGATCGTCAATGAGCTTTTGAAAGTGATCTATTCTACTCAAGAGTGTATGTACCATAGAGGCAGCCTATGCAGCTGTGAGAGTGAGGCCTTGGTTGGTCCATACGTGGTTGGTTCTTCACCCTGCTTATGGCTGGCAAGTAGTCATCCATGACTGCTCTCTTCTGAGAAATCGCATTGTTAGTATAAAAAAAAAACAAAAAAAGAAAAAAAACGGTGGGGAATTTGCCCAAGCGTCATTCAAACGGTATGGGTGAACAAACACCAGGCCTCAATGTACTCGGAGGCAAAATTCAGCACACCACAGCAGTCTGACCCAGTTTGATTTTTGCTATGGGACCCAATTTCTTCTCTGTATGCCACTGATCCTATAGCTAAACTAGAAATGACATAGCCACATACTTGATTTTATGTAATTATAACAAAGGAGTGGGTCTGACATGGCCGATCCTACTAATTTATTAATTGTGTAAATATTGCATTATTATTGTACAATAGAAATTGCACAATATAGATTAGAAACAACCAAGTTTTGCAAATCTTGTTGTGCATACTAGATCTAACCTATGTATATTTCCAATGTGCCCTGGATTGCTACCAGTGTTTCGCTAGTAGTATGTAATATAGTTTAATAATTTGGTTGTGGGTGAGACTGTATAATTAGCGGTTCATGAACCAGTGGAAAGGTTTCTAGATTCCTTTTAAAATCCCAGCAGCCCAGACATAGACAATAATTATTGATCTACAGTGTTTAGTTTGGAAAGACTTATATGAACTAAATAAGCTTTGTGGCCCTAGTAGTGTCTTCGCTTTTTGTCTGAGGACAATAGGAATCCCAGGTATATAACACATCATTAAAATATAGTTCATTCACCTTGGTTTCTCTCTCTCTCTCTTATTCCCCTCTCCACTTTGTATTCTACTTCCTCCCCCCTTTCCTCTACACAATCTACTAAAGCGGACGTAAGATATGCTCACCAGCTGGGCTATATGCATTTTCCTCACTGCTGTGCTCTTGACATTCCTTCAAACGAATCTTCACAGCAATAATTTCTCTGTGGATTGCAAAGACATTGTTCTTATCTAGACTCTCTAGCTGATGTAGCATCAGACTCACATTTTTAATCTGCACAAGAAAGACTAAGAACTTATGCGGAAGAAAATTACTTTCCAAATATATCCTTATGAATATAGGAGTGAATAGAAAGCTGCTTGGTATAGGTCAAAAATATTTTTTTGGTGGAGGAGAAAGGGTTAACATATGGTATTACAGCACTAAGAGCACATACCCTGCAGATAATGGGTCGCGGGATGCATTTAATGCTGCGTCTGTTGGGAAGAGTAGTTGTTCAGAAATCTTCTCTAAACACGTGAAATCCCCTACTGATTTTCTTTCCCATTATGCTGCTCTGTTTTAAAAGTGTGATTGAAAGAATTTTTACAAAAGAAGAGTTTATATATTAAGAGAATTTTCAGGAAGTAAAAAAGGAAACCTTTTTTCTATAATAAAAATACACTCTTCATATCACTAAACGGAGAAAAGTACATTTTGAATTCACATTTGACTAATTTTTGTGCATTGTGTTCATACATTGAGGGTACAAATAACACATTTATGTTGTATCTTACATTTTTAATCTCTTTGTTTTAAGCCCAGGGGCCCGAACCACAGAAAGAACGAACATGTCTTATTACGGCCGTGTTCTGCGGTCCAGGTTCATAGAAAATAATGGCCGCGGCCATGTGCATGGCCCGCGATTTGCGGGTGGCCCGCGGGTGACGATCTGCGGCCGGCCGACCCGAAAATCACAGCCGTGCACATGGCTACGGTCGTGTGCATGAGGCCTTAATTTATACTTTCTGTGATTTTTGTAGTATTGTCTTTATCAGAATTATAGAGCCATATTATAGATTCAGCCTTCCAAACTATATTATGCGTATTGCATTTTGTATTGATACACTCAATGGTGTTTCGGACAGCTGTCCTTGCTGCCAACACCTCTGATATCTAAACTAGTTCAATACCAACATGTTAATTTTCTATAAATAATAATAATAATTATTGCTCTTGTTTTAGTCCTTGGGCTCTTTTTTCTTAAATCTCTTTAATTTTGTAGATAACTGATCGACAATGACATTGCCGCAAGCTACAAAGGTTTTCAGATGAGAGACCAGTTTTCCATCTCCCTGGTTTCCAGTTTCAATGTGAAAACCTTCCCATTTCTTGAATATTAATATGCTTCGTTTGCAGTCTGTGTTCTAGAATACAATATATGTTTGGCCAACTATACTTTTAAATATCTGTCCTACTTTAATATTATATATTGGTATAACTTAAATAAAAAATAACATCGTAAAATAATACAATATATACACATATAGTTAAATGTTTTATAGTTTATTCTACTTAGTTTTTTCAGTCCTTTGTTGCGACTAATTTAGAGAAAATAAGCTGTGTGAACATGCACTTAGAGTTTAACGCCAGGAAAAAACTGAAAATTCAGCGTTTGGCCAGTTTGATGGAGCTCTGATTTCCCCCATAGTTTTGTTTACCTAACATGTCCACTTTGAAGATCCCCCTCTATCGTCTGCCATGCCACCGTTGAAGCCTGAGCAGGTCATGTCAAAAGAGCAGCGCTGTCATGAGTCACGTTAGTCACTGGGGCTCATCCAGGGGGCAAAGTCTAAGGGAACCCCTGGTCTTCACCCTTCAACCCCCATACAGGGATGTGTACTTTGCTGCGAGGGAACCCCAGGTCACTAACTCCGGAGTAGTCTGCCTTGGTGATGGCTGACGTCGGTAGTAGCAGAGTTGTAAATGTCGCAATTGGTCTGGGCAGGCAGCATAGGCTCAACACGGTAAAGGTAGCAATAGGTCTGAACAGACGGCAGAGGTTAAACTCAATAAACGTAGCAATAGGTCAGGGCAGTGGACAGGCACGGCTAGTCAATAACAGGCAGGAGGTCGGTACACAGAGATTCAGAAGACAAGATAGCAGGAATAGTAGGAACACTAGGGAACACTATAAATCAAACCGCTCTGGCAATGAGTATCAGAGCAATAGAAGCTGTTATAGCAGAGTCAGGTAAAAGATTTAAGAATACAAGGGTCAGCGAGCTAGGACCCAGTGGAACACATCGGCGGCTGGAGCGGCTGCAAGACGCTGACACAGAGGAAGAGGGATGGTGTGGGACAGGATGACACCAGCCCGGGGGAAGTATACAGCAGGGAGCGGGGCTCACTACAATAATAATATTAATAATAGTAACCATAATTTATGTAGCGCAGGTATATTCTACAACACTTTACAATTATGGAAAGTAACATATAAAAGATATAACATAACAAGTAACGAGAACAAGTAAACATTAGCAAACAATGAGACTAAAGAAGAAAGAAACTTGTCTGTAAGGCTGTGGCACACTATCGCATTCTGTAAACCCAGCCTCAAAGCTTACTATCTAATGGGGATGAGAAAAGTTACACAATAATTACATAGTTCTAGTTTGTCAAGTCTGAATTGACAATGGGTATATAAAAGGCTTCATGGACCGATCATTGTGTATAGTTATGAAGATGCATAATGGTAGCAAGTAAAGGGCAGCAGAGGTGAGTGAGAAGTGTGTGACAAGGTCAGGTTGCGTGTTGGTCATGGGGTGTTTGTAAACGTAATTAAATTATATGACATACTGTAAGCCTCCTTGGTTTTGTGATAGCGAGTAGTCATTGATCTGAGTAGAATGTAAAAAGTGGAATGTGGTCTGAAGTTATCATCTGCAATATACAAAATATAGTTATACAATATGTGCATTTGTCGCAGAAATATTGTGAGTAAATTATGTATCTGTAAGTGTTCTGTAACACATATCATAATAATCTTCGGCTCTGTTCATACTGGTATCAAAGCTTTAATTTCTAATGGATCTATGAGTGATCCTTTCTTAAAGGCTATGTATAACTTTGAAACAAACTTTTTTACTGTTCATTTGCTTCCTAAATGCAAAATTACGCAACTTTCTAAATAGTCTTCATTAAAAATGTCCTACTATTTGGCTGCTGTAGAGTCTGTGTAATGCCTGTAGACAGCAGGTCTCCTGCAAATTGTAACTCAAATCTGTCAGTCCACTTACTGCTGACTCAACTCCTCTTCCCCCTCTCATTTATTAAGAGCCGAACGCCTCTTAATAAAAGTGTCACATCTTTATTGTGGCGCAATGCCACGGCCGTGCGCTATCCATTCTCCCCCATCTGCCATAAAATTAAAAAAACAAAAAAAATCACCTCACTGCTCCTGTTGTCTTATCCCCCTGAGTCCCCTCAGCATTCTAGCTCGGCTCATATAAGGTCCAGACGTCGAGCAAAGTCGGGGCTTCATATGCAATGCAGCACTTTGAAGTCAACAGTGCTGCGTGGCATACAACGTCCTGGCGCTGCCTGGCGTCAGCACGTTGTATATAACGCGTCACTCAGGGGGCAGTCTGATCGAGGGGCCAAGGTATGAGGCTCAGAATGGGCCTTTATCTAACTACGCCTAAGGGCTTATTCAGACAAACGTATAATACATCCGTGCGACGCGCGTGATGTTAATGAATGGGGCCATTCAGACTGTCAGTGAATTTCACGCAGCGTATGTCCGCTGCGTGAAACGCACGACATGTCCAATATTTGCCCGTTTTTCGCGCATCACTCACCCATTGATGTCACAATGGGTGCGTGAAAACCGCGCACGGCACACGGACGCACTTCCATGTGCCGCACATGATGCGCGCTACAGTAGTCAAAACTATGAATGAAAACAGAAAAGCACCATAAAAAGCACATAAAAACAGAGTGTCATAATGATGCCGGCTGCGCGAAAATCACGCAGCCACGCATCATATGCTGATGACACACGGACCTTTTTCTGACCTTTTGCCCGCGCAAAACGCCTAGGAATGAAAGATATGAGAGGAGTAGATTTCCGCTATAATTTACGCCAGTTTTCTAGTGTAAGTTAAAATTAATTTATTGTCAGTTGTGGCCCTGCCCCTTTTCTGAAGCCACACCCTTTTCCATATAATTGCAAAGCGACTTTTCTCCACCAGAAAACTGGCTTAGAAAGATTAATAGATTTCCTATTTTGAACTATAAGCTCAAGTAAATATATTTATTATCAACTAGTAACTCTTGCTGATCTCTATACTTCATAACTCTTAATTTACAATGATAAAAGAACGAAGGTAAAAAAAAACAATCAACAGGAACAAAATATTGAAGCCGACCCACATTAATTTAAGAGTACAACTATTTCATTCAACATCTCTGTTTTGTTTTCATATTTTAAGGATTATTTGCTAATCATTTGCTGGAGACACTAGTTCAATGAGCAATTCAGTTATGCTTCAAGTCCTATAAATCAAATATCCAGAATTCCTATTGTTAAATGTGTAGATACTGTACGCAGCTTATACTTTATTGTTATGTTATGTTAAAATCACTGAATGATGCAGCAAGTCAAGGAATCATGCTTCCACAATAGGGTGCTAGTTAAGTGGGTCAGGGTAGTAAGGAAATAGAGGGGAAACTGAATAAATCAGAAAAGGACACAGAGTCATGCATGAAACACTGAGGACATTTCAGAAAAGTCAGAATAGGCAAGTAAATTTGCCTTGGGCTTCCTATGCTTAAATGAGCAGTGCTTACTGTAAATCGCAGATAAACCAACCTGACACAGAGATTGGCAGCCTGACAGGGGTAATATCATCCTTGGACAGTTGCCTCTCAAAGTTCAATGGACACTATTTAGTAAAAAATGACTTTTTTGTTCTCCCTCCTTACTGCTTGGTTTAAGCGCTCTCTGTCCCCAGCCATTAGTTTCAATTATTTCCCGCTGTCTTCTTCTATTTAAATATTCATTAATGTGCCTTGGTAGCCACGCTAGTAGTGAGGCTTCTGGAGAGAGAGTGGTGTATCCCCAGTGAGTGCAATTTTAGAAATGTAACAGTCATGTTTTTTCAGCGTGAACTGTATTTTTTTCATGTGGTCTCATTAAGATTATGGTCTTCTCATCACTTTAAATCACTTACTTTTAAAATAATTAACACAATGGCAATAGACCGGAAATATTGCTTCAATTTCTACCACCCATATTAAAGTTCAACTATTACATAGCAAAACATAATACTTACATAGTATCTATCTATCTATCTATCTATCTATCTATCTATCTATCTATCTATCTATCTATCTATCTATCTATCTATCTATCTATCTAGGAAATACAAAGAAGAACCGCACCACAAATCTTGAAATAATCCCCTCTATCAGGGGTTTCGTGTGTGCAAGCCTTCAGACGGCGACCAATAGTCCAAATTTAGGAATTCAAAAAAAATAGGCAGCACTCCACAGCATAGTAGTCAAAAAAGTGAAAAACGTTTATTCACCCATATGTTAGATTGCTACGTTTCAGTCCCAATCTGGACCTTTCTCAAGCAGAACTGACAGTGTATAACATGTGGTTTAAATACCATGCAGCATATAATTGTGTAATGACATTCATTAAGTGAAATAATGATATTAATATACATTTTTATAATACATTGGGACATATTACTTTTATCCCTAGGTAAGTCAAAAAGTGCTAAGTGCAGCGTGATAAAATGTAAACATACAATACAAACACTGATCCATCAATTCCTTATTCCATACATAATTGGTTCATCATATTTCATACAAACACATGATACAATGTATACCCTTAATTGATTACTCACTGCCCGGAGGTCAGGAACATTCAAAGTATGTTTAGTCTCAAGGCCAAATCTGGGCGTTTTACTAAATTGAACTGCACATGTCTGCACACCTGATCTCATCCAGTGTTCATACTCCATGGCACAGTATGCTAAAGAGCCGATGAGTCACCCTGTTGGGCCTTGCGTGCAGATTTAACTCACGCATGCGCAGAAGGGCACTCCATCGCGGTAGCGACAATCACAGAAAAGGGCAAATATGCCCCTTACTCTATAGTGATAAATACGGTGTATATACTAAATGCCTATATAGCAGCATAATATATCTCATAAGTTCTATTTGAACTTTGTATTAGAGCTTTTTAGTTCACATATGATAAAGTACGTCTTTATAAACAGAGTTGGCTGATCCCTTTCCCAAGAGTTCCAAGCCTCCTCCGTAGTAAACTGCAACCTGGTTTTGAGATGTGCAAATAGCACACCATATCCAGCCCGTGCGTCGACATAAGGGAGACCGTACAGGAGTTCACATATAGGCACCGAATGTTTTTCTAAAAATATTTTATTTAAATTTCACATTGGTGTAATGCTATCACTCAGAGTTAAAAAAATAAAAAATATAAGGCATGAAGTGACAGGGTATATGCTAATAGGATAGTTGAGACTATCCATGGGTAGAATTACTGGATCTCTATGTGTAGTAAGAACAAAGCCGTAAAATCGGCATACTGAACTCTAGATTTGAGACCAATAGACCTTGATGCGTTCCTGAAGTCCAATATGTCAGTGTTCATTTCTTCACAATAGCGATCTATGTGGACAGAATAAAAAAGAAGAAATTATTGGATCACATAAATTTAAAAGACATCGTATTCATCATTTGGCTGATATACATGTCATCTCCCTATGCGGATAGAGTCATAGAAGCAAATCCAACAGTTCCCGGGGGCAAGACAACTAGTTCATATCACCACCCCTAATTTATAATCGATATTTAAACCTTGGGGTCTCAGGGTGTTAAGTCGAAAAATCCACTCCAACGCCTTCTTTTTTAATAAGCGTGCCCTATCACCCCCACCTATCGCAGGGGCGGCACGCTATCAATTACTCGGAACCTCAATTGTTTTTCTGAATGTTGGGCCTCCACAAAATGTTTAGGGAATTGTATACCTGTGTTGATTAATTCTAATCTTCAGGTCCAGGGTTGTTTCACCCACTTATAACAAATTACACGGACATTGTATTAAATAGACCACAAAGTCACTATGGCAAGTCAAGAAATGATTAATCCTATACATCTTGTTGGTAACAGGGTGTGAAAATGTATCTCCCTTAACCATTAATGTGCAATTTATACAATTCAGGCATGGATAGCATCCCTTTTTCCTGGGTGCCAGAAATGTTTGTGATTCTTTTTTCTTTGTACCCAGGTCCGATCGCACCAATTTGTCACCTAGATTATAAGATTGGCGATAAGAAAAAAGGGGAGGTACCTTAAACTCGGGTATATTGCCCAGGCAGTTACCCAATATTGGCCAATGTTTACGTATTATTTGGGAGAGGGACTGACTAATTTCGCTGTATGTGGATATGAACGGAATCCTATTAATCTTTTTACTGTCATCAATATTTGGATCTTTCGTCTCTGTAGGGGGTCGGAGGAGATCACTACGTGCAATATTTTCAATTTTATGGGGATGTTCACGTATTATTTTCGAGGGATATCCCCTATCCCTAAATTTACGTGTAAGGACATTTAGTTTTTCGTCTACTGAACCCTCCTCACTGATTATTAGTTTAAGTCGAATAAATTGGCTAAATGGTAAGGATTTAACCATAGGGCGCGGGTGGTTGCTTTCAAACCTTAATAGGTTATTTTTGTCTGTTGGCTTAATAAACAAATTAGTGGAAAGTATGTTTTCAGTCAATTTAATTTCAACATCAAGAAACTGTATTTTTTCTTGGGATGATACAACAGTAAAACCCAGATCAGGATCCATGGTATTTAAAAATTCATGAAAGTTATTCAATTCCTCAAGGCTCCCCTGCCAAATTAGGAAGATGTCGTCTATATATCTTTACCACTCCAGAACACATTTGAAGTGGTGGGACAGATAGACACACTCTTCCTCCAACATACTCATAAATATGTTGGCGTATGTCGGTGCAACATTTGCACCCATCGCGGTACCCCTGAGTTTTAAAAAATAATCGTCTTCAAATAGGAAGGACAATTTTCAATAAATTTGATATGAGCTCCTGGCTCCCCAATGAGTAATCAGATGTCTGAAGTTTTTTAGGCACCGCCAATAGACCCCTCTCGTGATCTATTGACGTGTATAAGCTCACAACGTCAAAGGAGACTAGATAGACCTCACTATTATTCTCCAAATGTACACTACCGTTCAAAAGTTTAGGGTCACTTAGAAATTTCCTTATTTTTGCAAGAAAAGCACAGTTTTTTTCAATGAAGATAGCATTAAATTAATCAGAAATACACTCTATACATTGCTAATGTGATAAATGACTATTCTAGCTGCAAACGTCTGGTTTTTAATGCAATATCTACATAGGTGTATAGAGGCCCATTTCCAGCAACCATCACTCCAGTGTTCTAATTGTACATTATGTTTGCTAACTGTGTTAGAAGGCTAATGGATGATTAGAAAACACTTGAAAACCCTTGTGCAATTATGTTAGCACCGCTGTAAACAGTTTTGCTGTTTAGAGGAGCTATAAAACTGACCTTCCTTTGAGCTATTTGAGAATCTGGAGCATTACATTTGTGGGTTCGATTAAACTCTCAAAATGGCTAGAAAAAGAGAGCTTTCATGTAAAACTTGACAGTCTATTCTTGTTCTTAGAAATTAAGGCTATTCCATGCGAGAAATTGCCAAGAAACTGAAGATTTCCTACAACGGTGTGTACTACTCCCTTCAGAGGACAGCACAAATAGGCTCTAACCAAAGTAGAAAGAGAAGTGGGAGGCCCCGCTGCACAACTGAGCAACAAGACAAGTACATTAGAGTCTCTAGTTTGAGAAATAGACGCCTCACAGGTCCTCAACTGGCAGCTTCATTAAATAGTACCTGCAAAACGCCAGTGTCAACGTCTACAGTGAAGAGGCGACTCTAGGATGCTGGCCTTCAGGGCAGAGTGGCAAAGAAAAAGCCATATCTGAGACTGGCTAATAGAAGGAAAAGATTAATATGGGAAAAAGCACACATATATTGGATAGAGGAAGATTGGAAAAAAGTGTTATGGACAGACGAATCGAAATTTGAGGTGTTTGAATCACACAGAAGAACATTTGTGAGACGCAGAACAACTTAAAAGATGATGGAAGAGTGCCTGACGCCATCTGTCAAGCATGGTGGAGGTAATGTGATGGTCTGGGCTTGCTTTGGTGCTGGTAAAGTGGGAGATTTGTACAAGGTAAAAGGGATTTTGAATAAGGAAGGCTATCACTCCATTTTGCAACGCCATGCCATACCCTGTGGACAGCGCTTGATTGGAGCCAATTTCATCCTACAACAGGACAATGACCCAAAGCACACCTCCAAATTATGCAAGAACTATTTAGGGAAGAAGCAGGCAGCTGGTATTCTATCTGTAATGGAGTGGCCAGCGCAGTCACCAGATCTCAACCCCATAGAGCTGTTGTGGGAGCAGCTTGACCGTATGGTACGCAAGAAGTGCCCATCAAGCCAATCCAACTTGGAAGCATGGGGTGAAATTTCTCCCGATACCTCAGCTAATTAACAGCTAGACTGTCAAAGGTCTGCAATGCTGTAATTGCTGCAAATGGAACATTCTTTGACGAAAGCAAAGTTTGAAGGAGAAAATGATTATTTTAAATAAAAATCATTATTTCTAACCTTGTCAATGTCTTGACTATATTTTCTAGTCATTTTGCAACTCATTTGATAAATACAAATGTGAGTTTTCATGGAAAACACAAAATTGTCTGGGTGACCCCAAACTTTTGAACGGTAGTGTGTATTTCCCAATTTAGTCAAAAAGTCACCTGTGTCACGTATATATGATTTAGTCTGAGTTACAAATGTCCCTAGTACTTTGTCAAGAAAATAGATATGTGACTTAAAATTGAGTCACACCCAGAGACTATTGGTCATCCTGGGGGGTTAACAAGAGATTTATACATTTTTGGAAGGACATATATAACTGGGGTGACTGGATGTTCAACCAATAAAAATTGATATAAATCGTTGTCTATCAGATCTATTGCTTTTGCCTCATATAAAATAAATTTGATCTTGCGTAATATATCAAATTTAGGGTCACATGATACTTGTTTGTATACATTGTGGTCTCCTAATTGACGACGTATCTCAGATACATACGTATTTTTGTCCATGACCACGATCGCACCCCCTTTATTGGCGGGTTTAATAACCAGATCGTTGCCATGGACAAGATCCGTAAGCGCCGCATCTCGTCCTGTCTCATATTTGGATGTCTGAGGCTGCTGTAGTCATAGCTCTCCTTCATCGAATCCACTTCATTTTTTACAGTTGACATAAAGATCTCAATCCCGGGTACATTAACCTGGGGTGTGAAGTTACTCAGATTGTACAATCCAAATTGCTTAAGTGATAACTCTGTATATATATATCTTTGCTAGGGATATTCTGACCTGAAAACACATCTTAAGTTTTATAGAGCGAAAAAACTTATATAAACCTGCTTCTATATCAAACCAATTCGGTCTAATGGTTGGACAAAATGAAAGACCCTTATTCAATAAAGACAATTGTGAATCAGTGAGAGGTTTGGTGGAAATATTTACCACTATGTTTTGTCCTTGTTTCTCAGACTATGCATCCTCGCGATGTTCTTGGTCCAATAATTCTTTGATTTTGCGCCATCTATTGTGTCTCCTTCCGCCCCGTCTCGTAGGTTTGTTTCAATATCCGTTGTCTCGGTGGGAATTCCTAAAAATGGAACCTGTCCCATCTTTTGACCTTGATGATCCTGTGTGTTCTGTACCCCCATACGTTTATTCGATCTTCTATTCATCTCACACGTGTTTACACTGGGGGTGCCTTGGATTTTCCATTTGCCAGCTGTATACCCGATCCTGTTGATAATCGTCCATATCTCTGAACCATTTATTTCGTTTTGTATCCTCCAACTCCGACCTGAATTTTTGTAAAAAAACTGCACAACTTTCTTTAAATTTCTCATACGTTTCCACAGGTAATGTAGATCTCAACATCTCTTCCGTATCATTGACTTTTTGTTTAAAACTCAATAATTCCAATTGCAAATACTCAATATTGAGGAGCATCACATCCAATGAATATCGATTAGAAAGCTGTTAAAATTTAGAACAAAATGATGTATTCTGTGCAAATAAATTGGGTTGTAGACTCAACCTCATTCCCCTTGGGACTCGTTTAGCTTTATAGTAATGTCCCAATGTAGCTAAATGCAGTGATAAGTTGATACTTCTTTTAGACTCCAATTCATACCTTCTTTTTAAATCTGCAACAGATGGTGTGCTGAGAAAAGTAACATCTCCCTCCAGACTCTGTAAGATCCGATTCACATCCTCCTCCGCATAGGCTGACATATTGGGTGTAGATAAAATAGCGTTTGTAGATGGAAGAGACATATTCTGAGAGGTGTGCAGGTTCATAGGTCAAATCCAGGAAATACAAAGAAGAACCGCACCACAAATCTTGAAATAATCCCCTCTATCAGGGATTTCGTGTGTGCAAGCCTTCAGAACACGACCAATAGTCCAAATTTAGGAATTAAAAAAAAAAAATCACTTACTTTTAAAATAATTAACACAATGGCAATAGACCGGAAATATTGATTCAATTTCTACCACCCATATTAAAGTTCAACTATTACATAGCAAAACATAATACTTACATAGTATCTATCTATCTATCTATCTATCTGTCTGTCTGTCTGTCTGTCTGTCTGTCTGTCTGTCTGTCTGTCTGTCTGTCCGTCCGTCCGTCCGTCCGTCCGTCCGTCCGTCCGTCCGTCCGTCCGTCCGTCCGTCCGTCCGTCTGTCTATCTATCTATCTATCTATCTATCTATCTATCTATCTATCTATCTATCTATCTATCTATCTATCTATCTATCTATCTATCTATCTTTAATATACCTAAATGGAAAGCACCAGAAACAAAAGTCCCTAGGGTATTAATCATACCCATGTATTGCACTTAGTGCGCCGTATCTATAGGGACCTGGGCATGAAAACCCCTAATAAACATGGTGGTAACGGTGAAACCCGCTAAACGACTATAACAAACCTAAAAATTGGAGTCTGACACACCAAAATACAATTAACAATTGTAATTTTATTAGATCAATATAAAATATCACAAATTAAATAGCAGAGATGATTTCTACAGTGCGGAAAGACAACCAGATTGTACAGAAAATTTAACTGTATACATATAAATATATGAATGACACTGTGTAAATACACGAGATAAAGGTACAGCTCATTACATTTGTATAATATATTTATTGTAAACACATGAAGAGGTAAGAGGACCTACTCAGCACTTTGTATGTGGGCTATATATCAATATTATTACTACATGGTGAGCATATAAATAAATCCATAATAATATAGTAATTGATATAAATAGCACTATATGCTTCATGTGGCATCACTCCATAGTGCACCCAGGAAACTGCCTGTATAAACAGCAGAGAATTGCCTATATCAATTTGTAAAGTAGAGAACTAAGTGCCCTCCATGGAAGGTCTATACTGATAGGGGGGACTCTTACCCATCATGGAAGTAACCGTCTCTGGTGTCCGCCTCTATCTATCTATCTATCTATCTATCTATCTATCTATCTATCTATCTATCTATCTATCTATCTATCTATCTATCTATCTATCTATCTATCTATCATGTCAATCTATATCTATCCATCTATGTATTCATCTTTTTATCTGCCAATCCAGCATTTGACTGACGTTTCTTGGCCTCACCAGAGGAATTAATTTATTCAAAGCCAGGACCCCGCCCGTCCAATTATACAAAACCTGTGCATACCCTATTTTAATTACATTCTAAAGTTCGTTGTTATCATTAGAGATGAGCGAACCGGGACAACCGAACCCGGTTTCGGTCCGAACTTCCGGAAAAGTTCAGTTCGCAGCGAATCCGAACTTCACCGTGTTCGGCCGAACCCGTTTTGACCGAACCCGGTCAAAAATATTATACAAATCGGCAGCCACTTATCTCTATCAATCACTGATAGAGAAAAGAGGCTGCTGATTAAAAATAAAATAAAAAGCATTTCATACGTACCTGGTCGTTGTCTTGGTGACGAGTCCCTCTTCTTCCTCCAGTCCGACCTTCTTTTCTGACGCGGCAGCCTGTGATTGGCTGCAGAGGCCTCTGCAGCCTGTGATTGGCTGCAGAGGCCTCTGCAGCCCGTGATTGGCTGCAGCGCTCACATGGGCTGCATCGTCATCAAGGAATGTCGGGCCGGATGTCGCGAGGGACGCGTCACCAAGGCAACGGCCAGGAGACCGGACTGGAGGAAGCAGGGAGTTCCCGGTAAGTATGAACGTCTTTTTTTTTTTACAGGTACTCTATATTGTGATCGGTAGTCACTGTCCAGGGTGCTGAAACAGTTACTGCCGATCAGTTAACTCTTTCAGCACCCTGGAGAGTGACTATTTACTGACGTCGCCTAATGACGGGTGCACACATGCACACGACCGTAAAAACACCCGTTATTACGGGTCATAATTACGACCCGAAATAGCGGGCCCATAGACTTCTGTTAGCCACGGGTACCTTCCCGTTTTCTCACGGGAAGGTGCCCGTGCCGTTAAAAAGATAGAACATGTTCTATTTTTTTATTTTACGGGCCGTGCTCGTAATTACGACTCGTAATTACGAGCACGGCCGGCCACGGGCAGCCGGCCGCTTTTGCGAGCCGTGCTGTCATTATAAGGGTATGTTCACACGACAGCGTCCGTTACGGCTGAAATTACGGGGATGTTTCCGCCTGAAAACATCCCCGTAATTTCAGCCGTTACGGCATGTGCAGGCGCTTGAACGCCGCGTCCATTACGGACGTAATTGGCGCTGCTATTCATTGGAGTCAATGAATAACGGCTCCAATTATGGCCAAAGAGGTGACAGGTCACTTCTTTGACGCGGGCGTCTATTTACGCGCCGTCATTTACGCGCCGTATTTTCGGACGTAATTCGGTGCAAAAACGCCCGAATTACGTCCGTAATTAGTGCGTGTGAACATACCCTACACACATATATACACGCACACACACACAAACAACCATACACAAACACACACATATACACAAACACACAAATACACACATATAAACAAACACACCCATATATACACAAACACACACACATAAACACACACCCATATACACACACACACACACACACACACACACCTACAAAAACACACACACAAACATCTACACACAAACATCTACACAAATACACCTATATATACACACACATATACACAAACACATATACACAAACACACCCATATATACACAAACACACACATAAACACACACCCATATACACACATATACACAAACACACACATATACAAAAACACACACACACAAACATCTACACACAAACATATACACATACACACATATATACACACACACATATACACAAACATATACACAAACACATATACACAAACACACCCATATATACACAAACACACATAAACACACATATACACAAACACACATATAAAAACAAAAACAGACAAAGACACATACCCAAACACACACACTGTTTCTTTTAAATGCTGTTGGGGAACCCGCTCGATCCACTATATAAGGCTGCGCTATAGTGCAGCATTTAAAAGAAACAGGATCCTGACCTGTCCATAGAGTTTAAGGCAGCACAGAGTATTTCAGGAGATGAGCGTGCAGATTCAGTGCTGCTGTGAACTCTGCTCTTACCATTACGTAGCTCTCAGTCTGTTACCTCTCCTCCACTCCTGTCCTCAAGAACACCTTCACATCATTGGCAAGTCACCACGTAATGGTAAGAGCAGAGTTCACAGCAGCACAGAGTATTTCAGGAGATGAGCGTGCGGATCTTGTGCGGGGTGGTGACTTGCCCATCATGTGAAGGTGTTATTGAGGACAGGAGTGGAGGAGAAGTAACAGACTGAGCTACGTAATGGTAAGAGCAGAGTTCACAGCAGCACAGAATCTGCAAGCTCCTCTCCTGAAATATTCTGTGCTGCTGTGAACTCTGCTCTTACCATTACGTAGCTCTCAGTCTGTTACCTCTCCTCCACTCCTGTCCTCAAGAACACCTTCACATGATTGGCAAGTCACCACCGCGCACAAGATCCGCACGCTCATCTCCTGAAATACTCTGTGCTGCTGTGAACTCTGCTCTTACCGTTACTTGGTGACTTGCCAATCATGAAGGTGTTATTGAGGACAGTAGTGGAGGAGAGGTAACAGACTGAGAGCTACGTAATGGTAAGAGCAGAGTTCACAGCAGCACTGAATCTGCACGCTCATCTCCTGAAATACTCTGTGCTGCCTTAAACTCTGTGGACAAGTCAGGATCATGTTTCTTTTAAATGCTGCACTGTAGCGCAGCCTTATATAGTGGATCGAGCGGGTTCCCTAGCAGCATTTAAAAGAAACAGGATCCTGACCTGTCCACAGAGTTTAAGGCAGCACAGAGTATTTCAGGAGATGAGCACGGCCGGCCACAGGCAGCCGGTCGTTTTTCCAAGCCGTGCTCCCATTATGCACACGACCGTAAAAACACCCGTTATTGCGGGTCGTAATTACGACCCGCAGAAACAGGCTCATAGACTTCTGTTACCCACGGGTACCTTCCCGTTTTCTCACGGGAAGGTGCCCGTGCCGTTAAAAAAATAGAACATGTTCTATTTTTCTATTTTACGGGCCGTGCTGCTATAATTAGGGTATGTTCACACGACAGCGTCCGTAACGGCTGAAATTACGGGGATGTTTCCGCCTGAAAACATCCCCGTAATTTCAGCCGTAACGGCATGTGCAGGCGCTTGAACGCCGCGTCCATTACGGACATAATTGGCGCTGCTATTCATTGAAGTCAATGAATAACGGCTCCAATTACGGCCAAAGAAGTGACCGGTTACTTCTTTGACGCGGGCGTCTATTTACGCGCCGTCATTTGACAGCGGCGCGTAAATATACGCCTCGTGTGAACAGACAAACGTCTGCCCATTGCTTTCAATGGGCAGATGTTTGTCAGCGCTATCGAAGCGCTATTTTCGGACTTAATTCGGGGCAAAAACGTGTTTTTGTATATGTGTGTGTTTGTGTATATGGGTGTGTGTTTGTGTATATATGGGTGTGTTTGTGTATATGTGTTTGTGTATATGTGTGTGTATATATGGGTGTATTTGTGTATATGTTTGTGTGTAGATGTTTGTGTGTGTGTTTTTGTATATATGTGTGTGTGTGTGCGTGTGTGTGTGCGTGTATATGGGTGTGTGTATATATGGGTGTGTTTGTTTATATGTGTGTTTGTGTATATGTGTGTGTTTGTGTATGGTTGTTTGTGTGTGTGTGCGTGTATATATGTGTGTAGGTGAGTAGAAGTATTGTTATTGTTCACAATGATAACAGTTTTTTTATGTTGTTGCAGATTTTGATGTATCGATTGGACTACGTCTTCGATTCGTTGTACTACTGCATAGATCTACGTTTTTTAAAATTTTAATAAAATGGTTAACGAGGGTTTTGTTGGGGATTTCTTATTTCAATAAAAAATAATTGTCTTTGTATTTTTTTTTTAAACTTTATTAGTGCCTAGATAATGGCAGTTGGCTGATTGACAGCGTCCATTATTAAGGCGGTACTTAGTGTTAGCCGGTGCAGAGGCTAGCACTAACCACCCATTATTACCCCGGTACCCACCACCACCAGGGGTGCCGGGAAGAGCTTGGTACGATCCAGTATCCGACCATCTGTTGTGATGGTCGGGTACTGGGGCGGCCGTAGGCTGGTATTATGAGGCTGGGAAGGGCCAAAATCAGTGGACCTTCCCACCCTTGTAATGCTAGGCTGCTGCTGCTGTGTTGTATCGGGCTGTTTTTTTTTTTTAATTTAACAAATTTAACAATAGACGTTGGGTTCCCCACATTTTTAATAACCAGCCATATACAAGGCTGCAGCAGTCTGGCATTACATGGAAGGGAAGGGCCACTGGTTTTGTCCATTCCCAGGCTAATAACACTGTGTTGTATGTGGCTGGTTATGATAAATTGGGTGGAACCCCATGCCTTTTTTAAAAAAAAATTAAAAAAAATAAATAATTTAAAAAAATGACGTGGGGTCCCCCCCACTTTTATAACCAGCCAGATACAACACAGCAGCAGCAGCCTAGCATTATAAGGGTGGGAATGTCCACTGTTTTTGGCCCTTCCCAGCCTCATAATACCAGCCTGCGGCCGCCCCAGTACCCGACCATCACAACAGATGGTCGGGTACTGGATCGTACCTGGCTCTTCCCAGCACCCCTGGTGGTGGTGGGTACCGGGGTAATAATGGTGGTTAGTGTTAGCCTCTGCACCGGCTAACACTAAGCCTCGCCTTAGTAATGGATGTTGTCACTCAGACAGCGGCCATTACTAAAGTGGTAGTAATAAAATTTGAAAAGAAAAAGACAAAGATATAGATAAAATATTTTATTGAAATAAAGCACCCCCAACACAACCCTCATTAACCATTTTATTGTAGAAAAAAAAACGTCATCGAAGTAGTCCTCGAAACCGACGTAGTCCAAACACCAAACCTGTAAAAAATAAAATAAAATGAAATAAAACATGTCGTAGGCTTAGATTCAGTTTAGTGTGTGATACTGACTGTTATACCATGTATAGAAGCCTGCCGCGAAGTTGACTTAGATACAGGGCGCCAGCAGACAGTATCATACATGGCCATGCAGACATATATACAAACAAACATACATGCAAACATACATACATACATATATAAAAACATACATACATAGATAGTTACAAACATACAAGCATGCACATGTATACATTCAAACATACACACATATATACATACATACATGCAAACTATCATACATACATGCATACATACACACACATGAAAACATACATACATACAAACAAACATGCAAAGATACATACATACAAGCATGCACAAATATACATGCAAACATAAATACATGCAAACATAATTACATACATGCACATATATATAAACATACATGCAAACATACATGCAAAAATAAAAACATGCAAACATACATACATGACAACATACATACACACATACATACATACATACATGCAAACATACATGCAAATATATACATGCAAATATACATACAAACATTCACATATATACATACATGCCAACATACATGCAAACATACATGACAACATACATACATGACAACATACATACATACATGCAAACATACATTCATGCAAACATACATAAATGCAAACATGCATACATACATACATGCAAATATATACATGCAAATATACATACAAACATGCACATATATACATACATGCCAACATACATACATGACAACATACATACATGACAACATACATACATGCAAACATACATACATACATGCAAACATACATAAATGCAAACATACATATATACAAACATACATTCATGCAAACATACATACATACATACATACATGCAAATATATACATGCAAATATACATACACACATGCACATATATACATACATGCCAACATACATACAAACATACATACATGCAAACATACACACATGCAAATATATACATGCAAATATACATACAAACATGCACATATATACAAACATGCCAACATACATGCAAACATGCATGCACATATATACATACATACATGACAACATACATACATACATACATACATACATGACAACATACATACAAACATACATACATGCAAACATACACAGATGCAAATATATACATGCAAATATACATACAAACATGCACATATATACATACATGCCAACATACATGCAAACATACATGCACATATATACATACATACATGACAACATACATACATACATACATGCATGACAACATACATGCATACATACATGCAAACATACATACATACAAACATACATTCATGCAAACATACATACATGCAAACATACATACATACATACATGCAAATATATACAGTGAAGGAAATAAGTATTTGATCCCTTGCTGATTTTGTAAGTTTGCCCACTGTCAAAGACATGAACAGTCTAGAATTTTTAGGCTAGGTTAATTTTACCAGTGAGAGATAGATTATATAAAAAAAAAAAGAAAATCACATTGTCAAAATTATATATATTTATTTGCATTGTGCACAGAGAAATAAGTATTTGATCCCTTTGGCAAACAAGACTTAATACTTGGTGGCAAAACCCTTGTTGGCAAGCACAGCAGTCAGACGTTTTTTGCAGTTGATGATGAGGTTTGCACACATGTTAGATGGAATTTTGGCCCACTCCTCTTTGCAGATCATCTGTAAATCATTAAGATTTCGAGGCTGTCGCTTGGCAACTCGGATCTTCAGCTCCCTCCATAAGTTTTCGATGGGATTAAGGTCTGGAGACTGGCTAGGCCACTCCATGGCCTTAATGTGCTTCTTTTTGAGCCACTCCTTTGTTGCCTTGGCTGTATGTTTCGGATCATTGTCGTGCTGAAAGACCCAGCCACGAGCCATTTTTAATGTCCTGGTGGAGTGAAGGAGGTTGTCACTCAGGATTTGATGGTACATGGCTCCATCCATTCTCCCATTGATGCGGTGAAGTAGTCCTGTGCCCTTAGCAGAGAAACACCCCCAAAACATAATGTTTTCACCTCCATGCTTGACAGTGGGGACGGTATTCTTTGGGTCATAGGCAGCATTTCTCTTCCTCCAAACACGGCGAGTAGAGTTAATGCCAAAGAGCTCAATTTTAGTCTCATCTGACCACAGCACCTTCTCCCAATCACTCTCAGAATCATCCAGATGTTCATTTGCAAACTTCAGACGGGCCTGTACATGTGCCTTCTTGAGCAGGGGGACCTTGCGGGCACTGCAGGATTTTAATCCATTACGGCGTAATGTGTTACCAATGGTTTTCTTGGTGACTGTGGTCCCAGCTGCCTTGAGATCATTAACAAGTGTAGTTTTCGGCTGAGCTCTCACCTTCCTCAGGATCAAGGATACCCCACGAGGTGAGATGTTGCATGGAGCCCCAGATCGATGTCGATTGACAGTCATTTTGTATGTCTTCCATTTTCTTACTATTGCACCAACAGTTGTCTCCTTCTCACCCAGCGTTTTACTTATGGTTTTGTAGCCCATTCCAGCCTTGTGCAGGCCTATGATCTTGTCCCTGACATCCTCTTTGGTCTTGCCCATGTTGTAGAGGTTAGAGTCAGACTGATTCATTGAGTCTGTGGACAGGAGTCTTTTATACAGGTGACCATTTAAGACAGCTGTCTTTAATGCAGGCACCAAGTTGATTTGGAGCGTGTAACTGGTCTGGAGGAGGCTGAACTCTTAATGGTTGGTAAGGGATCAAATACTTATTTCTCTGTGCACAATGCAAATAAATATATATAATTTTGACTATGTGATTTTCTTTTTTTTTTTAATATAATCTATCTCTCACTGGTAAAATTAACCTAGCCTCAAAATTCTAGACTGTTCATGTCTTTGACAGTGGGCAAACTTACAAAATCAGCAAGGGATCAAATACTTATTTCCTTCACTGTACATGCAAATATACATACACACATGCACATATATACATACATGCCAACATACATGCAAACATACATGCACATATATACATACATACATACATACATACATACATTACAACATACATACATGCCAAAAAAAAAAAATAATACGTTCATACTTACTTTCCTCCTGTCCGGCCTCCAGCGATGACGTTTCATCCATGAACGCCGCTGCAGCCTGTGATTGGCTGCAGAGGCGGTCACGTGGGATGAAGCGTCATCGCTGGAGGCCGGACAAGAGGAAAGTAAGTACGAACATATTATTTTTATTTTTTTATTACATTAAAATTTTATTTTCCGCGCGCCGAGCATGTACTGTCAAGGTTGCTGAAAGAGTTAGTGCAGCCCATTAACTCTATCAGCACCCTGGACAGTAGCATGCTCGGCGCACGGAAGTGACAGGTTCGGTCCGAACTAGTTCGGTCCGAATCGAACTTTTCTGTGAAATTCGGCGAACTAGCCGAACCGAACTATTGAAAAGTTTGCTCATCTCTAGTTCTCATTGTACACACAGGACACATCATCAATAAGGTCTAAATGGTTATTTGTTAATAATCCTATATAGACCTTTGTGACAAGTGATTGGCTCCAAAGTCAGTTTCAAAATGGGGTTGTCCGCTGCTGGACTATGGGATCATGTTGTATTAGGGGCAAATCATTGTGTCAGAGCTTGGGCCCAGTAGACTGGTGGACTAGTCCGAACCTGAGAAAGCTACAGAAAGCTTTGTTTGTCATTTAGAAGAATGTGTAAAGACATTTCAATGTGTTCTCTGCAAAAGCCTGCACGTAAAAAGTATTGCATTATCAAGGTGTACAAACGAATGAAATGGCAAATGCAGCTCTGCCACAACTATATGGGCTACACTACAATACACTTTACACTGTGTTTATGGATAGATGGAAGCAACGCATTGAAGATAACACAAGCAAGTAAAAACAAAGTAGAATATTGCAATGTATTGCAATCTGATGATATTTATCCTCTTCAAGTAGCTGTCATTCACGTAAAAATTTTTTCTGAAATATATGTACCATAACTGTGTCTTCTTTCTGCCCATTTTTTAAAATATGCAATGCTTCTGTAATTAAGGATATGATGTTTTAACACATTCTTTAATAATGTCCCTCAAATACTGAAGCTTCTCGTGATACTTTAGAATTTGACTTAGTAGGGTGGAATGGTGGAGCCTTTAGCAGGTGCTCAGACTGCTATGGTGGAAGTTTAGCCAATGTTAATAAAATGGATCTAGGATTTGGGTTCCATCAGCAAATCTTCAGAAAATCCAACCAAGATATACAAATTTTATATATTTTATATACAAAACAAATAAATAATAATAAAAAAATAAATAAAAAACATATATATATATATATATATATAAATATATATATATATAAATATATATATAAATATATATTAGTACTGTTCAAAAGTTTTATGTCTGCCGGGGGTTTGAAACTCCCGGAATACCCCCCCCCTGTAGATGGCGGCACACACAACCCCACTGTAGATAGCGGCACACATAATCCCCCCCCCTCGTAGATAGTGGCACACGCAAACCCCCTGTAGATAGCTATTGAATGTGGTGTCGCCGAAGCAGCTGCTATGGCTACTAAAGCGGTAGTTACGCCACTGCTGGTGCTGTCAGACTTACGTAATTAGCATAATTTGCTGTGCTACTCTGTTTCTGTAAGATTCCATAGAAGTGCATAGGTGTTACAGAAACAGAAAAGCATAGCGAGCTACGCTGTTTCTGTAACTGTTACGCTGTTTATGTAACTTCCATTCACATGCCTCCCCACACAGTATAATACCCTCATAGCTGACCCTCACACAGTATAATGCCCCTATAGTGCCTCCCTACACAGTATAATTGCCTTTAATGCCTCTCCACACAGATTAATGCCCCTATAGTAACCTCACACAGTATTATTCCCCCATAGTGCCCTGCACACAGTATAATGCCACATACTGCCCCCCCCCCCGAGAATAATGCCCCCATAGTGCCCCCACACAGTGTAATGCCCCCATAGCTACTGCCCCCATACAGTATATTGACCCCTTTGTTGGCCCCCACAAAGTATAATGCCCCTAAAACTGATGCCACACAGTCTAATGCCCCTATTGCTGCTCCCAAACCGCAAATGCTTTTATAGATGCCACATGCAGTATAATGCCCCTATAGTGCCTTCCCACACAGTATAATGCCCCTATAGTTCCTCCCAACACAGTATAATGTCCCCTCAGTGCCCCCACACAGAATAGTGCCCCCCACACAGTATAATGCCCCCATAGCTGCTGCCCCACACAGTATATATACACCTTAGTGGGCCCCACACAGTATAATGCCCCTTAAGGTGATCCCACACAGTCGAATGTTCCTATAGCGGCCCCCACAACGTATAATGTCCCCATAGATGCCCCATGCAGTAAAATGCCCCTATAGTGCCTCTCCACACAGTATTATGCCCCTATAGTGCCTCCCAACACAGTATAATGCCCCATAGTGCCCCACACACAGTATAATGCCCCCACACAGTATATGCCCCCATAGCTGCTGCCCCATACAGAATAATCCCACCATGGCCGCCCACATATGGGATAACGTCCTAAAAGCTGCCCCCATAGCTACTTCACACACAGTATAACACCCCCATAGTGTTCCCATACTGTGTAATGTCCCCATAGTGGCCTCATACAGTATAATGCTCCATAGCTGCCTCCACAGTGTATAATGCCCCAAAGCTGCGCCTATACAGAATAATGATGTTAGTGCCTCGCACCTGTCTTCGCCGAGCCACTCACAGCCGGCATTACACAGTGAATGCTGGTGCATGTAGCTGACGGTTCCCTGCATCAGCACTGGTATCATCTGTATCTGTGTCTTGAGGATGCAGATACAGTTGAAAACAGGACATGCCTCCGCAGCCCGGCCCTGGGCCGCCGCCCACCCCCTCCACTTTTGTTAGCTACGCCTCTGGTATAAGAAAAATCACAAAGTATAAGCACACAAGCCAAGATAGGGCCGGTGCACATATAAATTGCACAGTGGCCAGTGAGAAGCACACTTATTGTGCCTTGAGTTTTGTTTGGCCGGACAACTATGCACTGTGCCACCCGCCACCGCTGGAGCCTGGACATGTAAATTTATTAGAGTGGGAATACAAAGAAATAATTATATTGATAAAATGTTGCAGGGAAATTGAGGGCAACCTTTTATTATTCGATCTGGTTTGTTCCCCTCTAATCTTGCAACAAAGGTCCATTCTTACCCAATGTAGAAGTCAACTAAAACTGAAAGTAATTTGTTTTTTAATTTAGTTTAACTACTCCAGAAATTACCACATGACCTTAGTCCACAACTAGGTATACTTACCTCAAATTAAAAAACAATCATAATTATTAGGCTTAGTTCACATCTGCTTCAGGACTCCGTTTATGAGTTCTGCGTCGGAGCTTTCCGTTAGGGGAACCCATAAACGGAATCCAAACTGAAACAAACGGAAACCATAGGTTTCCGTTTGCATCACTGTTGATTTCAATGGTGACAGATCTGATGTAAATGGTTTCCGTTTGTCACCGTTGTTTAAGGATTCCGTCATTTTGACAAAATCAATACAATAGTCGACTACGCTATTCATTCCGTCAAAACGACGAACCAATGAACGAAGTCCCGACACAGATGTGAAAGAAGCTTAAAATGTAATAAAACCACCGAACACCGATATCGCACATTTTGGTCTGCAAGTAAACTGTATACATTCTCCTTTTGTGCTTCCAATTTCTCCAAATAGTTGCAAAATACTTTTATTCTGATAAAATGACTCAGAAAATGACTGCACCTTTTTTTTAGTTCTATGGCTAGTCAAATATTTAGGACTGTTAAGTGCACTTGTAAGTCTTTTTTAATTCTCTCAGACATGAATGAGTCACAGATGGTTTCAGTAGATGGCGGGTAGTAGATAATACAATACTATAGTACAATACAATATAGTACTAGAACAAAAAGAGTAACTACACTATAATAAGGTTGTTTTGGGTTATATAAATACATAGTATATATGCTACAATGAATTGTTAGATACAAGAACTATGGAAAATTCTCTAAGATTTCTTATTCTGGATATGGTTTTATTTAACTATTCATTTGCTTTAATGATAGTTTAATGACATTTTGTTTTTTGCGGGACGGGTTGTAGTTTTTATCGGTACTATTTTCGGGTACATGCGACTTTTTGATCACTTTTTATTCTCAATTTTGGGAGGGGTGGTGACCAAAAAATAGCGATCCTGGTGTAGTTTTTTATTGATCTTTTTTGGGGCGTTGATCGTGCGGGAAAAATAACATTACAGTTTTATAGTTTGGGTCGTTACGAACGTGGTGATACCAAATATGTGTACTTTTTTAAACGTGTTCATTTTTTTTCTATAATGAAAGTCTTATTATAGGAAAAAAATGCAGTGTTTGTTTATGTAACTTATAACTTTTATTTTTACACTTTTTTTTTAAAACATTTTGATTACTTTATTTTACTTTTTTCAGTTGTCCCACTAGGGAACACTTAGACTTGCAGCTCTGATTGCTGCTAGAGTACATTACACTACCTACGTAGTGTAATGTATTCTAACTGTCATTGTGACGTGACAGTCACACTGACAGGAAGCCTTGGAGGACTGGCTGGAGGCTGCTCCTCCGAGGCTTCCATACATGGCAACCCGGAGGTCATTGTGTGGCATCCGATTGCCACGACAATCATCGGCAGCCCCCACAATCACTTTGTGGGGGCTGCCGATGTGCTTTAAACCCCTTAAATGTGGCGAACGCAATCTGTCGCTGCATTTATGGGGTTAATTGCCAAAATCAGCGACGATGATCCGCTGACCAGCAAGACTGGAGTGTCAGCTGTCTGGGACAGTTAATCTGTTAGGACAGTGTGCGCCGGGAACTACTCCGCAACTGTACGACCTGATGCGGGAAGCAAGCCCTTTGCAGGACAGTTGCGGAGCAGCGCGTGAAGAGGTTAAGGTCTAAAATAGGCTGGTCATTAAGGGGTTAATAGACAGCCTAAGATATTTAACTGGAGGATTATCATGTGTGATCAACTGAACAGTAAGGCCTGATTCACACGAGCGCTGCGCATCTCGGACGTGAAAAACTACCGTTTTTCACGTCCGAGGTGCATCCGTGTTCAGCGCTGCGATGTCACGCATCCCCCATAGTTGAGAGTCTATGGAGGGATGCGTGATCCGCGAAAAGAACGGACATGTCCTATTTTCACACGGACCCTTCACACGGTCCTTAGAAACAACGGCTGTGTGAACGGCCACATTGAATAACATAGGTCCGTGGGACGGCCGCTGTCTTAACAGCCATCCCACGGACGTTTAACACATTCATGTGAATCAGGCCTAAGGGTAGGAACACATAAATGCACATAAATTGACCTATGGTGCGGTTGCTTCAACTGCAGCATGTCTATTATTTTTCTGCGGATACACAATTCAATGGGGTGCTTAAACCCGCATCAAAGCAGCGTGTGTTGCGATATTTGCGGCAGAATTACAGTGATTCCGCCACAAAAATTGCAAGAGAGAAAAAAAACAATAAAGTTATACTTACCCAGAGTTTCCTTCTTCCTCTCCAGTCCGGCCTCCCTGGATGACGTTGCAGACTATACGACAGGCTGCAGCATCACATGGGCCTGCAACGTCATCCAGGGAGGCCGGAGCGGATATCAGAGGAGGAAGGGGGTAAGTATGTGCGATCAATTACGCAGTGGAATGTACACTCGAAATAACGCACCACAGTGTGGTGCGGTATTTCGGACGGCAATCCCTGCAGTGTTTGCGGCGTATACGCTGCGCAGCTGAAGTCAGTTTATACGCCCTGAATACGCTATGTGCGTTCATACCCTCAGGGTGTATGGCTTGAGTAAGAGAAGGATGATCCAGCGCCAGTAGTAGTATTTAAAAGGGAAGAACAGTTCCCATGTTTATTGGAGAAATATTTTAAAATCTAGGAGCGAGACGCAGTCTCATGGCAAGAGTAAGCAGGGAATATACCCGAGCCTACGCGTTTTGAACGGACACTGCGTTCTTAATCATGGCAAAGGAAGTTGAGACCGTGTGTTACTGCCCAACCTATGTATAAATTTGTCAGCTGTTGTAAGTGCTACGTAAATGTAAGCGATTGGATGGGAAAGCTAATACGAGAGTGACTAGCTAATAGCTGCAGGTGAACAAAGATGGCACAAAGTCGGCATAGTTTGATGTGTTAAGTATACAAAGAATACTATTAGAAACTGATCCAAAAAAGAAAAATTACTACTCACGTTTAAATAGCGTTTTTCAAACATTTGGGTTACAGTTAGTTAATGACAACGCAGAGGGGGAACAGACGCACACGGTCTCCATTGTACTCATACATATATAGCAAGCAGATATATTGTAACAATACATAAGGACATGTTAAAAACAATTACACACTAGAAATAGAGTCCAGAATCACCATGTCTCTTTCTCTCACTCTCTCTCTCTATATCTATCTATCTATCATCTATCTATCTATCTATCTATCTATCTATCTATCTATCTATCTATCTATCTATCTATCTATCTATCTATCTATCTATCTATCTATCTGTCTAAATCTGCAACAAATGTCTAGTCCCCAAAAAATATCCCAGTATTTTTTCATAGTTTAAATAAAAAGACTATACTCACCTCCCGACCTCCCGTGGCGCTCTTGTGGCAATGCATCCCTGGTCCTCCTAATGGTCTCTGTACAGCTGGGATCCTGTAATGATGTTTCATCATATTTGACCGCTGCAACCAATCACAGGATGCCTGCTGTACAGAGACCATCCAGAGGACCAGGGACATGTTGCCACAGGAGCACCAGGGATGCGAGTATAGTCTTTTTTTTTTTTTTTTATCTCCACTGGTTTCCACAGCACAATTTGCTGTAGATTTTCCGGCAGATTTCCCTGTGAATTCTGGGTTGGATTTGCTGCAGTATTTTCTGCAGTAAATTTGATCAATATGTACATACTTTAAATGGACACAAGTTACAAATGCTCCAGTAGTATACAGTTTTATGCCACCCAAAAACAGGTGTGAACCCCTCCCCCCCAAAAAAACATATGCCTCAGCACATTGTGAAACCGCACAGTAGTCTTTACATACGTTTATGTGCACACCAAAGTTTTCTGAAATTCAACAGGGGCGCCATTTAAGTTTTTGCCTCGGGTGGCAAAAAAGCTTGAATTGGCCCCTCAGGTGCAGATACGATTGCATAATCCTCCTGGAGCGGAGTCCCCCTCAGGTCACTATCCATATATTGGCAGTGACGTCAGGGACCCCTCCTGCAGGAGAGGAATGATACTTCCCGCTGTCCCGGATGGCCGGTGGTATGTTCCGCAGTCAACTGTATCCGCGTCCTCAGGACACAGTTACAATTGAACTTAATGCTGAAGCAAGGAACCTTCAGCTCCCTGCTTCAGCATTAGTTAAGAGCGGAGGAGCAGAGGGAGCTGTGCCCAGGGAAGCCCTTGACATCACAGTCCATATAAGGACAGTGACTTCAGTGGCTCTTCTGAAACAGAATCCCCGTTGCCGACACTCTGGCAGGGGATTCCGCCCAGAAGAAGCCCCTGACGTCACTGTCCATATATGGACAGTAATATCAGTGACGTTACTGTACATAAAGGAACAGTATCAACTAGGAGCAAAATTCCCGGCCTATGTTCTGGCTAAGCATTCCGTTCCTAGAGGGAGTCTCAATGATGCAATCTACATGGGGGGGAAGGAGCAATGCTATCTACAGGGGGTGTGGCACTATCTACATGGGCACAGTGGCACTATATAGGTGCACAATCTACAGAGGACACTGGCGCTAGCTACATGGGTACTGTCTGTGGCCACTATCTACGTGGGTACAAGAGGCATCTAAGGGGACATTGTACGGCATTGGGGCATCTAAGGCAGCATTTTACTGTATGGGGCAGCTATAGGAGCATTACACTGTGTGGGGCAGCTGTAGGGGCATTCTACAATATGGAGGCAGCTATAGGGCATTAAACTGTATGGGGGCAGCCTTGGGCGCATTAAGCTGTATGGAGCAGCTATGGGGCTTTATACTGTATGGGGGAATTTGATTCAGCATTATACTTCATGGGGACATCTGTGTGGGCATTGTACTGTATAGGGGCATATGTGTGGGAATTATACTGCATGGGAGAATTTGGGTGGGCATTATAGTGTATAGGTGCATCTTTGGTGGCATTATGCTGTATGGTATCTACAGGTCTGTGCGTATGTGGCACTACCTACAAGGGGGGAGGGTGGCAATATCTACAAGGGGGGCTATGTGGCACTATCTACAGGGGGCTGGCAGTACTTCTAAGGGGGCGTATGTAGCACTACCTACAAGGGGGGTGTGGCACTACCTACAGGGGTACAGTGTGGCACTATCTACAAGGGGAGGTGTGGGGGACTATCTACAGGGGGCTGTGTCGCACTATCTACAAGAGGAGGTGTGGCACTGTCTACAAGGGGAGGTGTGTGGCACTATCTACAGGGGGCTGTGTGGCACTATCTACAGGGGGACTGTGTGACACTATCTACAGGGGGACTGTTTGGCACTATCTACAGGGGGACTGTGTGGCACTATCTACATGGGGGCTGTGTGGCACTATCTGACCTCTTCATTTATTTTCTTTTTATTTATTGTTCTGTTAACAACTTTATATAACTGTATCGTAAAATGTACAAATGATTTTATGCTCGAGTTACATAAAAAAAAGTGGGAAAAAAATTACATCTCATTGATTGGTAGAGAAAGCAAACATGGCGAGGGAGAAGAAAAAGTCGGGAAAGTGGGTTGTAGGCAGGGGGGGCACCAAACTGCATCTTTGCTCCGGGTGCTGGAGCACCTAGCTACGCCTCAGGATTGCAGCATCAAAGGGTTTTCTTGCCACCGACACACCAACGATGCAATTGCTGGGGTGCCGATGTCTGTAATGGCAAACATAGGTCTAATACTGGCTTCCTGGTATACCAGCTATGGTAGCCTCCTAGGCCAAACCTGGAGGCGGGCCTAAAAGGCTTCCAGTACCGACGGCAAGATGGTGCCGGCTCAGCTGACACCCTGCTGTAATGGCAGGGACCGGAGCTAGCTCTGATCCCTGCCCTTAATCCCCTTAGATGCAGCGTTTCAAATCGATCTCTGCATCCTAGTGGTTTGTAGCAAATCAGCAGCCCTGCAATGACTACTAAGGCAACAGCAGGCCTAACAATGGCCTCCTGCTCTGCAGATTACGGATGCCGATTAGGCCTCGCCTGGAGGCGGAGCCGAATCGGATTGCTGTCAGTGAATGACTGACAATTCTAATACATTGCACTACATAGGGAAACAGCATAATAATTAAAGAGCTGTCTTTTCATGGCGGTACAAGCTGGGCACCACATATTGGTATACCTATGGAAAAATTGCCATTTTCACTCTGCGACATTGAGTGTACACTAATTTCTGGAGAGCACATGTGGGGTTAACATGCTCACTACACCCCAAGGTGAATACCTTGAGGGGTGTAGTTTCCAAAATAGGGTCACTTCTAGGTGATTTCCACTGTTTTGGTCCCACAGGGGCTTTGCAATTGCGACATAGTGCCCAGAAACCAATCCAGCAAAATCTGCACTCCTACCCTTCTAAGCCCTGCTGTGTGCCCAGACAGCAGTTTATGAGCACATATGGGGTAAAAACATACACTGGAGAAGTTGCTTTACAAATGTTGGGGGGCTTATTCTTCTTTATTCCTTGTGGAAATTAATTTGATTAGCTAAAACGACATCTTATTGGAAAAACTTTAAATAATTTATTTTCACTTCCAAATTCTAATAAAATTTATGAAACACATGTGGGGTCAAAATGCTCACTACACCCTTAGATCAATTCCTTGTGGGTGTAGTTTCCAAAATTGCATTTTTTTGGGGGGTGATTCCTCTGTTTTGGCATCACAACACCCCTTCAAACATGAAATGGTGCTTAAAATATAATGTAATAAAAAGGTCCCAAAATCCTCTAGGTGCTTCTATGCTTCTGAGGCCTTTGCTTCAGTCCTTTAGCATACTAGGGCAACGTATGGGATATTTCTAAAAACTGCAGAATCTAGGCAATAATTATTGAGTGATTTTCTCTGGTAAAACCTTCTGTGTTACAGAAAAAAATGAATTAAAAACAAAAATGAATTAAAAACAAAAATGAAATTTGTACATTTCACCTCTACATTGCTTAACTCTTGTGAAACGACTAAAGGGTTAAGAAACTTTCTAATTGCTGTTTGAAATACTATGAGGGGTGTTGTTTTTAAAATGGGGTGATTTATGGGGGTTTGTATTGTAAAGGGCCTCTCAAAGCCATTTCGCAACTGAACTGGTCCCTGAAAAAATAGCCTTTTGACATTTTCTTGAAATTGTGAGAAATTGCTGCTAAAGTTCAAAGCCTTGTAACGTCCCAGAAAAATAAAAGGATGTTCAAAAAAGGATGCCAATCTAAAGTAGACATATGGGGGATGTTAACTAGCAACTATTTTGTGTAGTGCAACTATTTTTCTTACAAGCAGAAACATTAAAATTGATAAAAAAGCTAATTTTTGCAATTTTTCCCTAAATTTTGGTGTTTTTCACAATGAAATACTGAATGTATCGACCAAATTTTACTAGTAACATAAAGTCCAACGTGTCACGAGAAAACGGTCTCAGAATCACTTGGATAGGTAAAAGCATTTCAAAGTTATTACAACATAAATTGAGATATGTCAGATTTGAAAAATAAGGCTTTCTTAGGAAGGTCAAAAGTGGCCGCAGCGGGAAGGGGTTAAACTGACATAGCATAACTGTACAGGAGCATGTTAATAGTAAAGCATTGGGACTCAGAGGGTTAATATAACAGAAGATGTTATCTCTGCCTAGCTGTAGGAGCCTGTGTGAGAAAACTCTAGAATCATGCATAAGGGGAGCCCGTCCCAGACTTATAACAGGGGCGCAGCTAGGGGGGGGGGAAGGCGGGGCATGTGCCCCGGGTGCAACTTAGAGGAGGGCGCCAGCGCCACCTCCTCCTGCACTATAATTGTACCTGTGTCTATAGGACACAGGTACAATTAGAAGCAATGAATGACCGGGTAGGTTCCGTGCCTGGCTATTCAGCGCTTTTACACCAGTGAAGCGACTGGTACCTTTTGTACCAGTGAAGCTTCCGTCGATGAAAGGCGCTGATTGACAGGGAAAGTCATCCTGCCCAGCCAATCAGCGCCTTTCATAGACGCTGCGTTCAACCCCCAGGAGACCTGCGCAGAAGAGAGCAGGTCTCCATTGCTGCCGGCCGGCATGGGAGCGGGATTAAGGTGAGTTTAAATAGTTTTTTTTGTTTTTTTTAATTGTAATAAAAGTGTGTGACTTTATCTACGGGGGGGACTTTATCTACGGGGGGACTTTATCTATGGAGGGGGGACTTTGTCTACACGGGGGGCCTTTATCTACGGAGTGGGGACTTTGTCTACACGGGGGGGGGCTTTATCTACGGGGGGGACTTTATCTACACGGGGGACTTTATCTACACGGGGGGGCCTTTATCTACGGGGGGACTTTGTCTACATGGGGGGGGGCTTTATCTACAGGGGGGACTTTGTCTACACGGGGGGGGGCTTTATCTACAAGAGGGACTTTATCTACGGGGGGACTTTAACTACACGCGGGGGCTTTATCTACGGGGGTGTCTATCTACAGGGGGGGCTATATACTGGGGTGGGCTATCTATGGAGCACCATATACAGGGGTGGGCTATAGCTACAGGGGGCTATATAGTATAGATATAGCCCACCCCTGTATATAGTGCTCCATAGATCGCCCACCCCTGTATATAGCCCCCCCCTGTATATAGCCCACCCCTGTAGATATAGCCCACCCCTGTAGATATAACCCACCCCTGTAGATATAGCCCCCTATACATATAGCACACCCCTATATATAGTCCCCCTGTAGATATAGCCCACCCCTGTATATAGCCCACCCCTGTAGATATAGCCCACCCCTGTATATAGTCCCCCTGTAGATATAGACCACCCCTGTATATAGTGCTCCATAGATCGCCCACCCCTGTATATAGCCCCCCCTGTATATATAGTCCACCCTTGTAGATATAGCCCACCCCTGTATATAGTCCCCCTGTAGATATAGCCCACCCCTGTATATAGTATCCCACAAATAGCTCCCCCTATAGTGCTCCACAGAAAGCCCACCCCTGTATATAGCCCCCCTGTACATATAGTCCACCCCTGTATATAGTGCTCCACAGATAGCCCACCCCTGTATATAGTGCTCCACAGATAGCCCACCCCTGTATATAGTATATACAGGGGTGGGCTATCTGTGGAGCACTATATACAGGGGTGGGCTATCTGTGGAGCACTATATACAGGGGTGAACTATCTAATGGAGCACTATATACAGGGGTGGACTATATGTACAGGGAGGCTATATATAGAGGTGGGCTATCTGTGAAACACTATATACAGGGGTGGACTATATGTAGAGCACTATATACAGGGGTGGACTATATGTGGAGCTATATCTACAGGGGGGCTACATACAGGGGTGGGCTATCTGTGGAGAACTATATACAGGGGTGGGCTATATCTACAGGGGGCTATATACAGGGGTGGGCTATCTGTAGAGCACTATAGGGGGAGTTATTTGTAGGACACTATATACAGGGGTGGGCTGTATGGGGGCACTATCTACAGGGGGCTCTATGGCAGACACTATCTACAGGGGGCACGGTGTGTGTGTGTGGGACACGGTGTATGGTGCTATTATAATTAGAGGTCCAGTGTATGTCACTATTATATTTAGGGGCGTAGTGTGTGGTTTAATGAGAACTTTATCTTTATTTATAGGTGTAGAAATGTTGGAAAAGTGAGAAGCTGAAGACATCTGAGCAGCAAACTGCAGAAATGGGCTGTGACCGGGAGAAGCCACCATAGAGGTCTGGACCAGATGGAGAAAAAGAGCTAGAATCTGAGACGTCACCGGTGAGTCACTTATTGTAAATGTTTATTCTGCCTCTAATCAGTAATATAGTCACTGTATGATCTGCAGAGAGATGATGGTGGTATGATTATGATAGGATTTATTTTTTGTGAAACAGCAACTCCCAGAATATCCTTATCATTGTTTGGACCATGCTAGGAGCTGTAGTTTTACGCCGTACAAACCTGTACAGCAGGGGTTGCACTAAATTGAGCTGTATTTGTGCTGGGGCTGTATATATGTATTGAGCTTGGTTCTGGGGCTGTATATATGTGCTGAGCTTGGTTCTGGGGCTGTATTTATGTACTGAGCTTGGTTCTGGGGTTGTGTATAGAACCATATTGCTTGTAAAATGTACAAACGTTTTTATGCTCGCGTTACATAAAAAGAAATGTTGAAAAGAAATGACACGTCATTGATTAGTAGTGAAAACAAACACGTGAGGGGGAAGAAGATGTCGGGAAAGAGGTTGGGGGGGTGCCAAACTGAATCTTTGCCCCGGGTGCTGGAGAACCTTGCTACGCCTCTGCTTATAAGCAGTCTGTGATGGGCTCACTCTATACATAAGGCTGGATTTTAGTAAGAAGACAGCTAAAATAAAAATATAAATTTATTAATTTTGGACAAGCAGGCAAATTGGGCTTCGTTCACATCTGCGTCAGGGTTCTAGAAGTTCATGGGTTCCGTCAGCCCTCCTCGTCATCGGAACCCTTGAATGGAAAGCAAACGGAAACCATAGCTTTCCGTTAGCATTATCATTGATTTCAATGGTAACACTTCCATTGCTAACGTTTCCGTCTGTCTCCGTTCCGTAAAGTTTCCAATTTTTCAGCGGAATCAATAGCACAGTCGGATACGCTATTGATTAGACCATCGTTAGATCGCTGGTACAATACACTGCAATCCTAATGTATTGCAGTATATTGTCACTTTTAGAAACAGGGCTTAACGGAGGCATAAAAAAAGGCAGACCTGAGGGCCTTCATTAGGCCCCAGTCTGCCATGACACGGGTGGGGCGATGGGCTGTCAGAGGGCCCCCCCCTCTTTTTAACAGATTAGATGTCGCGGTCGCTATTGACAGCAGAATCCAAGTGGTTAAACAGCCAGCAACACAGTGCTCCATACTCGCTCTATACTTCACCCCCTTGCACCAACGTGCAGTTACGTCCAGGTGCGCGAAAGGGGTTAAAATATTAATCAAGATATACATAAGTTAAGATGAGGATAGACAAAACAAATTGGCCCTGATCTGCATAGGGACATGTGAAAAATCTTTCTCACTCCTGTAGATATTCTTAATGTAAATTGCTGCACATGTATTTTCTTGTAAGAAAGCTGAGGCACAATAGTTCAGGAGCTGCGCCGTGTTCCTCAATCGACATGCAAGAAGCTGAATGAGTTAATGAAATAAGTCCAGTGTAGGAAGGAGGTTCTGGTGTAAGGTATGAGGTCACTGAAGCTTGGAATGTCTACTTTCTGAGAGGGACTCATCCCATTGACATATGACAGGCCAGCATTTCACAAAAGCAATCACCCCTGACTAGTTGTCTTGCAACCTTATCTAACTGGAGTAAGAATAAAAAGAATCGGCATAATGAAGGTTTCCAGTTGGTAAAGCTGAAACAGAATGAAAAGTAATGACTTACTCGAATTCTATAATTGAACATCAAGGATTTGCTTAAATAAACAGCCTTATGATACCATAATTAATTTTATGATCGGAACTCTCTGAGGTTAAATGAATACTAAACATTATCAGTGTTTGTGGGTTATAAACTTGGTGGACTGTATACAACCATCAACATAATGCTTTCATGGGACACACTGTGTGCATATTCTGATAAAATCTATTAGAGCTGATAGCAGTAATAACTACTTGGATAATGGCTGGTCGTGCACCACTGCGCATAAAATGTCCAAATAGATTTTATCTGAATTGTTTTCCATTTTTCTCTCCTATTTGTAAAATTAGATTTTTAAAACTATTAAGATCTGGGACAAATAAACCTTATTAGCCTTGGGATATTGCTGTGTCAGTAATAATATGGTATGTTTGGTATTACATGTAATGCCCAATGAATAGTCAGATCTAGACTAAACATTAAATAGTTAATATATTCTGGACAATGATTTGACTAAAACTGACTCCGTTGCTGTCACACCCATACACTGCAGAAATTTGTGCTAAGTCAATGAGACACAAAAGGACCATATTTTATCCACTGCATTTGACATGTCATAAGACTGTCAATGAACTATTACTTGTCTTTTAAATCTTCAATACAAGCTAATCGTTTCAGAGCTAGATTAAAGATGGTCACACAATTTAGAAAGGTGCCGCCCGAAAGTTAGGGATGAGCCAAGCATGCGTGTTGGCGTCATGGGTAGAGGGGAGTAAGCCATTGTAAGACTGGGAGCAGCATATCTTCCAAGTAAGCAGAGAATTAGGCATGTTTAAAGCCAACATGCCGATTCTTCTTTCGCCTGACGTTGTTTGGGGACTGTTGGACTGCGACCATAAATTGTCAACTGAAATCACTAGATTCGGACAACCTGTACGGCTGGTTTAAGAGCCAGTGGGATCCTAGACACTCCAGCAGGTCTGGTTCACCATTCATTATATCCGCTAACTGCAGAACATCTCTACAGATGTTCAGTTTTCTCATTTATCCAGAGTACAGAAAAATTCACATACCACAATAATTGGTGTGTTAAATGTTGACATTGTTAACTGAGGTTTGTATAATGTGACAGGGTGTAGGAAACAGTGTCTACAACAAAGTATTGAAAGATCTCCAGGTATTTGTTTGTGAAGCTTTTTGGCTGATACAGGCTGTAGAACAGTAACAGAAGAGAGCCATAGTATTTGGATCCACATAGGATTTATGTGAGACAATGACTATAGAGAGCTACTGTTATGGTATCTATGAAGTCATGCAACAACTGCACCCTTAGAAATGCATTGAGTTGCATTAACCCGTTAAGGACACGGCCATTATTTGATTTTTGATTTTCGTTTTTCACTACCCGCCATAACGTTTTTATTTTTCTGTCAATAGAGTGGTGTAAGGGATTATTTTTTGCAGGAGGAGTTGTAGTTTCTATTGGTTGCATTTAAAGTACCATATAATGTACCGGGAAACTGAAATTGCGGGCTGAATTTGGAAAAAAACTCTGATTCCTCCATTGTTTTTTGGGTTTCATTTCTACAGCTTTCACCATGTGGTAAAATGACAACTTAACTTTATTCTTTGGCTCAAGAAGATTACAGTGATACCAAATGTATATAGTTTTTTTATATTTTACTACTTTAAAAAAACAAAACTTTTTGTTAAAAAAAAAACTAGTGTCACGGTCTGTGGGTATGTGGACCCACTAGGCCGCACCGCATTAGCGGGGAGGCAGCTGACCAAATAACAGAGCACCCAAGCAATACAAAGTCCAGCACAAGGGTACCTGAATAGTCCAGACAGTGGCAGAGGCTTAGCACGGATGACAACAGGTGCAGCAGGTTGTGCAAGACGTGGCGGATGACAGCAGGTGCAGTAGGATGCGCCAGACGTGGTGGGCGACAGCAGGTACAGTAGGTTGCGCCAGACATGGCGGATGACAGCAAGAGCATCAGGACACAACTCCAATCACTAACAGGCTCATGGACAATAACAGCACGGGATACAGGAAACAGGCAGCAGGGCACGGGAAAATTGAGAACAGGGCAAACACTAAGGAACCATTTGCAAAGACTAACATGGGAATACTAACAATGCTCCGGCAATGAGCAAAGGGGCAGGGCCCTTCTTATAGTCCAGGGTGACCATGGGCTAATTGATGATGATCCAATGTGCGCGCGCTGGCCCTTTAATGCTGGGCACGAGCGTGTGCGAGCACTCTACGGACACAGCGGACTGGAGCGGAAGAGAGCACTGGTGTCTCCTGGGCCAGTGCTCACCGATCCATGGCTGCGGCCGCCAGGGGGTGAGTAATCATGGACGGTACAAATAGTTTTGTTTCACCACATCCTAAGAGCCATAACTTTTTTAGTTTTCTGTGTGTTAGGCAGGATGAGGGCTTATTTTTTGCGGGATGATCTAAAGTTTTTATTGGTGCCATTTATTTATTTTTTGATCACTTTTTCTTACATTTATTTTAGAGCTAAGATGACCAAAAAATTGTGATTTTGGCATTTTTTACGGAGTTTCCCGTGCGTGTTAAATAACGCTATACTGTAATAGTTCAGACTTTTACGGACGCAGCGATACCAATTTTGTTTACTTTTTAATTTTTAACATTACCTTAGAGTGACTCTAAAGTGCTCTGAGTGACAGCTCTTGCGGTCTCCTGATTGAAGACTAGAACCGTTGTTTTACGCATGTTTCTTGGTCATGCAACTTGCATGATCGAGACAAACGGTAACGTTACTTTGTCCTCTCCCTCCCCTATATTGAGGCCTTACAACTGCTGACAGATTCCCTTTAATTAAAAAAGAATACCGCTTTAACATGTCTCCGGGTCTTTGTGGTCATAGATATAAAATGTCCATTCTTCTACAATTGTGAGAACCATGTAGTCGATCCCAGTGTATAAGCTGTGAATGCAAGACAAGACAGCGTGATATAAAATGATATATTACACTTAAATATAACAAAACAAGCATTCGCTCTAGCTACAATAGCTTATTGGAAGTTTTTCAGTTACCACTCACTTTGATTGATCTCTCCAGCCGCAGATTTATCTATTTCCTTCACTAAATTTTCCTTTGGTTTAATTGTTCTGTGTTCATCAGGACTGAGCTGAATTAAATCAAAGAACCTTTAAGCCAGCATCTATTGTGCCCAAAAAAGTGATATCCAGAGTGTTGTTATGGCTCAAGTTTTATGCTTGCCAATACAACTGAGCACAAACAAATAAGTCACATAACTGCTGCACACATCTACAGTATGACACACATTACTAAATAAAAAATATTATATTGTATCAAAAAAATGTTTATTGCTGTAATACAATCATTCTATATGTTCATATATAGTATATGATGAATATTTAAAATAAAAAATCTCATGCTGATGTATACTATCTTTCACCATGTCTGATATTAAGATAACATCGTATAATGTACGAGGTCTGAATACTCCACGTAAACGATACCAGATTGCCCAACAATTGAAAAAAGATAATACTGATATAGCCCTTCTCCAGGAAACACATTACAAGCATAATAAAACTATGGAACTATCTAGGGCTATCTTCTCAAATGCCTTTCATAGCACCTACTCTACTGCTAGCAGAGGAGTGAGTATTTTGATACGGAAAAACTTACCTTTTAAATTACTGTCAATGCAGAAAGACCCTGACGGGCGATATCTTTTTATAAAAGCTCACATTGGTACAGATTTGTTCTCTATAGCCAATTTATACGCACCCAATACGGATCAGATATCGTGGATTATTCAGACCTTAGAGAATTTTAAGTTGTTTGCGGAAGGTGTTAGAATTATAGGCGGGGACTTTAACATCCCACTTAATCCCATTATAGATTCCACTGGCAAGGTTAAAATGTCCCATCGAGCTGGATCGAGACTCCACAGGGTACTTAGAGACCTACAGGTCACTGATGCGTGGAGACTTCTATATCCCACCACAAAGGATTTCTCTTATTACTCTGCAGCACATAATGTATATACTAGATTAGACTATGTTCTGTTGTCGGATAGTCTCCTCCCGATGGTTCTGTCGGCAGGAATAGGAAACCTTCTCCTTTCTGATCATGCACTGGTGTTTGTATCTATGAAGCTAAATAGTGTTCCGAGGGGAGACAGACTGTGGAGGTTGAACAATACGATTTTGAGTGACCCCCAACATTCCTCTGCGATACAGGATAATATTCAGAAATATTTTGATATAAATTCCTCTCCGGATTTATCGGATGTTATTAGATGGGAAGCACATAAAGTAGTAATACGAGGAGAACTGATATCGCTATGCTCACATATCAAAAAACAACGGTCAGCAAAACTGAACGATCTGTTCTCGAGAATATCTACGCTTGAGACTATTCACAAACGTACGAAAGCAGCCGCAGCCCAGGTTGAGCTTGGGGAGTTAAGGGAAGAGGTTAAAAATGCCTTGAATATAAAAGCTGCTAAAACATTTCACTATACCAAATTTAAACACTATGCGCAAGGGGAAAGGGGCAACAGAATCATGGCTGCACTGCTTAACCCCTTCCCGCTCCTTGACGTACTATTACGTCATGGCAGCTGTATCGTTCGCGCTCCATGCCGTAATAGTACGTCTCGGGAGTAACGGCCGTTTCGGCCGTCCTCCCGACACATACAGGAGCTGTGACACTGCTGTCTTGTTCAGCAGCTGTCACAGCTCCTACAGCGGGGACCGATCGCTGTGTCCCCGCTGATTAACCCCTTAAAAGCCGCGTTCTATAGAGATCGCGGCTTTTTAGGGGTTAAGCTGCCATCGCCGGCCTGCTACGCGATAGCGGCCGGCGATGGTGACTATGGCAACCGGACACCAAACAATGGCGTCCGGCTATGCCATAGACGGAAGCCTAGTGGGTCCTGACAACGTCAGGACCCACTATGCTTGCTGTCAGTGAGTAGCTGACAGTTCTAATACACTGCACTACGCATGTAGTGCAGTGTATTAGAATAGCGATCAGAGCCTCCTGCCCTCATGTCCCCTAGTGGGACAAAGTAATAAAGTAAAAAAAAAGTTAAAAAAAGATGTGTAAAAATAAGAAAATAAAAGTTTTAAAAGTAATAAAAGTAAAAGTCCCCCTTTTTCCCTTATCAGTCCTTTATTATTAATAAAAATATATAAACAAACAAATAAACTATACATAATTGGTATCGCCGCGTCCGTAACGGCGTGAGCTACAAAATTATTTTGTTATTTATCCCGCACGGTGAACGCCGTAAAAAAAAATATTAATAAACCGTACCACAATCACAATTGTTTGGTCACTTCACCTCCCAAAAAATGGAATAAAAAGAGATCAAAAAGTCGCATGTACCTAAAAATGGTACTGATCGAAACTACAGTTCGTTACGCAAAAAATAAGTCCTCGCACGCCTTTATTGATTGAAAAATAAAAACGTTCTGGCTCTTAGAATAAGGTAACACAAAAAGTGAATGATTGTTTACAAAACGTATTTTATTGTGCAAACGCCATAAGACATAAAAAAAAACTATAAACATCTGGTATCGCCGTGATCGTATCGCCCCGCAGAATAAAGTGAATATGTCATTTATAGCGCACGGTGAACGCTGTAAAAAAAAAAGTATACAAAAACAATAGTAGAATTGCTGTTTATTAGTCACCACGCCACCTAAAAATGGAATAAAAACTGATCAAAAAGCCGCATGCACCCCAAGAAAACTACAATGGATTCCTCAAGGTGTCTAGTTTCCAAATTGGGGTCACTTTTGGGGGGTTTCCAATGTTTTGGCACCACAAGACCTCTTCAAACCGGACATGGTGCCTAATAAAAAAGAGGGCTCAAAATCCACTAGGTGCTCCTTTGCTTCGGAGGCCGGTGCTTCAGTCCATTACCGCCCGAGGGCCACATGTGGGATATTTCTCTAAACTGCAGAATCTGGGCAATAAGTATTGAGTTGCGTTTCTCTGATAAATCCTTTTGTGTTATAAAAAAAATGGTATAAAAAGAGTAAATTTCACCTCTACTTTGCTCTAAATTTCTGTGAAACACCTAAAGGGTTCATAAACTTTCTAAATGCTGTTGTGAATACTTTGAGGGGTCTAGTTTCTAAAATGGGGTGTTTGATAGGGGTTTCTAATATATGGGCCCCTCAAAGCAACTTCAGAAATGAACTGGAACCTAAAAAAATAAATAAATGAGGCAATACTTCGCTTCTTACATTATACTGATAATGAGCCGTGCCCACTCCGAGATGACCCCAGTTTTGACCGTTTGTATAAACGGAGACCCCTATTAGACCGTTCCAGTGCCCGGTTTTCCCAAGCATACACCCCCGAGAAGTGTTTTTCTATTGATGAGTCCCTGGTACATTTTAAAGGGAGGGTTCAATTCCGCCAGTACCTGCCAGGTAAGAGGGCAAGGTATGGCGTGAAGATGTATAAGCTGTGCGAGAGTGCATCAGGGTATACCTACAGGTTTAGGATATATGAAGGAAAGGCCACCCCCAAACCAGACTGCATCCTGGACTACAATAGGTACATGGGAGGGATGGACTTGTCAAATCAAGTCCTGAAGCCCTACAGCGCCATGCGGTGTGGTATAAGAAGCTGGCCGGGCACATCATACAGATGGCTTTGTACAATGCGTATGTGCTACGTCGATGTGCAGGCCAGAGGGGAACTTTCCTGGAATTTCAAGATCTAATCTTTAGGGACCAGGAAGGGGGGGCACCCAGTACTTCTGGAAGCGAGGCCACACGCATCGTACCAGGGCAACACTTTCCAGGAGAAGGTCCCCAAACCGGTGGAAAGGGAAAGAGTCAAAAGAGGTGCAGAGTCTGCTATAAGAGGGGGATAAGGAAGAACACAATATACCAATGTGACACGTGTCCCGAAAAACCAGGGCTCTGTATAAAAGATTGTTTTAAAATGTATCATACATCCCTTGATTTTTAATTTACCCTGATGCACTCCGCACAGCTTACCCCCCTCATCTTTCCCTTCTGAGCCCTGCCATATGCCCAGGCAGCTGATAACAGCCACATGTAGGGTATTGTCGTGCCCAGGAGAACCCACATTACAATTTAAGGGGTGTATATCTCCGGTGGCGCATGCTGGGCACACTATATTGGACACTGAAATGGCATATACATATATAAAATTGCAAATCTCACACTGCACCATCTGCTGCGCATTATCTTTTACACAGTACCTGTGGGGTCAAAATGCTCACTACACCTCTAGATGAATGTCTTAAGGGGTGTAGTTTTTAAAATGGGGTCACTTCTCGGGGGTTTCAACTGTACTGGTACCTCAGGGGCTTCTGCACACATGACTTAGCACCAGAAAAGCTCCAGTAGGCCAAATGGTGGTCCTTTCCTTCTGAGCCCTCCCATGGGCCCAAAGGGCAGTTTATCACCACAAATGGGGTATTGCCGCACTAAGGACAAATTGGGCAACAAAATGGGGTATGTTGTTCCTTGTGAAAATAAGAAATTTTGATCAAAAATGACATCTTATTGGAAAAAATATCATTTTTTTCATTTCACAGCCCAATTCAAATAGGTGCTGTGAAAAAACTGTGCGGTCAAAATGATAACAAAAACCATAAATGAATTCCTTGAGGGGTGTAGTTTCGAAAATGGGGTCACTTCTGGTGGGTTTCCATTGCTTTGATACCTCTGGGGCTCTGCAAATGCAACATGGCACCCGAAAACCAATCCAGCAAAATCTGGACTCCAACAAACACATAGCGCTCCTTTCCGTCTGAGCCCTCCCATGGGCCCAAACGGCAGTTTATCACCACAAATGGGGTATTGCCGCACTAAGGACAAATTGGGCAACAAAATGGGGTATGTTGTTCCCTGTGAAAATAAGAAATTTTGATCAAAAATGACATCTTATTGGAAAAAATATAATTTTTTTCATTTCACAGCCCAATTCAAATAGGTGCTGTGAAAAACCTGTGCGGTCAAAATGATAACAAAAACCATAAATGAATTCCTTGAGGGGTGTAGTTTCCAAAATGGGGTCACTTCGGGTGGGTTTCCATTGCTTTGATACCTCTGGGGCTCTGCAAATGCGACATGGCACCCGAAAACCAATCCAGCAAAATCTGGACTCCAACAAACACATAGCGCTCCTTTCCTTCTGAGCCCTCCCATGGGCCCAAACGGCAGTTTATCACCACAAATGGGGTATTGCCGCACTAAGGACAAATTGGGCAACAAAATGGGGTATGTTGTTCCCTGTGAAAATAAGAAATTTTGATCAAAAATGACATCTTATTGGAAAAAATATAATTTTTTTCATTTCACAGCCCAATTCAAATAGGTGCTGTGAAAAACCTGTGCGGTCAAAATGATAACAAAAACCATAAATGAATTCCTTGAGGGGTGTAGTTTCCAAAATGGGGTCACTTCGGGTGGGTTTCCATTGCTTTGATACCTCTGGGGCTCTGCAAATGCGACATGGCACCCGAAAACCAATCCAGCAAAATCTGGACTCCAACAAACACATAGCGCTCCTTTCCTTCTGAGCCCTCCCATGGGCCCAAACGGCAGTTTATCACCACAAATGGGGTATTGCCGCACTAAGGACAAATTGGGCAACAAAATGGGGTATGTTGTTCCCTGTGAAAATAAGAAAATTTGATCAAAAATGACATTTTATTGGAAAAAATATCATTTTTTTCATTTCACAGCCCAATTCAAATAGGTGCTGTGAAAAAACTGTGCGGTCAAAATGATAACAAAAACCATAAATGAATTCCTTGAGGGGTGTAATTTCCAAAATGGGGTCACTTCTGGTGGGTTTCCATTGTTTTGATACCTCAACGCCTCTTCAAACCTGGCATGCTGCCTAAAATATATTCTAATAAAAAAGAGGCCTCAAAATGCACTAGGTGCTTCTTTGCTTCTAGGGCTTGTGTTTTAGTCCACGAGCGCAGTAGGGCCACGTGTGGGACATTTCTAAAAACTGCAGAATCTGGACAATACATATTTAGTAGTGTTTCTCTGGTAAAACCTTCTCTGTTACTAAAAAAAAATTGAATAAAATTGAAATTCAGCAGAAAAAATGAAATTTGCGAATTTCATTTCCACTTTGCTTTAATTCCTGTGAAATGCCTGAAGGGTTAAAAAACTTTCTATATGCTGTTTTGAATACTTTGAGGGGTCTAGTTTTTAAAATGGGGTGTTTTATGGGGGTTTCTAATACATAGGCCCCTCAAATCCACTTCAGAACTGAACTGGCACCTTCAAAAAAAGGCTTTTGAAATTTTCTTAAGAATATGAGAAATTGCTGTTTATGTTCTACACCTTGTAACGTCCAAGAAAAATAAAAGAATGTTCAAAAAACGATGCCAATCTAAAGTAGACATATGGGAAATGTGAACTAGTAACTATTTTGGGTGGTATAACCGTCTGTTTTTCAAGCAGATGCATTTAAATTCTAAAAAATGCTATTTTTTGTAAATTTTCTCTAAATTTTGCAATTTTTCACAAATAAAGACTGAATATATCGACCAAATTTTACCACGAACATGAAGCCCAAAGTGTCACGAGAAAACAATCTCAGAATCGCTTGGATAGGTTTAAGCATTCCGACGTTATTACCACATAAAGTGAAATATGTCAGATTTGAAAAATGGGCTCTGAGCCTTAAGGCCCAAACTAGGCTGCGTCCTTAAGGGGTTAAACAACAACATGAGAAATCTTTTATCTCTGAGATCCTGACTTCTTCAGGTGTTAGAGCTACTGAATCGAAGGACATAGCACAGGCCTTTACTCATTTCTACCATGGCCTATATAATCTTAAAGGTGGGGATAGTCCGCAGGGTAACCTGGGGGATAGCACTAGAAAGTTTCTAGATAAACTTAGCTTACCTCAACTCACACAGGAAGATCAACTAGCGCTTACTGCACCCTTTACCACAGAAGAACTTCATAAAATTCTTAAAACAATACCATCCGGGAAAAGTCCTTGCTCAGATGGTTATACGATTCAGTACTATAAGACATTTAGCGGTATTCTGTTGCCCCATTTCACATCTATGTGTAACTCATTGATGGGGGGAACTCAATTGACTCGCCAATCTTTGGAAGCTCACATCACAGTCCTCTCAAAGGACGGGAAGGATCCAGCACTATGTGGTAGCTATAGACCTATATCTTTACTAAACACGGATCTGAAATGGTGGGCAAAGGCTTTAGCGACTAGATTGGGGAAGCTTCTGCCCAAACTCATTGGCCCAGAACAAACGGGATTTGTGGGAGGGCGTCAGGGTAAGGATAATACTACAAGAGTAGTTAGGTTAGTTCAACACGCTCGCTCGACACACACCCCAATGGCACTACTTAGCACAGATGCCGAAAAGGCTTTTGACAGGGTGAGCTGGCAATATATGGTAGCTACCTTGTCAAAATTTGGGATCCCTATTGGATTCATACAAGCTATATTGACACTCTATCATAATCCGAGTGCTAAAGTCAGAGTAAATGGCATATTGTCGGATTCCTTTCAAATTTCAAATGGTACTAGGCAGGGATGCCCTCTATCACCTACACTGTTTGTGATGGTGATGGAGACCTTGATACAAAGGATCCGCCAAGATGACAATATAGCTGGCCTGAAGATAGGTCAATTCACGCATAAAACGGCTGCCTTTGCGGACTATCTGCTACTGTTGGTGACTAAGCCGTCTGTCTCCCTTCGGAACATAACACAAGCTTTTACGGAATTTGGTGCAATATCTAATTTTAAAATTAACTATAGTAAATCTGAGATCCTTAATGTCTCTGTACCTCAACAGGTAGTTGCAGCGGTGACGGGAACATCTCAGTTTAGATGGATTTCTACATCAATCTCGTACCTAGGCATTACCATTTCTAATTGCCCATCACAATTGTATACCCTCAACTATATACCTCTAGTAGCGGCTATTAAACGTCAACTAGATTCCTTGAAGTTCCCGTTTATGTCATGGATGGGGCGGAAAAATTTCCTAAAGACTTTTATAGTCCCAAAAATTTTATACCTGATTCAGACGTTACCACTGTGGCTACCAAAATCATTCTTACTCTCCCTAAAGCGTATATTCTCGAATTTTCTATGGAACAAGAACAGACCAAGACAGAGGCACACACAACTGATTAACTCGGTTAAAATGGGAGTTATGGGACTGTCCGACATACACACATATTATATTGCTAATCACTTGAATAGATGGGTTGAGCTGCAACACCCCTCTCAGACTTCTCTTTATACGGAAGTAGAGAATACTCTTATGCTTAGCTGGGAACAGAGGGCCCTGTGGAGTCTCGCCAAAAGTTCACACCTTGACCAATACTCTAGCATTCTTTTAAAGGGAACCATCCTAGTGTGGCAAGACACACATAATAGATTGAACTTGCTCGGGATGCCTTCACCACATATGCCTTTACGTTTAGTGCCTTGCTATGTACATCGGGATTCTACACTAATACCAGATCCGTGGGACATACCACACCACATGAAAGTTTCCGTCCTGATGACTGATACTCCGCAGAGAAGTGTCCCCACGGTATTTGATAAATTAGGAATAAAGTCTCGTGATTTCCTCTTTAAACACACTTTTATGAAATGTTGCACGGCTATGCTTAACTCCCTACCCATCTAAACATCTCCTCAGATTTGGTTAGATAAGATGCTCATGAGCTCTATACCCCAGCGTAAGATACTATCTACCTCATATAATCATCTGATCTCACTGACTTGCCCACCGACTCCAAGCTATATGGAAAAGTGGTCGACAGACCTCCATATATCATTGACCGAGCCCGAAATTAGATTCATACTGTCTAACGCATTAGGTTTCTCTAGGTGTATTATATAGAAAAAAGATGTGGTTATACAAAACCATACCTAACATACCCAAAATTGCAATATAATATAGCACGGTGCCATTCCTGATAAAGAATATTGAAAAAGAAAAAGAAAAAAATGATCCAGGAATATAGCTAGGCACTCTTGGGTTGGATAAAATTTAACAAAATATTTTATTTATGAATCCAGATAATACCGGCAATATAAATTTATACAACAACAATTTAAAATATTTTTCTCCTGGCCAGGAAAAGAGACATATAATAGCACCTCTATGCGTCAATAATATCACCTCATAAGTATGTAAACATCATATATGCATGGAACAAATTTGAGAAGATAACAAAGCAAAATCGCTGGGTTATGTTCACACTTGCGGTTTTCAACCATATATGTTGTTTTTATCACAAAGTGGCCAGAGTTCCTATATAGAGTAGTTGGTAATGGTGTTTTGAAGAAATTCTTTTTATAAGAAATATAAAACTCAAAATAGGAAGACAGTCCCGTATGTTAAGGGGATATAATTTGCAGCGTATCTTTTTCCCTCATAAGCGGATCCTTGATTTTTATGTAAATCTTATCTTCTCTAGGTGTACTAGAATACAGGAAAGCTCCTACAAACTGTTAACTAGGTGGTATAAGACGCCTGTGGTCCTACATGCTATTGATCAAGAAGTTACGGACCGGTGTTGGAGATGTAACACCTCAAGAGGTACTTATTTACACATATGGTGGACATGCCCCCTTATTGTACCTTTTTGGCAGCAAATAGAACAGAAAATTAATAACATTTGCTCTACAAACTTACACTTAACACCTGAGTTAATCCTATTGTGGAAACCGACACCCAGTTTTACCCCCAAGAAGCATTGTCTCCCAACCCTGTTGCTCACAGCAGCTAAGCTATTAATACCAAGTTGCTGGAGATCAACAGAACCCCCACAGTTGAGGCATTGGGTGAACAAGGTATCAGAATTAGAAAGACTAGAGGAACTGGCACATTGGGAACTGCTAACTAGAAAGAAGTATCTTAAAATATGGGGACCATGGAAAGACCGGGCAACTTCAATTTGAACTAGGTAAGAGTAATTGTAGGAAAGTAGTTTCTATATCATACACAATGGGATTAGTATACTTTGCCTTCATCAATATCATAAATAACATCTATGTTAGCTAAATTCAACACCAGTCCACCTTCCTAACCCCCCCCCCCTCCCGTACCTCCCCCTTTCCCTCCCTTCTTGTTGATCAGAAGATATGTAAATCAATATATGTTCCACATTCTTAATGGAATTTACACTGCTCAAGATATGTTTTCACACTCATTTCCTGCAATGATGAAAATCCAAATGTGATTCCTGATGGATGTGAATTTTCTGTACAACATGTTATCATTTTGAATGACATATTTTTGTATGTAATTTTTTGGAGAAAAATCAATAAAAACAGTTTTGAAATAAAATAAAATAAAAAATCTCAACAATAACCTTTGACATTATGGTACAGTTTGGTTTGCAAGGTGATTTTTCATGTTTGATCATCATTACACACTCCAAAAATCTACTGATTCCCATTAAACTGCCCTAAGCCGGCTGCACGTATGAGGTTATTTTTGGCAGATTAAAGTTATTCCCATCTCGGAAATTTAAGGCATATTCACAGGAAATCCCATAGATGCGGGTCAAACCTCTGGTACCCGCACATGTCTTTAGAATGGGGTCCCTTGACCCCGGCCCTACCTTTTCCTGCTGATGTATTTTAAAGAGGTTCTTTGGGTACAAAAGAGCATTTTAGAGGCTATTGAATTAAAAAATTTCACGCAGAACTCTCCCTCAGAATATTATATTAAAATACTATAGTTTTATTGTTAATAAAAATAAATGTTTTACATAATGTTCTGAATGTTTCCTTCCAACCTGAGGTAGAACAGGCCTTGCTTCTAATTCAACCTAACAGGAGAAGCCAGACAGAGACGAGAGGGGATGTGGAGGAGCTACCATAGATCGCACATTTCTATAATTCCTATGAAGTGTCTGTGGCACAGAAAGAGAAGTGCAGTTGTAATAATCTGACCTCACTGCATTCCAGCAATGTCCTCCTGTCCTGGCCGCTTCCAGTTTAGCTCTTTCTCTGGTTAACTTTGAACCAAATGTCATATTTAGGAGCTATTGGGGCCCCAAACCTACTCAGTGCCATTTATAATACTGGTATCAGACACCAGGGCTCGGGGGCGTCTGTTACATCTGCAACCCCTATAGTTACGCCTATGATCAGGACCAGGTTGTTATAGCTGCACACAGTAATGGCGCATCCATGGGCAATAAATATGTTTATAAGTGAATCATTTCTTGTCCGCTCTGGATGTAAGCAAACAGCACTGCCACCAGACCCTTGTCAGGAACCAAATTGCTGTAGATATAATTCAAACTTTCAGCACATCCTATGCTTATTGTAGTAAACTTTAGAACTTGAGAATTAATATATTTTATTGTTTAGTTATTCTTAAATGATATTGTAGTCTAGAACTTTAAAAAAATAAAATAAAATTGGATGTGAATACGTATTGATGGGAATGAAGTAATTTAATAAAAAAAACTCCATTACAAGAAATATTCCAGCCAGCCCTAACCTTAACCTTAAACACAATAAAAATAATAACTTGCCAGGTAATGAAAGTTTTAACAGTTCTTTTTCCTATGAAATGTAAGGAGGATGGTGAAATTGCTGGTATTCTGCATCAATCTCCTCTTTTAGGGGGGAATATAAGGACCATATACCATTACTGCTAACTGGCCTTCCAGGTGAATTTGCAAACTTGGATTTCTATTAGGAGGGTAAGTGTTTTAAAGGGACTATGCACAATAGGGTTGCGAACCTCCACTACAGTCATTTCTGGACTACTGAGCTAAAAATCACTGACAGACCAAAATTTTTTGCTGGGAGCCTGCCTGTCTGTCTGTGCCAGGGACTCCTTGTAGCTTTTCCGCACTAAGGTAGCTAGCGCCTGAAAACTACAAGCGGGTCTGTGATTGGTGAGTCTGACTGTCCAACTCAGAGTCACTCAAGTACTCTCCCCGTCATTTTCAGATTCCGCTGGACTTCTGCCATATACCCGCGTTTCAGGCATCCTATTGGTTCACGGAGTCCTCAATGCCCGCCCCATTTACTCTTTATTTCCCGCCACAATGCCCACCCCATTTACTACTTTTTTAGTCTCACTGCCCATGCGCCACGATGAATAGACAGTGCCCACTGGGTTGATTGGGTAATATACAGGGATGAAGAGGGTTATATACGGGGATGAAGGCTGGTATATTACAGGAATGATGGGGGTTATATATGGGGATAATGGCTGGTTTATACAGGGATGATGGGGGTTACATACAGGGATAATGGCGGTTATCATACCCGTATATAGCCCTGATTATCCCCGTATGAACACTGTATTTAGCCCCCCCCCCCCAGCATCACTGTATATAACCCCTATCATCCATGTATATATTATTGGGGCAGGCCCTGTCCATTCGCCGTGGTGCGCGTGCATTCAGGCTAACAAGGAGTAAATTGGGACAGGCATTGAGGTGGAAATAAAGTGTAAATCGGGCGTGCATTAAGGACACCGTGGACCAATAGAATCCTATTGGTCCACAATGTCCTCAATGCATGCCCCATTTACTTTTTATTTCCGCCTCAATGCACGCTCCATTTATGCTTTATTTAAGGTTTTATTGACCAGCAGAATAAAGTTAAGTTGATGTTTTTACTGCAAAAAGAAATTCGTAAAAACTAAATAAAAAAAACAATGGAGGAATCACCATTTTTTCCAATTCCACCCCACAAATATTTTTTTTTTCAATTTCCCAGTACATTATATGGTACTTTAAATAGTGGCAATAGAAATTACAACTCCTCCCACAAAAAAATTAAGCCCTCACACCACTCCACTGATGGCTCTTGGAATGTGGGGAGTAAAAAACTAAACAGAAAAATGAAAAATGGCTTGGACATTTAGGGGTTAAAGCCATTAACTGTTTCTGCTGTGACTAGCTTCTAAAGCAAATATTAGTACAGTGGGCACACAGAAGGGATGAAATAGACAAACACTAAAAAGTACAATAGATAAAAACACAAAACAAAGCGAACAATTCACTAGTAATTGCAGGACCCAATGAGTAAAAAACTAAATATGTATTATTTCATTATGCCACAAAAACACACACAATTAAAACACTATATATGGTAGTATCAAGGCCCAGTCCAAAATAAGACACATGACCAGAAACCACATGACCAGAAACCAGCACTAACACAATACACACTAGTCCCACCCAGCAAGAGAATCAATTATGGTACAAAATACAATGCAACAAATATTACACAAATAGAACCTATACATATATATAAAGTTCCATGTGCAGTATACAATATCAACTGTGGCTACTATGATCTCTAGGTGGAAAAGCCTGTACAAGGTGAAGCAGTTAGCTGGGCTGGTCTCAATCCCTTCCCTACACATATCGCCGAATGGGACGAGGCTTCCTCAGAGGTCTGAGAACCTGAGGCAAACTATTTCCCAGATTTACTGCTCTTATAGTAAAGCCACAATCAGTTTGGCGCTGGTTAGACTGGTGGGTATGGAGTTTAAAGAATGTCCTCGTTCTTCACCCTTAACCCCTACAAGGCGGTATCAACTTTCCCGGTTGGATTCACGGGTCGTGGTTCCCAGAATAATTACCAATTGGCGGAAGATGCACCGAAGGAACTGTAGCGTAAATGGGAATGGAGCTATTAGTCTACACCAGAGAATCGATCAGGATGGGATGAGATGAGAATTGTAGTCAGAGAACAGGCCAAGTATCAGAACCAGGATTAGGACAACAGGTACCAGGCAACAATTTCAAGGAGCATGACAAAACTAAGGTCAGGGTCAGGATCAGAGTCAAGATTATGGTCAGGAGTGAGATGAGGTCCCCTTTAAAAAAGGCCACCTGGACTGACGTCATACTAAAGTGTTAGTTCTAGAAAAGCAGAGAGTGCTTGAGTGAGTAGAGGTCAGTCAGGTTGCCTAGAGCTATGGTCACCATCAGGGACATGCTGCTTGAACGGGGAGGGGTGAGTAACAGAAGGCTTGTCATCTCTGAAGATTGAACCTTGTTTTCTTCATACATGGAACAGCTTTTCAACATAATTTTTGTATGGGCCATTTATATATTTATACAAATTAATCATGTTGTTTCTCAAAGCTAAATACATTTAATTAATTTAGTCTTTGCTCATATTACAGAATAGTATCCTGCGGACCATGGAAGCAGCTGATTGGTGTGTTGGTGGCCTCCAATACCCAATCCCAGCCCTAAAGATGCATTGACAATAATATCCTGTGTCGAATTGCCCTGGGTATATTTATGCAACATAAATCTGCCATGTGTGAACATACCCTAAAAAATTCCAGTCAAAAATTAAAACACTGCAGGTTCCTTACATTTAGTAACAATGTGCAGTCTTTTACTTTTAAAGTGAAACTAACTTTTCAGGTGACTTTCCAGAATAACAGGGCCTTTGTAATTGATATTTACTTCAATTGTGATCAATCGATTATACTAAACAATGCCCTGTATGGAATTGATTGGGACATTTATATAGACAATGTACCTTTAAATTCAAAACCACAAAAAAGGCCATACTTACTAGGTAGGTGGGTGGGTGAAAACCCGTTCCCATCAGGACGCAGACGGGTCAAAGAATGCTGCAGAAGGAGTGTGCATTAAATAGTGATAGCCCCTCCCACTAGTCTTGAGGGGAGTGGCGAACTAAGTGCTCAAAGGTGTGCGATAAATGAGTGTCAGTGTAGTGCTAGGGTGTGAATGGATGGTAAAAAATAAATATGTATGTATGAAAGTGTCAGAACTGTGTAATAATGTAATAAAAATAAATAAATAAATGAATGTGATGAATAGGGGTCAGTGCTGTGAATAGTACATGGGGTGTCAGTACTATGTGTAATACGTGGAGGGATAATGTGCTGGTCGTCAGGCATGGCGTATCTTGCCGAATAACAGCCTATTTGTAACGCCGCTAGTGTTAGCTAAAGCGGGCTGCTCTGCATTCCAAACCAAACGCCAACACATCATGCCCTCCCAGCATATAAGACCCGGCTGCGTCCTGAAAAACCTTTAAATGTCTGCTATAAAAATAGGCATCTCTGTGAACATGATTTAATGGCTCTGATGAAGTCCCAGGTGGAATGAAACGCGTTAGCCAATTACACGGTGGTCAGAGACGTCATCACACCGTATACTTCCAGCGTGGTTGTTTGTAGCACCATGCCACAAACCACGCTTTGATAACTGCTACAGTGGCCTCCTCTTTACACCTATTTGTATTACAAAAATCTTCAGTCACGGACGAGGAACGAGATCTATTTCCTAAAAGAAATTGAGCTGCTGTTCTAATTTGGAGGACCTTATTCAAACATATGCATGCTGCTATTTACCTGTATTGGAACCTGGGAATAACACTACATTGGGTTCGGATAGGCTACATACTTGAAAGGATTCCGTCACGGACGAGGAATGGGGAAATAGATCTATTTCTTAAAATAAATTTAGCCGTTGTTCTAATCCGAAACTCCTTATCAAATCGGATGCGTGCTGCTATTTACCTGTATTGGAACCTGATAGTGACACTACATCGGGTTCGGATAAGTGAACCAACAACAGAGTATAACGGAACTTGTTCCTGATCATCTATACACTCGCTGTTTATTCCATTCCGTAGAATGTATTTTGTGTTTATGTAAACCGTCCAGCTTCCATATATCCCAGCCAGGTTAAACATGCTCTCCTCTTTCTTGCGGGAAAGATAGCCCATGTGGCTTGATTAGTTTTGATCTCTCTATATATATGTAGATATATTTCCTCAATTGGAGACTCTCTCCTACAGCTATCCGCAGCAGAGATTTTTTTCTATTTCTATGTGATATCAGTTTTCATTGTATTTCATATTGCTATTATCAAACATACAATTGTATATGATATACTGTGACTGAATAGATTCTTTACCTAGCCAGGTAGTTTTTAATTGCATTTATTATTATCTAGGTATTCGCCTATGGGAAATGGTTTGCCATTTCCCTTTTTTCTATATATATTAATAAATTGTTATAAACATAATTTCTATACCCTTATGAGTGCTTGATATGTCCTGGATAGTTTTTTGTTTTATAGACTTTCCAGAATAAGCTGTCATATATGTGTATATGAGGAACAACACAATTTCTGTCCGTTATACGAGTTGTATTCTACATTTTTTAGCAGTTTTTCCCTCTGCTCTATCTCTATTTTTCAGTTTTCCATGAGCTAGCGGGGGGAACCTAACCACTATGATGTCTGACATACACTGCACACAGAGAGAAGAGAAGAATCCTGCTCTCCTAGCTCTAGCTATTATATATATATATATATATATATGCAAATTTTCTTAGCCACATAAAAACCTGAAAAATCTGATCAAGTGGTGTGGGATGATTGTGTGATGCCTCCTGTTCGTCAACGTGCCAGTTATTGCTACTTGTCGCAAACTGAGAGGGACAGAATCCTTGAACTGAGAGACCTTGGTTTATCACTCTGGCAGATTGCTACGCGCCTAGGCCAAGATGTCAGCCCTGTTCAACGTGTCCCAGAGGTTAGGGGAAAACAAACGTAAATGACAGCAAGAGGTGCGTGGAGGCGAACCTCTGCAAGGACCGATCATCTGATTGGATGAATAGCTCGTAGTGATCCATTCTGTACTGCAAGTAAAATTGGTCATCACATCCCAAGCCTAGGGAGGCAATTAGTGTCAGCACAAAGCGTCAGAAGGCGTTTGCACGACATTGGGCTACGAGCCAGACATCGAGCTACAGGTGTTCCATTGACCACACGCCACCGCTCTTAAAGGCTATAATGGTGCACAGCAAGATGGCAATGTAGGCTGGAATGGAGGTCTATCCTCTTAAGCTATGAGGCCCGCAGCCGATCGGCGCTCGTTGCTCCTGTCACAAGGAGCTAGTATGGGGTCAAGCGGTCATTACTCCGATCGCTCATCCCCATACATTATTATCATGTCGGCAGCGCGTCTCCGTGTTTACACAGGGAGATGTACTGCCAACAACGATAATATTTCAGTTTTTTAAAATGGTACGGTGCTCGTTCACCTGCTGATCACTGCCCTGTTTACATAGGGCAATTATCGGCAACGAGTATTCTATGAATGCTTGTCTGCCCGATAATTGCCCAATGTATGACCTAGTGACAGGTTCTCTTTAATGGCAAGAATGGGCAAATTCCACTAACTATGGGAAAAGTGGAAACAGCTTTAAAGATTTCAAAACTATGCATTTGTGACCCAGAGGATTGGTGGTTTCTATGGGAGAGCAGTATATAATGTAGTACAGAGTTACTGCTCTAGGTGGGCCCTGCTTGATTCTAAATGAAAAAGGAGGTGCACTTTAAAATGTCCATTATTACACCATGATTATAATACAGTGATAAAATTAAAGACAGACAGCAGATTGGAAAAAAAAATATCAATAGAAGTTCATTTAATACATACAATGCCATGGCTTTATTCTGTATTTATATTTGTACCACTTGCTGGAGATGAGTATGTAAAATGGTCTTAATATACCAACAATACCAGAGCACATTTTGTGCAGGAACACAAGTCTACTGGCATAATAAACACAATTAGGTCCTCTAATTTGCAAATGTGTCATGTGGTTAGAAATCTCTTTGTTTGAGGATTCTGTTGTAAGAATAGGGAAGTGTCAGCAAAACAATTACCAGCTGCTGCCACATGGTGGTGCATACACCCCTTAGTATAGGATTCAAGTCTTCTGCATCACCTCCTATGTATTGTTGATATTGGAACATAAAGCTCAAAAGACTGGAGAATTTCAAAACAAAATGACACAGCTCGCAATATCATGCAAGTACATCTCACCAAGAACGCATCACATTGCCTGGTCAGAATCACAAGTCAATAGCGCTGCCTATTTGCAACAACAATGCAATATTATTACTGAGATGAACAGTTATATTTTGTGATTTCCTTGCATATAAAGACACTTTCAGTCATTCCGCCAGCATAGCTATGCAAACGGAAAAAAATTGAGTGCCTATAATATTAAGAGGTGCACAAAATGTTCCTGTTCTAGCACCTTACAGAGGAAATGCTGAGTGTAGGAAGGCAGTAAATGTCACATTTAAAATGTAACTTGCTAGAAAATTGCCTTTTGTATTGCAGGTCACACGCAGCTATTTGCACAAATAGGGTACAAGTATTTCTCATTAGTGGTGGTTGTTTGTAATATCAGCAGTATGAAATATCCCACTAGATTACAGTGGAAACACAGGACATTTATTAAATTTGCACGCTGGATTGAGTGCAGCAAATATGTGCCACAACTGTTGTAAATTCTTTTTAATTTGATTCTGTCTATAGCCATTATTTTTAATCCCTGCTTTGTCAAGGCCGCATTGCTATTATCACAGCAAAATGTATGCTTTTATGGGCATATACTGGTTATAAACACACGCAGAGTCATCATTTGGTTTGTCAGAATATTGTGGACGGAAGTAGACTGATGTTCTGTGGAAAATGGAGCTCAGGAGAGAAAAATACTCAAGGAACATTCAGAAAAGAATAATGAATCCTATCTCTTCCAATGTCATACAGAATAAATAAAAAGAGATTAAACTATAGGAATAATTAATATAGCAGGTATTTACATGCACATAGCACCATATTCCCCTAACTAAACCGTAAATGTTTCCATGCCAATCATGAGCATGAACTGACCCTATAATAATAATTATAAACTCAGATATAAATTACAGGTAATGGTGCACCTATATAATAACTTGTGAAGTTTTAATCGTAAAATTAGCTACCATGCTCCAACACTAATAAAAGACTATACTGCTAAGACTTCCAATCGCAGGAAAGCCAATGGTGAAACAATAACCCAATAACTCTATATTGTCACAATCACAGGTTATGTGGACCCACTAGACCACTCCACAGTAGCGGAGAGGCAGCTGACTAGGTCACAGTCTATATGAAAGTCAATAGTAGATAGTAACGCTTGGGTGCCTGAACTAGTCCAGACGGTGGCTGTGGCTTCAGCACGGATGGAGGCCGGTGCAGCAGGTAGCGCCAGACATGGCGGAGAGTATCCGATGTGGCAGAAGACACTGGACGTGGCAGAAGACACTGGATGAGGCAAACGACACTGGACGTGGCAAACGACAGCAGGTGCAGTAGACACGACTCCAACACTGGTAGGCACAGGAACAAGAACAGTACGGGATACAGGATCAGGTAACAGGGCACAGGCAACAACTGGAACGGGAAACACCAAGGGACCATTTGCAAGACAGACTGGGATAAACTAACAACGCTCAGGCAAGGCTCAGAAGGCATGGGGCCTTCTTATAGACCAGTAAATCATGGCAGTTGATGATGACGACGACGATTTCCTTTGTGCGCGCGCTGGCCCTTTGAGGCCGGGCACGAGCGTGCGCGTGCACCGTATGGGACACAGCAGAATGGAGCGGAAGTGATCGCTGGCGTCTCCTAGGAAGGAGATGGGGACCAGCACTCACGGATCCATGACTGCGGGCGTTGGGGGGTGAGTAAACCCGACGGCCCGTGGCCATGGACGCTACATATATATAGGAAATGATAATAAAAATAATAATAGTAGACCAGCGACTAGAGAAAAAAGTGCTAAAGAGAAAAGAGAGACTTTGGGAAATGAGACAAAACTGGGGCAATTATTTTAACAGCTATTATTAAATACAGCCCCTTTCCACAATGGATAAACTCTAAGCTGCAGGGTGTTCACAACTAGCTCCGAGGACAATATAAAGCAAGGCTGCATACCAGTACAGGTTATTCCTTGATAAAGGAAACTAAGATTTCTGAATTGCATAGGACTGGCTTTTGGCATCTATCAGCAACAATGGTCAGGAAAGAATCCAGGTTCGATACATATATACGCAGCAAGAGTTTGTAGTGTAAAGAATAGAGGTGGTTAGGAGACAATCCAAGTTCAGTACACAGATAAGCGGTAACAGTTTGTAGAGTAAGGCAGAGACGAGACAATCCTAGTTTTGTACATGATTAGCGGCAGCAGTTTGTAGAGTAAGGCAGACACATGGTCAGGAAACAATCCAAATTCATTACACAAATAAGCAGCAACAGTTTGAAGGGTACAGAAGGCAGCAAAGAACTAAACTAGAGGCAGAAAGCTCAGTAGTCTGGCAAGGAGGAAGTAAAGCGCCAGACTTTTATAGTAAGCCAAAAGGGTGAGACTAATCAGGTAATCAAGGCAAAGAATTTAAAACGACGAGAATCAATAGAACCTAGACAATAGATTCAGCATTGGAGCTGTCCAGCATTACCAGGAGCTCAACGAAAATAGCTACTGCCAGGGACAGGAGAGTACGATATTGGCAGGAGCATTTCTCTACTATTTCACTGCAGCATTCTTAAACCATTGGCAGGTAGTGGCACTTCAAACATTTCTATATTCTTTTCTGAACATGGTACTGTTTGAGCTGCTAGTCTACTTTATTATTATTATTATTATTATTATTATTATTATTTTTATCATTTCCAATATAGATCAGGCTTATTAGGTTGGTGTGTCACCATTGGCTTCTATGCGATTGGTAGTCCATGGATTTAGCATTATAGTTCTTTAATCGTTTTGCAGTGCGTTAGCTATTTTTATGACTCTTTTCACTGTACACATTTTAGGAGGCTGCTAGCTTTCTCTTGCCCACACAATCTGCATATTTCTGTTTGCCGTTAAACTTGTAAGGTTTTTCCTTATGCAAGTCTTGAGCTCCTGTGGCTATGGATACTACCTTATAATAATGTGTCAATACATAAAAATTCTTCAACACATTTATAACATTACTGTTACATATAGATTTCTGTATTTAAAGCTATACATTGAACAACTGCAGACTATTAATCAGAGAGAGATTATAAGGCAGGCAGAAGCAGAGGCGTAGTTAGGTTCTCCAGTACCCAGGGCAAAGATTCAGTTTGGTGCCCCCCCCTCCCTGAACTGCTTTCCCAACACAACATTTTCTTCCCCCTCGCCATGTTTGTTTTCTCTCAGCCTAAACTGTGTCTATTTAAAATAATTGCAACCCTAAATTATACCTACTACTTTCTGACAGCATTATACTCTTTGAGAGTTATGACGGTCAAAAAGGGCTTGAATTCTATCCTTGGCCGGAGTATGTATTATTATGAGGTCTATCCGACAGGAGTATTGAGGATGGTCTGCTGATCATCGTGATATTACGAATCTTTAGCATCTTTACCTATTACATGTCTGTCCCGTAATCTGTTTGTATCCGCTTCAGGTCTCCAGGGTTACGAAGGACGCTTTATCGTCACACTTCAGCCTGATTGGCTGGGCTGTTTGGAGGCTCGCCACAGTCCGGATACGTCACGGCTGTGACGTGTCTTTGTTTGATTGGTGGTGGGCTGACAGCCTCGTCAGTGCAGGGGGAGGGCTCTAGCCCTTCATATGCTCCCAGTCTCGCCGGCTCGTGTGCGGCCATTTGTATTAGAGTCGTGCACGAGCCGGGAGAAACAAATGTTAGCACAAAATTGTGCTTAACCGGCATCAACTTTTACAATCCCTGATGATGTGTCACACCTACCAGTGAAACTGAAACGCGTAGGGTTGTCCTAATAATGCAGCGGTGGTTCTGAGAATTGTCCAAGATTAGTCTGTCAAGAGGACTAACTCTTTTCTCTGACCACTTGCTGTGAGCCCGGTGGGCTGGAATTATTTTCTCTCAGCAAGTTGCTGTCAGGGCTGTATACTATAAGAGAAGAGTCTCACCACCTCCTATCCCTGACTACCTTGCTTGAGCCTGAATATATGTTACAATTGGGCTATATGAGCCATATTTTATACTATACTAATAAAATTCAATTTTAATCATTCTAATCAGGCAGTCAATCTATCTATTCTGTGAACGACATTGACATTACCAATAATTGGATTCTTTGTTTTCTCTACCAATCAATGAGGGGTCATTTTGTTCCCACATTTTCTTTTACTTGAGCATAAAGCCATTTGTACATTTTACAAGCAATATAGTTCTATATACAACACCAGAACCAAGCTCATTATATATATACAGCGCCAGAACAAAGCTCATTACATATAAACAGCACCAGAACAAAGCTCAGTACATTTATACAGCAACAGAACCAAACTAAGTGCATATATACAGCATCAGAACCAAGATGAGTACATATATACAGTGCCAGAACCATGCTCAGTACAGATATACAGAATCAGAACCAAGCTCAGTTCATATATACAGTGCCAGAACCAAGATCAGTACATATATACAGCACCAAAACCAAGCTCAATACATATATACAGTACCAGAACGAAGCTCAGTACATATATACAGCAACAGAACCAAACTAAGTGCATATATACAGCATCAGAACCACGATGAGTACATATATACAGTGCCAGAACCATGCTCAGTACAGATATACAGAATCAGAACCAAGCTCAGTTCATATATACAGTGCCAGAACCAAGATCAGTACATATATACAGCACCAAAACCAAGCTCAATACATATATACAGTACCAGAACAAAGCTCAGTACATATATACAGCACCAGAACAAGGCTCAGTACATAAATACAGCCCCAGCACAAATATAGCTCAATTGAGTTCAACCCCTGCCGTATAGGTTTGCACTAAATTGTATACAGCTACCAGCATGGCCCAAACAATGGTAAGGATATGCTGGGAGATGCTGTTTAACAAAAAAAATCATACCACCCTTCATCTCGCTGCAGATCATACAGTGACTACAGTGCTGATTAGAGGCAGAATAAACATTTACATTAAGTGACTCACAGGTGACTTTAGATTCTAGTTGTTCTCTTTTCTTCTCCATCCGGTCCAGACGTCTATGACGACTTCTCCCGGCCACAGCCCATTTCTGCTGTTTGCAACTCAGATGTCTTTAGCTTCTCACTTTTCAAACATATCTGCACCTATAAACAAAGATAAAGTTCTCATGGTGCCAAACACTGTGCCCCTAAATATAATAGCGCCATGCACTGCACCTCTAATTATAATAGCACCATACACTGTGTCCCACACACACATAATGCCCCCTGTAGACAGTGCCCCCCCTTAGAGCCCCCTGTAGATTGTTCCCTGCATAGATCCCCTTGTAGATAGTGACCCCCATAGAGCCCCCATAGATAATGCCCCAAAAACAGCCCCCTGTAGATAATATCCCACATGTAGCCCCCTGTATATAGTGCCCCACATATAGCCCCCTCTGAAAATAGTGCCCCCCATGTAGCCCCCCCTGTAGATAGTGCCCCACATATAGCCCCCCTGTATATAGTGCTCCACATATAGCCCACCCCTGTAGATAGGGCCCTACATATATATATCTACCCCTATAAATAGTGTACCACATATAGACCACCCCTGTATATAGTGCCTCACATATAGCTTCCCTTATAATGATTCATATGTAGCCCACCCCTGTATATAGCCCTCCATAGATATAGCCCACCCCTGTATATAGTGTCCAACATATAGCCCACCCCTGTATATAGTGCACTGCATATATCTCCTCTTATAACTAGTGCTCCACATATAGCCCACCCCTGTATATAGTAATTCACATGTAGCTCCCCCTATAGTATTCCACATATAGCCCACCCCTGTATATAGCTCCTCTGTACATATTGCCTCACATATAGCTCCCCCTATAGTGCTCCACATATAGCCCACCCCTGTAGATAGTGCCTCACATATAGGTTCCCCTATAGTGATTAATATATAGCCCACCCATGTATATAGCTCCCCCATAGATATAGCCCGACCCTGTATATAGTGTCCAATATATAGCCCACCCCTGTATATAGTGCACTGCATATATATACTCCTTTAAATAGTGCTTCACATATAGCCCACCCCTGTATATAGTGCCTCACATATAGCTCCCCCTATAGTGCTCCACATATAGCCCACCCCTGTATATAGGCCCCCTGTAGATAGAGCCGACCCTTGTAGATAGAGCCAACCCCTGAAGATAGACCCAACCCCTTTAGATAGAGACCCCCCTGTAGATAATGTCACTCACATTTTTATCAGGATTAAAACATTTTTTACATACTCACCTTAATCCCCTTCCCGTGCCGTCCGGTGGCAATGCAGGCCTGCTCTCTTCTGAGCTGGGGTTGAATCAGCGCCTTTCAAAGATGCAAGCGGAGCGATGACGTCATCGCGCCAATCGCGTCTATGATAGGTGCTGATTGGCAGGGCCCTATCACTTGCCCTGTCAATCAGTGCCTTTCAACTACACAGGTGGCGCAAAGAAGTAATCACGCCGCTTGAGTCGTTGAAAGGCTGTGAATGGCCGGGCTTGGAAAGTACTCGGCCATTCATCCCCTATAGTGCAGGAGGGTGTGGCAGCGGCTGGTTTCAGTGACGCCATAGCCCCCTCAGAGAGACAGCAGGCCGCCGTCATGGACAGCGCCCCCCCCACCTTCCCTCTTATTTGCGCCCGGGGCACATGCCCAGCCTGTCCCCCCTAGCTACGCCCATGGGCAGAAGGGACAATTGCCCAGGGGCCTCTACTACTAAGGGGCCTCCACACCCAATTCCCTCCAGAACATTCTCAGGCATTCCCAATAGCAAGGTGGTTATCGGTTGATTATGCAGCTTTTAAAGAAGACAATAGGTTTCCTAATAGCCACCTTTTGTAATTCAAAGTCACTCTCAATTATGTGTCAATGACGAAGCAAAGTTGTTGTTTTTTTTTTTTAAAAAAGGACAACACTGTATTGGCAACTTCTGACTAAATAAATACAAAAAATACTGACAATACTTCCTAAGGCCTCATGCACACGACCGTGCCCGCAATCACGGCCCGCGATTGCGGGCACCGCCGGCCACTGACTGACAGCCGCATTTTCGGGCCGTGCTCCCATACAAAGTATGGGAGCACGGCCCACAAAATACGAAAGAACGGACATGTTCTATAATTCCCGGAACATTTCCACGGCACGGACACCCTTCCGTAGTGCTACGGAAAGGTATCAGTGTTCAATGAAAGTGAATGGCTCCGTTTTTGCGGACCGCAATTGCGGTCCGCAAAAACTGAGGTTTTTTACGGTCGTGTGCATGGGGCCTTAGACTTGATTTTCTGAAATATAGTGGAATCTGCAGCCATTTATTGCACAGCAGTATCCACTTTGGATTCTGAGGCCTACTTCCAAATCCTCTCTAGTTTTTATTAAAAAAATCTGGCATTTGACTTTAGGCCATATGCACACGACCGTAGCCATGTGCACGACCGTGATTTTCGGGGCGGCCTGCCGTGGAGTGTCACCCGCGAGCCGCCCGCAAATTGCAGGCTGTGCACATGGCTGCGTGGACCTGGACCGCAAAACATGGCCGTAATAAGACATGTCCGTTCTTTTTTAAATCCAGGCTCCTGGGCCATGTATGCACCGGGGAAACCAAGGTCATGTGCATGGACCCATTGAAATGAATGGGGCCGCAATTCTCCCGTGGATTTTCGGGGGAATTGTGGCCGCAAAAGCATGTTTGTGTGCATGGGGCCTTACTGAAATGACAGCACAAATCTCTTAAGCCCCATGCACACGACCGTAGATTTCATCCATCCGTAAATGCTATCCTTAAATACCGATGAGTAGTTATTTATAGTCATCCATAAATTATCCGCATATACGGAGCGGTGTCCATAATGCATCCGGAATTTACGGATCCATAAAAAGAAGAAGAAAACCAAAAATGATATGCAACATCTGCAAACCTAGCGTCGCCTAGCAATGCTTCCGTAATTATGGACGGCACATATCCAGTGAGCAGCGCTGTTGCATGGCAAGGTCTGAGGGTCGAGTGCCAATGGAGGCTGGAGAAGAGGATGTGGAGCCTAGAATAGCGCTGGAGGCTGGAGTGCGGGACCTGGAACGTCTGCAGTGAGGGTGAAGGGAGCACAGGAGCTGGTGGAGTCCGTGGAGCCAGGAGACTAAGGAGCGTGGCCGAGGAGTGGAATGGTATAACTATGGCTACTAATACAAACAGCACTAATTGGCAGCCTGTTTGGGAAGCAGAAGCGCTCAATGCCTTCATGGTTGCTGGACATCGCTGGCCATATATTTCTGGGTCAAGGGACTTCACCAAGGTAATCTATGCACTGACCGCAAACCATTCATCTGGGCTGCACTGTTACCATTTCAGATCGATGAGACTCCTAAGGTGTGCACTATGACCGGGTACCCGAAGTTTGGGACTACTCTGGGGTGAATTTTGCCCAGGTACAAGAACATTGGAATTCCAATGAGTGCGTTAATATAATGACGTTTTACGCTCCTGAACTGGGTTTTAATGTCCCTGCGTGGAACACGGGAATACTTAGCGATAACATAACAGCAGGCAGGTCATCTTATCTACCATCATTGAATCAGTATGGGGTTTGTTCGGGTGGGGCTGATGTAAAATGTTTATTACTAGGAAACTCGAGTGGTGGGCTTAACTAAGGAAAGGCGCATATTGTACAGGCATTAGATTGCGATTTGCAGGTAGAAGGTCATATTATAGAACGGGGTCTAAGGGTATGGTATTCAAGAAATCATTTATTCGCTATAAAGCGTAACATGCTAAATTTTATTGTAAAGGAGTTCAGGGTGCACAGCTGTGTGAGAAGACCCTACAGGGGATGTCGGGACAGTTTTAAGACAAGACTTAGATCAAGGGATTTTAAACCGTTTGTCCCATATTTTATTATGGGTAATGTAAGTCAGTTATGTGCCCTGGTAGGGAGTCAGAGATTTTAGAGAGTGTAGTCTTTTTTGTTTCACGGAGTCTTGGATGCATGAGAATATTCAGGATTCAATAATGTCCTTACCTCGTTTTCATTTGTTGTGAGCAGATAGGGATGCAGTTTCGAGTGGGAAAAAGAAGGGGGTGGTTTAGTGTTATACATTAATACGAGATGTTGTCATCAGAGGCATGTGACAGTACAGGTGCAGCACTGCTGTCGCAATGTAGAGATCTTAGCTGTTTCCTTACATCCATATTATCTACCACAAGAATTTTCAGTAGTTATTGTGATTTGTGTGTACATTCCTCCCGAGATGGGGTGGTAGCTTGTGAGGTACTAGCAAACTTTGTGTCGCTTCTTCAAACTAAATACCCGAATGGTTTTATAATAATTTCAGGCGATTTTAATAGAGTAGATTTTGGTTCTATGGTACCAAAATGTAAACAGTATATTTATTGTCCCACTAGAGGGGTGAATACACTGGATCATTTGTATGCTAATGTAGGGGGTGGTTATGTATCAATAGCACTGCCGCCTCTTGGAAGATCAGACCATAACTTGGTTTTGTTATGTCCGGCATACAAACCGGTGGTATTAAGAATGGAAGTGGTGACTAAACACGTACAGATTTGGAGTAGGGAGGTGGAGGACGAGCTGCAAGTGTGTTTTGAGACAACTAATTGGGATGTACTTTGTAGTCCAGTAGCTGGGAATATAAAAGAGAACCTGGAGGTAGTTTCGGAGTATATTAAATTCTGTACGGAGAGTATTGTTTCGGACAAAATGGGTTAAATGCAACCCAAATAATAAACCGTGAGTGAGTAAAGAATTGAAAGGGATATTGAATAGGAAAAAAGGGGCGTTCAAACTGCATCATGAAGTTATGATTAAAACTGTTCAAAAGGAGTTAAAGTGCAAGCTGAAAGAGGGGAGAGAGTCGTACAGAAAGAAATTAGAGAATAAGCTAGAAAATAACAACATGTGAGAAGTATGGGAGGGCAAGAAAAACTTTACAGGATTAAAATCAAAGCATACTGCTGAAAATGGTAATATGGATAGAACAAATGAATTGAATGCGTTTTTTTAATAGATTTAATGAAGGTAGTAGTGAGAGGGTGCATAGGACAGAAGGAAATGAAGCGAACATGCCTAGGTTTAATCTGTCACAGAGCTCAGAATGTTGGAATAATGGTGATATATTTCCATTAGTTGTCGAACCAAAAGAAGTTATTAAAGAACTAGGAGGCTTAGTTGTTAATAAGGCAGCAGGACCTGATGGAATTGGAGTTAGGGTGTTGAAGGTGTGTGCAGTTCAGTTGGGGGAAGTGCTGGCGACTCTTTTCAACATGAGTCTGTCTTTGGAATGTGTTCCAGTCTTGTGGAAAACGTAATGTATTATTCCTGTACCGAAAAAAAAAGGGACCAGGGGAGATGAATTATTATCGCCCTGTGGCTCTTATGTCGCACATTATGAAGGTGTTTGAACGTTTGCTTTTGTCTAGTTTGATGAAAAAAGCGGGGAACTATCTTGACCCTCTACAATTTGCCTACCGTAGGGATGTAGGGGTGAAGGATGCCATATTGTATCTTTTGCAAAGAGTGTATTCACACTTAGAGGGTAAGGGAAATTTAGTTAAAATTAATTTTTTTGACTTTTTGAGTCCATTTAACACAATTAGGCCTGATCTCTTAAAAAATAAGCTATTAACTTGGGGGGTTGATGACAGAATGGTGAATTGGGTGCTTGATTGTCTTTCGTGTAGGCCACAGTATGTTAGACTAGGATCAAGTTTGTCAGGATTTCTAGTGAGCAATGTAGGTGTGCCCCAGGGTACGGTCTTGGCACCATTTTTGTTTGCGATATATACTTTAGACTTTTGTTATGACTCTGATAGGTGCCATTTGCAAAAGTATTTAGATGATACTGGGTTGGTTGGTTGGTTGGTTGGTTGGTTGGTTGGTTGGTTGGTTGTATAGTGGATGGGGATGATATGGAATACAGACAGCAGATTAATGATTTTTATAATTGGTCAAAGGAAAATTGTCTGGTGTTAAATGTTAGTAAAACAAAAGAGATGGTAATTGATTTTAGTAAGAGGAGTAGGGAAACTAGACCGCTTATTATAAATGACCATGAGGTATCGATAGTAGACAATTATAAATATTAGGAGTGTATATTGATAATAAACTGGACAGGAAGTTGAATTGTGATATGTCATACAGCAAAGGTTCATGTCTTCTGTATTTTTTGTGTCAACTTCAGTCTTTTAATGTACAGTATGTAAAAAGATGTTACATATGTTTTATAAGTCTGCGGTAGAGGGTGCAATGTTATTTGCTGTGGTGTGCTGGTACGGTAATGCAAGGGTCATGGAGATTAATACATTTCATAAGTTAATTAAGAAGGCAGGAAGTGTCATTGGTTGTGTGCTTGACCCTATCAGTGTTGTGGCAGATGCAAGGAGATTATGTAAGTTTAACAGAATTGTAGCGTGTCCTCACCATCCGCTTTTTAAGATTGTATATTCACAGTGTAGTTCTTTTAGTAGACGATTTTTGCAACTGAAGTGTTCGAAAAGACCGATATAAGCGATCGTTTTTGCCAGAAGCTATCTGTCTATTTAACCCCTTAATGTCCGGGCCTGAAAAGACCGTAAAGAGGTTTTCCAGGAAACAGTTTTTTTCTAAAAAGTGTCCCCCAGCCTTGGTTTGCCTTCCCTAATACCCCCTATGAAACTTGTAACCAGTTTCTGTTTGATCTCCATCGTCACTGCAGCTCTTTCTGTTTGTTTACATTCCTTGCTGTCTGTTTACATCCCTTGCTGTCTGTTTCCTGTCTTGTAACCCACCATACCCATGATCCTCTGCTACATCTGAGGAGACAGTTGCATCCCCCCCTTCCTCCAAAGCATCTCAGCTATTTGCATACTGCCACGCCCCTTTATGTTCACAGGTCTTTCCCTGCTGTAATTACTAATTACAGGCAGCTCCTTTCCTGCACACTGTCTTACACACTAATAATCATCATTATCCTTTGTGCCTCCATCTATCCCTGATCGAAGTACAGGCACTTATCTCCCTCCCCCGCCCCTTTCACAGCCTGATAAATGTAAGTCTGCCCACTCCACTATGTCAGACATCTTGGTACACACAATCCAGTCAGCACATTTTCCTCACCTGCTGCTGGATCTGTTCCAAGAGATCCTGTATTAGGCCCTGTTCACACTGAGTTTTTTTTGCTGTCAGAAAATTCTGCCTCAAAAGTCCGATTTTGACCTGCCTGCACGTCGTTTGCCACGTTTTTTGCCCGCGGCAATTGAGGGAAAAAGAAGCGACATGCCATATCTTCCGGTGTTTACTCCTCTGTCCTCCCACTGACATAAATGGGAGGCAGAGAAAGTGTTTTTCGTAGCGTTTTTGCCCGCGGCGCTCAATGGCCATGGGCGAAAAACGCCACGAAAAACATGGCAAAATGCGTGCAGGCAGATCAAAATCTGCCTCAAAATTCAAGCGGAATTTTAAGGCAGAATTTTCTGCCTGCAAAAAACTCCATGTGAACAGGGCCTTACAGTGAAGAAAAGACCTAACAATACTCCAAACAATGGTAAAACTTTTCTTTTTTTTTTACATAATTTACTATTAATGCATGTAAGGCCCCATGCACACGAACGTGCTTTTGCGGCCGCAATTCCCCCGAAAATCCATGGGAGAATTGCGGCCCCATTAATTTCTATGGGCCCATGCACACGACCGTGGTTTTCAAGGTCCGTGCATGGCCCAGGAGCCTGGGCTGCAGAAAGAACGGATATGTCTTATTATGGCCGTGTTCTGCGGTCGAGGCTCATAGAAAATAATGGACGTGGCCATGTGCACGGCCCGCGATATGTAGGCGGCTCACGGATGACACTCTGTGGCAGGCCGACTCGAAAATCACTACGGTCATGTGCATGAGGCCTTAGTGTGTCTCACTATTGTTTTCTATATATATATATGTAGGAACTTTCCACCCTGCACTAACTTTTATAAATACACTGCCGTTCAAAAGTTTAGGGTCACTTAGAAATTTCCTTATTTTTGAAAGAAAAGCACAGTTTTTTTTCAATGAAGATAACATTAAATTAATCAGAAATACACTCTATACATTGTTAATGTGCTAAATGACTATTCTAGCTGCAAACGTCTGGTTTTTAATGCAATATCTACATAGGTGTATAGAGGCCCATTTCCAGCAACCATCACTCCATTGTTCTAATGGTACATTGTGTTTGCTAAATGTGTTAGAAGGCTAATGGATGATTAGAAAATACTTGAAAACCCTTGTGCAATTATGTTAGCACCGCTGTAAACAGTTTTGCTGTTTAGAGGAGCTATAAAACTGACCTTCCTTTGAGCTAGTTGAGAATCTGGAGCATTACATTTGTGGGTTCGATTCAACTCTCAAAATGGGTAGAAAAAGAGAGCTTTCATGTGAAACTCCACAGTCTATTCTTGTTCTTAGAAATGAAGGCTATTCCATGCGAGAAATTGCCAAGAAACTGAAGATTTCCTACAACGGTGTGTACTACTCCCTTCAGAGGACAGCACACACAGGCTCTAACCAGAGTAGAAAGAGAAGTGGGAGGCCCCGCTGCACAACTGAGCAACAGGACAAGTACATTAGTGTCTCTAGTTTGAGAAATAGACGCCTCACAGGTCCTCAACTGGCAGCTTCATTAAATAGTACCCGCAAAACACCAGTGTCAACATCTACAGTGAAGAGGCGACTCCGGGATGCTGGCCTTCAGGGCAGAGTGGCAAAGAAAAAGCCATATCTGAGACTGGCTAATAAAAGGAAAATATTAATATGGGCAAAAGCACACAGACATTGGACAGAGGAAGATTGGAAAAAAGTGTTATGGACAGACTAATCGAAGTTTGAGGTGTTTGGATCACACAGAAGAACATTTGTGAGACAGAGAACAGCTGAAAAGATGCTGGAAGTGCCTGACGCCATCTGTCAAGCATGGTGGAGGTAATGTGATGGTCTGGGCTTGCTTTGGTGCTGGTAAAGTGGGAGATTTGTACAAGGTAAAAGGGATTTTTAATAAGGAAGGCTATCACTCCATTTTGCAACATCATGCCATACCATGTGGACAGCGCTTAATTGGAGCCAATTTGATCCTACAACAGGACAATGACCCAACGCACACCTCCAAATTATGCAAGAACTATTTAGGGAAGAAGCAGGCAGCTGGTATTCTATCTGTAATGGAGTGGCCGGCGCAGTCACCAGATCTCAACCCCATAGAGCTGTTGTGGGAGCAGCTTGACCGTATGGTACGCAAGAAGTGCCCATCAAGCCAATCCAACTTGTGGGAGGGCCTTCTGGAAGCATGGGGTGAAATTTCTCCCGATTACCTCAGCAAATTAACAGCTAGAATGCCAAAGGTCTGCAATGCTGTAATTGCTGCAAATAGAGCATTCTTTGACGAAAGCAAAGTTTGAAGGAGAAAATTATTATTTCAAATAAAAATCATTATTTCTAACCTTGTCAATGTCGACTATATTTTCTAGTCGTTTTGCAACTCATTTGATAAATATAAGTGTGAGTTTTCATGGAAAACACAAAATTGTTTGGGTGACCCCAAACTTTTGAACGGTAGTGTATAAATATATATACATACAGATCAAGCAATATAACCACATCCTGTAATTGAGATATATATATATATATATATATATATATATATATATATATATATATATATATATATATATATATATATATATATATATATATATTTATTTGTGTGTGTATATATATATATATAGGAGGGGGCGTGTTAGAGGAGAGACAAGTCGGCCAGGCAGCGCAGAAAATCCTAGCGTGAAGGAAGAGGAGGTGTGGACGACGAGATAGGAGGGGGGGCGTGTTCTATGATTGATGACACTCCGTGTCTTTGCTAAGACAGCACTTTCGACTGTAGAGACACGGCACGGCATCAACTACCTTTAGGCTCTATTCACACAACAGGATCCGAGTTTTGACCGATAAAAACGACGGTTTTGGTCTGTTTTTCTCGGCCGTTTCGCATCCATTCCGTTCCGGGCCATGTTTCCGTTTTTAACGGCGGATTTTGACCCGTTTTGCATCCATTTTTTTCCTTGTCCGTTTCAAAAACGGATGAATTTAATTTGTACATTTTCTGCCACACACTGCCCTCTGTACATAATGCCGCACACTACCCTCTATAGATACTGCCACAGCCCCCCTGTAGGTAATGCCACACAACCCCCCTGTAAGCAATGCCACACAGACCCCCTTGTAGGTAGTGCCACAAAGTCCCCCTTGTAGGTAGTGACACATCTTCATGCTTCACGCTAAATAACCTGTTAGATTAATTCTTCAGGTTATAACGGTCGTATAGATACCTAGTATGTGTACGTTTTTTGTTTTTAATTAGTGTAGGGGCAATAAAATATATTTTATGCAAAATAATGACTTATTTTGGGGACTTTTTTTTTTATTTATTTCTTTTTTTGTTACTTTTTTTAACTCCATTAATAGATAACTTTATTTATAACTTTATTTTTTACATATAATGTATTAGCATACTCCTGTATGCTAATACATTGAATTGTGTCACTATGACACAGGCTGCTGTTAGGTCAGCACATAGTGTGCCCATAAAGCAGGCAAACGAAACAGACAGCCCTGGGGTCCTTTGTAGGTCTCCAGGGCGGACTGCAGAGGGATTCCACGGTATTTGATTGCATCGCTGGAATCCCGGTGATGCGATCAAAAAGGGGAATTCCCTTTGATCATGCCGCGGTCACGGACCGCGGCAATCAAAGGGTTAAACTGCTGGGATCCAAATGTTTTCCGACCCCAGCTATGTTCAGGAGGCTTCTCTACGATCAGGAGCTGTTAGTTACAGCTCCTGCTTAGAGGATGAGCGCTCATCAGCCTGATCTACAGCGATGCTAAAAGACGTCGTTGTAGACTGAGGACCCGCACCGCCTGCCGTCAAAAGATGGTTGGCAGTCGGGAAGGAGTTAATAAGAGTAAAATGTAAATTGTTGGGAAATATTAGTACTGTGGTATTATTAAATTTTATACTGTGTTACATGTATTTTAAGATGTGTTAATGTGTTGTCATTTGTCTAAGTGTATTATGTCGATGTTAATGCTGCGTTGGTTTTATATGGAGCTTTTCTGTGACTATTATTAATTTCCCTCTAGGGATCAATAAAGTCTTACCTTATCTTATCTTGTCCGTAATAACAGAAGTGCCCATAGACTTCTATGGGAAGTTTATGCCGTAATTACGGACAAGAATAGGACACGTTCTATATTTTACAGATCATTTTTGCGGAACGGACACCCATCCGCAATAATACGGAAAGGTGTCCGTAGCCCATAGAAATTAATGGGTCTGTTATTGTGGTCCGTAATTACAGATGAAAAATATGATTGTGTGCATGGGGCCTAATCTTGTTTGTTTTTTTTTAAACATGGTTGGCTCTTCAGGAAGGTCTTCTCCTTAAGTTGTTCATGCACAACTGCAAACTGTGTCAAATTTGATACTGCTCACAGTGCCCTAGGGAAACCGCTGTGCACTTTGTTTTTGGCAGTTACCTTTCGCACAGAGTTATCCCCTAGAATATGAACTCAATACCCTGTACCATGATCTGTCTTTCATACCATTCTCATCTGGAGAAGGAAGGGTATGTCCATCCTAGACTGCTGCAGGCTTATACGCAGACTGCTCAAAAACTACAACATTGTGGACAAATCGGACATTGATTGCTCTCTGCTTCTTTCGCCAATGATTTATCTCTCCCCTTCTCTTCACATTTTCCACAATTTATTTTTTTTGTATTCAAAAATGCTAATGTCTCATGTAGTTCAAGGTAAAGTGTAGATAAACTTGTGCAGTATCTTATACTGTCAAGCTATGATGATGTATTATTAACCATTTTCCGCCGTAGCCATTTTGTTTTTCATTTTCATTTTTCGCCTTTCAAAAGCCATCTACATTTTCATCTACATAGCCATATAAGGGCTTGTTTTTCCTGCAGGACGAATTACAATACAATTTAATGTACCATATAATATACTGGGAAATTGAAAACAATTATTGAGGAATGGGAAAAACCTGTGATTCCTCTATTGTGTTTATGTTTTTAAGGCAAAACCAAATTTGTATAGTTCTTATGTTTTTTTACTTTTATACAGAGAACATCTGTGTTACAGATAAAAAATATATAATTGTGACATCCACCAATGGTGGATTCTACATCTTGGGAAGAAGGGTAATATAAAGGGGAAATGTTACAAAGATGTGTTCATAAGCCTTTTATCTCCAGAATACTAGCTTTACAGAGCACTAACATGGGTTTCCAGGAAAAAAATGCATTGTGGTAGTAAAAAGAGAAGAGTAGGTAATGCTTCTATTGAGATTGAAAAAGTTGACCAAAAGGGAACCTTTACTTTAAGTGTATATTTTGACAATCAGACTAGGCAAAGCAGGACTGTTTTTTTTTTTTTAGTATATATGGCTAAAAGCGTTTAGATGTAGTGGTCATACTATCTCCTGTGTATATGTTTCAGTTGGACATGAAAGAGTTGACCAATCATCCGTTACACCTAAAGAGCTAAGACAAGGGATGAACTGAACTGATTCGGCATTATCTAAAGGCCTAGAGGTGATAGCATTTCATTTCAAAGTTCAAGGTTTAAAAGTTCAAGTTTTGACAGCTAGAATTACCCATGGGTAAAAATATTTATGGATATAGATTATGACATGCAGTAAATTAAATCTAAAGTTTATGTGTTTAGAAAGTTCTGACATAAAAACACAACAACAGAGCAGACGTATGGTGAGCTAGAGAGAAAGAGAGAGAGGGAGAGCAACAGATTTTTATACCTGCCATTTTTTTGGCATATGCCTGTACAACCACCTTTGGTTGTCTGTTAGGATTTGGTAACAATTTATTATAAAAAAAACTTCTTGTGTTTCTGTAGCAAATGTTGAACAAACAAGAAAGTCGAAACCAGCAGTTCTTTCATGAAATTATTAAATTTAGTAACTTAGTAGTCTGTCTGCTCTAGTCAGATAGCATTAAAGGTTTTCTCTAGGAATTTTATATTCTATTCTTGAAATAAGTCATAAATATCCGATCAGTGGGTGTCTGACTCCTGGAACCCCACCGATCAGCTGACTATAGGGGCAGTGGCGATGAACGCTGCGGCCTCTACATAGTTTACTAGGCGCAATGGTGTACACTTCCATAGTGGCTGTTCGTGGTATTGCAGCTCAGTCCTATTCACTTAAATGGGATCGAGATAATCTATTTCCTAAAGTTATAGAGTATAATTCACCTCTATAATTACAAAGTCTCCTACCATTGAAAATATGTTAAAGTGAGGTTAACAGAGCCAAGGTGTATATAAAAGCTTCTCTTACTAGATACAGGGTGTCACTTTGGGTACGTTTTTTGACATAAACTTCAGATGCACGCTGGCCCTTTAAGAGCGGACACTAGCATGCGCGCACGCGCACCCTATGGGACCCGGCCGAGGTAAGCGGAAGTGAGCTCTGGCGTCTCCTGAGGAGGAGACTGGGGCCAGTGCACACAGAACCATGGCTGCGGCCGTCAGGAGGTGAGTGAGCCTGACGGCCCGTGGCCACGGACATGATAGTATCCCCCCTCTTACGCCCCTTCCTCTTGGGACCAGAGCGAGAGAACAATTTCTTCAGAAGGGTAGGAGCATTGAGGTTCTCCTCTGGCTCCCAGGACCTCTCTTCAGGACCAAACCCCCTCCAATGCAGCAAAAAAAATGTTTCCTCTTACATTCTTGGTGTCCAAGATCTCCTTAACCTCGAAGGTGTCAGAAGCGCTACTGGAGGCAACCGCAGGGCTAGGCGTCTTGGTATAGCGGTTCAGAACTACCGGCTTCAGGAGGGAGACATGAAAGGAGTTGGGGATCTTGAGGGCAGGAGGCAGCCGAAGCTTGTAGGCGACAGGGTTGATCTGCTGCAGCATCTCGAAGGGTCTGAGGAACCTGGGGCAAATTTGCATGATGGCACCCTCAGTCTTATATTTCTGGAGGACAGCCAGACCTTCGTGCCAGGGAGAAACTGAGGAGGTTCTCTTCTCATGAGTGCCTTCCGTTTCATGTGGTCGACTGCCAGTAGGATGGAGGATCGAGTCTGCTGCCAGATCTGCAGGGAGTCTCCAAAACTGGAATCAGCCGCTGGTACCTCGGACATAACGGACACTGGGAGAGGAATTCGTGGATGTTGGCCGTAGACAATGAAGAACGGTGTGGTTTTTGTGGACTCGCTAGTGTTATTGTTATATCAGACCTCAGAGCCCATGGAAGAAGCTGCACCCAGTCATCATGCTGCTTGGAGATGAAGTGGCGTAGGTAGTTCTCCAAGATCCGATTGATCCTCTCGACTTGACCATTGGACTGAGGATGGTAGGCAGAGGAAAAATTCAATCTCACATTGAGGAGTCTACAGAGGGCTCTCCAGAACCTAGAGGTGAACTGGACCCCCCGATCAAACACAATATTCTACGGCAAGCCGTGCAGGCGGAAGATGTGTTGGATGAAAAGGTTTGCCAATTGAGGAGCCGAAGGAAGGCCGGTCAGTGGAACGAAGTGGGCCATTTTCGAAAATCGATACATCACCACCCAGACAGTACTGCATCCTGCAGAGAGAGGCAGGTCAGTAAGAAAGTCCATAGCTATATTCTGCCAGGGAGCAGACCAGCAGGTCTGAAGTGAGCGACTCGGTTAGCTGCACACACTGAGCAAGAAGAAACAAAGTCCATAATGTCTTTGGGCAGCGTGGGCCACCAGAAATGATGGGCAATCAAGTCTCGGGTCTTACGGGTACCTGCGTGACCTGCGAGTCTAGAGCAGTGTTCCCAGCGGAGGATTCTCCCTCTGTCAGCCAGGTACACGGAGGGATGTATTTAACTTGCAAGGGGTTGACAGAGACAATGCAAGAAGGATCAATAATATTCTGTGGAATCTTCATGGTGTCCACTGTCTCGAATGAACTGGACAAGGCATCAGCCCTCACATTCTTGTCAGCCGGGCGATAATGGAGCTCAAACTGGAACCTGGTAAAGAACAGCGACCACCTGGCCTTATTAGGGTTCAGCCGTTGGGCCGTCTGGAGATAGGTGAGATTCTTGTGGTCTGTAAAAATCAGGATGGGATGAGCTGTGACCTCTAGTAGATGTCTCCACTCCTCCAGAGCCAATTTGATAGCTAGTAACTCCCGATCCCTAATCGAGTAGTTGCGTTCTGCAGAAGACAAGAGCTTAGAGAAATATCCAAATACCATTGACTTGCCCTTGGAACATCTCTGGAAAAGGAGTGCACCAGCACCGACGGATGAGGCGTCCACCTCCAACGAGAACTGTTGCGAAACATCTTGATGATGGAGGATAGAGGCTGACGTGAAGGCACTCTTCAGGCTAATGAATGCGGACTCTGCCTCAGGAGTCCACACCTTGGCGTTCATGCCCTTCTTGGTGAGGTTAGAGATAGGAGATGTGAGTGAGGAGAAGTTTGGAATGAACTGTCTGTAAAAATTGGCGAATCCCAGACAGCGCTTTATGGCCCTCAAGCCTTGAGGGCGTGGCCATTCCAGGACGGACTTTAACTTTTCAGGATCCATATTGAGACCTCTATTCGAGACGATGTAGCCCAGGAAGGGTAGAGCATCTTTCTCAAACACGCACTTCTGCAACTTGGCGTACAGACGATTCTCCCTTAACCGCAGCAAAACTTGACTGACATGTCTCTTTTGAGTCATAGGATCTGGAGAAAAAATCAAGATGTCATCAAGATAGACTACAACACAAACATAGTAGAGGTCACGGAAGATGTCATTAACAAACTCCTGGAAGACCGCGGGAGCATTATACAGGCCGAAGGGCATTACTAGATATTCATAGTGTCCATCACGGGTGTTAAATGCAGTCTTCCATTCGTCACCCCAGCGAATCCGGATTAGGTTGTAAGCCCCACGCAGGTCTAGTTTGGAAAAAATCTTGGCACCACGTATACGATCAAACAGTTCTGAGATCAATGGCAACGGATACTTATTTTTCACCGTGATCTGGTTGAGACCCCGGTAGTCGATACAAGGACACAGAGAACCATCCTTTTTCTTGACAAAGAAGAACCCGGCTCCTGCCGGGGAGGAAGACTTCCATATGAGGCCCCTCTCCAAGTTTCACATAGGCGGACATGGACTGAGTCTCTGGCAAGGAGAGTGGGTACACCCTACCAAGGGGAAGGGACGCACGAGGATCAGCTCGCAGATACGCAGAGACCTGATGCGTTTTCTCGCCGGAAACTATGGTCACGGGTATGGACAATTTAAACGAAAGTCCTCCTTTACCCAAGGTTGTCTCTCCTACCAACCCTAGGTTTTGGGACTTTTGGGGACACAGAGTCCCGAAGTGCGCCTGTGTTGTCTTTCCTGGGTAGATAGCACTGGTCCATTCTCACAGACTCCTTAGGAGGGTTGGCATCTGAGGACAGCAGGGGTTGCTGCAAGGTAGTGACTAGGAAGGCCTCCCTCCCAACGAGCTTCTTGGAGCCGTTCTCGGATCCTCATATCAAACCTGGGCGGCCAGAAGGATGAGGTCATCCAGGGTACACGGTAGATCTCAAGCGGCAAGCTCATCCTTAACCCCTTCCCGCTCCTGGACGTACTATTACGTCATGGCAGCTGTATCGTTTGCGCTCCATGACGGAATAGTACGTCTCGGGAGTAACGGCCGTTTCGGCCGTCCTCCCGACACATACAGGAGCTGTGACAGCTGCTGTCTTGTTCAGCAGCTGTCACAGCTCCTACAGCGGGGACCGATCGCTGTGTCCCCGCTGATTAACCCCTTAAAAGCCGCGTTCTATAGAGATAGCGGCTTTTTAGGGGTTAAGCTGCCATAGCTACGCGATAGCGGCCGGCGATGGTGACTATGGCAACCGGACACCAAACAATGGCGTCCGGCTATGCCATAGACGGAAGCCTAGTGGGTCCTGACAACGTCAGGACCCACTATGCTTGCTGTCAGTGAGTAGCTGACAGTTCTAATACACTGCACTACGCATGTAGTGCAGTGTATTAGAATTGCCATCAGGGCCTCCTGCCCTCAAGTCCCCTAGTGGGACAAAGTAATAAAGTAAAAAAAAAGTTAAAAGAAGTTGTGTAAAAATAAGAAAATAAAAGTTTTAAAAGTATTAAAAGTAAAAATCCCCCTTTTTCCCTTATCAGTCATTTTTTATTAATAAAAATATATAAACAAACAAATAAACTGTACATAATTGGTATCGCCGCTTCCGTAACGGCCTGAACTACAAAATTATTTCATTATTTGTCACGCACGGTGAACGCCGTAAAGGAAAATAATAATAAACCGAACCACAATCACAATTGTTTGGTCACTTCACCTCCCAAAAAATGGAATAAAAAGAGATCAAAAAGTCGCATGTACCGAAAAATGGTACTGATCGAAACTACAGTTTGTTACGCAAAACATAAGTCCTCGCACGGCTTTATTGATTGAAAAATAAAAACGTTATGGCTCTTAGAATAAGGCAACACAAAAAGTGAATGATTTTTTACAAAACGTATTTTATTGTGCAAACGCCATAAGACATAAAAAAAAGTATAAACATCTGGTATCGCCGTAATCGTATCGCCCCGCAGAATAAAGTGGATATGTCATTTATAGCGCACGGTGCACGCAGTAAAAAAAAAAGAATAAAAAAACAATAGTAGAATTGCTGTTTATTAGTCACCACGCCACCTAAAAATAGAATAAAAACTGATCAAAAAGCCGCATGCACCCCAAGAAAACTACAATGCATTCCTCAAGGGGTCTAGTTTCCAAATTAGGGTCACTTTTGGGGGTTCCCAATGTTTTGGCACCACAAGACCTCTTCAAACCGGACATGGTGCCTAATAAAAAAGAGGCCTCAAAATCCACTAGGTGCTCCTTTGCTTCGGAGGCCGGTGCTTCAGTCCATTACCGCACTAGGGCCACATGTGGGATATTTCTCAAAACTGCAGAATCTGGGCAATACGTATTAAGTTGCGTTTCTCTGATAAATCCTTTTGTGTTATAAAAAAAATGGTATAAAGAGGATTTTCTGACAAAAAAAAAATTTAAATTTAACCTCTACTTTGCTCTAAATTTCTGTGAAACACCTAAAGGGTTCATAAACTTTCTAAATGCTGTTGTGAATACTTTGAGGGGTCTAGTTTCTAAAATGGCGTATTTGATAGGGATTTCTAATATATGGGCCCCTCAAAGCAACTTCAGAACTGAACTGGAACCTAAAAAAATAAATAAATGAGGCAATACTTCGCTTCTTACATTATACTGATAATGAGCCGTGCCCACCCCGAGATGACCCCAGTTTTGACCGTTTGTATAAACGGAGACCCCTATTAGACCGTTCCAGTGCCCGGTTTTCCCAAGCATTCACCCCCGAGAAGTGTATTTCTATTGATGAGTCCCTGGTACGTTTTAAAGGGAGGGTTCAATTCCGCGAGTACCTGCCGGGTAAGAGGGCAAGGTATGGCGTGAAGATGTATAAGCTGCGAGAGTGCATCCGGGTATACCTACAGGTTTAGGCTATATGAAGGAAAGGCCACCCCCAAACCAGACTGCATCCTGGACTACAATAGGTACATGGGAGGTGTGGACTTGTCAGATCAAATCCTGAAGCCCTACAGTTTGTGGAAGATCCGACTAGAGGTGAAGCTCTGTTGGATCTGGTCATTTCTAATAATGCAGAGCTTGTTGGGAATGTCAATGTTCGTGAAAACCTCGGTAACAGTGATCATAATATAGTTATATTTTACCTATACTGTAAAAAACAAACACAGGCTGGGAGGGCAAAAACATTTAATTTTAAGAAAGCCAATTTCCCCAGGATGAGGGCGGCAATTCAGGATATAGACTGGGAAGAACTAATGTCAAATAATGGGACAAATGATAAATGGGAGATTTTCAAATCTACTTTGGGTAATTATAGTGCAAAATGTATTCCTACAGGTAACAAGTATAAACGACTCAAATTAAACCCCACATGGCTTACACCTTCTGTGAAAGGGGCAATACATGACAAAAAAAGGGCATTTAAAAAATACAAATCTGAGGGTACATCTGCAGCCTTTGTAAAATATAAAGAGCTTAATAAAATCTGTAAAAATGTAATAAAATCAGCAAAAATACAAAATGAAAGGCAGGTGGCCAAGGATAGTAAAACAAATCCTAAAAAATTCTTCAAGCATATAAATGCAAAAAAGCCCAGGTCTGAACATGTAGGACCCTTAGATAGTGGTAATGGGGAGTTGGTCACAGGGGATCAAGAGAAGGCAGAGTTACTAAATGGGTTCTTCCGCTCTGTATATACAACAGAAGAAGGAGCAGCTGATGTAGCCGCTGCCGGTGCTGTTAATATATCAGTTGATATACTGAATTGGATGAATGTAGATATGGTCCAAGCTAAATTAAATAAAATAAATGTACACAAGGCCCCGGGACCAGATGGGTTACACCCTAGAGTTCTTAAAGAGCTTAGTTCAGTTATTTCTGTCCCCCTCTTCATAATATTTAGAGAGTCTCTCATGAGTGGTATAGTGCCAAGGGACTGGCGCAGGGCAAATGTGGTGCCTATTTTCAAAAAGGGCTCTAGGTCTTTGCCGGGTAATTATAGACCAGTAAGCTTAACATCAATTGTGGGGAAAATATTTGAGGGGCTATTGAGGGACTATATACAGAATTATGTGACAATAAATAGTATTATAAGTGACAGCCAGCATGGTTTTACAAAGGACAGAAGCTGTCAAACCAACCTGATTTGTTTTTATGAAGAGGTAAGCAGAAGCCTAGACAGAGGGGCCGCTGTGGATATAGTGTTTTTGGACTTTGCAAAGGCATTTGACACTGTCCCTCATAGACATCTAATGGGTAAATTAAGGACTATAGGTTTAGAAAGCATAGTTTGTAATTGGATTGAGAATTGGCTCAAGGACCGTATCCAGAGAGTTGTGGTCAATGATTCCTACTCTGAATGGTCCCCGGTTATAAGTGGTGTACCCCAGGGTTCAGTGCTGGGACCACTATTATTCAACTTATTTATTAATGATATAGATGATGGGATTAATAGCACTATTTCTATTTTTGCAGATGACACCAAGCTATGCAATATAGTTCAGACTATGGAAGATGTTTGTGAATTGCAGGCAGATTTAAACAAACTAAGTGTTTGGGCGTCCACTTGGCAAATGAAGTTTAATGTAGATAAATGTAAAGTTATGCATCTGGGTACGAAAAACATGCAAGCATCATATGTCCTAGGGGGAGCTACACTGGGGGAGTCAATTGTTGAGAAGGATCTGGGTGTACTTGTAAATCATAAACTCAATTTCAGCATGCAGTGTCAATCAGCTGCTTCAAAGGCCAGCAAAATATTGTCGTGTATCAAAAGAGGCATGGACTCGCGGGACAGGGATGTAATATTACCACTTTACAAAGCATTAGTGAGGCCTCATCTAGAATATGCAGTCCAGTTCTGGGCTCCAGTTCATAGAAAGGATGCCCTGGAGTTGGAAAAAATACAAAGAAGAGCAACAAAGCTAATAAGGGGCATGGAGAATCTAAGTTATGAGGAAAGATTAAAAGAACTAAACCTATTTAGCCTTGAGAAAAGACGACTAAGGGGGGACATGATTAACTTATATAAATATAAGAATGGCGCATACAAAAAATATGGTGAAATCCTGTTCCATGTAAAACCCCCTCAAAAAACAAGGGGGCACTCCCTCCATCTGGAGAAAAAAAAGGTTCAACCTGCAGAGGCGACAAGCCTTCTTTACTGTGAGAACTGTGAATCTATGGAATAGCCTACCGCAGGAGCTGGTCGCAGCAGGGACAGTAGATGGCTTTAAAAAAGGCTTAGATAATTTCCTAGAACAAAAAAATATTAACTGCTATGTGTAGAAATGTTTTACTTCCCCTTTCCCATCCCACTTCCCCTTTCCCATCCCTTGTTGGAACTTGATGGACATGTGTCTTTTTTCAACCGTACAAACTATGTAACTATGTAACTATGTAATATAATACAGCACCATGTGGTGTGGTATAAGAAGCTGGCCGGGCACATCATACAGATGGCATTGTACAATGAGTACGTGCTACGTCGATGTGCAGGCCAGACGGGAACTTTCCTGGAATTTCAAGAGGTGATTATCAAGAACCTAAACTTTAGGGACCAAGAAGGGGGGGGCACCCAGTACTTCTGGAAGCGGGGCCACACGCATCGTACCAAGGCGGCAACACTTTCCAGGAGAAGTTCCCCAAACTGGCAAGAAAGGAAAAAGTCAAAAGAGGTGCAAAGTCTGCTATAAGAGGGCGATAAGGGATGACACAATATATCAATGTGACATGTGTCCCGAATAACCAGAGCTCTGTATGAAAGTCAGTTTTAAAATTTATCATACATCCCTTGGTTTATAATTTACCCCAATTTTACTTACCCTGATGCACTCCGCACAGCTTATCCCCCCTCGTCTTTCCCCTCTGAGCCCTGCTGTGTGTCCAGGCAGCTGATAACAGCCACATGTAGGGTATTGCCATACCCGGGAGAACCCACATTACAGTTTATGGGGTGTAGGTCTCTGGTCAAAATGCTCACTACACCTCTAGATGAATGCCTTAAGGGTGTAGTTATTAAAACGGGGTCACTTCTTGCGGGTTTCAACTGTACTGGTACCTCAGGTGCTTCTGCATACATGACTTCGCACTAGAAAATCCCCAGTAGGCCAAATGGTGGTCCTTTCCTTCTGAGCCCTCCCATGGGCCCAAACGGCAGTTTATCACAACAAATGGGGTATTGCGGCACTCAGAACAAATTGCGCAACAGAATGGGGTATTTTGTTTCTTGTGAAAATAAGAAATTTTCAGCCAAAACTACATATTATTTGAAAAAAATAATTTTGTTTTCATTCCCAGCCCAATTCAAATAAGTTCTGTGAAAAAACTATGGGGTCAAAATGGTCACAACACCCATAAATGAATTCCTTGAGCGGTGTAGTTTCCAAAATGGGGTCATTTGTGGTTGGTTTCTATTGCTTTGATACCTCTGGGGCTCTGCAAATGCGACATGCCACCCAAAAACCAATCCAGCAAAATCTGGACTCCAAAGAACACACAGCGCTCCTTTCCTTCTGAGCCCTCCCATGGGCCCAAACGGCAGTTTATCACCACAAATGGGGAATTGCCGCACACAGGACAAATTGGGCAACAAAATGGAGTATTTTATTTCTTGTGAAAATAAGAATTTTTGAGCTAAAATGACATATTATAGGAAAAAATATATATTTTTTAAATTCCCAGCCCAATTCAAATAAGTTCTGTGAAGAAACTATGGGGTCTAAAAGGTCACATTACGCATAAATAAATTCCTTGAGGGGTATAGTTTCCAAAATGGGGTCACTTCTGATGGGTTTCCGTTGCTTTGATACCTCTGGGGCTCTGCAAATGAGACATGGCACCCGAAAACCAAACCAGCAAAATCTGTACTCCAAAGAACACACAGCGCTCCTTCCCTTCTGAGGCCTCCCATGGGCCCAAACGGCAGTTTATTGCCACAAATGGGGTATTGCTGCACTCAGGAGAAATTGGGCAACAAAATTGAGTATTTTGTTCCCTGTGAAAATAAGAAATTTTGATAAAAAATTACATCTTATTGGAAAAAATGTCATTTTTTAAATGTCACAGCCCAATTGAAATAGGTGCTGTGAAAAAACTGTGTGGTCAAAATGCTAACAACAACCATAAATGAATTCCTTGAGGGGTGTAGTTTCCAAAATGGGGTCACTTTTGGTGGGTTTCCATTGCTTTGATACCTCTGAGGCTCTGCAAATGCGACATGGCACCCGAAAACCAATCCAGCAAAATCTGGACTACAACAAACATATAGCGCTCCTTTCCTTCTGAGCCCTCCCATGGGCCCAAACGGCAGTTTATCATCACAAATGGGGTATTGCCACACTAAGGACAAATTGGGCAACAAAATGGGGTATTTTTTTCCCTGTGAAAATAAGAAATTTTGATCACAAATGAAATTTTATTGGAAAAAATGAAATTTTTTTCATTTCACAGCCCAATTCAAATATGTGCTGTGAAAAAACTGTGCGGTCAAAATGGTAACAACAACCATAAATTAATTCCTTGAGGGGTGTAGTTTCCAAAATGGGGTCACTATTGGGGGATTCCTACTGTTTTGGCATCTCAACACCTCTTCAAACCTGGCATGCTGCCTAAAATATATTCTAATAAAAAAGAGGACTTAAAATGCACTAGGTGCTTCTTTGCTTCTAGGGCTTGTGTTTTAGTCCACGAGCGCAGTAGGGCCACATGTGGGACATTTCTAAAAACTGCAGAATCTGGACAATACATATTTAGTAGTGTTTCTCTGGTAAATCCTTCTGTGTTACAGAAAAAAAATGAATAAAATTGAAATTCAGCAAGAAAAATGAAATTTGCAAATTTCACCTCCACTTTGCTTTAATTCCTGTGAAATGCCTGAAGGGTTAAAAAACTTTCTAAATGCTGTTTTGAATACTTTGAGGGGTCTAGTTTTTAAAATGGGGTGTTTTATCAGGTTTTCTAATACATAGGCCCCACAAAACCACTTCAGAACTCAAGAGGTACCTTATAAAAAAGGCTTTTGAAATTTTCTTAAAAATATGAGAAATTGCTGTTTATGTTCTAAGCCTTGTAACGTCCAAGAAAAATAAAATAATGTTCAAAAAACGATGCCAATCTAAAGTAGACATATGGGAAATGTAAACTAGTAACTATTTTGGGTGGTATAACCGTCTGTTTTACAAGCAGATGCATTTAAATTCTGAAAAATTCAATTTTTTCAAAATTTTCTCTAAATTTTGCAATTTTTCACCAATAAACACTGAATTTATCGACCAAATTTTACCACGATCATGAAGCCCAATGTGTCTCGAGAAAACAGTCTCAGAATCGCTTGGGTAGGTTTAAGCATTCCAACGTTATTACCACATAAAGTGAAATATGTCAGATTTGAAAAATGGGCTCTGAGCCTTAAGGCCAAAACTAGGCTGCGTCCTTAAGGGGTTAATCTTAGGAGACAGTCCCTGCCAGAATGTAGCCACCAGGGCCTCATTGTTCAACAACAGCTCTCCCGCCAGTGTGCGGAAGTGGATGTTATACTCGCCCACGGAGGTGTCTTCTTGGAGTAGGTTTAGCAAGGAGGCCGCTGTAGACGAGACTCGTCCAGGCTCCTCAAACACCGTGCAAAATGCCCGGAGGAAGCCCTGGAAGTCACGGGTCTCTCTTCCTTATCTCTCCCAGATAGGATTCGCCCATGCAAGGGCCTTGCCAGTGAGGAGAGAGATGATGAAAGCGACCCTTGCGCCATCAGACGAAAATGCCCTTGCTTACAGGCTGAAGTGGATCTGGCACTGGTTCAAAAATCCACAACCGGTCCCTGCATCTTCATCATAGCGGTCAGAAAGTGGCAAAGAAAATCGGGGATCAACACTGCCAGGAGGTGTAGTCTCAGGATCAACACTGCCAGGAGGTATAGTGGGAGGAATGGAAGCTTGCACCTCCTGCCGACGTGCGAGAATGTTCAAGGCCTGTAGGAGTTGGTCCTGTCGAGACCAGAGGTCCAGCATATCCGTCCGCATCTCTTGTGACATCATATTAGTCTTGGATCGACCAGCGGGGTCCATGGCCTGAGCATACTGTCACTTTGGGTACATGGACCCACTGGGCCGTACCACCTTGACGGTATGGCAGCTGGCCAACAGGGCGCAGGTCACAGTCTATAGTTCTTATAGTGTACCTGTGGCAGCTCGGACAGTAGCAAGACAGGCTCAGCTGGGACTAGGCAGCAGGCAGACGTCAGACGTGGTGTAGTAGGACAGGCGTAGTATACAGCACAGCACGACTATAGCTCAGCATGGCACTTGACCAGGTTAACACGGGATACAGAATACAGGTACAGGAATGGGGAACACTGAGAACTGGAAAACACTAGGAGAACATTTGCTTAGACAAACTTTGGGTATGACAACAATGCTCAGGGTACTTATGGGCTAATTTTGACATAAACTTCAGGTGTGTACGCTGGCCCTTAAAGAGCGGGCACGAGCATGCGCGTGCACCCTATGGGACCCGGCCGAGGTAAGTCGAAGTGAGCTCTGGCGTCTCCTGAGAAGGAGACTGGGGCCAGCTCTCGCAGACCCATGGATGTGGCCGTCAGGAGGTGAATGAGCCTGATGGCCCGCGGCCATGGACATGACACAGGGAAAGTTAACATTGCTTTAAATTGAAAATTTGCCATTTCCCTTACGTCCTGCAGCAGCACAATAATGGCGTATCTGTGCCCCTGTGAACTAGTAGGACAGATGGAATATTTTTTTTTTCTTTAAACTCGGTTTATTGAAAATAAACTGACAGAGTCAAACGTTCATATACATCAGGATAACAGTATACATCCAGCAGTCCAAATACAGTAAGAATTGATAACAATCGAACATACATGATCACACTTGGCCTGTCAGTGGTACGCAGACCACTTAATCGCAATACAAAATAAATCAAAACATTATTATACATATTATTAATTGTGCAGTTGAATAAAAGATATAGATGCCTGCATTCCAAATAGCTCTCAGATAGGAACCAAACCAATCCGGCCGTCCACGATGTTTATACACCACTTTTTCAAAAGGAAGAATGTCATTAATCAGTTTACGCCACTGTGCCACTGTCGGTTTCCTATCCGCCATCCAACGAATAGCCACGGCCTTCCTTGCCATAAAGAGTGACTCCCTAAGAAAGATCCTCTCATGTACCGACCACTGCTCCTCGGAGATCAGTCCCAGCAAACACACCTCCGGCCGGCGAGGTACCTCCCTCCCCATTACTGCCGTTAATAATACGACTACCTCCTCCCAAAAGCTGAGAATCCACCTACACCCCCACATCAAATGTAGAAAATCAGCCCTATCCTCCCCACATCTATGGCATTGCGAGGATGTCATTCGTCCCATACAGTGTAATCTTATGGGCGTTAAATAACATTGATGTATGATAAATAGTTGTACCAGTTTATTATTAGCAGCAGGCGAAACCAGCAAGTGGGACCTCTGAGCCTCCCTCCAATCCTCATCGGTGAGTTGTGGAATAATTTCCTGCCATCTATCCTCAATCACTAGGGGTTCAAGTCGCAGTTTAGCATCCAATAAAGAGGAGTCAATCTGAGAATCAAATCCACTCGTAGAGTGGGTACCCAACCGTACAGATGGATTTTTTAATTTAATCAAACTAATGAACTAGATTCTCCTACCTACATAAGTACATAAGGACGTCCAGCCCCTTGTACCATGTGGTTTTTTTCTTTCCTTTGGACTTGGACAAGATGGGTTTGCAATGCTTGTTTGCATTGTGTTACAGTTTTCATGTTGTTATGCTGACCTTCTGACATTCCTGGGAGATGTACTAAGGGTGTTTTAACCCAATTCAGTCTGGAGCTGCTGCATCCTGCTATTTATGGTTTAGCTGTTGTTACAAAAATTGCACCTTAAACTTTTCCCTCCTTCTAGGAAGCTGAGGGCGGAAGTGCCTGGAGAGTTCAGTGTTTCTCAGATAAGAGTCTTTCAGAGAAAGTTTAGTATGAAGAGCAATTATCTTCCACTTGTTCATGTATGCATTTAGTCTGAACATATTGCTGCACTGCCTCATTGAGTGCAGCTATTGCTTGGTATAAAGTGCAAACTAACTGCATCCTTGCTGGCGAACCATCTTTGCAAGATGATGTCCATGGCAATGTTAGACTAATGTATCAGCGTTAAGTGCAGAAACTGTGCAGCTTAAGGCCTCGCAAGCACCTATATGGGAGACCGTGTGATTTAAGGACCGTTCAAAGATCCATATGGAATGGGAGAATTTAGATTCCTTCTTCAGGAAGTTCTAAGTGTTGCCAGGGGCAATGCCTCGAGTCAATTTATCATTCTAATGGAAATTGTGGAAGTCAATCCAGTCAAAGGACCAGGATGTTGACCACAGGGAAGCTCTTGTCTCCACATCTAGGGGGCCTAGGCCCTTCTAAGTGGATGAAGCTTTGGAATAAAGCTATGATGGCAGAAGAGGAAACATCTTGAATACGGTCCATGTCTCCTTTGGATGAGCTACACTTAAGCAGTGAGGTCCTCCTCTAAGTTTATATGGCTATCACCAAAACCGTCCATGCTATTGTACCTGCTGAGTCAGATCAAATCTCCAAGTGTGAGCCTGAAGGGCCTACTCTGTTGAGCAGCGCCAGTAGAGCAATTCATTACGGACCGCAGAAGTGCATAGCAACCTGTTGTACTCCAGCTGTTGTGGAACTACAACTCCCAACATTTCCTGACAGCCAAAGACTTTATTTTTAATAAAGTAAAAAAGACCTATCCTACAGCTAAGCTAAATAAGGCGGGATAGGCTGTAGGTGCCTGCTCTAGTCAGATCGCAGAAGTTGCTCTGCGTGAATCCTCACAAGTACCAGTGTGGCAGAGCTGGCTGGGAATCCGTGCCTAGTTTCATTGACTTCTAGAAATCCCCAGGGCTCACCAAAAATAGATTCTATCAGATCCAGAGTGATATAAATGTATAAGTTACATGTGATGATATCATCAATTTGACCCCTAACTACATGGGTGATACTATCTCAACAGGTAAGTTTCTCAGACAGAACTATGGCCCTATCTAGCACTGGCAGACACTCTATCTAGCTTAAACTCTGAGTCGCAGTTAATGCTTCTAAGTACAACATCTGTGAGTTAAAGTATGAGTCAATAGACTCTTAGTGTCCGAGCTGACTAAAGCTTGAGAGAGCTTCTCTAAGAAGAAGGTAGAACCATTACCGCAGTCAGTTCAGGTAGTTCAACGTGAAACTTCCTCTGACATCACAGAAGTCAATACCGAGGCAGACCAAGGTTCCCCAAAAGGGAATTAAGAGGCTCCATAGCCCTTAACAAAGTCAATCAGGATGACCGAGCAGTCTAGGGCTCTGTGTTAACTCGCATTTCCCCCTGGAGGTGGTGATTCTGATTCTACTTCTGACACCAGAAGGACTAAACTTTGACACCGGATCCCTTCCTGTAGGAGGCGCCTTTAACTCTCTTCTGAATCTGGCAAGGCATAACCTTTCCTACGGTTGAAATCAGGCAGCCTGGCTATGCAATACACTTCCTCTGGAAGCATTTCCCGTACTGCTCCTTTACATCAGGTCATTCTGGATGTCTCCTTTCTACAATTCCTAGAAGGAAACGTATCAACCTCCTATTCTTCAGAAAAGAAAAGTCAAATAGCAGACAATTACATCCATGCAAATGAGATGTCAAGGCCTCCCTAGTCTTGAAAGATGCATGCCTTCATATAGAGATTTTGTGAGAGGCAGAAAAAAATTGCAAAGTACTGCTGTGTAGATATGAGGCAGTGTCAAGCTCCCTGCAATTCACAGCTGTTTTCTTCAGGATCTCTTCGGTTCCTCACACCTTTTCTAAGGTGATGATCGCAATAGCTGCCTGGAGGAAAAGAGGGGATACCTATGATTCCATATCTGGAAGATTCATTTGATGTGCCACCTTCAAATTACTGTCCAGTAATTCCAAGGCTGTTTGTTAATAAATTGGGAAAGTCAGACATTGGTCCAGCAAGAACAAGGATATTCTTAGGCCCCATGCACACGAACGTGCTTTTGCGGCCGCAATTCCCCCGAAAATCCACGGGAGAATTGCGGCCCCATTCATTTCTATGGGGCCATGCACACGACCATAGTTTTGACGGTCCATGCATTGCCCGGGAGCCCGCACCGCAGAAAGAACGGACATGCCTTATTACCGCCATCTTCTGCGGTCCGGGCTCATTGAAAATAATGGCCGCGGCCATGTGCATGGCCCGCGATTTGCGGGCGGCTCGCGGCTGACAGTCTGCAGCCGGCCGACCCGAAAATCACGGCCGTGCACATGGCTACGGTTGTGTGCATGAGGCCTTAGGCTTTGTTCTAAGTTCCCAGGAGATATTCTCCCTTCCGCCTGCTTGGCAGAAAAGAATATGGGCAGCGGAGGGGCTAATGTTCATGTCAGTAGCTGCAGAGGCAGTTCTTTGGGCCTTAAGACTCTGGTGACCCTTCCAGAGACAGATCCAGAACCGAAAGGTAATACAACCCTAAGTGGTTCAACAATAGGTGTACTCTGTTATTCCAAACTCATGAATCCATCAGATTTTGAAATATCTTAGGGACGTGAGGTGCCTGGTCTAGAGAATTGGATCTTGTTGATTACAGATGCATCTCAACTCGGTTGGGAATACTCTTAGAGTAGGAGACAGACTGGGCCTCAAAGAGTCCCCTCTAGAGCTCTATGTCCTTGATACTAAAGGAACTCAAAGAGGCAGAATGGTACCCGATCAGAACCCCTGCTCGGGAAGGTGGGAAAGATCTTGATATGGATAGTTGAATCTACCCATCCTCTGCTGTATATATGCAAGGCTCCGACAGAGTCAAAGGCTAACAGTCTGGGAGCAATGTCTCTGAATCTAGAGATCTTCAAGCAGATCACAAGGATGTGGGAAGTGCAAGAGATCGATGTCATGGCCAACAGGTTCAGGGCCAAGATGGAAACATTCTCTCCCTTTGCCAGGGTGACTATCCCTTGGAAGTGGATGCCCTGTCCATCCCGAGGTGGTTCAGGCTGGCCTAAGTTTTTCCCTCCAGTTTCCTTGATACCCAGGGTATTGATTAAAATCAGCAAGACCAGGCCACGATAAAAGCCATTATACCATTCTGGCCACAGAGGTCATGGTATTCCCTCCTCATTCAGATTAGTCAAGGGTGTAACTGGAGGCTTCCCCCAGTGCACAACTTGGTGTCTTAGGGCACTCAACTCTGCCAGGACTTGAAGACATTCAACCTGACAGCCTGAAGGTTGACCAGCCCCTTTAGAAGCTAAAGGGCTCTCCAATCAAATCATGAAGACCTGCCCACAGTCCAGGTCTGGAACTACCAAGAGAATTGATTGTTTCAGCTTTATATTCCATTTAAGGAGTGGATAGTTGCAACCCGCGGCTTAACAATATCCTACACTTCCAGCAGAAAAGATTTGGGAAACGACAGAGTCTTTCGACCTGGAAGGTCCAAAATTTAGTCCAGGCCGCATTTTGGGTAAAAACCTTGTCACAAAAGCCCTAAGTGAAAAGGTTTCTGAAATGGTCTGCTAAATGAGACCTGTTATCCTCAGACCTATTGCAAAAGGAGACTTTGCATTAGCCCTAAGAAGTTTATGATCAACTACCTCTGAACCTCGGGAAGAGGTCCCACATAATTACCTATCCTAAGAGGTTATTTCCTTCTGGTCATAATCAACGGTGGACAAAGGCGGAAGAGAGCCCTGTGTAGGGGGTGGCGTGTGTGGGACCCATACACTCCGATGGTTTACTACCATGGCACACTAGGTTGTATCATTCCGACGGTGCACCAGTAACTGTGAGCACGGTTTTGGTCCCTCAATTTTATTATACTGGGCTCCTGTTCATCGGCACGGTTTGCACATGAGGGGAGTCCGCCCAGGGCCGCCATCAGGGGGGTATTAGGGGTACTACTGTAGGGGGCCCGGCCAAACTTAATTGAAAGGTGCTGATTCTGACGCAGTGTCCGAGTCAATATCAAGGCCCAAAAACTCTGTGAACTGGGCCTTATTGTTAGGGCTTATTCAGACGAACGTGTAATACGTCCGTGCAACGCGCGGGATTTTCACGCGCCTCGCACGGACCTATGTTACTCTATGGGGCAGTGCAGACTGTCAGTGATTTTCACGCAGCGTGTGTCCGCTGCGTAAAACTCACGACATGTCCGATATTTGAGCATTGTTCGCGCATCACGCACCCCACGGCCGCAAAAATCACAAATGAGAAAAAAAAAATTATAAAAAAGTTTGGACTTACCCCGGCCGTAGTTTAGGTGATGCATCTCTCTCTTCTGAACGTAGCCCCGCCTCCAGTCATAACGTTTCATCCCATGTGACTGCTGCAGCGGTCACATGGTCTACAGCGTCATCCCGGGAGGCGGGGCTACGTTCAGAAGAGAGAGATGCGTCACCTAAACTACGGCCGGGGTAAGTCTAAACTTTTTTATAAATTTAAAAAAGTGCCTTTTTTTTTTCCTCATTTGTGATTTTTGCGGCAGTACTGCAGCATTTCCGCAACAGATGAGCAGCGATTCCACAGAATAAATTGACATGCTGCGGCTTAAAAAGCCACACTGCAGGTCAATTTTTTTTGCAGCGTGTGGATGAGATTTGTTCAAATCTCATCCACTCGGCTGCGACTGTAATACGCTGTGGATTTTCCGCAATAAAATGTGTTGCATAAAATCCGCAGTGCTCATGCCTAGTGTGTTCCTAACCTAAGGCCGGATTTACACAAGCCTGTGCTTTTTGCGTGCACAAAAAAGTGGCGTTTTGCGCATGCAAAAGGTTCATAACAGCTCCGTGTGGCAGCAGCGTATGATGCGTGGCTGTGTGATTTTCGCGCAGCCGCCATCATTATGACACTCTGTTTGTAAACAGAAAAGCACGTGGTGCTTTTCTGTTTTCATTCACAGTTTATACTGCTGCGGAAGTGCTGGGCGTGATTTTCACGCACCCATTGACTTCAATGGGTGCGTGATGCGCGAACAATGCACAAATATAGGACATGTCGTGAGTTTTACGCAGCGGACACATGCTGCGTGAAAATCACTGACAGTCTGCACGGCCCCATAGAGTAACATAGGTCCGTGCGAGGCGCGTGAAAATCAAGCGCGTTGCACGGACGTATTACACGTTCATCTGAATAAGCCCTAACAATAAGGCCCAGTTCACAGAGTTTTTGGGCCTTGATATTGACTCGGACACTGCATCAGAATCCGCACCAAACAACTTCCAAAACCGCCTCCCATTGATTTAATCTGAAATCAATGGGAGCCAGTCGCGGAAAAAAGAAAAAGCAGCACGTCCTTTCTTGCCGTTGTTCCGCCTCTGACCTCCCATCGAAATCAATGGGAGGCAGAAAATGCATTTTTCGGTGCGTTTTTTGTCTGCTGTCCTCAATCGCCACAGGCAAAAAAACGCAGCAAGATAGTGTGGGCAGGTCAAAATCTGCCTCAAAATTCGGTGCGCGGTTCCAGGCGGTCGCGGGTGCGCGCGATCGGTCGCGTGGGCGGTGTTTTACGGCCCCCATGACGACCCCCATGCTACCCAGGGCCGCCATCAGGGGGGGTATTAGGGGTACTGATGTGAGAGGCCCGGCCAAACCTAATTGAAAGGGGGGCCCGCAGCTCACGACATTCTTTTGGGTAAAAAAATGGGCCCCATTGCAGGGGCCTGTTTTTTTTCTACCAAAGGCAAGTTGCGGCAGTTGCCGGGCCCCCCTTTCAATTAGGTTTGGCCGGGCCGCTCACATCAGTACCCCTAATAGCCCCCCTGATGGCGGCCCTGGGTAGCATGATATAGTGCTGGACGGAGTACCGTTAACAGGCGGTGCCACGGTAGGGGGGCCCAGAAAATTTAGCTGTATGGGGCCCTGAAATTCCTGATGGCGGCCCTAAGTCCGCCCCTAACCATAACATCTGTCAGAACAGGGGAACTTCAAGCCTTGTCATCAGTGGATCCATATGTCAGATTCCTCCAGGTCAGGACCTTTCTGAAGCTACTACCAAACTTCACTCCAAAGTTCCTCGTTTGTAACCTGAAATCTGGTCAACTCCCTTCCAGTGTTCTGGCACCAGTCTTCCTCTCATGAGGAACATAATCTCTGTTCCTAGATCTCTGCTGTTGCCTTGAGATCTAGTTGGCTTGGAGTAAGAGATTAGGAAGGTTGAGAATTTATCGATTTAAGACTTACAATCCACTAAACCTACCCTGGGTAGATGAAGTGCAGAGGCCAGTAGTCTGACTTACAGTGTTAGATCTCCGATTCACCTCATTTAGTCTAAAACTACTCTACTAGAGCAGTGGACACCTCTTGGGTTGAATAAAGTCTGATCCCGCTGGATCAAATTTACTGTGCAGCTTGGAGCTCGCACTTAATATTTATCAACCCTTATGGCATTAACATTTTGGTGTAACTTTCTAGGGATATTTCTCCCTGTCATAAATGAACACAAATGATTTGCGCCACAAAAGCGTGTACGACTTTAATATATTTGGAAAATTTATTTTGAAACTTTTAAAAACTGTCGAGTAAGGCATAAAAAGTGTCAAAACACAAAATTAATTTTGTGCCTGATATATACTCCACTTTGATGTGCAATTAGTGAATTTTGCTTACCAAATTTCCTGCAAATTTCTAATGGCCAATTACAACTTTTTTGTAGTAGAAGGGATAACCTGCAGAATGACACATTTTTGGGGAAGAGTAGATTTCTAACATTAATCTGTTTTCCCTTAGTCGTAACAGCAGCACAATAATGGGGTATCTCTGCCCCTGTGAACTAGTAGGACAGATGAAATGTTTAATTGAATCAAACTAATCAAGAGTCTCCTCCCTTCATAAGGATGTTGAGCCCATTTTACCATGTGTTTATTATAAAGTAGTAGGCTTCATTAGGGTGGGAAGCTTGTGCTGCAGCTAGCACTAAGCGAAAACAGATTAATGTTAGAAATCTACTCTTCCCTTACGTCATACAGCAGCGCAATAATGGGGAAATAGCAAGAAGAAACCCCATAAGGAGGGCCCTCTTAACTGGTGGAACCCAAGATTGACCACTCAAGAGCCGTCTCTTCAGAGAACCAAAATTCAGTCCTATCGGTTTATCCCTAAAAAAATTCCGAAAAAAAATGAGAAAACTTTTACAATATTGAATGCTCACACCATCGCCCACCCAATTCTTTTAGACAATATAGCCAATGCTGCTTGAATTCAATAAACTCAGCAGTCACCATTATTACATAAAATACCTTCCAGGCATGGTATTAACACTGTACTCTCCCAACGTACAAGAGCTTTCCCGACGTATAAGATAAACTTAGTGCCTTAACGTGATGTGAATAGGGCCTTACTTGACCCAAACACACCTCCTAAATTAGGATCAATTCACCAATCACTGGTAAAGAGATTGATAACACTAGTAAATATACATGAAGATACTGCCTGCTTAGTAGACTGACCTGGGTGCATATTTGATATTTTCTACTTACATGAGGCAAAGAACAATTTCTCAAGTATGTGAAAAATTTATAGGAAAAAAACTGTATTGTAGGAAGTTGTCTTGGACAAAGCCCTCAGCAACTCTGCCTTCAGTCATCATTTGTCATCTGTCACTTTTTATTACTACCCTATTGCACAATATTCTAAGACTTTATGAATAAGTCATGGAAACAATTATATGTTAGATGCAGGCATTAGTAACCCTCCAAAGCACCAATAATAATACTGATAGGAATAATAGAAAAAACTGCATGATTTTCAGAACATATTTTCTGTCAAATTTAGTGGATTATGTATAGTAGATTGCTATTTTCACTGTATGCACTGATTCATAAGCTAACCAGCATAGAAAGTATATAACAGAACACATAACTGGTGCCTAGAATTATTATTTATTGTGGTATTTGATTTATTGATGATATTAATATAAGATAACTAGTAATAACCAAAAGCATTGCAGCCTTACTAGTGAAGGGACTGTAGACGGAGAAGTCAATCATTGCTCAAATAGATGCAGAGCTGTTGCTCAGAGAGCTGTGTCAATAATAGAGGATGAAGAGCAAATAGTATTACCCATAAATAGATATTGCCTTCAGGGCAGACAAAGCATGCTGATATTGAGAAATTATCCCCAGAAATAAAAGAAAAAATATCATGTATGTTATAGATTTGCTGCTCAAGGTTTGGTTGAGTTCATTGCTTTACTTGTGGCAGTCCAATGAGACTCGAACAGATATAATGGTATGAAAATATTTATGTGCTTAAAGTTCTATATATATCATTTTAATTGTATTAATATTTTCCCTTGCCAAATATGTTTCCCGGTGTACAACAGGGAAATAAAAATGTACTCCAGTTATTTGGAGTGAGCAAATCGTGTTTTATAATGCTGCTCTATGTACAGTAAATGCAGTGAGGAATAAATGGACATCAGGACGTTGGATAGGGTTTAATTTTTTTATTTCAGACATTGATAGTGATAGATTTATCGTTCGTGCAATAGTAGCAACTCTTTCATGCATTGTGTCCATATATCAAACTTATTGTTCACCACTGTCTTGAACAGTATGGGGGCCTACGGTGCCTAAGACTGTTTGGAGGACATAATTTTACTGCCACTGTATGAGGGTCATCCACAGTGGGTTGGCACTGTAATACACATCAGAACTTCTGCAGGCCATCATTTTTAAAAAGTGGTTTATATTATTTGATCAGTGATGGACATGAGGAAAAGAGGTCCTACAGAAGCTGCAGTGCAATGGGGTCTGTTGGAGCTCTATCAAGGTTTCCATACACTTAATAGCAATAGTGCTGCTGCATACTGCACTATTCTTGCAGATGGAAACTATTGATAGATGGAACCCATAATGGAATCCCGAGACGAAGACTCATAAGGCATTTGTGAACAGAGCCTAAACTGTATTTTTCTTATTGATTACACACTTTAGCTACTTCTCTAATTTTTTATTTATTTACACATATGGCTATTTTTACAATTTGGTTGGAATTTCAGACCCCGTCTCCAGGCGACCACACATGATGTCCTGTGTGCATCACCGCACATGACATCCTGATGCTGACCAGCGCCATGACGTTGTGCGTGCTGCAGCACACATTGTCCTGACGCTTTCCAGCATCAGGACGTCATGTGCAGTGCTGTCCAGAACTGAAGAGGAGCCTGAATATCCTGTAGTGGAGCAGCCGGGAGCGAAGAGAGGTGACTACTATCCTAGATCACTAATGCTGCAGGCGCCCATAAAATCTACTGGGGGACCTTCCCAAGGGGCACATGTTCCCTTGCCCCGGGGATCAGATGGTCCCTTCCCCCGTGCCCCCCGGCCTAGTCTGCCGCTGATACATATTATTACTTGGACTCTGATCTCATGATTTGATATGGTCACAGAATGCCACCTTTACTACTAATATTCTTATAATTCAATGTAGAGGATACATTGTACCAGACAACATGCACAAATTGAAAGCAACATTAAAATATTGTATTATATAAACTTTAATACAAAATAGGCAAAGGACATCTATGTTCATAAAACTGCTGTTCCACATAGTAATCTGAGTGAGCGGCCAGGCAAAAGGGACAGGATACACTTATTATTGGTATTCGTGGCGGTCCTGGTCATTGGAAAGCCACCCATTAGACTTTTATGGTCAGTCTATAAGTTATGTATGTGCTATAAAGGCGTTTCCCAAAATATTGGTTAATTACGGAAAATCCTTTTATTTTGCTAGATGTATAAATACTAAAATCTTTTAAATATCCGTACAGTATTGATAGAGCTCCAACGCCATGTTTCACTGCTTCACCCACATCCTGTCCTCCGGGTGAGTTGTCACATGGCATCTAATGGTGACATGGCCCTGTAGATGCAACATCACAGGACCATTCTAGTCAGTTTTCTGAAATTCACCCACATTTACTTGTAAGATATTGTGGTACAGTATTTCTCTTGGCCCTCTTAGTGCTTATGCTGATCATATCCATTAACAAATATTTGTGACAAGCATATTATTGACACTAAAAGGTGCAAGCAAGGAGATGATACTGAATTCTGGATGGAAATGCTGTATGGAATATAAAGCAATCAATTAGAATGGCAAAAAAAATGGGACATAAGCTCTATTGAAGAGGGGTGGTGTTTCCCCTAGAAAGCACATTTTTATTTTTATCACTCTAGTTTCATACAGTTTGCCCAATTTTTTTCTCTCTATTGTGTTTATCAGTATAACTCAAACTGGATCATTGAGAATTCATATCACTTAGTAACCAATCACAAATAAAGGAACATCAAAGATCATTCAGAGCTTTTAATATAGGCCAAAGAGGTATTGTGGTAGAATAAGAACAATGAAAGGTCTATTGATTTAATTGGATGCTCTGGTGATGTGATGGAACAAATATCCTCTATAGTCTTTTCTGCTTAAGAAATCAAGGGTCATCTTCTATTCTGGATGCTAGAATAAGAGTGTCTTAAAAACGAACCAATCTCAGGGTGATTCCCGGCACAACCATTTCAGCAGTAGTTAAGTGCCCAATTATTCTCGCCTAAAATAGACAGCGCATTTCAAAGTCAATGCAAACAGTTATTTGCCTTAAAAGAACTTTTTGGACTTAATTTGTGCTGAGACGCTCACATCATTTTAATTAATATATCTCTATCTGGGAGAAGTTTATGTTATGGAAATGTTATACCTAATCATATTTGCGTTCAGATCTTCAATAAATCAGATCCAACTATCTCATTAAATAAAATGTCATCTTTGCAGCAGTCTGTTTTTACAAAAATGTTAATTCACTTCAGATAAATAATGAATATTAATTTTTTGCTTTATAGTTTCACTTTAGTCTGGGATCTTGCCTTTTGAATTTTCTGCCAGTCCAGTTTCATCTTGATCAAAAGTTTTGAGATGATGCCACCTTGATTTTTTTTTCTTTCTTTTGATTAGTTCATTGGTGCTTTGCAAGTCATTGAAAAGGCGTTTCACCCAGAACTTTCTTCAAGTGGCGTTCACATAAAAGAAGTGTTATGATTAGAAGAACTCTCAATCCAATAACGTGTTCCTCACATCTCCATAGGACAACAGCTTATTCTTGTTTAACCTTTGTAAATGATGTCCTTCATTTCACCATGTTTTTCTCTACAGAAAGACATCTGTAAGTATAAAGATATATGTCAAATACAATTCAAAGGGAAAAGGGCTCATTTACAAGAATGGCTTTCATAATCTATCTAGAATATTAAATTTTCTGAATTTCAAATAATGATTATTTTTCCTGGGTACATTTATTTGAAGTGTAAATTAACTTTTGTTGTAAAAAAAAGTGATGACGTGTATTTTTTTTAATTGGTTCCCGACTGCTGGCTGTGTTTTTACGACCAGCGGTCAGGGTCCTTAAAACCCGCGCCATAGACTATTTATGGCGCGGTTTTTAACTTGCTGCCCGAGCGATCGGGCAGCTGAATGTCAGGTCTCCGGCTGTCAGTGACTGCCGGGGACCCTGAGGAGAAGATAGAAGCAGCTTTTGCTGCTTCTGTCTTCTCCGATCTGTTTTACACAGCGCTAAATGAACGCTGTGTATAGGAATAAAGGCAGCTGTCGCTATTGGTACCACTGTTCATGTGACTGGTCACATGATTGCCGGGTGACGTTAGTGGCAGACTGCTGCTGGGTCTTACTAGACCCAGCACAGCCCCATTAGTGACAATCGTCACTATGAGAGGACTGATTTCCCCTGTAACTGGGGCTGCTGTGCAGCTCCAGTTACAGTGGAAAAACATGGTGTAAAAGAAAGAAAAAAAATATATAAAATTGCCCAAAGGTCTTTTTTGACCTTTGAGGGACAGACCATAGTAATAAAAAAATAAAAGTAAAGTAAAGTGCAAAAAAAACTAATAATAAATACACATAAAATACCCACCCCAAAAAAAAACGTTCCCCCCTGCCAATCATTGTTGTAACGGTAGCCCGGACCCAATTACCCTAATATAGACATGTAATATATTAAAATTTATGGTAGACAATGACGATCACAAATAAAATGTCTATTTTAGGGTAAAACTATGTTATTACCAAAAAAAATAGCTGAAATTAAAAAAGCTTATTTTTTTACAAATATTTTCAAACTTTAAGAATAAAAATTCTAAAATAGCAAAAAGTATTTGTATAAAAATGATAAAAAAGAAACCTGCATTTTCTATGGAAAAAACATTGGAAAAATCACTTCGCTAGCCCAACAAATAAAAAAGTTATAGCCGTTTAACCGCTTTCCGACCGCCCACTGTAAATTCACGTCGGCACTTGCTGGGCTCTGTGCAGCGCCAACGTGAATTCACGGTGGGTGTTAAAAGCGTGATCCGGGTGTCTGAGAGTAGTGCTGACACCCGGATTACGCTGTTAACCCCTGCCTCTGGTCCCGGAGACATGGTCGGGACCTGATTGTGTGATCGCAGGGAAGTTTGTTGTAGCAACAAACTGGAAAGTTTGTTACTATAACAAACTGTAAAGTTTGTTGCTACAACAAACTTGCCCGGGGACCGATTGCGGGTGCTGCAGTCGGTTCTATGGCAAAATCGGAGGCCATACAACAGCCTCCGGGTCTGCCATGCACGGCAGCCTATGAGGACCAGCTGATCCTCATAGGCTTCCTGTCAGTGTGAGTCTCAGCGTCACACTGACAGTTTATAATACGTTACACTACCTTGGTAGTGTAATGTATTATAGCAGCGATCAGTGCTGCAGGTCTTCAAGTAAAACAAGTAAAAATTAAAGAAAAGAAGTAATAAAAATGTTTTATAAAAGTGTAAAAATAAGTTACAAAAACAAATTTTTTTTTTTTTCCTACAATAAGTTTTATTATAGGAAAAAAATGAAAATGTTAAAAAAAGTACACATATTTGGTATCAGCGCGTTTGTAACGACCCAAACTCTAAAACTGTAATATCTGAATCACTATTTTTTTGGTCATCAACCCTCCCAAAATCTAGAATAAAAAGTGATCAAAAAGTCGCATGTACCCCAAAATAGTACCAATATAAACTACAACCCGTCCCTCAAAAAACAAGCCCTTACACAGCTTTTTTGACTGAAAAATAAAAAAGTTACGGCTCTCAGAATACGGTGACACAAAAAATAAATAATTTTATCGAAAAGTGATTGTATTGCGCAAACGCCACAAAACATAAAAAAAGATATACATATGGTATTGCCGTAATCGTATCGATCCGCAGAATAAAGTAAAATGACATTTATAGTGCACAGTGAACACTGTAAAAAAAAAAAAGACAAAAAACATTGTTTTTTTGTCACTTTGCTTGCCAAAAAAATCTAATAAAAAGTGATAAAAAAATCACATGTACCCTAAAATGGTACCAATAAAAACAACAGATTGTTCCACAACAAATAAGCTCTCGCATGGCTCCAGTGAAGAAAAAATAATAAAGTTCTGCCTCTCAGAATATAACGACAGAAATTGTGCAGTGTCCAAAAGCGGATAAGATCGGGCGCCATTTATCAGTGCGAAACCGGACACATATCTATGAATTATTATTTATTTACCGCATAATTATACACTCTTATTATGCCCTGATGTACTCTGCCCATCTTAGATAAACCCCCACATTATAAACTGAAATACCAGCAAAACCCCAAACAGAACTACTACCAAGTAAAATATGTGCTCCAAAAGGCAAATGGCGCTCCCTCCCTTCTGAGCCCTATAGCGTGCCCAAACACCAGCTTACGCCCACATATATGATATTTTATATCCGGGAGAACCCGCTCAACATTGTATGAGGTATTTGTCTTCAGTAGCACAAACTGGGCACAACGTATTGTGCATTAAAATGGCATATCAGTGGAAAATGAAAATTTTTACTTTTCACCATCCGCTGCGAAATTAACGCCTTCGCACACCACGACTTAATAGCATGTCGTGGTGCGGGGGGGTTATATATGGAGCGGGCTCATGCGCTGTGCCCGCTCCATATTCTGTTGGTGTCAGCTGTGTATTAGAGCTGACACCCGGGACTAACAGACAGGAACAGCGATCGCGCTGTTACAGGAGCCTGTAAAAATGACATTATGATGCAATATATTAGTATTGCAGTGTATTGTACCAGCGACCTAATGATCGCTCGTTCCATTCCACTAATGGGACTAATAAAATGTGTAAAAAAAAAAGTAAAAAAAGTTATTATTAGTGAAAAAAATATACAATATATTAAAAGTCCCAAAAATCCCCCTTTCCCATGTTTTGTCTAAAGTAATGTAAAAAAATAAAAAACAAAAACAAAATTGTTATCGCTGCATCCTTAAAAGTCCGAACTATTACAATATACCAATATTTAACGCGCACTGGGAACGCCGTAAAAAAAATAAAGAATTTAAAACGCCAAAATCTCTGTTTTTTGGTCTCCTTAGCTTTTAAAAAAAAAAAATCATAAAATGTGTTCAAAAAGTTGTATGTAAAAAAAATGGTACCAATAAAAACGAAAGCTCGTCCCGCAAATAATAAGTCCTCAGACCGCTCAATCGACCAAAAAATAAAAAAACTGATGTCTCCCGGAATATGGTGAAACAAAACATTTTGTTTTTTTAACAAACAGTTTTTACTTTGTAAAAGTAGTAAAATATAAAAAAAACTCTATAAATTTGGTATCACCGTAATCGTATTAAGTCTCAGAAAAAATGTAAGTTGTTGTTTTTACCGCATGGTGAAAGCCGTAAAAACGAAACCCAAAAAACAATGGAGGAATAACAGCTTTTTCCAATTTCAGCCTGCAAAGAATTTTATTTTCAGTTTCCCAGTACATTAAATGGTACTTTAAATGGTGTTACTAATAAAAACTACAGCTCCTCCTGCAAAAAATAAGCCCTCACGCCACTTTATTGACGGAAAAATAAAAAAAGTTATGGCTCTTGGAAAGCGGTGAGGGAAAAACTAAAATGTATAAGCAAAAAATAGATCACTCCTGAAAGGGTTAATTAATTTCTACTGAAAAAGCATTTATGACCATGTGGGGTATTGCCGTACTTGGGAGAAATTGCTTTACAAATATTGGGTGGCTTTTTCTCCTTTATAGTTTGTGAAAATTAAAAATGAAAAAAATGTGTGGAAAAAGTGTTGATATTCATTTTCACGGCCTAATTATAATAAATTCTGCAAAAGACCTGTGGGACCTACATGCTCACTATACCCCTAGATAGATTCCTTATGGGGTGTAGTTTCCCAAATGGGGTCAGTTTTGGGGTGTTTCCACTATTTTGGTACCTCAGGGGCTTTGCAAATGCGACATGACACCCAAAAACCATTCCTGCTAAATTTGAGCTCCAAAAGCCAAATATTGTTCCTTCCCTTCTGAGTCCTGCCGTGGGTCCAAACAGCAGTTTATTACCACATATGGGGTATTTCTGTAATCAGGACAAATTGCTTTACAAATTTTCGGGTGATTTTTCTCCTTTATTCATTGTAAAAATTAAAAATGTCTATGTTTTTTCAGAATAAAGTAGATTTTCATTTTCATGGTCTAATTCCACTAAATTCAGCAAAAAAACTGTGGGGTCAAAATGCTAACTATACCCATAGAAAAATTCCTTCAGGGGTGTAGTCTTCAAAATGGGGTCACTTTTGGGGGGTTTCCACTGTTTTGGTCCCTCCAGGGTGTTGCAAATAAAACATGGCACTGAAAACCAATCCAGCAAAATCTGCGCTCCTAAATCCAAATGGCGCTCCTACCCTTCTAAGCTCTGCCTTGAGTGCAAACAGCAGTTTAGTACCACATATGGGGTATTGCCGTAATTGGGAGAAGTAGCTTTACAAGTTTTGGGGTGCTTTTGATCCTTTATTCCTTGCAAATATTATTTTTTTTTATATTTTTTCAGAAAAAAAGTAGATTTTCACTTTCACAGAAAAACTCCAATAAATATAGCAAAAGACTTGTGGGGTCAAGATGTTAACTATACTCCTAGATAAATTCCTTGAGGTGTGTAGTTTCCAAAACCATGTCACTTTTGGGGGATTTCCACTGTTTTGGCCCCACAAGACCTCTTAAAACCTGACATGGTGCCTAAAATATATTCTAAAAAAATGAGGCCTCAAAATCCTCTAGGTTCTCCTTTGCTTCTGAGGCCGGTGTTTCAGTTCATTACCACACTAGAGCGACATGTGAGATATTTCTAAAAACTGCAGAACCTGGGCAATAAATATTGAGTTGCATTTCTCTGGTAAAACCTACTGTGTTTCAGAAGAAAATGTATTACAAATGAATTTCAGCAAAAAAAATAAAATATGTAAATTTCCCCTCTACATTGCTTTAATTCATGTGAAGCGCCTAAAGGGTTAAGAAACGTTCTGAATGCTGTTTTGAATACTTTGAGGGGTGCAGTTTTTAATATGGGGTGATTTATGGGGTCTATCTAGTACATAAGGCCCTCAAAGCCACCTCAGAACTGAAGTGGTCCCTGAAAAATAGCCTTTTTAAATTTTTTTGAAAATGTGTGTATAACGGTTCTCACCGGTTTGTTCGTGGATCCTCGATGTTGTCTGGGAGATGGTGCTTGGAACCCAGGACAACGCTTGGCACAGCGGGTAGAGGCGGTCGGATGGATAAGCAGAAATCAGGACAGGCAGCAGATGTCGTAACGGGTATGGCAGCAATAGGTCAAGGCAGGCGGCAGACAAGGATAGTCAAGTTCAAGCAGAGGTCAGTAACGGGAAATCCAGACAAAAGGCAGAAGGAATGGAAACAGGGAACTAGGGCACAGGGAACTCACGGGGAACTTGGTTGAACAAGCAGGGATGGAAGGGAGGAGGAACCAGGGGCGTAACTAGGAAAAACTGGGCCCCATAGCAAACTTTTGACTGGGGCCCCCCCTCTGCTGGGTATCACACAACCCCCCCCCCTCTTGTAGATAGTGCCTCCCTATAGATTCCACCACACAGCGCCCCCCTATAGATAGCACCATACACAGCCCCCTGTAGATAACGCCATACAGCCCCCCTGTAGATAACACCATACAGTCCCCCTTGTAGATAACGCCATACAGCCCCCTCTGTAGATAACGCCATACAGACCCCCTCTGTAGATAACACCATACAAACCCCCTCTGTAGATAACGCCATATAGTCCCCCCCCATATGTATCCCCTCTCCACAGGATATCCACAGGATAGGGGATACATGTGTGATCGCTGGCAGCGATAAGGAGAACGGGGAACTTTTGGTTCTCCATGACGAACCTCGGACTTCCGGCGTCTGCGCAGTTCAATAAAAATGAAAGGAGCGCTGGTCACACATGCGCACAAGCGCGACCGGTGCGCAAGTCATTTCCATGGAGCTGCCGACACAGACCCTAGAAGTCCTAGGTTTGTCATGGAGAACTTAGGGGGGACTTTCGGTCCCCCGTTCTCCTCATCGCTGGGCGTCCCAGCGATCCCACATGTATCCCCTATCCTGTGGATAGGGGATGCATGTCTTTTGTAGGAAAAATCCCTTCAGTGGCATCGCGCTGTAGCAGCCATAGCGGCTGCTAGCGGAGCCTGCGGCCATGGGATGGGGCCGTGCCGGCGGGTGGCACGAGCCCCCTCATGCTGCAGGCCCCGTAGAAGTCGCTACGGCTGCTATAGCGGTAGTTACGCCACTGCGTATAGGTGTGTACGGCGTAAAACTAAAGCTCCCAGCATGGCCGGAACAATGGTAAGGATATGCTGGGTGATGCGGTTTCACAAAAAAATCATACCACCATCGCTGCAGATCATACAGTGACTACAATACTGATTAGAGGCAGAATAAACATTTACATTAAGTGACTCACTGGTGACGTCTCAGATTCTAGTTCTTTTCTTCTCCCTCCATTTCAGACATCTATGATGGATTTCTCCCGGCCATGACCCATTTCTGCAGTTTTCCGTTTAGATGTCTTCAGCTTCTCACTTTTAAAACATTTCTGCACCTATCAACAAAGTTACAATTCTCAACACATCTAAATATAACTGTCACACACACACACACACACACACACACACACACACACACCGTGCCCCCTGTAGACAGTGCCCACATATGTACTCCAGAGCTGCAAGGCAATAGTGCTAACCACTGAGCCACCGTGCTGCCCTACATATAGCTTCCCCTATAGTTAGTGCTCCACCATATAGCTCCCCCTGTATATAGTGTCCCACATATAGCCCACCCCTGTAGACTGTGCACTACATATAGACCCCCCTGTAGATAGTGGCCCACATCCCCACATACAGACCTCCCCTGTAGCTAGTGCCCCACATATAGACCCCCCTGTATATAGTGCCCCACATATAGACCCCACTGTATATAGTGGCCCACATATAGACCCCTCTGTATATAGTGGCCCACATATAGACCCCCCTGTATATAGTGCCCCACATATAGACCCCACTGTATATAGTGGCCCACATATAGACCCCCCTGTATATAGTGGCCCACATATAGACCCCCCTGTATATAGTGGCCCACATATAGACCCCCCTGTATATAGTGCCCCACATATAGACCCCCCTGTATATAGTGGCCCACATATAGACCCCCCCTGTATATAGTGGCCCACATATAGACCCCCCTGTATATAGTGCCCCACATATAGACCCCCCTGTATATAGTGCCCCACATATAGACCCCACTGTAAATAGTGGCCCACATATAGACCCCCCCTGTATATAGTGGCCCACATATAGACCCCCCTGTATATAGTGGCCCACATATAGACCCCCTGTATATAGTGCCCCACATATAGACCCCCCTGTATATAGTGGCCCACATATAGACCCCCCTGTATATAGTGGCCCACATATAGACCCCCCTGTATATAGTGCCCCACATATAGACCCCCTGTATATAGTGCCCCACATATAGACCCCACTGTATATAGTGGCCCACATATAGACCCCCTGTATATAGTGGCCGACATATAGACCCCCCTGTATATAGTGCCCCACATATAGACCCCCCTGTATATAGTGGCCCACATATAGACCCCCCTGTATATAGTGCCCCACATATAGACCCCCCCTGTATATAGTGGCCCACATATAGACCCCCCTGTATATAGTGGCCCACATATAGACCCCCCTGTATATAATGGCCCACATATAGAGCCCCCTGTATATAGTGGCCCACACCCCCACATATAGACCCCCCTGTAGCTACTGCCCCACATATAGACCCCCCTGTATATACTGCCCCACATATAGACCCCCCCTGTATATAATGGCCCACATATAGAGCCCCCTGTATATAGTGGCCCACACCCCCACATATAGACCCCCCTGTAGCTACTGCCCCACATATAGACCCCCCTGTAGCTACTTCCCCACATATAGAACCCCCTATATATAATAGCCGACATAAATACGACCCCCCCCTGTAGATAGACCCCCCCACTATAGATAATGCCATTCACATTTTTATGAGGAAAAAAATATATAAACTTGACATACTCACATGATCCCGTTCCCACGCTGTTCACTGGCGATGCAGACATGCTTTCTTCTGAGCATGTCTGCAGGAGCTGAACGAGCGTCCTCCAATGACGCTGATTGGCGGGGCAGAATGACTTGCCCCGCCAATCAGCACCTTCCTAGCCAATCACTGTCATTGTAAGGCACTGGATGGCCAGGCACGGAACATGCCCGGCCATTCAGTGCTAATACATGTATTTGGCTGCCGCTAGCACTGGGGCCCCCTCCGATGCTAGCGACACCTACAGGCATGAGAGAGCCTGTGTAAGGCTCGGCGGCGCAGGCCCCACAGTAGCGGCGCTACCGCTGTAGCAGCCATAACGGCTGCTAGCGGCGCCACCGGGCATTTGGGTGGGCGTGTCGGCTGGCGGCACGGGCCCCCTCAAGCCCCGGGCCCCGTAGCAGCCGCTATGGCTGCTACAGCGGTAGTTACGCCACTGGGAGGAACCATAAATAGGAAGTTCTAGGAATTAAGGCAGGACGAGCCAGCGCGCGCGCCCTCTAGTGACTGCAGCAGCACTTCGAGGATGCCGACCGCGGAAGGAGGTAATGGATGCACTCTCCTGACGCCGTCCAGGGCCAGCAGAGCGTCCAGACCAGGTAAGTGGAGCTCGGGATGAGCGGCTGATGAGGGAGGGCGCCGAAACCGGAGCAGAGGCCGTGGGAATGGCGGGGAACGGCGTGGCATCCGTTAAAGTGAGAAATTGCTGCTAAAGTTCTAAGCATTGTAACGTCCTAGAAAAATAAAATAATGTTCAAAAACTATGCAAATATAAAGTAGACATATGGAATATGTGCAATAGTAACTATTTTGTGTGGTACTACTATCTGTTTTACAAGAAGATACATTTAAAATTAGAAAAATCATAATTTTTGCAAATTTTCTCAAAATGTTGGTGTTTTCACAAATAAGCAATGAATTTAGTGACCAAATTTTTCCATTAACATAAAGTACAATATGTCACGAGAAACCAATCTCAGAATCGCTTGGATAGGCAAAAGAATTCCAGAGTTATTACCACATAAATTGACAAATGTCAGATTTGAAAAAATGGGGCTGGTCCTGAAGGCCAAAATGAGCTCGGTCCTGAAAGGGTTAACTAACGTGTGCTAAAACTGTCTAAACGGTGTCTGGTCCTGAAGGCTCAAAATAGCCCGTTCCTGAACTGGTTAAGAAAAGCTGAACAATACAAAGTCAATATAATTTTGTCATGCATTTTCTATTTGAACTACCTAGTTGTGGTGCCCTATGACCTAGACAATGCCATTGATATATACATCATACAACACCTGTAGCCAGCAGTGTCATACTGGCATGCTTTGGGTCCACTAAAGGAAACAATTCTGTGGGCATACTGACAAATCTCTGCAGAACATGTGCATGTCCACTTATATTACATCCTAAATTATTCTGTTATCATTGCACACACAGGTCATATCATTAATAATTTCTAATAAGTTATCTGTGAATAAAACCAATAAGAAATGTCCCTAGCAGTAGTGACAGGCTACAAATCAGCTTCATATGAGGTTTTTGTTTGCTGGATATTTGGGCCCCATTATTGTGGCAGAACCTAGACCCACTAGAAAATCTTATGGTACTCTGGTATTTCAGTTTGACCCTGTTTCCTCATGATATAAACCACATGTCGACCTTAAAGTATGGTTTAGAAAATTGTAACCCAGAAAGGGACAAAAACATGTATAAACCAAGTAAATCTTGGTGTATTGACCCCAAAATTTAAACAAGATAAACCTACAGAGTATGGGGTACAATTAACACACAGTCATCATAAATAGAGAAACAAATAATCTTTATTAGGCAATTAATAAGCATGTAGCAGACAGTGCAGCAATGGTGTGAACATTCCTCAAAATAGTGATGATATAACATAGATATGGACATCACTATTTTGAGGAATGTTCACACCATTGCTGCACTGTCAGCTACATGCTTATTAATTGATAGTAAGTTGATATGTACATTTACTATCCAGACATTGTGGTTTGGATTGTATGGCTTCACCCATGGTTGCTATTTAGTGTTTTCACCTTGCTCTTAGCACAGAGGGACGTCCTGCTCATGCTCAGCATGACTCGCTTTTATACTTTTTATTGTCTGTACCTTGCCTAATAAAGATTATTTGTTTCTCTATTTATGATGACTGTGTGTTAATTGTACCCTGTAAACCTATACTCTGTAGGTTTATCTTATATATATATACTGTGTATGTACTGTATATGTATCTCTGTGTCCATCTATATGTATAGAAATAAATCTATGTATACATATACTGTTGAACACTTTGAGCATCTGTTCCCTTATTGTGTAGTCTACGGTAGGTGTGCATCTAGAACCATTTGGTACATAAATAATGCCCAATGACATCCTGTGTTTAGTTTTGTGTGATCAATAGAATGACCAGCTCCCATGCACCAAAACTAGTAAACTATTGGCATGTATAGATGCATGCTTTAACCTGCAAAGTCATCCTGATATAGTGGACTGGAGTTTAGCAATGTGGAAAAGTTGAGTTTGTCACTTGATACAATCTGTTATTTGATGGAGCGTTTGTGGTTTACTATAGGACAAAAGATGAGTCTGGCCAGTTAAAGGGGTTGTTCGAGATACCATCATATTTTCAAAAAGTGTTTCATACATTTCTCCTTATACAGACAACATAAATAAAGCAGTATTTAACCCCTTCCCTCTTTGGCCACTTTTGACCTTCCTGACAGAGCCTCATTTTTCAAATCTGACATGTTTCACTTTATGTGGTAATAACTTCGGAATGCTTTCACCTATCCAAGCGATTCTGAGATTCTTTTCTCGTGACACATTGGACTTTATGTTACTTGCAAAATTTGCTTGATACATTCGGTATTTAATTGTGAAAAAAAAAACTAAATTTAGTGAAAAATTGCAAGAATCAGCATTTTTCTAAATTGTCATGTATCTGCTTGTAAGACAGGCAGTTATATCATACAAAATAGTCACTAATTAATATCCCCCATATGTCTACTTTAGATTTACGTCGTTTATTGAACATCATTTTATTTTTCTAGGACGTTACAAGACTTAGAACTTTAGCAGCAATTTCTCACATTTTCAAGAAAAATTCTAAAGGCTATTTTTACAGCTTCCAGTTAAGTTGTGAAGTGGCTTTGAGGGCAATGCAACTCAATATTTATTGCCCTGATTATGCAGTTTTAAGAAATATCCCACATGTGGCCCTGGCGTGGAACTGTACTGAAGCACCGGACTCACAATGAGAGGAGCACCTAGTGGATTTTGGGGCCTCCTTTTTATTAGAATATATTTTAGGCACCACATCAGGTTTGAAGAGGTCTTGTGGTGTCACAACAGTTGAAATTCCCAAAAAGTGACCCCATTTGGGAAACTACACCCTTCAAGGAATTTATTTAGGGGGTATAGTGAGCATTTTAACCCCACAGGTTTTTTGCAGACATTTTTGGAAGTAGGTTGTGAAAATGAAAATCTAAATTTTTTTCAAATAAAATGAAAGTTTAGCAAATTTTTTTTCATTTCCACAAGGGCGAAAGGAGAAAAAGCTCCACAAACTTTGTAAAGCAATCTCTCCCGAGTTAAACAGTATCCCACATGTGGTCATAAACGGCTGTTTGGACACACAGCAAGGCTGAGAAGGGAAAGAGTGTCAATTTCCTTTTGGAGCTCAAATTTAGCAGGAATGGTTTGCGGAGGCCACGTCGCATTTGCAAAGCCCCTGAGGGGACAAAACAGTGGAAACCCCCCACAAGTGACCCCGTTTTGGAAAATACACCCATTGAAGGAAATTATCTAGGGGTATACTGAGCATTTTGACCCCACATGATTTTTGCAGAAATTATTGGAAGTAGGCTGTGAAAATTAAAATAAACATTTTTTTCAAATAAAATGTAGGCTTAGCTAATTTTTTTTCATTTCCACAAGCGCAAAAGGAGAAATAGCTCCACAGAATGTGTAAAACAATTTCTACCGAGTAAAACAGTACCCCATATGTGGTCATAAAAGGCTGTTTGGACACACGGCAGGGCTGAGAAGGGAAAGAGCGACATTTGGAGCTCAAATTTAGCTGGAATGGTTTGCGGAGGCCATGTTACATTTGCAAAGCCCCTGAGGGGACAAAACAGTGGAAACCCCCCAAAATGTACCCCTTTTGGGAAACTATGCCGCTTAAGGAAATTATTTAGGGGTATAGTGAGCATTTAAATAAATGATCCAATTAAAAATCCATGGATGTGTGATAAACTTTGAAGCACTCCTTTACACAGGACAGGTTTTTTCAGGGTAGGTGTCGCAGTGATAAATGGTGTATTTTCTTCTCCCCCTTTTGTAGCACACTTTGCACCTTTTTTGGGTCCTTTCCTTTTTACCAGTGGAGGGGATTTCGCTGGGAAAGTGTTGTCCTGGTACAATACGTGGACCATCGCTTCTAGAAGTACTGGGGCCCTCCCCTTCCTGGTTCCCAAATACAAGGGCCTTGCTAACCACCTCTTGAAAATTAAGGAATGTCCCTGTCGTTCCTGCACATTGGTATAGCACGTAAACGTTATACAATGCCATCTGTACCATGTGCACGGCCAGCTTTTTATACCACACCTTTGTTTTCCGCAAGGCACTGTATGGCTTTAGTACTTGATCAAAGAGATCAACCCCTCCCATGTACTTATTGTAGCCCAGGATGCAATCTGGCTTGGGGGTCATTGTAGTGCTACCCTAGACAGGTACAGGGGTGCTGCTGCTACCGTGTATTGTGGTCAACATAAGGACATCCCTCTTGTCCTTATACTTGACCAGCAACAAGTTATCGCTGTGTAGTGCCCTGCTTTCTCCATTTCTTATTCGTTGCCCAATCAGAGTTTTATAGAGGCCTCCCTGTTTTTTTCTCATGGTGCCCCATGCTGCAGTATTTCTGGTGGAGAGGCATTTAAATAGTGGTATACTGGTATAGAAGTTATCCACGTAAAGGTGATAACCCTGGTCCAGCTGTGGGTGCATCAAATCCCACACTATTTTCCCACTAACTCCCAGGACAGGGGGGATTCTGGGGGTTCTATCCTGGTGTCCTTCCTTTCATAAACCCTAAACCTGTAGGTGTACCCTGAGCTACTCTCGCACAGCTTGTACATTTTAATTCCTTGCCTCGCCCTCTTGCTTGGCAGGTATTAGCGGAATTTTAGTCTCCCCTTAAAATGTACAAGGGACTCGTCTATTGCTATGTTCTTTTCGGGGGTGTACACTTCTTGAAATTTGGTGCAGAAATGATCAATGACTGGCCTGATTTTGAATAGGCGGTCATATGTGGGGTCATCACAGGGCAGGCACTGTGCATTATCATTATAATGCAAAAATGTCGGAATAATTTCAAAACGTGTCCGGGTCATTGCCATGCGATTAAATGGGGTGCTGCATAAAACGTCCGTACTCCAGTATTGCCTAATCTCTGGCTTTTTTTACTAGGCCCATATGTAGCACAAGGTCCCAAAATTTCATCATCTCTGCTGCCTCTATGGAGGTCCACCTAGCAAATGATGACGTGGGGTTTTGGGCTAAAAATTGCTGGGCGTATAAATTTGTCTGGGCCACCATTAAATTAACTAAATCCTAAGAGAAAAAGACCTTAAAAAACTCAATTTCTGTGAGGCCTGCAGTCTCTAACCGAATTCCTAAGCTCCCTGTGAAATCTGGAATTTGAGGCTCATAATTCTCAGGGGTTTGTGTTCCACATGGTATCACTAATTTGGGGGGTTGCCTGAGCTGATGTCCTGGGGCGCCTTTGTGGGGGTTCCTCATCACTGGATGAGGATGATGAGGAGGAGCTCAAGAGAAATTTCCTCTTCTCCCTCGCTGGCCGATTCAGTTTCAGAGGCCAGGATGGCGTATGCCTCCTCGGCTCAGTAGACCCTTTGGGATGATTGGGACATTTTTATTAGGGGGGGGGGTATGTAGTGCTTCAACGCGTGTAATAATTTATTTTTATATAGGTGGTTGTGTGTGTTGTGCTTTTACACTTGTAAATGAAATTTATAGAAAAAAAAAAAAAGAAGAGAAGAAAAAGAAGAAAGGAATAAGATAAAAATTTAAGAGAAAGAAATTTACTGAACGTCCAATATAAAACTGTAAAAAATTCCTGACTACCTGACACTAACAAATGAATAACTAACGCTAACTATAACGCTGTAAATTGACTCTAAAACTGTCACTACGCTATCAAAAATGTAGTGAACGAACTTCAGTTAAAAAAAACCTGAATGTCCGTCACTAACTGACGCTAACTTTAAGCTGTAAATTTATACTAAAACTGTCGCTACGCTATCACTAAAGACGGCGGTCACTGAATAGTGCGCAGCGGTAGCAGGCTGCACACACTAAAATGGTGTGTACAATGGGTACAAAAAGACAAAAAAAAAACTGCGTAAAAAAAATTACCGCAGGAGCTGATCAGCGATGGCGGTCACTGATCCGCACTCAACAGCCGCAGGATGTAAAAAGGGGGAGGGGATAAGAAATGTAAGAACAAAACTAGTGCTGCTGCTAAAAAAAAAAAAAATCAGCAGCAGCACAGTTGATGATGATGATGACCACAGCAGAGGTGATCACACAGCAGCAAGAAGTAGACGGATGAAGACGTCACAGCAGGATCGCAGCGCAGAAGGCCTTACAACCGGTACATATCAGCTCACAGACGTTCACACCAGCTCTACTCAATGAGGTCCAGGGCTTGTGGAGGGTGTTTCAAACACCCGCCATGGCTGCGATTGGTCGGTCGGTGCAGACCGACCAACCGTCGCGATCGGGAGGGGGAGTGGCATCACCGCCATTTATTACATGGAACATGGTAGGGATTGGTGCTGTCCAAGATAAGACCAATCACCACCATATGACTGTGCCCTGTGGCACAGTAATTGGCTAAAGCCGCAAACGGCCGCAATTGGCCAGTCAGAATAGATCGGCCAATGGCGGTGATCGCCAATGCGGGAGGGAGGTGACAACCCCTGGTCATCGTGTACAGATGGCCTGCTGTTATGAACAGCAGCCATGTTTACTTTAAAACGTTCTAATTTTTTACTGTAACCGTTTTCCCGATTATTGTAAGTATACAGCATTTTGCATGAAGCACTGGCTTTCCATGTCGTTTACTTACAACAAATGTCGAGAAGGGGTTAATTATTCTTTGAATTTAGCGCCATTTGTTTACATGCACTCCAGGTCCAGTTTATTGATGTTTCCTTCTGATAATACTTATTTTCCCTGCATGCATTGCAGGCTGTAATGAGCGTGCATGTACAGCCTACCAAGAGTTCATGTATGCTGTCCTTGCTCGTCCCCACTGACATCCTTTCCTGTACTTGTGTTTCCTTGCTGACATTCTTCTTTTTCTGCACCCCAACACCTACGTAGATGTCATCCCCCACCTCCATAGATGTCACACTCCCCCTCCCCCACCGGTACCTAGCGTTATTGTACGTAGCACTATTGTACCTCTCCGAAGGAGCGGAATCCCACTGTGGTCGTGGATTCCGCTCCTGGATGCTTCGCTTGATGTCCATATATGGACAGAAACATCAAGCGATCTGTTCTGGTCCGGAATCACCGGCCAGTGGCGCTATACACATAAAGGCGGGGGGTGTTTGTGGGGGGTATCTAAAAGTGGCTGTGTGTCACTTCCTATAAGGGGCTGTTTCACTACCTATAAGGGGCTGTGTTTCGCAGGTGCCGTCCTTGTTCACTGTGAACACGCACAGTCGCGCTCACAGTGAACAACTACATAGGCTGGGCAGGCACTAAAGAACAAGCACCCGCAGAAACGACAAGTCATCAGTGATGTGTCGTATACCATCCGAGGTCTCTCTGGTCCGAGACCATGTGATGGGTATACGACACGACAGTGGAGGAGGCTGAAAACGTGACGTCGAAGGTCATGTGATGAGCAGGAAAAAGCAGCCAGAGTGGAGAACCAAAGCAAGATTGCAAGGGTAAGTATATTAAGAAATTGCAAATATGTGCAATGTGGTTGTAAATGTAAAAAAAAAAAAATATCTCGGACAACCCCTTTAAGGTACACCAAAGAATCTATATAACCCAGATCCGTAATATGGGCATGTTCATGTTGCCTTATTTGCTATACAGTATAATAACTGAAAAGTTGTAAATTACTGTAAGTATACTAAAGTTGAAGGAATTGTTTACTTACTTGTCATACTTACTGAATTATCTATATGTTACAACTGCCATCTATTGCAATGCTCTATGTCCTAGGACCTCAATGAATAGATTTAAAAAAATATGTAACAATATATAGTACGTGCCCCAAGGTCACATACAACCATGCACTTTCTCTGGGAATATGGTACACATCTGATACAATTTGCACCATTTGTGCAGTTAGACATCTGCTGGAGAAATAGGTCCCAAGGTGTTTAGGCCTCGTGGTGGGAACATAATAAAATATCAAATATAAGAGGCTCTGTCACCACATTATAAGTGTACTATATTGTACATGATGTGATTGGCGCTTTAATGTAGATTACAGCAGTGTTTTTTTATTATAGTTATGACCTATTTTAGCTCTATGCTAATGAGTTTCTTAATGAACAACTGGGCGTGTTTTACTTTTTGGCCATGTGGGCATTGTACAGAGGAGTGTATGACGCTGACCAATCAGTGACCAATCAGCGTCATACACTTCTCCCCATTCATTTACACTGCAGATAGCGATATAGCTATATCGCTATGTGCAGCCACATAAACACACTATAACATTACTGCAGTGTCCAAACAATGAATATACATTACCTCCAGCCAGGACGTGATGTGTATTCAGAATGCTGACCACTTCTGTAGCGTGTGTGTGAGACTACAGCACAGCGAGATCTCGCTGTAAATGACAGTTTACAGCGTAATCTCGCGACACTATGCCTGCTATGCTGTAACTCACAGAGAAGTGCAGAGAAGTGTCAGGATTCTGAATACACCAATGAAAAAACAAATGCCAGAGGCAAAGAAGCCCTGTTTCCCAGCTACCATAGGAATTGTTAAATTATAAAAGGTAATCTTTATTATGCTAATTCAGCAACAAGACAAACAGACAGACCAACATAAATGTTAAAAATTCTCAATGCAGGGATCGGGTCAACAACCATTAGTGGTTGTATCAGTATGCACATGTATTTGCCGTCTATGTCTTATAGACCGGCAGGGTCTGGAGAACGTGGATGGCGCCAATGGACTCCTGAGCAGTTAAATTGTTAGATTATTAGATTATTCAGCCCTAAGATCCAGCATGTATTAAAATTGAAAGGAGAGCCCCCCCGACATGTTTCGCTACGAATGCAGCGTCCTCAGGGGTTCACGGGGCTACTGACGGCGCGCTGAGTGCATACTGATACAACCACTAATGGTTGTTGACCCGATCCCTGCATTGAGAATTTTAAACATTTATGTTGGTCTGTCTGTTTGTCTTGATGCTGAATTAGCATAATAAAGATTACCTTTTATAATTTAACAATTCCTATGGTAGCTGGGAAACAGGGCTTCTTTGCCTCTGGCAATTGTTTTTTCATTGTTGTATCTGGCCTGCCAGTTACCAAGGGTCCAAACCATATCTTCTTGCGATTCTGAATACACATCCCGTCCTGGCTGGAGGTAATGTATATTCACTGTCAGGACACTGCAGTAACGTTATAGTGTGTTTATGTGGCTGCACATAGCGATATAGCTATATCGCTATGTGCTGTATAAATGAATGGAGAGAAGTGTATGACGCTGATTTGTCACTGATTGGGCAGCGTCATACACTCCTCTGTACAACACCCACTTGGCCAAAAAGGACAGGCCGGACATAGGCCAAAGGACTTAAGGGAGGCCAGCATGACCAGGGGTGTAGGTAGGGAAGGGGTTAAGAAAATAAGGGAAGAAGAGAAGAGGAGGGGTGTGTAGGAGGGGTTGGATATGGGCGTGGAAAGGGTGGATTATAAGGGGAGGCAGGGAGAGGCAGCGCCATTAACGGCTGAGACGGTGTAGGAAGTTGCCGCAGCCGACCTACCCGATGGATGCTTTGCTGGTGCAGTTGCGGAACGAGGGATGGCGTGGTTAGCGGAGGGCTTGCCCTGTGGAGATGGGATCGGCGGCGACGGCAGGAGTGAGCGGTGAGTGGTCAGGAATAGTGGGACCGGCAGGCGACATGGCTCCTGTCACTTCCGGGGCTCCAGCAGTGACGGCATCCCCTGTGAGGCGGCGCTCCCGGCGGACGTGGCCTCCAGAAAGACTGAGCGCCGAAGACCGGCCGAGAGTCAGGCGTCGGGTACGGAGGCCCTCTACGGACCCTCCAGGGCGTAGTCCCCGCCCTACTGCCAGGGGTCGGCGGGCTTCCTCTGTGAGGAATCAGATATGCCGGTCTGACTCTGCGGAGACGGGGGAGGGGATCCCTTGCCTCTGGGACCACCTCTCGTCTCCTGTATGACTGTGCGTGGAGCTGCGGCGGGCTGTCTTGGCGATGCTCCGGTCGAGCAGCCCGCCAGACGTCATGAGGTTGGTGAGCCTGGTCGCAGGCGCCTGCCGCGCTCGGCGGTGACGCAGAAGACTTCGGGTGGGCGGCGCCCCCGCTAGTGGCGCGGAGACGGAGGTCCAGAACTATCGGGCGGAGGTGCCCAGGTCGTCACCCGTGGCCCAAGCGGTGTCCGGGGCGGGTCACAGCTGCAGATCGTGTGGCGCCGGTCCAGGTCAGGATGCGGCAGGCCAGGGGGATTTCGAGGAGACAGACGTCCGGATGATTCCTTCGCCCCGGCTTGTGGGAACACAGCACCTGCGCAGCCCGGTGAGTCGCTTTCACCTACATTTTCGTTGACTGCGCTTTTTAGGTCCCCAGGGGCGACGGGTGGTTCCCAAGGGGAGGCCGGTTTGGGTCTGGGGGGTAGTGGGAGTGAGGTTCAGGAGTTGCTGGGTTGCGTACGGGAGCTTCTGGCGCGCTGTGGGGGGGGGGGTCGGCGGGCTCCCCGTCGCCGCTTCCCGCGTGGGTTCCGGCGCCCCAGGGGCCGGTGGTGGCTAGTAGCTCTGGGTTGGGTTCTAAGGAAGGGGGAGTGACGGTGTCGGTACAAACGGAGAATGACAAGGAAGTGGACTGGGTGCGCCTGGAGGATAAGGCAAAAGGGGAAGTGTACATCTGTTTTGAAGGGGTTGGTTGCGCATTTGAAAGTGGAGGTTAGGGAAAAAATTTGGAGGGACGAATATGTGGAGATATTCTCGCTACTTCCGCTTGAAAAATTTAACTTAGATAACGGAAAGCGTTTTGAGAGCAAGAAAGAGGAAGAGGAGAAGCGGCGGTATCGGTTGATTCCTCAGACATTTGCCAATTGGCTATAAGCGTTTGCCATTCTGGCAGGTGTCATTGGTGAGAAGGCGCCGGAGCATTGTTCCGCCCTCTTCGGGTATATGGACGCAATTGGGGAGGCTCATAGGGTTTACGGCGGCCAGACGTGGCTGCGGTAGGACGAGCAATTCCGGCAGCGTAAAGCGGTGCGTCCTAATATTAGGTGGGACAACAAGGACATAGGATTATGGTTGCGTGTAATGGCGCCGGTTCGTTATGTTCAGTCCTTTCAGGGTGTGGCCAGTGCTGCCGCCCCGCGACAATTCCCGGGCAAAGTGGAGGGGGGGAGTCAGGCAGTAAGCCAGGTTTCTGTTGGCAATTTAATGAGGGGCAATGTAAATATGGCCCGGGTTGTAAGTTCAAGCATAGTTGCTCCTCCTGTGGCGGGACTTCACACGGGTCCGCCAAATGTTTCCGCAAAGGGAAAGGAAAGGGAGCAGGGGGCACTAGTCATGGGCTTGACTCCAGTGAGGTGGGAAAGGATGGAGCCATACTTAAATAGGTTTCCTGATAGGTCGCGGGTGGTGTTATTGCTTGATGGTTTTCGTTTCGGTTTTCATATTCCTTCCCCCCTCCATGAGGTCCCCTTTTCGTTGCGGAATTTACGTTCGGCCCTGCTGTATCCAGATGTGGTTAGGGATAAGTTGAGCAAGGAAGTATTGCTGGGGCGGATGGCAGGCCCCTTTGAGGAGGTTCCTATTCCTGACTTGGTTGTCTCCCCGCTCGGGGTGTTTCCTAAGAAGGAGCGGAATAAGTTTAGGTTGATCAATCACCTTTCCCACCAACGGGGGTTGTCGGTCAATGATGGTATTGCGTCGGAACTCTGTTCGGTGGTATATACGTCTTTTGATGCAGCGGTGGACTGGGTGCGGCGGTATGGGAGGGGTTCTCTCATGGCAAAAAACGATATTGAGTCGGCTTTCCGGCTCCTCCCGGTGCATCCTGACAGCCAGCGGTTGCTGGGGTGCTATTGGGAGGGAGCTTATTTCATAGATAGATGTCTCCCAATGGGGTGCTCCATTTCCTGTGCTTATTTTGAAGCTTTCAACTCCTTCCTTGAATGGGTAATTTGTGGGGTGGCAGGGGCCTCGTCAGTTATCCATTATCTGGATGATTTTCTCTGTGTTGGGCCAGGGGGTTCCCCGTTATGTGCTACGTTGCTGCGGACGGTGGAATGGGTGGCGAAGCGGTTTGGGGTCCCGTTGGCCCCTGACAAGATGGAAGGTCCGTGCTCATGTCTCATTTTTCTGGGAATCATCATTGATTCCGTCAAAATGAAGTGCCGTCTTCCTGCAGACAAGCTGGAGTCGTTGCGGGGGGAGGTTTGCCGGGCGCGCCATTTACGAAAAATCGCACTGAGAGAGTTGCAGTCGTTACTGGGCAAACTTAACTTTGCCTGTTGGATTATGCCCATGGGGCGGGTGTTCTGCAGGCGGTTGGCAGGGGCGACGGCAGGGGCAAGGGCCCCTCATCATTTGTCCGGCTGACAGGAGAACATAGGGCGGACTTGGGAGTTTGGGCACAGTTTTTACGGTTGTATAATGGGCGGTCGCTGATCATTTATTGATGAATTATTTACGGATGCGGCCAGGGGAGGGGGGTTCGGGGCTTTCTGCAAAGGCCAATGGTGTGTGTTGCGGTGGCCCTCGGCTTGAGTCGAGCTGGGGTTGGTAAAAAATCTTGCGCTCCAGGAGTTGTTTCCTATTCTGGTGGCGGTGGAGATTTGGAGTGAGAGGTTTCGGGATAGCAAAGTCCGTTTTCATTGCGACAACATGGGAGTGATATTGGCTATTAACAACGTGACGGTTTCTTCTCCCCCGGTGGTAAGGCTTCTAAGGCATTTGGTGTTGCGTTGTTTGTCGCTGAATGCATGGATAGTGGCGGTGCACGTTCCTGGAGTACAGAATGATATAGCGGATGCTCTTTCTTGCTCACAGTGGGATCGTTTTCGTTTCCTGGCTCCAGAGGCGGACGTGGAGGGGACAACTTTCCCGGCGTGGCTATGGGAGTTGCCTTACGAGCTTCAGGACATTTGATTCAGTCGGCGCTGGCGCCTGGTACGCGGTCGGCTTATGAGGCAGCTTGGAGAGACTGGGAGGTGTGGTTAGCTGGTATGCCGGCGGTTGAGGGCGAGGAAGGCAGGGTGGTGGCGTTGTGGGGGTTTTTGGGACAGGCTTTGATTGCTGGCTTGTCGGTTTCCCGGGTAAATCGTTTTGTGGCGGCCCTGGCGTTTGGTTTTAAACTCCGGGGGTGCAGGGATGTCACGAAGGATTTTCTCGTGGGCCAGGCCCTAAGGGATTATCGTAGGGGTAGAGTCCGACCTGATGGTCGGCGCCCCATTTCTTTTGCATTGCTTGAGTGGCTGTGGGGAGTATTGGATGGTGTTTGTTTTTCGCTGTTTGAAACTGTTGTACCATTTGGCTTTTTCGTGGGCATTTTTTGGGGCCCTTAGGATCGGGGAGTTAGTCGCGCCTAGCACCAGGAAGGCTGGGGGGCTGCGAGTTGAAGATGTTTTGGTGTCGGGCCGGAAGGTGGAGTTTTGGATTAGACGATCGAAGACTGACCAAGGGGGTCGTGGTAGGAGAGTGGTGCTATGGGAGGCGACTGGGGCTCATATGTGTCCGGTTGAATGTTTGGTACGCTACCAGGAGGTTTATCGGAGCGTTCCGGGGCAGTTGCTGTGTCATGCGGACGGCTCTTACTTGTCGCGGTATCAGTTCACATGGGTGTTGCGCCGCTGTTTGGGGGTGTTGGGGCTCGAGGGGGCTCGGTTCGCACCTCATTCATTCCGGAGAGGGGCAGCAACGGAGGCGGTGGCTTGCGGATTGGGACTCGACGTGGTCAGGCGCATAGGTAGGTGGGAGTCCGGTAGATTCCAGTCATATGTTCGTCCTCAATTTTTATAAGGTCAGGGGAATAGTGTTAGGTGGACCTGTGATATGCGTGTAGTCTTTTATGGTCACTCACCTTCACCCCCCTCCCCTCTTTTTTCTTGTTTTAGGTTCAGCTCGGCGTCTGCTATGGATACTCGGCCATTCTTATGTGCATTGGGGGGCGGTTAGGGCCGACGTCCGCCCCAACGGGCGACAGTTGGGGTTTCCACGGTCCGAGGTCTTAGTCCACTGGCTCTGGCGCAGAGGTATGGTTTGGAGTCGGGTTCTGCCCGATTTCCATCGATTAACGGAACTGGACAGGGCCCCGGACGTTTTGGTACTGCATATTGGCGGAAATGATCTGGGGGTGCGCCCGTTTAGAGAGCTCATCAGGGATATTAAATTTGACATTTTACGATTGTGGGCTGTCTTTCCAGGGGTAGTGGTTGTATGGTCTGAAATTGTCCCACAGAAGTCTTGACGGCATGCACGTTCGGTGCCGCGTATCAACAAAGTGCGTGTTAAGGTGAATCGGGCCGTGTCAGCTTTCATGGTAAGGCATGGGAGAGTTTTTGTTCGGCACTATGACTTCGAGGATGGTCAGGGATGTTATTGGTTGGGTGATGGGGTTCACCTGAATGCAGTGGGTATTGATCTTTGGGCACTTCAGATTCAGGAGGGGGTGGAGCGGGCTCTGTTGCTGGGTGGGGGCTCGCATACTTGAAGGTTTTCTAAGTATGTTCGCGTGGCGGATTGGGGGTCTTTGGAGTTGGTGGTAAATTGTGTGGGGGGGGGATTCATCGTGGGTATGGTCCCTCCCGAATTATAGAATTGGTCTGGCTCAATTTGGGCTCCTGCTGGGTGGTGTCCTGGGGAGTGGTGGCATTTAAGGACAGCCAACTGCAGTTATAAGAGTGCCCCTGAGCTGGTGGGAGACGGCTGGGGACAAAAAATATGCAGATGGGAAAATGGTTGTGGGCCAGATTTTTGTAGCTCCAAAGACCTCCTTTCCATGTTCAATTTATATGCTGATATGGTTATTGTTATTTATGTTTGTTAATAAAATGGCTGCTGTGGCCAAGATTTATCCAAACCAAAGTTTTCTGTGTTTTATGGGAGGGGTAAACGCAGGGTTGGGTATTAGTGGCCATAAGGGCGGGTTCACACATGGCGGAATTTCACTTAAATTCCGCTGCGGACACTCCGCAGCGTTATTCCGCAGCGGAGCCGTTTCTCCATTGACTTTCACTTTAATTTAGCAGTGTTCGTTTACACGATGCGTACAATTCCGCTGCGGAGCATAGGCTGCGGAGCGGAATTTGGTGTCCGCAGCATGCTCTGTCTGTTGCGGAGCAGTGGCGGACTCATGGCGGAATTTCTCCATTGACTTCAATGGAGATTCAAAGTTCCGCAATGAAGTCCGCAGCTGTCATGCACATGTTATGTGTGCTGCGGATGCGTCTTGCTTTTTTAACTTGACATTTCTTCATTCTGGCTGGACCTATGTATTTCTAGGTCTACAGCCAGACTGAGGAAGTCAATGGGGCTCCCGTAATGACGGGAGCGTTGCTAGGAGACGTCAGTAAATAGTCACTGTCCAGGGTGCTGAAAGAGTTAAGCGATCGGCAGTAACTGTTTCTGCACCCGGGACAGTGACTACCGATCCCAATATACATGTATCTGTAAAAAAAAATGAAGTTCGTACTTACCGAGAACTCCCTGTTTCTGTCTCCAGTCCGGCCTCCCAGGATGACGTTTCAGTGTAAGTGACGGCTGCAGCCAATCACAGGCCAAGCACAGGCTGCAGCGGTCACATGGACTGCCGCGTCATCCAGGGAGGTCGGGCTGGATGCCGAAGGAGGGACGCGTCATAAAGACAACGGGCGGTAAGTATGAATTTCTTTTACTATCACTAGGGAAAGTGCTGTCCCTTCTCTCTATCCTGCACTGATAGGGAGAAGGGAAGCACTTTTCCCGCAGTCCGCAGCAGCTAGTCCGCATCAATTTTCTGCACATTTTGTGCACATCCGCAGCCGTAATCCGCAACCCGGATTAGGTGCGGCATTGATGCGGACAGTTGCGGAGGAATTCCGCCATGTGTGGTCATGCCCTTAGTGAGGGAGGAAAAGTTTAAGAGGAGTGGATAAAAGGGGGGGGGCTTAGTCTTTAACTGAACGATCTCTACAATCCCAGGGTCATGTAAAACATGCCCAGTTGTCCATTGAGAAACTCATTAGCTTAAAGCTAATATAGGTCATAACTCCGTCAAAAATGATAATTTTTTCTAAATAAAAAACACTGCTGTAATCTACATTACATCATATCATGTATAATAATTATAATGTGGTGAGAGAGCCTCTTTAAGAGTTATAGCGTATATAGTAAAAACTGTAGGAGAACAATTTTGATAATTTCATAGAACTTTTGTTCCCAAACAAGGCATAGAGTTATTAAACTAATTGTAAATTGTTACAAAATCTTCTCATTTGAGAGTTTTTATAAGTGGTTCAATTTTCATAGTCACTGCTGGGTAATACAGACTCACATAATGGAAATAAAAGAGATGCAATTATATTACTTGCTATTGCTAACACTGCAGATGGGCATTTTTTACAAAAACTAAATTTACTCCACATGTATGTTTTACAATAGAATAAAATGACTTTATGCAAATGCTTAATTATGTGTTTCTCATAAACCTGTCCTTTATATTTAGTGAACATATGCTGAGCGGCAGACAGGGATTTGTTGAGACTGTGATAGCAACACTTAGTCTAGATACAATAGCGAACCAATTATCACAACATAATTATTCTGTAACCATGAGCATTGTGTTGACGCATATACTATTCGAAGACTTTTCCATTATACGCTCATGGTTTAGGCATTATTCTACAGTGTATTGCTTTGTTCATGATTAGTTCATTTTATTACCTTTATCAACTATTTACCAATAACTTGGTTTTCTTTAAGGTTTCTAATATATATTTATATATGGGTTTAGTTATTAGCTTAAAATAACTTGGAAACTTATATATTTTTTTTTTTTCTTTTGTGTACCACAGGGGCATTGTTAGACTCGGAAAACACCTGCGACACCTTGTGGCACTAGTCAACATGGGTGTGGTCATTTTCTAGGGCAATGTTTCATAAAAAAACATTCTAATTAATATGTGTTCCACATTAGCCTCACACACAAATAATTTGCCCTATCAGGTATAGAAAAACTCTAAATTATATTCATACAATGTCCAAATAATACCACTATGTTTACCTTCTGGGCTAGTTGGGCATCTTCTCAACTTGATGTGGGCCATTCACATTGGGAGGTAGAGGAAACGTAGTCGACTACGCTATTGCTTCCGGCAAAACGATAGATCCGGTGCAAAACAGAGACAAACGAAAACCATGGGCACTGGATCCGTCACCATTTAAATCAATGTTGCTGGAAACTGAAACCCCTGGTTTCCGTTCGTGTCAGTTTGTGTCTGTTCAGAGTCCCGTTCTGACGGAAAGCTCAGACGGAACGTCAGAACGGGACCCCAACGCAGATGTGAACGAAGCCTTAAAGAACATCTTTAACTTAAAAAAAACGGAAAATAAACAAACATTTATAAACATTTTTCAGATGTGTTAATTTTTTTTTATTGATACTGAGAAGAAATGTATAAATTACCAGATCAGACAATATCAGCTAAACTTTTCTTTCTTCAATTCTATACTACACCGCGTTCCAAATTATTATGCAAATGTTATTTTTCGCTGATTTTCTTAAATAGTCGATGCAAATGACAGTCAGTATAATCTTCAAGCCATCAACCGTTGGTGTATAATGCTAATTTTATTTAACAAATCTCCTAATGATAACAGATTTTATTTTTAGAAGTAAAAAACTCAAAATGCACTGTTTCAAATTATTATGCACAACAGAGATCAAAACATTTTAAAGGTTGTAAAGAGAACTAAAATGGTAATTTGTTGAATTTGCAGCATCAGGAGGTCATATTTACAGAAATCAAAAGCTCTTTCAATAAAAAAAAACATAGCAGGCCTAGTTACATATTAACATAGGACCCCTTCCTTGATATCACCTTCACAATTCTTGCATCCATTGAATTTGTGAGTATTTGGACAGTTTCTGCTTGAACATCTTTGCAGGATGTCAGAATAGCCTCCCAGAGCTTCTGTTTTGATGTGAACTGCCTCCCACCCTCATAGATATATTTCTTGAGGATGCTCCAAAGGTTCTCAATAGGATTGAGGTCAGGGGAACATGGGGGCCACACCATGAGTTTCTCTCCTTTTATGCCCATAGCAGCCAATGACACAGAGGTATTCTTTGCAGCATGAGATGGTGCATTGTCATGCATGAAGATCATTTTGCTACGGAAGGCACGGTTTCTTCTTTTTGTACCATGGAAGAAAGTGGTCAGTCATAAACTCTACGTACTTTGCAGAGGTCATTTTCACACAGTCAGGGACCCTAAAGGGGCCTACCAGCTCTCTCCCCATGATTCCAGCCCAAAACATGACTCCGCCACCTCCTTGTTGACGTCGCTGCCTTGTTGGGACATGGTGGCCATTCTCCAACCATCCACTACTCCATCCATCTGGACCATCCAGGGTTGAACGGCACTCAACAGTAAACAACACGGTTTTAAAATGAGTCTTTGTGTCTTTCTGAGCCCACTGCAACTGTTTCTGCTTGTGAGCATTGTTTAGGGGTGGCCGAATAATAGCTTTATGCACACTTGCAAACCTCTGGAGGATCCTACACCTTGATGTTCGTGGGACTCCAGAGGCACCAGTGGCTTCAAATACCTGTTTGCTGCTTTGCAATGGCATTTTAGCAGCTGCTCTCCTAATTCTATTAATTTGTCTGGCAGAAACCTTCCTCATTATGCCTTTATCTGAACGAACCCGTCTGTGCTCTGTATCAGCCACAAATCTTTTCACAGTACGATGATCACGCTTACGTTTTCTTGATATATCCAATGTTTTCATACCTTGTCCAAGGTATTGCACTATTTCACGCTTTTCGGCAGCAGAGAGATCCTTTTTCTTTCCCATATTGCTTGAAACCTGTGGCCTGCTTAATAATGTGGAACGTCCTTCTTAAGTAGTTTTCCTTTGATTGGGCACACCTGGCAAACTAATTATCTCAGGTGTCTGAGATTGATTACAATGATCCAAAGAGCCCTAAGACACAATACCATCCATGAGTTTAATTGAAAAACTAATTAAATGTTTATGACACTTAAATCCAATGTGAATAATAATTTGGAACACGGTGTATTACTATCAGTGAATGGAAAGATTATTGTTTACATTTAAAAGCTGAAAACCCCGCCGTGCCTAGTGCTAAATGCAAGTAAGAACAGTCTCTTTAGTTCTAGACTCCCGACTAATAGTTCTTACCTTTACAGATACACCATAGAATCTCTTGTAGATTCAGCCTCTGTATGTAAACAATTAGGGTATGTTCACACGGCAGCGTCCATAACGGCTGAAATTACGGTGCTGTTTTCAGGAGAAAACAGCACCGTAATTTCAGCCGTCATGGCATGTTGAGGCGCTATTTCGCTGCGTCCATTGCGGACGTAAATGGAGCGGTTTGTCCATGGAGTCAATGGAAAACGGCTCCATTTACGTCTGAAGAAGTGACAGCCAGTTCTTTGACGCGGGCATCTTTTTTAAGACCCACCTTTTGACAGCGGGGCGTAAAAAAAATGACCGCCTGCACAGAACATCGTAAGACCCATTCTAATGAATGGGCAGATGTTTGCCGACGCTTTGGAGCCGCTATTTCGGACGTAATTCGGGGCAAAAACGCCCAAATTACGTCCGTAAATAGTGTGTGTGAACATACCCTAAGGTTTCCATTCGCTGACTGCAAGCAACAATTGTGAAATGATGAGAAACCATATTAGGACAGATTTACTAATGAAAAGGTGTCAGAATTCTGGCTCAAATTGGGCCAGAATTCTACTGCACATGTTGTGTGCTACATTTATAATGTGTTTTAGACACTTTTCGTAGCTTATCCGACAAGGGGGCATGACTTAGCAGGAAAGAGGCATGGCTTAAGATGCGCCAATTGCACCAAAATTTTCGAATGATCTAAAGTAAGCCAACCAAGAGGTAATATCAGTTAAACAGAATTGTCTAAAGATGCTCCAAATTTATCATCCAGCATGAGTCAATGGGATAAATTTGGCACTAATAGACTAATATTAAGCTGTCTATATTTAAGATAGTATTAGTAACTCTGCTTCAATATGTTTTACAAGTTACGTATCATTATACAGTGATTACACATTTTTCACATAAGAAAGCTGTCAACAGAACAATTTTTGGGCTAATAGCTACCACATGTTTATCCGTCACCAAATTTGAGCTTTAATCAGTTTTACTTTATGATAGATTCACTTGTGGACATTCAGGTTATTAATATTTTTTTTTTAGTGTCTCTTTGTGCCAATTTTCAGTAACTTCACTTTGATGTGAATGAGTCTAAAGAGTTGGCTTTTGTCTAAATAAGTTTAAATGCTGGAGCTGTAGTGAGGGGACTGACCAAGCAGATTTATTGTAGCACAGAAGAGTATGTGAAGTCACATGATCAACCAATCATTTAATAAATTCTATATTCTATGTGGGCAGGACAAGGGCTGATCTCCTAATAAATATTAATCGGAAGCAAATAAAAGTCAAGAAAACTGCAGATAATGTTTATGATATGATTCTATAATAATTGCTCCAAACATAGAAAAACTACATTTTGGGGACAGGTGCTGTTTTTCAGTCTTCTAATATGTAAAAGAGGCATGCCACCATTGGTGATCTGGGCACTGGTACCCCAACTAATTACTAGAAGTAAAGGATTATGTTTCTCTTCTCAGTGCCTTGTCTCCTCAGCTCTAGGTTAGATAATTCTGTATTTAAACAGAACTCTCATGTGTACGAGTGAAGAGACATTTTCTATTGTATGTGTCTAATGATATTTGATTTTTGTATTGTACATAATATTCAGAAAATTTAGATTATTATTTTTTCATAGTAAAGCTACTAGAATATACAACAGACTAGTTGCCTGATATACTGGTTTCACTAAATAGAAGATGTGGTTTTAAAGGAAATGTGTCTCCTATATTATTATTATTATTTTATTTTTTTTACTAATTAAAATGAGATAGTGAAACATATTTTATTTACAAACTTTTTTCTAATCTGTTTTTATTTTCTGATTGTAGATTTTCTTACTTTCTTTTCTATATGATTATGAGACAGCCATCTTGCCTGAGCTGCTGTTAACAGTATTTAGACATATGCTTTACAGCATCCACATGGACCATATGAAGCTGTGAACAGGGGGGGACCCATTGACTTCTAACAGAGAGTTTTCTAGGCATGCTCTGTGAACTGTTCAGAGGTCACTATGCAGGGAGGGGGGAGCTTTGTCTGCCACCTATTGTTAATGGCGGATCCTGTGTTGTCTATATAGAGATATTACCTTTCATTGTAAACCTGCCTGTGATGATAATAAGATAACTGCTGAGAGGGGGGGCGGAGTCTAGCCGCTGAAGAAGATGCCCGCTTAAGCTCACAGCTCATCAAACCGTAGTGCTCTAAAAGCAGCTCACAACAGACATAGCCTAAGTGGTCGACACTGACTGACTTCCCATCGTTCTCCTAACTTCCCTGCAGACAGCCATCATAATTCCGGCGGATTCCTTGCTCCATTCCGGTATAGATTGGCTCCAGTGCTTCAGGCCGCACTACCTCAGCGTAGTTTGCGACCTTTTCTACAAGCGCCAGAGTGAGGAACACAGCTAAGATACTCCCACGCAAACCGTGCAAAGTGGCAGACACTCGGACACCTGTCGCCTGAGCCTGCACTCATCGTGAAGTGAGGTACGTTGTGGTAGTGCCAGTGACCTGGGAGCAGTTAAGTCCTGATACATCAAGCCTGAGCTGCACTAATCGTGTCGCTAGTTAAGCTCTTTCTATTGTCAAGGATTGTGGCCGAGCTCATATAACTACCAAAGAGCCGGGTGAGTACAGCCCATAATTACCTGATGAAAAATATTTTTGAGTAAACCAGTCAAAGCGAACACCTATTACCGACCATTTATATTGTAAGGCTGCTGCTCCTGTTTATATTTCGGAAGATATCCTGCCCTACTGCCATCATGACTAAACGTCGCCTGAAATCGGCGCCACGGAAACGTACAGAATTTTTTCCTGCTGCGGGCTCTCCACCTTGCACGGAGGAGTCTACCCCTACGGGATCTCCGCATATTTCCACAACTGACTCCCCCTCTCGACAGGCAGATGGATCAAATACTACTCAACCAAATGACCTTGACATTTCTACTATCGACAACATTGCCAAAGATATGACCAAACGTCGGCAAGAATCATTCCTTACGGCCTCTCCAACTAGTAAGGGTCCGGCACAAAAAAGGAGCTCGACTGTTTAATCCGACACGCTCCAGCCTGAATTACTTAATCGATGTGACATTTTGCATTTTCCTTCATCAGATGCACCTATTACTGTGGATACGTTGAAAGATATGCTGGTACTTCTACAAAATGGTATAAATAATAGTGTCTCCTGCTTAGTTCGCAAACTTCAACCAAACATAAATGAAATTGGAGATCGTACTGACCATCTGGAACGAAAGATGGAGGAATATTCTTTGGCACATAAGAAATTGGTCGATGCTCATAATGTCAGGGATCATTACCATGTATATTGTTTGCAAAAATATTATCCTTACATATATGTAGTATATATATATATATATATATATATATATATATGTATATATATATATATATATATATATATATATATATATCAGTGTATTTCACAAAGAGATTGGATCTATGGAACATGAAGGAGTCTGCATGGAAGACACCGTCCCTGGAATGCAAGTGGAGTGTACAGAAGAACTTACAGCTGAGTAGAGCCAATGGGGCTTAAGCACGTCCCACCTTCCTACAGAGAAGATTTTCTTTTGTGTTCTTTGTTCAAATAAAGTTAGTTCACTTCCTGCTTGACTGAGGGAAAGATGTCTACCAACAATTGTCTGTGTGGTGTACTTTTTTCCATGAATGCATTCAGCTTTCAATTTACAGAGGTGGTTATTCGGTGTGAGATAACAGGGAGAAGGAAGCTACCCTGACAATTGGCACCCAACGTGATGGGACACACTTGAGGGGATATCGGAATCCGGAAAACCGACAATCACAGGGTGAAACAGACGACCCAGGGCTGCCCACTGACGGAGCTTGATCACCTCCACAATAACACGGTAAGTTAGTTGATTTTATAAATCTTCGACTTATCTGTGTTAGTGGACGGTCTTGTGGGAGTCTATAGAACCCTTGTAGATTAGCTGGATTATCCCAGGCGACAGAGACGACATCCCCGCTGTGTGGTCACGAACCCGTAAGAAATTAGTCGCGCCCGACTAACCATCCTCTGGGTAATTAGGGACTAGATAGAAAATACGCGGGCACAATATACATGTGTGATAAGTCGTGGATAGTATTATAACCTGTCCTATACGCGGGCATGCGGGGTGCAATGCACTAATAAGACGTGTGATAAGATGTGGGACAGGCGTACGCGGGGTGCAATGCACCGATAAGTCGTGAGTAATTTTCCAGCAAGACCTGTGCGTTGCATACTGGGGAATTGTAATATTCCAGCGAGATTTAATAAAAAATTGGAGACTGGGAGGTTGTAATATTTCGGCGAGACTTAGCGATAGAGTTGCAGACTGCGAAATTGTAATATTTCTGGCTAGACCAAGAGTTGTAGACCGAAAATTGTTATATAAATTACATGTACAGGGTGGGCCATTTATATGGATACACCTAAATAAAATTGGAATGGTTGGTGATATTAACTTCCTGTTTGTGGCACATTATCAGTGTGTGAAGAGTGGGAGAAGAGGGTTGCATTGACAATCCAACACAATGGGCAGCACTTTGAACACATTTTATAAGTGGTCAGAAACTTGTAAATAACTCATGAAAGAATAAAGTAACATTAAAACCAAGCACAGCATTGTTTTTCTTGTGAAATTCTCGATAAGTTTGATGTGTCACATGACCCTCTTCCCATTGAAAAAACTAAAGTTGGATACAAAATGTCCGACTTCAAAATGGCCGCCATGGTCAACACCCAGCTTGAAAAGTTTCCCCCCTCCCATATACTAATGTGCCACAAACAGGAAGTTAACCAACCATTCCCATTTTATTTAGGTGTATCCATATAAATGGCCCACCCTGTATAATATAGACTGTTAGAATGGATGGTTTACGGTCCATATTCAAATCATCAGGATCACCCGTACCCGGACGATCCTATTCGTATGATTTGGTGAAGCGAATGGAAGTTAGGAATAAGAAAGGTATTGTATGTTATATGTATTAGAAGACACAGGACCAGCTGCCGCCCTGTAATGGCGTCCGTACCTCATGTTGAGTGTGTCCTCATTGTGTCTCCCCCCCCCATGATGAGGTCACGCCCGGCCCAACCAAATCAGTATGAAATGATAGCTGATGCAGTGTTTTTTTGTTTTTTTCAATTTTAGCTTCCGTCCCAGTGTGCAGGACGCTGTGCACAGGTGAGAAGACACGTCATCATAATATAGAGATGGTGGCCGACAGATTGGACACTGTTACAGATTATGTGTTTAATGTTTTGAACGTAGATAATTCCTATACAATAGTGTGATGAATGATTGCAGATACGTACGTTGTTTTGCCGGCATTTAAATTGTTAAGATTGTGAGAATAGAAGCTGTGAGGAGTGAGTGTGTGACCCCCTCCTGTAGAATTTGGTGGGGAGGGGGAAGGGGGCTGTGTGCTGTGTGCTGTCTGCAGTGGTATATTCTATGCTCTTATTGTTAACAGAAGTAATGTCTAAAAACAAAAATTCTTAGTGTTTTGTGTTATGAGGTTAAAATCAGTTTCCTTTTTTTTTTTTGTTTCCTGCGTACAAGAATGTTTCTTATCTTTGCGCATGCGCTGTTGTTGATTACAGTTACACTTCATATTTATCTGTTATGATGTGATAAGATTTAATGTGTTTTGATGTTACTTCAAATATATTAAACTACAGATATTGTGAGACACGGGGTCTTGAAAATGTATGTGCCCCCACTGTTCCTTATTTTTATATACAGTTTATTGGTTTGCAGTAATTAATATTACCAGATATAATATTTTCCGTTTTATTGAATAACTACAATTGTTTTGTTTTTGTTTTCACACATGAGGCGCGTGCTATAGTGCGGCCTAAATGTTATTTTGGAAAATATGAAATGTTTTACAGGTAAATGGTTGCAAGTCATTTTGAAGATAAAATTTATTTTTGTCAGGAGAAAGTCATTTTTGTTCCAGGCTGTTGTGTATTATAGGGGGTTAAACTAGTGCCCCCCAGATAGAGTGCCCGACCTTATTATGTTCAGATGTAGTTTTGAACTCTGCTACATTACTTTCGCAAAGTCCACAAAGGCGGGAATGGTGAAGGGACTGATCAGGTACAATTTTGGTTTGTTTTGAATTAATGAATTTGGTTTCAGGAGATCTACAAAATGTGTATGAGACCCCAATCAGTAATCCAGATTAAATGTGTATGAGAGTAACCTAAATGTTGAGGTATTTCTGTGTAGATGGTTCCAGATCTTTCCAGAACGGTGAATATAGCACTGGGTATGCTGTGCTGTAGGCTCCACCCAATATAGGTATTGTGTAAAAGACCATCCCCCTCCAGCAAATTTACACAGGAGGCGAGGTGACGCCACTCACAGATGAGTCTTTACAGATTTAGATGGGGGAGAAGGCAAAACAAAAAAATTGTTTGAACATTGTTTATTTTATGCCAGATTTCAGTAACATATTTTTATGTTTTTGTATTAATCAAGTATTTACAGAACCTGATAAAAGTGAGATTCTCACAGTGTTCTGGATTATCAGATGAGTGTGGAGAAGTGTATAATATTTGTTTTTAGTTTAGAGAGTGAAGACGCCACCCCTTTGAGATGTTCTATCTATATGTGACATGGGTTTTTAATGTAAATTTGTAATGTAGAAATACTTGATCATATACAGTATGTACAAGACAGGATACGAAGCACCAGGTAAATCATCCAGAAACCCCTCTCGCCTTCGCATTCATCTCAAGGAGCGGAGCTGGAGGTGCTCGCTGAGACTGTAACCTGGCAGAAGGTAAGACGGCCGACATTTACACTGACTCTAGGTACGCTTTTGGCATCGCCCAAAATTATGGGCCCATTGGTAGTAGGAACTTTATTGGATCATCGGGTAAGCCAATTGAGAGAGCGAGAGAAGACAGACCTGACAACAAGAGTATGTGCGGCCAGGTGTCAGTAAATTGGCTTGTCCCTGGATACAATAATGCCACCACTAGGTTTGTAGCAGCCTGCATAATATGTGCACGGCATGACATAGGTAAAACAGCAAAGGTACCTGTGAAAAGTGCAGCCCGGCCAGATTACCCGTCCCAGCGACTGCAGAACATACAACTACCTGAGGTAGAAGTGTATGACGCAGTGCTCGTGTGTGTAGACCTGTTCTCAGAGAGGCCTGAAGCCCGGCCGGTATCTTCAGGGGAATAGTTTTTATCCCAAGTATTCACCTGGTGTTTGTACAATAGTAAGATGTCAGCAGTTCTCCAGATGTTGTCCCAAAGTTAGTTTGTTTAATAACTGCATTTAAGAAGTGTTGTGGGAATATTAAATACTGAGGTTAAGTTTTATGTAAAGTTTTGGATCCGCCTTAGCATTGGACTATTGGAGGCGTCAGATAAAGGTACAGAAGTGGAATATTCCCATTTGAAAACATTTTTATTTATTTGTTTTTTGTTGTTGTTATTGTGAAAGGAAAATTTTGTGCGGTGTATATATATATATATATATATATATATATATATATATATATATATATAAAAAGAAGAAAAATGAGTTTGCATGTATCACTTCTAGTTATTGCTCAATGTGAACATTTGGTGTAAAAATGTTATTTGTTAATGTTTTTTTTCCAAGTTAATTATTTGATTAAGATCAATAAATGTTTATACAATGAAAAGCTTGTTCTCCACAGGAAGAGTACAACTCCGAATGGAGGCGTGAGAACCAGATTCTGACAGAATGTGGACGGATAAGGGAAGGTGAACCGGTAACACCCAAGGCACTCTTGATAGTACTTGTATTGATGGTGTATGACCTCACATATGCCCCAAGACTGCAAGGATCGATTTGGTAAGATCTAATTGGTATGTCCCAGGCTTTACAGCTGTTGCTGCTAAATTCTGTTAGAGCTTTTTGATTTGCCTACAGAACAGTCCTGGCAGACCGGTGCCAACCTTATCATACCCGCCTCACACAAAGAGAACCAACCTTGAGAGACCTCCCCATGCAATACAAATTAGAGTAAGACAAATTGATTTGCGACATTGGTGAGATAAACATGTGGAATCTGTGTATATTTCTGTGGGTAGAAGATGCTCCAGGCAATCAGCTCAGATCAAGGTACAAATCCTGCTGGAAAGTGTGACACCAAGTGCAAATGAAATGTACCCAGTAATTACACATCTTCTAGGTGCCCTGTCCATTGGAACAGAGAAGTTTTTCTTATATAAAGATGTTTGTTTGATTTAGTTTACGGGCCTGACATTGTTATTGTATGTACTTAGAACGACTTTTATATTACGTAGATGATATCACCAGATTAGTATTTATTTGAACAATTGATAAGGGTTGGGGGTCCCCAGCAAGTGCCAGTAAACATGAACTAAACGACTTTTAATTTGATGAACTCCATCACTGAGATGCGGCAGGCGCAGCCGGAGCCAATACAACGCGTTTGTCATGAACTGACGGCAGTGTCACAATTCCAAGCAGCCGGCCCAGACAAGTAACTTACCGGAGGAAGAAGATAGATGCGGAGGGTTTGTGGTAGTCACAATAAAACTCCACTAATCCGCCTACGTGGGAACTCACCCCAGGCTCACAGTATGAGGTGCTGTGTACAGGCCGGTGACGTATACTAAAAGAGATAGCGTCTGACAGACGAGAAGGACCAAACCAAGTCCTGATTACATCAGCAAAGATCAAAGTAAAGACCAAAGACCTGAGTGAATCCGTCAGCAGTATCCAGTGTTTTAATAAGTAAGTGACCAGGTGGAGGATAGTAATAAATCCACCACTGGACACCACTGTGCAGTATGACTCGACAGAAGACAGGAGAAGAAGAGGACGATGATATACAGGACTGGCAATGAACTGATGGGACCCAAAACCTGAGGGTGATAGCATGAGATTGGTGATAGCATTATATTATTAGTTGAGGCCCTATTGTTTATATTGTCTGAGGTTTATAATTATAATGTGTGTAAATATGCCACGGTACTGTGAATTCCAATCTGAGGAGTTTTATGTTGAGGTGTGAACTGAAGGTCACTGGTTGTTGTCACTCATATGTAAGAAGTACATGGCAGCAATGAGAGCCCGGAGGTTATGTTATCTGATTCATACCTGTTCTTTTACACTCTTATTATCATTTATCTGATTGCCTATGCTAGAATTACTTGCTTTCATCTTATAATGCACCATGGTAATAACAATCGCTTCTCTCAATGTTAAGGATCTTGATAGCCGCTTTAAGCACAGTATGCTTTGGAGGGAAGCTAAACTCCTAAATTGTGATGTACTGTTTGCTCAGGAGACACACTTTCATAAACATAAGTCTCCAGCATTCAGCCATAAAGCTTTCCCCCATATATACATGGCTTCTTGTGCAGCTAAACAAAAGGGGGTATTGATTGCCATCCACAACTCGGTGGCTTTTACGTTCCATGATTTAATATCGGATCCACAGGGGAGATATTTGGGCTTAGTTTGTGATATAAACAACATCACATATACTTTTGTCAATGTATATTTCCCTCATAAGAGACACCGTAGATTTTGGTCCTCTATTATGTCTAAAATTTCTGAGGTCCGTAGAGGTCTGGTGGTTATTGGTGGTGATTTCACGGTTCTTGACCCAAACCTAGATTCTACCACCACTAGTAGACATACTGACTCATTGGCGGCTTCTCTTGTAGAAGATAGCTTTTATGACATTTGGAGATCTCAACATGGCAGCGAATTATTCAAGAATCTACTTTTTCCTTCTTGATAAGTTGGCCCTCCTTAAAACTAGCTCCTTTGCAATTGGGACCATCACTTGGTCGGATCAGGCCCCAATTCAAATAAGCTTACCGGAACAGTTTACTTCTTCTTTCTCTCAGTGGAGATTAAATGATCACATTCTAACTCACCCTGAACATGCCACTAAATGACGTGATAACCTCGAAACTTACTTTTCTATTACTAAACAGTCAGTGGATAGCCCTCATGTGCTGTGGAATGCCCATAAGGCTTATATGCACGGTCTCCTTATCCAGGCATGTGCCCAGACTAAGAAAAAACGTATACAAGAGACTAATGCTTTACTTTTGAAAATTCATACTTTGGAATCCCAAAATAAGGTGGCTCCCCTTCTTTCCCGGACAGTAGAACTGAGATCTCTGAGAATTCAGTTGCAGACCATACTTGAAGCAAAACATGACTATTATTTTTAAAAAATGAAGATGCAATTTTATGTCCACAACAATAAAGCGGGAGCTCTGCTAGCTAAATGGGTGAAACAATCTTCCCTTAATTCGCGCACTGCATTCTTATTCGATAGACAAGACAATAAAATATCTGATCCACGTCTTATAGCTGACCAATTTAGAAGCTATTATAGCTCTCTCTATAATTTAAAGGATGATCCACTGGTACATCATCCTACAAAGCAGGACATTGATAAATTCTTTAGAGCCATTAATCTTCCTTGTATGTCCTCGATTCACTTAAACAAAATATCAGCTCCCACAACAACTCTTGAAGTAGAGAAGGCAATCCTCACATTGAAACCCTTTAAGCCCCCAGGTCCAGATGCGTTTTCTAATTCGTACTTCACACGTTTTTCTGGTATTTTAGCCCCATATCTGTCAGACAGTTTTAATAAAGCCACAGTTGACGAATATTTTCTGCCTGAGATGTTGGAGGACATTATATTTACTCTCCTTAAACCTGGGAAAGAACCCACGACTCCTGCTAAATTCAGGCCGATATCGCTTCTCAACACAGACCTAAAGCTTTATGCTAATATTTTATCGCTAAGACTAGTGCATATTTTACTGCAATTAATTCACCCCGACCAAGTAGGTTTTGTGGCAGGCAGACAGTCATCAGATGGTACCCGTCATTTTATTGACCTCATACAACTGGTGGAGGCCTCTTGAATGCATTCTTTGCTTCTTACTTTGGATGCGGAGAGGGTGTTTGACAGGGTCTTCCGGGGATATTTGTCTGCAATGCTGGACAAATTTTGATTTCAGGGAATGATAAAGTCTGCCATCCTTGCGCTGTACTCACAACCAGCTGCTAGAGTGTTTTCCTCAGGATTTCTATCCGACAAATTTGACATCACTAATGGAACTGGACAGGGTTGTCCCTTGTCTCCTATAATTTTCGCCCTAGTGATGGAACCTTTTGCAGAACATATCAGGGCTATATGTAATCTGCACGGCATATCCATAGGCAACTTTTCACATATCATAGGTTTATATGCAGATGATCTAATACTTTCTGTAATAAACCCCATTGTTTCCCTCCGTGAAGTCCAACAAATTATTACTAATTTTGGGAAAGCATCATACTATAAAATGAATCCCTCTAAGTCTCAAATCCTGAATGTGGGTATAGATCCCTTAACTAAATCAATTTTAGTAGCACGTTTTCCATACCATTGGCAAGTTAGTTGTATCACTTATTTGGGTATCTCCTTATGCTCTAGCAAAGATCTTTTTGTATGTATCTATGTACCCTTGCTGTCTAAAATGTCTCAATTAGTACAGAAATGTAATAAACCACTGTTTACTTGGGCTACTAGAGTAGCAATTGTTAAGATGATGCTTCTACCTTCCATTCTTTATGTGTTTCGGACTGTGGTTGTACCAGTTACCAACTCTTATTTTGAAAAACTGCAGAAGATTCGGTCAGATTTAATTTGGGCAGGCCGAAAACCCAGAATTCGATTTAACACCATGACTAGACCTTGGACCAAAGGTGGAATGGGAATACCGGATTTGAAAAAATACTATGTGGCGGCTATTTTGGGTCGAACAAACTTCTGGTGGAACAGTTCTCACAAAAACGCTGGGTGGACATTGAAAGTGCGCATTTGGGGCTCCCATTAAATGCGTTATTTTGCATGTCTACATCTCCCCTTTACACGGTATCTCACAAATTGTTAAGTATCTCAGCTTCCATCTTAGCGTGGAAATCGCTTTGTACATGTACCTCTACATTAGACATGACTATTCTTGGAGATTTACCCCTACAAATTTTGAATACACTTGTACCTGAGCGGGACCTCCGTAATTGGAATGCAGCGGGTTTAAAGACAATTGGACTCTTATACTCATGAGCTTCCTTACATATTAATGAACATATCTCCCATACTTATCCCCATCCTGTAAGAGACTTTTACAAGTTTCTCCAAATCCGTCATACATTACACAAATCCACGATCCAATCCCCAACATTTCCAATGATTACATATCAGTTATTTTCCTCCCTTAGGCCTAATCTCAGAGGTATCTCCTTGTTTTACAAACTGTTTATGCAACCACAATTGATAATTAAACCCTTTTATATACTAAAATGGAAACAAGATCTAAATGTAACCATAAATACGGAAGAATGTTATAGTGCTATTAAGGCACTCAAGGGGATTTCCAAGAGTGCAAGCTATTGGAAGACATCGTTTAACCTCTTCACGCGCTGCTCTGCAACTGTACGTCCTGCACAGGGCTTGCTTCCCGCATCATGACGTGCAGTTGCGGAGCCTTTCCCGTCACACACTTTCTTAACGGACAGTGTCCGGGAACCGGGGGGTCATCTGTTTTCCTCGACAGCTGACACTCCAGTCTTGCCGGTCAGCGGACCATCGCCGCTGATTTAGGCAATTATCCCCATAAATGCGGCGACCGATTGCGATCGCCACATATAAGGGGTTTGAAGCACATCGGCAGCCCCCACAAAGTGATTGTGGGGGCTGCTGATGCGTGTCGTGGCAATTGAAGGCCAGACAATGGCCTCCAGGCTGCCATGTACGGAAGCCTCGGGGGAGCCTCCTCCGGCCGGTCCTACTAGGCTTCCTGTCAGTGTGACTGTCACGTCACAAAACGACACCGACAAAAACGACACCAGAATCAATATTTTTTGGTCACCACCCCTCCCAAAATAGAGAATAAAAAGTGATCAAAAATTTGCATGTACCTGAAAATAGTACCAATACAAACTACAACCGGTCCCGCAAGAAACAAGCCCTTACACAGCTTTTTTGACAAAAAAATTAAAAAGTTATGGCTCTCAGAATATGGTGACACAGAAAATAAATGATTTTATAAAAAGTGATTTTATTGCGCAAACGCTGCAAAACATAAAAAAAAACCTATATACATATGGTATCCCGTAATCGTACCGACCCGCAAAATAAAGTTGAATTGTCATTTATAACACACAGTGAACGCCACAAAAAATAAACTAAAAAACATTGTCAGAATTGCTTGTTTTTGGTCACCCGGCTTGCAAAAAAATGCTATAGAAAGTGATCAAAAAAATTGCATCTACCCCAAAATGGTACCAATGAAAAATACAAATTGCAATGCAACAAATAAGCCCTCATACAGCTCTGGTGGTGAAAAAATAAAAAACTTCTGGCTCTCAGAATATGGCGATGCAAACTGTGCAGAGTGTTCCATAAGCGGATAAGGTCGGGCACCATTTATCAGTGCGACTCCGGCCACTTATCTATTAATTATTATTTATTTACCGCATTATTATACCCTCTTATTATGCCCTGATGTACTCCGCACAGATTACATATGCCACCACAGTATAAACTGAAATACCAGCAAAACCCCAAACAGAACTACTACCAAGCAAAATCTGCGCTCCAAAAGCAAAATGGCGCTCCCTCACTTCTGAGCCCTGCAGCGTGCCCAAACAGAAGTTTGCGCCCACATATATGGCATCACAGTACCCGGGAGAACCCGCTTAACGTTTTATGAGGTATTTGTCTTCAGTGGCACAAACTGGGCACAACATATTATGCACTAAAATGGAATATCAGTGGAAAATTGCAATATTCACACCATCCGCTGTGCATTAACCCCTTTGCGCATTATGACTTAATAGCACGTCATGGTGCGGGGGTTGATGTGTGGAGCGGGCTCATGTGCTGAGCCCGCTCCATATGCTGCGGGTGTCAGCTGTGTATTACAACTGACACCCAGGACTAACGGACAGGAACAGCGATCGTGTGGTTACAGAAGACTTTAAAAATGACAATATACTGCAATACATTAGTATTGCAATATATTGTACCAGCGATCGCTGGTTAAAGTCTCCTAAGGGGACTAATAAAATGTGTAGAAGAATTAAAATTATTAGTAGTGAGAAAGAAAAAAGTTTAAAGTTAAAAAAAAAACCTTTTCCCATTTTTTCTTCTAAAGTTATGTAAAAAAAGAAAGAAAATTGGTATCGCTACGTTTGTAAAAGTCCGAGCTATTACAATATACCATTATTTAACTCGCATTGTGAACATTGTAAAAAACTTAAATAATTTAAACCACCAAAATCGCAGGTTTTTTTGTCACCTTAGCTCTCAAAAAAAAATGTAATACAACTTTTTGATCACTTTTTATGTACCAAAAAATGGTACCAATAAAAACTACAGCTCGTCCCGCAAAAAATAAGACCTCCCACCGCTCAATAAACCGAAAAATAAAAAAGTTACGGCTCTCAGAATGTGGTGAAACAAAACAATTTCTATTTTAACGAATAGATTTTTCTTTGTAAAAGTAGTATAATATAAAAAAAACTATATAAATTTGGTATCACCGTAATTGTATTGTGCCGCAGAATAAAGTAAAGTTTTCATTTTTACTGCACGGCGAAAGCTGTAAAAGCGAAAACCCCAAAAAATGTAATCAGATTTTTTTCCTATATCAGCCTGCAAATAATTTTTTTTCAGTTTCCCAGTACATTTTATGACACTTTAAATGGTGTCAATAGAAACTACAATTCCTCCCGCAAGAAATAAGCCCTCACACCACTGTACTGACGGAAAAAGAAAAAAGTTATGGCTCTTGGAAGGCGGGGAGTGAAAAACGAAAATAAGAAAGCAAAAAATGGATCAGTCCTGAAAGGGTTAATTAATTTCTAATGAAAAAAACGTATGACCCCATGTGGGGTATTTCCATACTTGGGAGAAATTGCTTTACAAAAATTGGTTGTTTTTTTCTCCTTTATCCCTTGTGAAAATGAGAAAATTCAACATTTTATTGGAAAAAAATTGTGATATTCATTTTCTTGGCCTAATTCTAATAAATTCTGCAAAAGACCCGTTGGGTCTAAATGCTCACTATACCCCTAGAAAAATTCCTTTAGAGGTGTTACCAAAATGGGGTAACTTGGGGTGTTTCCACTGTTTTGGTCCCCCCGTGGCATTGCAAACGCGACATGGTTGAAAACCAATCCAGCAAAATCCGTGCTCCAAAATCCAAATGGCGCTCCTTCCCTTCTGAGCGCTGCCATGGGTCCAATCTGCAGTTTATTACCACATATGGGGTATTGCCGTAATCAGGAGACATTGCTTTACAAATCAAATGTTGTGGTTCTTTTTTTCCTTTATTACTTGTAAAAATTTAAAATTTCTATGCTTTTTCAGAAAAAAAGTAGATTTTCATTTTCACAGCCTAATTCCACTAAATTCTGCAAAAAACCTGTGTGGTCAAAATGCTAACTAAATCCCTAGATAAATTCCTAGAGAGGTGTAGTTTGCAAACATTTGGTGTGTTTCCACTGTTTTGGTCCCTCCAGGGCGCTGCAAATGCGACATGGCACCGAAAACCATTCCAGCAAAATCTGTGCTCCAAAATCCAAATGGCGCTCCTTCCCTTCTAAGCCCAGCTGTGGGTCCAATCAGCAGTTTATTACCACATATGGGGTAGTTAAATTGCAGCACCAAGAAGGGCAAGCTGTAAGGTTATGCAAATCGAGGTGTCACTGAGATCTGCAAACGATCACATTTTCAAGCACCATCTCCAATCTGTGGCATGTGGGATGGGTATAAAAGCCAGATGGAAAGAAAAGTTTTTAGCCACATGAAACCTCTGATTGTGTGATGCCTCTTGTTCGTCTAGGTGCCAGTTATCGCCACTTGCCACAAACTGTGAGGGACACAATCCTTGAACTGAGAGACCTCGTTTTATCACTCCAGCAGATCGATACGTGCCTAGGCCGAGATGTCAGCACTGTTGTTGGAAGCATGTTGTTGACAACAATAGAATAACAACGAACAGGAATATGACAGCAAGAGGTGTGCAGAGGTAAAGAATTGCACGTAGTGATTCATTCTGTACTGCAAGTTAAATTGGACGTCACCTCCCAAGCCTAGGGCGGTGTAAAAGATGGTCTGTTTGCTTTTATTCCCTGTATTAAATTACATTATGAATTATCAAGCAGGATGCCGAATTACTAAGATATGTATTCTCCATTATTTTAAAGACCTTTCTACATAGTTCTGCTCGAGTCTCAAAGAAATGTGTTACCCCTATGTGTTCATCATGTGGTCTTCATGCATCCATGGCTAGCGGGTTGGCTGAACGCCCTGACATAAAATGCAAATATTTGTCGTTATCGCAACAAACTCTCTCATGGGAAAGAACAGTTAACACCACCCCATTGTATGCTTGTTTCCAGGTGTTACCTGATGTCAGCATTTTAACGAAGAATTATAATTATGTATTTGAAATATTCTTATGGTCTGCTATTGGCTGAATAAGAGTTATTGTCACATTGCGTCTGATTGGTTAACCTCAAGCCTACACCCCTTTTAAATGCTATTATTCTAATTGAGTTTGGCAATAAACCCCCAGAGGAGTATTTTGAGCATACCAGCAGCATCTGTGTGTTATTTATCCTCTCTCAATATATATTAGTATGAAATCTCCTGATTTAGGATGCTGGATAAAAAGGTCCTGGCGTGAGTGTCTGTTGAAACACTCGTCTAAATTTCAGTCTAATATATTTTGAGCCATTGACTTCCACGACAGTAATGGTGCCGAAACAACCCGGGAGATTGCTTGTCTGATAGCAGTCGCTGGAGGGGTCTGGCTTTACATCTATGAATTACAAAAAGACGCGGTAGGTAAGGAGCTTATTCTTACATCATTCACACATGTATTGCGTAAGCCTCGGAATTTAGCTGTCATGAGATCACATCTTCTGGACAGGGCACTTTATCTATTAATGGTATGAAAGGATGGATCCAAAAAGATACGTTGAAACTTGTTGTGTGATGAAATATGTGCATGTGATCTTGAGCTGCTGATATGAAAGACATGAGAGAATTTTTGCCGGCAATTACATTGTTAACCCGAAAAAGTTGTGAGAAGTGATGACCTCCCCCTTAGCGCATGGTTGAGAGAAGTTGTAACACACATGTGAAATTTTTGAAATTAAAGGATTGTAGTTTGGACAGTGAGAAAAAAAACTTGTGCTGCTCTGTTGTAGTGTGTCATTTGTTATTTAGTTGTGTAAAATCGTTAAGGATCAATAGTCATCCTGTTGCCTATTAGCGCTGAGATAGTGTCTGGCAAGGTACTGACTGTCTGTAGGTGACAGAAAAGTTGGATATTTGTGAGTAATATCCTGTAGTACCACAAGGGCTTCAATGGGTAGGTCCTGATAATGGAGAATCCAGTGCAATAGGGAAAACTTTGAATGTTGTTTTGATTAATCATTGATACACTTTTAGCACACACGGCCAGCTTGTAATATTACGTGTAAGGGTCCTTAACAACCACCAGTTGTATGCATTGTCAGACTGGCATAAGGTGGGAATCAGTACAGACTAATTACTAGTACGAATTTGATAATCCGGCATGGACTTTTGATGTAGTATAACATCCAAAGTCTGTCAGTCTGTAGTAATATAACATCAGACCACCGGCTTGAATACCTTTGTAAAACAACATTCTGTATTCAATGAATGACCGTGACACTTACCCCAATTGCCATCTGTGTCATAGTAATATAACTACCTACACAAATTATAGTGAAAGACATTGGTATTGGCTCACACCCAGGGCCCCTAAAGAAATTATCACCAAAATACATCACAGGCTGAATAAACCAAAAGCTATACCCCGGAAGTGAGGGATTTGGAGATGTTTGAAATTAATGTGACCAACTCCTGCTTGATTCAATGGAGGTTCACGAATGTTGATTGTGTTGAAGAATTTGCTCTTGCAATTGTTGATTGGCAGCATTTTGTCTGTTCTTGATGTTCAAAACAGTGGGGGATCAGAGAAGAGGATAACCTACTGCTAGAATGTCTGGAGGAATGACTTTTGATATCGTATTGGTAAGACAGTCCAGGAGATAGACTGGTCTGAGATATCTGTCGGCAGACGTGGCCAGTTTGCCTGGAGGTGGGGGATATACCATGGGGTCAGGAGAAAGTGAGACAAAACTACAGGATAGACTTAGAACATGGGTCCCGGCCATCATTAGAGTAGAATGAGCAAAAGGAGATGAGGCTGTAATTGTAAAGAATGTTAAAGAGTGATGGGAGTTGGATCTTGTGACGCTGGAAAAATGTGAAGACAAAATAACACACTGTAACAAAAATGTTGAAAAGGCTGGCAGCCGTAAGATGGATGGTTGCATGTGATAAATAGAATGGTCTGTGGAAAGTTGAAAAAGGGATGGTGGATGACCAGGGCCCAGGAGTTAACCTCTATTAACTAGGCATAAGTTAAAATGACAAAGTAAGTGATTACAGGTGGTTACAAGTAAATTGATGTGTAAATTTTGATAGGAAGAGTGAAGAAAACAGAGCAGCCAGGTACATTGCAGTGACTAATGTGAATCAGAATGGGGGGAGTGTAATGTGAATGGGTGTGATGTGACATCTGTCTGATGTGTGAGACTTGTGTGTAATGTAACATGTAATTTGAAACTAGTGGCCACAATATAGCAGATCTATATTGTATACTCATATTTTAAACAGCAGTACTGTCTAAAATTGTAGGTGTCTTGTGTATGGGGTTAAAATCACTTCCTCTCCTCTGTGTAAAGGAATGTTTATTCTCTCTGTGCATGCTCTGTTGTCCGTAAGTACACCAAGTGAGAAAAATATTACAGTCGGCCGAATTTGTCTGCAAAAATAAAAAAGTTACGTTGCGTATTTATGTGTTATGATGTGATAAGATTTAATGTTGTAATGTTTTGAAGTTTATTTAAATGAATTAAAATACAGATATTGTGAGACACGGGGTTTTAAAAATGTATGTACCCCTACTGTTCCCTATTCCCACATATAGGTTATTGGCAGTAATTAATATTAGCAGATATATTATTTTCTGTTTTATTGGATAAATAATTACAATTGTTATTTTTGTTTTCACACATGCAGGCAAGTGCTATAGTACTGCCTAAATGTTATTTTTTTAAATCTATGATGTTTTAAAAGTAAATGGTTATGTTATTTAAAAGATAAAATGTAGTTTTGTTCCAGGCTATTGTGTATTATAGGGGGCCGAACTAGTGCCCCCCCCCAGATAGAGTGCCTAACCTTAATATGTTGAGATATGTATTTTTTAACCCTGCTACATTACTTTCGCAGAGTCCAAAAAGGCGGGGCTAGTGATGAATCTGATCATGATGAGACTGATCAGGTACAATTTTGTTTTGTTTTATATTTTGTTTTGTTTTGAATTAATGTATTTGGCACTGGGTCTGCTATGCTGTAGTCTCCACCCAATATGAGGTATTCAAATTTAAATGGGAAGGAGGTGAAAATAGTCTGAACATTATTAATTTTATGGAAGATTTACAAGTTTTCTGGATTATCAGCTGCATGGGGAAAAATAAAACTCCACTCTTTTGAAATAGTCTATATGCAACATGGGTTTCCAATGTAAATCTGTGATATAGAGATACTTCATCATATACAACACGTACAAGACAGGATACGAGGCACAAGGTAAATTATCTAAAAACTACTCTCACCTTCTTGTTCATCTGAAGGAGCAGAGCTGGAGGTGCTCGCTGAGGCTTGTAACCTGGCAAAAGGTAAGACAGCTGACATTTACACTGACTCTAGGTACGCTATTGGCATCGCCCACAATTGTGGGCCCATTGGTAGTAGGACCTTTGTTGGATCATCGGGTAAGCCAATTGAGAGAGCAAGAGATGACAGACATGACAACAAGAGAATTTGCAGCCAGGTATCAGTAAATTGGCTTGTCCCTGGATTCAATAATGCCACCACTAGGTTTGTAGCAGCCTGCATAATGTGCGCACGTCATGACATAGGTAAAACAGCAAAGGTACCTATGAAAAGTGCACCCTGGCCAGGTTACCTGTTCCAGTGACTGCAGAACATACGGCTACCTGAGGTAGGTGTGTATGAAACAGTGTTCGTATGTGTAGACCTGTTTTCAGTGTGGCCTAAAGCCTGGCCAGTACCTTCCCCACTGCAGAAGTTGTGTGTAGTGACGGGAAAATAGTTTTTATCCCAAATATTGAACAGGTGTTTGTACAATGATAAGATATCAGCAGTTCTCCAGATGTTAGTCCAAAGTTAGTTTGTTTAATAAGGGTATTCAAGAAGTGTTGTGGGAATATTAAATACTGAGGTTAAGTTTTATGTAAAGTTCTAGACCAGCGTGCCTTAGCATTGGACTATTGGAGGCATGCATCAGATAAAAGGTACAGAAGTGGAATATTCCCATTTGAAAATATTTTTTGTTGTGAAAGGAAAATTTTAGAGCAGAAAATTCTGTGCAGTATATAAAAAGAAGAAAAATCAGCTTGCATGTATCACTTCTAGTTACTGCTCAATGTGAATGTTTAATGTAAAGATGTTATTTGTTAATGTTTTTCTTCAACTGAATTATCTGGTTAAGATCATTTAATGATTATGCAATGAAAAATTGTTCTCCACAGGAAGTGTTCAACTGGGAGCGGAAGGCGTGAAAACCAGATTCTAACAGAATGTGGACGGATAAAGGAAGGTAAACCGGTAGCACCCAAGGCACTCTTGATGGAACTTGCATTGATGATATGTGGCCTCACATATGCCCCCAAGACTGCAAGGATCGATTCGGTAAGATCTAATTGGTATGTCCCAGGTTTTTACAGCTGTTGCTGCTAAATTCTGTTAGAGCTATTTGATTTGCCCTACAGAACAGTTTGGTTTGAGACACTTGTCAGATAAACATATGATATCTGTGTATATTTTTGTGGGTAGGAGCTGTTACAGGTAATCAGCTCACATCAAGGTACAAATCCTGCTGCTAAGAGTAACACCAAGAGCAAAATAAAATGTACCTAGTAACTACATTAACTACACATTTTCTAGGTGCCCGTCCATTGGGGCAGAGAAGTTTTTCTTATATAAAGGTGTTTGTTTGATTTATTTTAAGGGCCTGACATTGTTATTGTATGTACTTAGAACAATTTTTATATTATGTAAATGTGATCACCAAATCAGCATTTATTTTAACAATTGACAAGGGTTGGGTCCCCAGCGAAGTGGTAGTAAACATGATCTAAAAGATTTAACATCATGAACTCCATCACTGAGATGTGGCAGGCGCAGCCGTGCAGACAAGCAACTCACCGGAGGAAGAGGACAGATGCGGAGGGTTTGTGGTAGTCACAATACAACTCCACCGTTTATGTATACTAAAAGAGACAGTGTCTGACAGATGAGGAGGACCAAACCAAGTCCTGATGACATCAGCAAAGTTCAAAGTAAAGCAAAGGTCAAAGTAAAGCAAAGACCAAAAACCTGAGTGAACCAGTCAGCAGCATCCAAGTGTTTTAACAAGTAAGTGACCAGGAGGAGGGTAATAATAAATCCAAGACAGAAGAGGATGAAAATGTACAGGACTTGTCAATGCACTGGTGGGACCCTATACCCAAACCTGAGATTGGTGATGGCATTATATTATTAGTTGTGACCCTATTGATATATTGTTTGAGGTTTATAATCATAATGTATAATTTCTGTAAATTAATATGAGAAAAAGGGGGGTTTGTGAAGGATGGTATATTTGCTTATATTCTCTGTATTAAATTACATTATGAATTATCAAGCAGGATGCCAAATTACTAAGATATGAATTCTCCATTACTTTTAATAACCTTTCCTCTACATAGTTCTGCTCGAGTCTCAAAGAAATGTGTTATCTCTATGTGTTCATCATGTGGTCTTCATGCATCCATGGCTAGCAGTTTGGCTGAACGCCCAGACATAAAATGCACTATTTGTCTTTATCGCAACAAACTCCATCATGGGAAAGAACAGTTAACACCATCCCATTGTAAGCTTGTTTCCAGGTGTTACCTGATGTCAGCATTTTAATGAAGAATTATAATTATGTATTTGAAATATTCTTATGGTCTGCTATTGGCTGAATAAGAGTTATTGTCACATTGCCTCTGATTGGTTAACCTCAAGCCTACACCCCTTTTGAATGCTATTATTGTAATTGAGTTTGGTAATAAACCCCCAGAGGAGTATTTTGAGCATACCAGCAGCGTCTGTGTGTTATTTCTCCTCTCTCAATATATACTGGTATGAAATCTCCTGATTAGGATGCTGGATAAAGTTCCTGGCGTGAGTGTCTGTGGAACACTCGTGTGAATTTCAGTCTAATATATTTTGAGCCATTGACTTTCACGACAGCGGAAACCAGTGTCGACACAAACTAACAGAAGGCTTTTGCACTACATTGGGCTACGAGCCAGATGTCCAGCTACAGCTGTTCCATTGACTACACCCCACCGCTCTCAAAGACTATCATGGTGCACAGCAAGACGGCAATGTAGGCTAGAATGGAGGTCTATCCTCTTTAGCAATGAGTCCTGATTTTGTCTCGGACGCAACGATAGCCAGAGATTTGTCTGAAGACCATATGGGCAACACCATGAGGAGGCCTTCACAAAGGAACATCACACTGGTCCTACTCCTGGGATTGTGGAGTGGCATAATGTACTATAGCCAGACCCGATAGCCGTACGACAGCCATTTCTTCAAAGTATCTTAGAAGCCATTTTTCAACAGGTTAGTGCCAGGCCGCATGTTGCTTGTGCTACTGTGAGAAACCCGAGTGGGCTAAATGTGCTACCATGGCCTTCAGCGTCTATGGACTTGTCTGCCGTCGAGCACATCTGGAACGTCATTAGTCAGCAATTGCAAAGGGAGTTGCCAGAAGCCAATGTTGATGAATTGCATGCCCAAGTGCATTCAGCGTGGCATAACATTCCTCAGACAACTATTAATAACCATATTGATAGTATGCCAAGGCGTGTACGGCCTGATTCACACGACAGTGAAAAACGGCCACGTGACGGCCATTTTCAGAACAATGATGTTCTATCGGTGTATTCACACGCCCATTTTTTTAACGGCCCGTGATTAATGGCCATCAAAAAATAGGACATGTCCTATTTTTGGCCGTTTTCACGGCCTGATGGCCCCCATAGAAGTCAATGGATCTGTTTTTAATGGCTGTCAATACCTGTAACAACCGTTAAAAACGGATCTGTGACATGGGGATTGGCAAGGGAACTACTAGTTCCCTTGCTGGCTATCGGCGGCTCGATGACATACTCACTGATACAGTGCAGACCTCTTCAGGTTTGGTCTCCCGTCTTCACGGGTTCTGCGAAGGCGACGCCGCCTACGCAAATCCCGTGAAGAGGAGATACCGCACGTGAAAACGCGCTTCATTGGTGAGTGTCATCACGTAACCTTCTCAGATCCCTTGAAGACAAGAGACCTTACCTGAAGAAGCGCTGCATCGGTGAGTATGTAGGGCATTCATGTCGGGCTGTGTGGCATCATCTACATCAGGGCTGTGTGGCATATACAGGGCATGTACAGGGTGGCTGTGTGGCATATACACGGAGGCTCTGTGGCATATACAGGGAGGTGTGTGGCATCATATACAGGGAGGCTATGTGGCATATATAGGGGGGCTGTGTGGCATCATATACAGGCTGTCTATGTGCCATCATATACAGGAAGGTGTGTGGCATCATATACAGGGAGGTGTGTGTCATCATATACAGGGAGGTGTGTGGCATCATATACTGGAGGTCTGTGTGGCATCATATACAGGGAGGTGTGTGGCATCATATACAGGGAGGTGTGTGGCATCATATACAGGGAGGTGTGTGGCATCATATACAGGGAGGTGTGTGGCATCATATACAGGGAGGTGTCTGGCATCATATACAGGCTCTAAGTGAACATGTGACCTTCATTTGGGTGTTTTCAGGGGGTTGGGACAAAAAAAGCCTGACCAATGAAATTCATCAGTTTTTTTAATGGCCATGAAGAACTAATGCAAACTGGATGTCAAACGGCTATTAAAAACGGACAGACGGACTGGAAATTGGATGAAAATTTAGAGACACACTGATGCAAAATAGCCATGAAAAACTGACAGTTGATCAGTTTTTAATGGACATTTTTTTTCACTGTCGTGTGAATATAGCCTTAGTGCATGTAGGAATGAACGCTTGGCGTTCATACTCGATACTGAATAAATCAAGATGTTTGGAATATTTTGTTTCCATTTCTTATCATTTGCATATCATGAACATGTCTGTCGATCCAGTGATTTCCACAATTCCAAAACTTATCCTTCTTGGTGTTGCAATTTCAATGTTGAGGAGTGTATATACACTACCGTTGAAAAGTTTGGGGTCACCCAGACAATTTTGTGTTCTCCATGAAAACTCACACTTATATTTATTAAATGAGTGGCAAAATGACTAGAAAATATAGTCAAGTCATTGACAAGTTTAGAAATAATGATTTTTATTTGAAATAATAATTTTCTCCTTCAAATTTTGCTTTTGTCAAAGAATGCTCCATTTGCAGCAATTACAGCATTGCAGACCTTTGGCATTCTAGCTGTTAATTTGCTGAGGTAGTCGGGAGAAATTTCACCCCATGCTTCCAGAAGCCCCTCCTACAAGTTGGATTGGCTTGATGGGCACTTCTTGCGTACCATACGGTCAAGCTGCTCCCACAACAGCTCTATGGGGTTGAGATCTGGTGACTGCGCTGGCCACTCCAATCTTCCTCTGTCCAATGTCTGTGTGCTTTTGCCCATATTAATCTTTTCCTTTTATTAGCCAGTCTCAGATATGGCTTTTTATTTGCCACTCTGCCCTGAAGGCAAGCATCCCGGAGTCGCCTCTTCACTGTAGACGGTGACACTGTCGTTTTGCGGGTACTATTTAATGAAGCTGCCAGTTGAGGACCTGTGAGGCGTCTATTTATCAAACTAGAGACTCTAATGTACTTGTCTTGTTGCTCAGTTGTGCAGCGGGGCCTCCCACTTCTCTTTCTACTCTGGTTAGAGCCTGTGTGTTCTGTCCTCTGAAGGGAGTAGTACACACCGTTGAAGGAAATCTTCAGTTTCTTGGCAATTTCTTGCATGGAATAGCTTTCATTTCTAAGAACAAGAATAGACTGTGGAGTTTCACATGAAAGCTCTCTTTTTCTAGCCATTTTGAGAGTTTAATCGAACCCACATATGTAATGCTCCAGATTCTCAACTACCTCAAAGGAAGGTCAGTTTTATAGCTCCTCTAAACAGCAAAACTGTTTACAGCGGTGCTAACATAATTGCACAAGGGTTTTCAAGTGTTTTCTAATCATCCATTAGCCTTCTAACACAGTTAGCAAACATAATGTACCATTAGAACACTGGAGTGATGGTTGCTGGAAATGGGCCTCTATACACCTATGTAGATATTGCATTAAAAAACAGACGTTTGCAGCTAGAATAGTCATATAGCACATTAACAATGTATAGAGTGTATTTCTGATTAATTTAATGTTATCTTCATTGAAAAAAAATGTGCTTTTCTTTCAAAAATAAGGAAATTTCTAAGTGACCCTAAACTTTTGAACGGTAGTGTAGATAGATAAACAGATGTTTCTGTTTTATAAACAATTTTGAGATCAGCAAAATAATTACAGGCTACAGCTGATAAATACACAGGTTCCATAGGTGGAATGCTCAGTGGACACCATTTCTTGACAGCGCACCTGCTCTTTGAAATTCTAAGGCTACTCTCCCAATCAGTAATGCTGTCAGTTCATTAATGTCATTAAGGTAATACATGATGCATTTATACATTACGTCTTCTGTATTCACATGACATATTGTTTATCTGTTTAGTAATTCAGCTTCTATAAGTAGGCTAATGATTTTTTTAATGTTAGTCATGCTGTGCAGCAAATATAAACTCGCTTTTCTTTATTAACTATGTACTCTATTTAGAGATGGGAAGTCAGTGTCAAATTAATTCCACATAGGTTTCATTGGATGAGAAAGAGTTACTACCTGGGAAGCTTCCCAGCAGGGAAAATAAGTTGCATTTGTCCGCAGATGAGAGAGGTGCCAATATAATTGATTACAATAGTGGATCTGGTGTCCTAGCGGTGTGCAGGAGTGGTACATATTTTTATAAGCCATATCTATTGATTTTCCCCTACTAACTGCTCCTTGATCTGCATCATTGTTTATTTAGAAAGTTGTACTTTAATGAGCAGCCCTGGGAATGTAGTTTTCTGCTCTATATTTAACAACCTGAACACTGTGATCCAATTCTAAACTATTCTAATACAATGGAATTAGGGCGATAGCTACCTTTGATAGGAATTGATTTTCCTACTACCTGAAATTAGAACTTTTTTGAAGAATAATGACTTCATCGTCTCTCATGAAATTTAGTATAATGGTGGGGGTGGGGGGGGGTCGGGGGGGGGGGGGGGGGCAACAGCCAGATACTTATCTGTTTAAATTAAAACTATGTATTTTCTTAGAGTCATGAATTTTAAGTAGCTTGAATAACATTATTTCAGAACATATTAGCCCAGATTTATTAATGTTGTCTAATAGTTAGACAACATAAATTTAGACCAGGCAGGCACAAAACGTGCTAAATTTATCAGTGTTGCATGCTGTATGATAATTTTGGCGCATCTTGCATCTTGACCATTTAGACACTTTTCCCTTCCTTATACCACTTTTGATTTGGCTTATTTTGCGCCTGAATTATGTGCCAGTTTTTTTGGCACACATTGGTGTCTTTTAAGTCATGCCCTCTCTCAAACAAACCCTACCCCTTTCTGACTAAGCATGGCTCCTTCTTGTAACACTTTTTAAAAGTATCTAGTGAGGTGCAAACATCAAAATTGTGCCAAACTGCGCAAATTTGTGCCAAAATTTTGTGCATTTTTCTACACTTTCCAGAACCAGACGCAGTAGTAAATCTGCCTTAGGACTTGTCCACATGTAAGAGAATTGCTGCAGAAAATTTCTGCAGCAGTTCCGCAGAAACTAGCAGAAATTTAGCTGCGGAAAAAACGCACCACTTCCTGCGTTTCTTGCTGCAGAAAATGGTACATATTTTGCTGCGTTTTTCTCAATACTGGGAGATGGTGATATCTCCTCTGTAAAACGCTGAAATTCAGTCCACTTTCTGCAGCAGGAATTGACATGCTGCGGTACGAAAAATGCGCACCGTAGGTGAATTTCTGCACAGAAATTTTACACAGAATGTGGATGAGATTTGTTAAATCTCACCCAATTTGCTGCTACTGTATTCTGCTGTGTATTTTTCGTCAGAAATTATGGATGGAAAATACGTAGCAATTCCGTTACGTGTGGACAAACCTTACTGTTTTTCTTTACCGAGAAGCTTTGCCAATGAGCTCTGAATAATTACCTCGGCAGAATTGAGATATCAATGCTTTATTGCAGTTTGAAATATATTTGCTGTATTTGCAGTTTTTGATGCAGGTTTCTTTAGATAAAGGGGATCCATAAGTGATCCAAAAGCAAGGAAAAGTACGAGACTCAGGACGAGTTGAATGGAGCCGTAAAAGTGTATGGGCCTTTACTGTACCTTCCTACGGCTCTGATTTAATACAGAGTTATATAGAAATTCAGATGCTGTATGTATGGAGAGATACTTTTATATTCTAACATTGCTTTTAAGGGAGAATATCTCACTATCTGACATGAACATGGTATGACAGCACATAAAAAATACAGCAAAAACTGAATGTGTGAATCCAGTCAAAGACTGTTTAAGGCCTCATGCACACGACCGTAAAAACTCCCGTTATTACGGGTCGTAATTACGACCCGTAATAACGGGCTCATAGACTTCTATTGGCGACGGGTGCCTTCCCGTTTTCTCACGGGAAGGTGCCCGTGCCGTTGAAAAAGATAGAACATGTCCTATTTCAGGCCGTAATAACGGCACGGACAGTCCATAGAAGTCTATGGAGCTCTCGTAATGACGGGTGGCTACATGTGTGCACCCGTCATTACGGCAGCGTTGCTAAGCGACGTCAGTAAATAGTCACTGTCCAGGGAGCTGAAAGAGTTAACTGATCGGCAGTAACTCTTTCAGCACCCTGGACAGTGACTACCGATCAGTATAAACCTGTAAAAAATAAAAATAAAAGACTTTCATACTTACCGACAACTTCCTGCTTCCTCCAGTCCGGTCTCCCGCCCGTTGCCTTGGTGACGCGTCCCTCTCGACATCCGGCCCGACGTCCTGGATGACGTTTCAGGCCATGTGACCGCTGCAGCCAATCACAGGTCAATCACAGGCTGCAGCGGTCACATGGACTGCCGCGTCATCCAGGGATGTCGGGCTGGATGTGAAGAGAGGGACGCGTCACCAAGACAACGGCCGGGTAAGTATGAATTTCTTTAACTTTTATTACAGAAAAGGCTGTCCCTTCTCTCTATCCTGCACTGATAGAGAGAAGGGGCTGCCGATTAGTGCAGTGCTATTTTGCCGCCAAAAACGTGCCCGTAAATACGGGTGGAATACGGGTGACACCGGACCCATATTTACGGGCACGGGTTCGTAAATACTGGTGCAAAACGGGTGGAATACGTGTGACACCGGACCCGTATTTATGCCAGTATTTACGGGTGGGAAAAAATACGGTCGTGTGCATGAGGCCTAAGGGAGTAAAACATTTTAAGGTAAATACTTTTCCTCTCCTTTTAATCCGAAATTTGTTTTAGCTAACAAAAAAATGTAAGCAAAAACACCACAACTAAATTGTGTAAACAAGACCCAAAAATTCCAGCAATTCCAATTAAAATAAATGTTAAAAAATAATATAGTAGAGAAAAATATTACCAAAAAATTAACAGACAGAGATGAGCGAATTGATTCTATACAAATCTAATATGTTATGAATTTCCCAAAAGTTTTGAATTTTAGCGAATTCGAAGCTTCAGGAATTCGGCCCGCACAAATCGCTCAAAATGGTGAAAGCCATTTTATAGATCAGAAGAAGATAAGAAGACAGAAAAGAAGGTTCCTACGGCGGCGGGCTTCCCTCATAGCCACTATAAACAGCCCAACTAGGAAATTCTGGTGCTTGGTGGGGATACAGAGAGAAGACAAAGAACGTCAGACAAAGAGTGAGAGATAATAAAACACGGAATACAGACGGGTAGTGGATTAGTGTCAGAGAGTGTGATTCCTAGTGAGGAGAAGAGATTAGAGACTAGATAGATAGATTTACAATAATTTGACAGAGAGATATATTTTAGAGAGAGATAGGAGTCAGTCAGTGTATTAGTTAGAAATGAACAGTCAGGCAGCCATTGCTCTGAGCTAGTGCTGCTGCAGCTATACAATTCTTACATTAATTTGTGAATCACCGATCTCTATCACATCATTTACAAATCTTCAATAATATTAATCATGGTGCTGATAGCATGTCGCTGCCTTCTGAAAAGGATGTTGTTATACTTCAAGCATTTATACAGCAGCGCCGTTATACTTCAATCTGTGTCCAAGTGACAATTATTTTTCAAATAAATAGATTTTATTTAAATTTAAATCCTGATACTGATAGCATGCTGCTGCCTGCCAATACAGACATTACTGTCGTGACATCACTTAATGTTTTGCAAAAATCTATTTGCTAATAATAGTGCCACTAAAAATGTGCATATTATTCTGCGTCAAGCATTTATATAGCGCTGTTATACATCAGTGTCCAGGTGACATTTTTTTTAAAAATAAATAGAGTAAAAAGCCATTGCTTCTTCACTTTCCAGGACGATCAGGCACACTGTCACTGGCACATGTAGTCATGGTGGTGGAAGTGGTTGATAATATATATACCCACACACATACTGTATATATATTTGTTTTCTATAGAATGCCACCAAACCTGATGCTACTCCACAAAAGGGGAAACATTTTTGGACTGCTTAAAAACCTATTGCTTCTTCCAATACCACCGTATGTACATAAACACAAGCAGACTTCCGCCCCCAAAACGCGATCATTTTTGGATTGCTTGGTAAAAAAGTATAATGGAAAGATTTGCGCCTCTTTTGTGTTGTGGACCAACTTCAGGCTTACAAATATTGATGCAAAATACTGAACAAAATACTGCTGTGTGAAAGTGGTTAAAAGGTAATGAGATATTGTCTTATATTAGAAAGAACATGATTACCAGAGAAAAAAAGTATGATTTCACGCCTTTTATAAAGCACTGGTACAGCGTGCATTTGGAATATGCAGTCCAATTTTGGGCACCAGTTCATAAACAAATATATGAGATCTGGAGAAAGTTCAAAGAAGGGCAACTAGATTAAAATGCGGTATGGGAGAGGCGCATGCGTGCAGGGCTAATGGTGGACGTGTTTCCCTAGAGCTCTGGACCTCAACGGGATTATCCAGCTATTTTTAGCTATTTCCAGCTGCTCACTTCGCTCACATTCCACCGGAATTCCTCCTGCTTACCCTCAGGGATCTCCTGATGGCGAAAGGGAATGCCCAAAAATCCGGGATCGTGACTAGATCGACAGCTGCTGAAACTGAGCTTCCATTGCAGATTGCACACGTGGAGCAGGCCATGATGGCGCTGGACCCGCCTCTCTCTCCTCAGCTGCAGGCACCCTCACCGGACCCGATACACAGTGTGAATGGAGGTACCCCATGTTTTCAGAGCCCAATACTTCCTGCGCAGAACCTGCGGTACGGGAGTTTTCAATTAGCCAGGCCAGGCAGGATGGGTCCTCTCAATTATCCTCCTCGCAGCTGCATGCTGACACTGGGGCATATTCTGTTGACAAAGATCTTGTTGCACGCTTTTCACAACTTTTACAGCAAGAACTTGAAAAAACATGTGTGAAGATCACATCTGAACTTAAAGAGGCTCTGTCACCACATTATAAGTGCCCTATCTTCTACATAATGTTATCGGTGCTATAATGTAGATTACAGCAGTGTTTTTTATTTAGAAAAACAATCAATTTTACAGAGTTATGACCTATTTTAGCTTTATGCTAATGAGTTTATCAATGGACAATTGGGTGTTGTGGAGAGAAGTGTATGACGCTGACCAATCAGCATCATACACTTCTCTCCATTCATTTATACAGCCCTAGCGATATAGCTATATCGCTATGTGCTGCCACATAAACACACTATAACATTACTGCAGTGTCCTGACAATGAATATACATTACCTCCAGCCAGGACGTGATGTGTATTCAGAATCCTGTCACTTCTGTAGCGTCTCTGTGAGATTTACAGCAAGGCAAGCGTAATCTCGCGAGATTACGATGTAACCTGTCATTTCAAACGAGATTACACTTGCCTTGCTGTAAATCTCACAGAGACGCTACAGAAGTGACAGAATTCTGAATATACATTACCTCCAGCCAGGACGGGATGTGTATTCAGAATCCCGACCTCTTCTGTAGCGTCTGTGTTAGACTACAGCACAGCACAGCGAGATCTCGCTGTAAATAACAGTTTACAGCGTAATCTCGCGAGACTACGCCTGCTGTGCTGTAAATCACGGAGAAGTGCAGAGAAGTGGTCAGGATTCTGAATACACATGACGTCCTGGCTGGAGGTAATGTATATTCATTTTCATGACACTGCAGTAATGTTATAGTGTATTTATGTGGCAGCACATAGCGATATAGCTATATCGCTAGTGCTGTGTAAATGAATGGAGAGAAGTGTATGACGCTGATTTGTCAGCGTCATACACTTCTCTCCACAAAGCCCAGTTGGCCATATAGTAAAACACGCCCAGTTGTCCATTGAGAAACTCATTAGCATAAAGCGAATATAGGTCATAAATTAACATAATTTTTTTTGCCCAAAGTGAAAAACCAGGCACCCTTTTAGCTTGGAAACTTGCTCCATTGTCTCGTAACTTTATGGTCCCTAAACTGAGGCTAGTGAACGGTAATCTCACACAGCACCATAAAGAGGTTCTCAATAGTTTATTTTCATTCTACTCCTCCCTGTATAAATCTCCAAACCAGCTAGACAAAGTGAAAGCTGGTGCTTTATTTAAGGATATCTCCTTGCCTGTACACCGCGTTCCAAATTATTATGCACATTAGATTTAAGTGTCATAAACATTTATTTATTAGTTTTTCAATTAAACTCATGGAGGGTATTGTGTCTTAGGGCTCTTTGGATCATTGTAATCAATCTCAGACACCTGTGATAATTAGTTTGCCAGGTGTGCCCAATCAAAGGAAAACTACCACTGAAGGACGTTCCACATTATTAAGCAGGCCACAGGTTTCAAGCAATATGGGAAAGGGAAAGGATCTCTCTGCTGCCGAAAAGCGTGAAATAGTGCAATACCTGGGACAAGGTATCATACAACGTATGAAAACATTGGATATTTCAAGAAAACGTAAGCGTGATCATCGTACTGTGAAAATATTTGTGGCTGATTCAGAGCAGAGATGGGTTCGTTCAGATAAAGGCATAATGAGGAAGGTTTCTGCCAGACAAATTAATAGGATCAGGAGAGCAGCTGCTAAAATGCCATTGCAAAGCAGCAAACAGGTATTTGAAGCCGCTGGTGCCTCTGGAGTCCCGCGAACCTCAAGGTGTAGGATCCTCCAGAGGTTTGCAAGGGTGCATAAAGCTATTGTTCGGCCACCCCTAAACAATGCTCACAAGCAGAAACGGTTGCAGTGGGCTCAAAAATACATGAAGACTAATATTCAAACCGTGTTTTTTACTGATGAGTGCCATGCAACCCTGGATGGTCCAGATGGATGGAGTAGTGGATGGTTGGTGAATGGCCACCATGTCCCAACAAGGCTGCGACATCAGCAAGGAGGTGGCGGAGTCATGTTTTGGGCTGGAATCATGGAGAGAGAGCTGGTAGGCCCCTTTAGGGTCCCTAACGGTGCGAAAATGACCTCTGCAAAGTACGTAGAGTTTATGACCGACCACTTTCTTCCGTGGTACAAAAAGAAGAACCGCGCCTTCCGTAGCAAAATTATCTTCATGCGTGACAATGCACCATCTCATGCTGCAAAGAATACCTCTGTGTCATTGGCTGCTATGGGCATAAAAGGAGAGAAACTCATGGTGTGGCCCCCATGTTCCCCTGACCTCAACCCTATTTTGAACCTTTGGAGCATCCTCAAGCAAAATATCTCTGAGGGCAGTTCACATCAAAACAGAAGCTCTGGGAGGTTATTCTGACATCCTGAAAAGATATTCATGCAGAAACTGTCCAAATACTCACAAATTCAATGGATGCAAGAATTGTGTAGGTGATATCAAAGAAGGAGTCCTATGTTAACATGTAACTTGGACTGTTAAGTTTTTTTTTATTGAAACAGCTGTTGATTTCTGTAAATATGACCTCCTGATGCTGCAAATTCAACAAATTACCATATTAGTTCTCTTTACAACCTTTAAAATGTTTTGATCTCTGTTGTGCATAATAATGTGAAACAGTGCATTTTGAGTTTTTTTTTTTTACTTCTAAAAAAAAATCTGTTATCATTAGGAGATTTGTTCAATAAAATTTGCATTATACTCCAACGGTTGATGGCTTGAAGATTATACTGACTGTCATTTGCATCGACTATTTAAGAAAATCAGCGAAAAATAACATTTGCATAATAATTTGGAACGCGGTGTATTAAATGACCCCCACAGAGATAATATGGAGGCCCCTATATCTATTCAAGAAGTTTTGGCTGCGATTAACCCCCTCAAATCAGCTAAATCCACAGGACAAGATGGGTTCCCTAATGTTTACTATAAAAAATTTGCTAATGTTTTGGCCCCTCACTTGGTCACCCTCTCTAATGCTTTGATGGATGGTGGTTCTCCTGGACCTGAAGCCGTCAGGGCGTATATTTTGATGATCCCAAAACCAGGTAAAGACCCCTCTTCTTGTTAAAATTATAGGCCAATATCACTAATTAATGTTGACATGAAGATTCTCACTAAAATCTTGCCCACGAGACTCAATGCCTTTCCAGAACAATACATTCACCCTGATCAGTTGGGTTTCATACCGTACAGACAAGCGGCTGATCAGACTAGAAGGATCATTGACAGGGGCGTAGCTAGAGGCTCATGGGCCCCGATGCAAAAATTCTTACTGCCCCCCCCCCCCCCCCGCAAACTTCTCATGGCCGACGGTCCGCTTTCAGCTGCATCGCTGGGTCTCCTAAGTGACCCAACAATGCAGCACTAGCAGCCGGGGGCGTCACTAAGGCTGGGTTCACACACACTTTTTACGGACGTAATTCGGGCGTTTTAGCATTGAATTACGTCCGAAAATGCGGCTCAAAAGCGTCGGCAAACATCTGCCCATTCATTTGAATGGGTCTTACGATGTTCTGTGCCGACGGTCATTTTTTTTTACGCGTCGCTGTCAAAAGGCGGCGCGTAAAAAAGTGCCTGTCACTTCTTCAGACGTAAATGGAGCCATTTTCCATGGACTCCATGGAAAACCAGCTTCAGTTACTTCCGTAATGGACGCAGCAAAAGACGCCTGCACATGCCATTACGGCTGAAATTACGGTGCTGTTTTCTCCTGAAAACAGCACCGTAAATTCAGCCGTAACGGACGCTGCCGTGTGAACATACCCTCAGGGCTTAAAATGTCCGGGAAATAGCCCCAATACATATGTGTCCGCCCCAAAAAAAAGTGTGTATATGAGACAGCATAGCATATCTATAGCACTACGACCCTATAAACTATGGATAGGATTAGATACAGTGGCTGAGCAGACAGTATCACACATGATAGGATTAGATACAGTGGCTCAGAAGGCAGTATCACACATGATAGGATTAGATACACAGCTCAGCAGACAGTATCACACATGATAGGATTAGATACAGTGGCCCAGCAGACAGTATCACACATGATAGGATTAGATACAGTGGCTCAGCAGACAGTACCACACATGATAGGATTAGATACAGTGGCTCAGCAGACAGTACCACACATGATAGGATTAGATACAGTGGCTCAGCAGACAGTATCACACATGATAGGATTAGATACAGTGGCTCAGCAGACAGTACCACACATGATAGGATTAGATACAGTGGCTCAGCAGACAGTATCACACATGATAGGATTAGATACAGTGGCTCAGCAGACAGTATCACACATGATCGGATTAGATATAGGGCCCAGCAGACAGTATCATACATGATTGGATTAGATACACAGCTCAGCAGACTGTATCACACATGATAGGATTAGATACAGGGCCCAGCTCGCTGACATTGCGGCTCCAGCGCTGGACCCAGGATAGGTAAGAATAATAATTTTGCTTCTTTATGTGTTACTGATTATTTTTGTGTTTGTGTTTTTTTTACATGTTCGGTTGTTGGACTTCGGATACGAGGACTTCAATGACGGCGTTTTTTTTATTCTCAATAAAATGGTTAATGAGGGTTGTGTTTTTTTATTTCAATAAAATATTTTTTCTATGTGCTTGTATCTTTTTAAACTTTATTATCACCGCCTTAGTAATGGCCGCTGGCTGATTGACAATCTCCATTACTAAGGCGAGGCTTAATGTTAGCCGGTGCAGAGGCTACACTAACCCCTATTATTACCCCGGTACCCACCGCCACCAGGGGTACTGGGAAGAGCCGGGTACAAACCAGTACCCGACCATCTGTAGTGACGGGCAGGCACCGGGGTGGCCGCAGGCTTGTAGTATTAGGCTGGGGAAGGCCAAAAACAGTGGCCCTTCCCACCCTTGTAATGCTGCCTGCTGCTGCTGTGTTGCATCTGGCTGGTTATGAAAATTGGGGGGGACTCGACATCGTTCTTTCCAATTATTATTTTTTTTTTTAAATGACGTGGGGTCCCCCCCATTTTCATAACCAGCCAGATACAATAAAGCAGCAGCAGGCAGCATTACCAGGATGGGAAGGGCCACTGTTTTTGGCCTTTCCCCTCCTGATAATACCAGCCTGCGGCCACCCCAGTGGCCGACCATCACTACAGATGGTCAGGTACTGGATCGTACCCGGCTCTTCCCAGCACCCCTGGTGGCGGTGGGTACCGGGGTAATAAAGGGGGTTAGTGTTAGCCTCTGCGCTAACACTAAGCCCCGCCTTAGCAATGGATGCTGTCAATCAGCCGGCGGCCATTACTAAGGCGGTAGTAATATAGTTTAAAAAAAAAACACAAAGACATAGAAAAAATATTTTATTGAAATAAAAAAAAAACCCACACAGCCCTCATTAACCATTTTATTAATAAAAAAAAAAGCTGTCATCGAAGTAGTCCTGGAATCCGCCGTAGTCCAACGACCGAACCTGTAAGAAAACACACAAAAAATGATTAGTAACACATGTGTTAGGGTATGTGCACACACACTAATTACGTCCGTAATTGACGGACGTATTTCGGCCGCAAGTAGCGGACCAAACACAGTGCAGGGAGCCGGGCTCCTAGCGTCGTACTTATGTACGACGCTAGGAGTCCCTGCCGGACAACTGTCCCGTACTGAAAACATGTTTACAGTATGGGACAGTTGTCCTGCAGCGAGCCAGGGACTCCTAGCATCGTACATAACTATAATGCTAGGAGCCCGGCTACCTGCACTGTGTTCGGTCCGGTACTTGCGGCCGAAATACGTCCGTCAATTACGGACGTAATTAGTGTCTGTGCACATACCCTAAGGCTTAGATACAGGGCCCATGTGTGATACTGTCTGTGGGACCCTGTATCTAAGCCTACCACAAGGTAGGCTTAGATACAGGGTCCAGCAGACAGTAATCTTATACAGTATAAGATTACTGTGTGCTGGGGCCCTGTATCTAAACCTACAGTGTGGTAGGCTTAGATACAGGGCCCAGCAGACAGGATCACGCATGGGCCATGTATCTAAGCCTACCATGTGATTGGCTTAGATACAGGGCCCAGCAGACAGGATCACACAATCTGTGATCCTGTCTCATGGGCCCCCTAAGCCTGATACATCGTATGCTTAGGGGTTGTACAGTCCCTAAACATTGATGGCCTATCCACAGGATAGGCCATCAATAGCTGATGTGTCGCCCGGGACCCGCAAATCAGCTGTTTTGAAGGGGCCGCAGCACTCATACGAGAGCTGCTTCCCCTTCATTTCACTACTCGCTCACACTGTGAATCGCCGACACCGATTCACAGTGTGACCGGAATGAAGTGACAGGAATGAAGGGGAGCAGCTCTCGTACGAGTGCTGCGGCCCCTTCAAAACAGCTGATTGGCGGGTCCCGGGAGTCAGACCCCGCCAGTCAGGGATAACCTTACCTTCCTCTTCGGCCGCGGCGGGAGTTCTGTAGTCTCGATGCTGTGCGCGGCGGCATAGCGCTGTGACGTCATGCGCTGCGCACAGCGCTTGACGTCAGGACCTCCGCTGCGATCCGGAACCAGGAAGGTAAGTAAAGTATGTTACTATAGTAACAGGGGCCCGCGGCCCGAGTTACTATAGTAACTTTTTATTGATGTGGTGCGGGGGGCCGTGGGCCCCCCTGGCTTCGGGGCCCGGTCGCAATTGCGACCGCTGCGACCCCTATAGCTACGCCAGTGATCATTGATATTATATCCCTTGTTCGTTCAAATTGGGATGGATCGCGGAAGACGGGAGCATTGTGCCTGGACCTGCATAAGGCTTTCGATTCCCTGACCTGGGACTATTTATTTTTTGTGCTAAGGCGTTGGGGGTTTGGTGATAAATTTATTACCCTTTTTATAAGCCTATATTCGACTCCATCTGCCCAGGTAATGATCAAGGGATTTTTCTCAGACCGTATATCCATAGCCCGGGGGACGAGACAGAGGTGCCCTCTCTCCCCTATCCTTTTTGTCTTGGCAGTTGAGAGCCCCTGGCCCACCTGATCAGGATGAATAAAGACATAAGGGGGGTTGAGGTTAGTGGTCAGACACATAAATGTGCATGATATGCGGACGACATCTTATTGGTATTGTCGTCCCCCCTTACGTCCCTCCCGAATCTTTATCACGTCTTAGACCAATTTTCCCAAATCTCAAGATTGAAAGTCAACCATGATAAGTCGGAGGTTTTGAACATCAGCATTTCACATTCCATGGCCAAGTTGATACAATTGAATTTTGAGCTGAGATGGAGGGAAGACAAAATCTCCTATCTGGGGGTTCACCTCACCCCTTGCTATTCCCCCCTTTTTCGTACAAATTTCCTCCCTCTCAAACAAAAATTTAAAACAGACCTGTTGCACTGGGCTTCTATGCCTCTTTCCTGGTTCGGTAGGTTAGCAGCTATTAAAATGACGGTTCTTCCTAGAATCTTATACTTCTTCCGCAATTTACCAATATATGTCACTGCCCCCTATTTAAAAGACCTTCAAAGGCTTAGATTGTACTTCGAATTTGGGGTCCTAAACTATGTAGAGTCCCACAAAGCAATCTATATGCTCCTAAAGTCTCGGGGGGTTTGGGTTTACCGAACCTCACTAAATACTACTATGCTGCTCTCCTGACAACCTTAGTCTCACTACACAGTATAAGTAACCAAACACGTTGGATTTCTATTGAACAGGCAGCTAATCCGGATGTTCCTCTAGACCATTTGATATGGCTGTAACCCAAACACAGACCACCTTTGTTATGTCCAGTCCTCTCTTCTTCCTTGGCGCTGTGGGATAGGTTGGGTTCCAGGTTCCAGCTCTGTTCTGTGCACACACCTGCAGCCAGATTATTTGCTAATCCTATATTTGCTCCTGGAATGCAACTGTCAGCATTTCAATGGTGGCTGGATAAAAATCTATACCGAATTGGACACTTCTGTGATAGACTACGTGTAAAACCCTGTCATTTTAATCAGCCTATCTACCACATGCCGGACTTTTTCGCTTTCACCAGATTCACCATTTTATGTCCTCATTTAAGCCTACTTCGGTTCTGCAAAGTACTTCAGTACTTGAGAATTTATGCTTGAATAATTCTGGTGGTCATCATTTCTTGTCTAATATTTATTCCTTTTTGGTTTCTCCACTAGACAAACTGTCATATATGTTTATGTGGGAGAGGACTTACACATATCCTTTACTGTTAGGGAATGGCAAGATATGGCAGAATGTACTGCGAAAAATTTAATTAACGCTTCGCTGGTCGAAGCCAATTATAATTTTACGATCGTGCTTAGTTCCTTCTAGACTGGCCAAGATGTTTCCTTCCTCCTCATCTTCTTGCTTCAGACAAGGTGGATGTGTGGGAGACCCTCTGCATATAAGGTGGAGTTGCCCGAGGGTACCCCGATTCTGGCGACAAATCTTTAATATGTTATATTCCATAACTCAGATTAACTTGAAACTGTCCCAGTCACAGGAGTTACTTAATGAGACCGTTCCTGGATTATCTAACGCCTCTCATAAATTTGTATCCTTGCTTTTACTGGAAGCCAAAATTGCTATAGCTATATCTTGGAAAAGTCCTGAGAATCCTCTTCATCTGGTTAAGACTAAACTGAATTGGATTATGGTCAATGACCGTTTACACTGTATGGTCTCAGATAATGAAGAGCTCTTCCTTCAAGTTTGGCAGCCATGGCTCAGATACCATGGGACGATTTCTTAGGTTCATTTTGCCTAGAAGACATTTGTCCCTCATTATCCTACCTTTCCCCCCTCTTTTCCCTCTTTCTCTCCCTCCCTGTTATTCCTTATTTCTTTTTTTTTTTTACATGTGGCAATATTTGTAATATATTTGTCTGTCATGATTCGATTTATGGGGATTGCCCCCTGCTGTTACTTGCATTGTTTGATGTACAGTTTACCTTTTCTTGAAAACATTCAATAAAAATTATTGAAACATAAAATTAGGTATGGAATATCTCAGTTATGACGAAAGGTTGTCAGAGCTACATTTATTTACCCTAGAGAAGAGAAGGTGCTATGACCAAAGGGTTTTGGTCTCACTGTGCTACTCCACAGGGTGCGAGTAGCAGCTGGCCCTCCGGATGAGGATCCAATGGTGTAGTCCATCGAGGGTACAGGCACTGGCAGATAAGTGAAGGTAAGAAAACATAGTTCGTAACAGGTATAAAGCCTCAGAGTCATCTTAGGTAGTTGGATACAGACTGGCAGTAGATAGCGGGTTGCAGACTGATGACGGGTTAAAGGATACCGGCTAGTAGTGGCTAGCTGGATGCAGGTTAACAGATAGCTGTATACAGGCTGATAACAGACATCTGGATACAGGCTGATGACAGATAGCTGGTTACAGGCTGGCAGCGGATAGCTGGTTACAGGCTGGTAGCGGATAGCTGGTTACAGGCTGGTAGCGGATAGCTGGATACAGGCTAATGACAGATAGCTGATTACAGGCTGGCAGCGGATAGCTGGATACAGGCTTATAACGGATAGCTGGACACAGGCTGATGACAGATAGCTAGACACAGGCTGATAACGGATAGCTGGATACAGGCTGATAGTGGAGAGCTGGATACAGGCTGATGACAGATAGCTGGATACAGGTTGATAACAGATAGCTAAATACAGACTGATAGTGGAGAGCTGGATACAGGCTGATTACAGCTACAGGTGCGGACTGGAATCGGGATACAAACAGGAACCTTTGCAGGACACAACTATGTTGCACCAAAGTTGCTCTGGCAGGGTGTGTCCAGTAAAACAGACTAATATACCTGGTGATTGACATGAATTAGCTGGGGAAGGATTTGGTTGCAAACCCAGCAATAACAGCAGCAGAAGGAAGTGCACATGCACGGCAGTGTGGACATCCAGGAACAGTACAGGGTGTAACCTGGCAGCCAAAGGTAACCTGGCAGCTGTGCCTGCTGGGAGAGGTAGTACACCGACGAGCACAGAGTGCTGGCGTTACAGGAGGCTGGGGTTGATATGATATCTATATATACTGTAAATATGTAAATGGACCCTATATAAACATTATTTTTTCAGACCGCACAGAGAACACATGGTCACTGCTTGCGGCTAGGGGAAGTGTGATTTTAAAGGAGTTGTCCAGTTTATAAAACCAATTTTCAAATAATCTAATAGTAAATTCTGTGTAAATAGGATGGGGCCCTCTTTAAAAAGATCCTCGCATCTGTGCCAAAGTGGAGAATGATAACAAAAAGCGTGTTTTACTATGGAGGACCTGCATTACACAGACCACCCACTGATATGAATGGGCACTGTGTAATGCTTAGTTCCCCCTGTGGTGGCACTGTAGTGAAATTGAACATTTACTGCCAGGTTTCCCTATAGATAACAGCTGATCCTTGGGGGTCCCAACAGGGAGACACTTTGTGATCTGTTTATTGTTAATAGATCCTTCTAACAAGTAAGAATTGTCTAAAGAGGACAACCCCATTAATCCCAAATTTGGAAGAATTACTGTACTGTCCAAACTGTAAAGTTATAGAAAAAGCTTCTACATTATTTAATCATTGCTGAAAATGTGGATAGATGTAACAAAGAATTAGACATCCGATTGCCACTAGGGTTCATCAAGGAATCTTTTTTGACTCTATGGCAAATTGTCCTATGCCATTTAAGGGTGTTTTTTGCTTTCCTTTGGCCAGGTGGGCTTTGTAAGAAAAAAGAGTTGAACTTGATTAACTTTTTTTAAAAAAAAGTAATAATCTAAGGCTAAATTTTTATGCATGCTGTTGCACAATATGTTTGGCTATCTGATATACTATATGACATCCTGTAAATGGCTACTTTTCAATCTCCGTAGTTTATCAATGGTACATTGAACACCCAGGGCCTGGTAGTTTCATTTCATTTTAAGAAAACCTTTCATTTTATGTCATAAATATGTTTTCCTCTTTTATCCAAACCCCTCAGACTTAGGCCTCATGCGCACGACCCTAAGGGTACGATCACATGTACATAAAGAAGTATCTTAAAATTACGGAGATGTTTTCAAGGGAAAACATTCCCTGATTTCATGGTGTTTTTTGAAGCTGAAAATGAAGCTTTTTTTCATTTGAAGCTTCTTTTGAGACATTTTTTCATAATGCCAATGAAAAAGCAGCTCCAAAAACGCCTAAAGAAGTGATATGCTACTTCTTTTTGCGAGGCTTCTTTTTACGAGGCGTTTTTATTAATTCAGCAGCGAAAAATACACCACATGTGAACAACATAGTTTATTTTCCATTGAAATCAATGGGAAACTGTTTGCAAGCTTATTTCAAGTGTATTTTTGTGAGTATAATGAGACGTTTACGCTCAGAAATATGCCGTGTGGACATACCCTCATAAGAGTTTTTACTGTCCGCAAATACGGATCCATAGTAATCCGCAGGTCATGCGCATATCTGGCACGCTGTCCGCAAATACGTTCCGTAGTGCATCCGTGTTTACGGATCCACAAAAAAAATGGGAGGCTACAAATGATGACACCTACATGTGCCAACCCCTTGAAAAGGTCTCCATGGTGAATTCCCAGCAACGCTGCAGAATATACAAGCAAGGAAACAGATCCTCAATGTAAGCAAAAGGAATCGGATCAAAGTTTGCTAAAAAAAAAAAAATCACTAAATTAAAATGTATGGCCCAGCTTATCACAGAAGTGTGTAGGACAACCCCTGCCTCAAATACATCTAGCATTGCAGAAAAATATTATAATCTGACCTGAAATCATAACAAGTTATCAGACTGTAAAGCACCAATCTAATGTTTTCAATTGCTAGTGGCTAAGTCCACAATGCAGCACTGCCAAGATCACAAACTTCCCTATGCCAGTTATTCAGCTGAGGCACGAAATATAATTGTATCCTGCAGTATGACTTTGAGCTGACATGTTATCAGATCACCTCTAATTTAAATATTGTGTATTTGCCTGATGTGCATTGGGATGACAATGGTAGCTATTGAATGTTTTAGAATTGATGGCGCTCAGCAGTAAACCAATTCTAAAAATGTCAATAAAAATAAAATAAAGGAGAATTGTGCCTTGAAGCTACAGAATAAACAATCGTGTGGATCTTTTTTGCAGTAATGAATCAAGACTGTGTGCGTCTACTACTTTCTGCTTCCCGTTTCAGAAAAGTAACTTAACCCAAAAACGTGTTAAACACAGAAAGGAACATTTAACAAGAAAATCAATTTAATCAGATCAGAACTATCTCATTTTGTTAGAATTTGTCATATGCCTCATGCACACAGACGTTTAAAGAAAAATGCGGTTGCAGTTTCAACATATTAATCCCATGGCTCAAATTTAAAGGTACATGGGCCAAAATATTAGGAAATTGCATAATCTTCAACTCCCTAACTTAGTTTCATTAGCAAAGTTGCAGCTGCGATAAGCAGGAGCGATCTTTAGGTAAATCTGTAAAATTGTGAGGAAAATCCAATTCCCTTATTGCCAGTGGCATAACTGTAGGGGTTACTGTAGTCACAACATCAACTTGTCTAGAGATCCTCATGGTGTAGTAAAATATGGCACCAGACAGACACTTGGACTTGGCAGTAGTTGGGCCATAGCAAGATTAAAGGATGCTTTGAATGGACGATAAGTGCCACCTCCACTGCACTAAAACCAGAATTGGTCCTAAAACATGTTTGTTCCTATGACCTAACTGAAAACTCAGCATGGATCCAATAGCCCAAGTTATGTAGTTAGAAAATCAATATATGTAGTATATAACGGCTGATCTTAGGGTGTGATTCCAAAAAGCATCACAAAATATATATGAACTTATAAGAAGCAGATGCCATAAAGACAGAAGATATATGAAAAATCTTTATTGAATTACATGATAAAAACACAATAGATAAAAGGAAAAATCCATAGACCAACAGATGAAAAGGACGATACGCTGTGCATCTCTAAAGATAGACAAGAAGTACAAAATATGCCAATACAACGCCCTCCAAAATGTACTATATAGACCAAAATATCATAATTATGTATAAGTGCAAATAGGTGCTATATAAGCACATGAAGTATACAATAGTAAAAACATTGTGACATACAGTGGAGGAAATAAGTATTTGATCCCTTGCTGATTTTGTAAGTTTGCCCACTGTCAAAGTCATGAACAGTCTAGAATTTTTAGGCTAGGTTAATTTTACCAGTGAGAGATAGATTATATAAAAAAAAAAAAAGAAAATCACATTGTCAAAATTATATATATTTATTTGCATTGTGCACAGAGAAATAAGTATTTGATCCCCTACCAACCATTAAGAGTTCAGCCTCCTCCAGACCAGTTACACGCTCCAAATTAACTTGGTGCCTGCATTAAAGACAGCTGTCTTAAATGGTCACCTGTATAAAAGACTCCTGTCCACAGACTCAATTAATCAGTCTGACTCTAACCTCTACAACATGGGCAAGACCAAAGAGCTTTCTAAGGATGTCAGGGACAAGATCATAGACCTTCACAAGGCTGGAATGGGCTACAAAACCATAAGTAAGACGCTGGGTGAGAAGGAGACAGCTGTTGGTGCAATAGTAAGAAAATGGAAGACATACAAAATGACTGTCAATCGACATCGATCTGGGGCTCCATGCAAAATCTCACCTCGTGGGGTATCCTTGATCCTGAGAAAGGTGAGAGCTCAGCCGAAAACTACACGGGGGGAAATTGTTAATGATCTCAATGAAGCTGGGACCACAGTCTCCAAGAAAACCATTAATAACACATTACGCCGTAATGGATTAAAATCCTGCAGTGCCCGCAAGGTCCCCCTGCTCAAGAAGGCACATGTACAGGCCCGTCTGAAGTTTGAAAATGAACATTTGGATGATTCTGAGAGTGATTGGGAGAAGGTGCTGTGGTCAGATGAGACTAAAATTGAGCTCTTTGGCATTAACTCAACTCGCCGTTTTTGGAGGAAGAAAAATTCTGCCTATGACCCAAAGAACACCGTCCCCACTGTCAAGCATGGAGGTGGAAACATTATGTTTTGGGGGTGTTTCTCTGCTAAGGGCACAGGACTACTTCACCGCATCAATGGGAGAATGGATGGAGCCATGTACCGTCAAATCCTGAGTGACAACCTCCTTCCCTCCACCAGGACATTAAAAATGGCTCGTGGCTGGGTCTTCCAGCACGACAATTACCCGAAACATACAGCCAAGGTAACAAAGGAGTGGCTCAAAAAGAAGCACATTAAGGTCATGAAGTGGCCTAGCCAGTCTCCAGACCTTAATCCCATCAAAAACTTATGGAGGGAGCTGAAGATCCGAGTTGCCAAGCGACAGCCTCGAAATCTTAATGATTTACAGATGATCTGCAAAGAGGAGTGGGCCAAAATTCCATCTAACATGTGTGCAAACCTCATCATCAACTACTAAAAATGTCTGACTGCTGTGCTTCCCAACAAGGGTTTTGCCACCAAGTATTAAGTCTTGTTTGCCAAAGGGATCAAATACTTATTTCTCTGTGCACAATGCAAATAAATATATATAATTTTGACAATGTGATTTTTTTTATTTTTTTTTATATAATCTATCTCTCACTGGTAAAATTAACCTAGCCTAAAAATTCTAGACTGTTCATGTCTTTGACAGTGGGCAAACTTACAAAATCAGCAAGGGATCAAATACTTATTTCCTTCACTGTATGACAGGTCAATATAGACACGGAGGAGGAAACACATGGAAGTGCATATGCATATCAAAGGGATATACGATACCCATGATGGATGCAGGAGGGATAACACAGCGAACGTCCGCCCCAAAGCGCGTTTCGGCACTAATGCCTGCGTCTGGGGATGTTTGTCCCTGTAGCCATACACCATCCTTCTTACCTACCAGCACATAAACCTTCCATCCCCACCTTTTGCATATTTCAGCTATCAACTTGAGTGTTTGAGACTGGAACTTCACAGCCATGGTTTCATCTGTGCTCCCAAGAATAACAATGCAATCTAAGGACGAGTTCACACATTCAGGATTTGATGTGGATTTGCATTGCAGGATACACAGAGCAAATCCACATCATTTTACTGTACAATGCAAGTAGATGGGTTTTTACAATCGCAAACCACATGCAGTGTATTATTACATTTCAGATTTATAGATGCGGATATACAGTTTAAATCTGTAGCATGCCCATTCCATGCCGGTTTCAATGCGTATTAATTGTGGATTTCCATAATTGAAATCAATGTTAAAATCTGCAATTAAATCTGCACCATAAGAAATACGCACTTGCGGTTTTCTAAATGCAGATTAATATGTGGATTTGATACAGATTTCATCTGCATTAAATCCTGAACGTGTGCACTGGCCCTAAAGACATTATCAGGCATACGGGTAGCGGGGCGGATACATTTCAAGAGAATATATTTTATCATAACTGCTTCTAAGAGAGACATTAAGGAGAAGGTTTTGGCTGGAGAGTTTTGGATTGTTAGGCAGCTGGGGGGGGGGGGGGGTGGTGGCTAACTAGAAGTTTTATTTTAGGGTCTAGGCACTGCTAGCTATGTCCTCTGTATAGTCCATCAACAGGCTACAAACTATTTATGACTCTAGGGTCAACCTCAAGGAATTTTATTTGTGCCCTAAATTAATCCTTCTGTACTGTTAGGGACTCTTGTTTCAATTACCAGAACCACTGTGACTTTAAACATGTAGATCAGTATGAGAAATGAGGAAAGGCAGGGGATGTTAGATAAAAGCAGATTGATATCCCACTTGGAGTCTGTAGGCGCCTTATAGGCTTCTATTAATGGCTGTCATCTTTAAAAATCCTAAATCACACACAACTGGAAATAATATAAAGACTTAATGCAAAAGAATAGCTCAAGAACTTACTTTACACTGTATCTTTTAACCCCTTAATGACCAGCCTATTTTAGACCTTAATGACCAGGCTATTTTTTACGTTTTTGAATCGTCGCATTCCAAGAGCTATAACGTTTTTATTTTTGCGTCGACATAGCTGTATAAGGTCTTGTTTTTTGCGGGACAAGTTGTACTTTTTAATAGCACCATTTTGGGGGATGTATTATTTATTGATTAACTTTTATTAACTTTTTTGGGGGAGGGAATAGAAAAAAATCTGTGTAGTATAAATAACACAATAAGTTTATTCAGCGGGTTGTTACGATTGCAACGATACCAAATTTGTATTGTTTTTGTATGTTTTACTACTTTTACACAGTAAAAACGCTTTATTTTCAAAATTATTTGTTTTTGTGTCTCCATATTTGAAGAGCCGTAACGTTTTTATTTTTTCGCCGATGCAGTCGTATGAGGGCTTTTTTTTTGCGGGAAGACTTGTAGTTTTTATTGGTACCATTTTGGAGTAGATGCGACTTTTTGATCACTTTTTAATCACATTTTTTTAAAGTCAGGATTCACAGAAAACAGCAACTTTTCCGTTGTTTTTAACTTATTTTTTTACGACGTTCACCATGCGGGTTAAGTAATGTAATAGATTTATAGTCGGGGTCGTTATGGACGCGGCGATACCAAATATGTGTAACTTTTTAACTGTATTTTGGTTTCTTAATAGTAAAGCAGTTTGTAAGGGGAAAAAGTGGGTTTTTCATTTTTTTTTCAAATTTTTTTTTATTAACTTTATTAAACTTTTTTTTTTACTTTTTTACTAGTCCCACTAAGGGACTTCACTATGCGATCTTCTGATCGCTATTATAATACACTGCAATACTTCTGTATTGCAGTGTATTATGCCTGTCCGTTTAAAACGGGCAGGCATCTGCTAGGTCATGCCTGCCGCATGATCTAGCAGGCATTCATCACTGGCAGACCTGGGGGCCTTTATTAGGCCCCCGGCTGCCATTAGAGACACAGACACTCGGCGATCTTATCGCCGGGTGTCGGTGGGATAGAGAGGGAGCTCCCTACCTCTCTCCAAAACCACTCAGATGCGGTGCCCGCTATTGAGCACCGCATCTGAGGGGTTAAACGCGTGAGTTCGATACTGATATCGATCTCACCCGGCAGAGCAGGGACGCTCCCAGCCCTCAGCTACCTCTGGCAGCTGAGAGCAGGGAGATTTGACAGCTCCCTGCTCTGTTTACTTATTCCGATGCCGCGACGTAAAAAGTCTATGGCATCGGAATAAGGCCCGTTAGTGACCGACGTAGAAACACAATGGGCAGGTCACTAACGGGTTAAAGTTGATAGGATTGGAACTTACCTGTTCAAAATATTTTGTTGTCAGTAGAATTTCATTGACTTATTTCTTACCTTCAAGCAAACAAAGTTTGATTCTTAGGTAGAGTGCCATAGGGCTTAGGTGAATGGCACCGGCATCAGCTTTGTGGGATGTGATGATCAGAGCTATGTACCATTAACATATGCAGTAAGCTGTTTGTATCAAAGTGTGTGAAATGCAATGTAAGTCTGTATATTGGGAATATGGTGTTCACAAGATAGGGAATTTGACTTTGACTTTCAATAGACCATGAACAGACATTATTAGACATTATACGTTGTGTATTATGGGCAGCGGACAATTGGATCTGGGGATTTATATTTTTGTATACTCACTAAATATTGACTTTCTTTTCTACACCCACAAACATAGAATAAGGTAGGACTGTCCTAATCATATTATTTTTATTTTTATTATTATTATTATTATTATTATTATTATTACTATTATTATTACTATTATTATTATTATTATAATGATATCTCGGTAATCTGCCACATTTTTGTAATTTATTTAATTGAATTCTGAATAATACGTTTGGTTTCCTAATGCCAAAATACTGTAAGTGTTGCAACCTATACTCACTGTGATATAAGAAAATTATCATTAGAAAGATCTATGGCTCTTTATATATACAGTACAGGTTACAGAAATATTGATTTTACACTGTCGATACATAACAGCATTAGGAGATGTTCTGGCACTCATTTAAGCTGAGCCGTTTTTGCAGACAGCAATCTTTGTCAGGATTTACACAATTGCACCCTGAAGGTCGACATAAAAATAAGAATTGAGGTTTCAGAAATATATTGCATGTAATGCATACTGTATGTGTATGTGAGTGTGTAGGTACATAGGATAAAAGTCTAACATTGCATTAAAGTGTAAAAAAAATATGCCTTCAGTAAATTAAAATATATTTTAGAATTTACATATTCTTGAACATTGGTATATTGTTACAGTTTTCAGTGATAAAAAGACAAGACAAAAATTGGTCCGGGAGGCTACCAAGAGGCCTACAGCAACATTAAAGGAGCTGCAGGACTTTCTGGCAGGTACTGGTTGTGTAGTGCATGTTACAACAATCTCCCGTATTCTTCATATGTCTGGACTGTGGGGTAGGGTGGCAGGATGGAAGCCTTTTCTCACAAAGAAAAACATCCAAGCCCGGCTATGTTTTGCAGAGACCTACATCAAGTCTGCCAAAAGCATGTAGGAAAACATGTTATTGTCTGATGAGACCAAGGTTCAACATTTTGGCCATAATTCCAAAAGGTATGTTTGGCGCAAAACCAACACTGCACATAACCAAAAGAACACCATACCCACAGTGAAGCATGGTGGAGGCAGCATTATGCTTTGGGGCTGTTTTTCTGCAGCTGGAACTGGGGCTTTAGTCAAGGTGGAGGGAATTATGAACAGTTCCAAATATCAGGCAATATTGACTCAAAACCTGCAGGCCTCTGCTAAAAAGCTGAAGATGTGGAGAAATGTCACCTTTCAGCACGGCTTTACCAGAAGAAGATCAAACTTTTGGAATCGCCCCGCAAGAGTCCAGACCTGAATCCCATGGAAAATCTGTGGGGTGACGTGAAGAGGGCTGTATACAGGAGATGCCCTTGCAATCTGACAGATTTGGAGCGCTTTTGCATGGAAGAGTGGGCAACAATTGCCAAGTCAAGTCGTGCCATGCTGAGAGTCCTTTCTCCTGGAATTGGATCTCCTCCTCAATGAGGCAAAGACCAAAGAATTAATTACGCAGGACAAATATAAGTTTATGTTTAACGCCAAACCAACATTATCAATGTTTTACGCAGTACCCAAGATCCACAAAAACACCAGGCCAATCCCCGGTAGACCCATCGTATCGGGTAATGACAATTTAACCCAGGGAATAAGTATATACGTCGATGAGATTCTATCTCCTTTCGTCAGAGCCTTACCATCCTTCCTTAGAGACACCAAAGACACTCTCACCAGAATTCAAGAGATCAATGTTTCCACCACTACACTAATAGCCACGATAGATGTAGAGTCACTCTACACTAACATAACACACGAGCTTGGTCTAAAAGCAGTTCAGCACTTTCTGAACACAAAAGGTACACAGTTTCATGCACATAATAATTTCACTATTTCTCTTCTCCAATTTCTTCTCACGCACAATTATTTTCTTTTTGATGGTAAATTTTATCACCAACTAAAAGGAACAGCCATGGGCACTGTCTGTGCACCCACATACGCCAACTTATTTCTGGGGTGGTGGGAAGACACAATAATTTTCAATGAGGATTTTCTTTTTTATACTAGGCACATTTTATTTTGGGGTAGGTATATAGATGATATACTAGTTTTTTGGGATGGTGACAAGACACTTTTTCTTAATTTTATGGACATTCTTAATAACAACACTATTGGAATGCATTTCACTCACCAAATACACACCAATCAAATTAATTTTTTGGACCTTCAGATCTCTTTGGACTCTGGTGGGAGTGTCCACACTGACATTTATCGTAAGGAAACCGCTACAAATAGCTTCCTCCACTGGGGGAGCTTTCATCCACCGGCCCTTAAAAAAGGCATACCAATAGGACAATACCTTAGGGCAAGGTGAAACTGCTCTGACAAACTAACTTTTCAACAAGAATGTGACACCCTCTTTCAAAAATGTATGGCTCGAGGATACCCTAAAAAGACCTTACATAGGGCATACGCTAGAGCTAGAGCAGTCTCGAGAGACAAACTCCTATATGGAAATGAACATCTAGTAAAAAACAAAGACAAACATCCCTATCAGATCAGATGCATTGGAAACTTTGATGCATGTTCACCTCTTGTATCGAACATACTACGAAAACACTGGCCCATTCTGCAAGCAGATCCCGACCTATCTGAGGTAAATTCTAATAGTCCAAGTATAACGTACCGACGTGGCAAGAACCTCCGAGAATATCTTACGCACAGCCATTATACAACAATATCTACTCCTCGTCAAACATGGCTTCCATCACCTGCCACAGGTTCATAATGTTCCTTCTGCCCCTATATGCTAAAAAACAAAACCTTCAAAAATCCAGTGGACGAAAAACAATATACTATAAGGCAATTTATCAACTGCCAGAGCAGCGGTGTTATATATGCTGCCATTTGTCCGTGTCCAAAACTCTACATCGGCAAGACCGTCCAACAACTAAGAAGAAGGATCTCAAAGCACATTAGCACTATTAATACACGAGAAGATACACCCCTCTCGAGGCACATAAGATACTTCCATCAAGGAAACAGTAACACTCTCAAATTCTGGGGTATCGCACAAGTAAAACTGAGCCCAAGGTCTGGAAACTTAGATAAAAAATTACTACAAGAAGAGGCACGTTGGATACACAGACTCAATTCTCTCAGTCCCAATGGTCTTAATGAAGGTTTCACATTTGCTGCTTTCCTGTAGCCTATTTCATAACTTATTTATAATTTTCTCCATAGCTCTCCCTACCAACATAAATTTCCCCAGATATTCACTTATTTATACTACCACAGTCACTAGAGTCACTAGTACTGTTTCAACACACATCTACCCTAACCACCACCTACTAACCAAACAGTATGTAATACAGGACTTTCCATAAAACATACAATTATCAATACATATCAGTACACTCAATAAGCAGACTTTACAACAGGCTTATAACGCACTGCCTTTGTACAATTCGAAAATAAGACAATCTTCCTCTCCTTTATATGTGTCATTACTATGGACACTACTGTCAGCATTCCAACTACCACTACCGTTCTTGGATGTACATATACATCTAAACAGTCATCTAAACAGCATAACTACATTAGAAAAAGGAACTAATACGTAGCAGTCAATACTTTATACGCCAGTACACACGGCACATATTCTGGCCTCCTTTACAAAACGTATCTGCCACATAGCAATCTCACCATATGTGGGTAAATCTATATATGACATACAGTAGCAATACTACAGCAGGTAAACCCAAAATTCAGCTGACAATAGGTAATGCGTCTGTACACACAGCGCATTTATCTGTTGCGGTATTCTCTGATGTCCATAGTGGTCCCAATAACGGCCACACTTTACTACCATCTCAACATATATATATATATATTTAGATGCAACTACTTCTAAACTTGGGAGTTATACTATGTGAACGTAGACGCAGCTGTTAAGATGTACTATGTCTGAACACAGAGCACATTCTCTCTCCTCTCTCTCTTAATGATAACAGCGGTTCTCCATAACATCACAATTCTGTGACCCGATCTAACTAAGGCGCGCATGCGCCGCAACTTATAGTTTGATCCCAACAACGATATCCTTAACTGTGTATACAGACATATATATCTACGGAACCGATTACTTATTTCATTAAATACCTCCACTGCATGATAAGAAACTAATATCTAGCCGGCAACACAGAATGCACCTGTATACATAATGCATCGATCAGCCTCGGACATTACCATCATGTCCGATGATAATAATGATCTTCAGACAGCTACAAATTCTATCACCTGATTCTACTGTAGTACGCATGCGCCAAGTATGCCATGCGTCCGGAATAACGGCCCCCACATACGATAGGTTGATCTCTGTGTCAGATAAACATAGAGAAGGCTCGTCCCGGTTCACAATTTCTATTGGTCGCCCCAGGGAGATGACACACCATGATAGGTGTGTCTCCCCACCATATAAGGAAGAGGAAATCACACGCGCGAGTAATAGCCCTGAAATTATCCCCTGAGGACGCTGCTGAAGCAGTGAAACATGTCGGGGGGGCTAGCGCTTTTTTTAAATCATTGCTGATCTAACAAATGAACTCCACTACTGTGTCATATTAGAGGCTGCCCGAGCAGTCTGCAGCTGCCGTCCAGCCTGACATACTGAGATCTAAATACACATTAGATCTCCAACGTTAGACTAACCAGCTCTGAAGCAATTTTAATCTAACCAACTATTGTACAACTATTTACCTTATCTGCTGCAACTTGTTTCTAATTTAAACAATAAAAGTTATATTTTAATCAATACAACAATTCTATAGCAGCTGGGAAATTGGGGACTCTTTTGTGCTCAGCACATCTATCTGTTCGTCTATTATAATCATCCCTGCCAGCTGCTAGGGTCTCTATTAATTTTTCTATGCTGATAGACTTCTACCCAAAAAGACTGAATGCTGTCAAAATGTCAAAGGGTAATTCAACAAAGTATTAGTTTAAGGGTTTATTTTTATTTTTCCACCCTAAAAGATTTCAGTTTGTTTTTCAAACAACTGTACAGATTATAGGTGACATTAAAGGTGGAGAAAGATAAGCAGGTGGATTAAAGTTGGATAGAGATAAGAAGCACTCTATTTCAAATTCCACCACGGTAATGGGTGCAAGCAGGTAATCCAGATCCGTGGGTTATGAGAGATAAGTAGAAGAAATCCCACAGTACTCCAATAGTTCAAAAAAGTGTTTCGTTTTATTCAGTCAACAGCTGCAACGTTTCCGTCATGCTTGAAAAAGGTCCTATAGCAGGACAGAAACGTTGCAGCTGTTGACTGAATAAAACTAGACGCTTTTTTGAACCATTGGAGTACTGCGGGATTTCTTCTACTTTTATATATATATATATATATATATATATATATATATATATATATATATATATAATATATATATATATATAGTGACCATAGAGCAAAGTAACGGTACCTGGACTTCAAGGTAGATGAAAAAGGGTGGATTTATTCACCTCAAGTGAGCGATGTTTCGGCAGATGCAGCTGCCTTTCTCAAGCAATAAAAGCTTTTGCCGAAACGTCGCTCACTTGAGGTGAACAAATCCACCCATTTTCATCTATCTTGAAGTCCTGGTGCCATTACTTTGCTCTATGGTCATTTTGTATTGAAATTTGGGAACGGATTCATCCCCTGGCAACGAGCACATGGCCTAATCTATAGTATGTTGGAGTGCTGTGTCCGTTTGCCTTTGGACTGTATATATATATATATATATATATATATATATAAAATATATATATATATATATATATATACATATATATATGTGCACGGTACTGTTCAAAAGTTCTAGGCAGTTGTGGAAAAATGCTGCATATTAGGAATGCTTTAAAAAATAGAAGTGTTAAAATATATATATATATATATATATATATATATATATATATTATTTTTTTTAATCAATTAACAAAATACTAAATGAATGAATAGATGAGAAATCTAAATCAAATCAATATTTGGTGTGACCACCCTTTGCCTTCAAAACAGCATCAATTTTTCTAGGTACACTTGCACAAATCATGAATTTTGTAGGATTATATTCAGGTTTATGATTAACCAATTATACCAAACAGGTGCTAATGATCCTCATTTTCATATGTAGGTTAAAACACAGTCATTAACTGTAAAAGAAACAGCTGTGTAGGAGGCTTAAAAATGTATGAAGAACAGCCAAACTGTGCTACAAAAGTGAGGTTGTGGAAGACAGTTTCATGTCACAGGTCCACCATGGCAAAACTGAGAACAGCAACAAGACACAAGGTAGTTATACTGCATCAGCAAGGTCTCTACCAGGCAAAGAGTTCAGAGTAGACTGGGGTTTCAAGATCTGCTGTTTTTAAGCTCTTTTGAAGAAACACAAAGAAACGGGCAAAGTTGAGGACCACAGACACAGTGGACAGCGAAGGTAACTTAGTTCAGCAGATCAAAAACACATCATGCTGATGTCCCTTCAAAATCTGAAGACATCAGCTCAGAAATAACAGAAACCAGTGGGACCCTGGTACACCATCTACTGTCCGGAGAAGTCTGGCCAGAAGTGGTCTTAATGGAAGAATTGTGGCCAAATAGCTGTATCTTCAAAATAGAAACAAGGAGAAGCGGCTCAACTATGCATGAAAACATAAGAACTGGGGTGCAGAATGGCTAACAGATGCTCTGGACTGATACATCAAAATTTTAAATATTTGGCTGTAACAGAAGGCAGTTTGTTCTCTGAAGGTCTGGAGAGCACTACAATAATGAGTGTCTGCAGGCAACAGTGAAGTATGGTGGAGGTTCCTTGCAAGTTTTGGGCTGCATTTCAGCAAATGGAGTTTGGGATTTGGTCAGGATTAATGGCGTCCTCAATGCTGAGAAATATAGGCAGATACTTATCCATCATACAATACCATCAGGGAGGCATCTAATTTATTCTGCAGCAGGACAACGACCCTAAACATACAGTCAATGTCAGTAAGAACTATTTTCAGCGTAAAGAAGCTCAAGGAGCCCTGGAAGTGATAATCTCAACGTCATCGAGTCTCTGTCTGGGATTACATGAAGAGACAGCAGGATTTGAGGAAGCCTACAACCCCAGAAGGTTAGTTCTCCAAGATGTTTTGAACAACCTCCTTGCGGAGTTCCTTCAAAAACTGTGTACAAGTGTACCTAGAAGAATTGATGCTGTTTTGAAGGCAAATGGCTCTCCCCCAAATATTGATTTGATTTAGATTTATTTTCTGTTCATTCACTTTGTATTTTGATAATTGGAAAAAAAAAACTATTAACACTTCTATTTCTGAAGTATTCTTACTTTGCAACATTTTTCCAGAGCAAGTGCATGGAAATTAAGATACAAGTCCATAGTTTTAAAGCGTTGAAATGATGATGACTATAGTACTCTGCAGTCTGTTGCTCTCTGGATGCTCTTAAAATACTACTGCCCAGGACATGGTGGGAGTGATAGAAGTTCTGCCAGAATATCCTGGCCAGTAGTAGTTTGACAGCACCTGGAGAGCCACAGTATCCCCTCATCAACCGGTGCAAACATAAGCATCTCCAACATGCCTATAAATTATTATTCCTGAGACTCCATTATTATTCAGTCTCACATCTCAGTTAATACTAAATTATCTGGCCTGTTGTATGACTACTAAAGCCTAAGAACTATTCTAGCCTAAGAATGCACAATACAGTGCCCCAATACAGTTGCATTCAGCCACATCGTCCTTAATACAGTAGCACTCAGCACAGTGGTCTAATACCGTATCATTTAGCCACAGTGCCCCCAATACACTAGCATCCGGCCACAGTGCCCCAATACAGGATCATCCAGCCCCAGTGCCATCCAATACAGTATCATCCAGGGCACAGTGTACAAAATACTGTATGAGGTAATCAGACCTAGGGGTGAATCATGCACACAGACACCACTATGGCCAACATATGTGCAGTTCCAGGCATATAAGTAGGCTGCTTACCGAACCCAAGCAGAAACATTGATAAGGGCAACGAGGAGTTCATCACAACCCTCTTTTGCTGAGCATTGTCCGGGAAGCCCAACCAAACTGTCCAATTGACTGCTTGTCAAAGAAAAAGCTCTTACTCGCCACTGCCTAGCATTGGTTGCGAGTAATTTTTTTCTCCTCTCCGGACTGCATGCTGGTGTAACGTTGTGGAGCTTCTGCCTCCTTCTGTACAGGGTTCCGTATCATACATAGAAATATGCATAAGCTTGAAATTGCCTGTACAGTCGTCTATGACATCTGTACAAGCATTATTGCAACTGACTTTAGTAAAAAAAAAAAACACATTCAGAGTGCAGAGGTCCTCTATTCAGTAGGTCCTACTGCGCCCTGGCAGCCAAAAAAAAGTGCCAGGTGGTGCTCTAACTCCATAACACCCCTGATATCTAAGCATGTAAAATGCCAAATATATTGTATGTTGCCATTTGTCAAACAGTACATCGCCAGGTGGTTCGTTGCAATGGATCACAATAAACACCAACAAATTAATGCAATGCACAATTTTTTAAAGATTTAAAGACATATTTAAGCAGGTATGGTAAGCTGCTGCATATGTGAAAAGAATCAAATCACCATTTAAAATCCCGTCCTCTGTGATCAGGAAAGCCTGTCTTATGGCCTGTTCCCATCAGCGTCAGGTTACGTTTGGGGTTTCTGTTCATCCATTCCATCAGAGGAACAGAGGAACGGAAAGCCGAATGGAAACTATAGCTTCCGTTTGCATTACCATTGATATCAATGGTAATTGTTATGGCAGGAAGGAGGTGAAGGGAACAAGTGAGCCCTAATCTACCCACCGCCCTGTCCCTGCCTACTTGCAACGACCCGCCCTAGGCGACGGGGTACAACTTGGCGGCGGTCCCTACGCTGACTAAGTGCAAGGGGATACAAACAGGGAACAAGCAAGGGAAGGGGCAGTAGCCCACGGAACACCGTGAGGAAACGGAGTGGTGAACGAACCAGTCAGGATCAGGATGTAGTGGAGTATACAAACGCAGAGCACGGAGCAGGAAGCAAGCCAGGGGCAGAGCGAAGCAGGAAAAGCGGGAACTGAAGCAAGGCAGAAGCACGGCAGAAGCAGGCTGGAGCAAGGCAGCAGTGGGGCCAGGAATCCAAGAAGAATAACAAGCAATGAGGAAGAGAAAACGGCAGGTATAAATGGACAGGGGGCGGAGCTAACTCCGACTGACCAGGCCGCGATAGGCTCTCCCACTCCTGAGCCTGCCACCCTGATTGGTGGGAGCCGGTGTCAGTCTAAGAGGTCTGGCCTCAGGTGTCGACTGATTAATCCTGGGAGTATCCACAGACGTAGTGCCTGGCAGATCCTTTACAGTAATGCTTCCGTTGCAGTTGTTTTCCGTTTGTTTCAGTTCCGTACAGTTTCTGTTTTTTTTTCCCGGAAACAATAGTGTAGTCGACTATGCTATTGATCCGGTGAAAAAAACTGAAACTTTACGGAACGGAAACAAATGGAAAACAATTGCAATGGAAGCATTACCATTGATATCAATGGTAATGCAAATGGCAGTTAGGGCATGCCCACACGTGGCGGTTTTCCTCCGCAACTGTCCGCATCAATGCCGCACAGAATCTGCGTTGCAGATTCTGTGGTGGCTCTGCCCAAAATGTGCAGTAAATTGATGCGGATTAGCTGCTGCGTACTGCGGTAAAAGTGCTTCCCTTTTCTCTATCAGTGCAGGATAGAGAGAAGGGACAGCACTTTCCCTAGTGAAAGTAAACGAATTTCATACTTACCGGCCATTGTCTTGGTGACGCGTCCCTCTTTCGGCATCCAGCCCGACTTCCCTGGATGACGCGGCAGTCCATGTGACCGCTGCAGCCTGTGATTGGCTGCAGCCGTCACTTAGACTGAAACGTCATCCTGGGAAGCCGGACTGGAGACAGAAGCAGGGAGTACTCGGTAAGTATGAACTTCTATTTTTTTGACAGGTTTCTGTATATTGGGGTCACTGTCCAGGGTGCAGAAACAGTTACTGCTGATCGCTTAACTCTTTCAGCACCCTGGACAGTGACTATTTACTGACGTCTCCTAGCAACGCTCCCGTAATTACGGGAGCCCCATTGACTTCCTCAGTCTGGCTGTAGGCCTAGAAATACATAGGTCCAGCCAGAATGAAGAAATGTCATGTCAAAAAAGCAAGACGCATCCGCAGCACACATAACATGTGCATGACAGCTGCGGACTTCATTGCGGAATTTAGAATCTCCATTGAAGTCAATGGAGAACTTCCGCAATGAGTCCGCAACCAGTCCGCCACTGGTCCGCAACATCCATTGTATGCTGCGGACACCAAATTCCGCACCGCAGCCTATGCTCCGCAGCAGAATTTTCAGCCTCGTCTAAACGAAGCCTACTAAAAAGATGTGGAAGGCAATGGAGAAACGGCTCCGCTGCGGATTAACGCTGCGGAGTGTCCGCAGCGGAATTCAAGAGCAATTCCGCCATGTGTGGCTTTGCCCTTATAGTTTCCATTCGGCTTTCCGTTCCTCAGACGGAATGGATGAACAGAAACCCCAAATGGAACTCAAAGCTGATGTGAACAGGCCCTTACAAAAGGTTTTGGAAGAGGTTATTTGGTCTTAGTATATGGTTCATGAAAAGAACAGTAGTACGGCGATGTGCACAGAGCTTGACAGGTGAATCTTATTTCCCAAGCATTGTCATTGATACATTCCCGGTTTTGAATATACACTACTTTTAAGTCTGTTCAACCTTTTTAATCAATTAATGTACTTTGCGAATCTATGTTTATTTATAATGTTAAACTGATTTTGATATCATTTTTGGGTTTCAGTTTGACCGCACTAGCTTCACTTATACATGTCTATATTTATTCATAATTAGGATACGTAATATCCTGTTCAGCATGTGTACTATATCTTAACAGCTTTCTTTAACTATGAGGTAATGGAAAATGAACACATGTTGAGATGAGTCACAGTATAGTTTTCCATTCTAAAGTGGACACTAGACACTGGGTTTGTGAAGTTGAAACTAATGGTTCCAGAAAAACACTTTGACTGTTAACAAGGAGCCTGTAAATGTAGCTGGAGCATGGAGGTGCCTTTGTTATTCTTTTTTTAGAGGTCATGCTGTCTTCTTTTCTTCTGTATCGAATTCCATGAAGCTCTGATTTTAGAAAAAATAATTTGTAAAAAGTAATAAAATGTACAGAAATGCAGTCCTTGCTTTATATTAGACTATAGTATTAACTATTAATATTATAAGTTTGCTAATATATTATTATCACTGAAACACCAATACTGATTTAAAAACAGACAAAATAAGGCAAGTGAGGTGAGTCATATAAGACACAATGGCAATTACACGTATTTGTCAGGTCTAACAAAAGAGTTTAGGAATCTGCAGTTTGATGTGTGAGTTTTCAAGAAAAATAAAATGTAACTAAAGGGGTGTAGCGATAAACTGCAGAGGTAACAGTCACACCTGGGCCACTGCCTGAAGGGTTCCTAAGAAACCTCTGCCAGATAAGAAGACACCAGTATTATTAATGGAACATGGTATGTTGGAGGCCCTGTTACAGATTTTTTTATTGGGGTCTAAGAAATTTAAGTTATGCCTCTGCAGAACTGCAGCTGTATTGGTATCTAAAACGGAAAAATAATTTTATGTGATTCTCCAAGATCCCACTGATTGCCTCAGTATGTGTGTGGCAGTTAGGCTTTGTTCACATAATGTTTTTACACTACTTTGCCAAACGTACCAGGAAAGCTACCAATGGTTTGGAACATATCCTTAGGGCCCCATGTATACCTTCAACAGAAGTCTCAAACGTGATCTTAACAGAGCCTTACCTGATAATCTTGTGGTAGTTGCTTGCAGTTTATAACCATTCTGTCCTTGCAGTAATGGAGATCAATACTTCATGTGCATACCTTGTGCCGCAATCAATCTGAACAAGCAGAGCTGCAGTGTAAAGCATGGTGGAGAATCAGACATCTGACAGACAAATCGTTATGAAACTAACTTAACAAAATAGACAACACTAAAGAAAATAAATAATAGATAAGCACTTACATGCATAGAATTTATAGGATGACAACTGGGCATCCACTTTAATGTGTCAAGGGTAACAAACCCAAAAATCTTGACATCAGCCAGATAAAGATAAAAGTATATCAGTAAAGACCAACAGTCAAAACTTGTATACAATTTGTAGATACCTTAAGTGTAACTCTGGACAAAATTTGTTCTATTTTTGCTGAATTCTTCACTTCCCAAAATCTTACTCAGCTGTGCCATGTGTAAGAAGGAAATATATTCATAAAGAGAGCAGAGTGATCATGGCAACTAGAGATGGGCAAATATGTCAAAAGTCGCCTTGCAGACATTTTGCTGATGTGCAAATTTTTTATTGAGAAACTTTATTTCCGGCATATTATACAACGGGGTCTAAAATACTTTAATACAGATTCCTACTTGAGCCCCCATTGTTGTGAGAAATATTCTATAATAGTGAATGTGCCTGTTGGTGAAGCAATTGTTTATCACTCATCTCAATCCCAACTATCTGTTACAGTTTGGCAGTTTGGCTAATAGCCACTAACAAAGAATGCAGATGAATACCAACAAGAGAAGAAAGACATGTTCTGCACATCCAATTCAACAGCAGGGGTGGTGTTGGGCCCTTGGTTTTCTCCCCTGCATGTGGTTTGTTACGGCGGCATTGGTTTCCATACGGTACTGCACCTAATAGGGTAGGGACCCACTTAAAAGAGGTTTGATCAAAATGTATTCTAAAAACCTCCTGCTTAATTTTTATATTTGTGCTTAGCAGCGATAGATCACTGAATAAATTGGATGTGCGGACCATGCCTTTTTTTTTCTCTTGTTGGAATATAAAAGAATATAGAGGACTCATACTAATGATTCCACTGTATTTATGGGAGGAACACTCCATCCAACTTATAATGCCCCGCTTGCCAATGACTGATGGTTTTCATATATCTATATGTATACGTGGCAGCCATCAATAACTGGTGGGAGGGGCGGGTTGAGGCAGCGGGAGTGCTCCCTCATGAATACAGCTGACACATCACTATGAATCCAGTGTATTCTTTTTAGGCTCCATTAGTCAAACGTCACAATATTTTCTTGTGCCATTTGTGCTAATAGTAGAGCGAACCTTTTACCCATACTATTAAACAGTTGAACAATGGGTGTTTTTTTACTTTTTATCAAGTGGGCATTGTAAAGAGAAGTGTAATTGGTCAGCGTCATAAACTTCTCTTCATTCATGTCCAGCTTATTTCACTGCACAGCGTGATCTCGCGAGATAACGCTGTGACGGGACTTCCTCCCACAGGTCCATCACCGAAGTGATGGCAGAGTCAACAGACATCACCTCCAGCCATGCCAGGACATTTATCCAAATCTTCAGCGGCTGGAGGCGATGTCTGTTCAGTCTTCCATGGCTCCGATGAAGAACCTGTGGGAGGAAGTCCCCTCACAGCGTGATCTCGCGAGATCAGGCTGTGCAGTGAAACAAGCTGGGCATACACTTCTCTTTACAATGCCCACTTGGTAAAAAGTAAAAAAAACGCCCACTTGGTCATTAAGAACTGTCACGGTTTGTGGGTATGTGGACCAACTAGCCCGCACCACCATAGCAGGAAGGCAGCTGGCCAAACAACAGGGAACCCCAGCAATGCAAAGTCCCGCACAATGGTACCTGGATAGTCCAGACAGTGGCCGCAGCTCTGGCACGGATGGAGGTGGGTGCAGCAGGTAGCGCCAGACGTGGCGGATGACAGCAGGTGCCGTAGGTTGCGCCAGACATGGTGAATCCCTCTGGACGTGGCAGATGACACAGGACGTGGCGGATGACACAAGACGTGGCAAATAACAGCAAGTGCAGCAGACATGACTCCAACTAGTAGGCACAGGAACAAGAACACAGCACGGGATACAGGAACAGGTAACAGGGCACAGGTAAAAACTGGAACGGGAAACTCTAAGGGACCATTTGCAAGACAGACTTGGGATATACTAACAGCGCTCAGGCAAGGATCAGAAGGGCTGGGGCCTCCTTATAGACCAGGAAATCATGTGAGCTGATGATGATGATTTCCTTCATGTGCGTGCGCTGGCCCTTTAAGAGCGGGCACGAGCGTGCGCACCCTATGGGACACAGCGGACCAGAGCGGAAGTGAGCGCTAGCATCTCCTAGTAAGGAGATGGGCACCAGCACTCACAGATCCATGGCTACGGGCGTCAGGAGGGGAGTAGACCCGAAGGCCCATGGCCATGGACGCTACAAGAACTAATTAGCATAAATCTAAAATTGTTCATAACTTGCTCAAAAATGATCATTTTTCAAAATAAAAAAAACACTGTTTTAATCTACATTAATGTGCCTATTAGATTAGGCAGGAGATAGGGCAGTTATAAACTGGTGACAGAGCCTCTTTAAGTATACACCTACACTGTATGGGTAGCTATGAAAGTAACAGATTGTAAGCAATGTTGGGATGATCAAAGAAAGATGCCTATTACGCTATGTCTCCTGAATTTTATTGGCAGAACTAATGATTAAACATGTACTTCTGGAAACTCAGAGTACATTAGGCCTTCATACCTCATTGAACACATTATTGCAAAAAGGATCAATTCCTTAACTACGTTTTGTTCAATAGTAAAACAACCACAAGATAGGACATTGACGTAGTCGTCAGCATTTTCACAAGCATCAACAAAAGCATTTTCACAAGCATCAACAAAAGAAAACTTATTTGTGAGTAGGCACTTGGTATTCCATGTTTGATAAGTCATTTCATTTGTAGTATTACACAACTATTGCATTTGGAAACATACACCATGAATTTCATATGTGTTTTATAGGGTTTTACGGTTTCATGTAAATAAAGCTAAATTGTAATAAAATGAAAATGTATGCAACTTACTAACATACTTTGTGTTCAAAATCTCTCTTTGCAGTTAGTGAATAGGGAAATTTATGTTTACATTCAAATCCATAAAACCCTTCGGAACTATTACTTCTCACAGTTTGCTATAGTTGTATCCAATCTAGGCAAATCTCTGTAAGCTAAACAGGCTGAACTTCAGGGTAATACGTTTTACCTACACTGATACATTGTAGCAAATTATGAGGACAGCAAAAGGGACAACATCTAAAGGGACAATGTCATTAACCACTTTGTGACCAGGGTATTATTAACCCCTTCCCGACATTTGCCGTACATGTACGTCATGGAAAGCATTGACTTCCCGCATCTTGCCGTACATGTACGCCAAATGTTTGGGACCGACTCAGAAGCTGAGCCGGTCCCATCATCACTGGATCTCAGCTGTATCTTACAGCTGACATCCGGCTGTAACGGCGGGGACCGAAATTAGCTTCGATCCCCGCCATTAACCCCTTAAGTGCAGCGCTCAAACGCGATCGCTGCACTTAAGGTGTTTGCAGCTCATCGGAACCCCAGTAATGAAATAGCCGGGGTTCCGGTGGCTGCAATGGCAACCGGAGGCCTAATACTGGCCTCCCGGTCTGCCTAGCACCGAAGCCGGTCAAGATCCGCCCGGCGGCGGAGCCTGATCGGCTTCCGTAGCTGCCGGCAAGATGGCGCCGGGTCAGGAGCTGATCCGGCGTCATCAGCGGTGGAAGTCAGCTGTATGTTACAGCTGACATCCACCTGTAACGGCAGGAACCGGAGCTAGCTCCGATCCCTGCCATTAACCCCTTCGATGCAGCAATCGAAAGCGATTGCTGCATCGTAGCGGTTACTAGCAGATCGCCAGCCCTGACAGTCAATCAGGACTGGCGACTGCTGTTATGGCAACAGGAGACACAATGGTCTCCTGCTCTGCCATTACGGAAGCCGATTTAGGCCCCGCCGGGAGGCGAAGCCTAATCGGCTTGCTGTCAGTGAATGACTGACAGATCTAATACATTGCACTACATAGGTAGTGCAATGTATTAGAAAAAAAAAAATCTGACCGTTGGACCTTCAAGTCCCCTAGTGGGACTTGAGAAAAAGTGTAAAAAAAGTATAAAAAAGTGTAAAAAAAAGTGCAAATAATGAAAGTTTGAAAACAATAAAAGTTTCAAGTAATCAAATAAAACACAATCCCCCTTTTACTCTTATCAAGTCCTTTATTATTGAAAAATAATAATAAACCATATGTATTTGGTATCGCCGCGACCGTAACGACCTGAGGTATCAAAATATTATATTATTTATTGCACGCGGTGAACAGCGTAAAAAAAACGTAAAAAACGTTACCAGAGTTTCTGTTTTTTAGTCACTTTGCCCTACAAATGTTAGAATAAAAAGTGATCAAAAAGTCGCACGTATCCAAAAATGGTACCTATAAAAACTATAGCTCGTCCCGCAAAAAACAAGCCCTCATACACCTCCGTCGACAAAAAAATTAAAACGTTATGGTTCTCACAACTTGGCGACAGAAAAAATACATTCTTTTTACAAAAGTAATTTTATTGTGCAAAAAGTTGTAAAACATAAAAAAGTGCTATAAATTAGGTATCGCCGGAATCGTACTGACCCGCAGAATAAAGTTAACATGTAGTTTATAATGCGTGGTGAACGCTGTATAAAAAAAAACACAAAAAAAGCTGTGCCAGAATTGCGTTTTTTTGTTTACCTGGCATCCCAAAAAATAGGATAAAAGGTGATCAAAAAGTTGCATGTACCCCAAAATGGTACCAATAATAACTACAGCTCGTCCCGCAACAAACCAGCCCTCATACCACTACGTCTATGAAAAATAAAATTAGTTATGGCTCCAATAATTCAGGAAATAAAAAAATATGCAGTTGTGCCCGAGGGGAACATTTCTTCTGTTTGAAGAGGCGATTTATCAAGGACCTAAAATTAGGGAACCAGGAAAGGGAGGGCCCAAACATATCCGCTGGAAGCGACGGTGCCCGTATTATACCAGGACAACACTTCCCAGCAAAATTCCCCAAACTGCAAAGGTCCGGAGTGTGGATCAAAAGGGGGATAATAAAGGACGCCATATATCAGTGCGACACTGGCCTGTGCGGAAATGATTGTGTCACAGCGTAACACACATCTATGGATTATTTTATTGTTTTTTTTTACCCCATTATTATACCACCTGACTATGCCCCTTATATACTCCGCCCGGCTTACATATGCCCTACATTATAAACGGAAACACCAGTAAGACTCCAAACAAAACTACTACCAAGCAAAATCCACGCTCCAAAAGCCAAATGGCATTTCCTCCCATCTGAACCCTACAGCGTCCCCAAACAGCAGTTTCCTTCCACATATATGGCATCGTCATACCCGGGATAACCCTTTTAGCAATTTTTGGGGTGTGTGTCTCCAGTGGCATAACCTGGGAACGACATATTTGCCACTGAATGGCATATCTAGGGAAAAATATACATTTTTAATTTGCACCATCCGCAGCGCATTCATTTATGGAAAAGACCTGTGGGGTGAAAATGCTCACTACACCCCTTAATAAATGCCTTGAGGGGTGCAGTTTCCATAATGGGGTCACTTCTCAGGGGTTTATTTGTATTATTTCACATCTGAGCCTCTGCAGTTGTGAACCAATACTTTGTAAATCGCCAAATTAGGCCTCAATTTGACATGGTACGCTTTCACTCCTGAGCCTGGTCGACTGTCCAGGCAAGAGATTAGGGCCCCATGTAGGGTGTTTCTAAAACCAGGAAACCCAGCATAATAATTAGAGAGCTGTCTTGTTATGGTGGCACAAGCCGGGCACCACATATTGTCCACATATCCGTGGAAAAAATCCCATTTTCACTCTGCAACATCGAGTTCACACTAATTTCTACAAAACACCTGCAGGGTTAAAATGCTATTACACCCCTAGGTAAATGCATTGAGGGGTGTAGTTTCCAAAATTGGGTCACTTCTGGGGGGTTTCCACTGTTTTGGGCCCACAGGCGCCCAAAAACCAATCCAGCAACATCTGCACTCCAAATGGCGGTCCTTCCCTTCTGAGCCCTGCCGTGTGCCCAAACAGCAGTTTATGACCACATATGGGGTATTGCCGTACTCGGTAGAAATTGCTTTACAAATGTTGGGTTCTTTTTTTTCCTTTATTTGTTGCGAAAATGAAAAAATTTGCGCTAAAGCTACGTCTTATTGAAGAAAAAGGATTGTTTTTATTTTCACTGCCCAATTCTAATAAATTCTATGAAACATCTGTGGGGTCAAAATGCTCACTACGCCCCTAGATGAATTCCTCAAGAGGTGTCACTTTTTGGGCGTTTTCATTGTTTTTTCCCCTCAGGGGCTTTGCAAATGTGACATGGCCTCCGCAAACCATTCATGCTCAATGTGATCTCCAAAAGCCAAATAGCGCTCTTTCCCTTCTAAGCCACGCCGTGTCTCCAAACAGCCGTTTATTACCACATGTGGGGCATTGTTTTACTCGGGAGAAATTGCTTTACAAATTTTGTGGTGCTTTTTCTCCTTCAGTCCTTGTGGAAATGAGTAAAAATAAGCTAAACCTACATTTTCTTTGAAAAAATGTAGATTTTTATTTTCAGGGCCTACTTCCAATAATTTCTGCAAAAAACCTGTGGGGCCAAATCGCTCACTATACCCCTAGATAATTTCCTCAATGGGTGTAGTCTCCAAAATGGGGTCACTTGTGGGGGGTTTCCACTGTTTTGTCTCCTCAGGGACTTCGTAAATGTGACATGGCCTCCGCAAACCATTCCTGCTAAACTTGAGCTCCAAAAGCCAAATAGCGCTTTCCCTTCTCAGCCCTGCCGTGTCTCCAAACAACCGTTTATTACCACATGTGGGGTATTGTTTTACTCGGGAGAGATTGGTTTACAAATTTTATGGTGCTTTTTCTCCTTCAGTCCTTGTGGAAATGAGAAAAAATTAGCTAAACCTACATTTTCTTTGAAAAAATTTAGATTGTCATTTTCAGGGCCTATTTCCAATAATTTATGCAAAAAACCTGTTGGGTCAAAACGCTCACTATACCCCTAGATAATTTCCTCAATGGGTGTAGTTTCCAAAATGGGGTCACTTGTGCGGGGTTTCCACTGTTTTGTCCCCTCAGGGGCTTTGTAAATGTGACAAGGCCTCCGCAAACCATTCCTGCTAAACTTGAGCTCCAAAAGCCAAATAGCGCTCTTTCCCTTCTCAGCCACGCCGTGTCTCCAAACAACCGTTTATTACCACATGTGGGGTATTGTTTTACTCGGGAGAAATTGCTTTACAAATTTTACGGTGCTTTTTCTTCTTTAGTCCTTGTGGAAATGAGAAAAAAAATCGCTAAACCTACATTTTCTTTGAAGAAATGTTGATTTTAATTTTCACGGTCTACTTCCAATAATTTCTGTAAAAAAACTGTGCGGTCAAAATGCTCACTGTACCCCTAGATAATTTCCTTGAGGTGTGTAGTTTCCCAGATGGGGTCACTTTTGGGGGATTTTGACTGTTTTGGCACTGCAAGAGCCCTTCAAACCTGACATGGTGCCTAAAATTTATTCTAACAAAAATAAGGCCCCAAAATCCACTAGGTGCTCCTTTGCTTCTGAGGCCGGTGCTTCAGTCCAGTAGTACGCTACGGCCACATGTGGGATATTTCCTAAAACTGCAGAAACTGGGCAACAAATATTGAGTTGCATTTCTCTGGTAAAACCTTCTGTGTTATAAAAAAAATTGTACAAAAAATTTATTTCTGCAAAAAAATATGAAATTTGTAAATTTCACCTCTACTTTGCTTTAATTCCTGTGACATGTGTAAAGGGTTAAGACATTTTCTAAATGCTGTTTTGAATACTTTGAGGGGTGAAGTTTTTAAAATGGGGTTACTTTTTGGGGGTTTCTAATATATAAGGCCCTCAAAACCACTTCACAACTGAACTGGCCCCTGTAAAAATGGCCTTTTGAAATTTTCTTGAAAATGTGAGAAATTGCTGCTAAAGTTCTAAGCCTTGTAACGTCATAGAAAAATAAAAGAATGTTCAAAAAACGATGCCAATCTAAAGTAGACATATGGGGGATGTTAATTAGCAACAATTTTGTGTGGTATAACTGCCTGTCTTACAAGCAGATACATTTAAATTGAGAAAAATGCTAATTTTTGCAATTTTTCGCTAAATTTTGGTGTTTTTCACAATTAAATACTGAACATATCGAGCAAATTTTGCCAGTAACTTAAAGTCCAATGTGTCACGAGAAAACAATCTCAGAATCGCTTGGATAGGTGAAAGCATTCCGGAGTTATTACCACATAAAGTGACACATGTCAGATTTGAAAAATGAGGCCCGGTCAGGAAGGTCAAAAGTGGCTAAAGAGGGAAGGGGTTAAAATGAAAGCCAGTGCTAATATTTGTTTACTTAAAGGCTATGGACAAAGTTGGGGTCTTGTGTTTTCCTTTTATTGAAATGCATTTATTTGGGGATAAAAAAAAACACTTTTATAACTGACTTTTATTAAAAAATCAAAAGACTGTCAGAAAAGTGACAGCAGAGATAAGTGAATTCCCGTCAGATTCAAATCGGTCTGAATAAATTTGTTGCAAAATGAATGTGCCCCGATTGCCTTAAAAAAAAAAGTAATGTATGACACTCTGAGGTCTTTTAGGACTGTATCCAACCCCTTCCAAGTTCTTAATATATTTTTATTGAAGGAGATTTGTGAATGATGTGATGAAGATTGGTGATTTACAAATTAATGTAAGAACTGTATAGCTACAGCAGAACTCACTCACAGCAATGGCTGCTTGTGCCTACCTAACTAATACTCTGACACTAGCTGACTCTTATCGCTCTCTAAAATCTATCTCTATATCAAATAATTGTAAATCTAACTATCTATTCTCTTCACCTCACTAAGAACAACACTAACTGACAATAATCCACTATATATCTGTAGTCTGTGTTTTACTCTCACTCTTTGTATGATGTGCTCTTTCTCCTATGTGTATTTCCACAAAGCAGCAGAGTTTCCTGGTTGGGCTGTTTATAGTGTCTTTGACTTATATGACTGTCATCCACTGAGTTAGCAGTGGTTCACACCTTTACCCCTCATTACTAGCTGTACTAGAGGGAGGGCTGTCTGCAAGGCATTATAGAGAAACACGCTGGGCTGCCGTCTGAGGTCTTGTGACTTTTTTTTTTCTGTCTTCTTGGCCTCTTCTGATTTATAAAATGGCATCTGCCATTTTGAGCGATTCGTGCAGGAAGAATCCCAAATATTTTGGATTCACTAAAATATGTAACTTTTGGTAAATGTGTTACAAATTTGATTTGTGTCGATTTGATTTGCTCATCTCTTTCAGAAGAATTGAGTATAGATTGTAGTATTGAATTTCTTTTTTTTAAATAGGGGGGATTGTTTTAATATATATTAATATATATTAAATATATATTAATATATATTTAATATATGCATTTGTCTTTAAAAACTATGGACACCCTTGTTTCATTGAAATGTATTTATTTTGGAGAAAAAAAAGCACTTTTGTAATTAACTAAATTTAAAAAAATTCACATGTTCACTTCTGCAGCTTCTATGTTTCATAGTACATAAATAAAAGCTGCAGATGCTGTTCTGAGCTGAATTCGTCAGTGAGCTACACTGACAACTCGGCTCCTGTGTGCTCCTGAGCGATCGACTGAGCTCAGTTCTGATCCCGCCAAAGTGGATCCACAGTGCAAACAGTAGATCGACTTTGACTTACTTAATCAGAACTGAGCTTTGAGGATCGCTCAGAAACACACAAGAGCCGTTGTCAGCCGAGTTGTCACTGTCTGTGATACATAGAAGCTGCAGAAGTGGAACGGTGAAAGTCAATTACAAAAGTGTTTTTCATTCCCCATAAAAATGCATTTCTGTGAAAAAATAAAACAAAAGACCCCAAAGGTGTCCAGCTTTAAAAGACATATGCATGTTTTGAGAGAACAAACCCCCCACCCCAAAAAAAAAAAAATGTAAAAAAAAAAACACCTAATACTACAATTTATACTTCTGATAAACCTTCCGATGTTCATTTTTCGGACAGTCTCTATGTTCTGTTTACTCTCTTGGAATATAGAACATTAGTCTACATTTTTGTTTGTCTTAATCTGTAACTATTTTATTGTTGTTTTCTATGTAGAATATAACCGGGATTAATTATAACACTGTCTACAAAAGTAAACCTCTATTCATATAAGTTTAGCAAGAAAAAACAAAAAACGCAAGATATAGAAAGCGAGGCAGGAACCCACTGGCAGCTGTCAAAACAGTCATATAAACCATTCCTGAGTCAAACATTAATACATATTTTGGTAAACATGCAGTATGCTTGTCAGATTCAGGTAAAGAAATTGTCACTTATCAAATTCTACTCAACATACTACCTGACAGTAATGTGGAGCTAAATGGAAATAAAAAAATAAAATTTTATTTTATTTCTTGTTTATGATTCAAATGTCAAACAAACATATCTGCTATTAATAGCACCAACATATTCTGTAGCGATGTAGAGAAAATACATGCACTTTAGTCCTTCTTTTGGGTCTCACAATCTTTTTTAGTCACCTATAACTTTTTCATGACAAAGCCATTTTTTGTTTTTTCATCTTCGTCGTTCACTCCCCGCCTTCCTAGAGCCTTAACTATTTTTCCATCAATGGAGTGGTGGGAAGGCTTATATTTTACGGGAGGTGTTGTAGTTTCTATTACTTAAACTACTACTTAAAGTACCATATACTGTACTAGGAAACTAAGAAAAAAATCTTTGTGGGGTGAAATTGGAAAAATCTGCGATTCCTCTATTTTTTGGGTTGAATTTTTGTGGCTTTCACACACAGTGTAAACGACAACTTAACGTTATTCTGAGGCACAATATAAATGCGGTGATACGGTGACCACATATATATAGCTTTTTTAATGTTTTACTACTTTTACAAAGAAAAAACTATTTGTAACTTTTTCACTTTTTCGTCGATTGAGCGGTGCGAGGGCTTATTTTTTGCAGGACGAGATGTAGTTTTTATTGGTACATACTGTAACGTCTATGGCCATGGCCCGTCGTTCCGACATACCCCTCGACGGCCGTGGCCATGGACTCCTGACTTGTGTGCAGCGTCGTCCTCCTGTGAGGCGCCAGCACTCACTTCCGAATTACGAGACTGTCTCCAGAGGGCGCGCGCGCCCGCGCATGAACGCTCTTAAAGGGCCAAAGCGCGCATATTGCAGGAAGTCTGCAATCTAGCCCAGGATGCTCTGGGCTATAAAAAGGGCTCAGCCCTCTTGCTCTTTTCCAGAGCGTTGTTTGTTACCCGTAGTTTGTCGTGCTTATGGTCTCCTAGTGTTTTCCAGTTTCCCAGTGTACCCTGTTCCTGTATCCTGTTTCCTGTTACCGTGCTACTCTGTTCTAAGTGCCGTGCTGAGTTGTTGCCAGATTGGACTATGTTCCACGCCTGTTTCGCTACACCACAGCTGACGTCTGCCCACTGCCTGGTCCCAGTTGTGCCTGCCTTTCTACTGCCTACGTTGCCTCAGGTATCCTATCTGAACTATTTGACTCTGTACCTTACCTGTTTCGCCAGCTGCCGGCCCACTACACGGTACAGCCCAGTGGGTCCACACCCGGCATTGTGACACATACAACTTTCTGATCACTTTTTATTGCATTTTCTTTTTAACACTAAGGTGACCAAAAAACAGCGATTCTGATGTTTTACTTTTTTTTTTTACGGCGCTCACCGTGTGAGTTAAATATTATTACATTGTAATAGTTCAGACTTATAGATGTGGCGATACCATTTTTGTTTATTTTTTTATTTTTTAACATTACTTTATAGGAAAAATTTGTTTTTTTAACTTTTAATATTTTTTTTTTTGGACACTACTAAAAACTTTACTTAACTTTTTTAAATATTTTTTTATTAGTTCCCCTAGGGGATTTGAGCCAGCGATCGTCAGATTGCTGGTTCAATACATTGCAAAACTAATGTAACGCAGTGTATTGTAATTTTTACAGGCTCCTGTTAAACCATGCCAGAGGCACCGCTTAACAGAAGAAGAAAGAAGGCAGACCTGGGGGCATCATTAGGCCCGGCCCCTGGGCTGCCAATACATCCATCGCTATTGACCAGGCATCTCAACAGCCAGGATCAGATCGATCTCTGTTCCTGGCCGTTAATGCGATGTGTCAGCTGTAATACACAGCTGACACCTGCAGCGTATGGAGTGAGCTCAGTGTGTGTGCCCGCTTCAAACCAAAACGCTTGTATTCAGACTTTTCAATATTTTACTATAGACTTTAAAAAAAAAAAAGCTGGCGGCAGCATTTTTAAGCTTAAAACAATGCCGTAAAACACCATTGAAAATACCATGAAATACACAGAAAAACACATTAAAATATGGCTTTGATTTGTTATAAGAGTTGTCAATGCGGATATTTAATGTCATATAAGAAACAGAGGGAGTGCTCTATCAAACAGAACATTGGAGGGCATCATAGTGATAGCAGGTCAATATTTAGTAAGAATAGTATAACATAAAATGATAAACTCAGCATCTCTCTCCCTTAAGATAAAGGCAACTTTACATCAAATAAGAGTAAAAGGCATCCTAGTGATTATGGATCAAAATTCAGAATAGGTATGCTGTGCTTCTCTATTGATGTAGCTTTATACATTCTCAGTATGGCTGTTTAAGTGAAAATGAAGCAGCAGGTGAATGCAGAGTTTATCCAGCAAATTAACCTTTACATAAGAAATGTCAAACGGAGACATCACAGAGAGCCACATGGCTCATGGGAAAGTCTACACAGGCATCTGAGAGAACAGGTCTTATCTGTAGATAATATTGAAATAAATAATATTGAACGAAATGCTGAACCTTGAGACGTGATTGGTTGAGATAACAGAAATCTGAGAAGTTATATTCTTATAATCTGAAATGAAGAAATATTTTTGTCAAACAGTAAGTATAGCAATAAAGATCATTTGAATCAACAATTTCTTTATTTGGGTATCAATCCCAAAACTGACCGAATCCATATATTCCACTAGAAATATTTCAATTTAACTCTAGTTTAACGATAATATATGAATTTGTCTCCAATACCGAAGAAATGTGGGGCAATGCCATAGCTGGTGCAATAGGTGCGCATTACCAAGTCTAAGTGTAAGGGTATGTTCACACGCTAGCTGGCTTTTACGGCTGAAATGACAGCCTGTTTTCAGAAGAAAACAGCTGCGTAGTTTCAGCCGTAAATGCTCCTCCTCGTAATATACGAGGCGTCTGTGACGCTCGTATATCTTGAGCTGCTCTTCATTGAGTTCAATGAAGAACGGCTCAAATTACGTTGCAAAGAAGTGCCCTGCACTTCTTTGCCGAGGCAGTCGATTTACGCGTCGTCGTTTGACAGCTGTCAAACGACGACGCGTAAATTACAGGTCGTCGGCACAATACGTCGGCAAACCCATTCAAATGAATGGGCAGATGTTTGCCGACGTATTGTAGCCCTATTTTCAGACGTAAAACGAGGCATAATACGCCTCGTTTACGTCTGAAAATAGGTAGTGTGAACCCAGCCTTAGGCAATAAGCTTTTCTGTTTTGCTGAAATTTATTTAACAGTTTTGGGATATATTGTAACCTATGATTTACTATAAATTGTGTGAAGTAATGAGATTGGTTCCTAAAGATATATTTGATATCCCCGTATATATTTGGCCATTGTTTGCTGGAAATTGGGCCAAAATCTCTGGACCATTTTAGTTGACTATTAGGGCGGGTTCACACATGGCGGAATTGCACTTAAATTCCGCTGCGGACACTCCGCAGCGTTAATCCGCAGCGGAGCCGTTTCTACATTGACTTTCACTTTAATTTAGCAGTGTTCGTTTACACGATGCGTACAATTCCGCTGCGGAGCATAGGCTGCGGAGCGGAATTTGGTGTCCGCAGCATGCTCTGTCTGTTGCGGAGCAGTGGCGGACTCATGGCGGAATTTCTCCATTGACTTCAATGGAGATTCAAAGTTCCGCAATGAAGTCCGCAGCTGTCATGCACATGTCATGTGTGCTGCGGATGCGTCTTGCTTTTTTTACTTGACATTTCTTCATTCTGGCTGGACCTATGTATTTCTAGGTCTACAGCCAGACTGAGGAAGTCAATGGGGCTCCCGTAATGACGGGAGCGTTGCTAGGAGACGTCAGTAAATAGTCACTGTCCAGGGTGCTGAAAGAGTTAAGCGATCGGCAGTAACTGTTTCTGCACCCGGGACAGTGACTACCGATCCCAATATACATGTATCTGTAAAAAAAAATGAAGTTCATACTTACCGAGAACTCCCTGTTTCTGTCTCCAGTCCGGCCTCCCAGGATGACGTTTCAGTGTAAGTGACGGCTGCAGCCAATCACAGGCCAAGCACAGGCTGCAGCGGTCACATGGACTGGCGCGTCATCCAGGGAGGTCGGGCTGGATGGCGAAAGAGGGACGCGTCACCAAGACAACGGCCGGTAAGTATGAAATTCGTTTACTATCACTAGGGAAATTGCTGTCCCTTCTCTCTATCCTGCACTGATAGGGAGAAGGGAAGCACTTTTCCCGCAGTCCGCAGCAGCTAGTCCGCATCAATGTACTGCACATTTTGTGCAGATCCGCAGCCGTAATCCGCAACCCGGATTAGGTGCGGCATTGATGCGGACAGTTGCGGAGGAATTCCGCCATGTGTGGTCATGCCCTAAGGCTGGGTTCACATGACCTATTTTCAGATGTAATGGAGGCGTTTTACGCCTTGAATTATGCCTGAAAAGACGGCTCCAATACGTCGGCAAACATCTGCCCATTACTTTCAATGGGTTTGCCGATGTACTGTGCCGACGACCTGTCATTTAAGCGTCGCTTTCAAAAGATGACGCATAAAAAAGACGGCTCGTCAAAAGAAGTGCAGGGCACTTCTTGGGACGTAATTGGAGCCATTTTTCATTGACTCCATTGAAAAACAGCTCCAATTACGCCCGTAATGGACGCAGCGAAAAACGTGAGTACGAGCAATTACGTCTGAAATTCAGGAACTGTTTTCTCCTGAAAACTGCTCTGTAATTTCTGACGTATTTGCTGTTATCGTGTGCACACACCCTTAGGGTATGTGCACAGAAAAAATTAAAAACGTCTGAAAATACGCAGCTGTTTTCAAGGGAAAACAGCTCCTGATTTTCAGCCATTTATTTAGCAACTCGCGTTTTTTGTAGCGTTTATTACGGTAGTTTTTGGAGCTGTTTTTCTATAGAGTCAATGAAAAACTGCTCCAAAAATGGCTCAAGAAGTGACATGCACTTCTTTTTCGCGGGCGTTTTTTACACAGCCGTTTTTAAAAACGGCTGTGTAAAAATGCCCCATCGGAACAGAACGCCTTATTTCCCATTGAAATCAATGAGCAGATGTTTGTAGGCATTCTGCTTCCAATTTTTCAGTTGTTTTTCCGGGACGTTTATGGCCCGAAAAATGGCTGAAAACACTACGTGTGCACATACCCTTAGTTTGCACTCTTAAATCCCTACATTTCAATAGTATATGCCCTGATATCACACCTTTTTCTGTTGTCTTTTTTGTAAATATCGTATTTTTCGGACTATAAGATGCACCTGACTATAAGACGGACCCAGGTTTTAGACAACAAAAAATAGGAAAAAAATTCATATGTTACCACTTTTACAAAGAAAAAACTATTGTTTAAAAAAAAAATTTGTTCAGTTTCACCACATTCTGAGAGCCATAACTTTTATATTTTTTCATCGTTTCAGCAGTGTGAGGGCTTATTTTTTGTGGGACGAGCAGTAGTTTTTATTAGCACCATTTTAACGGAAAAAGTTGTTGTTTTTTTACACTCCTGAAAATGTATCTAACTTTTTTTTTTTTTACACATTTTATTAGTTCTCCTAGGGGACTTGAACCAGCGATCATTAGATCTCTGGTACAATACACGGATGAGTTACTGAAACAGTGTAACTTGCTGAGCTACGCTGTTTCAGGAACTACTATTCAGTTCTTTGGGAGTTAGCTCAGCGAGTTACGCTGTTTGGGTAACTCGACCATGTATGCTGTTTTTGTAGCTACCGGGTTCCGGAAATAGCGTAGCCCGCAGTGCTACGCTGTTTTCGTAACTCCCATTCACTTCTATGGGAGTTACGGAAATAGCGTAGCTCAGAGAGCGCTGTTTCTGTAACTCCCGACCACCTAACCAGGAAATGTCCGGGAGACAGCGGAGCCATGTAAGATAGAACAGGGTTTAGGGGAACCCCTTCTAGAGATAGGTGCGGGTCCCAAAAATAGGACCCGCATCTATCTGACATTTATGATGTGTCCTGTGGATATGTTATAAATGTCCTTCATGTGAAGACCTCTATAAATACAGCGGTCGCTATTGACCGCGGCATTTAACTAGTTAAACGGCATGGGGCGGTGCCATCACTGTTCCTGGCCGTTAGAGCAGCATGTCAGCTGTAAAACACAGCTGACACCTGCGGTGTATGGAGTGCGTGAGCCCGCTCCACTCCAAACATCATCCCCTCCCCGCTCCATGATGTGGCGGCACATCATTGGTCGGGAAGAGGTTAAGTAAGAAGCGGTCAGGGGGCTCGGTGCTGCCGGATCCCTTGACTGCCGACTATAAGACGCAGGGACGTTTTAGCAATATTTATTCTTGCTAAAAACTGCGTCTAATAGTCCGAAAAATACAGTATGTTCAAAGAAATATGTTGTTAGATTTGGGATTACTCAGCTTTAAATTATCTTTCATAGCACTAACCGCATGTGAAATTTGAATGCACTGAAAAACCTTGTAGGAATACCATACCATACTCCTCTGTTAATGTATCAAAACTTTTTCAATTACCATTCATGAACATATGTGTAACCTTAAGACCCTTTTACATGGGCCAATGATCAGGCAAATGAGCGTAAACAGGTCAATGATCAGACGATGAACGAGCAAACATTTGTCCATTGGCTGATCTGCTCATTTATGCAGCATAAAATATCATTGGTGTTGGCAGCACATCTTCCTGATGTGCTGCCAACATGATAGAAATATATGGGAGCGAGCAATCGTGGTAACGATCGATTGCCCCTATACATAACCAATCATTGCTCCTATACATAACCAATCATTGCTCCCTGTAAAAGTAGCAAATGAGCGCCAAACTGTCTTGTTAATCGGCGCTGTAATATGAATGCTTAGTGATACCCTATTCACCCAATTTTCACTAATTTATCATCTGTGATATTTTTGAAGTATTCCAATGATCAATTTCTCCACAGTGGAGTTATAGTTAGAAAAAGCTTTTAATCCTCCTTCCTTTTTTACACTATTTCAATTTTGTTGCTTTTTATACACCCCTAATTCTCTTAAAGTTTCATATCTTAAAGATCCCACCTCCAATAGTGATTAAACATCGTCCCATAGACCTCTTACCAATTTTCCAAGTATAGCTCTTTTACTGTAACATATTTTTAATCCACAAAATGCTGAATTTGAGCAACATAATAATACAGTTCAAAGTCTGGACAAGAGCAACTTCTGTAAAAGCGGCATAATTTTTTTTGTCTTATTCTAAATCTTTTATCTTGCCACATAATTTCATTGGTTACATATTGAATTTTTTAAATATCGATTAAGGTGAGCTATAGGTGAGTTGGATGAAAGTGTAATATTTAGAGGATGGGATTAAGAGTACTGTTTCTATTTTTGCAGATGACACCAAGCTATGTAGTATGGTTCAGTCTGTGGAAGATGTTCATAAATTACAAGACGATTTGGACAATAGACTAAATAACAGCATGCAATGTCAATCAGCTGCTTCTAAGGCCGGCAAGAAGTTGTGTATTAAAAGAGGCATGGACTCGTGGCCCAGGGATATAATATTACCACTTTACAAAGCATTACTGCGGCCTCATCTAGAATATACAGTTCAGTTCTGAGCTCATAGAAAGGCTGCCCTGGAGTTGTAAAAAATACAAATAAGAGCAACTAAACTAATAAGGGACATGAAGAATCTTAGTTATGGGGAAAGATTAAAAGAATTAAACCTATTTAGCCTTGAGACGACTAAGGGGGGGACATGGTTAACGAGTATAAATATCTGAGTGGCCCAAACAAGAAATATAGTGAAAACCTGTTCCATGTAAAACCCCCTCAAAAGACAAGGGGGCGCTCCCTCCGTCTGAAGAAAAAAAGGTTCAATCTACAGAGGCGACAAGTCTTCTTTACTCGGAGAATTGTGAATCTATGGAATAGTCTACCGCAGGAGCTGGTCACAGCAGGGACAGTAGATGGCTTTAAAAATGGCTTATATCATTTCCTAGAACAAAAATATAAAAAATATTAGCTTCTATGTCAAACTGTAGAATTCTTGTTTGATTGTTGATCCAGTCATATTAAACCTTCCTCTGGATCATTTGGGGTAAAACAAAGTTCTATAATTTTCACCATCCCTTCCCTTTCTCCTATCACTTGGTTGAATTTGATGGACATTTGTCTTTTTTCGACCGTAGGTACTATGTAACTATATTTTTGGCAACAAAATGCTTTTTATTAAAACTTTGCAGGTGCCTTAGAGACTGGAAGACGGTTCCAGTTTCTGGCCTTCAATCTCAGAAAATCTAAGAGTGGTGGCCAGCTCAGCTCTGATACACTTGAAATGGATTTTGGCAATTCCGGCCTACATTAGAGGACTGCAGAAGGCAGGTATACAGGGTCATGTTGATGGAAAAAGGCCTCGAATACTAGACTAATATCCAAAAGAAATGGGCAATATGGCAGATATGAATTATTAAGTCAAGGTTTCATTTATTTTTCTTGTTTGTTTTCTTGTTTGTTGTTTATGCCCAGGGGTGGGGGTAAGGACTTGTGGATTGTTTTTTCTTCTTATCTTAAACCTGCAATGTTCTATCATGTTTAATTGTTTTGGAGTAAAACCAATGATATGAAGGCAAGCATTTTTTTTTATAAAGATATTTATTAAAACAAATATATCAGAATATGCAGAAATAAAAAATAGGACAAAATAGTTGTAAACATCATGGGACGCACCTGGAAGAGGGAGGCTTAATCAACTGGGGTCTGGACTCTCCAAGTATACTTTTATTGGCCTTAAGTTACCAAGCACCAATTTATTTACTGTCAAATATCGATGGTATGCTTTTAATAACTTTTCATATCAGTCATTTTTGGGGCTATTTGTGGCAGGAACACACTGTTGTGGGGACATCTGTGGCTGCCAGACTATTATTGGTGCATCTGTAACTGGCACATTGTTATTGTACATTAGTAGAATGCACACATTTAGGGAGCATCAGTGGCTTGAACATTTTTATGAGCATGAGTGGCTGGCAAACATTGTTATGAGGACATCTGTGTCTAGCGCATAACATGCATGTTATTCAGAATGGCTGTTTATGCATTTGCCTTAAATAAATATATACGTGGTTCCAAACAGTGACTTCCCTTTAAATAGCTTTTTAGCATAAGAGGGACAGGCAGCAGGGGCCTCTATTGAAGAATTGTGTGTGTGCTGCTCAACATAGAATGCCTCCCATGTCCTAGCACAGGGGCGTAGCTATAGGGGGGCAGGCGGGCATGTGCCCCGGGCACAACTTAGAGGGGGGAGCCAGCACCACCCCCTCCTGCACTATATTTGTACCTGCATCTATAGGACACAGGTACAATTAGAAGCAATGAATGGCCGGGTACGTTCCATGCCTGGCCATTCAGTGCCTTTCTAAGAGTGAAGCGGCGCGATAATTTGTTTAAAGGCGCTGATTGACAAGGAAAGTCATTCTGCCCTGCCAATCAGCGCCTTTCATAGATGCTTCGTTCAACCCCAAGAGACCTGCGCAGAAGAGAGCAGGTCTGTATTGCCGCCGGACAGCGCGGGAACGGGATTAAGGTGAGTTGGTATCGTTGGTATCGTTTGTTTTTTTATCATAATAAAAAAGTGTTATATACGGGTGATGGCTTTATCTCCAGGGGGGCTTTATCTACGGGGGGGGTGGCTTTTTCTATGGGGGTGGCTTTATCTACGGGGGTGGCTTTATCTACAGGGGGGGCTTTATTTACGGGGGGCTTTATCTATAGGGGGCTTTATCTACAGGGGGCTCTATCTACAGGGGGGCTATATACTGGGGTGGATATATGTGGAGCACTATATACAGGGGTGGGCTATATCTACAGGGGGACTATATACAGGGCTATCTGTGGAGCACTATATACAGGTGTGGGATATATCTACAGGGGGGCTATATACAGGGGTGGGCTATCTGTGGAGCACTCTATACAGTGGTGGGCTATATGTGGAGCACTATATACAGGGTGGGCTATATCTACAGTGGGGGTATATACAGGGGTGGACTATCTGTGGAGCACTATAGGGGAGCTATATGTGGGACAGAATATAGACAAATTTTATCCAATAAGATTTTCCTAAAAAATGCAATACATATTGCACGGTGCCATTTCCAGAGACATAACAATATCAGAACAAAAAAAGAAAAAGACAAGGTCCGGAAATATTCAAGGCACTCTTTAGGTATAGAAAAATATTTATTTATAGTTTTTATTTTTTCAGTTTCTCTAAATAGATTTAATTTATATGTATATAAAAAAAGGGGGAATTTTTTATCATAAAAACTTTTACCAATAGTTTACAATAAGAGGCAATACAAATTACCTGGCCAGGTTCTACAATAATAAATACATAAGACGATACATCAATCAGAATAATCTTAGATTGTATATATAAAGGTATGCATTTATATATAAGAAAAGACAGAGGACTGGTACAAAAATATCAGTATAATTAAATTTATTAACTTTAGTACCAAAAGATCATAACTTTTCTCACAAGCTTTCAAGTAAAATTCTTCGGATCATAGATCAACCATGCAATCAGTCCCGACTCTATATAGAGTTATAGTAACAAGTGTTAACTTTCTTTTCACACTCGTATTTTGATTTTGCATTTGTTAAAGACTCAGTATAGAATTGACTATTGCACAGAACCAAAGAGCCTTTTGGACCAAGCACAGGTATATGGTGCAGTAAAATTATGGAAAGTAACCAGGTGTACTCATCTGATCCTGGAGTCACGAAGTACGTTTCCTCTGTTACGCCCGATCAGTGCTTTTTCTTTTTCCACTGTTATCAGGGCCGTAGATACTCCAAAGGTAAACGATTTTAACTCCTCCAAACTCTCTGGACCGGGACCGGTCGAAGATAGCCCACCAAGAGATTTTTTGGATAAAGATGTTCCAACGGAGAAGCCTCCAACTTGAAGGTAAGCCGGGACCTGGATCAGAGTAGACTCGGGTTCTTTCCGAATATCGTGTCTACCACCTCGTGGTTGCACAGGCAGGGTTTACGTCACCTGCTCTGAGCCTCTAATTAGCGATACAGCTGACGCGTTTCTTCCCAGATAGGGATTTCTTCAGAGCTATTCCAATCTCTACAAAGAGGTATGGCAACTTTATAGTGCCTGACTTAAAGGGAACGTATCCCCAATTTAGTAATATACATATATATATTTTTCAAACAGTATATACATATATATATAGTCAAAGAGACTGCAGTCGGTCCTTTAAACAAATAATTTCTTACATATATATACACATGTTTCTTTTTATTCCACCCAAGTTTTTCCTCAAAGACCTTTTCAATAGAGGTCTTGAGCTGTTTTAAAGCAGATTTTCTTCCAAGAAACATATATTTAGTGGTAAAACTTTAAATACCGTTTACATTGATTCAATAGATAGTTCGAGATGTCCCTCGTCAAAACAGAAAAAAGAGAAAAAGAATTATAAAATAATTATAAAAAGAAAAAAGAAAAAAAGAGAAGAAAAAAAAATATAATAATATAAAGTATATATAAAAAATCTAAAGAAAGGGTTTAAGGTCTGCCCAGGGATGGCAGGGAAAATGTCCAGGGCCCAATTTGAGCCAGGGACCGTGTTCCCACCCGCCCCGAGCAGGCTTAAAAACCGCTCTAAAAAACACCTTCATCTGAATGGATCCTATATACTTGGAATCGTCCATACGTGATTATGCAGAGTGAAAAAGTAGCTATGCTATCAGATGACAGTAGATGCACAAAGATGACTCGAAACACTGATATACAGCCATCCCGGACAAAGTCTGTGCATCCACTGTCATATAGCAATTCATAGAAACATGTTGAATTTTATCTCATTATTCAAACCTCTAGGGGATAATGTATTCAAATTATAGATCCACATAGTTTATTTTTGTAAAAGCAGGCGATTTCGATCTCCACCTCTCCTGTCCCATATAACTGATAAATTCCCATAAATTTAAGACCAGAAGGTGATTGTTTGTGGTAGGTTTTAAAATGTGCAGCCAATGGATTTTTAATTTCTCCTCTTGTGATGTCCTATATATGTTCCCAAATGCGTATTTGTAACTCTCTCTTTGTTTTTCCAACATATTGTTTTCCACATGGGCAAATAATTAAATATATTACCATAGTGGAACGACAGTTAATGAAGTTACGAACTTTATATTCTCTCTTAGATTTACTGTCATGGAACATATCAGTTTTCCAGACATATTTACAGTTGTTACATGTGCCACACATATACATCCCTTTTGGGCGATTCATTAGCCAAGATTGGTTATTAGGGGTCTTCCTCTTAAATTCAGAATTCACCAAGATATCCCTCAATGTTTGTGCTCTTTTTGGAACCATACCGGGAACTATTGATTTTTTTATATACATATAAATTAAATCTATTTAGAGAAACTGAAAATAAAATAAAAACTATAAATAAATCTATATGTGGGACACTATATACAGGGGTGGGCTATATGGGGGCACTATCTACAGCGGGCTCTATGGGGTCACTATCTACAGGGGGCTCTATGGCAGGCACTATCTACAGGGGGCACGGTGTGTGGAACACAGTGTATGGTGCTATCATAATTAGAGGTGCAGTGTATGACGCTATTATATTTATGGGCATAGTGTTTGGTATAATGAGGACTTTATCTTTGTTTATAGGTGTAGAAATGTTGAAAAAGCGAGAAGCTGGAGACATCTGAGTGGCAAACTGCAGAAATGGGCTGTGACAGGGAGAAGTCATCATAGAGGTCTGGACCGGATGGAGAAAAATAACAAGAATCTGAGATGTCACTGATGAGTCACTTTATGTAAATGTTTATTCTGCCTCTAATCAGTACTGTAGTCACTGTATGATCTGCAGCGAGATGATGGGTGGTATGATTATGATATGATTTTTTTTGGTGAAACAGCATCTCCCAGCATTTCCTTACCATTGTTCGGGCGCTGAAAACAATTTAGTGCAAACCTATAAGACAGGGGTTGCACTAAATTGAGCTGTATTTGTGCTGGTGTTGTATATATGTACTGAGCTTTGTTATGGTGCTGTATATATGCACTGAGCTTTGTTCTGGGGCTGTATTTATGTACTGAGCTTGGTTCTGGTGCTGTATATATGTAATGAGCTTGGTTCTGGTGTTGTATATAGATTTATATTGCTTGTAAGATGTACAAATGTTTTAATGCTCGAGTTACATAAAAAAAAATGGGGAAAAGAAATGACACGACATTAGTTGGTAGGGAATACAAACATGGCGAGGGGGAAGAAGATGTCGGGAAAGAGGTTGGGGGGGGGGGCGCCAAACTGAATCTTTGCCCCGGGTGCTGGAGAACCTATCTACGTCTCTGCCTAGCATAATCCAATAAATACTGAGGTTTAGTCAATTGTGATCAGCAGTTCAGGGGTGTGTGCTGCAAGCAGTCCTAGAACACGCTGCTTGATCTCTATACATTTCAGACATCTACAAAAGATCTGTATGTATTGGTAACCTGTTCTAGTAATCCCTAGCATTTTAGAAAGCATTCTGCAAATGTATAAGCTATCTTTTCATAAATGTCAGTCATATCACAGCACTGCTGCCACCAGATGGAGTTGCCAGTGGGGATTAGAAGAAGAGCTGTTCTTGGATGCTCAGTTAGTTTATTATTCACAAACCTATTCTCTATGATAACACATCAACTATTTTGCTGTAGTTAATTTTTGTTTTCCCTCAAATGGTATTTCTTGCTTCTATGGCAGATTGTAAGTTTCCTTATGTATCTTCTAAACACTGTTTAATTTGTCTTTACCACACTGTCTTTTGTAAATGGTAGAATGTTCCGCCCCAATTTGTACGGCAATAAAGAAGTTTTTTAATATATATATATATATATATATATATATATATAAATATATAAAAACAATATATATATATATTTATATTATGGTGTGCGTACATATAAATAAATAAAAATAATACCCAACATCGCTTTGTCCCTCAATCCTGTACCTAGGGCCGATAGTCTATGAGGTGAGGTGAGCGTTTCGCCTCCGGCCACGGCCTGCTGCCTCTCTAAAGGTGCGGGCGATGCCACTGAATCCAACTGCCGCCACCCCCTCCTGCACTATAATTGTATTTGCGTCTATAGATGTAGCGTCTACGGCCGCGGACCGCCGTTCTTACTACTCACCCCATGGATTTGTGAGTGCTAGCCGACATCTCCTTCCTAGGAGACGCCAGCACTCACTTCTGCTCTGCTCGGCTGTGTCCTGTAGGGTGCGCGCGCACGCTCGTGTCTGGCCTTACAGGGCCAGCGCATATGTATTGTGTTACAATTTAGCCCTAATCACTCCGGACTATAAAAGGGGCCCAGTCCTTTCACTCCCTGCCTGAGCATTGTTTGTAATTCCCATGTTAGTCTTAGCAAATGGTCCCTCAGTGTTTTCCTGTTCCAAAGTGTTCCCGTGCCCTACTACCTGTTCCTGTATCCCGTGTTGTGTTGGTTCCTGAGTCCTGTCAAATGTTGGAGTCGTGTTCTGTCATCGGTCACGCTTGCTGTCATACACCACGTCTGGTGTCATCTACCATGCCTGATACCCTCTGCCACATGTGGCATCCTCTGTCAGCTGAAGCTCCATCTGTGCCTAGACACTGCGACTGTTTGGATTATTCAGGTACCCTTGTGCTGAACTTTGTATTTATTGGGTACTATGTTGCTGGCCAGCTTCCTCCCTGCTACGGCGGTGCAGCCTATTGAGTCTACATACCCACGGATCGTGACAATAGGACATGGATAACTGGCACTGGCAGGGCAAAGAACATTAGTTCCTTGCCCTGCCATTGAGCGCCTTTCAATGGCGCATGTGGCACGATGACGTCATGGCGCCGCTTGCGTCATTGAAAGGAACTGAATGGCAGGGTAAGGATGTGCCTTGCCCTGCCATTCAGTGCCTTTCAATGACACAGCGTCATTGTGCTGCTTGCGTCGTTCAGCTCCAGCAGACTTGGTCAGAAGACCAGGCCTACTAGAAGATGGCATGGGAACGGGATCAGGTGAGTATGTAAAGTGTATGGTGCTATTATAATCAGGGACACAGTGTATGGTGCTATTATATTTAGGGGCGTAGTGTGTGGCACAGTGAGAATTTTATCTTTGTTTAAAGGTGTGGTAATGTTTGAAAAGTGAGAAGCTGAAGACATCTGAGCGGTAAACTGCAGAAATGGGCCATGGCCAGGAGCAGTCTTCATAGAGGTCTGGACCGGATGGAGAAGAAAACAGAAAAAGAACGACTAGAATATGAGAAGACGTCACCTGTGAGTCACTCAATATAAATGTTTATCCTGTCTAATCAGTACTGTAATCACTGTATGATCTCTAGCGAGATTATTGGTGATGTGATTTATTTTTTGTCAAACAGCAACTCCCAGCATATCCTTACCATTGTTTGGGCCATGCTGGGAGCTGTAGTTTTACGCCGTACAAATCTATACGTCAGGGGTTGCACTAAATTTGCAAATGATCTCTATATTGAGCTGTATTTGTGCTGGTGCTGTATTTATGTACTGAGTTTTGTTCTGGTGCTGTATTTATGTACTGAGCTTGGTTCTGGCCAGGGGCGTCACTAGCACCGGATCTTTGGCCCGGTGCCCTGGATCCCCAGTCGACTGCCGCTACAGGCGTCACAACGGTCGCAATTGCGACAGGGCAGCGGTCACAATCATGACCGTGTCTATACAAACGTACTATAGTAACTGGGGCCTATGTCATTAAATACACGGGCCCCTGTTACTATGGTAACGACACAAATACTTACCCTCCTTACCGCGCGCAGCGGAAGTCCTGATGTCTTCTCGGGTCATGACGCTGTACACCGCAAATGATTTCATGACGCTGGATGGTGTCGGGACATCCGCTGCACCGAAGAGCTGTGTAAGTGTAACATTACTGCCTGCTGGCGTCCTGTAGCTAAGCCTGCCTTTGGGGTAAGCTTAGATACAGGGTCCAATAGACAGCATCACACAGTCTTGGATTCAGGGCCCATGTGTGATATGGTTTGTTGGACCCTATATCTAGGTTTACTACAAGTCAGGCTTATATGTAGGACCCTAGCAGACGGTAATCTTATACTGTATAAGATTACTGTCTGCTGGGGTCATGTATCTAAGCCTGCCTTGTGGTAAGCTTAGATACAGGGTCCAACAGACAGCATCACACATGGGCTTAGATACAGGGCCCATGTGTGATACGGTCTGTTGGACCATGTATCTAAGCTTACCACAAGGCAGTCTTAGATACAGGACCCCAGCAGACAGTAATCTTATACTGTATAAAATTACTGTCTGCTGGGACCCTGTATCTAATACTAACTGTATCTAATACTAACATGGGGTAGGCTTAGATACAGGGTCCAACAGACAGTATCACACATGGACCCTGTATCTAAGCCCATGTGTGATACTGTATGTTTGACCATGTATCTAAGCTTACCACAAGGCAAGCTTAGATACATCGTCCCATCAGACTAATCTTATATAGTATGTCATATATGGTGTAAGATTACTGTCTGCTGGATTCCTGTATCTAAGCCTGCCTTGTTGTAGGCTTAGATACATGGTCTAACAGACAGTGTCACACAAGGGCCCTGTATCTAAGCCTACCACCTGTGTTACTAATGTTTTTTTTGTGTATTTATGTTTTTTTTTTACAGGTTTGGTCATGGACTACATTGGATTCGAGGACTATTTCCATAAGGGCTTTCTTTATTTTCCATAAAATGGTTAATGAGGGCTGTGTGGAGAGGGTTTTATTTCAATAAAATATATTTTTTCTATGTTGTTGTATTTTCTTTAAACTTCCTTTCTACCGCCTTAGCAATGTCCGCTGGCTGATTGATAGCGTCCATTACTAACTAGTGTTAGCCGGTGCAGAGGCCAACACTAACCCCTATTAGTAACCCGGTACCCATCGCCACCAGGGGTACCGGGAAGAACTAGGTACGATCCACTACCCAACCATCTGTTGTATAGGTCGGGTACTTAGGCGGCAGCAGGCTGGTATTATTAGGCTGGGAAAAAACAGTGGCCCTTCCCATCCTGGTAATGCTAGGCTGCTGCTATGTTGTATCTAGCTGGTTATCAAAAATGGGGGGGACCCCACTTCATTTATTATTTTGTTTTTAAAGGAATAAATGTCGTGCGGTCCCCCCCCCGCCCCATTTTTCATAACTAGTGAGATACAACACAGCAGCAGCAGGCTAGCATTAATAGGGTGGGAAGGGCCACTGTTTTTGGCCTTTTCCAGCCTAATAATACCAGCCTGCAGCCACCCCAGTGCCCTGCCTACACTACAGATGGTCAGGTACTGGATCGTACCCTGTTCTTCTCGGTATCCCTGGTGGCGATGGGTACAGGGGTAATAATGGGGGTTGATGTTAGCCTCTGCACTGGCTAACACTAAACCCTTCCTTAGTTATGTACGCTGTCAATCAGCCAGTGGACATTACTAAAGCGGTAGTAATAAAGTTTAAAAAATACAAGGACATAGAAAAATATATTTTTTAAATTAAAAAAAACCCACACAACCGTCATTAACTATTTTATTGAGAATCAAAAAGCCGTAATCGAAGTAGTCCTCTAATCCGACATAGTCTAACGAATACACCAAAAATACAAATACACCCAAAAAAATTGTAACACATAAAAAAGCAAAACAATTATTATTCTTACCTTTCCTGGGTCCAACACTGGAGCTGCAATGTCAGCGAGCTGGGCCCTATATCTAAGCCTATCAAGCGTGATACTGTCTGCTGAGCCTCTGTATCTAATCCTATCCATAGCTATAGGTTTGTAGTGCTATAGATATGCTGTCTCATATATATACTGACACATACATACACACACACATACATTTTTTGTTGTTGGGTGTGAACATATGTTAGTACAAGGATACTTATTGCTGGAGCCCTGTATCTAAGTATCATGTGTGATACTGTCTGCTGAGCCTCTGTATCTAATCCTATCCATAGCTATAGGTTTGTAGTGCTATAGATATGCTGTCTCATATATATACTGACACATACATACACACACACATAAATTTTTTGTTGTTGGGTGTGAACATATGTTAGTACAAGGATACTTATTGCTGGAGCCCTGTATCTAAGTATCATGTGTGATACTGTCTGCTGGGCCATGTATCTAAGCCTATCATGTGTGACACTGACTGCTGGGGCACTGTATCTTAGTCTATCATGTGTAATACTGTCTGCTGTGCCATGTATCTAAGCCTATCATATTTGATACTGTCTGCTGGGGCCATGTATCTAAGCCTATCATGTATGATACTGTCTCCTGAGAAAAGGAGGTTATGTGGGACTAACTACGGGGGACTGCATGGCCCTGTCTACAAGGGGGATTGTGTTGAACTATACAGGGGGGTTATGACACTATATACAGGGGGCATTGTGTGGGAAACTCTCTACAGGTGTCTTTGATTAGAGCCCCCAGACATAACTTTGCTTGGGGCCCCAGAAATGCCAAATTTGCCCCTTAGGGTTTGTACAAGGATACTTACTACTGGGGCCCTGTATCTAAGGCTACATTCACATGAGCGTGAAAGATTTATGTGAATAAAAAACGTGCGTAAATCTGGTCGTGTACATTGCGTTTTGTATCTTTGTGCTTTGCGTGTGGCATGTGTTTTTCACACACTAGCAAGCACTTCTTTTTGTGTAATTGATGTGTGAAACACGGAGAGTACACGGATGTTGTCCATGTGCTGTCCGTGTTTTTCACACACCCATTGACTTAAATGGGTGGCTAGGTGCGTGAAATACACCAATGTAGGACAAGCAGTGAGTTTCACGCAACGGACACTCGCTGCATGAATACTAACACATGTGTGAATAGCCACATTGTTTCAAAGCACAACACACGTACGAGAGTCGCGCTCGTCTGAATGATCCCTAACCTATCATGTGTGATACTGTCTGCTGAGCCACTGTTTCTAATCCTATCCATAGCTATAGGTTCGTAGTGCTATAGATATGCTGTCTCATATATATACACACACATGCATACACACACACACACACACACACACACACACACACACACACACACACACACACACACACACACACACATGTTTTTAGGGGGTGAACATTTGTTAGTACAAGGATACTTATTGCTGGGGCCCTGTATCTAAGTATCATGGCTTGAAAAAGACCCCATTGAGCAGGGTTGAAACATTGCAAGAGGTGATTAAAAGTGATCCCATTTATCACTGAATTTGGAGTGCTGTCTTGTCTTTTGGAATTGTTGCTGGCTATTTGGGACACTGGTCGAGTGTCTGAACAGGAACCTGTGCACCCGATACTTCGAATTACGGTGCTGCTTCTATTTTTCTTTTTCCTTAAGTATCATGTTTGATACTGTCTGCTGGGCCATGTATCTAAGCCTATCATGTGTGACACTGACTCCTGGGGTACTGTATCTTAGTCTATCATGTGTAATACTGTTTACTGGGGCCAGGTATCTAAGTCTATCATGAATGATACTGTCTGCTGAGACAAGGAGGGTATGTGGGACAAACTATGGGGGACAGCATGGCACTGTCTACAAGGGGGATGTATGGCAGGGGGACTGTGTGTTGAACTATACAGGGGGGTTGTGACACTATATACCGTGGGGAATTGTGTGGGGAACTCTCTACAGGTGTCTGATTAGAGCCCCGAGACATAACTTTGCTTGGGGCCCCAGAAATGCCAAATTTGCCCCTTAGGGTTAGTAGAAGGATACTTATTGCTGGGGCCCTGTATCTAAGGCTACATTCACACGAGCGTGAAAGATTTTTGTGCATAAAAAACGTGCTTAAATCTGGTCGTGTGCCTTGTGTTTTGCATCAGTGTGCTTTGCGTGTGGCATGTGTTTTTCACACACTCACAAGCACTTTTTTGTGTGTGTAATTGATGCGTGAAACACGGACAGTACACGGATGTTGTCCGTGTGCTGTCCGTGTTTTTCACACACTCATTGACTTCAATGGGTGGCTAGGTGCGTGAAATACACCAATGTAGGACAAACAGTGAGTTTCACGCAACGGATACTCGCTGCATGAAAACTCACACATGTGTGAATAGCCGCATTGTTTCAAAGCACAACACACGGATAAGAATCGCGCTCGTCTGAATGAGCCCTAAGCCTATCATGTGTGATACTATCTGCTGGGGACATGTATCTAAGCCTATCATGTGTGGTAGTGTCTGCTGAGACAATGCATCCAATTCTATCCAGCGGTTTAGCTATAGGAGCCTTAGTCTTATAAATATGCTATCTCTGATATGTATGTAAAGATGCATTTATTTTTCAGGGTGGGGTAATATATGTCTCGGGGCTTGTGCCCCTTATCTTTTAAGACCCTAGCAACACCCCTTGTTCTGGTGCTGTATTTATGTAATGAGCTTTGTTCTGATGCTGTATATATGTAGTAAGCTTGGTTCTGGTGCTGTATTTATGTACTGAGCTTGGTTCTGGTGCTGTATTTATTTACTGAGCATGGTTGCGCCGTCATCCTCCTCCTCCCAGAGGACGCCACCATATACTACTAGCGTCCGCTGCTTTTTTCCGTATGGTGCGCGCGCCCTGGCGTCCTCTTAGAGGGCTCTTGTGGGCTTAACTTGGGTCTTGGAACCGCATGCCTGCTTGTAGTGTTGGCAGGCATAAAGTTGTTTTATAAATAAACACTGTATTTAATAAAAGTTATACATTAAGATTTGTATATTTATAATTCTTAGAAAAATAATAAAGTTATTTAAATATTGTTTTAATAAACCTGTGGCCTACCTAGTCACCCCCACAAAACCCAAAAAAGCACCATATCTTGCGTGTTATTTATTAAGGGTGTAGATCATTTAGAGTTCTTGCACCCAGGTCTAAAAGGTTTTGAGTTATGTGCTGGCAGCCTATTAGAGACAATGAAAGTGTAATGGTACTGGGTGGGGAGACGACAGGTGAGCCCTAATCTACCCGCAACTCAGTCCCTGCCTACTTGCATGGCCCGTCCTAAATGACGGCGTACAACTGGGCGACGGTCCCTACGCTCAGTAAGTGCAGAGACAGACAACACAAGACAAGGGCACACAGAAGCAAGGGGAGTAAGGGCAGTTGCCCACAGAAAACCGTGAGCAACAGGCAGTTGTGAACGAGCCAAATCAAACCAGGAGAGTATGTAGTAGCAAAACAGAGCAGGAGAATAGTCAGGCAAGCCAGGGTCAGAAAGTTACAGCGGTCAATCAGGTAAATAACAGGAATAGCGGAGCCAGGAAAAACAAGAGAATCACAGGCAAGGAACATGCTGCAAGTGAGGGTATAAATAGACCAAGGGCGGGAGCTAGAACCGTCAGGCCAGGCTGTGATAGGTTCTCCCTCTCATCAGCCTGCAAGCCTGAGTGGTAAAAGATCGCATCACTCTAGCAGACCTTGGAGCTGATGAAGGCTGATTAACCCTGGGCGTCGACACAGAACCTGTGTCACACAAACCCTTTACAGAAAGCCTCTACATTATTTACATTATTGTGAGTCTATTTTGTATATACTTATACCATATGTGTAATATTTTTTAAACATATGTATCTCTTGACATCACATGACGCAGCTTGTTTTTTTGTTTTTTTTGCCTTTTATTTTCCATTCTTTGCTTATTTCTCTTTCTATTACATGTCAGAAGTGCCCTTTTATTTACCTATATTTATCTATAACTTAGTTGCCTTTTTTTTCCTCCATTACAATCACCATCTTCATATCTTTTTTCTCCCTTTGCTCTTCTTCAAATATTTCCTTTTGAACGATTATAACTAAAGATAAGCTAACAGATTCTACAGAAATTGAATTTTGTTCAAATTTTCAAAAAGTAATTGTCGAAATCCGAAACTATTGGAGTTTGTGGTGTACGAATTGCAGCAAAATAGCAGACAGCCTTCCTAAAAGGCACTGTGGTTATCCATTCCATTAGCACAGCTAATCATGAGGGGTATAGGCAGATGACATTACAAATGATGGTTTGGTGTTTAAGAGCTTTCAAGGGGTTAGACAATCCAGAAGACATCAGAGAGTCAGACATGAATTTTCAAGGCAATCGTGGAACATGCAATTCACAGCGAATTTATTCGGACCGAATTGAATAGTTGGCTCATCTCTACTTATAGTACTATTCTACTTGGCCCTTCACATTCTTATGTCTAATGCACAGAACCGTGTGCGCTGCCTATGTCCCGTCAGTGATACAAGGAAAGATAGAACATGTCCTGTCTTTCCTCGGATCGGAGAGTCGGATCAGTCTTCACGGAGCCGATTCACCCGCTAAAGTGAATGTGTACGTGCAGACTATCAGGTGCCACTCGGATGCCGTTAAAAATGGCCCAAGTGGCACAATGTTCGTGTGCATGAGGGGTAAAATGCATACTTTTGCTTCACGGTTAATAAATGCTAACTGCTGTTTTATAAGGTTGATAATGCGTGTTCTCCCATCACAGGACTACATGGCAGGACTTTAGACTAGTGTTGTCAATCACACTCCTTACATTGTAAACATTACAGACAGCATGGAGAACTGTGACTAGTATATCTCACTTGACTGTTTCCATGTCTTTTAATCTGTCATAGAAATTAATGGAGAATGACTGCAACTCTCCGCCAAGAACAGGGACGGAACACCCCTGTCCTTCGACTCATAAGCGTTCTAGTGGTATGACTTCAGATGATTAAATCACAGTTGTAGCATCTCCTGGCATCCATTATCCAAAACACCCCTCCAGCATCTCCCTAGCCGCACCCCTGGATCACACTTTAATACCATAAAAGTGAGTTGGCAAACGACATTAACAATATGATGAAAGGCAAGAATTTTTATGAAGATAATGCAGATAAAATGTGCAGGTGTTTCTTATTGCAACTAATAAAATTAAAGCTGCCATTTCTCCATGAAAGTAATAAACCAATTGTTTGCTATGGACACACCTTGACTATGTCTGCCCAATATCTATAAATAAGGCATTTTATGTACATTTTCATCGGTTTCTCACATTCTTGAATTCTTTATTTCTGAAATTCAAACAAACATGGCTGTTGACAATTTTCACAAATCACTTTTCGATATACATCATTATTAAATATGTGACCCAATTGTGTGTCTCTAGAATAAGCTTGTTATTACTTTAACAACTTAAAATAATTGCGATACTTCTTCTCTTGCAGTTGTTTGGTGTTACTTTACCTTGAATGGTAGTTATATTGAATAAACTGAAAATAATTTGTTCATTTACTATATACAAAACCTCAGGATGTAGAAGATGAATAGACCTGAAATGGAAGACTATTGAGTCATTTGCTATTTCTTATGTTTCAGCCATGCATGTAATTATTTGTGCTCTCCTGATCTTTATGCTTCTGCAATAAATTATTTTTCCATTTAAAACTGTCACTTATGAGCTTAATTTTTTATATTATCTTGTGAAATGTATTGATCAGTTCCAGCATTGAACAGAATTTGCCATTGCTCATCATCTTATATTCTGACATTGAGCTATGGCTGATAGTCGGAAATAGATTGTATTGATCATAAGCTCCTAATAGCAATAAGAGTAGTGCATGCTGAGACAATGGAAATAACCCAATTTCACAGAAGCAATGTCAATACCAAGAAATGAAGCCATCAATTAAATCATGCAGCGTTTGATGATATTTGACTATTTTCAGTGTATTTTCAAAGTATGATACAGATTTGCTACAATTAACAAAATAACACGAGTACCTAAATGAAATGTTTCCCTTTCATTCCTAAAATCCTCCTTGGAGATATCTTATTAACCTTGCTTGCTGAAAACTTTTAATGTACTACAGGCTAAATCTTTAAGAATCAGTAATTCACTCCCTTCCTTCTTCCAACTGTGTTCCAATCAATTCTATTGTTCTGCATTTCTAAGACCGTGTAGCCATAGATTTTAGTTTGAACTTCAGTTTTTCTTTACACTAGTCTTGTTAGGGTATTTTAATGTGGTCTATAACATTAGACATAAATAATAGATAGATTAATGGGTGGATGGACGGATGGATTAAAAACAATAGATAGAAAGTGTATATTCACTGATCAGCCATAACATTAAAACCACTGACAGGTAAAGTGATATATTAGGGATACATTAGGCTGCACGTAAACAGTCAGCTCTTTAAGTTGATGTGTTTGAAGCAGGAAAAATGGCAAGTGTAAGGATCTGAGGAACTTTAACGAGGGCCAAATTGTGATGACTAGACGACTGGGTCTGAGTATTTCTAAAATGGTAGGTCTTGTGGGGTGTTCCCGGTATGCAGTGGTTGGTACCCACCAAAAGTGGTCACAGGAAGGACAATCGATGAACCGGCAAGAGGGCCTTGATGCACGTAAGGAGTGTGCCCATGTTAACCCCTATCCAACACGAAAGCACCTACAATGGGCATGTGAGCATCAGCAATGGAAGAAGGTGACCTAGTCTGATGAATCACTTTCTTTTATATCATGTGGACGGCACGGCTGGATGCGTGTGTGTTGCTTACCTGGGGAAAAGATGGCACCAGGATGCCCTGTGGGAAGAAAAAAATTGGCATAGTAAGTGTGATGCTTTCAGCAATGTTCTACTGTAAAACCTTGGGTAAACCTATTGGTACATGCAGGAAAAAGGTCTAATTGGTATACATGTAAATATATGCTATACTAATGCCTATATATAAAGGCTAGACCTCAGTGAAGCCAAGTAACCCTTGGTGTGTTGCCCTAAACAACTAATATAAACCTATAAAGTGTAGGGCACAATTAACACAAATATATTTGGAAAGATATATACATTTTTATTGAATATTACAACATTAAAAAATAGGTCATACTGAGCAAAAGCACAAAGACGTCTGACACTTACAGAGGACATACAAAAAATAGTGGATAGCGATGTCAAGGCTGAAATATATATCTATTTCTAGGTTAAGTTAGCCTGATCAAATGGTAATTAAAGCCTCTGTATATATATTAGCATATAGATTTGCAAAGTGCAAGATATATACAGATGAGAGAAAGCTTGCATGAAAGGTAAAAGCAACCAGTGCAAGGTATATCAACAAGCAGCGAACTTGAGGCTGAGGTCCGGTGTAAGGAACACAACGTATCTACAATCTATGATACAGGCAGTTTAAATAAAAGAATACCTAGAGAATAAGGTGTATGACGTACCCATTGTAGTCCTCTGCATGGAGAGAACGTCAGTCCCTAGGGCTTTAATTACCATTTGATCAGGCTAACTTAACCTAGAAATAGATATATATTTCAGCCTTGACATCGCTATCCACCATTTTTTGTATGTCCTCTGTAAGTGTCAGACGTCTTTGTGCTTTTGCTCAGTATGACCTATTTTTTAATGTTGTAATATTCAATAAAAATGTATATATCTTTCCAAATATATTTGTGTTAATTGTGCCCTACACTTTATAGGTTTATATATGTAAAACCTTGGGTCCTGGTATTCATGTGGATTTTACTTTAGAACACATACCACCTACCTAAAAATTGTTGTAGACCTAGTATACCCCTTCATAGCAACGGTATTCCCAAATGGCAGTGACCTCTTTCAGTAGGATACTGTGCTCTGCCACACTGCAACATTTGTTCAGAAATGGGTTAAGGAACATGACAAAGTGTTCAATGTGTTGACAAGTTTCATCCATGGAGGCCCACCTCGTAACTTGCAGGACTTAAAGGATATGCTGCTAATGTCTAGGTGCCAGTTACCACAGGTCACATTCAGATATCTTGTGGGTCCATGCATAAACAGTTTAAAACTGGTTTAGCAAAACGAGTTGTACGTGGATCTGAACATATCTAATATGATGAAATGTTTATTGTAATATGTAATATGTTTTGCTGCAGATTTACCTCGCCGGTTTCCGGAGTTTTTTACGTATTCAATATTTATTATTCTCCCATTTTTCCCCTTTTTTGCCTAAATACTACTATTTTGTCTTTATTAATTGGGCTAATGATTAATCACATTGGCTAGGTGTAATGACAGGGTAGGGAGACAGACAGGTGAACCCTAATCTACCCGCCACTCAGTCCCTGCCTACTTGCAACGACCCGTCCTAAGCGACGGGGTACAACTGGGCGACGGACCCTACGCTCAGTAAGTGCAAGACAGACAAACAGACAGGGGTACACAGAAGCTAGGGAAACGGGGCAGCTGCCCACGGTGACACCGTGAGCAACAAGAGTGGTGAACGAGCCGAGTCAAACCAGGAGAGAGCTAGGTACAAAACGCTGAGCAGGAGAGTGGTCAGAAAGCCAAGGTCAATTACAAGCAGAGGATCAGTAGTAGAAACAGGCAGGAAACAAGCATAGAAGAATCACAGGCAAAGGAGGAACAGGAAAGGCAGGTATAAATAGACAGTGGGCGGGAACTAGCTCCGTCTGGCCAGGCTGTGATAGGCTCTCCCACTCCTGAGCCTGCCATCCTGAGTGGTGGAAGATGGAGTATGGAGTCCGTCTCACAGATATAGGAGCAGGTGCAGACTGGTTGCCCACGGGCGTCGACGCAGAACCTGTGTCTGGCAAATCCTTTACAGTACCCCCCTTTTATGAGTGGCCACCGGACCCTTTCTAGGTGGACCTGGTTTATTGGGGAAACGAAGGTGGAACCTCCTGAGCAATACCCCAGTGTGAACATCCCGGGCGGGTACCCAAGTCCTCTCCTCAGGCCCGTATCCTCTCCAATGGACCAGGTACTGGAGGGAGCCTTGGACCATCCTGCTGTCCACAATCTTGGCCACCTCGAATTCTACCCCCTCAGGGGTGAGAACAGGGACCGGAGGTTTCCTCGAGGGAGCCAAGGACGGGGAGCAGCGTTTAAGGAGGGAGGCATGAAAGACGTTGTGCACTCGAAAAGACGGGGGCAACTCCAGTCGGAAGGAGACAGGGTTAAGGACTTCAATGACCTTGTACGGCCCTATAAACCGGGGAGCAAATTTTTTCGACGGGACTTTAAGGTGCAAATTTTTAGAAGATCACCAGATCCCCGACCACAAACAAGGGGTTAGCAGAACGTCTTCTATCTGCCTGAGTCTTTTGTATGCTCTGGGACGCATCTAGGTTCTTCTGAACCTGGGCCCAGACTGTGCACAGTTCCTGATGAACGACATCTACCTCGGGATTGTTAGAACTACCAGGTGAAACGGAGGAGAACCGTGGATTAAACCCAAAATTACAGAAAAAGGGGGAGACCCCTGACGAGTTACTGACCCGGTTATTAAGGGAAAATTCGGCGAGGGGAATGAATGAGACCCAATCATGTTGACAGTCAGAGATAAAACACCTTAAATATTGTTCTATAGACTGATTAGTCCTCTCCGTTTGGCCATTAGTTTCAGGATGGAAAGCCGAGGAGAAGGACAGATCAATCTCCAACTTTTTACAGAAGGCTCTCCAAAACAATGAAACAAATTGTACCCCTCTGTCAGAAACAATATTGACAGGAACCCCATAGAGACGCAGGATGTGTTTGATAAACAAGGTAGCTAACGTCTTAGCATTGGGTAGTTTCTTGAGCGGCACAAAGTGGCACATCTTACTGAAACGGTCTACTACAACTCACACCACCGACTTGCCTTGTGATGGAGGCAAATCGGTGATAAAATCCATGGAGATATGGGTCCAAAGTCTCTGGGGAATGGGTAAAGAACATAGTAAGCCCGCTGGTCGGGACCTGGGAGTCTTGGACCTAGCACAAACCTCACAAGTGGCGACGTAGGTCTTAACATCTTTAAGCAACACAGGCCACCAGTAGTTTCTGGCAATGAGGTGCTTGGTACCCAGGATGCCTGGATGGCCAGATAGTGCAGAGTCATGATTTTCCCTAAGTATCCTTAGCCGGAATTGCAGGGGAACAAACAGCTTGTTCTCAGGAAGGTTCCCGGGAGCTGAACCTTGATCAGCCGCAATTTCGGAGACTAAATCAGAATCAATAGAGGAAATGATTTTTAGACCCAGCCCTATAGGTGACCAAAAAGTTGAATCTGGTAAAAAATAGCGCCCATCGAGCTGGTCTCGGGTTTAGCCTCCGGGCAGATTCAAAGAACGCCAGATTCTTGTGGTCGGTAAGGACCGTTACCTGGTGCCTAGCCCCCTCCAGGAAGTGGCACCACTCTTCAAATGCCCATTTAATGGCTAAGAGTTTGCGGTTGCCAATATTATAGTTACTCTCAGTGGGCGAAAACTTTTTGGAGATGTAGGCACAGGGACGGAGATGGGTGAGGGACCTGGTACCCTGGGACAAGACAGCACCCACTCCCACCTCGGAGGCGTCAACCTCCACGATGAATGGCTCCATTTGGTTGGGCTGAACCAGCACCGGGGCCGAGATAAAGCACTTCTTAAGGACCTCAAAAGCCTGGACAGCCTCAGGAGGCCAGTGGAGGAGATCAGCACCTTTGCGAGTGAGATCCGTAAGAGGCTTAGCGATGACCGAGAAGTTAGCAATAAATCCCCGGTAATAATTAGCGAATCCCAGGAAGCACTGTAACGCTTTCAGGGAGGCAGGTTGGACCCATTCCGCCACAGCCTGGACCTTGGCGGGGTCCATGCGGAACTCATGAGGAGTGAGGATTTGACCCAAAAATGGTATCTCTTGCACCCCAAACACACATTTTTCAGTCTTAGCAAACAGTTTGTTTTCCCGAAGGACCTGGAGCACCTTCCTGACATGCTCAATGTGGGAGGACCAGTCCTTGGAAAACACAAGTATGTCATCAAGGTACACTACAAGAAATACCCCCAGATAGTCTCTTAAAATCTCATTTATGAAATTCTGGAAGACCGCAGGAGCATTACACAACCCAAAGGGCATGACGAGGTATTCAAAATTACCTTCGGGCGTGTTAAACGCAGTCTTCCACTCATCCCCCTCTTTGATGCGGATAAGGTTATAAGCCTCCCGTAGATCAAACTTAGAGAACCATTGGGCCCCCTGAACCTGATTAAAGAGATCAGGAATCAAAGGAAGGGGATACTGGTTCCTTACAGTGACCTTATTCAAGTTCCGGTAGTCGATGCACGGCCTAAGACCACCATCCTTCTTCCCTACGAAGAAGAAGCCAGCACCTACCGGAGAAGAAGAGGGGCAAATGTAACCCTTGGCCAGGCATTCCTGGATTTACTCTCTCATGGCTTCACGTTCGGGACAAGAGAGATTGAATATCCTACCCTTAGGGAGCTTAGCTCCTGGTACCAAATCGATTGCGCAATCGCATTCTCTATGAGGAGGTACAACTTCGGAGGCCTCTTTAGAGAAAACATCAACGAAGTCCTGAACAAACTCAGGTAGAGTGTTCACCTCCTCAGGGAGAGAAATAGAATTAACAGAAAAACATGACGTCATGCATTCATTACCCCATTTGGTAAGATCCCCAGTATTCCAGTTAAACGTGGGACTATGCAACTGCAACCAGGGAAGGTCTAAAACCAAATCGGACGATAATCCCTGCATCACCAGTACAGAGCACTGCTCCAAATGCATGGAGCCAACAAGGAGTTCAAAAACAGGGGTATGCTGTGTAAAATAACCATTAGCAAGAGGAGTGGAGTCGATACCCACTACCGGGAAGCTTTACGCAGATTGTCCCTCTGAGCCAGGGCCTGGACCTGTAGGGAGAGGCCCTGCATCTGCTGAGCCAGTGTTTCAAGGGGGTCCATAGATGTGTCAGGGACCAGGGTAGACTAGGTAAATTGGCCTTTGATTATGTAATGACAGGGTAGGGAGACAGACCGGTGAGCCCTAATCTACCCGCCACTCAGTCCCTGCCTACTTGCAACGACCCGTCCTAAGCGACGGGGTACAACTGGGCGACGGTTCCTACGCTCAGTAAGTGCAAGACAGACAAACAGACAGGGGTACACAGAAGCTAGGGAAACGGGGCAGCTGCCCACGGTGACACCGTGAGCAACAAGAGTGGTGAACGAGCCGAGTCAAACCAGGAGAGAGCGAGGTACAAAACGCTGAGCAGGAGAGTGGTCAGAAAGCCAATGTCAATAACAAGCAGAGGATCAGTAGTATAAACAGCAGCAGCAAGCCAGGAAACAAGCATAGAAGAATCACAGGCAAAGGAGGAACAGGAAAGGCAGGTATAAATAGACAGTGGGCGGGAACTAGCTCCGTCTGGCCAGGCTGTGATAGGCTCTCCCACTCCTAAGCATGCCACCCTTATTGGTGGAAGATGGAGTCAGTCTCACAGATATGGGAGCAGATGCAGACTGATTGCCCACGGGCGTCGACACAGAACCTGTGTCTTGCAAATCCTTTACACTAGGATTGTTTGATCGCTTCCCTTTTCTGTGATATTACATTTATTATACTTGTATTGGTAATACATGCTGGACATGGGGTGTCTTTATGATTAATTATGTGTCTACTATGGATGGACACACATCAGATTGAGTGTGCAATCCCTCATAGACCAATCGCTATCTCCATTGGTCTTAGACACATTTCTCATATTCTCCTGCATGTTATCCCTTACTTTAGTATCAGTATTACCAGATTCTGCATTGATAGCGATCTTCTGCCAGTCCCCAAGATGGCCACCGCACATAGTGTGATCTATTGCGCATGCGGGTGAAGTATTTGCGTAGTCTCGTGGAATTTTGCTGCCTGTTTGGATTAGGTAACTCAGTAATTGATTTCCTTCTCAGAAATGTGTGTGATATGCGCATTTAGAATGCATAGACGCCACAATCCACGGGGAGTGAGTCCTTCCAGCATCTGTAAACAGTATTCTGCAATTTACCCCATTACACACACACTTGGGTGAGTTATTAATTATTAACTTGTTTTTGTACATTGGACTGCTTATTGCTGTATCAGTCCCTTAAAGAGGCTCTGTCATCAGATTTTGCAACCCCTATCTGCTATTGCAGCAGATCGGCGCTGCAATGTAGTTAAGAGTAACGTTTTGTTTTTTTTTTAAAACAAGCATTTTTGGCCAAGTTATGACCATTTTTATATTTATGCAAATTAGGCTTTCTAAAGTACAACTGGGCGTGTTTAAAGTTAAAGTACAACTGGGCGTGTATTGTGTATGTACATCTGGGCATTTTTACTTCTTTTACTAGCTGAGCGTTGTGAATAGAAGTGTATGATGCTGACGAATCAGCATCATCCACTTCTCTTCGTTACCACCCAGCTTCTGGCAGTGCACAGACACACAGTGAGTTCTCGAGAGATCACGCTGTGACGTCACTCACTTCCTGCCCCAGGTCCTGCATCGTGTCGGACGAGCGAGGACACATCGGCACCAGAGGCTACATTTGATTCTGCAGCAGCATCGCCGTTTGCAGGTAAGTCGATGTAGCTACTTACCTGCAAACGCTGATGCTGCTGCAGAATCAACTGTAGCCTCTGGTGCCGATGTGTCCTCACTCGTCCGACACGATGCAGGACCTGGGGCAGGAAGTGAGTGACGTCACAGCGTGATCTCTCGAGAACACACTGTGTGTCTGTGCACTGCCAGAAGCTGGGCGTTGTGAAGAGAAGTGGATGATGCTGATTCTTCAGCATCATACACTTCTATTCACAACGCCCAGCTAGTAAAAGAAGTATAAACGCCAAGATGTACACGCCCAGTTGTACTTTAACTTTAAACACGCCCAGTTGTACTTTAGAAAGCCTCATTTGCATAAATATAAAAATGGTCATAACTTGTCCAAAAATGCTTGTTTTTTAAAAAAAAACACGTTACTTTTATCTATATTGCAGCGCCGATCTGCTGCAATAGGAGATAGGGGTTGCAAAATCTGGTGACAGAGCCTCTTTAACAATTTTAGGTATTTGTATAGTATCACCTATTCTTGTGATTTGTGGTTTTAAATTGTATCACTACACAGTATCCCTGTTTTTCGGACGTAGACATACGCATCGCGGGTGGGTCACGGTGTTTTGCAGTGTATCGCGCCATTGAAAAGGATTCTAATAATAAAATAAAACAATTACTATATTCCAAATACCCCCTACATTAAAGTGGACTCTAAATAAAGAAATTCCCTGTCCAGAATGCTTTAGTGTGGATTGCCACTCTATGTATATCATTACATAAGCGTACAGACCTACCCACACGTTACATTAAACTCAGCCATTATGTATAGGCCTATATGCACACATTCAATATCCTCAGCGTGCTCAGCCCATTTAGTTAGGCTGTGCACATGAGAAGGGTGGAGGACAGTGCGGCGTGCGCAGTAAGCCGTGACAACTCTCCCAGCTAATGCACAGATACGGTGCCAGGAGAATGCTCAGTACAAATATACAGCACCAGAACAAAGCTCAGTACATATATACAGCACCAGAAAAAAGCTCAGTACAAATATACAGCACCAGAACAAAGCTCAGTACATAAATACAACAACAGAACCAACCTCAGTACATAAATACAGCACTAGAACCAAGCTCAGTACATAAATACAACACCTGAACCAAGCTCAATACATAAATACAGCACCAGAACCAAGCTCAGTACATATATACAGCACCAGAACAAAGCTCAGTACATATATACAGCACAAGAACAAAGCTCAGTACATATATACAGCACCAGAACAAAGCTCAGTACATATATACAGCACAAGAACAAAGCTCAGTACATATATACAGCACCAGAACCAAGCTCAGATACATAAAAACAACACCAGAACCAAGGTCAGTACATAAATAAAACACCAGAACCAAGCGCAGTACATAAATACAGAACCAGAACAAAGCTCAGTACATATATACAGCACCAAAACAAAGCTTAGTACCTAAATACAACACCAGAACCAACTTCAGTACATATATACAGCACCAGAACCAGGCAAGGAACTTATATACAGCACCATAACAAGCTCAGTACATATATACAGCACCAGAAAGAAGCACAGTACATATATACAGCACCAGAACAAAGCTCAGCACATATATACAACACCGGAACCAAGCTCAGTACATAAATACAATACCAGAACAAAGCTCAGTACATATATACAGCACCAGAACACAGCTCAGTACATATATACAACACCAGAACAAAACTCAGTTTATATACTAGTCCTTCTCAATGAATTAGAATATCATCAAATAAAGTCAATTGATTTCAGTAATTCAATTAAAAAAGTGTCTCTCTTATATTATATAGATTCATTACACACAGAGTGATCTATTTACAGCATTTTTTTTTCTTGTAATGTTAATGATTATGATAACAGGTAATGAAAACCCGAAATTTAAGTCACTCAGAAAATCAGAATATTATATAAGCCCAATTTCAACAAATTATTTTTAATACTGAAATGTTGTCCTACTAAAAAGTATCTGCCCTGAATACTTGGTCGGTGCTCCTTTTGGATGAATTACTGCATGAATGGCGTGGCATGGTAGCAATCAGCCTGTGGCACTGCTGAGGTGTTATGGAAGCCCAGGTTGTATGATAGCGGCCTTCAGCTGATCTGCATTGTTGGGTCTGGTGTCTCTCATCTTCCTCTTGACAATACCCTATAGATTCTCAGTGGGGTTTAGGCCAGACGAGTTTGCTGGCCAATCAAGCGCAGTGATACTGTGTTAATTACACCAAGTATTGGTCGTTTTGGCAGTGTGGGCATGTGCCAAGTCCTGCTGGAAAATGAAATCAGCATCTCCATAAAGCTTGTCAGCAGGGGGAAGCATAAAGTGCTGGGAAATGTCCTGCTAGATGCTGCGCTAACTCTGGACTTGATATAACACAGTGGACCAACACCAGCAGATGACATGCTCCCCAAACCATCATTGACTGGAAACTTCACACTGGACCGCAAGCAAATTGGATTGATGCCTCTCCACTCTTCCTCAAAACTCTGGGACCGAGATTTCCAAATGAAATGCAAAATTTTCTTTGTGAAGTTTTCACAGTCAGTGATGAAGCAACCTGGGCTTCCATAACAGCTCAGCAGTGCGAAAGGCTGATCGCCTCCATGCCACGCCGCATTGATAACACCTCAGCAGTGCCACAGGCTGATCGTCTCCATGTCACGCTGCATTGATCCAGTAATTCATGCAGAGTCGGAGCCCCGACCAAGTATTGAGGGCAGATATTGTACATACTTCTCAGTAAATCATTTTTGAATTCGGGCTTATATAATATTCCAATTTTCTGAGACACTAAATTTGGGGTTTTCATTAACTGTTCCCATAATCATAAACATTAAAGGAAAAAAATTTTGGAAATAGATCACTCGGTGTGTAATGAATCTATAGAATATATGAGTTTCACTTTTTGAATTGAATTACCTAAATAAATAAACTTTTTGATATTCTAATTAATTGAGAAGGAATGGTATACAGCACCAGAACCAAGCTCAGTATATATATATATATATATATATATATATATATATATATATATATATATATATATCTATATCTATATATATATATATATATATATATATATATATATGTGTGTTTTGAGCTTGGCTGTTCTGATATATATGTACTGAGCTTTGTTCTAGTGCTGTATATATGTGCTGAGGTTGGTTGTGGCACTGTATTTATGTACTGAGCTTGGTTCAGGTGCTGTATTTATGTACTGAGCTTGTTTCTGGGCTGTATTTATGTACTGAGCTTTGTTCTGGTGCTGTATATATGTACTGAGCTTTGTTCTGGTGCTGTATCTATGTACTGAGCTTGGTTCTGGAGTTGTATATATTTTCTGAGCTTGGTTCTGTTGCTGCATTTATGTACTGAGTTTGGTTCTCTGTAGTTACTGTTCGCTATATAGTCCCCTGTAGTTACTGTTCCCTATATAGTCCCCTGTAGTTACTGTTACCTGTGAATTGTCCCCTGTAGTTACTGTTCCCTATATAGTCCCCTGTAGTTACGGTTCCCTATATAATCCCCTGTACTTATTGTACCCTATATAGTCCCCTGTAGTTAGTGTTCCCTATAGTCCCTTGTAGTTACTATTCCCTATATAGTCCTCTGTAATTACTGTTACCTATGTATTGTCCCCTGTAGTTAATGTTCCCTATATAGTCCCCTGTAGTTAGTGTTCCCTATAGTCCCCTGTAGTTACTGTTCCCTACATAGTCCACTGTAGTTACTGTTCCCTATATAGTTCCCTGTAGCTACTGTTCCCTATATAGTCCCATGTAGTTACTGTTCCTTATATAGTCCCCTGTAGCTACTGTTCCCTATATAGTCCCCTGTAGTTACTGTTAACTATGTATTGTCCCCTGTAGTTACTGCTCCCTTTATAGTCCCCTGTAGCTACTGTTCCATATATATTGTCCCCTGTAGTTACTGTTCCCTATATAGTCCCCTGTACCTACTGTTCCCTATATAGTCACATGTAGCTACTGTTCCCTATATAGTCCCCTGTAGCTACTGTTCCCTATGTAGTCCCCTGTAGCTACTGTTCCCTATATAGTCCCCTGTAGCTACTGTTCCCTATATAGTCCCCTGTAGTTACTGTTCCTTATATAGTCCCCTGTAGCTACTGTTCCCTATATAGTCCCCTGTAGTTACTGTTAACTATGTATTGTCCCCTGTAGTTACTGCTCCCTATATAGTCCCCTGTAGCTACTGTTCCATATATATTGTCCCCTGTAGTTACTGTTCCCTATATAGTCCCCTGTATCTACTGTTCCCTATATAGTCACCTGTAGCTACTGTTCCCTATGTAGTCCCCTGTAGATACTGTTCCCTATATAGTCCCCTGTAGCTACTGTTGCCTATATAGCCCCCTGTAGTTACTGTTCCTTATATAGTCCCCTGTAGCTATTGTTCCCTGTATAGTCCCCTGTGGTTACTGTTAACTATGTATTGTCCCCTGTAGTTACTTCTCCCTATATAGTCCCCTGTAGCTACTGTTACCTATATAGTCCCATGTAGTTACTGTTCCCTATATAGTCCCCTGTACCTACTGTTCCCTATATAGTCACCTGTAGCTACTGTTCCCTATATAGTCCCCTGTAGCTACTGTTCCCTATGTAGTCCCCTGTAGCTACTGTTCCCTATACAGTCCCCTGTAGTTAGTTACCTATGTATTGTCCCCTGTAGTTTATGTTCCTTATATAGTCCCCTGTAGTGGAGTGTTCCCTATAGTCCCCTATAGTTACTGTTACCTATATAATCCCCTGTACTTATTGTTCCCTATACAGTCCCCTGTAGTTAGTTACCTATGTATTGTCCCCTGTAGTTTATGTTCCCTATATAGTCCCCTGTAGTGGAGTGTTCCCTATATAGTCCCCTGTAGTTAGTGTTCCCTATAGTCCCCTGCAGTTACTGTTCCCTATATAGCCCCCTGTAGTTACTGTTCCTTATATAGTCCCCTGTAGCTACTGTTCAATATATAGTCCCCTGTAGCTACTGTTCCCTATATAGTCCCCTGTAGTTACTGTTCCTTATATAGTCCCCTGTAGCTACTGTTCCCTATATAGTCCCATGTGGTTATTGTTAACTATGTATTGTCCCCTGTAGTTACTTCTCCCTATATAGTCCCCTGTAGCTACTGTTCCCTATATAGTCCCCTGTAGTTACTGTTCCCTATATAGTCACCTGTAGCTACTGTTCCCTATATAGTCCCCTGTAGCTACTGTTCCCTATGTAGTCCCCTGTAGCTACTGTTCCCTATATAGTCCCCTGTAGTTAGTTACCTATGTATTGTCCCCTGCAGTTTATGTTCCCTATATAGTCCCCTGTAGTGGAGTGTTCCCTATAGTCCCCTGTAATTACTGTTACCTATATAATCCCCTGTACTTATTGTTCCCAATATAGTCCCCTGTAGTTAGTGTTCCCTATAGTCCCCTGTAGTTACTGTTCCCCATATAGTCCCCTGTAGTTACTGTTACCTATGTATTGTCCCCTGTAGTTAATGTTCCCTATATAGTCCCCTGTAGTTAGTGTTCCCTATAGTCCCCTGCAGTTACTGTTCCCTATATAGTCCCCTGTAGTTACTGTTCTCTTTATAGTCCCCTGTAGCTACTGTTCTCTATATAGCCCCCTGTAGTTACTGTTCCTTATATAGTCCCCTGTAGCTACTGTTCCCTATATAGTCCCCTGTAGTTACTGTTATCTATGTATTGTTCCCTGTAGTTTATGTTCCCTATATGGTCCCTATATAGTCCTCTGTAGTTTTGTTGTTACTATTCCCTGTATAGTCCCCTAAAGATAAGTCCCCCAACACTGCCCATGGTATCAGGAAAAAAACAAACATTATATTCTTACCTGTCCCGTTCTAGCTCTATCCTCCAGCGACGCCAGTCCTCCTCCAGCGGAACGATGCAGAGGCGCGATGACGTCATCGCACCACTGCATCATCACTAAAGCGCCGAATGGCGAGGCATCATATGCCTCGCCAGGTCAGCGCTAATTAACTCAATTGTATCCGCGTCCTAAGGACAGGGGACCGGTTCCGGCTTCCCGCTTCACCCGGTTCTGCGAACTGGCTGTAATTTTAACAACCGGTTCAGGAAAACCGGGCGAACCGGCCGGATCCCACCCCTGCTTATATACCTGTAATTTGATGTGTAACTTGAGAAAGGTACTGTTGTACTGAAACGTCGCACGGGTGATTAAAGCTGTCTTTTTTGGAAGTGCTGCCACCTTGTCTATTTTCGATTGCCCAGTATTGAGGACCGTGGACCAGGTCCTATTGTGCCGTGCACCCATTTGTGGTCCAATGCTTTTTGGAATTCTTGCCGTTTGTATCCCACTTCTCTGTTTTTCTTCCTATCAGATTGAAGGGTGGAGTATTTAAATCTGGTTTGGTTCTGTCTTCTTTGCTTGTGATTCTCCTTGTTTGCATGTGTTTGATCAAGCTCCTGATTATACCCTGTACCTTTGACTTTTAACTTTTGGAAGTGGAACTCGGCTTGTTTCTGAATTTACCCCTTGCTTACTGATTTGGACATTCTGCTCCCGCCTGGTTTTCACCTCTGCACTTCTGGATATCCTCTAGCTTTGTGATTTGAACATTCTGTTTACCCTCTGGCTGTCTTATTATCTGTTCTGGTATTGCCTGCATTGCACCTCTTGTCCAACACCATACTCTGTTAAAGCAACCTGGGTTCTATGCAGCCTATACCAACCTGCCTTGCAGTGGGCTCTGGTGAAGACCATGGTGTAGCCTTAGACTCTGCTGATCAGAGTTGTGATGGATTTGAGGTAGCAGATTTACTTGTACGCTTCTTCCAGACAGTATCCATCTGCCTTTGGGGAATCACTCACATAGCAATTCCATCAACTTTCACACTTGGAATTGCTATTTAAGAACAATCAGACAAGAATTGCTCATTGAAGTGGATGCATTAAAGAAAATTACTAAAAATAGGTAGCTGCAGGAATTTTCTTTCATTTAAGGATAAATTGGTACCCTTAAATCAATGTAATGAAAGAATGCAGGTGTCTTTTGCATATGCGTAACCCATTTCATCTTTCCATTTGCTATTTTTTAGCTAGTCATGTGATCGCGATTGGCTTAGAAGTGACTTATATAAAGTACATTTCAAATGTCTCTGTGCCATGGAATCCTGCAGATTTAATTTGCATAGACATTGAGAATGGCAAACCCACTTTACATTTTCTTAGGCTCTGATCACTCAGAGTTTTTTGGTGCTGATTTTGACGAGGAAACCGGGTCGGAATCAGAACCGATAATGTCCGAAATCGCTCCCCATTGATTTCAATGGGAGGCAGAGGCGTTTTTCTTTCCTGGGTGACTTTTAGCCGTTTGCGAGGACAAAAAGCGCCACATACATTCTTGCCACAGTCCTGCCTCTGACCTCCTGTTGAAATCAATGGGAAGCAGGAGAAACCTGTGGTGCTAATTTCCGAGCAATTTTTGCGGCGGTTTTTTCCCGTGGTCCTTGCATTAGCTTCAATGGAAACGGGCAAAAAACGCTATGAAAAACGCAGCAAAAACCGCGGCAAAAAAGCCCAAGTAGGTCAATCTGCCTCAAAATTTCTGAAGGAATTCTGCCTTCGATGCCTGCAAAAAAACTCAGTGTGAACAGGGCCTTAATCCACTTGATAATATACACTGCTGAGGATTTTATTTAACCCCTTCCCGCACCTTGGTGTAAATACACATCCAGGTGAGCAGTAACCGTGCACCTGGGCGTGCAGTTATGTCCGCGCTTTAACAGTTAATCGCCGTGCGTCGCTACACCGCAGTGGCGGTTCACTGTGCAGGGTGTCTGCCCTGCTCTCTGTGTTGCCGATCAGCGGCCCATCGCCACTGATTTTGGCAATTAACCCCTTAAATGCGGCGGTTGATTGCGATCGCCGCATTTGAGAGGTTTAGAGCAGATTGGCAGCCCCCACATGCATTTGCGGGGACTAGCGATCCTTGGCGATCCAATGGCCTCTGGGCTGCCATATATCGCATGTACCCCAAAATGGTACCAATTAAAACTACAGATTGTCCTGCAACAAATAAGCCCTCACACAGCCCCAGTGAAGAAAAAATAAAGAAGTTCTGGCTCTTAGAATACGGTGACGCAAAATGTGAAGAGTGTTCCAAAGGCGGATAAGATTGGGCACCATTTATCAGTGCGACACTGGCCACATATCTGCGGATTATTATTTATTTACCCCATTATTATACCCTCTTATTATGCCCTGATGTACCCTGAAATACCAGCAAAACGCGAAACAGAACTATTACCTAGCAAAATCTGCGCTCCAAAAGCCAAATGCCTCCCTTCTGAGCAGCTCCCTCCCTTCTGAGCCCTGCAGCGTGCCCAAACACCAGTTTACATCCACCGATATGGCATCGCCATACCCAGGAGAACCCGGTTAATACTTTATGAGGTATTTGTCTTCAGTGGCACAAACTGGGCACAACATATTGTGCACTAAAAAAGCATTCCGAATTTATTACCACATAAAGTTACACATGTCAGATTTTAAAAATCGGCTTCATCCTGAAGGCCAAAACTGGCTCAGTCATGAAAGGGGTTAAAAAGAAGCATTTTGCCTATAAACAAGTCATGGTCTGTAACTATTGTGTACAAATAGTAGAAGGCTGTGTGAAACATCCTGCTGACCTCCATATGGCAATGCTTTCTTGGTGCTGATAAGAATGGTATTGACATATAAGTGCATTGCTATCAATACTTCACACTCAGTAGCCAATACGACTTTCAAATTTTTTTTTTACAAAGCAAGGTTAGTTGTTGTTTTGCTTTAATGTTTGATTATAGAACTGACTCTTAAAAATTAAACATTTAAGGTAGAAGCAATAATTTTCTAATATTCATCCAGAATAAAACAAATATATACATAGATGTTCTCTTTGTTTCATTGATTTTCATTGTTGAGGAAGCAGCCGTTCAGCACATTGTTAGTAATAGGAAATTTAAGTGTGAATAAATCTACACATGTAGGGTAGTAATGTATTATAGTAGTTTAGAAATAAGCCTCATGCACACGGCCGTAATACAGCACCATTTGGTATAAAGCCATAATAGGGATCCGATTGTAGTGCATTGGGTCAATGTTGTACCTCTGTTATCCTACTAAAATTCATAGGGAGGCCTATAGAGGGTTTTCTGTACAGAATCTGAACAGAAAAGAATTGTGGCATGCTCCATTAGATCCAGTATGTACAGAATTATTCTCTCCAAGAAGCATTGCATCCACAGGAGAATAGCTCAACGCATATAATACCTGACAGACCCCGCTTGGAAGCACATGAAGACTTTCCCCTGTGTAATAACAATGTATAAGATCTCTACACGCAGTGGTGTTGCTATAGATGTTGTCTAAACCAGACCACAACCCTTGGGTTTCCATATGCCCCCAATGGTGTGCAACACAACATATGCGGGTGGTGTGGAGGCCTAATGATTTAATGTACTTACTGCATTATGATATAATTATGCTCTACCAAAATAATTCAAAGTAAAACATTTTTTTTTTAATATCAATTTGTTGGCAATAAGGTCATGCGTCCAGTTGAATCTTTTGCGCCAGGGCTCAAGAGTTTCAAACTATGCTTATGTCTGCATGGATTTCATGTTTCATGCTTATTCATTGTATATAGAAAAGTTCTTCAACTCTCTGAAATACTTGTTATTTACATTGCTCACCATTTCAAGGAATATTGCTTTCTGTCAGGGAATGGAAACATTCTTTAAATATTCACATCCAGACACTAGAAACGGCATTGTTCATTAAGTGTTCTAAACATATTTAGGCTGCTGCTTATAAACAACAAAGGGAAATCATTTTTTTATTAGGGAGTCCACGTTCATAATTTATAAAGGACTGCCCAATGACTAATTGCAATAGGAAAGTACTATTTTCGGTAGAGTTAAACATAGGTTAAATACAATAGAATTAAAATGGTCTTCATATTATCCACATCACAATTGACAAATACATTATTTTCATTGGCTGATAATGCCAGCAAAAGACACATATACAGTAGTACAGACAGCATTGAGTTGGAACTTCAGGCCCTATTAGGCGAAGTGATTATCGTACCAATTTACATATAATCGTTTGAATATAAAAAAATACTTGCCACATGTAATTTCGTGCAATGTTCGGTTACATCTACTTGGGAAAAATATTGTCGTTCGTTGTTGCCACATCCCCTCTTCTAATTAGAAATATCCCAGTCGTTAACAGATTCCTTTGCACACCACCTACAAGCTCAATAATCTTTGTGTGTAATTGCTGTATGGGCGAAGATCGCAGTGACGGCTGAACAGCGAACATTTTTAGCAATTATTGTCACGTGTAATAGAACGTCTTTCGAGTGCAAACAACTTTCTAAATCATCGCTCGTCACTCGTTCATGAAAAAATATGTGCCTTTTTAATATGACCGTTAAGGTCCTCTTACACGGCCGGCCCTGGGCTATGTAAATGAGTGTGGATCAATGACACAGCTCGTTGATCGGCGCTCGTTTGCACCTTTCACAAGGAGCTAGTATGGGGACTAGCGCTCGTTACTCCGATCGCTCGTCCCTATACATTAATATCATGTCGGCAGCATGTCTCCCCGTTTACACAGAGAGATGTGCTGCCGACAACGATAATATTTTAGGCAGCTAAAACAATCAGAAGATGAACGAACGTTTGCTTGTATATCTGCTGATCACTGCCCTGTTTACACAGCGTTTGCCCGATATTTAGCCCGTGTAAAAGGGCCTTTAGTCTCAAATTGTCCATAGACCATACCTGATACCAGGGCAGGAATATATAAAACAGGTTGAATTTTATCTGATTATGTTGTTTTCCCTCACATTAGTGACCCTAGAAATGTTTCCCCGTTTCCAAATACATAGAGGAATAAGACATTATAATCCTTAACCCCTTCCCAACATCCACCATATATATATATTCACGCAGTCCAATTATGTCGTGGGCTATAGTGCGGGCTCAGGAGCTGAGCCAGCACCATCACTGTAGCGTACCAGCTGTGTGTTACAGCTGACACCCTGATGTAACGGCTAGGACCGGAGATAGCCTCATATCCGGCCGATTAACCCCTCAGTAGCTGCACTGAATAGGGAAGGCAGAATCTGAGGGTTTTTCGCCATCTCCACCGCAGCAACTTGATTGCTAGGTTGCCGGTGGCTGTAATGGCAACCGGAGTCCTAATACTCAGAGGCGGGGCCTAAAAGGTTTCCTGTACTAATGGCAAGATGGCACTGGCTCAGAAGTGGGTGTCTGCTGTATGTTACAGTGGACACCATGCTGTAACGGCAGGAACTGGAGCTAGCTACGATCCCTGCCATTAATCCCTTAGATGCAGCGATCAAAAGAGATTGCTGCATCTTATTGATTTGTAGCAAATCGGCAGCCCTGCCGACGGCTACTATGGCAACAGGATGTCTAACAATGGCCTCCTGGTCTGACATTATGGAAGTCGATTAGGCCCCGCCTGGAGGTGGAGCCTAATCGGCTTGCTGTCATTGAAAGACAGACAGTCCTAATACATTGCACTACATAGTTAAGGCAATGTATGAGAACAGCAATAAAACAGTTGGACCTTCAAATCCCCTAGTGGGACTAAAAAAAAAAAGTGTCAAAAAAGTAAAAATTAAAAGTTGCAAAAAAAATAAATAAAAGTTTCAAGTAATAAAATAAAGCACAATCGTCCTTTTTCCCTTATCAAGTCATTTATTATTGAAAAATAAATAAACCATACATATTTGGTATCGCCACGTCCGTAACCACCTGAGCTATAAAAATATTATGTTTTTTATCCCGCGCTGTGAACGCCGTAAAAAAAAACATTGCCAGAATTGCTGTTTTTTGGTCACTTTGTTTTCCAAAAATTTAAATAAAAAGTGATCAAAAGTCACGCCTCCAAAAATGGTACGTATAAAAACTATAGATCGTCTCGCAAAAAACAAGCCCTCATACAGCTCCGTCGTCTAAAAAATTCAAAAGTTATGGCTCTTACAACATGGATACAGAAAAAATACATTCTTTTTACAAAAGTAATTTTATTGTGCAAAAAGTTGTAAAACATAAAAAAGTTCTATAAATTTGGAATCGTACAGACCCGCAGGGTAAATTTAACATGTAATTTATGACGTGTGGTGAACGCTATATAAAAAAAAACTATTTATATACGAAAGAGAAAAAGGAGCATGGAAGCCATATAGTTAAAAAGTGAAAGAAACTTTATTAAACATAGTTATATGGCTTCCATGGTCCTTTTTCTCTTTTGTATATAAATGCTTATTTAGGAGTGCCTTAAATACTAATTAGGTAGTATTCTTTACACCAATAGCATCTAACCCTTTACCGCTATTTGCAATAGGAGTTCTTTTGTGTATAATAAAAAAACTATGCCAGAAGTGCTGTAATTTTGTCACATTGCCTCACAAAAAAAAAGAATAGTAAGTGATCAAAAAGTTGCATGTACCCCAAAATGGTACCAATAATAACTACAGCTCGTTCCGCAAAAAAACAGCCCTCATACCACCATGTCTATGAAGAAATTAAATAAGTTAAGGCTCCAACTGAAAAATATGCAGTGTGCAGGCCCGAGGGGGACATTTCTTCGGTTTCAAGCGGCGATTTATGACGGCCCTAAAATGAGGGAACTAGGAAGGGGTGAGCCCAAATATATCTGCTGGAAGCGAGGGTGCCTGTATTTTCCCAGGACAACACTTTCCCAGCAAACTTACCCAAACTGCAAAGGTGTAGAATGTGGTCCAAAAGGGGGATAAGGAAGGACATTTATCAGTGTGACACTGGCCTGTGCAGAATGGATTGCTTCACAGCATAACAAATATTTATGCATTATATTATTGTTTTTTTTTACCCCATTATTATACCACCTGACTATGCCCCTGATGTACTCCGCCCAGCTTACATATGCAACCACATTATAAACTAAAATACCAATAAAACTCCTAACAAAACTACTACCAAGCAAAATCCAAGCTCCAAAAGCCAAATTCCCTTCTGAACCCTACAGTGTGCCCAAACAGCAGTTTACTTCCACATATATGGCATCGCCAAATGAGGGAGAACACTTTTAACAATTTTTGGGGGGTGTGTCTCAAGTGGCACAAGCTGGGCACAACATATTTGCCACTAAAATGGCATATCTAGGGAAAAATTTAAATTTTTACTTTGCACCATCCGCAGCGCAATCATTTATGGAAAAGACCTGTGAGGTGAAAATACTCACTATACCCCTTAATAAATACCTTTCCAAATGGGGTTTCTTTTATTATTTCACACCAGAACCTCTGCAATTGTAAACCAATACTTTGTAAGTCGTCATATTAGGCCTCAATTTCGCATAGGTGCTTTTTCACTCCGGAGCCCTGTCGATCGTCCAGGCAAAAGATTAGGGCCACATGTAGGGTGTTTCTAAAACCGAGAAACACAGCATAATAATTAGAGAGCTGTCTTTTCATGGTGGCTCAAGCTGGAACATATTGGCATATCTATGGAAAAATTCCCATCTTCACTCTGCAACAGCGAGTGTGCACAAATTTCTGTTAAACACATGCAGGGTTAACCCCTTTCCGCACCTTGACGTAACTGCACGTCAATGTGTGCAGTAACTTCGTGCACCTTGACGTGCAGTTAGGTGAGTGCTTTGACAGTTAACCGCCGCACCACGCTACACCACGCTACACCACAGCGGCGGTTAACTGTGCAGGGTGTCTGCCCTGCATTCCCCGTTGCCGATCAGCGGCCCATCGCCGCTGATTTAGGAAATTAACCCCTTAATTGCGGCATTCGATTGCGATCACCACACTTAAGGTGTTTAGCGCAGATCGGCAGCCCCCACGTGAAATCACGGGGGCTGACGATGGTACCCATAGCAACCGGACGCCAGACAATGGCTTCCGGGCTGCCATGTACAGAGGCCTATGAGGACCAGCAGCGATCAGAGCTGCAAGTCTAATTGTCCCCAAGTGGGACAAGTAAACAAAGTAAAAAAAAAAAAATTGTAACATTTAAATTAGAGATGAGCGAACTTATGAAAAGTTCGGTTCGGATGGTTCGCCGAATTTCATGAAAAAGTTTGATTCGGACCGAACTAGTTCTGAGCGAACCTCTAATTCAAGAAAGCCCCTAAAAATCGTGTATAACACTGTTTAAAAGCCCTAGAAGACCTGTATAACACTCTTAGGTCACCCATGAGTGTATCCAAGTACTTTTGAGCTGTCTTTAAGGCAAAGTTAGTGTCAAAGTTAGGCCAACATGTAGGGCTATAGGAAAACGGATGGGACACGGTGATAACTAACATAAACCACTGCACTTGTGCATGTTGTATGCTTAATGCATTGTTAAAAAAGGTACAAAAATTAACCACTTTTGGCGGCAGATGCCTGCCAGGGTTCATACATATAAGGTGGTAAAAGAAGTAGTAATGGCTTTTGACAAGCCCTAAAAAAATGTACCCTTTATGCCTGTCGGGGTTCATCCATACATGGATGTAAAAGCAACAAGCAATGGCTTTTTACAAGCCCTCCAAAAATGTACCCTTTTTATTGGCAGATGCCTGCCGGGGTTCATCCATACATGGATGTAAAAGCAACAAGCAATGGCTTTTCACAAGCCCTCCAAAAATGTACCCTTTTTATTGGCAGATGCCTACCGGGGTTCATCCATACATGGATGTAAAAGCAACAAGCAATGGCTTTTCACAAGCACTCCAAAAATGTACCCTTTTTATTGGCAGATGCCTGCCGGGGTTCATCCATACATGGATGTAAAAGCAACAAGCAATGGCTTTTCACAAGCCCTCCAAAAATTTACCCTTTTTATTGGCAGATGCCAGCCGGGGTTCATCCATACTTGATTGTAAAAGCAACAAGCAATGGCTTTTCACAAGCCCTCCAAAAATGTACCCTTTTTATTGGCAGATGCCTGCCGGGGTTCATCCATACATGGATGTAAAAGCAACAACAAGCAATGGCTTTTCACAAGCCCTCAAAAAATGTACCCTTTATGGTGGCAGATGCCTCCCGGGGTTCATACATATATGGTGGTAAAAGAAGAAGTCATTACTTAGCCACTGCTTTTTCAAAGCCCTCAAAAAATTAACCCTTTTTGGGAGTAGCAACAGGTTTTGCATCTGGAAAGTGAAGAAGCTATAAAAGAACAAAAATGATTCCTTTTTTAGGATCATCTGGCAGTATCAGATGGCAGCAGGGATGGTGGATTGGTGGTAGAAGTTGTAGTAGCAGATCCAACAGCAGCAAATGAAAACAGACTGGACAGGACAGAATCCCAGTGGTTGTGTAGGCCAGCTTGTAGCAGAGAGCAGTGGAGGTGGATTGGTGGTGGTTGACTGGTAGTAGTGGTGGTGGTGGACTACTGACAGCACGGGTGGTGGTGGTAGTAGTAGCTGCATCAATAGCACAGCAGCACATTAAAAAAGAGTGGACAGGACAAAGCCCTGTGGTTGTTTTTCTGAGACTTGTCAGAGGTACTGCGGATGGTGCTGTGTATGAGGACCAGCGTCGGTTACTAGGCAGACACAGACAACATGGAAGATCAAGCCAAGGCTTCCTTTGGAACAAAACATGTGGAAAATAAACTTTGGCAGAATTTTACAATCCCAAAGATAAAAAGAGGACATTAAAAAAAGACTGTGGTGGGGCAGGCCTGCTTGTAGCAGACGGCAGTGGAGGTGTATTGGTGGTAGTAGAGGTAGCGAACGGACAGCACGGGTGGTGGTAGTAGTAGTAGCAGCCCATTAAAACAGACTGGACAGTCACAGACAAAGCCCTATGATGGGGCAGGCCTGCTTGTAGCAGACGGCACTGGGGGTGGATTGGTGGTAGAAGTAGTAGCAGCACCAACAGCGGCACATTAAAAAAAGAGTGGACAGGACAGAATCCCGTAGTAGCAGGTGGCAGTAGCAGGCGGCAGCGGCAGCAGCAGCAGCAGCAATGTCAGATCTAATCAGTGGCATCAGGCACAGGGGTTTTAAAATCCTCACCGATCCACGCTTGATTTATTTTCAGAAACGTGAGATTTTCCAAGCTGTTGGCGGACAATCTTGTTCGCTTAGGGGTGACGAAGCCCCCTGCCGTGCTGAATACCCTCTCTGACGCTACACTGGAGGGTGGACAAAACAGTACACCCATGGCAAACTGGGCCAGTTCTTGCCAATGATCCAATCTGCTGACCCAGAAGTCCATGGGGTCTGAGATTTCTGACGGAGAAAGGGCACAGTCCAGGTACGAGTGAACCTGGTTGTTTAGGTGCTGGTGATGGTGAACATCCCTTTGGTGACTACGATGTGTGTCAGGTCGGGATATTGGATGTAAAAATGTTGTAATCATATTTTCCAAACTGAATTGGCTGCTGCCGCCTATTGCAGAGGTAGCTCTGCCAGAGGCGGTGGAACGATGAGAGAGTGGGGAGTGGAGAGTGGCCCCCCGGTCAGACATGCTTTCAGCAGGTGTTTGCCGTTTGAAAGCCGTGACAAGCTGGCTGCATAGCTTCTGTCGATAATAAGCCAATTTTGCCTCCCTCTCGGAAGGCGCAAAAGACTCCCCCATTCTGGCTTTCTACCGAGGGTCTAAAAGTTTGGCTATCCAGTACTCATCTCTTTGCTTCATGCTAACAATACAACAGTCAGCGTGCAAGTAACGAAGCATATAGCTCGCCATCCTGGCCAGCGTTTCAGAGGGCCCGGTTGGTTCCATCTCCGCCTTATACTGCCATTGTTGTCCATCATCAAGGTCGTCATCAGACTCGTCATCATCATCACTGTCATGTTGTGCGGCTGCCTCGTCCCCTATCCCTTCCTGTGATTCCATCTCCAAATCCAGCTCCTCTTCAGGTCCTGTTTCCTCATCCTCATCCTCTTCCTCCTCCTCCTCAACATCCATAGCCAGATGTGATCCTTCCTCCATCCTTTGCTGAATCATCGCTGTGAGCGTTTGCTCCAGAATGAATATCAGCGGCATAACATCGTTCATTCCGCTAGCGTCACGGCTCACAAATCGTGTGGCCTCTTCAAAGGGCCTCAAAATGCGACATGCGTCTCTAACTAGCTGCCAGTGCCTGAGCTCAAAATTACACTGGCTCCAAACGCTGCCCGTCTGCTGCATCAGGAAATCATTCACGGCTTTCCGCTGTTCGTACATACGGTCCAACATGTGCTGGGTGGAATTCCAGCGTGTTGGAACGTCGCAAATCAGGCTGTGTTCTGGGAGATTGTTTTGACGCTGCAAGTCCAGGAGGGCGTGCTTAAATGCATACGAACGTCTAAAGCGAACGCAAACCCTCCTGGACATGGCCAGCACACCCTTCAAACCAACATATGATTTTAAGAAGCGTGTTCTGACCAGATTGATCACATGTGCCATGCAAGGAGCGTGTGTCAGGTGACCTAGACGCAGTGCAGGCACAACGTTCTTCCTGTTATCAGAGACAACATTGCCCAGTGTGAGTTTCAGAGGAGACAGCCAGCGTGCGATTTCCTCCTTGATGCACAGCAGCAGCTCCTGCCCTGTGTGGCTTTTCTCGCCCAGGCTCAGCAGGTGTAAGACAGCGTTGTGGCGCTTCACCTTGCACCTATGAAAAGAGGAGGGAGGAGGAGTGGAAGATACGCTGTGTCCTGTCGGGGACGGGAAGACCTCCATTGAGGAGGGCAAGGAGGAGGAGTAGGAGGAGGAGGATGGTAGGCGCCTGGTGTCCGGAGTTGAACCAGAAAGATACAAGCGTGGAGGTGGTAATGCCTGGCATTGCTTCGGTGGTGCATCGGACTGCAAAATATTGACCCAGTGGGCCGTGAAAGACATATACTGTCCCTGCCCATAGTTGCTGCTCCACGTGTCGACGGTGGCATGTACCCTGCTGCACATGGATAATTGCAAGGACTGGCCCACCTTTTCCTCCACGTGCTTGTGCAAGGCAGGGACAGCTGTTTTGGAGAAGTAATGGCGGCTAGATATTTGCCACCTAGGCTGAGCGCACGCCATCAATTGCTTGAAGCCGGCGGAGTCGACCAGGTGGTACGGCAGCGATTGCACCACCAACAACTTAGCCAGGTGTGAATTAAGCCGCACGACAAGTAGATGACTGGGTATATATTGTTGCTTATTGGACAACGATTCCGTAATGGATAACTGACAGGACGTAGGAGGAGCACTAGATGACAGGGATGATGATGATGATGACAACGACATGGTGGATAAGGCCTGGCTACTACTTAGATGACAGGGACTCGGAGCAGCAGCAGCAGCGGCAGAGGGGGTCTTCATTAGATGTACATGATGGAGGGGCATGTCGATTGTCCCACAAGGCCTTGTGATGCCGCTCCATGTGTTTACGTAGAGCGGTAGTTCCTACATTGCTGCCCTGCCCACGCCTTACTTTCTGCTTGCAGATACGGGACTGTGCCATGTTTTCGTCCTCCGGGAAGGTACAGAAAAATTGCCACACGGCAGAGTACCGTAAAGAGGTAGTACCACGTCCACCACCACCACCACCCGAGCTTGCCCCTTGTCTGGCAGGCTTTTTTCGGGAGCCTACACCAGTAGCTGCAGTGTCGCCGTCACCGGCTCCTGAGCTGACCCTACCGCTGCAACGTTTTGCAGATTTACTTCTGCCCCTACCTCGGCTTGGCTGTTTATCACTGCCAGTGCCGCCACTACTACCCTCCTCCTCTGACGCCGTCATCACCTCACCACCTGGTTCCCACGTCCTGTCTAAAACAACATCATCATAGCCCTCCTCATCATCCCCGCCACTTCTGTCACTGTGTTGTGATGTGACATCATGGCGGGCTCCATGCCCCCCCTCATTACTGCCTCTGCCACCACGCCTACCACTAACACCCCCACTACCACAGCTATGGGTCTCGGACACCGCTTCCACCTCCACCGCCGCAACACACTCCGTTGGCTGACTCGCGGAAAACAAATCATCATCACTATGTTGTTCAGTATCTTCCTTCGCACCCGAGGAGATGTCTCTTAGGACTCTCAGGAAAGATGGCTTCCCACTAGGAAGGGGGAGTGAAGACATAGATGATGGAATGGAAACGTTAGAAATACCCATATTACTACTGTCACTGTGCCAAGGAACTGTAGAGGATCTGGAATCCAACGAAACCTGGCTTGAAGCCAGATCGTCAGAGTCTTCCTGCTGAGATGACCGCGAGCCAGCCAACCAGTCCACAATGGCCGTATTGTCTGAAATAACCCGCCCACCGGAGGAGATGGACAACTCTGGCTTGCTGATACTGCTACTACTACCAGCAGGCACATGGCTGCTGCTACTAGTAGAACTGGGCACATGTTTTGTGCCAAAAATGCTGGTACTGGCACCAACAGATCCAACATTTGGACTGGAAGAGGACATGGCATGGGTGTTTTTTCCTCTACCCCGTCCTTTCACAACCTTTTTTTTACCAGACATTTCACTGCTGGAGTGCAGCAAGTTGAATCAAAACCCCTTCCCCTACTGGAGGAATGAGGCCCTTCTAAAATATTATTGGGACTGGCTGAAAACGAGTGACTGTGAATAGGTGGCAGTCAGTGTATGCTGTGACTTGTATAATAGCACCAAAGGCACCGGCTGTACTTAATTAGCACGTTGAATTAAACCCTTCGACAGAAATGAGGCCCTTTTAAATTGTTATTCGGACTGGCGGAAAATCAGTGACTCATAAGGTGCCAGTCAGTCAGGGAATGCTGGGTGTTGTAGTACTACAAAGGCTGCCTGTATTGCAAGTTGGATGTTAACCCATGCAACGGGGATGAGCCCCTTATAATAGCTTATTCACACACTGGCTTGGCAAATGGCAATGAATGAGAATTTCTATCAGCCACTGTGCACTCAGGGAATGCTGGGCGTTGTAGTACTACAGCTGCCTGCCTGTATTGCAAGTTGGATGTTAACCCATGCAACAGGGATGAGCCCCTTATAAAAGCTTATTCACACACTGGCTTGGCAAATGGCAATGAATGAGAATTTCTAGCAGCCAATGTGCACTCAGGGAATGCTGGGTGTTGTAGTACTACAGCTGCCTGCCTGTATTGCAAGTTGGATGTTAACCCATGCAACGGGGATGAGCCCCTTATAAAAGCTTATTCACACACTGGCTTGGCAAATGGAGAATTTGAATTGCAATTTGGATGTTGAGAGTAGACTCCCGCTGTAGTGGATGAGCCCATTCGATAGCTGGATTCCTGGCTTTTAGATTCCTAAAGCTTTCCCTTACTGCACAGAGATGCTATCCCTACAGCTCCTGTCTCTAAAATGGCCGCTGAGCTCCGTGCATAGACTATTATTGCAGGCTTGAACCCACCCCTATGCTGCTTCCCGATTGGCTGGGAGAGCCATTTGCAAGGCATTATGGGGTAGCCTGATGTCAGGTGATATTTTGAAATCCTCCATTTTAGATCTAACAAGTGGCAGGCGCCAAAATGTAGATGGGTTCGGTCAAAACGTGTTCGGCCGAACCCAGTGAAGTTCGGATTCGCTGCGAACCGAACTTTTCATGATGTTCGGACCGAAACCGGGTTCGGTTGTCCCGGCTCGCTCATCTCTAATTAAAATGTTTTAAAAAAAAGTGTAAAATTAAAAGTTAAAAGTGACAAAAAAATTAACACGTAAAAAAAAGTACACATATTTGGTATCACCGCTTTCGTAACGACCCCAACTATAAAACTATAATATTATTTTTCCCGCACGATGAACACCGCAAATAAAAAAAATGAAAAAAAAATGCCAGAATCACTATTTTTCGGTCACCACCCCTCCAAAAATATACAATAAAAAGTGATAAAAAAGTCGCATGTACGCCAAAATAGTACCAATACAAACTACAACCCGTCCCGCAAAAATCAAGCCCTTACACAGCTTTTTTGACTGAAAATGAAAAAAGTTATGGCTCTCAGAATATGGTGATACAAAAAATAATTTATTTTTATAAATAAGTTATTTTATTGTGCAAACGCTGCAAAATGTAAAAAAAACTATATACATATGGTATCGTCGTAATCGTATCGACCCGCAGAATAAAATATAATGGTCATTTATAGCCCAGGGTGAACGACGTAAAAAATAAATAAAAATCATTGTCAGAATTGATGGTTTTTTGTCACTCGGCTTGCCGAAAAATGGAATAAAAAGTGATCAATAAAATCGCATGTACCCCAAAATGGTACCAATTAAAACTACAGATTGTCCCGCAAGAAATAAGCCCTCGCACAGATCCGGTGGTAAAAAAATAAAAAAGTTCCAGATCCCAGAATATGGCGACGCAAAATGTGCAGTGTTCCAAAAGCGGATAAGATCGGGCGCCATTTATAAGTGCGACACTGGCCACATATCTGCGGATTATTATTTATTTACCCCATTATTATACCCTCTTATTATGCCCTGATGTACTCTGCCCAACCTACATATGCCCCCACATTATAAACTGAAATACCAGCAAAACGCCAGAGCTACTACCAAGAAAAATCTGCACTCCCTAAAGCCAAATGCCGCTCCCTCCCTTCTGAGCCCTACAGCGTACCCAAACAGCCGTTTACGTCCACAGATATGTCATCGCCATACCTAGTTAATATTTTATGAGGTATTTGTGGCACAAACTGGGCACAACATATAGTGCACTAAAATGGCACATCAGTGGAAAATTTTGATTTTCACTCTGCACCATCCGCTGCGCATGAAACCTTTCGCGCACCATGACTTAATAGCATGTCATGGTGTAGGGGGAGATATATGGAGCGTCCCACTCGCTGAGCCCGCGCCATACGCTGCGAGTGTCAGCTGTGTATTACAGCTGATACCCGGGTCTACCGAACAGAAAGGGTATGTTCACACGGCCTATTTACGGACGTAATTCGGGCGTTTTAACCCCTGAATTACGTCTGAAATTACGGCTTGAAAGCATTGACAAACATCTGCCCATTGAAAGCAATGGGCTGACATTTGTCTGTTCACATGAGGCGTATATTTACGCGTTGCTGTCAAAAGATGGCGCGTAAATAGACACCCGCGCTAAAGAAGTGTCATGTCACTTCTTCAGACGTAAATGGATCCGTTTTCCATGGACTCTATGGAAAACCAGCTCCAGTTACGTCCGTAATGGACGCGGTGTTTAAGCGCCTTCACATGCCGTTACAGCTGAAATGACGGGGCTGTTTTCTCCCGGAAACAGCCCCGTAATTTCGACCGTTACGGACGCTGCCATGTGAACATACCCAAACAGCGATCACGCTGCTACAGGAGCCTGTAAAAATCACAACATACTGCAGTACATTAGTATTGCAGTGTATTCTACCAGTGATCGCTGGTTCAAGTCTCCTATGGGGACTACTAAAATGTGTAAAAACAAAAGTAAATAGTTATTATTAGTGGAAAAAAATATATATATTTAATGTTAAGGATCTGCCAGGCACAGCTTCTGTATCCACACCCATAGGTAATCAGTCTGCACCTGCTTCTATGTCTGTGAGACTGACTCCATCTTCCACCACTCAGGATGGCAGGCTTAGGAGTAGGAGAGCCTATCGCAGCCTGGCCAGACGGAGCTAGCTCCCGCCCTCTGTCTATTTATACCTGCCTTTCCTGTTCCTCCTTGCTTGTGATTCTTCTCGTTTTGTTTCCTGGCCCTGCTGCAGCTTCTTGAACCATTTGACCCTGCTTCATATTGACCCTGGCTTACTGACTACTTTCCTGCTCTGCGTTTGGTACCTCGTACACTCCTGGTTTGACTCGGCTTGTCACTACTCTCCTGCTCTGCGTTTGGTACCTCGCTCTCTCCTGGTTTGACTCGGCTCGTTCACCACTCTTGTTGCTCACGGTGTTGCCGTGGGCAACTGGCCCTTTTCCCTTGCTACTGTGTACCCTTGTCTGTTTGTCTGTCGGGCACTTATTGAGCGTAGGCACCGTCGCCCAGTTGTACCCCGTCGCCTAGGGCGGGTCGTTGCAGGTAGGCAGGGACTGAGTGGCGGGTAGATTAGGGCTCACTTGTCTGTTTCCTTACCCCCATCATTACATTTAAAGTCCACAAAGAAACACTTTTCACATTTTTTCTCTAAAGTAATGTAAAAAATACACAAAATTGGCATCGCTGTGTCCGTAAAAGTCCAAACTATTACAATATACTATTATTGAACTCGCACAGTGAACGCCGTCAAAAATAAGGAATTTTAAACGGCAAAATCACTGTTTTTTGGTCACCTTTGCTCTACCAAAAAATGTAATAAAAAGTGCTAAAAAAGTTGTTTGTACCAAAACATGGTACCAATAAAAACTACAGCTTGTCCCGCAAAAAATAAGCCCTCATACCACTCTATTTACGGAAAAATAAAAACGTTATGGCTCTCGGAAAGCGGGGAGGAAAAACTAAAAAGAAAAAGCAAAATATGGATCAGTTCGGAAAGGATTAATTACTTTCTAATGAAAAAACATTTATGGCCACATGTGGGGTATGGCCATACTCGGGAGAAATTGCTTTACAAATGTTGGGCAGCTTTTTCCTCCTTTATCCTTTGTGAAATTAAAAAATTGAAAATTTTAGTGGAAATACTGTTGATATTAATTTTCACGGCCTAATTCTAATAAATTCTGCAAAAGACGTTTGGGGTGTAAATGCTCACTATACCCCTAGATAGATTCCTTAAGTGGTGTTGTTTCCAAAATGGGGTTACTTTTGGGGGGCTTCCACTGTTTTGGTCCCTCGGCGGCTTTGCAAATTCGACATGACACCCAAAAACTATTCCAGCTAAATTTGAGCTCCAAAGCTCCTTCCCTTCTAAGCCCCGGTGTGGGTCCAAACAGCACTTTATTACCACATATGGTGTATTTACGTAATCGGGAGAAATTGTTTTATAAATGTTGGGGTGCTTTTTCTCCTTTATTCCTTGTAAAAATTACAGAACAAAAGTAGATTTTTACCTTTAGGGCACGGCCAGATGTAGCAGAGTTTTTCCACTGCAAATGTTGGTGCAGATTTGGGGCATTTACGCAATGAATCTGCACCAACATTTGCATATTTGACAGGTAATTCAGACGTTGCAGAAAAGACAGCGGACTTGCCACAGATTTCAGTTTTTGCATTGCATAGGCTGAAATCCGCAGTGAAATTCCGCTTCTTCTCCGCAACAGTCAGTGCATGCTGCGGAGGGAAAATTCTGCACTGCAGCCTATGGTCTGCAGCAGAGTTTTCCGCAACGTCTGAACTAACTTGCCTATAAATGTATTGAAACAACTGTAAAAAATGGCTGCAGGAGAATTCCACTGCGGACTGTCCACAGTGGAATTCAACAGCAATTCCGCCACGTCTGGCCATGCCCTTACAGACTAATTCCAATGAATCTAGCAAAACAATTGTGGTTTAAAAATGACAACTGTACCCCCACAAAAATTCCTTGAGGGCTGTAGTTTCCAAAATGGGGTCACTTTTGGGGGTTTCTACTGTTTTCATCCCTCCAGTACATTGCAAACCCGACATGGCACTGAAAACTATTCCAGCAAAATCAGAAATCCAAATTCCAAATGGTGTTCCTTCTCTTCTGAGCTTTGCTGTGGGTCCAAACAGCAGTTTATTACCACATATGGGGTATTGCTATAATCGGAAGAAATTGCTTTACATATGTTGGGGTGTTTTTTCTACTTTATTCCTTGTAAAAATTAAACATTTCTACGTTTTTTCACAAAAAAAAAGTAGATTTTCATCTTCACATACTAATTCAAATAAATTTAGCAAAAAAACTGTGGGTTCAAAATACTAACTATACCCCTGGATAAATTCCTCGAGGGGTGTAGTTTCCAAAATGGGGTCAGTTTTGTGGGGTCTGTAGTGTTTTGGTACCACAAGACCTATTCAAACCTGACATGGTGCCTAAAATATATTCTAAAAATAGGAGGCCCCAAAATCCTCTAGGTGCTCCTTTGCTTTGGAGGCCGGTGTTTCAGTCCATTACCACACTAGGGCCACATATGGGATATTTATAAAAACTGTAGAATCTGGGGAATAAATATGGAGTTGCATTTCTCGGGTAAAACCTTCTGTGGTACAGAATTTTTTTCATTAAATATGAATTTTGGCAAAAGAAAAATTTTTTTTTGTAATTTTCACTTCTACTTTGCTTTAATTCCTGTGAAACGCCTAGAGGGTTAAAACACTTTCTGAATGCGGGTTTGAATACTTTGAGGGTTGCAGTTTTCAAAATGGGGTGATTTATTGGGACTTTCTAATATATAAGGTTCTTAAAGCCACTTCAGAACTGAACTGGTCCCTGAAAAAGGCTTTTGAAATTTTCTTGAAAATATGAGAAATTGCTGCTAAAGTTCTAAGCCATGTAACGTCCTAGAAAAATAAAAGAATGTTCAAAAAACAATGCAAACATAAATTAGACATATGGGTAATATAAACTAGTATGTATTTTGTGTGGTATTACTATCTGTTTTACAAGTAGATACATTTAAATTTAGGGCTTATTCAGACGAATGTGACGTTTTTGCGCGCGCAAAAAACGCTGCATTTTGCGCGCGTGTCAGCAGCGTGTGGCATGCGTATTTGGGGCGTGTGTGCGTGTATTACGCACATACGACATGCGTTTTCCGGCGCGTGTAAAAAACGCAAGGAGGTGTTATGTTTTCGCCAGCCTACAAAAAGCCCAACAATGCAACACCCCTGCTTGATGTGCGCACCTGTGCTACAGCATTCTTGAGCTTTTGGTGCAACAGAGTGTTCGAACCACTATTTGAGGTTACTTTGCATGCCCCACTGCATTGATGCCACCTAGCTCGCTGGCCCGTGTTCTCTTAGCATGGATGGTTTCCCGGAGGTTTGGGCAACGGCGTACCATGCTACTGCCACACCGGCGGAGAAGAGGTAGGATGTGGGCTCAACCAATAGTGGCCCAACGCACCTCAAAAGGCTATTTTCATACCCTGTATGCTGACCTCCGTCGTCAGCCAGATAAATTTCACTCATTTTGCCGCCTGTCTGTGCCCGCCTTTGATATGCTGCTTGAGCTGGTTCGCCCAGGAATAACCTATCAGGACACCAACATGCGGCTCTGTATTTCCCCAGAGGAGCGTCTACTTGTCACCTTGCGGTATGTGCTGTTTCTTCATCCAGGTTACACATTTGTTTATGTGCTTCATGTCCTACCTAACATGTTGACTTTGTTGTTTGTGTTCCTGATTTCATGTAGATTTTTGGCGATAGGCAATAGCTACCATTCCCTTCATTTCGAGTTCCTTCTTGGGGTGTCCACTATTTCCGGCATTGTCCCAGCAACCTGTGTGGTCCTGTGGCGAAATACGCAGAGATATTGAAGTTGTTGCGCTTTTTACGCAGCGTCCAAACGCTGCGCAAAAACCACGGACTGTCTGTACTGCCCCATTGACTTCTATTGGGCTGTGCGTGGCGCGTGAAAACAAAGCGCCCTGCACGGACGCGATTCACGTTCGTGTGAATCCGCCCTTAGAAAAATGCTAATTTTTGCTAATTTTCTCTAAATCTTAGTGTTTTTTACAAATAAATATGGAATTTATCGACCAAATTTTTTCCATAACATAAAGTACAATATGTCACGAGAAAACATTCTCAGAATCACTTGAATCGCTTAGATAGGTAAAAGCATTCCAGAGTTATTACCACATAAAGTGACACATGTCAGATTTGAAAAATTGTCTTCGTCCTGAAGGCCAAAACAGGCTCAGTCCTGAAGGGGTTAACACTCTCACTTACACCCCCTAGGTGAATACCTTGATCAGTGTAGTTTCCAATATGGGGTCACTTCTGGGGGGTTTCCACTGTTGTGGTCCCACAGGGGCTTTGTAAATGTGACATAGCGACCAGAAACCAATCCAGCAAAATCGGTACTCCGAAAGCCAAATGGCGCTCCTTCCCTTCTGAGACTAACTGTGTGCCCAAACATCGGTTTATGACATATGGGGTATTGCCATGCTTGGGAGAAGTTGCTTTACAAATGTTGGGGTGCTTTTCCGCTTTTATTTGTTGAGAGAATGAAACATTTTCAGCTAAAGCTACGTCTTATTGAAAAAAACAATTTGTAATTCAATTGTAATAAAAACGATGAAACACCTGTGGGGTCAAAATTCTCATTACACCCCTAGATGAATTCCTCAAGGAGTGCAGTTTCCTAAATGGAGTACTTTTGGCAACTTTTCACCGTTACAGTCCCACAGGAACTTTGCAAACGCGACATGGTACCGAGAAACCAATCCAGCAAAGTCGGTGGCGCTCCTTCCCTTCTGAGCTCTGCCGTGCACATACTCTAGAGAAGTTGCTTTACAAATGTTGGGGGGCTTTTTCTTCTTTATGCATTGTGGAAATAGTTTCTTTTTTAGCTAAAACAACTTCTTATTGCAAAAATGTAAAACATTTTTATTTTCACTTCCAAATTCTAATAAAATCTATGAAACACCTGTGCGGTCAAAATGCTCACTGCACCCCTAAATTAATTCCTTGTGGGGTGCAGTTTCCAAAATTAGATATTTTTTCCTTTGTTTTGGCATCACAAGAGCTCTTCAAACTTGAGATGGTGCCTAAAATATAATCTAATAAAAAGAAGTCCCTAAAATCCACTAGGTGCTCCTTTGCTTCTGAGGCCTGTGCTTCAGTCCATTAGCGCAGCAGGGCAACGTTTGGGATATTTCTAAAAACTGCAGAATCTGGGCAATAAATATTTCATAAAACCTTCTGTGTTACAGATAAAAATGAATTATACATGAATTTCTGCAAACAAAAAAATGAAATATGTAAATTTCACCTCTACTTTGCTTTGTGAAACGCCTAAAGAGTTAGGGTATGTTCACACGCTTAACCAAAAACGTCTGAAAATACGGAGGTGTTTTCAAGGGAAAACAGCTCCTGATTTTCTGACGTTTTTTAAGCAACTCGCCTTTTTTGCTGCGTTTTTTACAGCCGTTTTTGGAGCTGTTTTTCTATAGAATCAATGAAAAACGGCTCCAAAAACGTCTCAAGAAGTGACATGCACTTCTTTTTCACGGCGGTCATTAGTGGGGTTTATTCTGATGCAATAGCCTTTTCACGGTGCTGCATCAGAATAAATAAACAGAGCAGTGAGCCGTTAAATCTCCCTGCTCTCAGCTGCAAGAGGTAGCTGGGGGCTTCCCTGCTCGAACAGGTGAGATCGATATTAGTATCAATCTCACCTGTTTAACCCCTCAGTTGCGGGGTTAAACAGTTTTTTTCTATCTCCTTTCTCTCAGTGGCCGTTACTTTCCACTGGGGGCTCGTCCTTTTTCTCCTCCTCTGCTTGGCTGCTTCCCCAGCCTATCAGGGGAGCATCCGTTCTCCATGACAACTGGGGGTTGGCCGAATGCTCAACTCTGATTGGCCGCCTCCCGTCACACTGCCAATAATTTTAATCCTCTCATTCCTGCGCTCACGGTCTACTGAGCATTATACTTCGGGTTTGTATTTGTTTTTGGAGATGCAGTGCATTTCCACTCCACTCACTCCCTTGCCTCGGCTTCTGACATATCATGCCCTAACCTCTAAACTCCCTGGCTTCGATCCTTCGGTCCTTCCGTCTATGTCCACTTCTCTGGGCACATCTTTACATATATTCTATATTAGTCTTTTTAATCAAATTAATGCAGTTAATCAACATTAACATATGAATAACCATTCTATTGTACCCTTTGTTATATGTTCTTTGTTTTTTAAATAAAGTTTTTGTGATTTAATTTTTTTTTTTTTATTGTTTGTATACCTTTCTCTCCTCTGATTGGTGGTTGTAACTGTCACTCAGGGGGCATTTTGGTATTTTTTTTATGTATACAAACCACACTGTCTGTAGCTTTTAATGTATTAGGTCTGATGAAGGCGCCAGTCCGGCGTTGAAACACGTTAACTTAATAAATACTCCTTAAATACTTATCTCAATTTCTTTCCACCTCCGGATGGAGTAGCGCTTCTTGACCTCCTCTAATATATGTATTTCATATATATATATATATATATATATATATATATATATATAATTTTTTTTCGCACTGATCCATTGCCACGCGGTGGAACTTTTTTGGTCCCATTGGCTAGGGAGCTGCAGCAACTACATCCATTTTATGCCTTTCAACAACGTTGTGCCTGGACACTGCACAACTTTCCCAGGTGAGGATAATTCTTACACCTGCATTTCTGTTCAGTATTGTTTTGGGATTGCGCACCATGAGGCGCTTCTTCCTTTGATTTATTTCAGATATAAAGTATGCCAGAGGCATGGCCTAGCAGATGCCAGTCCGTTTAACGGACAGGCAGTAATACACTGCAATTCAAAAGTATTGCAGTGTATTATAAATGCGATTGGAGGATCGCATATTAAAGTCCCCTAGTGGGTCTAGTAAAAATGTAAAAAAAAGTTTAATAAAGCTAATAAAAAAAATGTGAAAAAAAAAATGAAAATCACACTTTCCCCTTACAAAAAGCTTTACTATTAAAAAGAAACAAAAGAAAGCAAAAAAGTTACATATTTGGAATCGCCGCGTCCGTAATGACCCCGACTATAAAGCTAATACATTATTTAACCCGCACGGTGAACGCGGTAAAAAATAAAATAAAAAACATTGGAAAAATTGCTGTTCTCTGTGAATCCTGACTTTAAAAAAATGTGATAAAAAGTGATCAAAAAGTCGCATCTACTCCAAAATGCTGCTATTAAAAAATACAACTTGTCCCACAAAAAAAAGGCATTATGCAGCTATGTCAACGCAAAAATATAAAAGTTATAGCTCTTCAAATGTGACGATGGAAAAACTATAATAATTGCTTGGTCATTAGGGCCCAGAATGCAAGCAGGGGGAAGGGGTTAAATACTGAATGTATTGACCAAATTTTACGAGTAACATAAAGTTCAATGTGTCACGTGAAAACAATCTCGGAATCGCTTAGATAGGTAAAAGCTTTCCGAAGCTATTACCACATAAAGTTACACATGTCAGATTTGAAAAATAAGGCTATGTCAGGAAAGTCAAAAGTGGCCACAGCGAGAAGGGATTAAAATGCATGTCCGTCTATTTACACACTTGTATTTATTAATTTTTTTGCTGTATGTCTTTTAGATCTGCAACTACTCTTAACTGATGACAAATGCATCCAGTTTCTTCAGTCCTTCACCCATTGACTGAAATAAAAATTAATCCTGCAAAAAAAAAAAAACTGATTATGACACAATTAATGAAAATTGTTGTCAACTGATGCACTTTGGTATTATAAATATAGAGGAAACTAACAGGTCATTGTAGCCACAGATGTTAGAATAATCTTAATAATGTTTATTCATAGGCTTTGTTCTATTTTTGTAATGTAACAATAGTGCTTGTCTTTAACTCCTTAATAACCGCCCACCGACATATGATGGCAGGCGGTGCATGTCCTCAGTCTACAACGACGTCTTTTGGCGTCGCTGTAGAAGAGGCTGATGAGTGCTCCTGTGATCGCTCATACTCTAAGCAGGAGCTGTAACTAACAGCTCCTGATCTTAGAGCAGCCTGCTGAATACAGCTGGGATCAGAAAACATTCCGACCCCAGCTGTTTAACTCTTTGATCGCCGCAGTCCGTGACCGCGGCAAGATCAAAGGGAACTCCCTGCTTTGATCTCGTCATCGGAAACCCGGTGACGTAATCAAACACGGGGGAATCCCTCTGCCGTCAGCCCTGGGACCTACAAAGGACCCCAGGGCTGTCTGTTCAGTAAGCCTGCTGTTCGGGCACACTATGTGCTGCACTAACAGCAGCCTGTGTCATAGTGACACAGTATGATGTATTAGCATACAGGAGTTTGCAAATACATTACAAGTAAAAAATAAAGTTATAAATAAAGTTATCCCTTAAGGAGATTTAAAAAAAACATAATAATAAATAAATAAAAAAAAGTGTAAAAGAAAAGTAATTATTTTGCATAAAATATATTTTATTGCCCCTACACTAAATAAAAACAAAAAAGCTACACATATTAGGTATCTAAACGACCGTAATAACCTGAAGAATTAATCTAATGGGTGTTTTAGCGTGAAACATAAGAGGGATAAAAAATAAACAAGAAAAAAGATGCAGAGAATCGCTTTTTCTTATATTCACGCCGTAAAAATATTTTTTTTCTACCTCCGAACTATGAAAAAAATAATAAAATTTTTCCCGCATAAAACAAGGCCTCATACGGCCACATCAATGAAAAAATAAAAACGTTATGGCTGTTGACATGCAGAGAGGTAAAAACTGAAAAATGTAGCTGGTAATTAAGACCTTTTCAGGCCCGGTCATTAAGGGGTTAATTATAAGCTGTGTTGTATTATTAGGGTATGTGCACACGATAACTGCAATTATGTCTGAAAATACGGAGCTGTTTTCAAGGGAAAACAGCCCCTGATTTTCAGATGTTTTTTGAGCAACTCACGTTTTTTGCGGCGTTTTTCGCTGCGTTTTCGCTGCGTTTTTTACGTCCATTTTTGGAGCTGTTTTCATTGAAGTCTATGAGAAAACGGCTCCAAAAACGTCCAAAGAAGTGTCCTGCACTTCTTTGACGAGGCAGTAATTTTACGCGTCGTCGTTTGACAGCTATCAAACGACGACGCGTAAATTACAGGTCGTCGGCACAGTACGTCAGCAAACCCATTCAAATGAATGGGCAGATGTTTGCCGACGTATTGGAGCCGTATTTTCAGGCGTAAATCGAGGCATAATACGCCTCGTTTATGCCTGAAAATAGGTCGTGTGAACCCAGCCTTATGATGTTAAAGTAGCCAGTCAGTGTTTTTATTGTATAAGCAGTGTTCTATTAACCCATTAGTGACCGCCAACATGCCTTTTCACAGCGGCTACTAATGGGCTTTATTCTGATGCATACACCTTTTCACGGCGCTGCGTCAGAATAAATAAAAAGAGCAGGGAGCCGTTAAATGTCCCTGCTCTCAGCTACCAGAGGTAGCTGAGGGCTAGGGGCATCCCTGCTCGAACGGGTGAGATCGATATTAGTATCGATCTCACCTGTTTAACCCCTCAGATGCGGCGCTCAATATCGAGTGCCGTATCTGAGTGGTTTTAGAGAGAGGGAGGGAGCTCCCTCTCATCCCACTGACACCCGGCGATAAGATCGCCGAGTGTCTGTGTCTCCGATGGAAGCCGGAGGGCCTAATAAAGCCCCCCAGGTCTGCCTATAGTAAATGCCTGCTAGGTCATGCCAGAGGCATGGCCTAGCAGATGCTTGTCCATTTTAAACGGACAGGCAGTAATACATTGCAATACAGAAGTATTGCAGTGTATTATAAAAGTCATCGGATGATCGCATATTAAAGTCCCCTAGTGGGACTAGTAAAAAAGTAAAAAAAAGTTGAATAAAGTTAATAAAAAAATAAAAAAGAAATTCTCCCCTTACAAAATGCATTACTATTAAAAAAAAAAAAATGAATAAAGCAAAAGAGTTACACATATTTGGTATTGCCGCGTCCGTAACGACCCCGACTTTAAAGCTTTTACATTAATTAACCCACACGGTGAACGGCGTATAAAAAAAAAAAAAAAAAACAATGGAAAAATTGCTGTTTTCTGTGAATTTCTGTGACAAAAAGTCGCATCCACTCCAAAATGGAACCAATAAAAACTACAAGTTGTCCTGCAAAAAATAAGCCCTCATACAACTGCATCGGCAGAACAATAAAAAAAATTATGGCTCTTCAAATATAGAGACACAAAAACAAACAATTTTGGAAAAAAAAGTGTTTTTACTGTGTAAAAGTAGTAAAACATACAATACCTATACATATTTGGTATCGTTGCAATCGTAAGAACCCGTTGAATAAAGTTATTGTGTTATTTTTACCACACGGTAAATGGCGTAGATTTAAGACGCAAGAAAAGAGTGGTGAAATTTCAGGTTTTTTTCTATTCCCCCACAAAAAAGTTAATAAAAGTTAATCAATAAATAATATGTACCCCAAAATGGTGCTATTAAAAAATGCAACTTGTACCGCAAAAAATAAGACCTTATATAGCTATGTCGGCGCAAAAATAAAAAAGTTATAGCTCTTCGAATGTAACGATGGAAAAACTATAAAAATTGCTTGGTCATTAGGGCCCAGAATGCAAGCAGGGGGAAGGGGTTAAGATGATGTCACAATAGTGTTTGTATTTATTTTTAGTCTGTGTTCAAATGTTGCGATGTCAAAATATTTCTGTTTTCCTAGGCAGTGTTCTACTGTAATAATGTCGGAATAGCCTGTGTCTTCATTTATAAGTTGGAGTCTGTCAAAATAGACCAGTAGGGTAAATTATTAAAAAATTTACGCCAGTTTTACAAATTAAAAAAATTTGGCAGAATTTTTAGAGCATATCTAAGACTGCTCATAACAGGCGGAGATTTAAATTTATGTCTTTAGGACAGCCAAAGATGCAGCAAATTTACACCTCTTAATAAATTTGGTGCATTTTACTCCAACGCTATACTGTTTAATACTGGCATATGTAACGCAAGTCTTGGTAAATCTGTCCATATGTCTTCATTTCAAAGCTGTGTTCTATTGTAATGATGTTGTAATAGCATTTGTCTTTATTCGGCGTGGTATATATATATTTTTTTACATTGGAGCCTATGCACGACATATGTCACTGTATGGCATCCGTTTAACATATACGTCATGGACTTTTCAATAGCTTTGCATGACGTATCGCAAAACAGGTATTATGATAGACTATGGGAGTGACAAATACCTGTGATGGATGCCTAAGTCCATGTTTACATTATGCTTGTTTGTATGTTTAGCATGTATGCCGGGAAAGGTCCCAGAGTACATGCTAAATGCGTCCCTAGGGCTTTATTAGTCCGACGGAGGCCAAAAGAGTGTCATACTGGCCTCTGTCTGGGCTGATTTTTCTATATTTATTATTTTGTAACAGCCTGTGTCTTTTTTCCTAGGCAGTTTTCTCTTATAATGATGTCACTATGGGGCTTTTGTGTATTTTTAGGTTGTGATCTATTGTGGTGATGTCATTATAGCCGTTTTCTTGATTTATAAGCCGTGCTCTATTTGAATAGTGTTGCTATACACCTTTGGTGGACATAGGAAGATGAGGGCCCCTGTGCAGAAAAAAGCATGTGGGCTTATTTCAGTCTAATACATTAAATATACATAGGAACCATTAATTGTTTGTTGGTGGGACAAATTACTCCATCAATCTCCTTTTCTGCAAGCCATCTTCCAAGATATCATTCTTTTCCTTGATAAACTGACAATATCATATTTGTAATACTTTCAGAATTCTTTTCTGCTTGTCTATACACCATTGGTGAACATAGGAAGATGAGGGCCCTGTTCAGAAAAGGCATATGGGCCCCCTTTCAGTCCAACAACTGATTTTTTAAGAGTGAGATGGTTTATAGGGTATCTCTCTCTTATTTCTCTAAAGCTCTGTTCACACGCTGGACGTATCCATAGAGCCCTATGGAACAAGCAGATGTTTTTGAGCAGGTACGTTTATGTCAGTAGCGGGTCACTTGCAAAATAATGTATATTGCACAGTTTATTTTTTTTATCATGGGAGCCTATGTATTATGTATGTTACTGTATAGCTTACAGTGACATACGTCAAGCCTTTTTAAATTCATGCACCAAATTAAAAATCTTTTACGTACAATGGAATGAGTGCTGTGGTTTCTCTTTCTCTACAATTGAAGAAATAAGTCCCTACCACGTAGCACCACAATTCACTGGAGTGCCGACGTTTAGGGTAGGAACACACACAGCATATTCAGGGAGGATAGGCTGCATCAAGCTGCGCAACGTATCCACCCGGAACACTGCAGGGAATGTTGTCGGAAAACCCGCACTACGCTGTGGTGCATTTTTTATGGCATAAATTTGCAGCGTAAATTATCGCACATACTTACCCACTCCCTCCCCTGACGTCCACTCCGGCCTCCCTGGATGACGTTGCAAGCCATGTGAACACTGCAGCCAAAAAACCGCATCAAATACATGACGTGTGAGCCTGTCAACTGAAAAGTCAGTCACCACAGGGTCTTGCCTCTTGACTTTCATCATTCTTAGCCTTTTGGTGTGTCCTAGAGCTCTGCCAACTGCCATTGTAAAAACACTCCCAAAATTGGACCTGGACACTGCTTAGCAGTGGCGTAACTACCGCCGTAGCAGCAGTAGCGGCTGCTACGGGGCCCGCGGCATGAGGGGGCCCGTGTCACCTGCCGGCACGGGCCCCCACCTTGGCCGGAGGCTCCGCTAGCAGCCGCTATGGCTGCTACAGCGGGACGCCACTGAACACTACGGCAGAGCAGGGAGGTATCTCCCCGCTCTGCCATTAACTGGTTCCCGACCGCTGGCTGTATTTTTACGGCCAGCGGTCAGGGTCCTTAAAACCCGGGCCATAGACTTTCTACGCCTCGGGTTTTAACTTGCTGCCCGGGCGATCGGGCAGCTGAATGTCGGGTCTCCGGCTGTCAGTGACTGCCGGGGACCCTGAGGAGAGGATGGAAGCAGCTTTCACTGCTTCTGTCTTCTCTGATCACTTGTACACAGCGCTGAATGCGCGCTGTGTACAGAAATAGAGACAGCAGCAGCGGCGCTGTCTCTATTCCTCCCGGTGATCATGTGACTGGTCACATGATCGCCGGGAACTGTTAGTGACAGACTGCTGCTGGGTCTTACTAGACCCAGCACAGCCCTATTAGTGACAATCGTCACTATGAGAGGGCTGATTTCCCCTGTGCAGCCTCAGTTACAGTGGAGAAACATGGTGTAAAAGAAAGAATAAAAATATATAAAGTTCCCCAAAGGTCTTTTTTGACCTTTGAGGGACAGACCGACCATAGTAATAAAAAAATAATAAAGTAAAGTGCAAAAAAAAATGAAATAATAAATACACATAAAATACCCACCCCCAAAAAAAAACGTTCCCCCCTGCCAATCATTGTTGTAACGCTAGCGCTGACCCAATTACGCTAATATAGACATGTAATATATAAAAATTTACGGTAGACAATGACGATCACAAATAAAAGGTCTATTTTAGGGTAAAAGTATGTTATTACCCAAAAAAAAATAGCTGAAATGTAAAAAAGCTTATTTTTTTACTATTATTTTCAAACTTTATGAATAAAAATTCTAAAATAGCAAAAAAGGTGTGTATAAAAATGATAAAAAAAAGAAACCTGCATTATCTACGGGAAAAAAACATCGCAAAAATCACGTCAACCAACAAATAAAAAAGTTATAGCCATTTAACTAACACGTGCTAAAAATGGCTAAACGGTGTCTGGTCCTGAAGGCGCAAAATAGAGCAAAAGACATGTATCCCCCCCTCTCCACAGGACATGTATCCCCTCTCCACAGGATCTCCACAGGACATGTATCCCCTCTCCACAGGATCTCCACAGGATCTCCACAGGACATACACAGGATCTCCACAGGACATCCACAGGACAGGGGATACATGTGTGATCGCTGGCAGGGATAGGGAGAACGGGGGACTGAAAGTCCCCTGAAGTTCTCCATCACAAACCTCGGACTTCCGGGGTCTGTGTCGGCAGCTCCGTAGAAATGAATGGAGCGCCGGTCGTGCTTGTGCGCATGCGTGACCAGCGCTCCTTTCATTTTTATTGAGCTACGCAGACGCCGGAAGTCAGAGGTTTGTCATGGAGAAGTTCAGGGGACTTTCAGTCCCCCGTTCTCCCTATCGCTGCCAGCGATCACTCATGTATCCCCTATCCTGTGGAGAGGGGATACATGTATTTTGTAGGACACATTGTAGGTCGCATTTTTTTGGGAGGGGGGACGCTGTATGGCGTTCCCTACAGGGGGGGAACGCTGTATGGCGTTCCCTACAGGGGGGGGGGTGGCTGTATGGCGTTCCCTACAGGGGGGGAGCTGTATGGCGTTCCCTACGGGGGGGGGGGGTGAATGGCGTTCTCTACAGGGGGGGGCTGTATGGCGTTCTCTACAGGGGGGCTGTATGGCGTTCTCTAAGGGGGGGCTGTATGGCGTTCTCTACAGGGGGATGTATGGCGCTATCTACAGAGGGGGGGCTGTATGGCGTTATCTACAGGGGGGGGCTGTAAAAAAAGGCACTATCTACAAGGGGGGGGGGTTGTGTGACACCCAGGGGAGGGGGGGCCCCAGTCAAAAGTTTGCTATGGGGCCCAGTCTTTCCTAGTTACGCCCCTGCTGCTTAGCAATTTGAAGACACCTTTTTCTGGCTTGTAGCCAAAAATAGAGAGGGGGGGTGAGTCTCCCTCCCACAATCACAGCATCTGGTGGCCAACATAAGAAAAGATGTCAAATAATATTTACATTTTCAATACTTTTATAGCCACCGGCACCCCAGCAACGTGATCGCTGGGTTGCCGGTTGCTGCAAAGACGATCAGAGGCCTAATATTTAACTCCCGGTCTGCCAATAACGGAATCCTCCTATGCCCCGTCGTCCGCGGGGCCCAAAAGGCTTCCGGTAACATCGGCAAGATGGCGCCGGCTCAGCTTCCGGCTCAGAAGCTGAGCCAGCGTCATCAACAGTGGGTGTCCGCTGTATGTTACAGCGGACATCCAACTATAAAGGCAGGAACCGGAGCTAGCTCCGATTCCTGCCATTAACCCTTTCAATGCAGCGATCCAATACAATCGCTGCATCAAAGTGGTTTGTATGAAAACGGCAGCCTGCCATGTGATGGCAAGGCTGGCGACTGCTACTATGGCAACAGGAGGCCTAACAATGGCTTCCTATCTGCCATTACGGAAGCCGATTAAGCCCCATCCGGAGGTAGAGCATGATCGGCTTGCTGTCAGTGAACAACTGACAGTTCTAATACATTGCACTACATAGGAAGTGCAATGTATTAGAACATCAAACAAACAGTTGGAGCTTCAAGTCCTCTAGTGGGACTAAAGAATAGTGTAAACAAAGTAAAAATAAAAGTTGTAAAAAATACAATAAAAGTTTCAAGTAATAAAATAAAACACAATCGCCCTTTTTCCCTTAGCAAATCATTTATTATTGAAAAAAATAATAAAGCCATACATATTTGGTATCGCTGCGACCGTAACGACCTGAACTATAAAATTATTATGTTATTTATTCCGCACAGTGGACGCCGTAAAAAAAAACTAAAAAATACTGACATAATTACTATTTTTCGGTCACTCTGTCTTCCAAAAATTGAAATAAAAAGTGATCAAAAAGTCGCATGTACCCAAAAATGATACCTATAAAAACTATAACTTATCTCGCTAAAAACAAGCCCCATACAGTTCCGTCGACGAAAAAATTAAAACCGTTATGGCTCTCACAACTTGGCGACAGAAAAAATCCATTCTCTTTACAAAAGTTATTTTATTGTGCAAAAAGTTGTAAAACATAAAAAAGTGCTATAAATTAGGTATCACTTGATTCGGACTGACCTGCAGAATAAAGGTAACATGTAATTTATAACGCTTGGTGATTGCTGTATAAAAAGAACTAAAAAAAATATGCTAGAATTGCTGTTTTTTGGTCACCTTGCTTCCCAAAAAAAAAAGTATAACAAGTGATCAAAAAGTCGTATGTACCCCAAAATGGTACCAATAAAAACCACATCCCGCAAAAAAAAAACAGCCCTCATACCGCTACATCTATGAAAAAAATTAATTAGTTAAGGCTCCAATAAGTCAGGAAAGAAAAAATATGCAGTTGTGCCGACCCGAGGGGAACATTTCTTCTGTTTCAAGTGGTGAATTATCAAGGCTAAAATTAGGGAACCAGGAAGGGTACGGCCGAAACATATCTGCTGGAAGTGAGGGTGCCCGTATTATACCAGGACAACACTTCCCAGTAAAATTCCCCAAACTACAAACATGAGTGTGGACCAAAAGGGGAATAAGTAAGGCCCATTTATTCGGTTATGTTCACACGCAAACGTAAAATACGTCTGAAATTACGGAGCAGTTTTCAGGCGAAAACAGCTCCTGAATTTCAGACGTTCTTGCAAGTGCACTCGTTTTTTGCTGCGTCAATTACGGAGGTAATTGGAGCTGTTTTTCAATGGAGTCAATGAAAAACGGCTCCAATTACGTCCCAAGAAGTGACATGCACTTCTTTGAGGCGGCCGTATTTTTACGCCCGTCTGCACAGAACACCGTAAGACCCATTGAATTCAATGGGCAGATGTTTGCCCACGGTTTGGAGCCGTTTTTTCAGGCATAATTCCATGCGAAAAACACCTGAACTACGTCCGTAAATAGGGTGTGTGAACATACCATTCGTGCGACATCGGCCTGTGCAGAAAGGATTGTGTCACAGCGTAACAAATATCTATGGATTATTTTATTGTTTTGTTTACCCCATTATTATACCGCCTGACTATGCCCCATATATACTCCGCCCTGCTTACATGTACCCCCAAATTATAAACGGAAACACAAGTAAGACTCCAAACAAAACTACTACCAAGCAAAATCCACGCTCCAAAAGCCAAATGGTGCTCCCTCCCTTCTGAACCCTACAGTGTGACCAAACAGCAGTTTACTTCCACATAAATGGCATCGCCATACCCGGGAGAACCCTTTTAACAATTTTTGGGGTGTGTGTCCCCAGTGGCACAAGCTGGGCACGACATATTTGCCACTGAAATAGCATATCCATGGAAAAATTTAAATTGTTACTTTGTACCTTCCGCAGCGTAATCATTCATGGAAAAGGCCTGTGGGGTGAAAATGCTCACTACAACCCTTGAGGGGTGCAGTTTCCAAAATGGGGTCACTTCTCAGCAGTTTCTTTTATTATTTCACATCAGAGCCCTGCAATTGTGATCCAATAATTTGTAAATTGCCAAATTAGTCCTCAATTTTACATGGTACGCTTTCACTCCTGAGCCTGGTCAAATGTCCAGGCAACAGATTAGGGCCACACGTAGGGTGTTTCTAAAACCAGGAAACACAGCATAATAATTAGAGAGCTGTCTTTTTATGGTGGCACAAGCTGGGTGCCACATATTGGCATATCTATGGAAAAAAATCCCATTTTCACTCTGCAACATCGATTGCACACCAATTTCTGCCAATCACCTGTGGGGTTAATATGCTCACTACACCCCTAGGTGAATACCTTGAAGGGTGTTGTTTCCAAAATGGGGTCACTTCTGGGCGGGATCCACTGTTTTGGTCCCACAGGGACTTTGCAAATGCGACAAAGCGCCCAGAAACCAATCCAGCAAAATCTGTACTCCAAAAGTAAAATGGCACCTTTTTTTTATTTTCACTGCCCAATTGTAATAAAATCTTGAAACACCTGTGGGGTCAAAATGCTCACTACACCCCTAGATTAATTCCTCAAGGGGTATAGTTTCCAAAATGGGGTCACTTTTGGGAGATTTCCACTGTTTTGGCACCGCAAGAGCCTTTCAAACCTGACATGGTGCCTAAAAAATTTTCTAACAAAAAGTAGGCCCCAAAATCCTCTAGGTGCTCCTTTGATTCTGAGGCCTGTGCTTCAGTCAATAAGTGCACTAGGGCCACATGTGGGGTATTTCTAAAAACTGCAGAATCTGAGCAATAGATATTGAGTTGTGTTTCTCTGGTAAAACTTTCTGTCTTTCAAAAAAAATAGATGAAAATAGAATCCTGACACTTCTGACTCTTTTTTTTGTGAGATTCCGGCAAGTGAAACCAAATATCGCGAGATTACGGAGCTAAACGAGATTTGGTTTCACTTGCCGGAATCTCACAAAAAAATATTCAGAAGTGTCAGGATTCTGAGTACACATGACGTCCAGGCTGGATGGTCATGTGTATTCATTATCAGGACACTGTAGTAATATTAGGGTTTGTGTATGTAGCTGCACATAGTGATATAACTATATCGCCAGTGCAGTGTAAATGAATGGAGAGGAGTGCATGATGCTGATTGGTCAGCGTCATGCACTCCTCTGTACAACGCCCACTTGGTCGATAGTAAAAGTACGCCCACTTGGGCATTAAGAAAGCTCATTAGCATAAACCAAAATCGCTCCTAACGTTGTGAAAAAATATCGGTTTTTTTTAAATAAAAAGCATTACTGTCACCTACATTATAGCATCCATCTCCTTATGTAGGAGATAGGGCACTTATAATGTGGTGACAGAACCATTTAATGTATCGAGCAAATTTAGACCAGTAACATAAAGTCCAATGTGTCACGAGAAAACAATCTCAGAATCGCTTGGATAGGTAAAAGCATTCCGAAGTTATTACCACAAAAAGTGAAACATGTCAAATTTGAAAAAATTGGCTGTGTCCTGAAGGCCAAAACAGGCTGCGTCCTTAAGGGGTTAAATGTTTCATGTCATATGACAAAAGTTTCTAATATCAACACAAGTTCTGAAACACGTTCAATTTCTGTGGCAGGTCCAATATGAAGTAAATTAACTGCATGTTTAAACAACAAAATTCTCCCAGATTTCATACCTTTTCCGCCGATGGCCTGGTCCTGCTCCACGTCTAGGCCACCAGCATCTGCTGCTTTTCCGTGCTCACAGCCGCAAGTCTCCTAGTGCATGGGTGTGCAGTCTGGCCACCTTTTAAAGGGCCAGTGCGTGCAATTCAAAAACTCTTCTACCAAAACCTGTTTATTCCTGGACCATTAATGGTTCCTCCACAATCCACCAAGTGCCTGAACAACATTGGAGCAACCTAGTTGTGTCCTGCAAAGGTTCTCCTGTTTGCATCTGAGGTCAATCCGCTTAAGTATCCAGCTATCCGCTATCCACTTCCAGCCTGTGTCCAGCTATCCACTACCAGCCTATATCCAGCTATCCGCTACCAGCCTGTGACCAGCTATCCACTATCAGTCTGTGTCCAGCTATCCACCGTTAGTCTGCCTCCTACTGTCTACGACCAGTTTGTATCCTGTTGTCTGCTTTAAGTTTCATTCCTGCTTTTTGATGCTAGTCTGCACCCAATTATCTTTGACAAGCTTGAAGCTCCCTGTCTATTACGAACTGTATCATGTGATCTGCATCAATCCGCCAAGGTACTATCTGCCAGTGCCTGTACCCTCGGCAGGGATGAACCTAGCCTCTCTGCTGCCTGAGGCGAACTATAAAAAGACGCCCCCCCCCCCAATTCTATCTGAGTTTTTTTCATTACTAGCTTTACACAACAAACACGCAATATATACATTTTTTACTTAGGAAAACATTTGTTGTTTTTTTGTTAAAGTGCTGTTTGAAGTATAGAAAAGATTTAAAGAATTCTTCTTACTGTATTACTTTAGTATCATAGATCAACAACGCAGCATTATTACTGAAAATTATTTAGCACATCTTCTTGCCAGGTGAAACTTCAAGGCCTGTTTTGAAGCGGCCAGCCTGGGCTGGTTTCTTTGCTCTACCTGAAGTATTGTAGTGGTCTGCCTGTGCTGGCTCGATGCCAGCGGTGGATTAATATGATCTTAGGCCCTGGGCTGTGCATAAGTTATCTGCCCACACCCTACACTTAAGTCTCACCTACATGTCAAAGTGCATCACATGCCGCTCTGCAGACTGTCTCTTAGCCTGGTCATCTGCTGCCACACTCACACTTCCCCACAGCCCCCACCACAGTAATGTACATAGATTGTAAGACCAACATTACAAATAATACCGCCATACTGCTACTGAATAATACCTCCATACTCTTACTGAATAATACCCCCATACTGATACTGAATAATACCTCCATACTGTTACTGAATAATACCTCCATACTGTTACTGAATAATACCTCCATACTGTTACTGAATAATACCCCCATACTGTTACTGAATAATACCTCCATACTGTTACTAAATAATACCTCCATACTGTTACTGAATAATACCTCCATACTGTTACTGAATAATACCTCCAAACTGTTACTGAATACCTTTATACTGTTACTGAATAATACCCCCATACTGTTACTGAATAATACCTCCATACTGTTACTGAATAATATCTCCATACTGTTACTGAATAATACCTCCATACTGTTACTGAATAATACCTTTATACTGTTACTAAATAATACCCCCATACTGTTACTGAATAATACCTCCATACTGTTACTGAATAATACCTCCATACTGTTACAGAATAATACCTCCAAACTGTTACTGAATAATACCTTTATACTGTTACTGAATAGTACCCCCATACTGTTACTGAATAATACCTCCATACTGTTACTGAACAATACCTCTATACTGTTAGTGAATAATACCTTTATACTGTTACTGAATAATACGTCCATACTGTTACTGAATAATACCTTTATACTACTACTGAATAATACCTCCATACTGTTACTGAATAATAACTCCATACTGTTACTGAATAAAACTACCAAACCATGATCACATATTACTACAACATAGTGTCAGAAAAACCCCACCATATTGTTAGTGAATAAAACACACTATATATAGACCAATATTACCACCATACAGTGACCTTATAGAGGTAGATGCCAGTTATACACAAGATATCTGCAGACCATATAAGTGATTACAGTATAGTTATATTGAGTGACTCACAGGTGACGTCTTCTCAGATTGAAGTCGCTCACTTTCACCTTTTCTTCTTTATCCAGCCAAGACCGCAATGACAACTTCTCCTGGACACGATTTCCTAAGCCCTGCAGAATATGACACAGATATCTTTGACTCCTTGCTTTTTCTAGCGCACTCCCTAACTATTCCCTACCTCTACACAAACTCCCTATACATACTATACTAGGTGCCCCACACAGTAATAGTACACACACCCTTTTGTTCCCCCAAAGGCCCCACACAGTAAGTGCTACTTTTGTTCCCCTACACAGTGTTAGTGTCCCCTTTATAACTTACTCAGTGATAGAGCCACTTTTAGGGCCCTCACCCAGTAATAGAATTCCCACTCAGTACTAATACCCCTTTATGTCCCCACAGAAATAATGTCTCCACTCAGTAGTAATGCGGCCTTTTATGCCCCCATTCACTACTAATGCCACTTTTTCTGCCACACTCAAATGCCTGCTTTATGCCCCTACAATAAGGATGCCCCCTTTTGTATGCCACTTTTTTATGCCCCCTTTTTATTACCTAATAGACTTATGAATTTTAACTGAGTTCTGTGGCCCGGCGTGGATGGCATGATGCAGTGATGTCATCGTGCCGGGCAGTTGACGTCATCAGCATGCTCCCGATCTCTTGTAGGCCTCAGGTCTAAATCAGGCTGTGCCCTACAAGAGCAAACGGCGGAGCAGGGAGCCAATGGCCAGGGGTTGGCTGGCAAATTTTAGTCTGCGGGGCAAGCCCATAGCACTGGCCCAAGAGTAGCGGCCCATTCTGGGGGCACTGGGCAATTGGCGAGTTTGCCCCCCTAACACCACTGCGGAAGAACTCTGCTACCTGTCAATGGAAAAATCATCCGCCAGGAGGAAAAATGTTTCTTGATGGCGGAGTACTAGAAAGCCTGACCTGGGAATTAGACTTTCTTGTACTGCACCATGGGGAAACATTTTTCCCTCTGGCGGATGACTTTTCAGTTGACAGGAAGCAGTTACATGAAGGGGAATTATTTTTCCTTGACCTCTAGTTGCTATTGTGGCAAATTTACGTTTTTTTTATTTTTATACTGCTTTTTTTGGTAGGTTCCGCTGGAGTGTTTGGACTACGTCGTAGATTCATTGGACTACTTCGATGATCTACTTTTTAAAAAAAAATAAAATGGTGAAAGAGGGTTGCATGGGGGAGTTTAGATTTCAATAAAAAAGTTTTTCTTATGTCTGTTTTTTTTAATACTTTATTATGGCCTTAGTAATGGCTGCTGTCTGATTGAGAGCGTCCATTACTAAGAAGGGGCTTAGTGTTATCCAGTAAAAAGGCTATCACTAACCCCTATTACCCCGGTTCTCACTGACGCGAGGGGAGTACAATCCAGTACCCGACCATCTGAAGCGACGGTAAGGCAGCAGGGTGGCCACAGGCTGGTTTTACCAGGCTGGGAAGGGATAAAAAACGTGGCCCTTCCCACTCTGGTGATGCTAGGCTGCAGCTGCTTTATTGTATATGGCTGGTTATGAAAAATAGCGGGAACGTGGGGTCTTTTAAAAAAAAAAATAATAGAAAAAAAATTACGTGAGATCCCCTCCATTTTTCATAACCAGCCAGATACAATAAAGCAACAGCAGCCTGGCATTACCAGGGTGGGAAGGGAAATGGTTTTTGGCCATTCCCAGCCTGATATTACCAGCCTGCGGCCACCCCAGTACCCGCCCTTCTCTTCAGACGGTCGGGTGCTGGATCGTACCCAGCTCTTCCCGGTACTCCTGGTGGCGGTGGGTACCGGGGTAATAATAGGGGTTAGTGATAGCCTTATTACTGGCTAACACTAAGCCCCTTCTTAATAATGGATGCTCTCAATCAGACAGCTGCCATTACTAAGGGGGTAATGAAGCATTAAAAAACAGAGATATAAAAATAAATTTATTTTATTGAAATGACGACACTTCCACACAATCCACTTTAACCATTTTATTAAAAAAAAATAATAAAGCTTAAATCAGCGAAGTAGTCCAACGAATCTACGACATAGTCCAAATGATCCAGCGGAACCTGCAAAACAAAAATTAGCAGTATGAAAAATAAAAATAAAGATGGCTGCCCCAACAGACGTACAAACATATGAATAAATAGCTCCCTTCGGAAACATATTCAAATAATTAGAAAAATTAGGCCAATAAAATAAAACATATCAAATAATAAAAAAAAATAATAATTATAACACCTTTCTTTTAAAGAGAACCTCCCCATACATGTGCAGCTGAGTTCAGCATGTAATGGGGAGGGCTGCACAAACTCTGGGGCACTTTAAAAAAAATTTCCTAGCCTCCTTCGTTATTTAGATATCAGTGCTGTAATATTTGGCGCCCGATATTTAAATAACCCCATGAACTGTCAATGAGGAGGTAATTGCCAAGGGGGCGTGTAACATTGCTGTGACACTGTCCAATCAGCTACGGTCAGCGTTACAGCAAGAGCTGGAGAGAGCGCGTGCGCACAGCTCCGGCACCACTAAGGAAAACAAGAGGAGAAGAAGAGTGAATTCTTCTTCTTCTGTTTCATGGCATCGTAGCTGTGCACGCGCGGACGCTCTCACTCTTTAGCTCTCGGCAGACAAGGACGACAAGACTGATCTCTCACCTGGGATCACAGTCTTGTACTTGCCTGCCAAGAACTGAAGAGTGAGAGCGTGTGCACGCGCACATGATCTCCTCTCTCCAGCTCTTGCTGTTGACATTGTCCATATTGGATTGGGCAGTGTCACAGCGATGTTACACGTCCCCTTGCCAATTACCGCCCCATTGGCAGTTCATGGGGTTATTTAAATACCGGGCGCCAAATATTACAGCACCGATATCTAAGTAAGGAAAGAGGGTAGGAAAAAAAATATAAAGTGCCCCAGAGTTTGTGCTGCCCTCCCCATTACATGCTGCACTCAAATGCAAATCTGTGGGCAGGTGAAATATTCTCTTTAACCCCTTCCCGCTCCTTGACGTACTATTACGTCATGGCAGCTGTATCGTTCGCGCTCCATGCCGTAATAGTACGTCTCGGCAGTAACGGCCGTTTCGGCCGTCCTCCCGACACATACAGGAGCTGTGACAGCTGCTGTCTTGTTCAGCAGCTGTCACAGCTCCTACAGCGGGGACCGATCGCTGTGTCCCCGCTGATTAACCCCTTAAAAGCCGCGTTCTATAGAGATTGCGGCTTTTTAGGGGTTAAGCTGCCATCGCCGGCCTGCTACGCAATAGCGGCCGGCGATGGTGACTATGGCAACCGGACACCAAACAATGGCGTCCGGCTATGCCATAGATGGAAGCCTAGTGGGTCCTGACAACGTCGGGACCCACTATGCTTGCTGTCAGTGAGTAGCTGACAGTTCTAATACACTGCACTACGCATGTAGTGCAGTGTATTAGAATAGCGATCAGGGCCTCCTGCCCTCATGTCCCCTAGTGGGACAAAGTAATAAAGTAAAAAAAAAGTTCAAAAAAGATGTGTAAAAATAAGAAAATAAAAGATTTCAAAGTATTAAAAGTAAAAATCCCCCTTTTTCCCTTATCAGTCCTTTATTATTAATAAAAATATATAAACAAACAAATAAACTATACATAATTGGTATCGCCGCGTCCGTAACGGCCTGACCTACAAAATTATTTCATTATTTATCCCGCACGGTGAACGCCGTAAAATAAAATATTAATAAACCGTACCACAATCACAATTCTTTGGTCACTTCACCTCCCAAAAAATGGAATAAAAAGAGATCAAAAAGTCGCATGTACCTAAAAATGGTACTGATCGGAACTACAGTTCGTTACGCAAAAAATAAGTCCTCGCACGGCTTTATTGATTGAAAAATAAAAACGTTATGGCTCTTAGAATAAGGTAACACAAAAAGTGAATGATTGTTTACAAAACGTATTTTATTGTGCAAACGCCATAAGACATAAAAAAAAACTATAAACATCTGGTATCGCCGTAATCGTATCGCCCCGCAGAATAAAGTGAATATGTCATTTATAGCGCACGGTGAACGCTGTAAAAAAAAAACACTAGGTGCTGCTTTGCTTCGGAGGCCGGTGCTTCAGTCCATTACCGCCCGAGGGCCACATGTGGGATATTTCTCAAAACTGCAGAATCTGGGCAATAAGTATTGAGTTGTGTTTCACTGATAAATCCTTTTGTGTTATAAAAAAAATGGTATAAAGAGGATTTTCTGACAAAAAAAATATGTAAATTTCACCTCTACTTTGCTCTACATTTTTGTGAAACACCTAAAGGGTTCATAAACTTTCTAAATGCTGTTGTGAATACTTTGAGGGGTCTAGTTTCTAAAACTGGAACTGGAACCTAAAAAAATAAATAAATTAGGCAATACTTCGCTTATATTACATTATACTGATAATGAGCCGTGCCCACCCCGAGATGACCCCAGTTTTGACCGTTTGTATAAACGGAGACCCCTATTAGACCGTTCCAGTGCCCGGTTTTCCCAAGCATACACCCCCGAGAAGTGTATTTCTATTGATGAGTCCCTGGTACATTTTAAAGGGAGGGTTCAATTTCGCGAGTACCTGCCGGGTAAGAGGGCAAGGTATGGCGTGAAGATGTATAAGCTGTGAGAGTGCATCAGGGTATACCTACAGGTTTAGGATATATGAAGGAAAGGCCACCCCCAAACCAGACTGCATCCTGGACTACAATAGGTACATGGGAGGGATGGACTTGTAAGATCAAGCCCTGAAGCCCTACAGCGCCATACGGTGTGGTATAAGAAGCTGGCCGGGCACATCATACAGATGGCATTGTACAATGCGTACATGCTACGTCGATGTGCAGGCCAGACGGGAACTTTCCTGGAATTTCAAGAGGTGATTATCAAGAACCTAATCTTTAGGAACCAAGAAGGGGGGGCACCCAGTACTTCTGGAAGCGAGCCCACACGCATCGTACCAGGGCAACACTTTCCAGGAGAAGTTCCCCAAACTGGCAAGAAGGGAAAAAGTCAAAAGAAGTGCAAAGTCTGCTATAAGAGGGCGATAATGGATGACACAATATATCAATGTGACACGTGTCCCGAATAACCAGAGCTCTGTATGAAAGTGTTTTAAAATTTATCATACATCCCTTGGTTTATAATTTACCCCAATTTTACTTACCCTGATGCACTCCACACAGCTTATCCCCCCTCGTCTTTCCCCTCTGGGCCCTGCTGTGTGTCCAGGCAGCTGATAACAGCCACATGTAGGGTATTGCCATACCCGGGAGAACCAACATTACAGTTTATGGGGTGTAGGTCTCCGGTCAAAATGCTCCCTACACCTCTAGATGAATGCCTTAAGGGTGTAGTTTTTAAAACGGGGTCACTTCTTGCGGGTTTCAACTGTACTGGTACCTCAGGGGCTTCTGCATACATGACTTCGCACTAGAAAATCCCCAGTAGGCCAAATGGTGGTCCTTTCCTTCTGAGCCCTCCCATGGGCCCAAACGGCAGTTTATCACAACAAATGGGGTATTGCGGCACTCAGAACAAATTGCGCAACAGAATGGGGTATTTTGTTTCTTCTGAAAATAAGAAATTTTCAGCCAAAACTACACATTATTTGAAAAAAATAATTTTGTTTTCATTCCCAGCCCAATTCAAATAAGTTCTGTGAAAAAACTATGGGGTCAAAATGGTCACAACACCCATAAATGAATTCCTTGAGGGGTGTAGTTTCCAAAATGGGGTCATTTGTGGTGGGTTTCTATTGCTTTGATACCTCTGGGGCTCTGCAAATGCGACATGGCACCCGAAAACCAATCCAGCAAAATCTGTACTCCAAAGAACACACAGCGCTCCTTTCCTTCTGAGCCCTCCCATGGGCCCAAACGGCAGTTTATCACCACAAATGGGGTATTGCCGCACTCAGGACAAATTGGGCAACAAAATGGAGTATTTTATTTCTTGTGAAAATAAGAATTTTTGAGCTAAAATGACATATTATTGGAAAAAATATATATTTTTTTAATTCTCAGCCCAATTCAAATAAGTTCTGTGAAGAAACTATGGAGTCTAAATGGTCACATTACCCATAAATGAATTCCTTGAGGGGTGTAGTTTCCAAAATGGGGTCACTTCTGATGTGTTTCCTTTGCTTTGATAACTCTGGGGCTCTGCAAATGCGACATGGCACCCGAAAACCAAACCAGCAAAATCTGTACTCCAAAGAACACACAGCGCTCCTTCCCTTCTGAGGCCTCCCATGGACCCAAACGGCAGTTTATTGCCACAAATGGGGTATTGATGCACTCAGGAGAAATTGGGAAACAAAATTGAGTATTTTGTTTCCTGTGAAAATAAGAAATTTTGGTAAAAAATTACATCTTATTGGAAAAAATGTAATTTTTTTAATGTCACAGCCCAATTGAAATAGGTGCTGTGAAAAAACTGTGTGGTCAAAATGCTAACAACAACCATAAATGAATTCCTTGAGGGGTGTAGTTTCCAAAATGTGGTCACTTTTGGTGGGTTTCCATTGCTTTGATACCTCTGAGGCTCTGCAAATGCGACATGGCACCCGAAAACCAAATCCAACAAAATCTGGACTCCAACAAACATATAGCGCTCCTTTCCTTCTGAGCCCTCCCATGGGCCCAAACGGCAGTTTATCACCACAAATGGGGTATTGCCACACTAAGGACAAATTGGGCAACAAAATGGGGTATTTTGTTCCCTGTGAAAATAAGAAATTTTGATCACAAATGACATTTTATTTGAAAAAATTACATTTTTTTCATTTCAGAGCCCAATTCAAATACGTGCTGTGAAAAAACTGTGCGGTCAAAATGGTAACAACAACCCTAAATGAATTCCTTGAGGGGTGTAGTTTCCAAAATGGGGTCCCTATTGGGGGATTCCTACTGTTTTGACACCTCAACACCTCTTCAAACCTGGCATGCTGCCTAAAATATATTCTAATAAAAAAGAGGACTCAAAATGCACTAGGTGCTTCTTTGCTTCTAGGGCTTGTGTTTTAGTCCACGAGCGCAGTAGGGCCACATGTGGGAAATTTCTAAAAACTGCAGAATCTGGACAATACATATTTAGTAGTGTTTCTCTGGTAAAACCTTCTGTGTTACAGAAAAAAAAATGAATAAAATTGAAATTCAGCAAGAAAAATGAAATTTGCAAATTTCACCTCCACTTTGCTTTAATTCCTGTGAAATGCCTGAAGGGTTAAAAAACTTTCTAACTGCTGTTTTGAATACTTTGAGGGGTCTAGTTTTTAAAATGGGGTGTTTTATCAGGGTTTCTAATACATAGGCCCCACAAAGCCACTTCAGAACTCAAGAGGTACCTTAAAAAAAAGGCTTTTGAAATTTTCTTAAAAATATGAGAAATTGCTGTTTGGGTATGTTCACACGGCGGGGGTCCGTAACGGCTGAAATTACGGGGATGTTTCAGCCTGAAAACATCCCCGTAATTTCAGCCGTACCGGCATGTGCAGGCGCTTGAACGCCGCGTCAATTACGGCCGTAATCAGCGCTGCTATTCATTGGAGTCAATGAATAGCGGCTCCAATTACGGCCAAAGAAGTGACAGGTCACTTCTTCTACGCGGGCGTCTAATTACGCGCCGTCATTTGACAGCGGCGCGTAAATATACGCCTCGTGTGAACAGACAAACGTCTGCCCATTGCTTTCAATGGGCAGATGTTTGTCAGCGCTATTGAGGCGCTATTTTCGGGCGTAATTCGGGGCAAAAACGCCCGAATTACGTCCGTAAATAGGCCGTGTGAACATACCCTTTATGTTCTAAGCCTTGTAACGTCCAAGAAAAATAAAAGAATGTTCAAAAAACGATGCCAATCTAAAGTAGACATATGGGAAATGTGAACTAGTAACTATTTTGGGTGGTATAACCGTCTGTTTTACAAGTAGATGCATTTAAATTCTGAAAAATGCAATTTTTTCAAAATTTTCTCTACATTTTCTAATTTTTCACCAATAAACACTGAATATATCGACCAAATTTTACCACGAACATGAAGCCCAATGTGTCACGAGAAAACAATCTCAGAATCGCTTGGGTAGGTTTAAGCATTCCGACGTTATTACCACATAAAGTGAAATATGTCCGATTTGAAAAATGGGCTCTAAGCCTTAAGGCCAAAACTAGGCTGCGTCCTTAAGGGGTTAAAGTGTAACAACTTTTTAAAAAACTTTTGACATGTTAGAAGTTTTGATCAGTGGGCTCCGAACACTGAGACCCCCCACTAATCGCTAAAATAAAGCAGCAGAAGTGCTTGGGTGAGCGGTGTGCCGCTTCAATTCTGTTTGGCTTTCGTTGGAGCAGTGTACAGGCTCAATAGAAAGTCTAGAAGTCCGTACACCGCTCACTCGGCTGAAAGTCCATCATAAATGAAGCGGTGCAGCGCTCACCCGAGCACTTCTGCTGCTTCGTTATAGCGATCGGTGGGGGCCTCAGTGCTCAGTCCCCCACAGATGAAAACTTCGGACATGTCACTATGATATATAAAGATATCTATTAATGCGATTGGTGCAAGTTTTAATTACTTTTTATTGAAAATGATTTGCACTTTTTGAGATACAGCTGCTTTGTATCCTGTATCCATTAGGTCGCCTATTACCGATCACATCTAAGTTATGAACTTAGATGTGATCGGTAAGAGCTCGCTCCTGCAGGACTCGCTGACACTGAATCAGTTAGTCCCGCTGACCTGACGGATACAGGATACAGCGCTATATACATTATATAATATATTTATTTTAATTAGCGGGGGCAGGTTTATGGGTAAGGATTAGGGCCTGTTCACATCAGCGTTGGCTTTCCGTTCCAGGGTTCCGCGGGAGGTTTCCGTCGGGTGAACACTGCAACGGAAAGTCAAACTGAAACCACAGCTTCCGTTTCAGTCACCATTGAAATCAATGGTGACTGAAACATTGCTAATGGTTTCCGTTCGTCATCATTCCGGCAGGCTTCCGTTTTTGTGACGGAATCAATAGCGCAGTTGACTGCGCTAATGGTGACGGAAACGGAAGCTGTGGTTTCAGTTTGACTTTCCGTTGCGGGGTTACCTCCGACGGAACCCCAGAACGGAAAGGCAACACTGATGTGAACAGGCCCTAAGCCTTCTTTCACACTAGCATTAATATACGTTTACCTCTCTTCCGTCAGAGGAAGAGAGGATCGATACGTTAACCAGAAAGCAACGGCTCCATTAGAATTACCATTGCTTTCAATGGTAATTCTTTTGTATCAGTTGCTTTCCGTTTATCTCCGTTCGCTAAGTTTCCGTTTTTTTTAACCCCTTCCCGCTCCTTGACGTACTATTACGTCATGGCAGCTGTATCGTTCGCGCTCCATGCCGTAATAGTACGTCTCGGGAGTAACGGCCGTTTCGGCCGTCCTCCCGACACATACAGGAGCTGTGACGCTGCTGTCTTGTTCAGCAGCTGTCACAGCTCCTACAGCGGGGACCGATCGCTGTGTCCCCGCTGATTAACCCCTTAAAAGCCGCGTTCTATAGAGATCGCGGCTTTTTAGGGGTTAAGCTGCCATCGCCGGCCTGCTACGCGATAGCGGCCGGCGATGGTGACTATGGCAACCGGACACCAAACAATGGCGTCCGGCTATGCCATAGACGGAAGCCTAGTGGGTCCTGACAACGTCAGGACCCACTATGCTTGCTGTCAGTGAGTAGCTGACAGTTCTAATACACTGCACTACGCATGTAGTGCAGTGTATTAGAATAGCGATCAGGGCCTCCTGCCCTCATGTCCCCTAGTGGGACAAAGTAATAAAGTAAAAAAAAAGTTAAAAAAAGATGTGTAAAAATAAGAAAATAAAAGTTTTAAAAGTAATAAAAGTAAAAGTCCCACTTTTTCCCTTATCAGGCCTTTATTATTAATAAAAATATATAAACAAACAAATAAACTATACATAATTGGTATCGCCGCGTCCGTAACGGCCTGAACTACAAAATTATTTTGTTATTTATCCCGCACGGTGAACGCCGTAAAAAAAAATATTAATAAACCGTACCACAATCACAATTGTTTGGTCACTTCACCTCCCAAAAAATGGAATAAAAAGAGATCAAAAAGTCGCATGTACCTAAAAATGGTACTGATGGAAAATACAGTTCGTTACGCAAAAAATAAGTCCTCGCACGGCTTTATTGATTGAAAAATAAAAACGTTATGGCTCTTAGAATAAGGAAACACAAAAAGTGAATGATTGTTTACAAAACGTATTTTATTGTGCAAACGCCATAAGACATAAAAAAAAACTATAAACATCTGGTATCGCCGTGATCGTATCGCCCCGCAGAATAAAGTTAATATATCATTTATAGCGCACGGTGAACGCTGTAAAAAAAAAAGTATACAAAAACAATAGTAGAATTGCTGTTTATTAGTCACCACGCCACCTAAAAATGGAATAAAAACTGATCAAAAAGCCGCATGCACCCCAAGAAAACTACAATGGATTCCTCAAGGGGTCTAGTTTCCAAATTGGGGTCACTTTTGGGGGGTTTCCAATGTTTTGGCACCACAAGACCTCTTCAAACCGGACATGGTGCCTAATAAAAAAGAGGGCTCAAAATCCGCTAGGTGCTCCTTTGCTTCGGAGGCCGGTGCTTCAGTCCATTACCACACTAGGGCCACATGTGGGATATTTCTCTAAACTGCAGAATCTGGGCAATAAGTATTGAGTTGCGTTTCTCTGATAAATCCTTTTGTGTTATAAAAAAAATGGTATAAAAAGAGTAAATGTCACCTCTACTTTGCTCTAAATTTCTGTGAAACACCTAAAGGGTTCATAAACTTTCTAAATGCTGTTGTGAATACTTTGAGGGGTCTAGTTTCTAAAATGGGGTGTTTGATAGGGGTTTCTAATATATGGGCCCCTCAAAGCAACTTCAGAAATGAACTGGAACCTAAAAAAATAAATAAATGAGGCAATACTTCGCTTCTTACATTATACTGATAATGAGCAGTGCCCACCCCAAGATGACCCCAGTTTTGACCGTTTGTATAAACGGAGACCCCTATTAGACCGTTCCAGTGCCCGGTTTTCCCAAGCATACACCCCCGAGAAGTGTTTTTCTATTGATGAGTCCCTGGTACATTTTAAAGGGAGGGTTCAATTCCGCCAGTACCTGCCAGGTAAGAGGGCAAGGTATGGCGTGAAGATGTATAAGCTGTGCGAGAGTGCATCAGGGTATACCTACAGATTTAGGATATATGAAGGAAAGGCCACCCCCAAACCAGACTGCATCCTGGACTACAATAGGTACATGGGAGGGATGGACTTGTCAAATCAAGTCCTGAAGCCCTACAGCGCCATGCGGTGAGGTATAAGAAGCTGGCCGGGCACATCATACAGATGGCTTTGTACAATGCGTATGTGCTACGTCGATGTGCAGGCCAGAGGGGAACTTTCCTGGAATTTCAAGATCTAATCTTTAGGGACCAGGAAGGGGGGGCGCATCGTACCAGGGCAACACTTTCCAGGAGAAGGTCCCCAAACCGGTGGAAAGGGAAAGAGTCAAAAGAGGTGCAGAGTCTGCTATAAGAGGGGGATAAGGAAGAACACAATATACCAATGTGACACGTGTCCCGAAAAACCAGGGCTCTGTATAAAAGATTGTTTTAAAATGTATCATACATCCCTTGATTTTCAATTTACCCTGATGCACTCCGCACAGCTTACCCCCCTCATCTTTCCCTTCTGAGCCCTGCCGTATGCCCAGGCAGCTGATAACAGCCACATGTAGGGTATTGTCGTACCCAGGAGAACCCACATTACAATTTAAGGGGTGTATATCTCCGGTGGCGCATGCTGGGCACACTATATTGGACACTGAAATGGCATATACATATATAAAATTGCAAATCTCACACTGCACCATCTGCTGCGCATTATCTTTTACACAGTACCTGTGGGGTCAAAATGCTCACTACACCTCTAGATGAATGTCTTAAGGGGTGTAGTTTTTAAAATGGGGTCACTTCTCGGGGGTTTCAACTGTACTGGTACCTCAGGGGCTTCTGCACACATGACTTAGCACCAGAAAAGCTCCAGTAGGCCAAATGGTGGTCCTTTCCTTCTGAGCCCTCCCATGGGCCCAAAGGGCAGTTTATCACCACAAATGGGGTATTGCCGCACTAAGGACAAATTGGGCAACAAAATGGGGTATGTTGTTCCTTGTGAAAATAAGAAATTTTGATCAAAAATGACATCTTATTGGAAAAAATATCATTTTTTTCATTTCACAGCCCAATTCAAATAGGTGCTGTGAAAAAACTGTGCGGTCAAAATGATAACAAAAACCATAAATGAATTCCTTGAGGGGTGTAGTTTCCAAAATGGGGTCACTTCTGGTGGGTTTCCATTGCTTTGATACCTCTGGGGCTCTGCAAATGCAACATGGCACCCGAAAACCAATCCAGCAAAATCTGGACTCCAACAAACACATAGCGCTCCTTTCCGTCTGAGCCCTCCCATGGGCCCAAACGGCAGTTTATCACCACAAATGGGGTATTGCCGCACTATGGACAAATTGGGCAACAAAATGGGGTATGTTGTTCCCTGTGAAAATAAGAAATTTTGATCAAAAATGACATCTTATTGGAAAAAATATAATTTTTTTCATTTCACAGCCCAATTCAAATAGGTGCTGTGAAAAACCTGTGCGGTCAAAATGATAACAAAAACCATAAATTAATTCCTTGAGGGGTGTAGTTTCCAAAATGGGGTCACTTCTGGTGGGTTTCCATTGCTTTGATACCTCTGGGGCTCTGCAAATGCGACATGGCACCCGAAAACCAATCCAGCAAAATCTGGACTCCAACAAACACATAGCGCTCCTTTCCTTCTGAGCCCTCCCATGGGCCCAAACGGCAGTTTATCACCACAAATGGGGTATTGCCGCACTAAGGACAAATTGGGCAACAAAATGGGGTATGTTGTTCCCTGTGAAAATAAGAAAATTTGATCAAAAATGACATTTTATTGGAAAAAATATCATTTTTTTCATTTCACAGCCCAATTCAAATAGGTGCTGTGAAAAAACTGTGCGGTCAAAATGATAACAAAAACCATAAATGAATTCCTTGAGGGGTATAATTTCCAAAATGGGGTCACTTCTGGTGGGTTTCCATTGTTTTGATACCTCAACGCCTCTTCAAACCTGGCATGCTGCCTAAAATATATTCTAATAAAAAAGAGGCCTCAAAATGCACTAGGTGCTTCTTTGCTTCTAGGGCTTGTGTTTTAGTCCACGAGCGCAGTAGGGCCACATGTGGGACATTTCTAAAAACTGCAGAATCTGGACAATACATATTTAGTAGTGTTTCTCTGGTAAAACCTTCTCTGTTACTAAAAAAAAATTGAATAAAATTGAAATTCAGCAGAAAAAATGAAATTTGCAAATTTAATTTCCACTTTGCTTTAATTCCTGTGAAATGCCTGAAGGGTTAAAAAACTTTCTATATGCTGTTTTGAATACTTTGAGGGGTCTAGTTTTTAAAATGGGGTGTTTTATGGGGGTTTCTAACACATAGTCCCCTCAAATCCACTTCAGAACTGAACTGGCACCTTCAAAAAAAGGCTTTTGAAATTTTCTTAAGAATATGAGAAATTGCTGTTTATGTTCTAAGCCTTGTAACGTCCAAGAAAAATAAAAGAATGTTCAAAAAACGATGCCAATCAAAAGTAGACATATGGGAAATGTGAACTAGTAACTATTTTGGGTGGTATAACCGTCTGTTTTTCAAGCAGATGCATTTAAATTCTGAAAAATGCTATTTTTTGTAAATTTTCTCTAAATTTTGCAATTTTTCACAAATAAAGACTGAATATATCGACCAAATTTTACCACGAACATGAAGCCCAAAGTGTCACGAGAAAACAATCTCAGAATCGCTTGGATAGGTTTAAGCATTCCGACGTTATTACCACATAAAGTGAAATATGTCAGATTTGAAAAATGGGCTCTGAGCCTTAAGGCCCAAACTAGGCTGCGTCCTTAAGGGGTTAAAGGAAACAAAAGTGCAGTCTACAGAACTTTTATTTCCGTTCAAAAGAACGGAAACCTAGCGAACGGAGACAAACGGAAAGCAACTGATACAAAAGAATTACCATTGAAAGCAATGGTAATTCTAATGGAGCCGTTGCTTTCCGTTTAATGTATCGATCCTCTCTTCCTCTGACGGAAGAGAGGTAAACGTATATTAATGCTAGTGCAAACAAAGCCCAATACAAGTAAGATATTAATAATATAAAAAAAAAAAAAAACCCAGCTGGGCTTTGAACCAGCAACCTTACATATGTAAGGCAGATAAGCTGACCGTCAATGCCTTTGAAACTGTAGTAGTTGAGGGTTTATTCAATAACGACAGGCACTATCAGTCTATCCTGTCTGTCTGCTGCTGCGTGTGTGTGCACTGGGAGTGACTGTGAGACTCACTAGTCACAGACCCGCTTGTAGCTTTCCCACGCTAATTAAGCACAGGAAAGCTACAAAGCCAGGAGTATACTGCAAGGGGGGGAGTGGTGGTCTGGGCGTTTTACTGACAGCAGAGGTCTCTATAGGGGGGAATTATCCCCCCACCATAGAGCCCTGACTAGTTACTATACTGAAAGGTTAGGGGTGTCTGAGCATCTGACTGACTGTTCTTAAGGGGGGGCAGAATCCCCCCCTATAGAGCTCTCTACAGTAAGTCAGACAGTCAGACGCTCAGACCCTCCCCCACCCACACTAATCCTTTCATTATAGTGATGTGAGGGCTCTATGGGGTGGATTATTCCAGCCCCATAGAGCCCTTTGTTGTCAGTAAAATGCCCAGACCACCCCCTGCAGTATACTCACGGGTCCCGGTCCCAGCAAGGCAGGAACTTACCTCGTGCTACTCGTCACTCGACCGCTCCTCCTGCAGACTTGCTCCTCTCTGGCGGTATGTGCTGCGTCAGAGAGGAGAAGGAGTGTTTCAGACGTTTGGCACGTCTGCTATGTGCGTCTGCATGGCCCCTCCCCCCGGTCCAGACCGTCCCGGGATGAAAATGCCGCCCCCCCCCCCCGTTTGGGTAGGTGGTGCCGCCTGAGGCTTTCGGCTCACCTGGCCTCATGGCAGGTGCAGCACTGACCCTCGGTGCACTACACTGTAGTATCCTGGTCCGCTGGGCCGGCCGCTACCTCACTGGGACCAGCTCAATAGATAGTGGCCTGGTTATCCTCCCTGCAGCGAATCTAAGATCCCCAGCGGTTAAGACCGGGGAGGCTTCTTAGATAAAGCCATTATAGGTGGGCCTAAGCCAAACCAGTGGAGTAGCCCAGTGGGTCCACATCCCGCTGGTCGTAATACCCTTTCACCATGTGGAGTCTAGGATTAAATCCCATCAGAGGCAACACATACATAGTATAATAGATTAAAAACAGAGGATTGGAGCAGCACTGTGATAGAACGCCTAACTAGGCTGGTGCAAAGCTTCAAAAATGAAGTAGTGACCTCTCCTTATGTATAAGATATCCAAAAAATGAGAACATGAAGCAGCACTCAAAAAAAAGTATATTTATTTATCCAACATCAGACCACAACGTTTCACCTTCTCTATGAAGGCATTTTCAAGCCTTGAAAATGCCTTCATAGAGAAGGTGAAACGTTGTGGTCTGATGTTGAATAAATAAATCTACCTTTTTTTTTTTAGTGCTGCTTCACGTTCTCTTTTTTTGGATATCTTATACATAATAGATTAATGTATTCCTTGTGGGTGCATGATAGGTTATTGGCTTGTGAGGCCTACCAGGGACAGTGATTGTAATGGCTCCAAAAAAAGGACCTATGGACCATCATACGCCAGTCTTTAAATTCCCTAGGATTATTTAAATTAGAATTATTTACAGTACGCTGAATGCAATATATATGCATTGGATGCATTAAGTTGTATGTTGGTGTGACATATTACTTTATCATTCTTTTCTACAAGTCATCTTCCACATTTTTTTTGTTTTCCTTGACGAACTGACAATATCACATTTGTTATATTCTCAGTAATCTTTCCTGGTTGTCTTAACACGGTTGCATCACCACAGGGAAGTGGAAAAATGGCTACTAAATCAATTTCTATCTGATCAGCTGCGCATAAGCTCTCTCTCTCTCTCTTAAATAATGTGATGCATCTGCTTGGGCTGATAAATACTCCGGACATGTACACACCTATCCACGATGGATTATCACGCTCTGATGTGAAGCGTTATCCAGGTAATATTCCTTCACTTGCAGAATGTATGCAGGAATAAGAAAAGCATAGGTGTAATGTTCAGTCTACATAAGGATTAAAAATAAATATCCAGAAAATGCAGTCTGTACCTAGTCACCAGCAGTAGACAATTACTATATGATCACACACCATGGTTTTACCCAGTGTAGCCACTTTGCATTTTTTTTTTCTCTTTGTAATGGGGAAGAGAGATATAGGGAAAATCTTCATGCTTCTTTTCTATGTTAGAACTAATCCTGTTTTTGCCAAACTCAACACCATGTCATAACAACCAGTGTGTGTGTCACGGCCGTGGTCGCGTTCCTTACCTGGCGACGGCCCATCACCACAGTCCGTTGGCTTCCTGCCGGCGTCTCTATCCTAGGTAACGCCAGCACTCGCGGCCGGCTGGTTCTGCTTTCCCTGTTAAGATGCGCGCTGCCCTTGCCCCAGCACATGTTTAAAGTTCCATAATCAACCCCTTTCCATCCTGGACTATAAGAAGGGCTCCACCCTTCCAATCCCTGCCTGAGCGCTGTTGTCGTTTTTTCCATATCTGTATTTAAAATGGTCCCTTAGTGTCGTCCTGCTCCCAATGTTCCCTTGTCCTTCCTCCTATATCCTGTATCCCGTGCTATGCCTTGCTCCCGAGCCTGTGTAGAACCTGAGCCGTGCCTTGCCCAACCTGCTGGAATACCTCACGTCTGCTGTCGTCTGTCATCCCAGATACCATCTGCCACGGCTGGCGCAACCCACCACATCCAGCCGCATCTGTGCCAGAGCCCTTTGCCGCCATCCGGACTATCCCAGGTATCCTTGTGCTACACTCCTACCATAGACTTTGTGAATAGACTGTGTGTTGGTCAGCTGCCTCTCCGCTACGGCGGAGCGGCCTAGTGGGTCCACATTCTCTTAGATCGTGACAGTACGCTCAGGCCATCGAACCCGCTGGCCAGCCTAAGACCGCAGTTCAGAACATACAGACGAATATGCACGTCAGGATCAACTCCTTGAGGCTGTAAAGTCAATCATGGTCCGACTAGATCAACACCCTGTTCCACATCTGTTTCCTCCTCCAAAGACTGCTGCCATTCCACTGCCCTTTACTCCTCCTGTTTGTTCCAGATCCACAGTTTCAGTGCCTCTTCCTCCTCGCTATGACGGTGACCCTAGAGCCTGTAAAGGGTTCATCAATCAATGCACCATTCATTTTAGACTACAAGCTCATCTCTTCCCCTCTGAGGAGGCCAAAGTAGAATTTATTATATCCCTTCTCGCTGGCAAGGCCCTCGCATGGGCGAACCCCATCTTGGAACAACAGGTGTAAAGGATCTGCCAGGCACAACTTCTGTGGATACGCCCATAGGTAATCAGTCTGCACCTGAGTCTATGTCTCTGAGACTGACTCCATCTTCCACCACTCAGGATGGCAGGCTTAGGAGTGGGAGAGCCTATCGCAGCCTGGCCAGACGGAGCTAGCTCCCGCCCTCTGTCTATTTATACCTGCCTTTCCTGTTCCTCCTTTGCTTGTGATTCTTCTCGTGTGGTTTCCTGGCCCAGCTGGTGACCTTACGTCAGGGTAAGAGACCTGTTGAGGAGTATTGTTCTGACTTTAGGAAGTGGTGCGTAGCTTCTCGGTGGAATGACCCTGCCTTAAGGTGCCAGTTTAGGTTGGGTCTGTCGAACGCCCTGAAAGACCTGCTAGTTAGCTATCCCTCTTCTGACTCCCTAGACCAGGTTAAGGCTTCAGCGGTACGACTTGACCAACGTCTCAGGGAACGACAACTTGAACGTTTTTGTGTATTCCCCTCTGACTCCCCCATGATGCCTCCCGAGGTCCCGTTGCTTTGCTCTTCCACGGAAGACTCGGAGGTACTTATGCAACTCGGGGCCTCCGTGTCCCCCCGACAACGTAGAGAGTTCCGCAGGAAGAATGGTCTCTGCTTCTATTGTGGGGATGACAAGCATCAAGTGAACACCTGTCCTAGGCGTAAGAATAAGCAGCCGGAAAACTTCCGCGCCTAAGTGATCATCGGGGAGGTCACTTGGGCGCACAGGTATTTCCCGTAAATATGAAACGTAATAAAATCTTGCTTCCCTTTCAGGTCTCTTTTGGTGGTAGGTCTGCTACTGGCAGTTCCTTCGTAGATTCAGGGTCTTCTGCTAATATCATGTCTGTGGAATTTGCTATGTCTCTAGCTATGCCTTTGATTGATTTGCCTAAACCTGTCCCGGTAGTGGGTATCGACTCCACTCCTCTTGCTAATGGTTATTTTACACAGCATACCCCTGTTTTTGAACTCCTTGTTGGCTCCATGCATTTGGAGCAGTGCTCTGTACTGTTGATGCAGGGATTATCGTCCGATTTGGTTTTAGGCCTTCCCTGGTTGCAGTTGCATAATCCCACATTTGACTGGAATACTGGGGAGCTCACCAAATGGGGTAATGAATGCTTGACGTCATGTTTTTCTGTTAATTCTATTTCTCCCCCTGAGGAGATGAACACGCTACCTGAGTTTGTTCAGGACTTCGCTGATGTTTTCTCTAAGGAGGACTCCGAAGTGTTACCTCCTCATAGAGAATACGATTGCGCTATCGAATTGGTACCAGGAGCTAAGCTCCCTAAGGGTAGGATATTTAATCTTTCTTGTCCCGAACGTGAAGCCATGAGAGAGTATATCCAGGAATGCCTGGCCAAGGGTTACATTCGCCCCTCTACTTCTCTGGTAGGTGCTGGCTTCTTCTTCATAGGGAAGAAGGATGGTGGTCTTAGGCCATGCATTGACTACCGTAACTTGAATAAGGTCACTGTAAGGAACCAGTATCCCCTACCTTTGATTCCTAATCTCTTTAATCAGGTTCAGGGGGCCCAATGGTTCTCTAAGTTTGATCTACGGGGGGCGTATAACCTTATCCGCATCAAAGAGGGGGATAAGTGGAAGACTGCGTTTAACACGCCCGAAGGTCATTTCAAATACCTCGTCATGCCCTTTGGGTTGTGTAATGCTCCTGCGGTCTTCCAGAATTTCATAAATGAGATTTTAAGAGATTACCTGGGGGTATTTCTTGTAGTGTACCTTGATGACATACTGGTGTTTTCCAAGGACTGGTCCTCCCACATTGAGCATGTCAGGAAGGTGCTCCAGGTCCTTCGGGAAAAAAACTGTTTGCGGGTAGATTAGGGCTCACTTGTCCGTTTCCCTACCCCCATCATTACAACAGGGACCTGAAACCTCAGACCTAGCTTTGTTCCTTCAGTCTTTCTGTGCCGTGTTCGAGGAGCCGGGTCGAACATCTTCTGCCGCAATAGCTCTGCTAACCCTCAAGCAAGGAGGCTCCACAGTAGGAGAGTATGCATCTTCTTTCGTACCCTGGCAGCAGAGTTGGCATGGAACAATGAGGCGTTGGTGGCAACCTTTTGGCAGGGACTGTCCTCACACATTAAGGATGAGCTAGCAGCCCGCGACCTTCCTTCTACGTTGGATGCCCTCATCCTGTTGGCCACCCGGGTCAACATGAGGATCCAGGAACGTACTCAGGAGGTTCGACAGGAGAGCCAGTTTCACAGATTAGCACCCTCGGTCCAGAGACCATTATTGCCTTCCCCTGTTGCGCTACCTGAAGATCCGATGCAGGTAGACAGAGTCAAGTTGTCTGAGCAGGAGAAACAGCTCAGACACTCTTCTGGTTTATGTTAGTATTGCGGCCTTAAGGGTCATTTTATGCGCCAATGTCCACAGAAGTCCGAAAACTCCAGGACCTAGGGTTGGTTGGAGAGACAAATCTAGGGGGGGGGGGGGACTCAAAGCATCAAAACCTCTTCCAAATTATCTATTCCTGTGACCATCATCTCTGGAGAGACATCACATTCCTCCTATGCCTATCTTGATTCCAGAGCAGCTGAAAATTTCCTTCAGCAGGACTTAGTGGATTGTCTACATCTACCCAGTGTTCTTCTAGAGAAACCCCTGGCTGTTGCCTCTGTAAATGGACTACTATTGCCCGATTCTATTGTGTCTATCACTAAATCACTGACCTTACAAATCGGAGTTCTTCACACGGAACAGATCACCTTCCTTGTCCTGCCTAAATCCTGTCCTATTGGGCCTGCCTTGGATCCGACTACATGCTCCAGTTCTTGACTGGGGTTCCGGTGAGGTCCTCCAATGGGGTCCCAAGTGCCTTGCCCGCTGCCTGCCACAGGTTCGTCCTGTTTTACCGCCACCGCCTCAGTCACTCTCCAATCTACCATCACAGTATGCCAGTTTTGCTGACGTCTCCAGTAAGAAGGCAGAGACGCTTCCCCCCCCATCGTATCTATGATTGCCCTGTTGAATTACTTCCTAACGCCTCGCCAACTCGAGGTCGAGTTTATACTCTCTCCCTGCCAGAGACCCTAGCCATGTCTGCCTACATTAAGGAGAACCGCGAGAGAGGGTTCATCCGGAAGTCATTCTCTCTGGCAGGAGCCGGATTCTTCTTTGTGAAGAAAAAGGATGGATCCCTTTGACGAAGCATCGCCTACCGGGGTCTGAACCAAATTACAGTCAAGAATAAGTACCTCCTACCACACATCTCCAAACTTTTTGATAGAATTCATGGTGTCAAGGTCTTCACAAAGCTGTATCTATGTGGAGCTTATAACTTGATCCGTATCCGCAAGGGTAAAGAGTGGAAAATCGCATTTAACCCGAGCCCGAGACGGCCATTATGAATACCTCGTAATCCCTTTTGGACTATGTAACGCACCAGCTGTGTTCTAGAAATTTGTGAATGACATTTTCAAAGACCTACTGCATGTCTGTGTGGTGGTATATCTGGACGACATCCTTATTTACTCACCTGATTTGTTGACACATCGGATGCACGTTCGCCAAGTTCTCTTGCGGTTAAGGGGCAACTGTCTATATGCTAAACTCGAGAAATGTGTTAGAGAGGAAATCTTTTCCTTTTCCTGGGCTACATCGTGTCTGACCGTGGTCTCAAGATGGATCCTGAGAAGGTGAGATCCGTCGTAGAATTGCCACGACCCCAGGGTCTTCGTTCCATACAACGATTTCTAGGATTTGCAAACTTCCCGAACTTCTCATCTCTGACTGCTCCAATCTCGGCCCTCACCAAAAAGAGGGTGAACACCAAGGTCCGGCCTCCGGAGGCAGAATCTGTGTTTTCTGATCTCAAGAGCGCTTTCACCTCAGCATCTGTACTCCATCACCCTGATGCTTTGCGGCAATTTCTTCTGGAGGTAGACACCTCTTCCATAGGTGCGGGAGCACTACTGTGCAAAAAGAATTCCAAAGGCAGGATGGTGGCTTGTGGCTTCTTCTCAAAATGATTCTCCCCAGCAGAATGCAACTATTCCATCGGGTATCGGGAATTGCTGGCCGTGAAGTTGGCCTTAGAGGAGTGGAGACATTTGCTGGAGAGTGCTATTCATCCTATTATCATCTATACAGACCACAAGAACCTCACATACCTACAGCTGGCCCAAAAGTTAAATCCAAGTCAGGCCAGATGGTCGTTGTTCTTTGCCCGTTTCCTGCTTTTGCTTCACTTCCATCCTGCAGACAAGAATCTGAAGGCAGATGCCCTGTCTCGCTCCTTGGAAACCAATGACTCTGAGGAGACTCCACAATACATCATAGATCCTTCTAGGATTATTTCTGCTAACCCCCTGCAAATCAGAGCCATTCTGCCTGGAAAGACATTTGGCCATTTTGCTGACCGGGAGAAAATGCACCACTGGGGCCACAACTCTAAACTAGCTGGGCACTTTAGTGTTCGTAAGACACAGGATTTGATAGCTCGTCACTATTAGTGGTCCACTCTGCCTGGTGATGTTGCCTACTATGTCTCTTCATGTACGAACAGTGCATCAAACAAATCTACCCGCTCCAAACCTGCTGGCCTGTTATTACCCCTCCCTGTTTCTGATGTGCCTTGGCATTATATTGCAATGGACATCATCACTGACCTTCCTTCTTCTGCTGGATGTACTACAATCTGGGTAGTGGTGGATCGTTTCTCTAAAATTGCACATTTTGTTCCACTGACTGGCCTTCCGTCTGCCCCTCGACTGGCAAATTTGTTTATTCTACACATCTTCTGCCTGCATGGCCTTCCTTTGCATATGGTCTCAGACCAGGGAGTACAGTTTACATCCAAGTTCTGGAGATCCCTGTGCAACCTGTTAGATGTAAAGCTGGACTTCTCCTCTGCCTATCACCCACAGTCCAATGGTCAAGTGGAGAGAACCAATCACATTTTGGAGAACTATCTCCACCATTTCATTTCTGCCCAACGCAACAATTGAGTGCAACTTCTGCGTTGGAGTTCTCGTACAATAATCACACAAGTGAGTCTACTGCCTCGTCTCTCTTCTACATCATGTACAGCCAGCATCCTCGAGTTCCTCTACCTCTGCCAGCCATGACTCAGGTACCAGCAGCCAATTCTTCTTTTGGGACGTTTATTCACATCTGGCAGCAGACTAAGTCTGCGATTCTCCAAGCAGTGGACCACATGAAAAAGCATGCCGATAAAAGGAGAAACGTTCCTCCTCAGTTCTCTCCTGGAGTCAATGTCTGGCTATCCTCGAGAAACATTAGTCTCAAGATGCCCTCCTACAAATTAGCTCCCAGGTTCCTCGGTCCTTTCGAAGTTCTGCAACAGATTAACCTTGTATCCCATAAACTTCGGTTGCCTCCCACTCTCAAGATCCCCAACTCATTCCACGTGTCCCTCCTTAAGCCTGTGCTTTTGAACCGCTTCAGTAAAGCTCCTAGGTCTGCAGCTGCTTCCAGCGGGTTGTCTGATGTGTTCGAGATAGAAGAGATTCTGGACTTTAAGAGAATAGGAGGAAGAGCCTTCTATCTAGTGGACTGGAGAGGGTTTGGTCCTGAGGAAACGTCCTGGGAGTCAGAAGAGAACCTCAATGCTTCTACACTCATAAGGAAGTTCCTCTTGCGCTCCGAACTTAAGAAGATGGGGTGTAAGGGGGGGGTACTGTCAAGGCCGTGGGCGCGGACTGCTGCCGTTCCTTACCTGGCGATGCCTGCGACCACACAGTCCGTTGGCTTCCTGCCGGCATCTCCCTCCTAGAATTCCTGCTGGAATACTCCACGTCTTCTGTCGCCTGTCATCCCAGATACCATCCGCTACGTCTGGCGCAACCCACCACTTCCAGCCCCATCTGTGCCAGAGCCCTTGCCACAATCCGGATTATCCCAGTTACCCTCGTGCTACACGCCTACCATAGACTTTGTGCATAGACTGTGAGTTGGTCAGCTGCCTCTCCGCTATGGCGGATCAGTCTAGTGGGTCTGCATACCCTTAGATTGTGACAGTGTGACTGTGGCCAAAGCAAACTAAATACACTAAGTAGAGAGTTGTTACTTTGAATTGAAGATTCACCACTGAGTGACTTCATGAACATTACAGGCTATGTACACCTTTGTTAGCTTTTTTATTATTATTATTATTATTATTATTATTAAATGAATATATTTAGTGTTTTTATGTACCTTTTTAAATCACTTTTATTTTATGTTTACATTTTAAGATACAGCTTTTATGTATCCTGTATACAAAGAAGCTGTATTGTTCTGTCTGACCCGAATCCATCATCCGGCTGATAGTTCGGCTGAAATCTGGTCCTGCATGTATCTGACACACAGGATTTAGCTAGCACCGATTACATCTCAATCAAACCTAAATTTATAACTTAAATGTGATCGTTATTAGCTGGATCCTGAGGCACACAGGACCCGCTTTTAGTCAAGTTTGCAGGACAACTTTGGGGAACTTTAAATTCCCTTCAGCCCAGCATAGTTGGATTGCATTGTTCCTGCTGACAAATTTAGCATTATATTAGGACATGGCTGGCTATATCCCTGGAGCCAGGTAATCACTAAGTCTAAAATTTGCTGCTAGTGTCTATATTTTTGGGTTGTTTCCTATTGACGTCTATAGAAGTTCTTATTGCCTGGTTACTAAAGACAACCTGAACTTTTAAAGTTTTAAGTTATTTGGTCACTCCTGTATTAGGATTTGTTATCTATGCACTTCCCTAATAATTTCTTTGAACAAGAGAGAAAATGAGGGGGCAAAGCAGCTTTACTATAAATGATATATATGAATGAATAAATGAATGAATATTCCATAAGAGAATTCCATTTCTGCAACATCAAGCTATGTTTTATAAACTGACTAATTCTAATAGAAAAATCTAATGTTGAATCTAATACATCGTATTTTACTTTTCTTATTGTGTGAACTCCCGGACTCCAGCCCCCACTGTGCTTATTATCATATTAATAACCATATGACTATAATGCACCTGGCTTGATATAATGCATGGTAGCTGTAACTCATTGATCATTTAATTATGATTATGTTTTATCTTTACTTTGACCCAGATGTATGAAAACATCATGAAACCAGGACAGGACATTGAAGTCAGAAACAAAGTAGTGAAATGTGACCTTCAAATCTCTATCATGTATTGTCTTAGTTATATATCTTTTCATCTCTGACAGAGATCCTCTATTTTTAGACATATATAACCTCACTGTGTTCCTTCCCTCCAAGGTCTCTCGCATAAATTGTGTGTCTTGTCTCTTCTGGCTTCTAAGTCAGTGAGCTGACATAGTCTTTTTTCAAGTTCATATTCCATTAGCGTTCATTAAAGAGAGCTGTATAATTAGAGGGTGATAGAGTAGAAAGAAAGCTTTGCGACATTTTCAATAGGATATTAAAAGCACAATGAAGTTCAGAGTACACAGCATAATTACATACCCATAGAAACAGAGCATTAAAAATAGAAATTGATACGTGACATTCTACATTAGTTTATTATAGTTTGTATTCACTGAACTATATAATACAATGATGGATGCCCTACTGTTATAATGCCTAAATGCTCTGGTAATAATACTCTGGACTATTCATACTAATGGCACTTGTGAAAGAATATTGTTAAAGTGGAAAGAATGGGATATAAGGTTACTATGGCAAGAAACAACTTCAAAGTTTTTCAAGAGTTCTATAGATTTACTACTACATACATGCTAATAATCAAAATCACAAAATATGGTGTAAGCAGAATCAATTCTACAGGCATGTGCGTCTTTCTTCTATGAATACATATGTGACACACAACAAATGTACTTGGTATCGGAAGACAATAGAGTTGTGCTAATATATACTGCACACCAACATAGTGTTGAATGAAGCAATGGCTGCAGGTCACAGTAGGTTATGGTTTTAACTTCAGCATTTCTAATAGTCTTTCGCATCTATGAGCTTGGATTTTGCAAGAAACTTTGAGTGAGTCAATTTTTAATCTGACTACATTTACTATATGTTAGCACTATATGTTATATGTCATCGCTTTTTGAGTTAATATTTTTTTTTAGCATAGATCACTTTTTTGAACATGCAAGATTATTTTTCAAAGTTGTATTTTTCATAAGCATTTCTGTGTAACCCAGTGGCGGATTAAGTAGACCATAGGGCCTGAGCTGTTCCTCAAGCTTGTGGCCCCCTCTCCACCACCGCCTTGCTACACCGTGTCTATTTTAAACACCACCTTTCTGTGTGAGCATTGACAAATGAGTGTTACGATTCCCCATGTCAAAGGGCTGTGTCCCTACATACTGACTTTCTCCAACCATCGCTGACAGTATCACACTGTGTAGGGACACATCCTCTTGACAATGGGAACAGTAACACGCATTTGTCTATTAGACCTGAGTAGACAAAGAGTTTATGTGAAATACAAGGGGGGCTTTACTACAACAGACATGTCAGGAAAGGGGACAGATCCTCTATAGATCCAGTGACTCACAAGTGATGTCTTCTCTGATTGGAGTCGTTGTCTTGTCTTTTCTTCTCTTCTCCATCTGACACAGACCGTTATGGTGACTTCTGATGACTTCAGAGTTTCCAGATGATACATCTATGCCCCTCGATTCTACAGCCATTATAAGAATCTATAGCAACACAAAAATTCAGAAACTAAACACCCTACATTTTAAAAAAAAGTTTAGTTACCCTTTAAGGAGTCTAACACCCCTCCTCCTGAGGAAAAATAACTCCTCAGGGCAATATACGGGGATTATACTGCAAGGGGGTGTCAGTGCATCTGACTGACTGCTGAGTGCTTTATGGGAGCGTCTGCCTCTTATGGCTCTGGGGGGGAAGGAGTTATTCCCCATAGAGTCCTCAGCAGTCAGTCAGACGCTCTGGCCACCCTTGCAGTATTATAACTACTGAGGGTTCTATGGGGGGTATTATACTGCAAGGGGGGTTCTGAGCATCTGACTGACCGCAGAGGGTTCTATGGATGAGAAATAATTTCACACACAAAAATTCAGAAACTAAACACCCTATATACAATTCACACTAACACCACACAGTATATATTCAAACCGCACACACTATATACACAAACTACATGCACACAAAATACACACACCGACACTATATAGACTTACATTATACACACTATAAACTCCATATGCACAGCACACACTATATATACTTACACTATATACACACTATATAGACTTAGATTATACAAACACTCTATACATTATATGCACTATACACACATACTATATGCATTATACACACACACACACACACTCACACACATACACAAACACACACTTACACTATATACACCATATAGACTACTTTTAACAAACTATAAGCTCTATACACCCAGTACACATTATATAGACTTACACTGTATAAACACTACACACACACACGAACACACACACACACACACACACACACACACCGTACACTATAAAGACTTTCACTATAAACACTATACACATGCCACACACTATATAGATGTGCACTATATACCCTATACACACACACACACCACACACTATATAGACTTACACTATAAACACTATACACACCACACACTATATAGACTTACACTATATACACTATACACACACCACACACTATATAGACTTACACTATAAACACTATAAACATGCCACACACTATATAGATGTACACAATATACCCTATACACATACCACATACTATATAGACTTACACTATAAACAATATACACACACACACACACACACACACACACACCACACACTATATAGACTTACACTATATACACTATACACATACACACACACCACATACTATATAGACTTACACTATACACACACCACACACTATATAGGCTTACACTATATACACTATACACACACACCACACACTATATAGACTTACACTATAAACACACCACACACTATATAGACTTACACTATATACACTATACACACACCATTCACTATATAGACTTACACTATATACACTATAGACTTACACTATATACACTATACACACCAAAAACTATATAGATTTACACTATAAACAGCACACGCTATATAGACTTACACCATAAACACTATACACACACCACACTTACCAGAGCCTCTTCCTCTGCAGTGCTTAAGTACAGCCTACAGAACCTTAATCATGTGACTGTGATGACACCACAGGTCCTACACCTCCTAGTTGCAGTCTTGTCGATATCAAACAGCTGCTGGAGGTGTAGATAGGCGGGACAGTGCAAAGCAGCACAGAGGAGCAAACAGTCAGGCAGAGTGACTCCAGCACCTGCCTATCACTATCTCTGACAGTCTGCTCTCTACAGCTGATGTGCTTTGCCACCCGCCCCCTGTAATTGATTCCCCCTACACAGACCCCCCCCCCCACTTCTTCATCAGCTGGTGAGACCGATGACTGCGAGAATGAGGCCGGCAGCAACCCTGTATAGGTTTTTGAAGTGATGTGCGGTTCGGGCCGCCCATATGAGGTTGCGCCACTTCTGTAACCACATAGATGCTGTGGTCAATAGCGACTGCTGCATATAAGGTGTTTTACAAAGGGAGAGGGCTCCCTCTGTTAGCCCATTGGCTCCCTGCGACACTATTAATTACCATGGCAGTCGGGGGTTATGAGAAAGATGTCTGCCATCAGTATCTGTCTGTTAGGCATAAAACATTGCTTGTCAGTATAACACTGTAAGGCAATAATACTTTGGAATATGATGCGTTCCAAACCATTATATGATTGATCAAAATATTGCTTCATTAATCCCCTAGTGGGACAAATAAAAATGTACAATTTAGTTAAATAAAGTTTCATAAAAATTCAAAAATTTCCACAAAAATATATATTTTTTCTTTTTAAATAGCTTACCTTAAAAAAATATATACATACCGCCGTAATCATAACAACCCGTAGAATGAAGCTTACTTATTATTTTTACTGCACGACACGTGGTATTTATAAAAAAAAAATAATCTAATTGGAGGAGGTGGATTTGCTTGTTTTCTCCCTTCTCCCCTACATTTCTCTTTAAACAAATTAGTCAATAAATTATATGTAATCCAAAATTGTACCAATAAAAAGTATAACTCTTGCTACAAATACAAGCCCTTATACAGATGCATAAAAATAACAAAGTTATGACTCTTGGAATGCAGCAACACATTTTTTTTCCCATAAAATAGTTTTTATTGTGCATAAGTATTAAAAAGTAAAAAAAAATGCATAAACAATACAATACAAAAAAAATAAGAATAAAGGTGATAAATTATATCTGTTGATAAGAGACAATAGATGTAGGTAATTTGCAGAATGGAGGGCAGCGATAGTGTGTTAAGGTAGTGTGCTGCCGACAACAAAGATTTTTAATTCTGCATAAAAGAGCAGATTAGTCGATAAACTATAGTTTGCTCGTTCATTGGCTGATCGTTGCCCTTATTACACAGGGCAATGATTGCCAACAAGCGTTCATATGACCGCTTGTTTGCCCCATGATTGGCCTGTGTAATAAAGCCTTAAGATAGTGGTGAGTAAAAAGAAGTAGGAGGGTACAGACGTAGCGCAGTAATCTGACTATTGTGCCCATGGTCGCTGACCGCCGTTATGTCCTGCTCACTGGCAGGCGCGACCGCCGGACACTAATCTTGCCGGCGTCTCCCTCGCTGGAGACGCCAGCACACACAGCTGCCGCACCACACTGATTCCTGTAGGGTGCACACTTGCTCGTTCCCGGTCTCAAAGTGCCAGTGCGCAGCAGTATAATTTTCTCTAACCAATCCCTATGCACCCTGGACTTTAAAAAGCACTCTGCCCTCTGCTTCCTTGCCTGAGAGTTGTTGTGTCTACCCATGTTTGATCTGCAAATGGTTCCTTAGCTGTGTCCTGTATGCTGTTTTCCCGTATCCTTTATCCCGTATCCCGTATCCAGTAATTGTGTTTAGTTCCAGTGCGAAGTTAGTGTCTGCCACACCAAGTGTCTGCTACGCCAAGTGTCTGCCACATCAAGCGTCTGCCACGTCAAGTGTCTGCTACATCAAGTGTCTGTCCAGTCTTCTATCTAGGTTCTCTAATCCTAAGACTTTCATTGACTCTTGTTTGGTCAACTGCTACTCTGCTACGGCGGAGTGGCCTAGTGTGTCCACATACCCCACAATCTTAACACTGAGAAGACCAAACAGTTAAACATGACTTGCCAATAATAGAGGCTATAAGTCAGGATCACTATAAAATATGTCACAACATTAAATGAAAAATTGTGTTTAAATGTGGACAAGCCTTTAATGCTGAGGCCAAGTATTGTTGCAATGGTGACCAAAAAGTGTGTGTGGTTAAAGTAACAAGGCCAAAAAATTAAACCAGTTTTGGGACCAGATTGATGCATCTCTAAATACCATGAGTATTTCTACCGCACAGACAACCAGTAAGTTTTTTCTTTCTTGGTAAGGAATTCAATGTAACGTGATTGTAATATAAAATAAATTCTATAATTCTTTACACTCCCTACTGAATACAAGAGGCAGATCCTTTGACTGATAGTCATTCAATTAAATTATTGCTATATTTATTAGGACAAAGTTGGAACATGGACATTACTTGTAGATTTCAAATTCTGGTATTTTACAGCTCCCAGCTTCCATTTCCCATAAATACTACAAAGTGTAGTGTTATATATGACATAAATTAATCATGACATTCAGGGGCAGTGTTTCTTTTCAATAATTTTATTACTTTTTAAAGCTTAAGATTAGACTTGATTTCTGAGCTACATCTTTATCTGCTTTCTCAAAGCATATGCTTTTTTTGTTATAAGAGCAGTCCACAATTTTTTATGACAGACACTCCTATAATGCCACTGGACAGATTGTTATTTTCCTCCATTAGATTATTGTACAGTACCTGGTGTATAGACTATATAAATCACCAGAAATTACAGACATTAAACCAGCTAGGAATGCTGGGAAATTTTAGCTCTGAAGCCTGAACTATTGTAAATACAGCTCTAAACAATAATACAGGCTGTAATTCTGGATCAGTACAAGAGAAGTAATGTATCGGAAACAATTTCTCAACTGCATGGTACTCAGATCAGCTCATAATACCACACATGAAAACGAAAATGGTGATGCAATGAACAACATACAGCCCCCGGACAGACACATGAGTGTTGATGTGTCACCTATGTTGGAGTGCCGGCCTGATTGAGATCATATGTTCAAAGTATAACGCATCATTGATTCACAGAATAAACTCTTATGTCGATCACATTCATTCTCCAGCATGTCATGATAGAGAGTACATTAGGAAGTACACGGGGAACTATATAATTTATAGAGTTTAGAATACCTTTTAATAAATATATTTTTACATTTCTCTATTTAAATCATGTCATCAGGTTGGTTACCTCAACTACTATAACATTTTACACTTACCTGTCAATAATTACGTCATCTGAAATGGTATATAGCTATAAACTACCAAAAGATAACTAATGTCTCTTCTATGTATACATGTCGCTGTGTTTACTGCATTCTAAATTTCAATCTTCAAATCTTGTTGTAATTGATCTATGATCAATTTTAATTGCATTCCAATAAATACTTCTATAAGAAAAAGCATTCTCTCCTTGTTTCCTTGCTGTCGTCCAACCTATTGTAAAGAACACCTCAGTTTAACTTCATTATGAAGGTTTTTGTCTTGCACTCTTTTCATATATTTCCCTATACAGTGATATCTCAATCTGCAATGGCCTCAGGTCACAATATTTCCAACATATTATGGTCTTATGGACTTGTAACCACATTTAACATATATTGCCACAGACATTTCAGATCTGCGGTATATGTAAGCGCCTCTCTACAGTACAATACGGTACTACATGTCCTGTACTGCTTTGTACCTGTGCAAGAATGAGATGATTCTTTGGGCACCAGGTGAGGGTGGCTGGATTTTATATTTCTGGTACACTGTGTACTGTGCATGACTGTGAATAAGCTCCTGTCCTCATCATAGAAAGTGATTTACAGCTTCCAGCAGCTACTTAGAACTTTTATATGTAAGAACTTGCTTTATCTGTATTAGTTATCTGCTTAAGTTTCCTATTTTATTATTCCTGGTTGACATTTTGGGATCTTTGGAACCACTTACTAGTTTTATATAGTACTATGGTCGCAAGTTACAATATTTTAAACTTTAAATGGTCGTCCCAGATCCAATTAGTATATTAAATTGAGGGACCACTGTAGATTGCTGAGATAAGGCTTACTCAGAGGAAAAATAAATTTTGCCATTCTAGGTATTTACTATAAAGTAGTTAAAGAGGCTCTGTCACCAGTTTCTAAGTGCCCTATCCCCTACCTAATTTGATAGGCGCTGTAATGTAGATAACAACTGTGGTTTTTATTTTGAAAAACGATGATTTTTGACCAAGTTATGAACAATATTAGATTTATGCTAATTAGTTCTTAATGACCAACTGGGTGATTTTTAACTTCTTACCAAGTGGGAGTTGTAAAGAGAAGTGTATGACGCTGACCAATCAGCATCATACACTTCTCTTCATTCATGCCCAGCTTGTTTCACTGCACAGCCTGATCTCGCGAGATCACGATGTGACGGGACTTCCTCCCACAGGTCCTTCACAGGAGACATGGAACTGAACAGACATCGCCTCCAGCCACTGCAGATTCGGAGAAACGTCCTGGCACTGCGGGATGCGATGTCTGTTGACTCTTCCATCACTCCGGTGAAGGACCTGTGGGAGGAAGTCCAAAAATTCCTCTCCCGGTGCCTCATATGTCCGAGGTGCTAGCTGCTGACACTGCTTTTAGGGACTTTTTTCAGATCTGGCAGCAGACTCGATCCTCCATCCTACTGGCGGTCGACCACATGAAACGGAAGGCGGACACTAGGAGAAGAGAACCACCTCAGTTTCTCCCTGGCACGAAGGTCTGGCTGTCCTCCAGGAATATCCGACTGAGGGTGCCACAAATTTGCTCCCATTCTTCGAGACCCTGCAGCAGATCAACCCTGTCACCTACAAGCTTTGGCTGCCTCCTACCCTCAAGATTCCCAACTCCTTCCATGTCTCCCTCCTGAAACCGGTGCTTCTGAACCGCTTTACCAAGACTCCTAGCCCTGTGGTTGCCTCCAGCGGGCCTTCAGACATTTTCGAAGTTAAGGAGATCTTGGACACCAAGAAAGTAAGAGGAAAGACTTTTTATTTGGTGGATTGGAGGGGGTTTGGTCCTGAAGAGAGGTCCTGGGAGCCAGAGGAGATCCTCAATGCTCCTACCCTTCTGAAGAAGTTTCTCTCTCGCTCTGGTCCCAAGACGAGGGGGCATGAGAGGGGGGATACTGTCATGCCCATGGCCGCGGGCCGTGGATCTGCGAGCGCTGGCCTCAGTCTCCTCCTCAGGAGACGCCAGCGCTCACTTCCACTCACCTCGGCCGGGTCTATTAAAGGGGCAGCGCACGCAACAGACATTTATGTTTAATTAGCCAATAGCACCCTGGACTACAAGAATGGCTCAGCCCCCTCCTACCGTGCCTGAGCGTTATTGTCGTACCCTAAGTTTGTCTATGCAAATGGTCTCATAGTGTTTTCCAGTTCCCAGTGTTCCCTGGTCCTGTATTCCGTATCCCGTGCTATCCTGGTCAAGTGCCGTGCTGAGCTGAAGTCCTGTGGACAGCGCTATGCCACTTCTCTATAGATAGCTTCATTGGGGCTTCCTCCAGGAGTGGAATCCCCAGCCAGGGTGCTCTGGTTGGGGATTCCGCTGATAGACTAGGCCTCTGACGTCACTGTCCATATATGGACAGTGACGTCAGTGTCTCCTCCTGGACCGGAATGCCTGGCCAGCGCGTTGCCGATCCACTGGTCGGGGATTCCGCTGATAGACGAGGCCTCTGACGTAACTGTCTATATATGGGCCAAGAGCTTGACTTAGCCTAGGGGACCATTTGCAGACAAAGAAGTGGTAGAATGGTCCTGCTGTAGCCAGTGGCCTTGCAGCCGGTGACAAGTCTTAACTGAGGTTTGTGAAAAGGAGTAAGGGATAAAACGGTTGATCTCCTAGGATACATTGAATTCTTTATATATTTCTCACAATTTTGATTGCAAAATAAGGCAGAACTTTCTACATTTAGTGTCCCTTTAAATAGTGGTAGTTTTGCATGAAGGGGTTGCAGAGGCATTGTATGAACATTGACTATTGTGTTATTCGCCTCCGGAAGGTGAAGTCAACAAAACATTTATATATTCATTTGTTTAAACTCAACTTGAACCCCAAGAGCAGATAGCAAACCTTTTTATAATAATATTTTATCCTTCCAATAATTTCCGTCAAATTAAAACTCACAAAACAACTTGTCTTTATTTGAATTTCAATACTTATTAAGCTGTTTTTCTTATTTTCTTCCTCTTCATCTATTTTTAATGTCTCATTATCTAACATGATACATATTACAACCAATTATAAGTTAATCCTTAAAGAAAGCTAAGAAAAATTAAAAGGTCAGACAAAGGGCAAGTCTCTTGTATCTTTTTTGATAATGCTAGGTCAGTTTAAATTGTAAAAATGACACTTTGGAAAGCAGTCTCCAGTTGTCACTTTGCAGGAACATCAATGTGGTGGTTCGCATATACGCCATGATAGTTTCCGTGTGGTGAGCTTTTTAAATAATTGCATGATTAAAAATTAAGCACCCTCGCGCTGACATGATTTAAGAATTGTGGTTCTATTTGCCCTCCAGGTGTAAATATCTTCTGCTGTTCTAATTCTCCTTATTTCACTTCTGACTTACTAAGTTATCTTTGACAGATCGGCCACAGGGTATACAAAACCACATTTTGACATATATTGGCACAGAGTAAAAATACACAATGTGATGTGAACAACTCTTAAAACATTAGTAGATGTGGTTTGCCGTTCTCATCATTTCCCACGGTGCCTTCTCATGACATTTACAAGGCTAATTCTTATCTTCCCACCAGCCTATATTTAAATTATACATTTAGTGCTATTAGCTACACTGTAAGACCAGAAAGGGCTTTATATGTTTGTTCAGAAGTTTCATCTCTAATAATAAAAAATAAATATAAAAAGTTAGAAAAACTAAAGTCCCTTTTTTTGTAACTCAAGCCTTCTTAGTTTCTAATTATAAGGCTTCATGCACACTGCTAAACTACATATCCGTGTTGTAGGGTTGCAAAATAGGGCGCTCCTAGCATACTATGGGCCCATACTCTACCTCTATGTGCCTTATGATTTATTATGGAGGAACACATGTTTTTCTTTAGATAAAAAAATTGTGGCATGCTCCATTATTTTCTGTATTATTATGGCATTCTTAACTAGAAGCAAAGCTCCCTATGCCATATTCTAAACTGGAGCTAATGCCCCTAAACATGGGGAGGTACTAGGATAGCCTGTCCACTAAAATCGTCTTTAAAGAGGCTCTGTCACCAGATTTTGCAACCCCTATCTCCTATTGCAGCAGATAGGCGCTGCAATGTAGATTACAGTAAAGTTTTTATTTTTAAAAAACGAGCATTTTTGGCCAAGTTATGACCATTTTTGTAGTTATGCAAATGAGGCTTGCAAAAGTCCAAGTGGGTGTGTTTAAAAGTAAAAGTCCAAGTGGGCGTGTATTATGTGCGTACATCGGGGCGTTTTTAATACTTTTACTAGCTGGGCGCTCTGAAGAGAAGTAACATCCTCTTCTCTTCAGAACGCCCAGCTTCTGACAGTGCAGATCTGTGACGTCACTCACAGGTCCTGCATCGTGACGGCCACATCGGCACCAGAGGCTACAGTTGATTCTGCAGCAGCCTCGGCGTTAGCAGGTAAGTCGATCTTACCTGCAAACGCTGATGCTGCTGCAGAATCAACTGTAGCCTCTGGTGCCGATGTGGCCGTCACGATGCAGGACCTGTGAGTGACGTCACAGATCTGCACTGCCAGAAGCTGGGCGTTCTGAAGAGAAGTGGATGATGCTTCTCTTCAGAGCGCCCAGCTAGTAAAAGTATTAAAAACGCCCCGATGTACGCACATAATACACGCCCACTTGGACTTTTACTTTTAAACACACCCACTTGGACTTTTGCAAGCCTCATTTGCATAACTACAAAAATGGTCATAACTTGGCCAAAAATGCTCGTTTTTTAAAAATAAAAACTTTACTGTAATCTACATTGCAGCGCCTATCTGCTGCAATAGCAGATAGGGGTTGCAAAATCTGGTGACAGAGCCTCTTTAAGTGCTGTACTTTGAAGGCAGTGCTGAATTAGGACCAGTCGGTTCTAGTACTAGGCACGGACCCAACATCATTCACACACTGCTTAAAGAGGAACTCACATGAAAATGTATGTAAGTCTGAGCCTTACATAGAGAAACTGGCTTCCGATCCACACATAAGACGCTGTGTGAATTGGCGAGTCAGTTTATAGATCACGTGACCTCACAGGGGAGCTGAACGAAGTCTATGAATTGAAAGCTAGATGCTCAGTGAGGAAATAAATATAATTTACATGTACAATATGCCCATTCCAAACAGGCAGAGCAATACAAATTTTCATGGGAGTTCTTCTTTAACTAGTTCAGCACTTGCATAGATTATTCATTAGAGAATCTTAAAGAGGCTCTGTCACCAGATTATAAATGCCCTATCTTCTATATAATCTGATCGGCGCTGTAATGTAGATAACAACAGTGGTTTTCATTTTGAAAAATGATCATTTTTGAGCAAGTTATGAACAATTTTAGATTTATACTAATTAGTTCTTCATGACCAACTGAGCGTTTTGTAACTTTTTACCAAGTGGGCGTTATAAAGAGAAGTGTATGACACTGACCAATCAGCATCATACACGTCTCTTCATTCCAGCCCAGCTTGTTTCACTGGACTTCTGCAACAGATAAACCCTGTCTCCTATAAGCTGCGGCTGCCTCCTACCCTCAGAATCCCCAACTCCTTCCATGTGTCCCTCCTGAAGCCAGTGGTCCTGAACCGCTAAAACAAGACTTCTAGTTCCACAGTTTCTTCCAGCGGTTCTTCTAATATATTCGAGGTGAGGGAGATCCTGGACTGCAAGAGGGTAGGAGGAAGGACTTTCTTTGGTGGACTGGAGAGGGTTTGGTCCTGAGGAGAGGTCCTGGGAGCCAGAAGAGAACCTCAGTGCCCCTGCGCTTATTAAGAAATTCCTCTCTCAATCTGGCCCCAAGAAGCGGGGGCGTAAGAGGGGGGATACTGTAGCGTCCATGGCCACGGGCCGTCGGGTTTACTCACCTCCCGACGCCCGCAGCCATGGATCCGTGAGCGCTGGTCCCCATCTCCTTCCTAGGAGACGCCAGCACTCACTTCCGCTCCGTTCTGCTGTGTCCCGTTAGGAACTCGTCATCATCAACAACTGCCATGATTTCCTGGTCTATAAGAAGGCCCCAGGCCTTCTGATCCTGATATTGTTAGTTTTCCCAGTCTGTCTTGCAAATGGTCCCTTAGTGTTTCCCGTTCCAGTTGTTACTCATGCCTTGTTCCTGTTCCTGTTTCCCGTCTTGTGCCTTTATTATTGAGTCTGCCACGTCCTGTGTCATCTGTCATGTCCGGAGGAATCCGCCACGTCCTGTGTCATCTGCCACGTCCGGGGGAATCCGCCACATCCTGTGTCATCTGCCACGTCCGGAGGAATCCGCCACGTCCTGTGTCATCTGCCACGCCCGGTGGAATCCGCCACATCCTGTGTCATCTGCCACGTCCGGAGGAATCCGCCACATCTGGCGCAACCTGCGGCACCTGTGTTATCTGCCACGTTTGGCGTTAACTGCTGCACACATCTCCATCAGTGCCAGAGCTGCGGCCACTGTCCGGACTATTAAGGTACCCTTGTGCGGGACATTGTATTGCTGGGGTTTCCTGTTGTTTGGCCAGCAGCCTCCCCGCTACGGCGGTACGGCCTAGTTGGTCCACTAACCCGCTCCGTGACTGTAAGGTTCTTGTGGTCGGGGTAGATCAAGATGGGGTGAGCTGCGCCCTCTAGAAGATGTCTCCACTCCTCCAGAGCCAATTTGATGGCCAGTAGCTCCCGATCTCCAATAGAGTAATTGCGCTCAGCAGAAGAAAAAAGTCTTGAGTAGCAGCCACATACTACTGCCATTCCTTTGGAGCTCCTCTGGAACAGAAGTGCACCTGCACCAAAAGAGGAACCAGTTCAATGGGACAGTCATAATTCCGATGTGGAGACAACGTCTCAGCCTCTCGTTTGCAGAAGACATCCGTAAAACTGGCATACTGAGATGATAGACCGGAGAATGATTGAGGCAGAGGGGGCATAACAGGATGGACTTGTGACAGGTAATGGCTATGGCATCTGGAACCCCATTGAAGAACTTCTCCAGAACTCCAGTCAAGAACCAGGGCGTGTAGGTGGAGCCATGGCAGACCCAGCAGGATAGGATTGATAGCCTTAGGTAGTACCAGAAAGGTGATCTGTTCTGAGTGAAGAGCTCCGAACCGTAGAGTCAACGGCTCCGTGATGAGCATAATCGGATCGGGCAATGGTAGACCATTCACAGAGGCAACAGCCAGGGGTCTCTCCAGACGGACTGTGGGTATACGTAAACGATCCACTAGATCCTGTTGGATGAAATTAGCAGCCGCTCCAGAGTCAAGATAGGCGGAGGAAGGATGTGACGTCTCTCCGGAGACGATGGCCACAGTATTCTACAATTTGGGAGAGGTTTAAACGTTTGCAGACGTTCTACCTAGAGTTGCCTCTCCAACCAAGCCTAGGTACTGGAGTTTCCCGGTTTCTGTGGGCATTGGCACACAAAATGACCCTTAAGGGCACAATACATACATAGTCCAGAGGAGCGTCTGCGCTGCTTCTCCTGTTCAGATAACTGGACTCTGTCTACCTGCATGTGTTCTTCAGGTTGCGCAGTAGGGGAAGGCAATAGTGGTCTCTGGACCGAGGGTGCTTGTCTGTGGACCCAGCTCTCCTGTTGAATCTCTTGAGTGCGCTCTCGGATTCTCATATCAACCCGGGTGGCTAACATGATGAGGACATCCAAAATAGAAGGAAGGTCACGGGCTGCCAGTTCCATGTGAGAGGACAGACCTTGCCAGAAGGTTGGCACCAGTGCCTCACTGTTACATGCCAGTTTGGCTGCTAGGGACTGCAGGAACAAGGCTAGGTCTGAGGATACAGGTCCGTAGTTGCTCCAAGATTGGGTTTGCCCATGCGAGGGCCTTGCCAGAGAGGAGGGCGATAATAAACGCCATTTTGGCCTCCTCGGAGGGAAGAGATGAGCCCGTAGCCTAAAATGAACCGTGCTTTGGTTAATAAATCCTCTACATGCTCTGGGATCACCGTCGTAGCAAGGAGGAAGAGGCAGAGGAACTGTGGATCCGGAACAAACATGAGGGGCAATGGGCAGTGGCACAGCAACAGCTTCAGGATAAAGAACCGGAGGTGGCCAGCGGGTTCCATGGCCTGAGCGTACTGTCACGGACACAGGGTATGTGTACCCACTAGGCCGCTCCGCCGTAGCGGAGAGGTAGCTGACCAGGTCACAGTCTATATGAAAGTCAATAGTAGATAGTAACGCTTGGATACCTGAACTAGTCCAGACGGTGGCTGTGGCTCCAGCATGGATGGAGGTTGGTGCAGCAGGAAGCGCCAGACGTGGCGGGCATTATCTGATGTGGCAGAAGACAGTGGACGTGGCAGAAGACACTGGACGTGGCAAACGACACTGGACGTGGCAAACGACACTGGACGTGGCAAACGACAGCAGGTGCAGTAGACACAACTCTAACACGGGTAGGCACAGGAACAAGAACAGTATGGGATACAGGAACGGGTAACGGGGCACGGTTAACAACTGGGATGGGAAACACTAAGGGACCATTTGCAAGACAGACTGGGAAAAACTAACAACGCTCAGGCAAGGATCAGAAGGCCTGGGGCCTTGTTATAGACCAGGAAATCATGGCAGTTGATGATGATGATGATGATCTCTTTGTGCGCGCACTGGCCCTTTAAGGCCAGGGCACGAGCGTGCGCGCGCACCTTGCCGGACACAGTAGAACGGAGCGGAAGTGAGTGCTGGCGTCTCCTAGGAAGGAGATGGGGACCAGCACTCACGGCTGCGGGCGTCGGGAGGTGAGTAAACCCGACGGCCCGTGGCCATGGACGCTACAATGAGTAGCAGCTGGGTTGGCTGGGACTTGTGGTCCCGCAGATATCACATTTATGTCAGGGTGGCTCAGTGGCGTGGCCGACCCTGTGTCTCTACCTCTGAACCCACACAGCTTTTGTCAAGGTGCAAGTCTGCAGAAAAGAGACACCAACTCGGTTGTAAGGGGGTGACAAGATGGTAAACTTTACTGATGATGTCTGTGCAGATTAATGGCATATAGATTATAGTCCTTTGCAGGAAAAGAGTAATAGTACACAGCCCTGCATAGGGGTGTAATATACTTGGTGACAGTTCCCTGAAATGGTATAATTATCTCTAGCTTGAATAGTGTCCAGGATGATGAGGATAACTCTTGGTTGCTATGGCCGACTGACACAGTCCAGTATTATGGAATCTACCGAGGGTGGGGCCTTCACACCTTGGCTCACTGTGGATGATTTCTTGAGAGGCTTTTACTCACGGTTTGGCGCTGGCACAATACCCTCTTGTGGAACGTACAGAGAAATGGATCTCAACTTGTTAGCCGGAAAGTGTGCACGCTGTCAGAACCATTAAATGCGTAACGCGTTGCAGAGAAGCCCTTGTATAGCGTTATCTTCTCTGGCACATGGAACTTAGAAAGAGATGCCCTCCTGGTGTGGACTGGAACAGGCTTGGATTTGTCGTATTACTTCACAGCACCGTGTAACACCACGGACGCTCCAAGGCTGGTAACGGATGAAGATTTTGGCAACCGGATACTGATGAGTTCACTGGCAGCGCCATGCTTAGAATCTTGCTTGTAGATAGGGAACTGGACATATGTGGCCTACTCTAGCCTAAGCTTAAGTTGGCTAAGTGAACAGACAGCATGTCTGTCTCACCTCATGGCTGAGCTAGCAGTAGACTCACCACCCAAAACTGGTCTGCTGGTTCTGCCCTCTGGGGAGAGAGGATGGAACTTCTAACTCCTGCCACAGAACTAGCTGATTGACTTCAAGTAGAAGCCTGAGGAGTAGCATGTTACCATGTATTTTACTCCTTTACAAATTGAGAATATTTTAACCCTTGCACAACATCGCATTTAGGGTATACATGAGATTTGCAGCAGATAAAAGGAAATGCATATTATTACACACTTGGAACTCAGGGTACCCAGCATATACACAGGGAATACATAGAGAGAACTCCTCAGCCACCGACAACTTACATACAGCAGCTGGGAGATGGTACCAGGACACTGCAAACTTGCCCTATTAAAATAAGCAGTCCTCGGCGACTGTTGGAAGGTGGATCCTGAATAGAATACAGAAATACAGGGCTTACCCCAGTGCAGGGTTTAAAGTGCAACGATATTAATCTGAGCAACATCATAACAAATACTTCATTAATAATAACAGTTCAAGTGCAAATTTGAGGTAGTATCCTTAAGGCAATAAAATTGTCCATAAATGTCCTTTTAAGGCACGAGCAAAAATCAGTAACCTAAACAAACAGTCAGTCCATAGGCTAAAGTGCATATAATGCATAGACAACTCTTGAACAGGAGTAGCAGTGGGTGATCATAATAACCAATCCCTAACTAACTAACTAAACTATAATGCATTTGTCAAAAAGGATATGGTTAGTCCCTGTAGCTTGCAGGCGGGATTCCTTTTGTGCTTCTCTCTGTTCGCCTCAGCTCTTGCTCTCCCACTGGCACTGGAGAACTATGGTCACCTTCTTCTGCTGGCATTGCAAGGATACTGTCTTTTTCATGTACCGGTATGGTAAGTGATGTAGGCACTGCAGTAGGGATGAGCTGGTAGTAGAATGGTGGAGCAAAGATGGATCCTCCTGTGGGCGAAGGTCTTTTTTTAGGTTCAGGCTCAGGGACGGGTATATAGAACGCTTTTGAGGAGCGGGTGGTGTCCATTCTTCCTCTTTTGTGCATAATTTTAAGCGTTTCCGATGTACCACTTGCAGGGATCTGCTGGATTTTTGTACTTCGTACACGTCGGAGTCTGGATAGGGTATGCCAATTATGGTATAAGGTGCCATTTCCCATAATGGATCTAGCTTCCAGGAACGGTGACAGTCTTTAAGTCATACTCGGTCTCCGATTCACATGGGTTGTGCATGAACTGTCCGAATGTACTCTTCCTGTTGTATGCGGCGAGCTTCCTCCATATGGAGGTTTACAATTTCTTGCGCTTCTCGTATTCGTCTTTGATGTTCGGATAACCAATTGGTTCTTGGTAAAGGGTTGATAGAATCAGGAACTTGAATCCCTAGTGCATGATCCTTAGATAGCTGGCCTTGTCGCCCAAACATAAGGTAGAAAGGTGAGTAGCCTGTTGAACAGTGGATGGTGTTGTTGTAGATCTCCACTAATTCATCAAGCAATCCAGGCCATTCTGCTTGCTTGGTGATTGATGCTGTTTGCAGCATGCTGATGAACGTCTGTTTCCTTTTTTTCACACAGGCCATTTCCTTGAGGATGGTACGCTGTTGTCTGTAGCTTTTTATACTTGTTAAATTGACATAGTTCCTGAAAGAGCTGTGATTCGAACGCGGGTCCACGGTCTGTAAGAACAGCTTCTGGACATCAATAATGCTTGACATACTCATGATAGAACATGATGGCTGTGGTACGTGCGGTGAGGTCTTTGACAGGCACGACTGCAACCCACTTGGAATAGTAATCCACCATGGTAAGTGCGTAGGTGTAGCCTGAATGAGCTGGAGCGAGCTTCACATGGTCCAAAGCTACAAGCTCGTTTGGCTTGTAAGTACGGATGGGATGTAAAGGTGCTTCTGCATCTTTCTTGTCAGCTTTTGGTCAGGTTTCAGTCTGGGCATTCACTGCACAGGTTTTCAATGTCTCCTTGCATTCCAACCCAATAGAAGCGGTGGCGGATAGTTGCTTCCGTCTTTCCGGATTGGTCATGGTAGGCATCGAGGATAATTTTCGCATCTCGCCTTGGCATGAGGATCTGATGTAATCTTTCTCCTGAGACAGGATCTGGGGTATTCCGAATGATTAACCGTTTCTGAAGAAAAAGGCGCTTACGCTGTCTCCACAGGTGGTTGAGCTCAATGTCAGAATGCCACTTTCGAAACCAGATAGGAATTCTTCAAGAAATGAGAAAATCATGGATTTCTCCAAGGGCATGACTTTCGCCTTGAATAGTCTTCCATATGTATGGATCTTCGTGAGGTTCAGATCTTGGTTGTGAAGTTTCGTCAGCTTCTGTATTTGCTATGATGTTGTTCTGCTGTGCGATTCTGTTATAGAAGGGAGGCATTTCCACTTCTTCCCAGATATTGTCTTCATCTACGGGCAGACGGAATAATACATCAGCATTGATGTTAGATTTTCCACTGCGATATTTGATCGTGAAGTAGAAGTTCGCCAATCTTGAAGCCCATCGTTGTTCTAGGGCGCCTAGCTGGGCAGTATCAAGGTGTGCTAGAGGGTTGTTGTCCGTGTACATGGCGAATGGTGTAGCCACCAGGTAATACTTGAATTATTCTGTAATCGCCCACACGAGAGCCAGGAGCTGTAACTTGAATGAGCTGTAGATTTTGTCGTTTTTTTCAGCACCTCGGAGGCTTCGGCTGGCATAGGCGATGACACGTTCTTTGTTATCCTGGACTTGAGACAATACAGCACCTAGGCCTTGGAAGCTGGCATCCATGTAGAGACGGAAACGTTGGCTGTAGTCAGGATACGCCAGGATTGGAGGTTCGGTCAGTAATGCCTTTAGTGTCTGGACCGATTCTCCTTGCGTGTCCGACTAGTCAATAGGAAGTCTTCGGTTATAGTTTTCTCAATGGGCACCCATGCAGGAGTTCTGTGAGGGTTTCTGCTACCTACCAAAGTGTGCTATGAAGCGGTGGTAGCAGCCTGAAAAGCCCAGGAAACTTCAGACTTCATTAATGGTTGTTGGTCTCGGCCAGGTCTGTAAAGCAGCAACCTTCTCAGGATCAGGTTGGACAACTGCTGCGCCGACGACATGTTCTAGATAATTGACTCGTGGTTTCAGTAGGTGACATTTAGAAGGCTTTAACTTTAGGCCATGCTGAATAAGAACCTTGAAGACTTCTGCTAGATGATGGAGATGATCTTGATAGTTGTGGGGGTACACTATGACATCATCAAGGTACAGGAGAACACTCTGGAAGTTGACATGACTGAGGCACCTTTCCATGGGTTTCTGAAATGTGCCATGGGCATTACACAGCCCGAATGGCATGCTATTAAATTCAAACACTCCCATAGGAGTCGTTAACTTTGTCATCTCTCTGTCCACAGGAGCCACAGGAACTTGCCAGTATCCACTGGTCAGGTCGAGAGTTGAGAAATAGGCAGCAGAGCCGAGAGCAGTGAAAGACTCCTCTATTCATGGGAGCGGGTACGCATCTTTGTGCGTGATGTGATTAAGTTTCCTGTAGTCCACGCAAAAGCTTATGTTGTCATCCTTCTTCCGCATCAAGACTAGGGTTGCAGCCCAGGGGCTCTGACTTTCACAGATGACTTCGGCATCTTTAATTTTGCTCAGCAACTTCTTCACAGTTTTAACATTGCTGGAGCTACTGGACAGTGTCTTTCCTTGATAGGATGATGGTCACCTGTATTGGTGTGATGCTGGATGAGAGGGGTTTTCCTGAATTCTAGTGGATTTTTGTTAAATGCCTGGTGGTAACGCCTGGCCATATTGAGAACTCCATTAATGCGATCAGTAGGAGTATTTGTGTCTCCCACATTGAGTTCAGACCACCAAGGTGGGGAGTTGGACTTGTCAGAGTTCTTGGTAGTGGCGGTAGTCGACTGTTGATAGGCGATGTTCTCTTCGTCCAGGACATCTTCTGGATCGAGCTGGTATAGCTGGGCCACTAAGTGATATTTATGGAGCACTATGGGCGCATCACTCAGATTCACTAGCCGTACTGGAACTCTAGCGTTTGAGACGGTTACAATGCTTCCCGCAGCTTGTACCAGAGGCTGACCATCTACTGGAATGTAGTCCAAAAAGGCTGGGTAGTTTTTTTCAAGGACCGGGTGGGCATGGCACCAAAGTAGCATCTCATTGTTGGGTGTCTGGGATACAGAACGTGCCTCTTGAATACGGACTCAACAAATTTTGCCACAGCAGTAGGCAAAATTCTGCAGGGCGCAGAGCTTCTGGAATGTGTGCTGCATGGTTTGCCTGTAGCAGGAGTAAGCAGTGGAGAGAGGGGAATGCAAAGCATCGAGAACATCAGAAAAAAAATTACGTAAGACATTCATGCCTAAAATTACCAGAATCAGTAACTATTACTCCCTGAGTACGTAAAGTGTGATCACCCACTTGGATGGTGGGTTCCCAATAACCCAGGTGTGTGATAGGCACTCCATTACTTGCGAGTAAATTAATTTTAGTATTTAACTCTTTTGAGTCCCAGAACTTATCAAACACCTGTTTTTCAAGTGTGGTCATCTGAGACCCAGTGTCCACCAAAGCTTCTAGTGGGACACCATTAATCCGTACAGTTATTTGTGGGCAGGGTGAGAGGAATCTGGACGCCCATTGTGATGATCTCTTTGGACACTCTGATTCTGCTCCCGAGGGGCAGCTAGAGCGAGGTTCAGGTGACATGTCTCTGCTTAGTGACGGTCCATGGGGGAACGGAGACTTCTGAACCGTCAGCTCCTTTAGGGTTTAACAAACTAGGTCAAGAGTCTTGGACATAGTATGTACTTGCTCCTGTAGAGGAGACATGGTGGTAGAAATAGAGGTCTGGGAAGCATGAAAGGCCTGAGAGGGCAAAGCATGTTTTGATGGGGGTAGGGTAGAGGCTCTACCAGCCAGGTCTGGTGAGCAGGTAGCCATAGAGGGGTCCCCCAAAACCTGTATCAAACCCCAGTACACAGAGTGTCAGGGTTTTAAACTCAAAATAGGACAACTCAGAGTTCTGGACAGTCGGCATACGGAGTTGGTTCTACAGCAACCTACAGTCCACACCCTTGATAACCATGTTCATGCTTACAAACTCTACGTTAGTAGAGGCTAGAGCATCTACTTGGCACACGGCCCTGAAAGCCGTCTGAAGGGCCAGCGCATAGTCCCTGAGGGTCCCACCTGGTCTCTGACGTCGCTCATAGAATTGGAGGCTAACCTCTGTTGGCGACAGGAGCTCAAACTCCTGCTGGAGCCGGTGAAGGATCTGGTCTAAGCTGGTCTTGTCAGTGGATGGCCAGGAACGCACTTCCTCCGCAGCAGGTCCTTCCAACTGACCCAGTAGGAGCTGTACCTTCTAAATGGGAGTCAGACCCGGCTGTGTCCAAAAGAAGCAAATATAAGTAATAATGAAAAATACCTGGGGTATTAGTGATCATTTTGGCCAAAAGGACGCAAGCTCGCAATCCACGATTGCTTCTTTTGGACACAGCCGGGTCTTTGATGCTGGGAGAGCATGGTGTGTTGTTGTTGTTTGGCTTAGCAAGCAGGGTAGCCCGCTCTATGAATTATCAAGGCGTCACAAATAGGCTTCTACCTGGCTATACACGTTGCGCCTCATGACTTACACACTATCCCTCCATGTTTCACACACTTGCACCCCATTATTCATTTATTTTTATTGAGGCACTTTACTCATTACTGCCCCCTATAGTTCACTGATATTATTACACTTGCACATAAACTATTAATTTATTATTTCTTACTACACATCCCATGCACCACACACCACTCACCTCAAGACTAGTGGGAGTGGCTATTATTATATTATATACACCTGCTCACTCTCCTTCATCAGCGTTTCTGACCTGGCTGTGTCCATTTGTAAGTATGGCCTTTTCGCTGTTTTTACACATCAGACAAACGCAGCACATACATTCAACACACATCAGACAAACGCAGCACAAACATCAAACACACATCAGACAAACGCAGCACATACATTCAACACACATCAGACAATGGCAGCACATACATCAAACACACATCAGACAAATGCAGCACATACATCAAACATACATCAGACAAACGCAGCACATACATCAAACACATATCAGACAAACGCAGCACATACATCAAACACACATCAGAAAAACGCAGCACATACATCAAACACACATCAAACGCAGCACATACATCTAACACACATCAGACAAACCCAGCACATACATCCAATACATATCAGACAAACGCAGCACATACATCAAACACACATCAGACAAACGCAGCACATACATCAAACAAACATCAGACAAACGCAGCACATACATCAAACACACATCAGACAAACACAGCACATACATCAAACACACATCAGACAAACGCAGCACATACATCAGACAAACACAGCACATACATCAAACACACATCAGACAAATGCAGCACATACATCAAACCTATATCAGACAAATGCAGCACATACAACAAACACACATCAGACAAACGCAGCACATACATCAAACAAACATCAGACATACGCAGCACATACATCAAACACACATCAGACAAATGCAGCACATACATCTAACCTATATCAGACAAATGCAGCACATACATCAAACGCACATCAGACAAACGCAGCACATACATCAAACAAACATCAGACATACGCAGCACATACATCAAACACACATCAGACAAACGCAGCACATACATCAGACAAACACAGCACATACATCTTACTCACATCACACAAACGCAGCACATACATCAAACACACATCAGACAAACGCAGCACATACATCAAACAAACATCAGACAAACGCAGCACATACATCAAACACACATCAGACAAATGCAGCACATACATCAGACAAACACAGCACATACATCAAACACACATCAGACAAATGCAGCACAAACATCAAACCTGTATCTGACAAATGCAGCACATACATCAAACACACATCATACAAACATAGCACATACATCAAAGACACATCAGACAAACGCAGCACATACATCAAACACACATCAGACAAACGCAGCACATACATCAAACACACATCAGACAAACGCAGCACATACATGCAGCACACATCAGACAAACGCAGCACATACATCCAACACACATCAGACAAACGCAGCACATACATCAAATACATCAGACAAACACAGTACATACATCAAATACACATCAGACAAATGCAGCACATACATCAAGCACACATCAAACAAACGCAGCACATACATCAAACACACATCAGACAAACGCAGCACATACATCCAGCACACATCAGACAAACGCAGCACATGCATCAAACACACATCAGACAAACGCAGCACATACATATAACACACATCAGACAAACGCAGCACAAACATCAAACACACATTAGACAAACACAGCACATACATCCAACACACATCAAACAAACGCAGCACATACATCAAACACACATCAGACAAACGCAGCACATACATCAAACACACATCAGACAAACGCAGCACATACATTCAACACACATCAGACAAACGCAGCATATACATCAAACACACATCAGACAAACGCAGCACATACATCAAACACACATCAGACAAACGCAGCACATACATCCAACACACATCAGACAAATGCAGCACATACATCAAACACACATCTGACAAACCCAGCACATACATCAAACACACATCAGGCAAACACAACACATATCAGACAAATGCAGCACATAGATCAAACACACATCAGACAAACACAGCACATACATCAAGCACACATCAGACAAACGCAGCACATACATCAAACACACATCAGACAAACGCAGCACATACATCAAACACACATCAGACAAACGCAGCACATACATCAAACCCACATCAGACAAACGCAGCACATACATCAAGCACACACATCAGAAAAGTTCAGCACATACATCAGACACGTGCAGCACATATATTAGACACACCGTAGACACGGCAAATAAATCGCACATGCATCGGACATATGCCACATCGTTCATATATCAGACGTCATACAACACACAAATATCACCACACTATAAACATATGCTTAAAACACTTCAATCACACAGCTATGAATACTCAACACATCTCCAGCAAGAAGAATCTTGGGCAGCGTGGTGGCTCTGTGTGTAGCAATGTTGCCTTGCAACAGTTCAAATCCTAGTTTAAATCTGACCAAGGATGACATCTGAATGGAGTTGTATTTTCTCCAGTTAATCCAGGTTCCTCCCCACACTTGCTTTTACAATAATTTGCTTTCTATGAATTATTAAAAAATTAAAATGTATGCAACATTTATTCTCACTGTCAGGCATTTGGACAGGAGCATGGACGCACTGTGGGGGATTTATTACGCACTCTATGTCACAATTTGCACAAACACTCGCTTTTGTGCACAATAATCCAACTTTTTTATTTTTACGCTGCCACTTTAAAAAAAAAAAATTAGCTTAGCGGAAGTATGCGGGACCACTAACTGCCAGTCAAATTTACTATATTTTACACAAGAAATTGGCATAAATCATAGTACAAATGTACGCCAGCCCAAAGCTGAAGTAGATTTTACTTTTTGGTGCACAGCCAGCCAGAGATGCATCCAAATTATTAAGAGGCATGCGCCTCTTAATAAATCAGATGCATCTTACTCCATCTAGTTTCAAATTAAGCCTGGCGTGTGAAAGCGCAGTACCAGAATCATACTTACCCTTGCTTTAATTTGGTTAAGAATTCCAATTTTTGATGAAACCATTTCAATAAAATATCACAACATTCTAACAAAACGCTTGACCGGCTGCAATCCACATCACAACCACTGGGTGGCCACACATAGACACATATAGCATAAACATCTCGTGAGAGAGTATTGCGAAATCATGTTTTTTTTTTTAAAGCTAGTCATCTCGCATCACACATCTCGGGATATGTTGAGATAGAAGGAAAGGTAAGGAAGAACACATCTGTGTATCATATAATAGAGGTTTGACATGTAGTCACGCTCTAGTAGTAGGGAAAATATGTCACAGACCACTGAATAGCAGAGATTTCAGTTGTTTAGCTTCATGGCTTTACTGCTCACTTTTAGAAAGAGGCCGAACAATGTTTTTGATGCACTCTAACATCTGGACTAGAGTCTACACTTAATAAACAACTAGGTGGTCAGTCTCCATTTTTCATGTTGCTGGCAATATGTATAGTAATGTGTAATCCATCAATACATCAACAAAAATTGTGGTTATGCCTTTCAGAGTGATTTTCAAGAATGTTTGATCTCTAATTTTTTTTTTTTTAGACTCTATTGATCTCCATTCTCGGTTATCAATGGATGCTGACAGCCTAAGAACATTAGGAAAGACAACATGGCTACTTACTGAATTAAAGTTGTCAATTTCTTTTAGATCTTGCTGTACATCTAAACTATAAACCAATAATCTGGGGACACCTGGTGAGCTGTATTTATAGCCTTAAAATTCACAAGGTCCTTTAAAACTAGCCATTTCTGCATCTAGTCATTTTCTGAAGATCATGGCATATATTGACTAGCTTCATTTTGCTGAGCACCTGCCTATATTGATTCTCAGCTGTTCTTCACATGAACAGTTTTCAATTTCTTTAGTTGATTTCCTACATATATGCCCTTCTTTCTAAAATAGAAAAAATGCCCTTGACGTTATAAATAACCAATTTAAAGCACTCAGTACTTGGTTTGTTAAATTGTTGAGTCAGGCTTTGAACAGTTTAGATGTCGACCTAAAAAACAAAATATAATTTAATGTAAAGTCAGTGCAATGATGAATACATGAACCACATGAATACCTAAGACAAAATATTACAGTGAAATGTAAAGTTTATCTTTGTTTAATTCTCTTTCACACACACGCACACGCACACGCACACACACATAACCTAATAGTATGTTTTTGAAGTGTGGGAGGATCCCCAGCGCAAACATGGGGAGAACATGCAACCGTTTCAAGTATGTGGTTTGTGGCCATCGCAATTGTGTTCACTTAATGCACTTGCAAAATAAAGTTTCACATCACTCCATATTCAAAAACTATTATCCATTATATGCAAACATGTGTAACATTCTTGCCTGCCGCGATGTTTCAGAGACTACGCCCCCTTTTTGGAATCTCCCGAAGCATCGCGGCAGGGTGTGAAGGTTGGAGGAAAGAGCTCAGCGTTCTCATATTGAACATTTTTTTTATGGAATGTACCAATAAAATTGAACAAAAGAAAGAAATAAATCCTAAGGGATGTTTTACTTACAAAGCTCCTATCGTGAGTATATCATTTTTTCTTTAAAAAAGTTACAAGTTGAAAACAATGTTGCACATGAGAACATATAAACTCCATACAGATGTTGCCCTTGGTCAGAGACAGGTTGAACCCAGGACCATAGTGTTCCAAGTCAACAGGGCTAACCATTAAACTACCATACTGCCCAGGATCCATTTCATCTGTAAACTTCATCTGTAAACATTTTTGTATTAGTAATCCAGAAAAAAAATAAAAAAGGAAGTTCACAATTCTGTCCCTTTCTCATGCATCCTTATATCTCTCTAATGTGAACATAGATCTGTTTTTTCCAAAATATATTTAATAGATATTAGTAACTATCAAGTGACCAATTAGTAATGCCTCAATATGCTTAACGGTCATTCCAGATATAGACAAGCTTCCTGTGTCACTGTCAGGCGATGGAAGTTGCAAAGAATCCTATAGCATATTTGGTCACAGCTAGCCTCTGAAGTTCCTTGGCTCCATTGTAGTTCCTATTGTTGCTACCTAGCAACAATATTAAATATGCAATTCAGACGTGTAGTTACCAGGTGACGGGAGACATTTTGACGGTGCTTTTGTATTTCATGATGGTATTTTAATTATGGAAGCATTAGATAATGAGTGTTATGTGTTTCATTTTGGAGAGAGGAACTATAATTAATGGAGTTACATTTTGATGTTTTTAGGAATTTTAACTTTAAAGAGGCTCTGTCACCAGATTTTGCAACCCCTATCTGCTATTGCAGCAGATAGGCGCTGCAATGTAGATTACAGTAACGTTTTTATTTTTAAAAAACGAGCATTTTTGGCCAAGTTATGACCATTTTTGTAGTTATGCAAATGAGGCTTGCAAAAGTCCAAGTGGGTGTGTTTAAAAGTAAAAGTCCAAGTGGGCGTGTATTATGTGCGTACATCGGGGCGTTTTTAATACTTTAAAAATAAAAACGTTACTGTAATCTACATTGCAGCGCCTATCTGCTGCAATAGCAGATAGGGGTTGCAAAATCTGGTGACAGAGCCTCTTTAATATAGATTTTGGAGTAGTGTTGTAAAGATATACTTTAATCTAAGAAACCTGTCCATTTTGTTTCATTCAAATTCAAATCTAAGCTTATTTCAGATGACTAGTTTACTTAGTTAAATTTATTGTCCAAATACAATTTATTTCATCATAAAATATATTACTTTTAATAATTTGATACAAAATACTGAAGAACCATTTATTGAAGTGCTTAACTACTTTTCAGGTGAAAAGGTACCAAATTGGCTTTCCTGTTAGCCTCTCCCTAAGGCCTCATGCTCACGACCGTAGCCACGGAGTGACAGCCGTGAGCCGCCCGCAAATCGTGGGCTGTGCACATGGCCGCTGCCATTTTTTCAATGAGCCCGGACCGCAGAACACGGCCGTAATAAGGTTTGCCCGTTCTTTCTGCGGTCCGGGCTATGGGGCCATGCACGGACCGTGAAAACCACGGTCGTGTGCATGGTCCCATAGGAATGAATGGGGCCGCAATTCTCCCGTGGATTTTCAGGGGGAATTGCGGCCGCAAAAGCACGTTCTTTTGCATGGGGCCTAACTTGACCTCAAGTATTCTGAAAATAGGCATCTACCGGTCGAGAACTTTTTTACTGGAACTCCCACTTTGTAATATACTCTAGATACTGTAGCCATTCAGTTCCTGAGGTGAGATCCTGGGTACTGCAGACAAACACACTCCTTTGTTTTCATGAAGTGCATCCATGGACAGAGGATTACGTCCATCATGTATAAATGCAATAAAGTGCGGCTGATGTCTTAAAGAGGATCTGTCACTAGGTCATATAAGTTGAACTGGTTAACTGACCTGGATAGCGCTTTCTCCTGGAGTCCAGCACTTTTTTTCCTGGATCCCTTTGTTCCAGAGATACGGCCCACTGTTGTGTTGGCTCCCTAAATGCTAATTTGCTGTAGTTAGCCAATGGGGTGGTGCTAGCTTCCCTGCCTCTGCTGCTGACGAATCAGCATGAGGCAGCTTGAGAGCAGTTCACGTTGTGTTGGCTAACTAAAGCAAATTAGCATATAGGGAGCCAATATAACAGTGGACCACATCTCTGGAATGGGGGGGGGGGTCCAGGAAAAAAAGAAAAACAGCGCTGGAATCAGGGAGACAGCGCTATTCATGTCAGCTAACCAGTTCAACTTATATGACCTGGCGATAGGTCCTCTTTAATATTTCTTACGACTTTCCTTAATTGAACGTAACTATGATCGGGTGGCCAGTATTTTCCAAAAGTCGTGTGCTGTATTGGGGAATACAGTGCACGTTTATCGCTCCCTAAAAGTGTGAAACTGCTCAGCAGGAACTCCAATTTTCACACATAGCCCCTACAGTGTGATGATCTGTAGCATAGTCTTTAAATTTCTCTGTATATGTAAAATATCTCCGTTTCTTTTTGAACTGATTAATTGACTGCAATGACTAATTGCTAATTTCTAATTTCACACTTTGCTACTAAGTACAGTAAGAAACAAATTGGCTCCATTCCCACAATTCTACAATAAATGCCTTTAATACATGCTATAAACTACACAAGGGCTACTCTTGAATTCATTATTAAACATCACTGCATAGGGTTTTGAGTTCATTATCACAGCTTCAGACTGCAGTAGTAAAGATAAATTGCCAACATAATCTACTTCTGTATTCATGGATTGTAGACTGGAAATGGCTTGGCACTTATACATTATGTTATTGATAAAATAATTAGTTTACAATTGAACATTGCTGGAGTACGTAATGGAAATTGAGTAATGATAAACCCAGTCTGCACTAGGTGTCAGTCGAGTAACCTCCCAAATTCAGACTTTTAGCCTGACTAATTTCAGTCGCATAAATTATCTGATGGTTTTTCTATACTGCAGTCAATAGCAGGGTTTTAATGTAGGAATGCAACCGAAAGTATACATTTCTTTTCTAATTGGGGAAAAATAAAACCAGATCCTGGAAATACAATGAGCGTGATCAAAGATTAGAAATTCCTACTATTATCAGTTTAAAATATCTATTGGATGACTTTCCCTTCCATATGGGTCTGCTGCTTTCGGAATAAAAAAGTTCAACCAAACTGATGGGATATAAGGGCTTCATTTAGAATCTGTTACATTGTAGTCAGCATTGGTCATCTGAATTTTTTGGTCTAAACATGTGTGTGGGTATATGGGAGGGGAGGCTTTTTCTATTTTCTACATTAATGTGAGATCATGTTTTGTTAGTCAAAAAGTTTAGTTTAGCCTCATAATAACTTTTAGCAGATCTCATGGCAGAAATATACAATTCTGTTTTTAAACCTTAAGTGATCTGATCTCCCACTCCTTCAAATATTATTTGCCTCAGGTAATAATAGGCATTATGGATATCTATGATAGATCTTACTCGTAGCTATTCATAATAGAAATTGTTTTACATTGAAAGGTTTCCATGTATGCTTCACCATTACTCTGCTGAAAAAAAGAGCACTATGTTTCTTTCATTTAAGGTCATTACTGAAGGTCTGACTGCTCACCAATATGATCTGCTTGAATGCCATGGATATACTCAATTTAAAGTACTGAGGCCATACAATAAAACCTTCTGAGAGAAGATTTCAAATATGTTGTTTTGCTGCCAGTTCCACAATTTTGCAGAAAACCAGATGTTTGTTTTTTTAAATCCTATTTGTGTTATACCAAAAACTATCCCTTCTTTTGTATATAATGTACCACTACAATACAATCTACCAATTTATTAATTATTGTAAAAATGTTTGCATTATATCATAACAATGTTCTCCATTGGCCTCAGAATCATAACTTTATCAGAATTTGTCGTAGAGAACTCAAATATGGTACACTTTCCCAAAAATAAAACTCTGCAGAACAAATCATTTTCTAAGAGAAATAGAATATCATATTGTAATGTCCATGGCTGCGAGCTGTCAGCTCAATTCCCCTTCTGTCAGCCGCAGCCACGAGTCGGCAAGCACTGGCCCCAGCCTCAGGAGACGCCAGCGCCCGCTTCCACTCACCTCAGCCGGATCCCTTAGGGTGCACGCGCACACTCATGCCCACTCTTAAAGGGTCAGCACGCGTACCGGACTTTTGATGAACTTTGACCCATGAGTACCCTGGACTATGATAGGGGTCCAGCCCCCTGCTTCTTTGCCTGAGCGTTGTTGATGTTTAATAGTTTGTCTATGTGATGGCCTCCTAGTGTGTTCCTGTTTCCTGTTCCTGTACCTGTTCCTGTTCCTTGCATTCCATACCATCCTGGTCGAGCACTGTGCTGTGCCAAAGTCGTGTCGTTCTGTATTCCACGTCTGACCTGCTTCACCTCGCCTGACGTCTACCTGCTGCCTAGTTCAAGCCGTGCCTGCCCTGCTGCTGTCTGAGCTGCCACAGGTACCTATACGAACTATAGACATTCACATGTGCCCTGTTGGTCAGCTGCCTTACCGCCAAGGCGGTACGGCCCAGTGGGTCCACAGACCCTTCGTGACACATATCAACTTGAAATGATTTATTTTCTATTGTTTAAAGTCTTTGTCACAATATGAGGTTAATTCTTCATTGAGTCTGCACTATCACTTCTGTTTATGTAAGTAGCCTACAAGTATGAAAGAAGAATCCTATTAAAATCTAAACCTTGAACTTAACCGTCAAGAGACAAATGTAAAATGAGACACCCTGCTGGTTGAACTGAATAGATATCTACAAACTGAAGAGGCAAGAGATGAGTTGTCTAAGAGACAAAAGAAAGCAAAACATCGCTTGCAGAAGATGCAAAGAAATGCTCTGTAATAATTATTATTACATCCACTTTCAGGAACATTTCTAAGGTATAGTCTGAGAAACACAAAAGGACAATGAAAAGAACAATCTAAACTACATCTCCTCTCACAAGGTCTCTCAATAGAATAAGAATACTTAAGTTACTATTCATTTAGTGAATCTGTTTTCAAGGAAAACTTTCCACGCCTAAGCAGTTATGTACTATGCTCTTAAGAACACTTATTAGGAAAACATCTGTTCTCGGTGTCAAGCGTCTGAGGGGTATAAACATTGTACACACTGGAGTTCTATTTTTGACATTCGACTCTATTAGATGTTCAAATTAACCAGCTGACAATGCAAGTATTTAATCCATCTCCTGGTTCTGAGAAATACTGTTACATAAATAACCACTATGCTGGACACTGTTATACTAAGAAGTAAATAGAGGAAAATAGGGGGTAAGAGGAAACCTCCAGCTCACCAGCTCCACGTTCGTGTGTTCGAGTCTCGCCCGGATCTCCACGTCGGCCCGCGGTAGAAAGCACAAGAAAAAAGAGGGTAGGATCCAGCGAGGTATAATGATGTGGGGAAACTCGGTTTCCACTTTATTGAATTGTAGACAATAATAGACGAACACAGGAACAAAATGTAGTGACAAGGTGGATTAAAAGTGACAGATGTAAAGCAGCCTACACGTTTCAAGCACGGTCTGTACTCTTATTCATGGCTAGTTCAAGTGTGTCACTACATTTTGTTCCTGTGTTCGTCTCTTTACTGTCAGAAGCTGCAAATAAGTATTGATAGTTATGGCCGTGGTCGCGGATCATCAGCATTACTCACCCACAGATGGCCGCGACCACAGACCCACAAGCTCATGCTGACGTCTCCCTCCCCTGAGACGCCGGCACACTGTACTGTCCTCGGCTGCTGCTCGCTCCCGGCCTTAAAGGTTCCAGCGCGCGTACCTAAAAATAGTTCCCTATCCTATCCCTACTTTCCCTGCTGTATAAGAACTCTGCCCTCTTCCTCCTTGCCTGAGTGTTGTCTACCCATGTTCGTATTCCAAATGGTCCCTTAGTTGTATCCTGCTCCCAGTGTTCCCGTATCCTGCTTCCCATATCCTGTATCCTGTTGCTGTTTGTTCCTGAGCCTAAGCTTATTGTTGGATTTGTGTATGCCTCATCTGCCACACCTGGTGCCATCTGCTATGCCTGGTTTCATCTGCTACGTCTGGTGTCATCGGCCATTTCTGGGGCCATCTGTCACGTCAAGCATCATCTGTGCCACGAACCATCTCTGCCAAAGCGTCTGCTACATCTTGTGTCTGTCTGGAGTCTTACAGGTAGGCTCCAGCGCGATCCCGCTTGTTTAATTACTTAAAGAGGCTCTGTCACCAGATTTTGCAACCCCTATCTGCTATTGCAGCAGATAGGCGCTGCAATGTAGATTACAGTAACGTTTTTATTTTTAAAAAACGAGCATTTTTGGCCAAGTTATGACCATTTTCGTATTTATGCAAATGAGACTTGCAAAAGTACAACTGGGCGTGTTGAAAAGTAAAAGTACAACTGGGCGTGTATTATGTGCGTACATCGGGGCGTGTTTACTACTTTTACTAGCTGGGCGTTCTGAAGAGAAGTATCATCCACTTCTCTTCACAACGCCCAGCTTCTGGCAGTGCAGATCTGTGACGTCACTCACAGGTCCTGCATCGTGTCGGCACCAGAGGCTACAGATGATTCTGCAGCAGCATCGGCGTTTGCAGGTAAGTCGATGTAGCTGTCAAATGACGGCGCGTAAATTGACGCCCGCGTAGAAGAAGTGACCTCCATTGACTCCAATGAATAGCAGCGCTAATTACGGCCGTAATTGACGCGGCGTTCAAGCGCCTGCACATGCCGGTACGGCTGAAATTACGGGGATGTTTTCAGGCTGAAACATCCCCGTAATTTCAGCCGTTACGGACCCCCGCCGTGTGAACATACCCTTAGGCTGTCATTGAGTTCAGCAGCTCACTAGCTAACTCTGTGCTTGTAGGGATTACTCTTTAGGAAGTCTGAATGAATCTCTACTGAATAATTAGAATGGGAAGTTTAGCTTTTTTTTCAGCACCATGGATAGCAACACATTTAATTTTGTTTATACAATAGGTTCCAATTTCACTTATTTTTATAGTGTATGTATTGAGACTAATATGAATTTGGCTAAGGTACATTTTCCTTGAAATTTGACACTTCCAGATGGAATTTTTTTTTATTATGTTTGAGTGATTTAACTCGTGTTTTAAGGATTCATACCCAGTCTATTATTACTAGAAGAAAAAGACACAAGGAACACATTTTTACGTACATATTTTAAATAAACCTAAATGATAATCATTTCTATGAGACTATACTCCCATTTTCACATTACCTTTGTATGAATGCTGATCTGATGCTATGAAAGAAAGGAAAACTACTGTCCCCATTTATTACTCACTAGATTCTTCCCTTTCTGGCCCTCCATTCTTTATCCTTACCACCCAGCAGCGTAGCTACAGGGTGCAGATGAAGCAGTCACAACTGGGCCCTGGTGCCTAAGGGGGCCCAAAGGTTCCTCTGTCACGTGTATTATAAATGGCTCTTAGTAAGTAAGGGTACTTATTACAGAATTTGTATTGGAGCCCAGGAGCTTCAAGCTATGATATAGTTATTATCCCATCCTCTAAACCCATAACCAGAACTGGAGAGGGTTTAAAGGCGGGCGACTAGATTATTAAATCTACTATTTTTTCCTTTGGATGAAAGACATTCAGAACAGTTCCTGTAGTTCTGTTTTTTGTTTTTTTTCTTTAAAGAGACCGATTAAAGGGAAGGTGTCATGATTTTTTTTTATTTTTTTTTATCATATTGCTTTTAATATGATATTAACATAAATTTTATTTATTTGTGTTCTCGTGTTCTACTTTTTACTTTGTACTTACTTTTACTTCTCTATGGGGGCTGCCATTTTTTTCATCTCTGTATGTGTCGATTAACGACACATACAGAGATGGAATACGGCACATACAACGCCATAGAGAATGCGAACGGGATCCGTTCCATTCTCTGCAGCGTACGCCGTCTGTGTGGGAACGGCGCATGTTCCGCTCCCACACAGACCAAAATGAAGCTCGTTCGAAGAGCGAAATCCGGCTCCATTTTCTTTTGGACCGTAAGCCGCTGCCGGACAGTAAGATGACGACTTCCGGCCGCGGCTTCCGGCCATATGTTTAAGGAAGCGAAGGCGCAAGGAATAGGAGCGGAGGCGGCAGCAGCGGCAGGGGCAGGTAATTTATGTTCGTGTATGTGATGTGTGTATTATGTTCGTGTTATACTGTCTGCTGAGCACTGTATCTAATCCTCCTACACTGTGCAGTCGCCCAGAAAATGGTGGCACACAGTGTAGGAAGTTTGAAGATTCAAACCCCTCCTTCTCCTGGCACTAGCCAGAATAAGGGAGGGGGGATTGTGTGAGGACACTAGAGAGTGTGTCTACCCCAAATATGCAGCATAAAGCAATGAGGTTGCTTTACCACATTGACCATGCTGCAATTTTGGGAACAGCTCCCTCTAGTGGCCAGCACATACAAATGTTATAAATTAGAATCTAATTTATAATATTTCCTGACTTGTGAAAAAATTAAAGAAATGAAAACAATGTGTAATCACTTAAATATTGATTGTTTAACTAAAAAAGAAAAATTCTAGCGACACATTCCCTTTAAAAACAGGTCCCCACAAATTGCTCTACTATATATCGTACTGTCCCCCAATTGCTTATAAATTTACTTCTCCCCCCCTCCAGATCCTACTCTTTCCCTTGTCTTCCCTTGACCAAACTTTGTTTCAATTTTTATTTAGACATACAAATGACAATAGCGATTATGATTATTTTAATTTGTTGTAATTATATTGGCTTTTGTAAAGCAAAATTACAGTAAGTGATTCATTGGCATTTGCTTGGCCAGTTTGCGCACCATGTTCTCACATGGTTAATTACAGTATGTGAGCAGTCACATAGGTCCCATTACATCACAGGATTCTAAGTCGACACACTGTAATGTATTTTCCTGCAATCCATATATAAATACTCAGCTGCTTTCATGATAGTATACAGTATTATGCTAGGCTACAGTTCCTTTGTGTGTTCAGAACAGGGAAAATATAATGTTTATAATTGAGCCGAGTAGACGGATCCCTGCAGATTGCCTCGGGCATCCTCGATGTACCAGCTTCACCATTGCCTCCAGGTTACAGTTAAATCTCTTAATTGTGCCTCAGAGCCCTGTTGACTTCACAATTACATTGAAATGCATACAGTAATCTATACAGATTGTTTGTGTAAACATCTCATGATTATATAGGCAATCCAAAAATTCTACAGATTTTTGTCGCTGAAATCTAATCAGAGAATACAGATGGGAGCAGCATATTAAATAGTCTTCCACTACCTTCTATAAATCACCTTTGAAACCGTCAATCCAAACAAAACCTAAGGTTGATGCAGTGGAAAAGCAATGTATGAGAAGATCCGCAAATGTATCTGTAATCACCATCCAAGGTGACGTCTATTCAAATCCACTTTTACTCATCTTATTGCATGTTTTATGTAGCATTTATGTTTAGTGTTGGTTGATTTTATTGCTTTCAGATTTAGTAAACTAGAACAGTTCACAGCCTCTTTAAGAGTTTATGACACTGTGGAGAAGATTATGAGCAAGCAAAGTCAATGTGCAAATTAGCTGCCTTATGACGGTCTTAATTATTTTGTGGAATTTAATTAATCCCAGAACTGCAATAGTGCAGAGCAAAGCAAATTTTAAGGGACAGTGGGTGCAATTTATCGTTTGTTTGCAGGATTTCTGCTGGCTTTGCAGAAAGTGGACTCTATATTTGTGTTGGTGTTAGGAAAATGTAGTCTGATTAATAAAGCTGTTACAGTCATTTGTCCAATATTTCTTTTGTGTAGGGTTGTGGAAAGAAAATAAAGCCAATCTACTACATTGGAAACTTGACACAGAATGGCAGCACTTTTGTGTTTTTACTCAATAAACAATTGCCTGCCCTATAGACAAAGATATTTAATTTACCAGTTGATGTGCATAATACATGCTTCTGAGAAACATTTGAGACATGAGGAAGATTTATTAAAATCTTCTGTACACCATCCCATGGTGAGATACTTTACATTAATATTTTGTGACAAATGATGATGTACACCATTAATAAATCTAGCACATCAATATACGACTCCTCTTGTGCCTTTTTCTAAACACTTTTAAAACTGTCTAAGGCCCCATGCACACGACAGCAAAAAACCTCCGTTTTTGAGGACCGCAACTGCGGTCCGCAAAAACTGAGCCATTCACTTTCATTGAACACTGACACCTTTCCGTAGTACTACGGAAGGGTGTCAGTGCCGTGGAAATGTTCCGGGAATTATGGAACATGTCCGTTCTTTCGCAAAGTATGGGAGCACGGCCGGAAAATGCGGCTGTCAGTCAGTCAGCGGCCGGCCATGCCCGCAATCGCGGCCGCGATTGCGGGCACGGTCGTGTGCATGGGGCCTAAGAAGGTGTAAAAAGTGTCTAAAACACATTAAAATTTAGTGTACATCTTGTACGGCAGTTTTTGGGTGCATTTTGTTTAGTACAACTTTATTTGCATGCCCTACACAGGTCAAATACACACCTGTACATTCATGGAAATGACCGTATTCCTTCTTTTTGCAGTCACAAATATATGGCATCTGTATAACATCATGGAGACCTCTTTACTATTGCAGTGCACTTAGAAATACATTAATCTATTTTGTTTGATCTTTATTGATTTTGAACTGGGTTCTATTCTGTGATTGCATCTGTGTCTCTTCTTTTATCTGACTTTACGCTTGACCTTGACTTGAACTTCACCTTGAATCTTCTCTCATGTACAAAACTTTCATGACATATGCCCTGAATTATTTTATGCCCATGTTTGACGTTATCTATAGGAACCTTTTATCTTGCCCCTAGCCTGTGCAAAGTCCATGCCTTCTTGTCTGAGCGTTGGATAAAAATACGTTTATTTTTTAAATGTCATGCCATGTCTAACCATTTTCAATCTTATGGTGGCACAAAGAATCCATGGTTTCTGGTCCAATGCATTCAGTAAACTGTTGTAAAGGGGAAGATGAAAAATGTTAAAAGTAAAAATGTTGAATATAAAATACATGATCAACCATAACATAAAAACCACTCACAGGCAAAGTAAATAAGATTGATTATCTCGTGACAATGGCAAGAGATGGGATATATTAGACAGGGACCCATCAATTTTTGAATTTGATGTGTTGAAAGCAAGAAACATGGGCAAGTGTAAGGATCTGAGCAACTTTGACAAGGGCTAAATTGTCACGGCTAGACGACTGGGTCAGAACATCTCTAAAACTTCAGCTCTTGGGAGACTGCAAGGGGCACATGAGCACCAGAAGTAGACCATGGAGCAATGTAAGGAGACTTTGTCTGATTAATCACATTTTCTTTTACATCATGTGGATGGCCGAGTATGTGTGAATCACTTACCTGGGGAAAAGATGGCAACAGGATACACTGATCGCATAGTAAAGTCCCATAGTGCAACTGAAAAATAAGCACAAGATAGATTAATAAAGTTTATAAGAAATAAAAACTTCCAGGTAAAGACAATGCAAAACCCATTTTTTCCCATTACAAAATTATTTTTAATGGAAAAACAAACAAATAATAAAAGCTACACATAATTGATATTTCAACACTCGTTACGACCACAGCTATAAAACTGTCATGTTATTTTACTTGCACGGTGAACAGTGTGAAAAAAGAAGAATGCCGAAATTGCTGTTTTCTGTTCATCCAGCTTTTCAAAATAATGCAATAAAAATGTTTCAAAAGTCTGATGTACCTCAGAATGGTATTAATAAAACTGGAAATCACTCTGCAAAAAATACACCCTCATACAGCTACGTTGGTGGAAAAATTAAAATGTTATGGCTATTGCTAATATGCTGACACAAAACATATAGTTTTTTTATTGAGCAAAAGTAGTAAAGAATTTGGTATCGCCATAATCGTAACAACCCGCAGAATAAAGTGATTATGTTATTTATCACACAGTAAACGTGTCAATTTAAGATGCAGAAAATAATGGCGGAATTGGTTTTTTTTCTATTCCCCCCCAAAAAGTTTATAAAAGTTAATCAATATGTTATATGTACACCAAAATACACAGCTATGTCTACAGAAAAATTAAAAACTCATGGCTTTTGAAATGCGACTGAGAAAATCACTTGAGTCCAAATTAGCTTGGTCACTAAAGGATAAACACAATTTGCTTTTGTCTTGTCACTAGTGGATTGAGGTATTGTCGTCAACTTGGAGCTCGATGTATTGATTTTGTTTTAGCAAATATCTTGCTTCATAAAGTGCTATGTTGCATGCACTATTGTTTTGCTTAGTAAGGATGATGCGAACTGAGCAATAAACCCAAATATACCAGTGGTCCTAGTGACTGATAGAGCAAACCAAAAAAGAGAAAAGTCACAACCATATAATTGAAAAAATACAGAAAATGCTTTATTAACCCTTTCAGGACCAAAGGTCATCAATACCTCAATGACCAGCTCCATTTTTTCAAATCTGACATGTGTCATTTTATTTGGTAATAACTCTGGAATGCTTTTGCCTATCCAAGCGATTCAGAGATTGTTTTCTTGTGACATATTGTAATTTATGTTAGCGGAAAAATTGGGTCAATAAATTCATAGCTTATTTGTGAAAAACACCAAAATTTAAAGAAAATTTGCAAAAAGTATAATTTTTCTAATTTTTAATGTAATCTACTTGTAAAACAGATAGTCATACCACACAAAATTGTTGCTAATTAACATCCCCCATATGTCTACTTTATATTTGCATTGTTTTTTTAACATTATTTTATTTTTCTAGGACGCTACAAGGCTTAGAACTTTAGCAGTAATTTCTCACATTTTCAAGAAAATTTCAAAAGGCTATTTTGTCAAGGACCAGTTCAGTTCTGAAGTGGCTTTGAGGGCCTTATGTGCTAGATAGACCCCATAAATCACCCCATTTAAAAAACTGCAACCCTCAAAGTATTCAAAACAGCATTCAGAAAGTTTATTAATCCTTTAGGCGTTTCACAGGAATTAAAGCAAAGTATTAAAGAATTTCTTGCCGAAATTCATTTGTAATACATTTTTTTCTGTACCACAGAAGGTTTTACCAGAGAAACGCAACTCAATATTTATTGCCCAGATTCTGCAGTTTTTAGAAATATCCCACATGTGGCTCTAGTGTGGTAATGGACTGAAGCACCGGCCTCAGAAGCAAAGGAGCACCTAGTGAATTTTGGGGTCTCCTTTTTTTAGAATATATTTTAGACACCATGTCAGGTTTGAAGAGGTCTTGTGGTGCCAAAACAGTGTAATCTCTCCAAAAGTGGTTTTGCAAACTACACCTCAAGGAATTTATTTAGGGGTATAGTTAGCATCTTCACCCGACAGGTCTTTTGCTATATTTATTGGAATATGTCTGTGAAAATGGTATTTAGAATAAAAAGCACCCAAAAACTTGTAAAGCTATTTCTCACGATTACGGCAATACCCCATATGTGGTAATAAACTGCTGTTTGGACCCACGGCAGAGCTCAGAAGGGAGGGAGTGCCATTTGGCTTTTGGAGCGCAGTTCTGATGGGGTTTTGCTGGTATTTCAGTTTATAATGTGGGGGCATGTGTAATCTGGGCAGAGTACATCAGGGCATATTAAGAGGGTATAATAATGGGGTAAATAAATAATTCATAGATGTGTGGCCGGTGTCGCACTGATAAATGGTGCCCAATCTTATCCGCTTTTGGGGATACTGCACAATTTCTGTCGCTATATTCTGAGCGCCAGAACTTTTTTTTATTTTTTGTCTACCGGAGCCGTGCGAGGGCTTATTTGTTACGTTACAATCTGTCGTTTTCATTGGTACCATTTTAGGGTACATGTGATTTTTTTGATCACTTTTTATTAGATTTTTTTGGCAGGCAAAGTGACAAAAAAAAAGCATACATTTGTTTTTTTTTGTCCTTCTTTTTACCGTAATCACTGTGCGCTATAAATTACATTTTACTTTATAATGCAGGTCGGTACAATTGCGGCGACACCATAAGTATATAGTTTTTTTTATGTTTTGTGGCGTTTGCGCAATAAAATCACTTTTCTATAAAATGATTCTGAGAGCCATAATTTTTTTATTTTTCAGTCAAAAAAGCTGTGTAAGGGCTTGTTTTTGGCGGGACGGGCTGTAGTTTTTATTGGTATTATTTTGGGGTACATGCACATTTTTGATCAATTTTTATTCTATATATTGGGAGGGGTGATGACAAAAAAAATAGTGATGCTAGTTTTGTTTTTTAATTATTTTTTGCGGTGTTCACCGTGCGGGAAAAATAATATTATCGTTTTATAGTTGGGGTCGTTACGAACGCGGTGATATCAAATATGTGTACTTTTTTAACGTTTTATTTTTTTTCCTATAATAAAAGACTTATTATAGGAAAAAAAGCATTTTTTGTTTTTCTAACTTATAACTTGTTTTTACACTTTTATAAAACATTTGTATTACTTTTTTTGGTTTTTACTTGTTTTACTTGAAGACCTGCAGCACTGATCGCTGCTGTAATACATTACACTACCTAGGTAGTGTAACGTATTATAAACTGTCAGTGTGACAGTCACACTGACAGGAAGCCTATGAGGACCAGCTGGTCCTCATAGGCTTCCGTGAATGGAAGACCGGAGGCCGTTGTATGGCCTCCGGCTTTGCCATGCAACCTACGGCAGCACCCGCAATCGGTCCCCGGGAATGTTTGTTGTAGCAACAAACTTTCCAGTTTGTTGCTACAACAAACTTTCCCTGCGATCACATCAGGTCCCGGTCATGTCTCCGGGACCAGAGGCAGGGGTTGACAGCGTGATCTGGGTGTCACCGCTACTCTGAGACACCCGGATCGCGCTTTTAACACCCACTGTGAATTCACGTCGGCGCTGCACAGAGCCCAGCAAGCGCCTACGTGAATTTACTGTGGGCGGTCAGGAAGCGGTTAATAACGGTGATCATATTCTCTGACAGCCGAACCAATCGGGGGACACTGACACAGCCGGCGTCAGAGCGCTTTTCACAGCACTATGACGGCTGGAACAGAGATCGGTATATACACGTCCTGGCAGCATGGGGTATGTGCGAAAAGGACGTGTATATACAGATTGTCAGAATGAAAGGGTTAATGTCAATTAGACACATGCAAGTAGACAAAACTAGACAAGGTAAAATTACATAACCCTCGCAATATTTTATAACAAATCATCAGACACAGTTCCTGTATGAGAGTTGTGAATGGTGTGAAGTAAAATCAGAGACAATGAACAATGTTTTTGTATAGCTGTAGGGAGGGCCTGCAACCACAGAAACATATTGCATGGAGAGCAGGTGGGCCTGTGTAATATAAAATGCCAGGACAGTTTTTATGTACCAGCCTGGCCTTGCTGATATCACTGAAGTCCCATATTCCGTGGTTTCCTGTGTAACCGTATAAAGTACTTATGTGTCCAGCCCAGTGCACCAAGGCAAAGCCAGCCATCTTCCAACTCTTCCAGCTTGACCCTTATTCTCATAAGTTCGAAACCTGTGTAGATGTAGGGGCAAGGCTACAGAAAGAAAGAACGTCCAGGCAGCACCGCACTTTCTCTTAGGTACTTTCCACCCTCTGCCCATCATCGCTGAGCTTTGGAAGCCTGCAATATCAATTATTATTATGAAAATGAATCTCTCGCTCTCTGTATATAGATAGATATAATTGCAAGAAAAAGTGAGGGAACCCTTTGGATCTACCTAGCTTTCTGCATTGGTTGCTAATAAAATGTGGTCTGATTGTTATCAAAGTCACAATTATAGACCAACACAATGTAACTAAACTAATAACACACAAACAGTTATACTGTTCGTGTCTTTTATAAGGCAAATTGAGTAAACAACCACGGTGCGGGGAGAAAACGTATAGGCCCTTTTACACTGGCCAATTATCGGGCAAATGAGCGTTCAAAGAACACTCATTCCAGAAAATTGCCCTGTATAAACATGGCGGTGATCAGCAGAGGAATTATCAAACGCTCGTTCATCATCTGATTGTACCATTTTAAATATGTAAAACATTATCGTTGTTGGCAGCACTTCTCCTTGTAAACAGGGAGATGCGCTGCCGACATGATACAAGTGTATGGGGGTGAGCAATCAGAGTAACTATCACTCGTCCCCATACTAGCTCGTGTCTCGTTGATCGGTGCTCGTTGCACCCGCCAAACTTGGCCAGTGTAAAAGTACCTTTAAGCGAGTTTTCCCATCTGAGACATTTATGACATATCCACATATGCACAGATCATGAGAGTGCCCTCAGGCCATAGACCCCGCTGGTCAACCCAAGACCATGACGACGTCACAAGTGATGCGGGCAGGTATGCTAGACCTCCGGTCTCGACAGGACCAACTCCTCCAGGCGTTGAACATTATTGCACATCGGCTGGATACGCAAGCTGCAGTTCCTCCGGCACCTGCTCATATTGCCTCTGCATTTCCTCCTCCTACACCTCCTGACAGTACTGACCCCCCAGCTACACTTCCTGGCAGTGCTGACCCCCGATTTTCTCTGCCACTACCTCATCACTATGATGGAGACATGAGAACCCGCAGTAGTACTCTCTCCCGATGATATTTTAAATGTGGAAAAACATGGATAATAAACGGCGCTGCTACTTAGTAATAAAGGAATATGGGTAATATAAAACTATTTATTACAATTGTGGCTACGCGTTTCGGTACCGTACCGGTATCTTCCTCAGGCCATATAAGATACCGGTACGGTATCGAAACGCGTAGCCACAATTGTAATAAATAGTTTTCTGTTACCCATATTCCTTTATTACTAAGTAGCAGCGCCGTTTGTGACCCATGTTTTCCACATTTAAAATACCATATTTGCGGTGGCCACTTGGTCCAACCGGTTTTTGGATCCCGGCAGCAGCACTTTTTCACATCCAGCTTGATTGTTCATATCAAGCTCCAGTTAGGGACTCGCAAGTCTGGGGATCCTTGTCGTGGATTGCGAGCTTGCGTCCTTTTGGCCAAAATGATCACTAATACCCCATGTATTTTTCATTATTACTTATATTCGCTTCTTTTGGACACAGCCAGGTCTTTGATGCTGGGAGAGCATGGTGTGTTGTTGTTTGGCCTAGCAAGCAGGGTAGCCCGCTCTATGAATTATCAAGGCGTCACAAATAGGCTTCTACCTGGCTAGTCACGTTGCGCCTCATGACTTACACACTATCCCTCCATGTTTCACACACTTGCATCCCATTATTCATTTATTTTTTAGGCACTTTACTCATTACTGCCCCCTATATTTCACTTACATTATTACACTTGCACATACACTATTCCTTACTACACATCCCATGCACCACATACCACTCCCCTCAAGACTAGTGGGAGTGGCTATTATTATTTAAAGCACCTGCTCACTCGTCTTCATCAGCGTTTCTGACCAGGCTGTGTCCATTTGTAAGTATGGCCTTTTTCGGTGTTTTTGCATAAATGTCCTTGTTTTTATCTGTTTTGTCTGTACATCAGGAGCTTTTCGCTCCAGTTAGGGACTCGCAAGTCTGGGGATCCTTGTCGTGGATTGCGAGCTTGCGTCCTTTTGGCCAAAATGATCACTAATACCCCATGTATTTTTCATTATTACTTATATTCGCTTCTTTTGGACACAGCCAGGTCTTTGATGCTGGGAGAGCATGGTGTGTTGTTGTTTGGCCTAGCAAGCAGGGTAGCCCGCTCTATGAATTATCAAGGCGTCACAAATAGGCTTCTACCTGGCTAGTCACGTTGCGCCTCATGACTTACACACTATCCCTCCATGTTTCACACACTTGCATCCCATTATTCATTTATTTTTTAGGCACTTTACTCATTACTGCCCCCTATATTTCACTTACATTATTACACTTGCACATACACTATTCCTTACTACACATCCCATGCACCACATACCACTCCCCTCAAGACTAGTGGGAGTGGCTATTATTATTTAAAGCACCTGCTCACTCGTCTTCATCAGCGTTTCTGACCAGGCTGTGTCCATTTGTAAGTATGGCCTTTTTCGGTGTTTTTGCATAAATGTCCTTGTTTTTATCTGTTTTGTCTGTACATCAGGAGCTTTTCGCTCCAGTTAGGGACTCGCAAGTCTGGGGATCCTTGTCGTGGATTGCGAGCTTGCGTCCTTTTGGCCAAAATGATCACTAATACCCCATGTATTTTTCATTATTACTTATATTCGCTTCTTTTGGACACAGCCAGGTCTTTGATGCTGGGAGAGCATGGTGTGTTGTTGTTTGGCCTAGCAAGCAGGGTAGCCCGCTCTATGAATTATCAAGGCGTCACAAATAGGCTTCTACCTGGCTAGTCACGTTGCGCCTCATGACTTACACACTATCCCTCCATGTTTCACACACTTGCATCCCATTATTCATTTATTTTTTAGGCACTTTACTCATTACTGCCCCCTATATTTCACTTACATTATTACACTTGCACATACACTATTCATTTATTATTTCTTACTACACATCCCATGCACCACATACCACTCCCCTCAAGACTAGTGGGAGTGGCTATTATTATTTAAAGCACCTGCTCACTCGTCTTCATCAGCGTTTCTGACCTGGCTGTGTCCATTTGTAAGTATGGCCTTTTTCGGTGTTTTTGCATAAATGTCCTTGTTTTTATCTGTTTTGTCTGTACATCAGGAGCTTTTCGCTCCAGTTAGGGACTCGCAAGTCTGGGGATCCTTGTCGTGGATTGCGAGCTTGCGTCCTTTTGGCCAAAATGATCACTAATACCCCATGTATTTTTCATTATTACTTATATTCGCTTCTTTTGGACACAGCCAGGTCTTTGATGCTGGGAGAGCATGGTGTGTTGTTGTTTGGCCTAGCAAGCAGGGTAGCCCGCTCTATGAATTATCAAGGCGTCACAAATAGGCTTCTACCTGGCTAGTCACGTTGCGCCTCATGACTTACACACTATCCCTCCATGTTTCACACACTTGCATCCCATTATTCATTTATTTTTTAGGCACTTTACTCATTACTGCCCCCTATATTTCACTTACATTATTACACTTGCACATACACTATTCATTTATTATTTCTTACTACACATCCTATGCACCACATACCACTCCCCTCAAGACTAGTGGGAGTGGCTATTATTATTTAAAGCATCTGCTCACTCGTCTTCATCAGCGTTTCTGACCTGGCTGTGTCCATTTGTAAGTATGGCCTTTTTCGGTGTTTTTGCATAAATGTCCTTGTTTTTATCTGTTTTGTCTGTACATCAGGAGCTTTTCGCTCCAGTTAGGGACTCGCAAGTCTGGGGATCCTTGTCGTGGATTGCGAGCTTGCGTCCTTTTGGCCAAAATGATCACTAATACCCCATGTATTTTTCATTATTACTTATATTCGCTTCTTTTGGACACAGCCAGGTCTTTGATGCTGGGAGAGCATGGTGTGTTGTTGTTTGGCCTAGCAAGCAGGGTAGCCCGCTCTATGAATTATCAAGGCGTCACAAATAGGCTTCTACCTGGCTAGTCACGTTGCGCCTCATGACTTACACACTATCCCTCCATGTTTCACACACTTGCATCCCATTATTCATTTATTTTTTAGGCACTTTACTCATTACTGCCCCCTATATTTCACTTACATTATTACACTTGCACATACACTATTCATTTATTATTTCTTACTACACATCCCATGCACCACATACCACTCCCCTCAAGACTAGTGGGAGTGGCTATTATTATTTAAAGCACCTGCTCACTCGTCTTCATCAGCGTTTCTGACCTGGCTGTGTCCATTTGTAAGTATGGCCTTTTTCGGTGTTTTTGCATAAATGTCCTTGTTTTTATCTGTTTTGATTGTTCATATATTGGCGTGTTTATCCATCTGAACTTTGGTGAGCATACCTCTGTTTCTAATTGCCTTTACCGCCTTGGATTTACCTGCACCATGTGGCGCCGTGCTTTTTTCCTCTATTTCTCTCTCCCGATGAACCTCTTGAGATTGTTCCCGGAGCCTCATGTCAACCCGGGTCGCAAGCAAGATGAGATCATCCAGGGTAGATGGCAGATCACGAGCGGCAAGTTCGTCCTTGATCTCGGACGACAGTCCCTGCCAAAATGTAGCCACCAAAGCCTTGTTGTTCAATAACAGCTCTCCCACCAGGGTGCAGAAGTGAATGGCGTACTAGCCCATGAAGGTGTCTCCCTGGCGAAGGTTCAGCAGGGAGGCAGCTGCTGATGAGACGCGTCCAGGCTCTTCAAATACAGTGCAAAATATCTGTAGGAACCACTGGAAGTCACGGGTCTCTGGTCCCTGACTCTCCCAGATGGGATTTGCCCATGCTAGGGCTTTGCCTGTAAGGAGAGAAACAATGAAAGCGACCCTTGCGCCGTCAGTAGAAAATGTTCTGGCATACAGGCTGAAGTAGATCTGGCACTGGTTTAGAAATCCCCCTAGGCTGACCTCCACTTGCCAGCAATCCCTGTTGGCCCACCTGAGGAGCCTATACAGGTGGACCGGCTTAAGTTATCCGTCCAGGAGAAACAACGTAGACGCACTTCGGGACTTTGTCTACATTGCGGCCTCGGTGGCCATGTTGTGTGTTTGTGCCCTCAAAAGCCTAAGAAACTCCAATGCCTAGGGTTGGTTGGGGAGACAACCCTAGGCAATACAGCCCTGGATAAGAAACTCTCCTCAAAACTGTCCATCCCCCGTGACCATGGTGTCCGGCGGAAAGACCCACCGGATCTCTGCCTATCTGGACTCTGGATCCGCAGCCAATTTCATCCAGAGGGAACTAGTGGATCTCCTCCAGTTGCCCACAGATCCCCTGGAGATGTCTTTGGCTATTGCCTCAGTGAACTGTCTGCCTCTGCCCGATCCAGTCATATTTAAGACCAAACCGCTGAGGTTCCAAGTTGGAGCTCTTCACTCAGAGCTAATTTAATTCCTCGTCTTGCCCAGGGCCGTCAATGCTGTGCTGCTGGGCCTGCCTTGGCTTCGACTACATGCCCCAGTCCTGGACTGGAATTCCGGTGAGGTTCTCCAGTCGGGCCCCAAGTTTCTCAACCACTGTCTGGGACAGGTCTATCGGCCAGTGGCGTAACTACCGCTATAGCAGCCACCCACTGGCCCCCCCTCTGCCCCCCCCCATGCTACGGGGCCCATGCCACCTGCCGCCACCCCCCATTGCCGGAGGCTCCGCTAGCAGCCGCTAGCAGACGCCCAGCGATAAGGAGAATGGGGGACCGAAAGTCCCCCGAAGTTCTCCATGACAAACCTCGGACTTCCGGCGTCTTTCTGCAGCTCCATAGAAATGACTTGCGCACCGGTCGCGACTGTGCGCATGCGTGACCAGCGCTCCTTTCATTTTTATTGAACTGCGCAGACACCGGAAGTCCAAGGTTTGTCATGGAGAACTTCGGGGGACTTTCGGCCCCTCTTCTCCTTATCGCTGCCAGCAATCACACATGTATCCCCTCCTGTGGATAGGAGACGCATGTCTTTTGTAGGACAAACTATAGGCCGTTTTTTTTGGGGGGTTATATGGCTTTATCTACAGGGGGGGCTATATGGCGTTATCTACAGGGGGCTATATGGCGTTATCTACAGGGGGCTCTGTATGGCGTTATCTACAGGGGGCTCTGTATGGCGTTATCTACAGGGGGCTCTGTATGGCGTTATCTACAGGGGGCTCTGTATGGCGTTATCTACAGGGGGTGTCTGTATGGCGTTATCTACAGGGGGGTCTGTATGGCGTTATCTAGAGGGGGCTGTGTGGCGTTATCTACAGGGGGCTGTATGGCGTTATCTACAGGGGGATTTGGGGGCTGTAAGACGTTATCTACAGGGGGGCTGTATGGCGTTATCTACAGGGGGCTGTATGGCGTTATCTACAGGGGGGATTTGGGGCTGTAAGACGTTATCTACAGGGTAGCTGTATGGCGTTATCTACAGGGGAGCTGTATGGCGTTATCTACTGGGGGGCTGTATAGCGTTATCTACAGGGGGGCTGTAAGGAGTTACCTACAGGGGGCTGTGTATGGTGCTATCTACAGGGGGCTGTGTATGGTGCTATCTATAGGGGGGCGCTGCGTGGTGGAACCTATAGGGAGGCACAATCTACAAGGGGGGATTGTGTCATACCCAGCAGAGGGGGGCCCCAGTCAATTGTTTACAGTCTTTCCTAGTTACGCCCCTGTATCCGGCCCAAGCTCCTCTGCCTCGGTCGTTGGCAGGATTACCTCCTCACTACTCACAGTTTGCAGATGTCTTCAGCAAGCAGGAGGCTAAGATGCTGCCACCACATTAGGCATATGACCGTCCCATTGAACTGGTTCCTGATGAGTCTCCTCCTCCTGGATGGGTATAACCTCTCTCCTTGACAGAGACTGTCTATGTCTGATTATATTCAGGAGAATTAGGAGAGGGGTTTTATACAAAAGTCCTCCTCCCCGGCCAGGGCCGAGTTCTTCTTTGTCAAAGAGAAAGACGGATCTCTTTGACCTTGCATCGACTACCAGGGTCTCATTAAGATCACGGTCAAGAACAAATACCCGTTTCCACTAATCTCTGAACTGTTTGACCGAATACAAGGAGCCAAGATTTTTTCCAAGCTAGACCTACGGGGGGCTTACAACTTAATCCGGATCCACCAGGGTGACAAATGGAAGACGTCATTCAACACTCGAGACAGGCACTATGAATACCTGGCAATGCCCTTCAGCCTGTGTAATGCTCCCGCAGTCTTCCAAGTTTGTCAATGACATATTTCGAGATCTCCTCTATTTCTATGTCGTGGTCTACCTCGATGACATCTTGACCTTTTCTCCAGACCCGCCGACTCATTAGAGACACGTCCGTCCAGTTCTGCTGCGATTAAGGGAGAATCTCTTATATGTCAAGCTGGAGAAGTGCGTGTTTGAGAGAAATTATCTACCCTTACTGGGCTAGATCATCTCAGATAAAGGCCTCAAGATGGATCCTGAGAAGGCAAAGTCTGTCCTGGAATGGCCACGCCCTCAAGGCTTAAGGTCCATACAGCACTTCTTGGGGTTCGCCAACTTCTACCGGCAGTTCATCCCAAACTTCTCTTTGCTGACAGCGCCCATCTCTACCCTCACCAAAAAGGGCATGAACGCCATGGTGTGAACTCCAGAGGCCGAATCTGCATTTCTTAGCCTGAAGAGTGCCTTCACATCAGCCTCTACCCTCCTTCATCCTGATGTGTCTCGACAGTTTTCGTTGAAGGTGGACGCCTCCTCAGTTGGTGCAGGTGCACTTCTGTTCCAGACAGGTCCCAAAGGCAAGGCAGTGGTATGTTGCTATTATTCTAAACTTTTCTCTACCGCATAGCGCAACTACTCGATTGGGGATCGGGAGTTACTGGCCAGAGTTGACTCTGGAGGAGTGGAGACATCTACTGGAGGGCACTGCTCACCCTATTCTGATATTTACCGACCACAAGAACCTGAGCTATCTCCAGTTGGCCCAACAGCAGAACCCCCATCAAGCCAGGTGGTCTCTGTTCTTTGCCCGGTTTCAGTTTGATCCCCTCTACCGTCCTGCCGACAAAAATGTGAGGTTGGCTATGGCTGCCCAAAGACACCATGGACTTTGTCTCGTCCTGCACGGTGTGCGCGGCTAACAAGGTTGCTTACTCAAAGCCTGCAGGCCTGCTGCAGCCGCTGCAGGTGCCCAATGCTCCGTGGCAGAATATGACAATAAACTTTGTCATGGATCTGCCCCCTCTGCTGGATGCAGTACGGTCTGGGTGGTGGTGGACCGATTTCCAAAAATGGCTCATTTTGTTCCGCTGACCAGCCTACCTTCTGCTTCTCGTCTGACCAACCCCTTCATCCAACACATCTTCCGCCTGCATGGCTTACATCTGCATATCATGTATGATCAGGGGGTTCAGTTTACCTCAAAGTTCTGGAGAGCCCTCTGTAAACTCCTTGATGTGAAGTTGGACTTTTCCTCAGTCTACCATCCCCAGTCCAATGGTCAAGTCAAGAGGATCAATCAAATCATGGAGAACTATCTACGACACTTCATCGCCAGGCAACTTGATGACTGGGTGCAGCTTCTTCCTTGGGCCAAGTTTTCCTATAACAACCACACAAGCGGGTCCACTGCTGCCACACCGTTCTTGTAATGATGGGGGTAAGGAAACAGACAAGTGAGCCCTAATCTACCCTCCACTCAGTCCCTGCCTACTTGCAACGACCCGCCCTAGGCGACGGGGTACAACAGGGCGACGGTCCCTACGTTCAATAAGTGCACGACAGACAAACAGACAAGGGTACACAGAAGCTAAGGGAAATGGGGCAGTTGCCCACGGCAACACCTTGAGCAACAAGAGAGGTGAACAAGCCGAGTCAAACCAGGAGTGTACGAGGTAACAAACGCAGAGCAGGAGAGTAGTGAACAAGCTGAGTCAAACCAGGAGTGTACGAGGTACCAAACGCAGAGCAGTAGAGTAGTCAGTAAGCCAGGGTCAATATGAAGAAGGGTAAAATAGATCAAGAAGCTGCAGCAGGGCCAGGAAACCACACGAGAAGAATCACAAGCAAGGAGGAACAGGAAAGGCAGGTATAAATAGACAGAGGGCGGGAGCTAGCTCCGTCTGGCCAGGCTGTGATAGGCTCTCCCACTAGTAAGCCTGCCATCCTGAGTGGTGGAAGATGGAGTCAGTCTCACCGACATAGAAGCAGGTGCAGACTGATTACCTATGGGCGTAGATACAGAAGCTGTGCCTGGCAGATCCTTAACAGTACCCCCCCTTTTATGAGGGGCCACCAGACCCTTTCTAGATGGACCTGGTTTATTGGGGAAACGCAGGTGGAACCTCCTGACCAATACCCCAGCGTGAACATCCCAGACGGGTACCCAAGTCCTCTCCTCAGGCCCGTATCCTCTCCAATGGACCAGGTACTGGAGGGAGCCTTGGACCATCTTGCTGTCCACAATCTTGGCCACCTCGAATTCTACCCCCTCAGGGGTGAGAACGGGGACAGGAGGTTTCCTCGAGGGAGCCAAGGACGGGGAGCAGCGTTTAAGGAGGGAGGCATGAAACACGTCGTGTACTCGAAAAGATGGGGGCAACTCCAGTCGGAAGGAGACAGGATTGAGGACTTCAATGACCTTGTACGGCCCTATAAACCGGGGAGCAAACTTCTTAGACGGGACTTTAAGGCGCAAGTTCTTTGACGATAGCCCCACCAGATCCCCGACCATAAACAAGAGGTTAGCAGAAAGTCTTCTATCTGCCTGAGTTTTTTGTATGCTCTGGGACGCCTCTAGGTTCTTCTGAACCTGGGCCCAGACTGTGCCCAGACTGGGCCCAGACTGAACGACATCTACCTCGGGATTGTTGGAACTACCAGGTGAAACGGAGGAGAACCGTGGATTAAACCCAAAATTACAGAAAAAGGGGGAGACCCCGACGGGTTACTGACCCGGTTATTAAGGGAAAATTCGGCGAGGGGAATGAATGAGACCCAATCATTTTGACAGTCAGAGATAAAACACCTTAAATATTGTTCTAGAGACTGATTAGTCCTCTCAGTTTGGCCATTAGTTTCAAGATAGAAGGCAGAGGAGAAGGACAGATCAATCTCCAACTTTTTACAGAAGGCTCTCCAAAACAAAGAAACAAATTGTACCCCTCTGTGAGAAACAATATTGACAGGGACCCCATGGAGACGCAGGATGTGTTTGACAAACAAGGTAGCTAACGTCTTAGCATTGGGTAGTTTTTTGAGGGGAACAAAGTGGCACATCTTACTGAAGCGGTCTACTACAACCCACACCACAGACTTGCCTTGAGATGGAGGAAAATCGGTGATAAAATCCATGGAGATATGGGTCCAAGGTCTCTGGGGAATGGGCAAAGAACGTAGTAAGCCCGCTGGTCGGGACCTGGGAGTCTTGGACCTAGCACAAATCTCACAAGTGGCGACGTAGGCCTTAAAGGAACAGTGTCACCAAAAAAATTTTTTTTATATCAGTTTTATGTTAGGGTTTTATTAAAAACGTTTATATTTATTTGTGTGTTTGTGTGTTACTTTTTTCTATTTTTACACTTTTTCTTCCCTATGGGGGCTGCCATTTTTTTTTCCATTTCTGTATGTGTCGATTAACGACACATACAGACATGGAATACGGCAGCTCCAGTCCCATAAGGACTGCGAACGGGGCCCGTTCCATCCACTTTGGTGTACGCCGTGTGTGTGGGAACGGCGCATGCGCCGTTCCCACACAGTCCGATTTGAAATGCGCGCCGTCTGGCGCCATTTTCCTGTGGACCGGAAGTCGCGGCCGGGCAGTAAGATTACTACTTCCGGTCGCGGCTTCCGGACTTGTGCACATGGAGCAGCGGCAGCAGACGGAGCGGACAGACCGGAGGGAGCGGCGGCAACTGCAGCAGGTAAGTGATTTCTATGTATGTTCGTGTTTCAGTGTGTTTTACTAGTGTATGTAAACCTTCTACACTGTGTGTTAGCTCAAAAAATGGCGACACACAGTGTAGGAGGTTAGACCATTCAAACCCCTAGTTTCTCCCGGCATTAGCCAGGATAAAGGAGGGGGGGATTCTGAGAGCTCACTAGAGCGAGGGATTTTTTCCCAATTTTGCAGCATAAAGCAATGTGGTTGCTTTACCACATGCAATGCTGCAATTTTGGGAAGTGCTCCATCTAGTGACCAGTGCTGGGAAATATTATAAATTGAATCCAATTTATAATATTTCCTGACTCGTGAAAAAAATAAAAAAAATTATAACAATGTTTAATCACCTACACACTAATTGTTTAACTAAAAAAAAAAAACATGTTTTGCTGGCAACACATTCCCTTTAACGTCTTTAGGCAACCCAGGCCACCAATAGTTTCTGGCAATGAGGTGCTTGGTACCCAGGATGCCTGGATGACCAGATAGTGCGGAGTCATGATTTTCCCTAAGTACCCTTAGCCGGAATTGCAGGGGAAAACACAGCTTGTTCTCAGGAAGGTTCCCGGGAGCTGAACCTTGATCAGCAGCAATTTCAGAAACAAAATCAGAATCAATAGAGGAAATGATTATACCTGGAGGCAAAATACAAGCAGGATCTTCCTCCGAAGGAGGGCTGGCCATGAAGCTAAACGACAGTGCATCAGCCTTAATATTTTTAGACCCAGCCCTATAGGTAACCAAAAAGTTGAATCTGGTAAAAAATAACGCCCATCGAGCTTGTCTCGGGTTTAGCCTCTGGGCAGATTTTAGGAAAATCAGATTCTTGTGGTCGGTAAGGACCGTTACCTGGTGCCTAGCCCCCTCCAGGAAGTGGCGCCACTCTTCAAATGCCCATTTAATGGCTAAGAGTTCGCGGTTGCCAATATCATAATTACTCTCAGTGGGCGAAAACTTCCTGGAGAAGTAGGCACAGGGACGGAGATGGGTGCGGGACCTGGTACCCTGGGACAAGACAGCCCCCACTCCCACCTCGGACGCGTCAACCTCCACGATAAATGGCTCCATTTGGTTGGGCTGAACCAACCCCCGGGGCCGAGATAAAGCACTTCTTAAGGACCTCAAAAGCCTGGACAGCCTCAGGAGGCGAGCGGAGGAGATCAGCACCCTTGCGAGTGAGATCCGTAAGAGGCTTAGCGATGACCGAGAAGTTAGCAATAAATCTCCTGTAATAATTAGCGAACCCCAAGAAGCACTCTAACGCCTTCAGGGAGGCAGGTTGGACCCATTCTGCCACAGCCTGGACCTTGGCGGGGTCCATGCGGAATTCATGAGGAGTGAGGATTTGACCCAAAATGGTATCTCCTGCACCCCAAACACACATTTTTTCGGTCTTCCCAAACAGTTTGTTTTCCCGAAGGACCTGGAGGACCTTCCTGACATGCTCAATGTGGGAGGACCAGTCCTTGGAAAACACAAGTATGTCATCAAGGTACACTACAAGAAATACCCCCAGGTAATCTCTTAAAATCTCATTTATGAAATTCTGGTAGACCGCGGGAGCATTACACAACCCAAAGGGCATGACAAGGTATTCGAAATGACCTTCGGGCGTGTTAAACGCAGTCTTCCACTCATCCCCCTCTTTGATACGGATAAGGTTATACGCCCCCCGTAGATCAAACTTAGAGAACCATTGTACCCCCTGAACCTGATTAAAGAGATCAGGAATCAAAGGAAGGGGATACTGGTTCCTTACAGTGACCTTATTCAAGTTACGGTAGTCAATGCATGGCCTAAGACCACCATCCTTCTTCCCTACGAAGAAGAAGCCAGCACCTACCGGAGAAGTAGAGGGGCGAATCTAACCCTTGGCCAGGCATTCCTGGATATACTCTCTCATGGCTTCACGTTCGGGACAAGAGAGATTAAATATTCTACCCTTAGGGAGCTTAGCTCCTGGTACCAAATCGATAGCGCAATCGTAAATTCTGTGAGGAGGTAACACTTCGGAGGCCTCCTTAGAGAAAACATCAGCGAAGTCCTGAACAAACTCAGGTACGAGTTCACCTCCTCAGGGGGAGAAATAGAATTAACAGAAAAACATGACGTCAAGCATTCATTACCCCATTTGGTAAGATCCCCAGTATTCCAGTCAAACGTGGGATTATGCAACTGCAACCAGTGAAGGCCTAAAACCAAATCGGATGATAATCCCTGCATCAACAGTACAGAGCACTGCTCCAAATGCATGGAGCCAACAAGAAGTTCAAAAACAGGGGTATGCTGTGTAAAATAACCATTAGCAAGAGGAGTGGAGTCGATACCGACTACCAGGACAGGTTTAGGCAAATTAATCAAAGGTATAGCTAGAGACATAGCAAATTCCACAGACATGATTAGCAGACGACCCTGAATCCACGAAGGCACTGCCGGTAGCAGACCTACCACCAAAAGAGACCTGAAAGGGAAGCAAGATTTTATTACGTTTCATATTTACGGGAAATACCTGTGCGCCCAAGTGACCTCCCCGATGATCACTTAGGCGCAGAAGTTTTCCGGCTGCTTATTCCTACGCCTAGGACAGGTGTTCACTTGATGCTTGTCATCCCCACAATAGAAGCAGGGACCATTCTTCCTGCGGAACTCTCTACGTTGTTGGGGGAACACGGAGGCCCCGAGTTGCATAGGTACCTCCGAGTCTTCCGTGGAAGAACGAAGCAACGGAACCTCGGGATGCATCATGGGGGAGTCAGAGGAGAAAACACAAAAACGTTCACGTTGTCGTTCCCTGAGACGTCGGTCAAGTCGTACCGCTAAAGCCATAACCTGGTCTAGGGAGTCAGAAGAGGGATAGCTAACTAGCAGGTCTTTCAGGGCGTTCGACAGACCCAACCTAAACTGGTACCTTAACAGGTTCCCGACCGCTGGCTGTATATATACGGCCAGCGGTCAGGGTCTCTGAAGTCCGCCGTATAGACTAATTACGGCGGCACTTCAGAGACTGTGCACGCGCGATCGCGTGCACACAGCTCTATACCCTGGCTGTTGCTAACAGCCATGGGCACTGGGCAGAATGTCAGGGGCCAATCTTTTGGCCCCTGAACATGTGATCGCTGTGACCACCAATCACAGCGATCACATGGATTTGTATGTATAAAACAGTGTGCACGCGATCGCGTGCACACAGCCCTGTGCCCACGCTGTTACCAACAGCTCTGGGCACTGGGCAGAGTATCAGGGACCAATCTGATAGTCCCTGAACATGTGGTCGCTGTGAAAACCTATCACAGCGACCACATTTGTTTTATTTTTACTTTTCTGGCAGTAAATCTTCTGCCTCTTTTCTTCTCCTCAAACATTGTTTCAGTTTGAGGAGAAGAGCAGACTCGAGAGAATTGCTGCCAGAAGATTACAGTGAAAAAAAACTACAGTTACACTATGAAACATTCTCTGTATAGATAGATTTCTATCTATCTATACAATCTATCTATCCATCTATCTTTTTTTCTATCTAGCTATCTACCTTTCTTTCTTTTATTCTATTAGAATAGGCAGGTAGGGAGTATATAATTATATATATATCCACATATGTATAATATATATAGCAATAGCGGTTTATTTTTTTGTTAGCGGTAGTGTAGATATATAAAAAAATAAAAATAATTTGTTTAGTTAGTGTTAGTGACGTTATGGCGAGGAAGTTGTTTAGCGACGAGGAGGCATGCGCCATGCTGTGATCTGAGTCGGAGACCGCATCAGAGATGGCGTCAGAGATGGAACCTGTTTTGGGCAGTGACGATGATAGCGTCACTGATGCAGTTGAAACTGCAGAACATGAAAGCGCAGGGCCAAGTAGCGCTGTAGCACGGGACAGCCTGGTCCCTCCAGTCCAGGCTCTTGTATGGGCACCTGCCCCATCTTTTGGGCCTAGAATCCATGGATTTACTGCCACTCCTGGCATAACCGTGGGCAATACAAATTTTGTCCAAATGGATTACTTCCATTTATTTATAACGGACGACATCCTAAATCAGATTGTCCACGAAACAAATTTATATGCCACTCAATATATAAGGCAGAAGCCTTCATCCACCCATGCCAGAGATTGGACGCCCACCAATTTGCAGGAATTAAAAAATTTTTTGGGGCTCACCCTAAATATGGGTATTGTCAAAAAGCCCTCCATTAGGTCTTACTGGTCAACAAGACCCGCACAAGCCACCCCAGTATATACTTCAGTAATGCCCAGGTCTCGTTATGAGACAATAATGAGGTTCCTCCACTTCAACGACAACGCACAGGCCCCCCAAGTACCGATGCAAACCGGGATCGGTTGTTCAAAATTAGACCGCTAATAAATTCCCTGAATAATTTATTTCTGCAACTCTACACCCCTGAGCAGAATGTAAGTGTGGACGAATCCCTCCTCAACTTTCATGGAAGACTTAGCTTTCGCCAATATCTACCTTCCAAAAGGGCAAGATATGGCTTTAAGCTTTACAAATTGTGTGAAAGCGGGTCAGGATATACCACCGCCTTCAGGATTTATGAAGGGCGGGACCGCTCAATAAATGTTCCTGGATGCCCCCCTGATCTTTCCACCAGCAGTAAGATCGTGTGGGAGATAATGCAGCCTCTGCTTCACAAGGGGTACCACCTGTACTGCAACATTTTTTATTCCAGTGTGCCCCTGTTTTGGCATTTGCATGCTGCAAGGACTGGGGCATGTGGTACCATGCGCAAAAACCGAATTGGTTTTCCACAGCAATTAGTGGGGAATTGCATGGTAAAGGGGGACTCCTGTGCTTATGCATCCGAGGAATTGCTGGCAGTCAAGTTCAGGGATCGAAAAGACGTGTATGTGCTAAGCACGATTCATACCGCAGGAACAGTGGCAGTGAGGGAAAGAGGGACAACATCGGACAAGCACAAACCAGTGAGCGTGTCCGAATATAACAAGTACATGGGGGGGGTGGATTTAAGCGACCAGGTTTTACAGCCCTATTTAGTAAAGCGAAAAACAAAAACCTGGTACAAAAAAGTGGCCATTTGTGTTCGGTCCGGGCCTTTGTACTGTGTTCGGTCCGGGCCTTTCGGCCGAAATACGTTCCGTACATTACGGACGTAACATGGTCGTGTGAACCCAGCCTTATAGTCCTCTAAAGAAGCGCATAGCAAAATTGTGAAATTTGCTCTGGTCATTTAGCTGTAAAACAGCCTAGTCCTTAACCGGTTAAGGCAGGGTCATTCCACCGAGAAGCTACGCACCACTTCCTAAAGTCAGAGCAATACTCCTCCACAGGTCTCTTACCCTGACGTAAGGTCACCAGCTGACTCTGCGAGCGCTGGCCCCAGTCTCCTCCTCAGGAGATGCCAGCGCTCACTTCCGCTCACCTCGGCCGGGTCCCGTAGGGTGTGCGCGCACGCTCGTGCCCGCTCTTAAAGGGGCAGCGCACGCACCAGACTTTTATGTTTAATTAGCCCATAGCACCCTGGACTACAAGAAGGGCTCAGCCCCTTCCTCCCATGCCTGAGCATTGTTGTTGTACCCTAAGTTTGTCTATGCAAATGGTCTCCTAGTGTTTCCCAGTTCCCAGTTTTCCCTGTTCCTGTATCCTGTATCCCGTGCTATCCTGGTCAAGTGCCGTGCTGAGCTGAAGTCATGCTGTGCTGTATACCACGCCTGTCCTGCTATACCATGCCTGAGGTCTACTTGATGCCTAGTCCCAGCCGAGCCTGCCTTGCTACTGTCCGAGCTGCCACAGGTACCCTATACGAACTATAGACTGTAACCTGCGCCATGTTGGTAAGCTGCCATACTGCTCAGGTGGTATGGCCCAGTGGGTCCACGAATCCAACGTCACAGTATGCTAAGGCCATGGACCCTGCTGGTCGATCCAAGACCAAGATGACGTCACAAGAGATGCGGACGGATATGCTGGACCTCCGGTCTCGACAGGACCAAATCCTCCAGGCCTTGAACATTCTCGCACGTCGGAAGGAGGCACATGCTGCTGTTCCTCCTACTATACCTCCTGGCAGTGTTGATCCCCATTTTTCTTTGCCTCTTCCTGACCGCTATGATAGAGACGCAGGTACCTGTCGTGGATTTTTGATCCAGTTCCAGATCCACTTCAGCCTGTATGCAAGGGCATTTTCGTCTGATGGCACAAGGGTCGCTTTCATCATCTCTCTCCTCACTGGCAAGGCCCTTGCATGGGCGAAACCTATCTAGGAGAGACAAGGACCAGAGAACCATGACTTCCAGGACTTCCCCCGGACCTACTCCAAGGAGACACCTCCGTGAGTGAGTACGCCATCCATTTCCTCACCCTGGCGGGAGAACTGTTGTGGAACAATGAGGCCCTGGTGTCTACAATCTGGCAGGGTCTGTTTCTTAAAATTAAGGACGAACTTGCCGCTCGAGATCTACCGTCTATCCTGAATGACCTCATCCTTCTGTCCGCCCGGATTGATATGAGGATCCGAGAATGAGATTCAAGAGGCTCGTCTGGAGGGAGGTCTTCCTAGTCTAGTCCCACCCTTGCAGCAACCTCTGCTGTCCTCAGGTGCCGATCCTCCTAAGGTGTCTGTGAGGTTGGACCAGTGTAAGCTATCCACCCAGGAGATACAATGCAGACACACTTCGGGACTCTCTATATTACGGCCTCGGAGGCCATATTGTGCAACTGTGTCCCCAAAAATCCCAAAGCCAAGGGTTGCTAGGAAAGACAACCTTGGATAAAAAAGGACTTCCGTCTAAATTGTCCATACCATTGACCATAGTGTCCGGCGAGAAAACGCATCAGGTCTCTGCGTATCTGGACTCTGTATCTGCTGCTAATTTAATTCGTAGAGACCTGGTGGATCTTCTTCAATTACCCACCACCCCTCTGGAGAGGCCATTGACGGTTGCATCGGTAAATGGACTACCTCTGCCAGACCCAGTTATAGCTGTGACCAAGCTGCTGAGGCTCCAAGTGGGAGCTCTCCACTCCGAGCTGTTATCGTTCTTTGTCTTGTCCAAGGCCGTTAACCCCGTGCTGCTGGGCCTGCCTTGGCTCCGATTACATGCCCCAGTCCTGGACTGGAACTCTGGAAAGATTCTCCAGTGCGGCCCTGAGTGTCGCAACCGTTGCCTGGGACGGATTCGTTCGGCTCAGCCTCATCTGCCTCAGTCATTGGCAGGATTGCCTGGTCAATATGCTGCATTTTTTTATGTCTTCAGCAAGAGGGAGGCGGAGACGCTGCCCCCACACCGGGCGTATGACTGCCCTATTGATCTGATTCCTGGTGCATCCTTTCCCCGTGGCAGGGTATATCCTCTCTCCTTACCAGAGACTCAGTCCATGTCCCCCTATGTTAAAGAGAACTTTGAGAGGGGCTTCATACGGAAATTTTCCGGGTTCTTCTTTGTCAAGAAAAAGGACGGTTCTCTACGTCCCTGTATCGACTACCGGGGTCTCAACCAGATTACGGTGAAAAATAAGTATTCATTGCGACTGATCTCAGAACTGTTTGATCGTATACAAGGTGCAAATATTTTTTCCAAACTAGACCTGCGTGGGGCTTACAATCTAATCCGGATTCGCCGGGGTGACGAATGGAAGACTGCATATAACACCCGTGATGGACACTATGAATATCTAGTAATGTCCTTCGGCCTGTGTAATACTCCCGCGGTCTTCCAGGAGTTTGTTAATGACATCTTCTGTGACCTCCTCTATGTTTGTGTTGTGGTCTATCTTGATGACATCTTGATTTTTTTTCCAGATCCTATGACTCATCAGAGACATGTCTGTCAAGTTTTGCTGCGGTTAAGGGAGAATCGTCTGTACGCTAAGTTGGAGAAGTGCGTGTTTGAGAAAGATGCTCTACCCTTCCTGGGCTACATCGTCTCGAATCGAGGTCTTGACATAAATCTTGAAAAGTTAAAGTCCGTCCTGGAATGGCCACGCCCTCAAGGCTTGAGGGCCATACAGCGCTTTCTGGGATTTGCCAATTTCTACAGGCAGTTCATCTCAAATTTCTCCTCTCTGACTTATCCTATCTCTAACATCACCAAGAAGGGCATGACCACCAAGGTGTGAACTCCTGAGGCAGAGTCCGCATTCAATAGCCTGAAGAATACCTTCACGCCAGCCTCCATCATCCAGATGTTTCCCCACAGTTCTCGTTGGAGGTGGACACATCCTCTGTCTGTGCTGGGGCACTCCTGTTCCAGAGAGGTTTCAATGGCAAGTCACTGGTATGTGGATATTTCTTTAGGCTCTACTGTTCCGCAGAACGCAACTACTCGATTGGGGATCGGGAGTTACTGGTCATCAAATTGGCTCTGGAGGAGTGGAGACATCTACTAGAGGGCTCAGCTCATCCTATCCTAATTTTTACGGACAACAAGAATCTCACCTATCTTCAGACGGCCCAAAGGCTGAATCCTCGTCAGGCCAGGTGGTCGCTGTTCTTTACCAGGTTCCAGTTTGAGCTCCATTATCACCCGACTGACAAAAATGTGAGGGGCGATGCCTTGTCCAGGTCTTTTGAGACAGAATCCACCATGGAGATTCCACAGAACATTATTGATCCGTCTTGCATTGTCTCTGTCAACCCCCTGCAAGTTGGGGACATTCCTCCGGGCAGGACTTTTGTTCTGTTGGCAGACAGGAGAAGAATTCTATGGTGGGGACACAGTACTAAACTAGCTGGGCATGCTGGTGTCAATAAGACCCAAGACCTGATTGCTCATCACTCCTGGTGGCCCACGCTACCTAAAGATGGTCTGGACTTTGTCTCTTCTTGCACGGTGTGTGCTTCTAACAAAGTTACTCACTCCAAGCTGGCCGGCCTGCTTCAACCTCTGCCTGTACTCAATGCCCCTTGGCTGCACATTGCAATGGACTTTGTCACAGACCTTCCCCCCTCAGCAGGATGTAACACTGTCTGGGTGGTGGTGGACCGGTTCTCTAAGATGGCACATTTTATCCCGCTGACCGGCCTACCTTCTGCTCCCCGACTGGCGAGTCTCTTCATTTAACACATCTTTCGCTTGCATGGCTTGCCTCTTCACATTGTGTCCGACCGGGGGGGGGTTCAGTTTACCTCAAAGTTCTGGAGAGCCCGCTGTAAACGCCTGGATGTGAGTTTGGAATTTTCCTCTGTCTATCACTGCCTGTCCAATGGGCAAGTTGAGAGGATCAACCAGATCATGGAGAATTATCTCCGCCATTTCATCTCTTCACAGCACGATAACTGGGTACAGCTTCTTCCATGGGCCGAGTTCTCATACAACAACCACACGAGGGAGTCCACCACTTCCACTTCATTTCACATTGTATACAGTCAACATCCTAGAGTCCCTCTTCCTATGTCCACTTCATCTCAGGTACCCGCTGCTGACTGTGCATATGGGGACTTTCTTCAAATCTGGCAACAGACCCGGTCCTTTATTTTGCTGGCGGTCGATTGCATGAAGCGAAAGGCAGATACAAAGAGAAGAGAGCCGCCTCAGTATCTTCCAGATACTAAAGTCTGGCTGTCCTCTCGGAACATTCACTTGAAGGTACCCTCAAACAAGTTTTCTCCCAGGTTCCTTGGTCCTTTCGAGATTCTGCAACACATCAACCCTGTCTCCTATAAGCTGCGGCTGCCTCCTCCCCTCAGAATCCCCAACTCCTTCCATGTGTCCCTCCTGAAACCAGTGGTCCTGAACCGCTAGACTTCTAGTTCCACAGTTGGTCCCAGCGGCCCTTCTGATGTATTTGACTTAAGGGAGATCCTGGACTGCAAAAGGGTTGGAGGAAGGACTTTCTATTTAGTGGATTGGAGAGGGTTTGGTCTTGAGTAGAGGTCCTGGGAGCCAGAAGAGAACCTCAGTGCTCTTGCTCTTATTAAAAAGTTCCTCTCTCGCTCTGGCCCCAAGAAGAGAAGGGGATACTGTAGCGTCCATGGCCACGGGCCGTCGTGTTTACTCACCTCAAGACGCCCGCAGCCATGGATCCGTGAGCGCTGGTCCCCATCTCCTTCCTAGGAGATGCCAGTGCTCACTTCCGCTCTGTTCTGCTGTGTCCTGCAGGGTGAGCACGCACGCTCGTGTCCGGCCTTATAGAGCCAGTGCGCGCACAAAGGGATCGTCATCATCATCAACTGCCATGATTTCCTGGTCTATAAGAAGGCCCCAGGCCTTCTGATCCTTGCCTAAGCGCTGTTAGTTTTTCCCAGTCTGTCTTGCAAATGGTCCCTTAGTGTCTCCCGTTCCATTTGTTACCCTTGCCCTGTTACCCGTTCCTGTATCCCGTACTGTTCTTGTTCCTGTACCTACCAGTGTTGGAGTCGTGTCTACTGCACCTGCTGTCTTTTGCCACGTCCAGTGTCGTTTGCCATGTCCAGTGTCATTTGCCACGTCCAGTGTCTTCTGCCACGTCCAGTGTCGTTTGCCACGTCCAGTGTCTTCTGCCACATCGGATACTGCCCGCCACGTTTGGTGCTTCCTGCTGCACCAGCCTCCATTCGTGCTGAAGCCACAGCCACCATCTGGACTAGTTCAGGTACCCAAGCGTTACTATCTACTATTGACTTTCATATAGACTGTGACCTAGTCAGCTGCCTCTCCGCTTTGGCGGAGCGGCCTACTGGGTCCACATAACCTGTGTCCGTGACACTCAATCACCATCTGGTCTCCCTCTTATCACTCCACAGCATCCCAGCCAGCCCTTTGAATACTGCCACACCCCTCTATTTTCACAGGGTCCTTCCCAGCTCTCTCCCTGTAGACTGTCCTACACAACCACTAATAATCATCATGCTCTTCCGTGTCTCCATCTGTCTCTGCTCTAATTACAGACACCCATCTCCCTCCCCAACCCCTTTCACAGCCTGATCGATGTAAGTCCGCCAACTCCACCTACATAAGTCATCTAGGTACACACAATCCAGTCAGCTTGTCTTCCTCACCTGCTACTGGATCTGTGCCAAGAGATCCTGTATTACAGTGAAGGAAACAGAAAATACTACTCCACACAATGAGAGTAAAGTTCTTTTACATCATTTATCATAAATGTATATGTCTCATGCTGTCTCCATACATGAAAGTTGGGAGGTATCGCAAAGATAGACAAACTATGCGGCGTGTGTAGCGCGGCAAGGCAATTTTTCTTACTTTGAAGCCATGCCTATTGCCCCGCCCATACAAACCCGGTTTAGCCCCCACAGTATCATACTCCCATAGAGCCTCCCACAGTATAATGCCCCCATAGAACCCCCCCACACCGTATAATGCCCCTACAGCTGCCTCCCACAAAGTATAATGCTGCATAGTTCTTTCCACACAGTATAATGCCAAATAGCTTCTCCCACACAGTATAATGCCCTCTAGCTGCCTCCATACAGTATAATGCCCCCATAGAGGCACCCATATGGTTTAAAGCCAACACAGATTCCCCCATACAGTATAATGCCCATACAAATTGCCCCATACATTATAATGCGCACACAGACGCCCCCATACAGTATAATGCTCCCATAACTGCCCTAATACGGTATAATTCCCATATAGCATAATGCCCCCATATGGCATAATGCCCCATAGATGAACCCATACAGTATAATACCCCCACAAAATCCACCATACAGTATAATGCCCCATAGCTGCCCCATATAGCATAATGCCCCCACAGCTGCCCCATACAGTATAATGCTCCCATAAAGTATAATGCCCACACAGATGCCCCCTTACAGTATAATGCCACCATAGCTGCCCCATACAGTATAATGCCCACACAGATAGATAGCGCTACCCCCCTGTTGATGGCACTATTGGGGCTCGCTCTAGGAGCGGAATCCCCAGCCAGAATGGAGTAGCCCTTGATGTGACTGTCCATATATGGATAGTAACTAAGTGGGTTCTGCAGGAGCAGAATCCCCGGCCAGAGCGTCTGCAATGATCTTGTCGGGGATTCCGTTCCTGGTGGAGCCACTGACGTCACTGTCCATATATGGACAGTGACATCAGAGGTTCGCTCTAGGAGCGGAATCCCTGGCCAGAGCAATGTCAACGATCTGGCAGGGGATTCCGCTCCAGGAGTAGCCCCTGGCGTCACTCTCCATATATGGATAGTGACGGCAGGGCCCTCTCCAGGAGCGGAATCCCTGGCCACAGCGTGGCCGACGCCCTCACTGGGAATTCCGCTCTTAGAGATAGCCCCAATCTTGCCATCTACAGGGGGTTAGCACTATCTACAGGGGGTTAGTACTATCTTCAAGGGGGGGTGGCACTATCTACATTGGGACTGTGGCACTATTTGGGCACTATCTACAGTGAGAGAAGACGAGTCTGGAAAGCAGCGAAAGGAGGCGGGCCCACTGCCTGTACACTGCCTGTACATGTAATTGATGATGAGCCACCCCTTGGCTCAGCCGGAAGTGCAGGATGGGCTGAGGCACAGAACGTCAAAGGAAGTTGAAAAATCACAGACGTACGGTCACGTGACCGCATTACAGCACTCAGGAACCGTCGGACCTTGAAAAAGCAAGTATATAAGAAAATGACTTATAATTAAATTAATGCATATTAAAAATAAAAAATATTCCCGGCCAACCCCTTTAATTTAGTCATAAAGAGGATAAGTAAGTCATTCTACAAAATAACATTTTTTTTTTAACTTCTATTAATTAGGCCTCATGCCCAGTTCAGTTATTTTCTTCAGGGTGCTATCTGTTTTTTTAATTAATTTCTATGGGGTCATGCACACTTCCGTTGTGTTAACGGTTCCGTGCGTCCGTTCTGTTAAAAGTAGAATAGGTCCTACTTTTGTCCCTTGTTCAGTGACTATCTTGCTCATTGAAGCCTATGGGTCCATCAAAACAACATCCATGTGCTGTCCGCTTTTCACGGATCCGTTGCAAAGGAACGGCAGGGCGTACCAAAGTTCCCAGCATTTAACACACAAGATCGATGTGGAGAAATTGATCAGCACGGTGCATGACCACCCAGAACTATGGAATACGCAGTCAGAATCCTACCACGAACGCTATACAAAGGATGCTGCGCGGGAGGAACTTTCCAAGGAGCTTTTGCAGTACCATTGGGAGCAGGGAACAAGTGCATAGCATCAGAAAATATGTAAGTAAATACACACACAATGTCACGTTAGGTTCGTGGACCCACTGGGCCGTACCACCTTGGTGGTATGGCAGCTGGCCAACAGGACGCAGGTCACAGTCCACAGTTCGTATAAGGTACCTGTGGCAGCTCGGACAGTAGCAAGGCAGGCTCCACTGGAACTAGGCAGCGGGTAGACATCAGGCGTGGAGCAGCAGGACAGGCGTAGATACAGCACAGCACGACAACATCACAGCACTAGAACAGGATAGCACGGGATACAGGATACAGGATACAGAAACAGGGAACACTGGACCTGGAAAACACTAGGAGACCATTAGCAAGGGGCTGGACCCCTCTTATAGTCCAGGGCACTCATGAGCTGATTAAAACATTAAAGTCCGGTGCACGCGCTGCCCCTTTAAGAACGGGCATGAGCTTGCGCGCGCACCATACGGGATCCGGCCAAGGTGAGTGGAAGTATGGCTGCGGCCATCAGGGGGAAAGTAAACCTGACCTTCAACAGCCGCGGACATGACAGTATCCCCCACTTACACCCCCTCTTCTTGGAGACAGAGCGAGAGAGAAACTTCTTTAGAAGGGTAGGCGCATTGAGGTTCGCCAAACCTTTTTTCAGGACCAAACCCCCTCCAATCCACCAAATAAAAAGTCTTTTCACTTACTTTCTTGGTGTCCAAGATCTCCTTAACTTCAAAGGTGTCTGAAGGGCCGCTGGAGGCAACCGCAGGGCTAGGAGTCTTGGTAAAGCGGTTCAGAACCACCGGTTTCAGAAGGGAAACATAGAAGGAGTTGGGAATCTTGAGGGTAGGAGGCAGCTGAAGCTTGTAGATAACAGGGTTGACCTGCTGCAGAATCTCGAAGGGTCCTAGGAACCTGGGAGCAAATTTGTACAACGGCACCCTCAGTCGAATATTCCTGGAGGACAGCCAGACCTTCGTGCCAGGAAGAAACTGTGGAGTTTCACTTGTCCTTGTGTCCGCCTTCAGTTTCATGTGGTCGACCGCCAGCAGGATAGAGGATCGAGTCTGCTGCCAGATCTGCAGAAAGTCCCAAAAAGCCATGTCAGCAGCTGGTACCTCGGATGTATCAGGCACCGGGAGAGGAATTCGTGGGTGTTAGCCGTAGACAATGGAGAACAGTGTCTTCTGTGTGGACTCACTGGTGTGATAGTTGTATGAGCATTCAGCCCATGGAAGCAACTGCATACAGTCATCATGCTGCTTGGAGATGAAGTGGCGTAGGTAGTTCTCCAAGATCTGATTGATCCTCTCGACCTGACCACTGGACTGAGGATGGTAGTCTGAGGAAAAGTCCAACTTTACACCTAGGAGTCCGCAGAGGGCTCTCCAAAACTTCGAGAGGGATCAGACACAATATACTGCGGCAAATCGTGCAGGCGGAAGATGTGTTGGATGAACAGCTTGGGCAGTAGAGGAGCAGTAGGAAGCCCGGTCAGAGGAATGAAGTGGGCCATCTTCGAAAATCGATCCACCACCACCTAGACGGCACTGCATCCAGCAGTGAAAGGCAGGTAAGTAATAAAGTCCATAGCTATATGCTGCCAGGGAGCATCGGGCACAGGCAATGGCTGGAGCAGGCCAGCAGATCTGGAGTGAGCGACCTTTTTAGCTGCACACACTGAGCAGGACGAAACAAAGTCCAAAATGTCCTTGGGCAGCGTAGAAAATGACTGGCAATAAGATCTAGGGTCTTACGGGTCCCCGCGTGACCTGCCAGTCTAGAGGAGTGTCCCAGTGGAGGATTTTTCCTCATTCAGCCAGGCGCACAAAGGTCCTCCCTGGAAGAATGTCACCAACTTGCAGGAGATTGACAGAGACAACGCAAGACGGATTAATAATGTTCTGTGGAATCTCCGTGGTGTCCTCTGTCTCGAAAGACCTGGACAAGGAATTGGCCCTCACATTCTTGTTGGCTCGGCGATAATGGAGCTCAAACTGGAACCTGGTAAAGAACAGCGACCACCTGGCCTGATGAGGATTCAGCCGTTGGGCCATCTGGAGATAGGTGAGTTTCTTGTGGTCAGTAAAAATCAGGATGGGATGAGCTGCGCCCTCTAGTAGATGTCGCCACTCCGTAACTGCCAATCCCCAATTGAGTAGTTGCGTTCTGCGGAAGAGAAGAGCTTAGAGAAATATCTACATACCATAGACTTCCCCTTGGAGCCTCTCTGGAACAGGAGTGTACCAGCACGGACAGAGGATGAGTCCACCTCCAACGAGAACTGTAGAGAAACGTCTGGATGATGGAGGATAGAAGCTGGCGTGAAGGCACTCTTCAGGCTATTGAATGCATACTCTGCCTCAGGAGTCCACACCTTGGCGTTCATACCCTTTTTAGTGAGGTCAGTGATAGAAGATGTCAGTGAGGAGAAGTTTGGAATAAACTGTCTGTAAAAATTTGCGAATCCCAGAAAGCGCTGTATGGCCCTCAAGCCTTGAGTGCGTGTTCATTCCAGAACGGACTTTACCTTTTCAGGATCCATCTTGAGACCTCTATTCGAGACAATGTAGCCGAGGAATGGTAGAGCATCCTTTTCAAACACACACTTCTCCAACTAAGCATACAGACGATTCTCTCTTAACCGCAGCAAAACTTGACGGACATGTCTCTGATGAGTCACAGAATCTGGAGAAAAAATCAAGATGTCATCAAGATAGACCACAACACAAACATAGAGGAGGTCACTGAAAATGTCATTGACAAACTCCTGGAAGACCGTGGGAGCATTACACAGACCGAAGGGCATTACTAGGTACTAATAATGTCCATCACGGGTGTTAAATGCAGTCTTCCATTCGTCACCCTGGCGAATCCGGATTAGGTTGTAAGCCCCACGCAGGTCTAGTTTGGAAAAAATCTTGGCACTACGTAAACGATCAAATAATTCAGAGATCAGCGGCAACGGATATTTATTTTTCACCGTGATTTGGTTGAGACTCCGGTAGTCAATACAAGGACGCAGGGAGCCATCTTTTTTTTTGACGAAGAAGAACCTGGTTCCTGCCTGGGAGGAAGACTTCCGTATGAAGCCCCTCTCCAAGTTCTCCTTAACATAGGCGGACATGGACAGAGTCTCTGGCAAGGAGAGAGGATATATCCTACCACGGGGGAAGGGATGCACCAGGGATCATCTCAATAGGACAGTCATACGCCCGGTGTGAGGGCAGTGTCTCTGCCTCTCTTTTGCTGAAGACGTCCAAAAATGCAGCATAATAACCAGGCAATCCTGCAAATGACCGAGGCAGAGGAGGCTGAGCCGAACAAATCTGCACCAAGCATCGGCTGTGACACTCGGGGCCCCACTGGAGAACCTCTCCAGAGTTCCAGTCCAGGACTGGGGCATGTGGTCGGAGCCAAGGAAGACCCAGCAGCACAGGGTTAATGGCCTTGGACAGTACATAGAACGGTAGAAGTAAGAGTGGAGAGCCCGCGGCTTGGTCACAGCTATAACTGGGTCTGGCAGAGGTAGTCCATTTACTGATGCAACCATCAACGGTCTCTCCAGAGGGGTAGTGGGTAATTGAAGAAGGTTCACCAGGTCTCTACAAATGAAATTAGCAGCGGATCCAGAGTCCAGCTATGCAGAGACCTGATGCGTTTTCTGACCAAACACTATGGTTACGGGTATTGACAATTTAGACGGGAGTCCCTCTTTGCCCAACGTTGTCTCTCCTACCAACCTTATGCTTTGGGGCATTTGGGGACACAGACGCACAAGATGGCCTCCGAGGCCGCAATAAAGACAAAGTCCCGAAGTGCGTCTGCGTTGTCTCTCCTGGGTAGATAGCTTATATTGGTCCATCCTCACAGACTCCTTAGGAGGATCGGCGTCTGAGGATGGCAGGGGTTGCTGCAAGGTAGGGACCAGACTAGGAAGACCTCCCTCCCGACGAGCTTCTTGGAGCCGTTCTCGGAGCCTTCTATCAATCTGGACAGCCAGAAGGATGAGTTCATCCAGGGTAGATGGCATATCTCGAGCGGCAAGTTCATCCTTCATTTTAGGAGACAGTCCATGCCAGAAAGTAGCCACCAGGGCCTCATTGTTCCACAACAGTTCTCTCGCCAGGGTGCGGAAGTGGATGGCATAGTCGCCCACAGAGATGTCTCCATGGCGTAGGTTCAGCAAGGAAGCCGCTGCAGAGGAGACTCGTCCAGGCTCTTCAAATACCGTGCAAAATGTCTGGAGGAACCCCTGGAAGTCACGGATCTCTGTTCCTTGTCTCTCCCAGATAGGGTTCGCCTAAGCGAGGGCCTTGGCAGTAAGAAGAGAGATGATGAAAATGACCCTTGCGCCATCAGACGAAAATGCCCTTGAATACAGGCCAAAGTGGATCTGGCACGACAGGTACTTGCGTCTCCATCATAGCGGTCAGGAAGTGGCAAAGAAAAACGAGGATCAACACTGTCAGGAGGTATAGTCTGAGGAACAGTACTGCCAGGAGGTGTAGTAGGAGGAAAGGCAGCTCGTGCCTCCTGCCAACGTGCGAGAATGTTGAAGTCCTGTAGATGTTGGTCCTGTCAAGACCGGAGGTCTAGCATATCAGCCTGCATCTCTTGTGACGTCGTCATGGTCTTGGATCGACCAGCGGGGTCCATGGCCTGAGCCTACTGTCACATTGGGTTCGTGGACCCACTGGTCCGTACCGCCTTGGCGGTATGGTAGCTGGCCAACAGGACACAGGTCACAGTCCACAGTTCGTATAAGGTACCTGTGGCAGCTCGGACAGTAGCAAGGCAGGCTTGGCTGGGACTAGGCAGCGGGTAGACATCAGACGTGGAGCAGCAGGATAGGTGTAGATACAGCACAGCAGGACAACAACACAGCACGGCACTAGAACACTGGAACTGGAAAACACTAGGAGACCATTAGCTAAAACAAACTAGGATATTACAAATAACACCCAGGCATTGAAGCAAGGGGCAGGACCCCTCTTATAGTCCAGGGCACTCATGGGCTGATTAAAACATTAAAGTCTGGTGTGCGCACTGCCCCTTTTAAGGGACTCGGCCGAGGTGAGTGGAACTGGGGCCAGCGCTCGCAGACCCGTGGCTGCGGTCGTCAGGGGGAGAGTGAGCCTGACGGCCCGCAGCCACGGACATGACAACTTGTTTGTGGTCAAACTTTACGAACCCACGACAATCTTTTTTTTTAAATGAGCCGCTGTGCATGTGCGAGCGCTGCGGTCATTTCACTGATTACCATCTCATTAATGTGCTTTACCAACACAATTTTAGGTGTGGTATACAGAATGCGAAGCTCCAAGTATGTCAGAGGGTAAACCGGTTACCTCGCACAATTGCCCCTTCAGCTGTTCTGCGTGGGTGCATCTAGTTTGACTGCCAAAGATCAATCATATGGCCTGTTCTATGTCTAGTGCAATAATAACCTAATTTCTCTTATTTATTTATTTTTTTTAAAGTACATGAAGTTACATGAGGTACACGTTAGAATTCTTGCCTGGACCAATTTCGACGTGATTCCAAGTTGGAAAATGCGGACAGGCTCCATCCAAATAAAGAGCATTCATGTTCACCCAGTAGTTTATATTCCTGAAGGATGTGATGGAACTTCGTCCGTAAGATTGTTTTTTATGTTTTTTGTGCATTTTTCAACCAATATTGTAATTTGATCCACAAAAGTTAAAGTGATCTTACTATCGTCATGACGTATTACAAGCCTGTTAGTATTGTGTGCAAATACCGCATGCATGTTTCCTTTTTTTTGTGTGTAAGCGGCGCTCCAACGAGTCCTGCTTCCCCTTTGTTGTTTTAACCTGATTGTGATGTCAATCTCACACACACTTTGAGCCGCAATTCACAGTACAGACTTTTGTGAACTCCCACTATAAGTGTGTCAGGAATTAACAGTACAAACAGTTTCAAAGCTATGTTGTCGAAGGAATGTTGGTACGAGCGCTATGCCACATTCAATATAGCTTATAGTCGTGGTTGCGTGTAGTCACACCCCAACAATAGGATATACAGTAGATGGCCTATTATGAGCAAAGGACATCCAATTAATTATGCAAAAAGCAGTATGTTTAACAAAATGTACTTGTAATGTAATATGATTTTAATAACATTTTTAATTTCTTCAACAGAACTTGCTACAATCTCGAAGATGTCCAGGAAGGAGACAGAAGCACAGCCTACTCCAATGAGCGTAAATCCTCATGTGGCAACAGAGGACACGTTAGAGCCATCCGCCACGACTAGGCTTGCTTCAAACACAGCACCCCGTAGCACTTCATGGCGCAGCCACGGGTCTGCTGCTGGTGCTGCAGACATCAGGGCTCTTATTGACTCCAGGATTACCTTAATAGGAGCAGTAACGAAAATCCAGAGGACATGTTCCTTCGGATCCCCACCCCACATCTAACTCGCCTTCCTCCAGAACGTCGGCTGCGAGTACTAGGAGTGATGATCGTAATGCTCCAGGCAGCAATGCCACCCAACAATCCAAGGGCCATCTTCCAGGGAGTCGATTTGTGGCGTCCCCACAATGAAGAGCTTATTGATAGTGGAGTGCCAATAACAAATCCGGTCACTCCTGTAGCGCAACCTACACTCACTCCCCATTATAGGCCTACATACGAGTCCTCCCCTAGGCTGTTGAGCCAGGCATACGGCCAGATTACTATGGCCCCTCATCAAGCGGGCAAAGTTACCCAGGGAACGTGGCATACCCCTACCAAAGGCATTAACAGGGCCACAAAATGTCAGACAGACATGCCCCAGGTCGACCTTCCTCCTCTGCTTCTGGACCATTAGGTCAAGAACTTTTTGAGCTTTAATTGTTGATAGATTTTATCTTCTTTGTTGGCAACATGTTGGTGCTTATGAACCATGTTGGTTTATTTTGTATTTTTGTTCAAATACTTGGTTGAGTTTAAAAAAATATTCTCTAACCAAAATAACACTTGGGTCTTAACTGATTTTGTAGTTGGGTTTTTATAACTTTACACGTCAGATGTTTTAGTGTTCATCAGTCATAGTTTTTAGAGCTCTGTTGTCCACTGAACAGTGGACGTAACTATTACGGTACCAGTATCTGTCAACACAGCTAATATAAAGAAGATCAGGTTTTTTTTTTAACAATACTCAGGCCCCCCAACATTGTTTTATTGAGAAATATATATATTTTTAATAGTATATTTATATCAATTTTAATCATAGCTTGACATAATTCGTCGATCATACCCAATGATGCAAGGTGCTCAATCAACACATGATGAGGTATTTGGTGCAAAAATAATTTTTGGGGTTGTCAAACAATTAGGTGTTGTATGGCAAGACCAAATACTAAATATTTTTGTTGTTTTAATAATAATTTTTAGGACAAAAGAAAAAATTTATTTAGCAAAAATATATAAGCTCACAGGCCCATGTCAACGGTCCTCATTCTCTTGCGAGTCCCTATGCTAACCAACCAAACAGGAATAACTATTTAGACTGAATCAGATAACTAGAAACATTATTGAATATTCATCGAGCGGTACAGATAGAGTCCTGCTGCCAGGGTACTGCTTCCTCAGGGGTCAGGAAATAGTCCACATAAATTTCCCGGATAGCCAGTCCAGACGATCCAGGTCTTCTATGTGGCGTCTGATCTAGAGGGACCTCAGTAAAAGAACTATATTGTTCAATATCCGTGCCCAAACAATTATCGTGAATCCTGGTGAAATTGTGTAATATCACACACGCTTGTGTCACCAGGGTCACATTGTCCGGATCCATCTGCAGGGCAGACATCAGCGCCCTCCATTTATGGGTTAAAATCCCAAAGGCGCACTCCACATACCGACGTGTATGTGTCAGTTAAAAATGGGCTTCCTGTTGTCCAAGCCTTTGTCAGTTACATTGACAAATGGGGTTGAGGGTCCAGATGATCCTGGTAGTAGCCTGGGTTCAGGGAGGGAGAGCTGATTTAATTGAAGTCGTTCACCCATTCTGGAAGCCCTGAAGATGTGAGCATCCGTAGTGCTCCCATAGGCCCCAATATCCAACTCAAAACTGTTTATAATTATAGTATTGGCACTCTGAGTAAGGTGGCTTCCTCACACGAATGTGCTTTCCATCAAGCGCCCCAATGCAGTTTGGAAACTGTGTTGAATCCAAAAAGCCATCGGCAATTTTGATCCAGTTTTCTGGCTGTGGCATCATCATCTCCCTGAGTAGACGCCAGATTGCCTCGCACATTACCAGGATAATCCGAGAGATAGTGGTGTTCCCCAGCAGAAATCAAAATGGAGAGAGGCAAAGGAGTTCCCTGCAGGAATCTGAAAAAATGAATTAAAAAAAATAGACACGATGAGGATTTTTCAAAAGGGGGCATTTATGTTAATGCTCGCGCTATCTGGGTGACATGGCGGGTTTTTGGAAAAAAAATTCCCGTTGGGAGATAATAGGATGAACCCAATACTTTCTCCTCGGTTTTTCTTTCAGCATAGCAGATTGCTGTCCAAAGCACAAAGAAAGAAGCCAGGCTAATAGGACAGGGTCAACTGGTTTGGAGTACATCTTTTCTGTCAAAAAGTTGCAAGAAACCTAAGCAAGCCAAGCAGAGGAATCTAAAACTGTTCCCTATGCTCTGAAAGCTACAGAAAACAGCTCCAAGACGATCGTGTGACCTCCCTATGGGTGTTCCCTGTGACATATGACAAGTTCAAGTCAATTTTAATACTTTCCATTTTTTTAACGGACCGTTTAAAATGGAAGACAAATGGAAGCACCATGTCCGTTTAAAATGGAACGGAACGGATACGGAGTGACAACAGATGTGAAAACGGTGAAGCATGTGTGCATGAGGTCTAAATAAAACATAGTTTAATCAAAACACTCCTTGTTATAACAAAAACTTTGCATACTTTCTATTCAGATCACACTGTAAGCATAGTGTTACAATTATTTATTATATTTATTCATTTTCTTGAATAGACGGATATTCAAAAAGGTGTAGTGTCAGCAGGGGGGCAGTTTACTGACGGAATGCATCACTATTTCTGGGATACTATGTTATTGTGGTTTAATTCTTGCAGCAACAGATCAATTGTTTGAAATATTCATTTTGCTTGGTTAGATTTTAGAAGATGTGAAGTGTCTGTAAAATCTATGTGTGAACATTTATTGGCAGGATTTATGAATAAGTAGGTGAAGAGGTTATGAACTTTTCTCTGAGCTTCCTGTAATATACTCATATGAAAGATGCTTAAATAGGATTGACAAAAAGTCGAACAGATTTTTTTATGCCATTTCAGAACCTTCCCAGAAAGCAAGGCCAAAAGTGTTTCTTCACAGGTTAAAGAATACTTTTGCAGCGTACTGTAAATCAGACTCAGTAATCCAAAAACTATGCTACAAACCACTGTGGTGTGTTATATGCTAATAAAGACACGGAATAGTAATACTTTTTACTAGCTATAAATTGTATTTAACCAAACAGTAAATGTTTGATTAATGAGCATGCCAGATATATAATATTAGTCACAAAATATTGTTGGCTGGTGATAGACATGGTTGGAAAGCACAACTATATTTTTTTTGTTTTCATATTGCTGTTTGACATTCAGCCCCTTAGGATTGGTTTGGACTGTCCACTTGATATACTGCATGACTGAAGGACTGCTAGTGAACCATGTACCCACCTTAATACTCACAGTGCATTGCAAGCAAGATCTCATATATTTTGCTGCCTATGTAAGAATGGCAGGTAAACAACAACCCTCTCCCTTTCTAGCTGAAATAAACTGTATTTTATAATCAGTATATCTGAACATGAGAGGTTTAAGATTATCAAACAAGAGCGGGATCAGAGAGGCTGGGTCGACAACAGGAGAACATATACAGGACTTCACATCAAGATACAAGAACTTTGAGAAATCACTAATAAGCAATGAGCCAGGCGACTGACTAGCACATGATTGGTTGAAGTGTCTCACTAGTTTCTGGCGATCACATAAATCAAATAAGCTTCTTGCCTAAAACATATTTTAAAGTGGCAATACTGTTATCTGGGAAGCTTTCAAATAAAGTTTTATTCGTTTAAACACTATTTGTATAAAATGCCACAAATATAGGCTTGTGTCACAAAAAAGGACATAAAATGTAAATAAAATAATAATAATAATAATAATAATAATAAGTATAAGACAAAGTTATAGATGTTTAACCAAACCAAGACATTAAGTGGAAAAATAATGTGGAATTTCTGCGAAGATCTAAAAAATTATATATAAGTCACTTTCTCACGGGTGATACTTTTTTCTTAAATTTTGCTCCATTACCGCATAGCTGTGGTCAGTGACTACTTGCATGGCAGTATAAGCTGAAAAAGTAGTCTGAGCTAGTCAAAAGTCTGAAACGCACCTCTTGTCTCATCAGTGACTAAGGCTGCTACACTGTTCGATGTTGTGTCCAAGCGACTGAAAATTCTTTAAGCTCCAGTATTCGAGAAGTACTTTTAGTGGCTGTGTTGGCCACTTTTAATTGTATCCACATCATTACATACATAATTTGTTGCAATTGAAAACCAATAGGAAAAGCAGCCGTGAATTTTGCTTAGGCTACTATCCTATTTTCAACGCAACTGACGTTGGTGCAAACGTCAATTACTGCAACTATCGTGGATGTGAGTTGTACGTCAGACTAAGGAGAGAAGTCCATCCGCAAGAAATAAGCACAGGCTGGGCTTATAGAAGGTGCTTGTGGCTGGCATAAGAGCGTTGAGGGCATTGTTGCTGGCAAAATAGAATTGGGGCTGTCATGGCAGAATTTGGGTTGGCATAAGGGGCATAGTGGCTGTCATGGGGTATTGTGGTTGTCAAGTTAGCATTTGCAAAATTCTTAAGGGGTATTGTTGCTGGCATAAGGGGCATTGTGTCTGTCATAGGGAGTATTGTGACTGCTACATGGGACATTGTGTCTGGCATGGGGGCAATGTGGCTGGCATAGAGACATTGTAGCTAGCATGGGAGCATTGAGGGTATTGTTGCTGGCATGGCGAAATTGTGGCTGGCATGGCAGAATTGTGGCTGGCATAAGGGGCATAAGGGCTGTCATACTGACATCGTGGTTGTCAAGTTGACATTGTGGATTTCTTAGAGGGTATTGTTGCTGGCATAAGGAATATTGGGACTGTCATAGGGAGCATTGTGACTGTTATAGTTGTGGCTAGCATTGGGGCAATGTGGCTGGCATGGGGGGCATTGTGGCTTCCAGAGGTAAAATTGTGGCTGTCATAGGGGTAATTATGGCTGTCAGCGGGGTAGTTGTGGCTGTCAGGGTTTTATAGAGTCTAGCAGTGCCCCTAAGCACATCCCTTTTATTCAGGTAAATCAATGATTGTTCATCTGACTGCTATGATGCTAGACTTTGTGAAAATATATCTATCAAGAAATGTGTTTATACATTTAGTCTTAGCACTGTATTATTATTAACTGAGCAGGTCTGTGAAACATTTGTTTTCCTTTTTTAGTTTCTACAATATATTTACTATATCTATGGTATGAATAAAGAAACATTTTGTTGCAGTAATATAAGTTAAACCTCCGTTAACGCTCTAATACTGCAAAGCCAATCATCGACACCTAGTACTTTTACCAAGCTGGTTTAAAGCAAAAGTATAACAATTATAGGTAGCAAAATTTGTTTTTATCTTTCAGTTGACCTTAAGGAAACAAAGAGAATAGCAGCTAAGTAGAACAGTGTAAGAAATAAGATAAAAAATGATTTCATTCTGTCATAACATGTAATTAGATAGATTTCTATAAATAAAATGATACATTTTTTCTTCAGATGCTACCGTTTAATGTTTCTTTCTCTACAGTGGTAAATTGTTAGTCATAATGGAGCTGGGATTGTGTGAGAACACCAGACTGCAGAGCTTTCGTGAAACTATCTATTATGCTCAGTGGTTGCTCAGAACTCGATAGATCTATAATTTTTACCTAGTGGTTATTTTTAGATGTTAAGGGACCAATAATGTTTTTCAATTTTCCACACTTATGCTTATATACTATTAGGAGATATAATATAGGTAAAAGTAGTGTCCCAGAATATTTGAATAATAAAATTAAGTTTAACTCTTTGATATATTTTATGTACATGAGCAGATGGATACATTTCTGTTCTCTCTCAAGGATCCACATAGGTCAATGGCAGTTGCATGCACAGTTGTAGCTAACAGGGGATTATTTAAAACATGATGGCTACCAGACAACTGGGAGTTTTTTAAATGTTTCATGAGAAAATCCTCCCAAAATACTAATTTAATAGATTGGAATTCCATTGGCACATAAAAAATTGTTACTGTAATTTCTCTCTGTGATGGAAATGCAATATCTGGTTGAAAAAGTTATTACAGGATCAATATTTGATTGACTTACAACTGCTTTATCTCGGTGGACTCCACTCATGTTCTGTTCTGGTTTCATTAGTCCTGTTCTGTTACAAAGTGACTACACTTTCCTTAGCCTATCTACATCTCACAATTCAATTGTCTCCAAAATGTCTACTGTAACTTTTTATCATGTTGTGATTTTTGACTACAGAAAGCCTCTGTGTTGCCAAAACTTATTCCATACCAGTTGTGACTATGCCCTGATAGATGAATAAAGGTTGTACTTTACATGTTATCCAGCTGTCTTAGACTTTATCCTGCAAATGTGAGACTTGGTATCCTATAGTGGGAAGCAGTGCTGAGGACATTGTATTATTTTTATGTTCTGATTTTCATTTCACAATACTTAAATGTTTAGATAGGTAGAGACGTGTTACCAGTGGCGGATCCTCATATGGGCGGTTCGGGGCCCAAGGCTCCCAGGGGGCCCATAGCTGCCCAAACCGCACACAAGTTAAAAAAAACTCTCCAGGGCTGCTGCCGGCCGCATTCTAGCGGTCATCGGTTCCACGTGCTGATGAAGAGGAGGAGGGGGGATGTGCAGGGGGAGTCAATTGCGGCCAGGGAACAGGGGCACAGCACATCAGCTGTAGAGAGCAGACTGTCAGAGATTGTGATGGGCAGGTGCTGGAGTCTCCCTGACAGTCAGCTCCTCTGTGCTGCTGTACACTCTCCCTCCTGTGTAAACCTCCAGCAGCTGCCTGATAACGGCAAAACTGAAACTAGAGGGTGAAGGACCTGTGGTGACGTCACAGTCACATGATTAAGGTCCTTGAGGCTGCCAGAGACAAGCACCGCAGAGGAAGAGACTCTGGTAGGAGTGTGTGTGTGTGTGTGATAATGTAAGTCTATATAGTGTGTGTGTGTGTGTGTGTGTGTGTGTGTGTGTGTGTGTGTGTGTGATAATGTAAGTCTATATAGTGTGTGCTGTGTATATAGTGTGTGCTGTGTATATAGTCTATATAGTGTGTGCTGTGTTTATAGTGTCTATAATGTAAGTCTATATAGTGTGTGCGTGTAGTGTGTGTGGTTTGAATATATAGTGTGTGGTGTTAGTGTGAATTGCATATAGGGTGTTTAATTTCACATTTTTTGTGTGAGAAATAACTTCCCACCCATAGAGCCCTCTGCAGTAAGTCAGATGCTCAGAACCCCCCCTGCAGTATAATCTCCCCCATAGAGCCCTCAGTAGTTATTATACTGCGGGGGGGGGGGGGTCAGAGCGTTTGATTGACTGTTGAGGGTTCTATGGGGGAATAACTCCTTCCCCCCGAGAGCCATAAGGGTGGATTTGCACGAACGTGTAATACGTCTGTGCAACGTGTGTGCTTTTCACGTGCGTCACACGGACCTATGCTAGTCTATGGGGCCATGCAGACAGTCAGTGATTTTTGCGCAGCGTGAGTCCGCTGCGTAAAACTCACGACATGTCCTATATTTCTGCGTTTTTCGTGCATCACGCACCCATTGAAGTCAATGGGTGCGTGAAAATCACGCATGCCACACGGAGGCACCTCCGTGGGATGTGCATGATTTGCGCAACAGCAGGCAAGCTATGATCGCAAACAGAAAAGCACCAGGTGCTTTTCTGTTTACAAACATACAAACAGAGTGTCATAATGATGGCGGCTGCGCGAAAGGCATGCAGCCGTGCATCATATGGTGATGACACACGGAGCTGTTAAGTGCCTTTTGCGCGTGCAAAACCACATTTTTTGCGTGCGCAAAACGCACACGCTCGTGTAAATCCGCCCTAAGTGTCAGACGCTTAGACCCTCCCATAGGGCACTCAGCAGTCAGTCAGATGCACTGGGGAGGGGTGTCTGACTGCTTAAAGGGTAACCAACAAAACTTTTTTTTTTAAATTACATGTCATAGTGACATGTCAAATGTTCTAATCGGTGGGGGACCGGGCACTGAGACCCCACCAATCGCTGAAACAAAGTGGCAGAAGTGCTCAGGTGAGTGCTGTGCCACTTTGTTTCTGATCGTCTTTCATCTGATAGCCGAGCATGCGGTGTATGGGCACAACAGAAAGTCTATGAGTCCGTACACCGCGCAGAGGAAAGACAATCAGAAATGAAGTGGAACAGCGCTCACTCCTGCTGCTTTGTTTTAGTGATCGGTGGTGATCTAAATTCTGGGACCCCCATCGATCAAAACTTCTGACATATCACTCTCACTATGACACGCCAAATGTTTTTTTAAAAGTTTAGTTACCCCTTGGGGAATGAATTTATTGGTTTGAGTTAATGTATGGGCCTGGGTCTTAATTTGCTTAGGGGTCTGGGTTATAAGACAATTTATGGTGTTTATTTCTGAATTTTTATGTTGCTATAGAAGCTGAAAATGGCTACAGAATCAAGGGGAAACGATTTCTCATCAGGAAACTCTGCAGTCATCAGGAGAAGTCGCCATAACGGTCTGTGTCAGATGGAGAAGAAAAGAGAACGACCCATCAGTGAAGACATCTCCTGTGAGTCATTGCATTTATAGATCTGTCACCTCTCCTAACATGTCCGTTATTGGTAATCCTTGTATTCCACATAAAGTCTTTGTGTACCCAGGACTAATAGACAAATGCGTGTTACCATTCTCCTTGTCAGGAGGATGTCTCCCTGCACAGTGTGATACTGTCAGCGATGGTTGGAGACTGTCAGTATGTAGGGACACAGCCCTTTGACAAGGTGAATCGTAGCACTCATTTGTCAATGCTCACACAGAAAGGTGGTTTTTAATATAGACATGACGCGGCAGGGCGGTGGTGGAGAAGGGGGCCCAAGCTTGTGGAACAGCCCAGGGCCCATGGTTTACTTAATCCGCCACTGCGTGTTACATGTCCATGATTGACACAAAATGGAAGGGAAGATTAATATAATTCCATAACAGGAGGCCTGGAATGGTAGTCTGACATGTTAAGTATTTTCTAGAAGGTCTGATATGTTTGATAATACCACAGGTCCCGTAGGCCATGTCAATGACTGCTAATCGGTTCAGTTCCATATTTGTAATGATTATCGCAATATAATAAGAGTTCATTAGTATTAAAAAATGGTAACTTCAATGCCCATCTTAGAAAGTACTTGTAAATGTATTCAACCAGGACAATATGGATATAATTATAGTGGATCTATCAGAAGATACCTTGTCTAGAACAAGCATGGTCAAGACAAGTGTACTGTAAATTCAGTCTGTAAAAGTAGAGGATTGTTGTCTGGTGTCTGTAGCAAAAAATAAATGAATTTGTTAAGCTAGAGTTGCTTGCGTAGATTTGTCTGATCATAATAATATTTTTAGTTGCAAGAAAAAGTAAGTGAACCCTTTGGAATTGCCTGGATTTCTGCATTAATTACTAATAAAATATGGTTTAGTTATTATCTAAGTCACAATTATAGACAAACACAATCTAAATAAGCTAATAACACACAAACAATTGTATGGTTCATGTCTTTTATTGAGCACATTGAGTGAACATCCACAGAGCAGGGAGAAAAAGTGAAAAGTGTTAATGATTTCTACAAGAGCTAATTGGCATACTGTGTATGCGTGTTATTAGTTTAGTTGTATTGTGTTTGTCTATAATTGTGACTTAAAGAGGCTCTGTCACCACATTATAAGTGCCCTATCTCCTATATAAGGAGATCGGCGCTGTAATGTAGGTGACAGTAATGCTTTTTATTTCGAAAAACGATCTATTTTAAACTACTTTATGAGCGATTTTTAGCTTTATGCTAATGAGTTTCTTAATGCCCAAGTGGGCGTGTTTTACTTTAGACCAAGTGGGCGCTGTACAGAAGAGTGTATGAAGCTGACCAATCAGCGTCATACACTTCTCTCCATTCATTTACACTGCACTAGCGATATAGTTATATTGTTATGCGCAGCTACATACACAAACACTAACATTACCGTAGTGTCTTGATAATGAATATACATCACCACCAGCCAGGATGTGATGCGAGATTACAATGTAACCTGTCATTTCAAATGAGATTACGCGTGCCTTGCTGGAATCTCACAGAAAATATTCAGAAGTGTCAGGATTCGGAATAAACATCACGTCCAGGCTGGTAGTGATGTATATTCATTATCAGGACACTGCAGTAATGTTAGTGTTTGTGTAAGTGACTGCACTAACGATATAACTATGCAACTCTGATTGGTCAACGTCATACACTCCTCTGTACAACGCCCACTTGGTCTAAAGTAAAAACACGCCCACTTGGGCATTAAGAAACTCATTAGCATAAAGCTAAAAATCTCACATAAAGTGGTTTCAAATAGATTGTTTTTCTAAATAAAAAGCATTATTGTCACCTGCATTATAGAGCCGATCTTCTTATATAGGAGATAGGGCACTTATAGTGTGGTGACAGAGTCTCTTTAAATAACAATCAGACCACATTTTATTAGTATTCAATGCAGAAATCCAGGCAATTCCAAAGGTTTCACTTACTTTTTCTTGCAAATGTATACAGTTCACAGTAAGTGTTGCGAATGTGGCCATATTAGTGTTTTCAGATATAGAAACATGTTACTTATTAATACTTATAATTCATACCATTCATTTTTATTTTTCACATTTATCCTTGAAAATTGTGTCTGTCCATAAAAAAAAAAAAACAGGAGATTCCTACCCTGATGCCATAGTGTGTCGAAAGATTACACAAACAGAAAGAAAACTGGAATAGACATGAAGAACAAATATAGCAGAAGATCAAGGAAAAGAGATAGACCAAAAACCCTACCTTAACCCCTTAAGGACACGGCCAATTTTGGCCTTGAGGACAGAGCAATTTTTTTACATTTCCCCTCTTTGCATCCCGACGCTCATAACTCTTTTATTTTTTGTACGACGTAGTTGTATGAGACTTTGTTTTTTGCGGGACAAGTTGTACTTTATGTAGGTAACATTTTTTGGTACAAATACATTATCGTTTAATTTCTATAAATTTTTATTTTGGCGAAAATGCAGAAAAAAAGCAGTTCCACTGCAGTTTTAATATTTTTTTTTTTACACCATACACCGATCATCATAAATAATGTTATACATTTGTTGTACAGGTTGTTACGGTCGTGGCGATATCAAATATGTCTATATTATTTCATGTTTTGGGACTTATATTTTAAAAAGTTTATTTATTATAAAAAATGTGTGTTTCTGTGTATTTTTTTTTACTTTTTATTTATTTATTTATCATTATTTTTTTTTTACATTCATTTAACTTTTTTTTTTAATCCCATAATGGGATTTGATTAATGTACTGGCATAGATCTATATGCCAGTACATTAGCCTGTGTACTGATTGTACACAGGCAGTTGTTAGGGCATACCTCAGTATGCCCTAACAACAGGAAATATGTTCAGACAGCCCTGGGGTCCTTCAATGGACCCTGGGCTGTCTGGCCATACGAGTTGTGGGCTTTGATCGCGTCACAGTTATTTTCTGTGACGCGATCAGCTGTCATTGCGGCGTTCAAAGGGTTAACGGCGGAGAGATGATGTTTCTCTCCTCTCCGCTGTCAGAGAGGGGCCGTGGCTGTGTATTACAGCCGTTGCCCCGCTCTCGATCGCGCGCACAGACGCGCACAGATGGCTGTCACACAGGACGAGTATGCTCGTCCTAATGCGCGAAGTGCTCGCCGCTCAGGACGAGCATACTCGTCCTGTGTCGGCAACAAGTTAAGGGCCTTTTACACCGGCCGACACTCGGCCAGTGCAGCAAGTGCCAATTAATGAGACATCGTTGATCGGCGCTCGTTTGCTCCTGTCACACGGAGCTATGGATGAGGACAAGCAGTCGTTACTCAGATCGCTCGTCCCCATACATTATTATCATGTCAGCAGCGCGTCTCCCTATTTACACAGGGAGATGTGCTGCCGACAACTATAATATTTTATGATTTTAACTCCTTCCCGTCGTAAACAACTTTCAGATTTAAATTTTCGTTTTTTCCTCCCCACCTTCCAAAAGCCATAACGTCTTTATTTTTCCGTCGATATAGTGCTATGAGGGCTTGATTTTTGCGGGATGAGTTGTAGTTTTTCGTAGCACCATTTATTTAGCCATATAATGTACTAGGAAACGGAATAAAAAATTATTTGTGGGGTAGAAAATGAAAAAAACAGCAATTCCTCCATGGTTTTTTGTGCGCCGTTTTTATGGAATTCACTGTGCAATTAAAACAACATGTTAGCTTTATTCTGTGGATCAATACGATTATGGTGATATCATATATATATAGTTTTTTCTATATTTTACTACTTTTACATGTAAAAACCTAAGTGTAAAAAAGAAAATGTATTTTGTGCCGCCAAATTCCGAGAGCCATAACTTTTTTATTTTTCCGTCGATTAAGTGGTATGAGTGCTTATTTTTTGCAGGATAAGCTGTAGTTTTAATAATACCATTTTGGTGTACATGCGATGGTTTGATCACTTTTTATTTCATTTTTTGTGGGAGATTAGGTGACCAAAAAATAGAGATTCTGGCGTTTACAATTTTTTTTTTACGGCGTTCACCGTGCGGGTAAAATAATGGTATATTGTAATAGTTCAGACTTTTACGGATGCGGCGATACCAATTATGTTTATTTTTTTATTTTTTTTACTATGCTCTAGGGGGAAATGGGAAAAGGGGGGTTTCTTGAACTTTTAATATTTTATTTTTTTTACAGAAAAAAACAACTTTATTTAACTGATTTTTTTTATTTTTTATTAGTCCCTCTTGGGGACTCCAACCAGCGATCTAACGTTAGATCGCTTGCACAATATACTGCAATACTAATGTATTGCAGTATATCGCGATTCTGACAGGCATCTGCAGATGTACAAAGATGGCGGAACTGGGGGTCTTCATTAGGCCCCAAGGCAGCCATAGCAACCATCGCCCCCCGCTATTTCATTGCGGGGGGCGCGATGAGCTGTTAGAGGGGGTCGCCCCCTCTTTCTAACTATTTAAATGCTGCGGTCGCTATTGACTGCAGCACTTAACGAGTTAAACTAGCGCGATCCCGCTCGTTACTATGAAGTGTCAGCTGTAACAAACAGCCGACACCCGCATCGTATGGGGCGGGTTCACTCCGTGAGCCCGCCCCATACTTCCCCTACCCGGCTATGACGTAACTGTATGTCATGTCGGGAAGGGGTTAAAACGATACGATCTGCAGATGATCGAGTTTGCTTGTTCGTCTGGGCAATTATCGGCAACGAGCATTATATGAACGCTCGTCTGCACGATAATCGCCCAATGTAAAACCCCCTTTAGGCCTAGGACAGCATTTCTTACTTCTTATCACAACATGCACTTCTTCATTATTCAGTATCAGGACAGCCGAATGTTACATGATAAGACAAGGTTTACACTGGGCAATCATTATGATTCCTTTGTTTCCGAATGATTGGAACAATAATTGTCCAGTGGTAATACACAAAAAGATAAACAATAAGTTATTTAACAATATTCATTGATCTTTGTCTAACATGTGTTCATAAAAATCAATGTCATCATTGTCGGGATATGAAAATTTTAATTTTGTGTACAATTAAAGAAAAAGAGGGGTTGACAGGACACAGTGGCGCTCTGTGCCGCATCAGAATGAAACTCCCACCTTTTAACTGCAAGGATAGTTATGATGTAAATGTCTATTAGATCTTCACAAATATTTTTTTTGAATCATTGATTGTTCGTTGGTGGTTTCTTGTAAACAGACATTTAGAAACCATATCAATATGTCCTTAATAATGGAGTTTTGAAGTTGGTAAACATAAAGCATTTAACTGTAATTATAAAATAATGTATGAGTAACTTACCATACATACCATTGAACCAAGTCTAAAGAAGATCTACCTCAAACAGTAACTCGTTAAAACATGAAACACTTAACGAGATACTGTATTGTTGTCTTAACAAAGATTTTTCATCCTAACGTCTAAGCTCAAAGAGCTGAATTTAAATGATAATATAATATTACAAAGAAGCAATACAGGAGGCGACATTGTAATTTTAGATAAGAAAAGCTATTGTAAGAAAGCTACAAGATTCAGCCTCATGCAAAAATTGAAGTATAATCCTATAAAATCTGTTCCATTAGAATTTAAAGTTTTTATAGCCAATGGATTAGCTATACAATTTGAAAAATGTACATCAAAAGCGATTTAGACATAAAAAAAATTAATGTTCACCATGACTTCTTATGTACAGTATGAATGCATTATTTTCTTCTGCTCTAAATCCTTATAGATACACTCTCCAGTTAGTAAAAGGATTGACTGGTTGACTGTGCGGTTGTTAGAACCTAATACATTTTGTTTAGAAGATTAAATAAAATTAATTAACTGCTTATTTGAAGTGAACAATGAAAGCATTGTGTGCAAACAAGGGAAATATTTGAGGAAAGATTTACGTGACTTCTATGTAATCTTTTATGAAACATAGACCAGAATATTCTGTTTACAAACTGATCTATTGTACGATCTACTAAAATTAGTCTGATTAACTGCACTATCAGTCTTACATTAAAGGCCCCTTTACACGGGCCAATTATCGGGCAAACGCTCGTTCATAGAACGCTCATTGCCGATTATTGCCCTGAAAAGCGATCAGCAGATGAACGAGCAAACATTCATTCATCTGCTGATCGGATTGTTTTAAAAATGAAAAATAGTATTGTCGGCAGCACATCTCCCTGTGTAAATAGGGAGACTTGCTGCCGACATAATAATAATGTATGGGGACGAGCGATCGGAGTAATGAGCACTCGCCCCCATATGGATGTAGCCATCTTTATCTTGACGCTGATAACTTGCTGCAGAGTGATATCACACAACAAAAGCCATTGAAAAAGTCAAGATAAAGGATCTAGCCACTCTGTATTTAAAGAGGCTCTGTCACCAGATTTTGCAACCCCTATCTGCTATTGCAGCAGATCGGCGCTGCAATGTAGATTACAGTAACATTTTTATTTTAAAAAAACAAGCATTTTTGGCCAAGTTATGACCATTTTTGTATTTATGCAAATGAGGCTTGCAAAAGTCCAAGTGGGCGTGTTTAAAGTAAAAGTCCAATTGGGCGTGTATTATGTGCGTACATCGGGGCGTTTTTACTACTTTTACTAGCTGGGCGATCTGACGAGAAGTATCATCCACTTCTCTTCAGAACGCCCAGCTTCTGGCAGTGCAGACACACAGCGTGTTCTCGAGAGATCACGCTGTGTCGTCACTCACAGGTCCTGCATCGTGTCGGATGAGCGAGGACACATCGACACCAGAGGCTACAGTTGATTCTGCAGCAGCATCGGCGTTTGCAGGTAAGTCGATGTAGCTACTTACCTGCAAACGCTGATGCTGCTGCAGAATCAACTGTAGCCTCTGGTGCCGATGTGGCCGACACGATGCAGGACCTGGGGCAGGAAGTGAGTGACGTCACAGCGTGATCTCTCGAGAACACGGCTGTGTCTGCACTGCCAGAAGCTGGGCGTTCTGAAGAGAAGTGGATGATACTTCTCGTCAGAACGCCCAGCTAGTAAAAGTAGTAAAAACGCACCGATGTACGCACATAATACACGCCCACTTGGACTTTTACTTTAAACACGCCCACTTGGACTTTTGCAAGCCTCATTTGCATAAATACAAAAATGGTCATAACTTGACCAAAAATGCTCGTTTTTTAAAAATAAAAACGTTACTGTAATCTACATTGCAGCGCCTATCTGCTGCAATAGCAGATAGGGGTTGCAAAATCTGGTGACAGAGCCTCTTTAATATGTTAAATGTCAAGATAAAGACAGCTACATCTGTACTAGCTCCTTGTGAAAGGAGCAAATGAGCGCCAATCAACGAGCTGTCTCGTTGATCATACTCGTTTACACAGCCCAGAACGGGTCGTGTAAGAGGACCTTAACTCCAATGACACATTACCATGAACGACAAAATGCAAACCTATGTTTCGGCTGTAGCTATATAATTATTTTTTGCCTAAATAATGTAGTACATGTAAGATACCTTTTCCTCACTCTCCAAAAGCCTGTAGTTTCCCTTTTCTTGTTTGCAGGCTGTCTAGAAACGTTCTCAAATACTTGTCTACAGTAACACAGTAAATAGTATAAAGCGCGTGGAGGAGAAGATAGGTTACAGCTGCAGCTTCTCTCTCTCCTCTCTCACCCCCCTTTCTCTTTCTCTTTTTCACTCTCCTTCTTTCTCCTTCCTCTCTCTCTTCCCCTCTTAGGCCTCATGCACACGAACATAAAAACGGTTGTAATTACGGGCCGCAATTGCAGGCTGTAATTACGGGCCCATAGACTTCAATTGGCCACGGGTTCCTTCCCGTTTGCTTACGGGAAGGTGCTCGGGCCGTTGAAAAATATAGAACATGTCCTATTTCAGGCCATAATTACGGCACGGGCAGGCCCATAGAAGTCTATGCGGCTCCCGCAATTACAGGTGGCTACTTGTGTGCACCCGTAATTACGGGAGCGTTGCTAGGCGACGTCAGGAGATAGTTACTGTCCAGGGTGCTGAAAGAGTTAAACGATCAGTGCGGGAAAGAGAGAAGGGGCTGCACTGATTGGCAGTAACTCTTTCAGCACCCCGGACAGTGAGTACCATGTGCGGCGCTCATAATATAGATGTCTAAAGTTACTTCAAAAACCTGCAACAAAAAAAAGTTAATACTTACCCAGAACTCCCTGCTTCTTCCTTCAGTCCGGCCTCCTGGGATAACGTTTCAGCCCATGTGAGCACTGCAGCCAATGACAGGCTGCAGCGGTCACATGGACTTCCGTGTCATCCAGGGAGGTCGGACTGGATGTCAAAAAGAGGGACGCATCACCAAGACAACGGCCGGGGTACGTATGAACTTCTTTTACTTACAATCGCTGCCTTCCGCTGAGGAAACTCTGCCCGAAAGCGCTGCCCCTTCTCTCTATCCAACACTGATAGAGAGAAGGGGCTGCCGATTAGTGCAGAGAAAACGGGTCCGTAAATACGGGTGGAATACTGGTGACAACGGACCCGTATTTATGGCCACGGGTCCATAAATACTGGTGTAATACGTGTCGAATACGTGTGACATAGGACCCGTATTTATGCTAGTATTTACGGGAGGAAAAAAATACGATTGTGTGCATGAGGCCTTAGTGTTTAGATTAAATTCCATGCTGTGAGAGGGGAGAGGGAGGAGATGTGGAAAGACATCTTGCTCAGAATGCTCTGTAAAGCATTCTGGAATTTGTGACAGCAGGAAGAAACACTAAAGTCAGGTTACTCTTCAGAGCCAGGCACTGCAGGCTGGTCAGTGCTTCCCCCTCAATCCTCCTTCACATGTCTCTACTGACCTGGGGCGTAACTAGGAAAGACTGGGCCCCATAGCAAACTTTTGACTGGGGCCCCCCCTCCCCTGGGTGTCACACAGCCCCCCTGTAGATAATGCCATACAACCCCCCCTGTAGATAACGCCATACAGCCCCCTCTGTAGATAGCGCCATGCATCCCCCTGTAGAGAACGCCATACAGCCCCCTCTGTAGATAACGCCATACATCCCCCTGTAGATTACGCCATTTAGCCCCCTTTGTAGATAACGCCATACATCCCCCTGTAGATAACGCCATACATCCCCCTGTAGATAACGCCATACAGCCCCCTTTGTAGATATCTACAGAGGGGGCTGTATGGCGTTATCTACAGGGGGGTCTGTATGGCGTTATCTACAAAGGGGGCTGTATGGCGTTATCTACAAAGGGGGCTGTATGGCGTTATCTACAAAGGGGACTGTATGGCGTTATCTACAGGGGGGTCTGTATGGCGTTCCCTACAGGGGGGTCTGTAAGGCGTTCCCTACAGGGGGGGCTGTATGGTGTTCCCTACGGGGGGGGGGCTGTATGGCATTCTCTACAGTGGGGGCTGTATTGCGTTCTCTACAGGGGGGGCTGTATGGCGTTATCTACAGGGGGCTGTATGGCGTTATCTACAGGGGGGGTTGTATGGCATTATCTACAGGGGGGCTGTATGGCGTTATCTACAGAGGGGGCTGTATGGCGCTAATGCCATACAGCCCCCTGTAGAGAACGCAATACAGCCCCCCCCCTGTAGGGAACGCCATACAGCGCCCCCCCTGTAGGGAATGCCATACAGCCCCCCCCCTGTAGGGAACGCCATACAGCGCCCCCCCTGTAGGGAACGCCATACAGCCCCCCTGTAGGGAACGCCATAAGCCCCCCCCTGTACGGAACGCCATACAGCCCCCCCCCCTGTAGGGAACGCCATACAGCGCCCACCCCTGTAGGGAACGCCATACAGCCCCCCCTTGTAGGGAACGCCATACAGCCCCCCTGTAGGGAACGCCATACAGCCCTCCCCTGTAGGGAACGCCATACAGTCCCCGCTGTAGGGAACGCCATACAGCCCCCCGCCCTTGTAGGGAATGCCATACTGCCCCCCACCCTGTAGGGAACGCCATACAGCCCCCCCTGTAGGGAACGCCATACAGCGTCCCCCCTCCCAAAAAAATACGACCTACAGTGTGTCCTACAAAAGACATGTATCCCGTATCCACAGGATAGGGGATACATGTGTGATCGCTGGCAGCGATAGGGAGAACGGGGGACCGAAAGTCTCCCAAGTTCCTCATGACTAACCTCTGTCTTCCGGCGTCTGCGCAGCCCAATAAAAATGAAAGGAGCGTTGGTCACGCATGCGCTCATGCGCGACCGGCGCTCCATTCATTTCTACGGAGCTGCCGACACAGACCTCGGAAGTCCGAGGTTTGTGATGGAGAACTTCAGGGGACTTTCAGTCCCCCGTTCTCCTTATCGCTGCCAGCGATCACACATGTATCCCCTATCCTGTGGATAGGGGATACATGTCTTTTGTTTAATGGCAGAGCGGGGAGATACCTCCCTGCTCTGCCGTAGTGTTCAGTGGCGTCGCGCTGTAGCAGCCATAGCGGCTGCTAGCGAAGCCTCCGGACATGGTGGGGGCCCGTGCCGGCGGGCGACACGGGCCCCCTCATGCCGCGGGCCCCGTAGCAGCCGCTACGGCTGCTATAGCGGTAGTTACGTCACTGCTACTGACCCTTGTTTTAGGGTCCGTTTCCTTGCATTTTTTAAATGAAAATCATGGCAAAATGGCGCCGTTTGTGCTGCGATTACGAAAATTGCAGTAAAAAACAGTACAATACAGGAAAAACCCAGTACTTAAAGCGATATTTACAGTGTGGTCAAACATATTTTTGTTTCGCGATCTTGCGAATATCGTAGCCAAATTTTTTTATTTGACCATACTGTGTGAATATACCCTAATATCACAAGTAGCAAGAAAAGATGAGCTGTTTGGACACCCGGCAGGTCTGATCTAGGGGTATAGTGAGCATTTTGACCCCACAGGTCTGTTGCTGAATTGATTAGAAATGCGCGGTAAATAAGATGTCGTTTTAGCACCTCAGCATTTGTGAAGCAATTTCTCCTGAGTATGGTAACACCACATATGTGGTCATAAACTGTTCTTTGGTTACATGGCAGGGGAGCACTATTTGACTTTTGGAGAGCAGATTATGCTGGAATGGTTTGCGGATGCCAGGCCGCATTTGCCATCGCCTGAGGTACCAAAATAGTTAAAAATTGCCAGAAGTTACCTCAATTTGAAACTGCTCCCCTCAAGGCATTCATCTAAGCTTGTAGGCAGCATGTTTACCCCAACGGTGTCAATTAGTGTGCAGTGGATGTTGCCAGGGCCGTTTCTGCCATGAGGCGAGATGAGCATCTTTTCTCAGGTGGCAACCTGCAGTGTTTTAGAGTGGGTGGCACAGTGGCAGATGCCCCCTTCTAAATGCAGTTAAGGCACATGGTTTTCAGACGCTCTGCGCTATTTACGCAATCCTCCTTTTCCCTGATGCATTCCCTGACGCTAACTCTGGAAATCAAGATCGTGACTCCAACAGCAGCTAACACCACTAGCACTGGACTTTCATTGGACTTGCACTGGACATGCAAGTAATTTTTGCTGCTGCTGGAGTGACTCAATCAATGGAGCTGCCGGACGATCATAATTTTAAGTAAAATTACCATGAGCCCAGGACTCACAGTAAAATGACCATCAGCTCCCTACTCACAGTAAAATGACCTTCAGTCCCCACCCACAGTAAAATGACCATCAGCCCCCTACTCACAGTAAATTAACCATCAGCTCAGCCCTTACAGTAAAATGAATACCAGCCCGCCACTCACAGATTCCCCCTGTAGATAGTGCCACACAGCCCCCTTGTAGGTAGTGCAACACAGCACCCTGTAGATAGTGCCACACAGCCCCTTGTAGGTAGTGTCACACAGCCCCCTTGTAGGTAGTGCCACGCAGCCCCTGTAGGTAGTGCCACACAGCCCCTTGTAGGTAGTGCCACACAGCCCCCTTGTAGGTAGAGCCACACAGCCCCCTTGTAGGTAGTGTCACACAGCCCCCTTGTAGGTAGTGCCACACAACCGCGTGTAGGTAGTGCCACACAACCGCGTGTAGGTAGTGCCACACAGCACCCTGTAGGTAGTGCAAGATCATTCCTGCAGCAGCCTATTGCTTTAGACTGTTGTGAGGATAGGTAATCCATTACTTCTGCCTGTGACTGTTTTGTTTCCAGCAAAATCACTCTCTTGCGTTTGTTTACCTGTTTACCTAGGTGTGGCGATCAATGAATAGAAAACAGCCACTTGGGAATTCCCTAGGTAACAGGATGCTACAGGGAGGTATTGACATGCCCTTGCCCTGCTGCATGTTTATTGGATGATCAGGCGTGCGCGTCACCTCACATCTAAATTGCGTAATGGTCATCCAATTAGGGCACAATTAACACAAGTAGATAGAAAAAAATATATCAATTTTTATTGGGAGATACAACATTAAAAGATAGGTCATACTGAGCAAAAACACAGAGACGTCTGACAATGGCAGAGAACATACAGAAACAAAGGGGTAAGTGACAATGTCAAAGATATATTTATGAATCTTTATCTGGGTGAATGTGGCCTGATCAAATTGATAATTGAAAACCTCTATATGTATATCGAAGATGTGAATCTGCAGAGTAAGAGATGTGTAAAGATATAGGCTGGATGTAAGTATAACCAGTGCAGAGATTATCAACAAACGGCAAGTAGAAAGCTGTAGTCCAGAATGACAAGCATAGTATGCCAGCAGTTAATGATACAGGCAAGTTAGGTGGAAGAATACCCAAGAAAAAAAGCGTGTAACATACCCATTGTAGTCCTCTGCATAGAGAGAACGTCAGTCCCAACGCGCGTTTCGGCGAAATGCCTTTGTCCGGGGGTGCCGTCTCTCCAGCAGGAACCTCCTCTTTTAAAGTGTGTAGCCGTCCAATCATGACCGTACCGAAGATCACATGGGACCGTGGGTGTGTATACAGTGGCGTCAAGTGCCGGGGGCGGGGACGCTCGTCACTCACCTCCGACCGCGCGTCATCAAGGGGGCGTGACCCAGCGGCGACTGACGCCGAGGAGACACGCCCACCCCGATGGAGACGCGCAGGACCGGGGGAAGCCGAGGGTTCCCTCCCGACACAAGCGCACAGGTAAACACTGCTGAAATTAGAGTATCCCATGGGATGTTGAAGGTACGCGACCGGGCAGCAGAAAGGAAGAAGAGAGTATTGCAGAAGATTTAATATGAGTCAATAAATCATTATACATTAGGTTGAATGCAGCGGATATGAATATATTAAAGATAAGATGGAAGATATAGTAAAAGGTAGTGTTTACTAAGAAACAAACAGGAGATTATGGTGATAAGTAATATATACCAATCTATGCCATATAATGAATAGATAAATGTATCATACTAACATCCATTTATGAAACTCATATATATATATATCCATTATGACAATATAGTAACGTGTACATGATCATGCCCATACAGACACATATATATCCAAAATACTGTATGTAGATTAAAAGTGTATATGTAACTTATTGTATAAATATAGTAAAACATTGAAGCAATAAATATAAATACTGTGTCTAAAAAGTTTTTCTTTTATTCGTATCTATGCGGTGTATACTTAAAATTAAATTACATGAAAAGAATGAGTGTCAATATAAGATGTGTCAATATAGTGTTTAGTCTTGGCACAAACAAGGTGCGGAAAATGTATGTATGGGGAAGTACATATATAATTGTACAATATATATATAAATGTAAAATATATGTCATGAATGATTGTGAAAGTAAGAGAGTAGAAAAATATAAAAATATATAAGGTGTGAAAATAAAAAGTAATAAAAAATATATAAATAATGAAACAAAATTCATGTGAGTGATTGTTACAAGACATACTGTATTGTGTGTGGACAATAGTACAACCAAAATATTGGTTGAAACATATATGTGAAAATAACATAATAGTGTGTGAACATGTGTATATTAGTAGACATGTGAATATAATAAAGAATATTAAGAATATAGTCAGTACAGATGAAAAATAACAATACTGATGAGTGATAAAAATACACGGTATATAGATATAAAAAATTGGACGTATACATGCTGTAGACATACATATCTATAGAAACATTAGATCGTACAAACGAGCTGTTTAACCGAGAAGATAAGTGATATTCTTTATCGGATGTAGGTATATGTCCACCGCACTGCATTCATGGCCTCTCGTCCTCCAAATGTATATCAAAGAGATATTCTATAGTAAAGAGGGAGATAATTAGACACATAAAAAGCTAAAAACATGTTTAAAATAACCAACTGGAGGTTAACGGTCAAAGGAAAGGAGCAAAGTTTAGATTTTCATTGAGCCCATAAGGAGACATAGTCCCTAGAGTCCAGATCCACTTGGATTCACACCTTGCCAAATTTTGAGAGATGTCGCCCCTTCTAATATGTTTTTCTATACAATTGATTCCTCTAACTTTAAGTTTGGTTGGGTCACACGAATGGTATAACTTAAAGTGTCGAGCGACAGGTTTCAGAATTTCTGGGGTCTCAATCGTTTTGGCTAACGTAATGTCGCGAACATGTTCCCTAACTCGAGTTTTAAATTCGCGGGTAGTAAGTCCCACATATATTTTGGGACAAGGGCAGGTGGCGTAATAGACAACCGCCCTGGTTGAGCAGGTGATGGAATGGGTAATGGTGAATGTGCGTTTGCCCGTTGCGTCAACAAAAGTTGTCGCTTTTTCTATGTTGGAACACGCAACACAATGACCGCAGGTCTTGCAGCCCCATTTAGGGCCTTTAGTGCCAAACGGAAACTTTTGACTGTTTAGTTGATAATGACTGCGTACAAGATGGTCTTTAAGGTTTTTTGAGCGTCGTGCCGAAATAGCTGGATATCTAGAGATATATTTCTCGATTGTTGGATCGGTGAGTAGTATGGGCCAAAACTGCTTCAATATATCTTTCATTTGGGGCCACCTTGAATGGTATTCTGTAGTGAATCTTACCTGTGTCTCTGTTTTGTTTCTTAGTTTCGGGAATAGGAGTTCGTCTCTCGATGTATTTTTCGCACGATGATATGCTTTTTTTATGGAACGTTTACTGTATCCCCGGACAAGGAATCGGTTAGTAAGATCGTAAGCCTGTTTCTCGAATGCATCAACGGAGGAACAAATGCTTCGGATCCTTAGGAATTGACCTATTGGAACTGCTTTTATCGTCTGTATGGGGTGAGAAGAGGAGGCGTGAAGGAAGGAGTTAACCGCCGTGGTTTTCCGAAACACGTCGGATTGGAGAAAACCATTTTCATCTTTACACAGTTTGATGTCCAAAAATTCCGCCCGATATTTATCATAATGATAACTTAATTTGATATTTAAATCATTGGAATTTACTTTGTTGATGAAGGTCTCGAAAGTATCTGGCGTCCCCCTCCAGATGAGCAAAATGTCATCAATGTACCGGGCCCAAAAAATGACCCGGTCCATCGAGACACCACGCCCACCATGGAAGAGGTCACGCTCCCACAGCCCCAGAAACAAATTTGCATATGAAGGCGCACATGTTGCCCCCATTGCTGTTCCCTGGAGCTGGAGATAAAAGTGTTCATTGAAGATGAAAAAATTGTGTTTGAGTGCAAATTCGAGAAGTGTCAGAATAAACTTGGAAAAATTAGACTCCATATTTTCCATAGTTAGAAATGTAGAGACGGCTCTTAGACCATCAGCATGGCGGATACTGGTGTAGAGTGACTCGACGTCACACGTGACCAGTAGCATGTCCTCCTCCACGCTGATTCCATCTATTTTCTGCAGAAGATCGGCGGTATCACGTACATATGACGGTAAACATTCAACAACCCCTTTAAGGTGGTGGTCAATAAATTTGCAGATTTTCTCAGTTAAGTTACCCCTACCTGAAATAATCAGTCTTCCCGGGGGGATCTTTGCATCTTTATGAACCTTTGGTAGTAGATATAGAGTTGATATAGTTGGTTCAGTGGGAATGAGTGCATCATGTAATTCTTTAGAAATGATGTTCTTAGTTTGGGCCTTTGCTAGAATCTTCTCCAAATCTAGTTGGAAAGTATGTAAAGGATTATATGTAAGTCTTTTATAACAGTTTTTGTCATTTAGTTGTCTATAAGCCTCAGTTTCGTACATCACACAAGGCCAAACCACGATATTTCCGCCTTTGTCGGCTGCTTTAAAGACGACATTGTCAATTTTGCTTAGTTTTTTAAGGCTTTGTCGTTGTGCTACTGATAGGTTATCATTTTTAATCCTATTGGGCATTTTTGCAAATTCCTGACTAACGGATTTGACAAAAGAGTCTACTGCTGAGCACATTGTCATTGCAGGAAACCGTTTTGATTTTACCCTGAGTGATGGGGGAACCTTACCTGTCGGGTCATATTCTTGTTCTCTCAATAGTTCCTCTAGGTCAAATACGGTCTGTTGTTCTGTAACAGTAGGAAAAATCTCATGGACATCAGACCTATGGAAATATTTTTTATAGATGAGTGTTCGACCGAAAATGTGTAAATCCTTGATGGCAGAAAATGCATCAAAGCGGGCACATGGAGCAAAAGTAAGTCCTCGCTCTAAAACCTCCATATCAGAGGTAGAGAAAACATGGTTAGATAAATTAATTACCTTAAGTGGATTCTGAGATCCATCAACATCAGGTTTTCTTTTGTTAGAAGTTTGTTTGTATGGTACTTTTCTTTTTTGTCTCGTGCTATAGGCGTGATATGGCCGCTGTCGTGATCCACCGTCAGATTCACTCTGAGATGAATTTGATGTAGTGGACATATGGCGATTGATCTGTACAAATGGAGTACTTTTCCTCCATTTGTATACTTTGTGCTGGGCATAATCGTTGGTATCTCTTGAGAATTTTTTAGACTTCATATCTTTAATTTCTTTTTCCCATTCGGTAAATTGTTGTTCCAGTGTAAGATTGAATCTGACCAAACCTTCAGCGCTCATTTTTTCTTTGAGATCAGATTGTATGGCTTCGATGTTTATATCGAGCTGATCTAGTGAAGTTTGATTCAAACTGGTTAACAGCTCCATGAATTTGAAGGAACTCTGATTGCAAACTTCTTCCCAATTGGTAATAAATGTGGCATCTACAATTGGAAAGGAAGGGAAGATCTGGACTCTGAGGCTTCTAGGGATCAATTTTCTTTGTAAGTAATTTTCCAAAAAGATCTTGTTCCACCATATTTTCATACGGCGGTGTAATAGATTCTTGTATTTATTTTGTAATTCACTCACATTCCCTTGACCGTTAAAAACAAGCTGAGTAGACCCATCGTTAAAAACCTGATCCATTTGAGAACGCCAGATGCGTTCCCTAGCTTTATGATCCATGGACCCTGATGCACTTGAATCTGTGAGGAACACAGTAAAGAATTAGCCAACATAAACCTATTGGTACATGCAGGAAGGAGATCTAAATGGTATACATATAAATATATGCTATACTAATGCCTGTATATGAAGGCTAGACCTCAATGAAGCCAAGTAACCCTTGGTGTGTTGCCCTAAACAACTAGTATAAACCTAAAAAACGTATAGGGCACAATTAACACAAGTAGATAGAAAAAAATATATCAATTTTTATTGGGAGATACAACATTAAAAGATAGGTCATACTGAGCAAAAACACAGAGACGTCTGACAATGGCAGAGAACATACAGAAACAAAGGGGTAAGTGACAATGTCAAAGATATATTTATGAATCTTTATCTGGGTGAATGTGGCCTGATCAAATTGATAATTGAAAACCTCTATATGTATATCGAAGATGTGAATCTGCAGAGTAAGAGATGTGCAAAGATATAGGCTGGATGTAAGTATAACCAGTGCAGAGATTATCAACAAACGGCAAGTAGAAAGCTGTAGTCCAGAATGACAAGCATAGTATGCCAGCAGTTAATGATACAGGCAAGTTAGGTGGAAGAATACCCAAGAAAAAAAGCGTGTAACATACCCATTGTAGTCCTCTGCATAGAGAGAACGTCAGTCCCAACGCGCGTTTCGGCGAAATGCCTTTGTCCGGGGGTGCCGTCTCTCCAGCAGGAACCTCCTCTTTTAAAGTGTGTAGCCGTCCAATCATGACCGTACCGAAGATCACATGGGACCGTGGGTGTGTATACAGTGGCGTCAAGTGCCGGGGGCGGGGACGCTCGTCACTCACCTCCGACCGCGCGTCATCAAGGGGGCGTGACCCAGCGGCGACTGACGCCGAGGAGACACGCCCACCCTGATGGAGACGCGCAGGACCGGGGGAAGCCGAGGGTTCCCTCCCGACACAAGCGCACAGGTAAACACTGCTGAAATTAGAGTATCCCATGGGATGTTGAAGGTACGGGACCGGGCAGCAGAAAGGAAGAAGAGAGTATTGCAGAAGATTTAATATGAGTCAATAAATCATTATACATTAGGTTGAATGCAGCGGATATGAATATATTAAAGATAAGATGGAAGATATAGTAAAAGGTAGTGTTTACTAAGAAACAAACAGGAGATTATGGTGATAAGTAATATATACCAATCTATGCCATATAATGAATAGATAAATGTATCATACTAACATCCATTTATGAAACTCATATATATATATATCCATTATGACAATATAGTAACGTGTACATGATCATGCCCATACAGACACATATATATCCAAAATACTGTATGTAGATTAAAAGTGTATATGTAACTTATTGTATAAATATAGTAAAACATTGAAGCAATAAATATAAATACTGTGTCTAAAAAGTTTTTCTTTTATTCGTATCTATGCGGTGTATACTTAAAATTAAATTACATGAAAAGAATGAGTGTCAATATAAGATGTGTCAATATAGTGTTTAGTCTTGGATCAAACAAGGTGCGGAAAATGTATGTATGGGGAAGTACATATATAAATGTACAATATATATATAAATGTAAAATATATGTCATGAATTATTGTGAAAGTAAGAGAGTAGAAAAATATAAAAATATATAAGGTGTGAAAATAAAAAGTAATAAAAAATATATAAATAATGAAACTAAATTCATGTGAGTGATTGTTACAAGACATACTGTATTGTGTGTGGACAATAGGACAACCAAAATATTGGTTGAAACATATATGTGAAAATAACATAATAGTGTGTGAACATGTGTATATTAGTAGACATGTGAATATAATAAAGAATATTAAGAATATAGTCAGTACAGATGAAAAATAACAATACTGATGAGTAATAAAAATACACGGTATATAGATATAAAAAATTGGACGTATACATGCTGTAGACATACATATCTATAGAAACATTAGATCGTGCAAACGAGCTGTTTAACCGAGAAGATAAGTGATATTCTTTATCGGATGTAGGTATATGTCCACCGCACTGCATTCATGGCCTCTCGTCCTCCAAATGTATATCAAAGAGATATTCTATAGTAAAGAGGGAGATAATTAGACACATAAAAAGCTAAAAACATGTTTAAAATAACCCACTGGAGGTTAACGGTCAAAGGAAAGGAGCAAAGTTTAGATTTTCATTGAGCCCATAAGGAGACATAGTCCCTAGAGTCCAGATCCACTTGGATTCACACCTTGCCAAATTTTGAGAGATGTCGCCCCTTCTAATATGTTTTTCTATACAATTGATTCCTCTAACTTTAAGTTTGGTTGGGTCACACGAATGGTATAACTTAAAGTGTCGAGCGACAGGTTTCAGAATTTCTGGGGTCTCAATCGTTTTGGCTAACGTAATGTCGCGAACATGTTCCCTAACTCGAGTTTTAAATTCGCGGGTAGTAAGTCCCACATATATTTTGGGACAAGGGCAGGTGGCGTAATAGACAACCGCCCTGGTTGAGCAGGTGATGGAATGGGTAATGGTGAATGTGCGTTTGCCCGTTGCGTCAACAAAAGTTGTCGCTTTTTCTATGTTGGAACACGCAACACAATGACCGCAGGTCTTGCAGCCCCATTTAGGGCCTTTAGTGCCAAACGGAAACTTTTGACTGTTTAGTTGATAATGACTGCGTACAAGATGGTCTTTAAGGTTTTTTGAGCGTCGTGCCGAAATAGCTGGATATCTAGAGATATATTTCTCGATTGTTGGATCGGTGAGTAGTATGGGCCAAAACTGCTTCAATATATCTTTCATTTGGGGCCACCTTGAATGGTATTCTGTAGTGAATCTTACCTGTGTCTCTGTTTTGTTTCTTAGTTTCGGGAATAGGAGTTCGTCTCTCGATGTATTTTTCGCACGATGATATGCTTTTTTTATGGAACGTTTACTTTATCCCCGGACAAGGAATCGGTTAGTAAGATCGTAAGCCTGTTTCTCGAATGCATCAACGGAGGAACAAATGCTTCGGATCCTTAGGAATTGACCTATTGGAACTGCTTTTATCGTCTGTATGGGGTGAGAAGAGGAGGCGTGAAGGAAGGAGTTAACCGCCGTGGTTTTCCGAAACACGTCGGATTGGAGAAAACCATTTTCATCTTTACACAGTTTGATGTCCAAAAATTCCGCCCGATATTTATCATAATGATAACTTAATTTGATATTTAAATCATTGGAATTTACTTTGTTGATGAAGGTCTCGAAAGTATCTGGCGTCCCCCTCCAGATGAGCAAAATGTCATCAATGTACCGGGCCCAAAAAATGACCCGGTCCATCGAGACACCACGCCCACCATGGAAGAGGTCACGCTCCCACAGCCCCAGAAACAAATTTGCATATGAAGGCGCACATGTTGCCCCCATTGCTGTTCCCTGGAGCTGGAGATAAAAGTGTTCATTGAAGATGAAAAAATTGTGTTTGAGTGCAAATTCGAGAAGTGTCAGAATAAACTTGGAAAAATTAGACTCCATATTTTCCATAGTTAGAAATGTAGAGACGGCTCTTAGACCATCAGCATGGCGGATACTGGTGTAGAGTGACTCGACGTCACACGTGACCAGTAGCATGTCCTCCTCCACGCTGATTCCATCTATTTTCTGCAGAAGATCGGCGGTATCACGTACATATGACGGTAAACATTCAACAACCCCTTTAAGGTGGTGGTCAATAAATTTGCAGATTTTCTCAGTTAAGTTACCCCTACCTGAAATAATCAGTCTTCCCGGGGGGATCTTTGCATCTTTATGAACCTTTGGTAGTAGATATAGAGTTGATATAGTTGGTTCAGTGGGAATGAGTGCATCATGTAATTCTTTAGAAATGATGTTCTTAGTTTGGGCCTTTGCTAGAATCTTCTCCAAATCTAGTTGGAAAGTATGTAAAGGATTATATGTAAGTCTTTTATAACAGTTTTTGTCATTTAGTTGTCTATAAGCCTCAGTTTCGTACATCACACAAGGCCAAACCACGATATTTCCGCCTTTGTCGGCTGCTTTAAAGACGACATTGTCAATTTTGCTTAGTTTTTTAAGGCTTTGTCGTTGTGCTACTGATAGGTTATCATTTTTAATCCTATTGGGCATTTTTGCAAATTCCTGACTAACGGATTTGACAAAAGAGTCTACTGCTGAGCACATTGTCATTGCAGGAAACCGTTTTGATTTTACCCTGAGTGATGGGGGAACCTTACCTGTCGGGTCATATTCTTGTTCTCTCAATAGTTCCTCTAGGTCAAATACGGTCTGTTGTTCTGTAACAGTAGGAAAAATCTCATGGACATCAGACCTATGGAAATATTTTTTATAGATGAGTGTTCGACCGAAAATGTGTAAATCCTTGATGGCAGAAAATGCATCAAAGCGGGCACATGGAGCAAAAGTAAGTCCTCGCTCTAAAACCTCCATATCAGAGGTAGAGAAAACATGGTTAGATAAATTAATTACCTTAAGTGGATTCTGAGATCCATCAACATCAGGTTTTCTTTTGTTAGAAGTTTGTTTGTATGGTACTTTTCTTTTTTGTCTCGTGCTATAGGCGTGATATGGCCGCTGTCGTGATCCACCGTCAGATTCACTCTGAGATGAATTTGATGTAGTGGACATATGGCGATTGATCTGTACAAATGGAGTACTTTTCCTCCATTTGTATACTTTGTGCTGGGCATAATCGTTGGTATCTCTTGAGAATTTTTTAGACTTCATATCTTTAATTTCTTTTTCCCATTCGGTAAATTGTTGTTCCAGTGTAAGATTGAATCTGACCAAACCTTCAGCGCTCATTTTTTCTTTGAGATCAGATTGTATGGCTTCGATGTTTATATCGAGCTGATCTAGTGAAGTTTGATTCAAACTGGTTAACAGCTCCATGAATTTGAAGGAACTCTGATTGCAAACTTCTTCCCAATTGGTAATAAATGTGGCATCTACAATTGGAAAGGAAGGGAAGATCTGGACTCTGAGGCTTCTAGGGATCAATTTTCTTTGTAAGTAATTTTCCAAAAAGATCTTGTTCCACCATATTTTCATACGGCGGTGTAATAGATTCTTGTATTTATTTTGTAATTCACTCACATTCCCTTGACCGTTAAAAACAAGCTGAGTAGACCCATCGTTAAAAACCTGATCCATTTGAGAACGCCAGATGCGTTCCCTAGCTTTATGATCCATGGACCCTGATGCACTTGAATCTGTGAGGAACACAGTAAAGAATTAGCCAACATAAACCTATTGGTACATGCAGGAAGGAGATCTAAATGGTATACATATAAATATATGCTATACTAATGCCTGTATATGAAGGCTAGACCTCAATGAAGCCAAGTAACCCTTGGTGTGTTGCCCTAAACAACTAGTATAAACCTAAAAAACGTATAGGGCACAATTAACACAAGTAGATAGAAAAAAATATATCAATTTTTATTGGGAGATACAACATTAAAAGATAGGTCATACTGAGCAAAAACACAGAGACGTCTGACAATGGCAGAGAACATACAGAAACAAAGGGGTAAGTGACAATGTCAAAGATATATTTATGAATCTTTATCTGGGTGAATGTGGCCTGATCAAATTGATAATTGAAAACCTCTATATGTATATCGAAGATGTGAATCTGCAGAGTAAGAGATGTGCAAAGATATAGGCTGGATGTAAGTATAACCAGTGCAGAGATTATCAACAAACGGCAAGTAGAAAGCTGTAGTCCAGAATGACAAGCATAGTATGCCAGCAGTTAATGATACAGGCAAGTTAGGTGGAAGAATACCCAAGAAAAAAAGCGTGTAACATACCCATTGTAGTCCTCTGCATAGAGAGAACGTCAGTCCCAACGCGCGTTTCGGCGAAATGCCTTTGTCCGGGGGTGCCGTCTCTCCAGCAGGAACCTCCTCTTTTAAAGTGTGTAGCCGTCCAATCATGACCGTACCGAAGATCACATGGGACCGTGGGTGTGTATACAGTGGCGTCAAGTGCCGGGGGCGGGGACGCTCGTCACTCACCTCCGACCGCGCGTCATCAAGGGGGCGTGACCCAGCGGCGACTGACGCCGAGGAGACACGCCCACCCTGATGGAGACGCGCAGGACCGGGGGAAGCCGAGGGTTCCCTCCCGACACAAGCGCACAGGTAAACACTGCTGAAATTAGAGTATCCCATGGGATGTTGAAGGTACGGGACCGGGCAGCAGAAAGGAAGAAGAGAGTATTGCAGAAGATTTAATATGAGTCAATAAATCATTATACATTAGGTTGAATGCAGCGGATATGAATATATTAAAGATAAGATGGAAGATATAGTAAAAGGTAGTGTTTACTAAGAAACAAACAGGAGATTATGGTGATAAGTAATATATACCAATCTATGCCATATAATGAATAGATAAATGTATCATACTAACATCCATTTATGAAACTCATATATATATATATCCATTATGACAATATAGTAACGTGTACATGATCATGCCCATACACACACATATATATCCAAAATACTGTATGTAGATTAAAAGTGTATATGTAACTTATTGTATAAATATAGTAAAACATTGAAGCAATAAATATAAATACTGTGTCTAAAAAGTTTTTCTTTTATTCGTATCTATGCGGTGTATACTTAAAATTAAATTACATGAAAAGAATGAGTGTCAATATAAGATGTGTCAATATAGTGTTTAGTCTTGGATCAAACAAGGTGCGGAAAATGTATGTATGGGGAAGTACATATATAAATGTACAATATATATATAAATGTAAAATATATGTCATGAATTATTGTGAAAGTAAGAGAGTAGAAAAATATAAAAATATATAAGGTGTGAAAATAAAAAGTAATAAAAAATATATAAATAATGAAACTAAATTCATGTGAGTGATTGTTACAAGACATACTGTATTGTGTGTGGACAATAGGACAACCAAAATATTGGTTGAAACATATATGTGAAAATAACATAATAGTGTGTGAACATGTGTATATTAGTAGACATGTGAATATAATAAAGAATATTAAGAATATAGTCAGTACAGATGAAAAATAACAATACTGATGAGTAATAAAAATACACGGTATATAGATATAAAAAATTGGACGTATACATGCTGTAGACATACATATCTATAGAAACATTAGATAAAGATTCATAAATATATCTTTGACATTGTCACTTACCCCTTTGTTTCTGTATGTTCTCTGCCATTGTCAGACGTCTCTGTGTTTTTGCTCAGTATGACCTATCTTTTAATGTTGTATCTCCCAATAAAAATTGATATATTTTTTTCTATCTACTTGTGTTAATTGTGCCCTATACGTTTTTTAGGTTTATACTAGTTGTTTAGGGCAACACACCAAGGGTTACTTGGCTTCATTGAGGTCTAGCCTTCATATACAGGCATTAGTATAGCATATATTTATATGTATACCATTTAGATCTCCTTCCTGCATGTACCAATAGGTTTATGTTGGTTATCCAATTAGGCAGCTTCACCCAGATGAGCAGGCTGCTGGGCTTAAATACAGGCACTGGACAGTGTGTACTTCATGGCTGTTTTGCCACCATGCCGTCCTCTACCAAACAAAATTAAAATGGGCGAAATGCAGCCCAGGCGGTTTTAATCCCTTCCCGCCGCAGACCTTTTTACGATTTTAATTTTAGTTTTTTCCTCCCCAACTTCCAAAAGCCATAACGTCTTTATTTTTCCGTCGATATAGTACTATGAGGGCTTGATTTTTGTGGGACAAGTTGTAGTTTTTCGTAGCAACATTTATTTTGCCATATAATGTACTAGGAAACGGGAAAAAAAATATTGTTGGGGTAGAAAATGATAAAAACAGCTATTCCTCCATGGTTTTTTGCATTCCGTTTTTATGGAATTCACTGTGCAATTAAAACAACATGTTAATTTTATTTTGTGGGTCAATACGATTACGGCCATACCAAATAAATATTGTTTTTTCTATATTTTACTACTTTTACAAGTAAAAACCTAAGTGTAAAAAAGAAAATTTATTTTATGTCGCCAAATTCTGAGTTGATATATTGTAATAGTTCAGACTTTTATCATTAGATCGCTTCCACGTTATGCTGCAATACTAATGTATTGCAGTATATCGAGATTCTGACAGACAACTATTAAGCCGTGCCGGAGGCAGGGCTTAATAGGTGCACAAAGATGGCAAACCTGGGGGCCTTCATCAGGCCCCTAGGCAGCCATAGCAACCATTTCCCCCCCCCCCGCGATTGCGTTGCGGGGGCGCGATGAACTGTTAGAGGGGGTCGCCCCTCTCTTTCTAACGATTTAAATACTGCGGTCGCTATTGACCGCAGCATTTAACGAGTTAAACGAGCGGGAACGCACTCGAGCGCGTTGCTGCTCGTTACTCTGAAGTGTTGGCTGTAACAAACAGCCGACACCCGCATTGTATGGAGCAGGTTCACTCCGTGAGCCCGCTCCATACTTCCCCTACCCGACTTTGGCGTATGGATACGTCAAATGTCGGGAAGGGGTTAATGATACCCCTGAGGATATAGCTTTATAATACTGCTATTAAAACGTGTAGGGTTCAAACATACTAGGTGATAAGGTGTACATGGTATTAGGAAAAATTAGGAGGTGGAATGTGAATAGTAGACAGAACAGTAACCCTGAATAACCACCCCACCTGTACTGAGTACTCTTGTCAAGAGCCTGAAAAAGTCCAAATGGACTAGTAGTTCACACCTTTTAATGATAGGAGTCAATAAAGTTTTTTTTTTATCATCTTAGACAGGCAGATTAATGTGTTAGCGCAATAGACGGATACTACAGTCATTAATTATATTTTCAGTTGGCTTCTGTAGATGGCAGACCTGAAGGCCATTGTTAAAGAGGCTCTGTCACCAGATTTTGCAACCCCTATCTGCTATTGCAGCAGATAGGCGCTGCAATGTAGATTACAGTAACGTTTTTATTTTTAAAAAACGAGCATTTTTGGCCAAGTTATGACCATTTTTGTAATTATGCAAATGAGGCTTGCAAAAGTCCAAGTGGGTGTGTTTAAAAGTAAAAGTCCAAGTGGGCGTGTATTAGGTGCGTACATCGGGGCGTTTTTAATACTTTTACTAGCTGGGCGCTCTGATGAGAAGTAACATCCTCTTCTCTTCAGAACGCCCAGCTTCTGACAGTGCAGATCTGTGACGTCACTCACAGGTCCTGCATCGTGACGGCCACATCGGCAGCAGAGGCTACAGTTGATTCTGCAGCAGCATCAGCGTTTGCAGGTAAGATCGACTTACCTGCAAACGCTGATGCTGCTGCAGAATCAACTGTAGCCTCTGGTGCCGATGTGGCCGTCACGATGCAGGACCTGTGAGTGACGTCACAGATCTGCACTGTCACAAGCTGGGCGTTCTGAAGAGAAGAGGATGTTACTTCTCATCAGAGCGCCCAGCTAGTGAAAGTATTAAAAACGCCCCGATGTACGCACATAATACACGCCCACTTGGACTTTTACTTTTAAACACACCCACTTGGACTTTGGCAAGCCTCATTTGCATAATTACAAAAATGGTCATAACTTGGCCAAAAATGCTCGTTTTTTTTAAATAAAAACGTTACTGTAATCTACATTGCAGCGCCTATCTGCTGCAATAGCAGATAGGGGTTGCAAAATCTGGTGACAGAGCCTCTTTAAGCATTTGGTTCTTATATCAACTGTGGTTTGTAGCCCATTAGACTGCCTGGACGCTATTGCGTTCGGGGCCAATGGGCTGCAAACCTTTTAGATGTTGCAGTGGCTATTGACTGCGGCATCCAAAAGTGTATTCACAAGGTGCAGATTTGTTGCATTTTTGCTGCGCGACTGAAAACCGCACTAACAAAAATGTATGCCACAGTTTTGAAGTTAACACAAAAAACATGACAAATCACTGTAAGGGTATGTGCACACGATAACTGGCTTCAGGAGAAAACAGCTCCGTCGTTTCAGACGTAAATGCTCCTCCTCGCATATTGCGAGGCGTCATTGACTCCCGTAATCTTGAGCTGTTCTTCATTGAATTCAATGAAAAACGGCTCAAATTACGTTTCAAAGAAGTGTCCTGCACTTCTTTGACGGGGCAGTCATTTTACGCGTCGACGTTTGACAGCTGTCAAACGATGACGCGTAAATGACAGGTCATCAGCACAGTACGTCGGCAAACCCATTCAAATGAATGGGCAGATGTTTGCCGACGAATTGGAGCCGTATTTTCAGACGGAAAACGAGGCATAATACGCCTCGTTTACGTCTGAAAATAGGTCGTGTGAACCCAGCCTTAGAACGCATGCAGTGCGGTTTTCACCTGTGCAGCAAAAAACGCGGCAAAACTGCACAGTGTGATTATACCCTAAGGGGTTAAATGACTGGGATTGGAGCTACTTCAGTAGTGCATTCAGTAGCTTTTTGGGGTTAGAGACTTTTTTAAAAAACAACATGCTCTAGGTACCGCAATTTTTCTGGCTTTTCTCCCATAGACTTCTATATTGGACATTAACCCCTTCCCTCTTTGGCCACTTTTGACCCTCCGGACAGAGCCTCATTTTTCAAATCTGACATGTTTCACTTTATGTGGTAATAACTTGGGAACGCTTTTACCTATCCAAGCGATTCTGAGATTGTTTTCTCGTGACACATTGGACTTTATGTTACTGGCAAAATTTGCTCGATATGTTCAGTATTTGATTGTGGAAAAACACCAAAATTTAGTGAAAAATTGCAAAAATTAGCATTTTTCTGAATTTAAATGTATCTGCTTGTAAGACAGGCAGTTATAACACACAAAATTGTTGCTAACTAACATCCCCCATATGTCTACTTTAGATTGGCATATTAGATTGGCATTGACAGTTCAGTTGTGAAGTGGCATTGAGGGCCTTATATATTAGAAACCCCCAAAAAGTCACCCCATTTTAAAAACTTCACCCGTCAAAGTATTCAAAACAGCATTTAGAAAATTTCTTAACCCTTTAGACGTTTCACAGGAATTAAAGCAAAGTAGAGGTGAAATTGACAAATTTCATATTTTTTTGCAGAAATTAATTTTAATCCAATTTTTTTTATAACACGGAAAGTTTACCAGAGAAATGCCACTCAATATTTATTGCCCAGGTTCTGCAGTTTTAGGAAATATCCCACATGTGGCTGTAGCGTGCTACTGGACTGAAGAACCGGCCTCAGAAGCAAAGGAGCACCTAGTGGATTTTGGGGCCTTATTTTTATTACAATATATTTTAGGCACCATGTCAGGTTTGAAGGGCTTTTGCGGTGCCAAAACAGTGGAAATCCCCTAAAAGTGACCTCATTTGGGAAACTACACACCTCAATGAAATTATCTAGGGGTATATTGAGCATTTTGACTGCACAGGTTTTTTACAGAAATTATTGGAAGTAGGGCGTGAAAATAAAAATCAACATTTTTTAAAAGAAAATGTAGGTTTAGCTAATTTTTTCTCATTTCCACAAGGACTAAAGGAGAAAATAGCCCACATATGGTAATAAACGGCTGTTTGGACACACGGCATGGCTTAGAAAGTAAAGAGCACCATTTGGCTTTTGGAGATCACATTTAGCAGGAATGGTTTGCGGAGGCCATTTCGCATTTGCAAAGCCCCTGAGGGGACAAAACAATGAAAACGCCCAAAAAGTGACACCATTTAGGAAACTACACCTGTCCTAGAATTCATCTAGGGGTGTAGTAAGCATTTTGACAAAACAGATGTTTCATAGAATTTATTAGAATTGGGCAGTGAAAATAAACACATTTCTTTTTCTTCAATAAGACGTAACTTTAGCGCAAAATTATGCATTTTCTCGACAAATAAAGGAAAAAAAGAACCCAATATTTGTAAAGCAATTTCTCCCGAGTACGGCAATACCCCATATGTGGTCATAAACTGCTGTTTGGGCACACGGCAGGGCTCAGAAGGGAAGGAGCGCCATTTGGAGTGCAGATTTTGCTCGATTGGTTTCTTGGCGCCTGTGGGACCAAAACAGTGGAAACCCCCCCAGAAGTGACACCATTTTGGAAACTACACCCTCAATGCATTTACCTAGGGCTGTAGTGGTCATGTTAACCCGCAAGGTGTTTTGTAGAAATTAGTGTGCACTCGATATTGCAGAGTGAAAATTGGATTTTTTTCCATAGATATGCCAATATGCAGTGCCCAGCTTGTGCCACCATAACAAGACAGCTCTCTAATTATTATGTTGTGTTTCCCGGTTTTAGAAACACCCTACATGTGGCCCTAATCTTTTGCCTGGACATTCGACCAGGCTCAGGAGTGAAAGCGTACCATGTAAAATTGAGGCCTAATTTGGCAATTTACAAAGTATGGTTTCACAATTGCAGAGGCTCTGATGTGAAATAATAAAAAGAAACCCCTGAGAAGTGACCCCATTTCGAAACTACACCCCTCAAGGTATTTATTAAGGGGTTTAGTAAGCATTTTCACCCCACAGGTCCTTTCCATAAATGAATGTGGTGCAAATTAAAAATTTATATTTTTCCCTAGATATGCCATTTCAGTGGCAAATATGTCATGCCCAGCTTATGCCACTTGAGACACACACCCCAAAAATTATTAAAAGGGTTCTCCCGGGTATGACGATGCCATATATGTGGAAGGAAACTGCTGTTTGGGCACACTGTAGGGTTCAGAGCGGAGGGAGCGCCATTTGGCTTTTGGGGAGCGGATTTTGCTTGGTAGTAGATTTGATTGAGTATTGCTGGTGTTTCCATTTATAATGTGGGGGGTACATGTAAGCTGGGCAGAGTACATCAGGGACATAGTCAGGTGGTATAATAATGGGGTAAAAAAAACTATAAAATAATCCATAGATGTGTATTACGCTGTGAAACAATCCTTTCTGCACAGGCCAGTGTTGCACTGATATATGCCGTCTTTTCTTATCCCCCTTTTGGTCCACACTCCGCACCTTTGCAGTTTGGGGAATTTTGCTGGGAAAGTGTTGTCCTGGTATAATACGGGCACCCTCGCTTCCAAAACAATGAAAACTCCCAAAAAGTGACTCCATTTAGGAAACTACACCCCTTGAGGAATTCATCTACGGTTGTAGTAAGCATTTTGACCCCACAGATGTTTCATAGAATTTATTAGTATTGGGCAATGAAAATACAAACATTTATTTTTCTTCAATAAGACGTAAGTTTAGCGCAAAATTATTCATTTTCTCAACAAATAAAGGAAAAAAAGAACCCAATATTTGAAAAGCAATTTCTCCCGAGTACGGCAATACCCCATATGTGGTCATAAACTGCTGTTTGGGCACACGGCAGGGCTCAGAAGGGAAGGAGCGCCATTTGGAGTGCAGATTTTGCTCGATTGGTTTCTTGGCGCCTGTGGGACCAAAACAGTGAAAACCCCCCCAGAAGTGACACCATTTTGGAAACTACACCCTCAATGCATTTACCTAGGGCTGTAGTGGTCATGTTAACCCGCAAGGTGTTTTGTAGAAATTAGTGTGCACTCGATATTGCAGAGTGAAAATTTGATTTTTTTCCATAGATATGCCAATATGTAGTGCCCAGCTTGTGCCACCATAACAAGACAGTTCTCTAATTATTATGTTGTGTTTCCCGGTTTTAGAAACACCCTACATGTGGCCCTAATCGTTTGCCTGGACATTCAACCAGGCTCAGGAGTGAAAGCGTACCATGTAAAATTGAGGCCTAATTTGGCGATTTACAAAGAATTATTTCACAATTGTAGAGGCTCTGATGTGATATAATAAAAAGAAACCCCTGAGAAGTGACCCCATTTCGAAACTATACCCCTCAAGGCATTTATTAAGGGGTGTAGTGAGCATTTTCACCCCACAAGTCCTTTCCATAAATGAATGTGGTGCAAATTTAAAATTTATATTTTTCCCTAGATATGCCATTTCAGTGGCAAATATGGCATGCCCAGCTTATGCCACTTGAGACACACACCCCAAAAATTGTTAAAAGAGTTCTCCCGGGTATGACGATGCCATATATCTGGAAGGAAACTGCTGTTTTGGCACACTGTAGGGTTCAGAGCGGAGGGAGCGCCATTTGGCTTTTGGAGAGTGTATTTTGCTTGGTAGTAGATTTGTTTGAGTATTGCTGGTGTTTCCATTTATAATGTGGGGGTACATGTAAGCTGGGCAGAGTACATCAGGGGCATAGTCGGGTGGTATAATAATGGGGTAAAAAAACAATAAAATAATCCATAGATGTGTGTTACGCTGTGAAGGAATCCTTTCTGCACAGGCCGGTGTCGCACTGATATATGGCGTCCTTTCTTATCCCCCTTTTGGTCCACACGCCGCACCTTTGCAGTTTGGGGAATTTCGCTGGGAAACTGTTGTCCTGGTATAATACGGACACCCTCGCTTCCAGCAGATAAGTTTGGGCCCTCCCCTTCCTGGTTCCCTAATTTTAGGACCTTGATAAACCGCCTCTTGAAACAGAAGAAATGTCCCCTCGGACCTGCACAACTGCATTTTTTTTATTTCCTGACTTATTGGATCCATAACTAATTGTATTTTTTCATAGACGTAGTGGTATGAGGGCTTTTTTTTGCGGGACGAGCTGTAGTTATTATTGGTACCATTTTGGGGTACATGCGACTTTTTGATCACCTTTTATCCTATTGTTTGGGAGGCCAGGTAAACAAAAAAACTCAATTGTGGCATAGTTTTGTGTGTTTTTTTTTTTACAGTGTTCACCTCGCATTATAAATTACATGTTAACTTTATTCTGCGGGTCAGTACGATTCCGGCGATACATATTTTATAGCACTTTTTTATGTTTTACAACTTTTTGCACAATAAAATTACTTTTGTAAAAAGAATGTATTTTTTCTATCCCCAAGCTGTGAGAACCATAACTTTTTAGCTTTTTTGTCGACGGGGCTGTATGAGGGCTTGTTTTTTGCGAGACGAGCTATAGTTTTTATAGGTATCATTTTTGGACACGTGCGACTTTTTGATAATTTTTTATTCCAATATTTGTAGGGCAAAGTGACCAAAAAACAGAAACTCTGGTATGGTTTTTTATGGTTTTCTTTTGCTGTTTACCGCGTGCAATAAATAATATAATATTTTGATACCTCAGGTCGTTACGGTCGTGGCGATACCAACTATGTATGGTTTATTATTTTTTTCAATAATAAAGGACTTGATAAGAGTAAAAGGGGGATTGCGTTTTATTTTATTACTTGAAGCTTTTATTGTTTTCAAACTTTTATTTTTTTCACTTTTTTTTTTACACTTTTTTATACTTTTTTTTACACTTTTTCTCAAGACCCACTAGGGGACTTGAAGGTCCAACTGTCAGATTTCATTGCTGGGGTTCCGGTGAGCTGCAAACACCTTAAATGTAGCGATCACGTTTGAACGCTGCATTGAAGAGGTTAATGGCGGGGATCAAAGCTAATTTCGGTCCCCGCCATTACAGCCGGATGTCAGCTGTAAGATACCGCTGAGATCCGGCGATGATGGCATTTGGCGTATGGATACGGCAAATTGTGGGAAGCACTAGATTTCCATGGCGTACCCATACGGCAAATGTCGGGAAGGGGTTAAAAACACCAGCAAAAACTCTGTAAAAATGTCACAAAATTTAAAAACGCCACCAAGAAATCCCCATTAGAAATGTTTGGAACAGATGGGATTTATTACATGCATATTAAAACGCTAAAAAAATATATGTGAAAAAGATCATATGCATATTTATCTATTAGTTTTTTAACAAACAACATTTCTGATAGATGATAGATAGATGATAGATAGATAGATAGATAGATAGATAGATAGATAGATAGATAGATAGATAGATAGATAGATAGATAGATAGAATAAGAGGTGGTCCAATCTTTAAAGATTCCATTCTCCAATAATTATCCAAAATACTTTGGTTTGCTGGGAATTTGAAACTTTACAAATCGATTATATAATTTCTATAGATAGGCAACCTTTTAAAAAATATATTTTGCATTCATTCTCCAAATTTACTTCTCAAACCTGGCAAATCGATTCTACCATCTCTAGATAATAAACTAAGTGCAGTACTTACATCTAACAGTAGGTGTCACCACAAAGGTGGCTTTTAAATAAAAAATAATTCTACCCTTTTGGCAATAGGTGGCGGTAGTTTCAAGGGTATTTACCAATATAACAAAGATGATATGCATTGGTAATTTGTTCAATTTGACTTAAATTGTATCCATATTCTGTTTGTTGTACACAAATTAAATTAAATCACATCCGAAATCTCAGGGTTAACTTGGCAAGTTATTTCACCAACAGACAACCCCTTCCCATAAGCAATTGTTTTCTATTGAGACTGAGCAGATGATAAAGAATGCAAATGTATTCGATTACTTACATAAATATACTGTAAATTGCAAGTTTACCCCTATTTCCATATACTCATTTATTATGCATGTAAATATCCATCTGATATCATGAAATTACTTATATGTTAAGATTATTGACATTAGTATTAGGATTAGTATTACAGCTATTACATAACTTGATCTATTACCCTTATTTGCTATGCTGCTTGTCATTTTGTATACTCATCATTTCCGCCATCAAGACTGCCATCCTGCCATTATCCATGAATAAGGTACTTATACAGAGGTTGTATGAGGTATACAATATACGTATGCATTAACACAAACTATCCTAATGGTAATGCACATGAATCATCATCTACAGCTATCAAATGGGACATTAACGTGTACTAAAGTGGTCCATATTATTATTTATACTCTTATTTCTTATGGTGCTGAAATATTTTGAAGCATTGTACAGAAAATGCATTCTCTTACAACAGTTCTTGGCCCTATAGGGCTGATCATCTAGTTTCCCTGTTCAAAGGAATTTTTCCACCATTAAATATCATATTCGTCGTATAGAAGATAAAAATAATAATATTTGCCATTTACAAGCTGTTTAAAAAATGATCTAGTGAAGTTATTACATTTACATACATAGTATGACGTGTAGCGCCCATGGCCGCGGACCGTCGGGTTCACTCACCTCCCTACGCCCGCAGCCATGGATCTGTGAGCGCTGGCCTCCGTCTCCCTCCTAGGAGATGCCAGCGCTCACTTGCGCTCCGTCCGGCCGGGTCCCGTAGGGTGCGCGCGCACGCTCGCGCCCGCTCTTAAAGGGCCAGCGCGCGCACATGAAAACAATGTTCATTAACCCACATGATTTCTTGCCCTATAAGAATGCCCCAGCCCTTCTGATCCTTGCCTGAGCGTTGTTAGTCTTTCCCTGTCTGTCTCGCAAATGGTCCCATAGTGTCTCCCGTTCCAGCTGTTACCCGTGCCCTGTTACCGTTCCTGTATTCCGCATTGTTCCTGTGCCTACCCGTGTTCAAGTACCATCTGTCACGTCAAGTGTCATCTGCCACGTCAAGTGCCATCTGCCACGTCAAGTGCCATCTGCCACGTCAAGTGTCATCTGCCACGTCAAGTGCCATCTGCCACGTCAAGTGACATCTGCCTCGTCAAATGTCATCTGCCACGTCAAGTGCCATATGCCACGTCAAGTGTCATCTGCCATGTCAAGTGCCATCTACCACGTCAAGTGCCATCTGCTCATCGGATACTGGCCGCCACGTCTGGCGCCGCTTTCAGCACCTGCCTCCATCCGTGCTGAAGCCACAGTCACCGTCCGGACTATTTCAGGTACCTAAGCATTACTGTCTGCTATCTTACTTTCACATAGACTGTGACCTGGTCAGCTGCCTCCCCGCTACGGCGGAGCGGCCTAGTGGGTCCACAAACCCTGTGACTGTGACAGTACGCTCAGGCCATGGAACCCGCTGGCCAGCCCAAGACCCCAGTACAGAAGATTCAGACAGAGATGCATGACCTACGCACTCGTCAGGATCAACTCCTTGAGGCGGTGAATTCTATTCTGGTCCGCCTGGATCTACTCTCTGTTCCACCCCCGGTTCTTCCTCCAGAAGCTGTTGCCGTGCCACTGCCTGTTGCTCCCCCTGTTTGTTCCGGATCCTCAGTTCCTCTGCCTCTTCCTCCTCGCTATGACGGTGACCCCAGAGCATGCAGAGGATTTCTCAATCAATGCACGGTGCATTTTAGGCTACGGCCTCATCTCTTCCCCTCCGAGGAGGCTAAAGTAGCGTTCATTATCTCCCTCCTCGCTGGCAAGGCCCTCGCATGGGCAAATTCAATCTTGGAGCAACAAGGACCTGTATCCGCGGACCTAGCCTTGTTCCTGCAGTCCTTTCGTGCCGTGTTCGAGGAGCCGGGTCGAACATCCTCTGCCGCAGCCACTCTGTTGACCCTCAAGCAAGAAGGCTCCACAGTAGGGGAGTATTCGATCTCCTTCCGTACCCTAGCAGCCGAGCTGGCATGGAACAATGAAGCACTGGTGGCGACCTTCTGGCAGGGACTGTCCTCTCACATCAAGGACAAACTGGCAGCCCGCTACCTTCCTTCTACCTTGGATGCCCTCATCCTGTTAGCCACCCGGGTTGATATGAGAATCTGGGAGCGCTCTCAAGAGGTTTGTCAGGAGACCAGCACCCCCTGTCCAGAGACCACAATTGTCCACTCCTAGTGCGCTACCTGAGGAACCCATGCAGGTACACAGAGTCCGGTTATCTGAACAGGAGAAGCAGCGCAGACGCTCCTCTGGACTTTGCATGTATTGCGGCCTCAAGTGTCATTTTGTGCGTCAATGCCCACAGAAACCGGGAAACTCCAGTACCTAGGGTTGGTTGGAGAGGCAACTCTAGGTGGAATGTCTCCAAACGTTAAAACCTCTTCCAAATTATCGATAACTGTGGCCATCGTCACCGGACAGGCATCACATCCTTCCTCCGCCTATCTTGACTCTGGAGCGGCTGCTAATTTTATCCACCAAGATCTAGTGGATCGGTTTCAACTACCCACAGTCCGTCTGGAGAGACACCTGGCTTTTGCCTCTGTGAATGGTCTCCCGCTGCCTGATCCAATCATGCTCATCACTGAGCCGGTGACATTACGGGTCGGAGCTCTTCACTCAGAACAGATCTCCTTCCTGGTACTACCCAAGGCTATCAATCCTATCCTGCTGGGTCTGCCATGGCTCCGTCTACACGCCCCGACACTCGACTGGAGATCTGGAGAAGTTCTTCAATGGGGTTCCAGATGCCATAGCCATTGCCTGTCACAAGTCCGTCCTGTTGTGCCCCCTCTGCCGCAGTCACTCTCCAATCTACCTTCTCAGTATGCCAGTTTTGCGGATGTCTTCTGCAAACGAGAGGCTGAGACGTTGCCTCCACATCGGAATTATGACTGTCCCATTGAACTGGTTCCCAATGCTTCTCTTCCCCGTGGACGAGTATATCCTCTCTCCTTGCCAGAGACTTTATCGATGTCAGCCTATATCAAGGAGAACTTGGAGAGGGGTTTTATTTGAAAATCTTCCTCCCTGGCCGGGGCAGGATTCTTCTTCGTTAAAAAGAAAGATGGATCTCTCCGACCCTGCATTGATTACCGTGGTCTCAATCAGATCACGGTCAAGAACAAGTACCCGTTGCCACTCATTTCCAAGCTGTTTGATCGCATACGAGGAGCCAAAAATTTTTCCAAGCTAGATCTGCGAGGGGACTATAATCTAATCCAGATTCGCCGGGGTGACGAATGGAAGACGGCATTTAACACCCGCGATGGGCACTACGAATACCGAGTGATGCCCTTCGGACTGTGTAATGCTCCCACAGTATTTCAGGAGTTCGTTAATGACATCTTCCGAGATCTCCTCTATACATGTGTTGTAGTTTATCTCGATGATATTCTAATCTTCTCCCCAGATCTGATGACCCATCGGAGGCACGTTCGTCAAGTTCTTCTGCGACTAAGAGAGAATCGCTTGTATGCCAAGTTAGAGAAATGCACCTTTGAAAAGAGGTCTCTGCCCTTCCTGGGCTATGTCATCTCGGATCAAGGCCTTAAGATGGACCCTGAGAAGTTAAAGTCTGTCCTGGAATGGCCACGTCCTCAAGGCCTAAGGGCCATACAGCGGTTCCTTGGTTTCGCCAATTTCTACTGGCAGTTTATTCCGAACTTTTCTTCTCTGACGGCCCCCATCTCTACCCTTACCAAGAAGGGAGTGAACGCCAAGGTGTGGACTCCGGAGGCAGAGTCCGCATTCATTAGCCTCAAAAAAAGCCTTCACTTCAGCTTCGATCCTCCATCACCCTGACATATGTCGGCAGTTCTCACTGGAAGTGGACGCTTCCTCTGTTGGTGCAGGCGAACTTCTGTTCCAGAGGAGCTCCGAAGGAAAGGCAGTAGTATGCGGCTACTACTCAAGACTGTTTTCCTCTGCTGAGCGCAATTATTCCATTGGAGATCGGGAGCTACTGGCTATCAAATTGGCCCTGGAGGAGTGGAGACATCTTCTGGAGGGCGCTGCTCACCCCATTCTGATCTTCACCGACCACAAGAATCTCACTTACCTTCAGTCCGCTCAAAGACTGAATCCTCGTCAAGCCAGGTGGTCACTGTTCTTCACCCGTTTCCAATTTCTGCTCCACTACCGTCCCGCTGACAAGAACGTGAGGGCCGATGCCCTGTCCAGATCATTCGAAACGGAAGACACGGTGGAGTCCCTTCAGACGATCATAGACCCATCCTGCGCTGTCACCGCCAATCCTCTGCAGCTTAGAAATATACCTCCAGGGAGAACTTTTGTTCGGTTGGCAGACAGAAAAAGAATTCTCTGCTGGGGACACAGTTCTAAACTAGCTGGGCACGCCGGTGTCCGTAAGACCCAAGACCTGATCGCTCGTCACTTCTGGTGGCCCACGCTACCTAAGGATGTTCTGGACTTTGTCTCTGCTTGCACGGTGTGTGCCTCTAACATGGTGGCTCACAGCAAGCCTGCCGTCCTGCTTCAACCCCTGCCTGTACCCAGTGCCCCCTGGCAGCACATCGCTATGGACTTCGTCACGGACCTTCCTCTCTCGGCAGGATGCAACACCATCTGGGTGGTGGTGGACCGGTTCTCTAAGATGGCACATTTTATCCCGCTGATCGGCCTACCCTCTGCTCCTCCACTGGCAAGCTTCTTCATTCGGCACATCTTCCGCTTGCATGGCTTGCCTCTTCACATTGTGTCCGACCGGGGGGTTCAGTTTACCTCCAAGTTCTGGAGAGCCCTCTGTAAACTCCTGGATGTGACTTTGGACTTTTTCCTCTGCCTATCACCCCCAGTCCAATGGGCAAGTTGAGAGGATCAACCAGATCATGGAAAATTATCTCCGCCACTTCATCTCTTCACAGCACGATAACTGGGTACAGCTTCTACCATGGGCGGAGTTTTCTTATAATAACCACACAAGTGAGTCCACCACTCCACTCCGTTTCACATCGTGTACAGTCAACATCCCAGAGTTCCTCTTCCAGTGTCGACTTCATCTCAGGTACCCGCTGCTGACTCTGCATATGGGGACTTCCTGCAAATCTGGCAACAGACCCGGTCCTCTATTTTGCAGGCGGTAGATCGCATGAAGCGTAAGGCAGATACCAAAAGAAGAGAGTATCTTCCTGGGACTAAAGTTTGGCTGTCCTCCCGAAACATTCGCTTGAGGGTGCCTTCATACAAGTTTGCTCCCAGGTTCCTTGGTCCCTTCGAGATCTTGCAACAAATTAACCCTGTTTCCTATAAGCTGCGGCTACCCCCTACCCTCAGAATCCCTAACTCCTTCCATGTGTCCCTCCTGAAACCAGTGGTCCTGAACCGCTACAGCAAGACCTCTAGTTCCACAGTTGCTTCCAGCGGTCCTTCTGATGTATTCGAGGTAAAGGAGATCCTGGACCGCAAGAGGGTTGGAGGAAGGACTTTCTATCTGGTGGACTGGAGAGGGTTTGGTCCTGAGGAGAGGTCCTGGGAGCCAGAAGAGAACCTCAGCGCCCCTACTCTTATTAAAAAGTTCCTCTCTCACTCTGGTCCCAAGAAGAGGGGGCGTAAGAGGGGGGATACTGTAGCGCCCATGGCCGCGGGCCGTCGGGTTCACTCACCTCCCGACGCCCGCAGCCATGGATCTGTGAGCGCTGGCATCTCCTAGGAGGGAGACGGCTCCGTCCGGCTGGGTCCCGTAGGGTGCGCGCGCACGCTCGCGCCCGCTCTTAAAGGGCCTGCGCGTGCACATGAAAACAATGTTCATTAACCCACATGATTTCTTGCCCTATAAGAATGCCCCAGCCCTTCTGATCCTTGCCTGAGCGTTGTTAGTCTTTCCCTGTCTGTCTCGCAAATGGTCCCTTAGTGTCTCCCGTTCCAGCTTTTACCCGTGCCCTGTTACCCTTCCTGTATTCCGCATTGTTCCTGTGCCTACCCGTGTTCAAGTGCCATCTGCCATGTGAAGTGTCATCTGCCACGTCAAGTGCCATCTGCCACGTCAAGTGCCATTTGCCACGTCAAGTGCCATCTGCCACGTCAAGTGTCATCTGCCACGTCAAGTGCCATCTGCCACGTCAAGTGTCATCTGCCACGTCAAGTGCCATCTGCCACGTCAAGAGCCATCTGCTCATCGGATACTGCCCGCCACGTCTGGCGCCACTTTCCGCACCTGCCTCCATCCGTGCTGAAGCCACAGTCACCGTCCGGACTATTTCAGGTACCTAAGCATTACTGTCTGCTATCTTACTTTCACATAGACTGTGACCTGGTCAGCTGCCTGCCCGCTACGGCGGAGCGGCCTAGTGGGTCCACAAACCCTGTGACCGTGACATGACACCACCTGGTGTTCAAAGTGTATAGCAATGTGCATGTCCGCCTAATAAGCCGAATGCTGGTTAACAAGTATGCTCAGTCACTCTCCCCACAGCCAGGACTGTGTGCATATGCATAGCTTGTCAAAGTAAATATTAGGCTGGAAATAAAATACCTAACTTTTATTTTGAATGTGGGTTGACACAGGGGTCAGCCACAGCTTTGTTTATCATTAACTATTTAAATAAACTTTATTAAATAAAATAACTTTATTAAACTTTAATTACCTAAACCAGAGGTCAATGAACCTGAATGCCTGCCTATCCTAAGGGCATGTAGGTAAAACAATCCTGCTAAACACCCGCTAGCTGTGAAAACTAAACTTCACCAAATATCCAGAAACAAACAAAGAAAATATAGAAAATAACTGAAAGCACCACCATTGCCAAGTATATGCCTAGATATTTTATAAAATATTTTATATTTAAATATTTTATATTTTATCGAAACCAGCGGCAAGCCACAACGATCCAAGGGAGGGAGGGAAAGTTTCACGGCCAAATGAGGAAGGGGGAGAGGAGGACAGAGCTTATATGCCTCCCCTAATTTAAATAACTACTCCCCCTAACCAATGAATGTTAACCTAAATAATGAAAGGGGAAAAAAAGTAGTAGGCTAGGTATGGGTTGCTAAATGATAGCAACCCATACCTAGCCTACTGAAAACATATTAATACCTTAACGAGCAACAGTCCAAGGCCCAGCGGCTATACGCCTGAGGCTCTACTATTCTGTGCGTAGTGATCCTATCTTCGCAGCAAATAGAAATAGCGTTCTGCCCTGATTGTCAGGGAAGGAGCAGATCCTCTGCAGTAGAATGAAATTATAGTTGAGAAAACTCCTCATCTTTTTAGGACTGTAAGGCTACATGCACACGTTGCGATTTTTCTGCGTAAAACCGCAAGTAATTTGCAGGAAAGAATGCAAGGTTTGCAGGAAAGAACGTAACGGCTTTTACATTTTGCTGCGCAAACAGCTGCGCTTTCATGCTGCGGGTTTTGCTGTATATTTCTTTAGAACTACAGGGATAGAATTTGCAAGCGGAATCGCGAGATAAATTGACATGCTGCAGTTTCGAAAATATTTACGTCCCGAATAATACCGCAGCATGGACATGGAATTACCTGGAATCTCATAGACTTTGCTTTAACTGTATTATGTTGCAGATTTGCCGCACGCGAATATGCATGGCAAAAACTGCACGTAATATGCAACGTCTGCATTCGGCCTAAAGCTCTACATCCTGACAGCAGATATAAATCCTGCACATGCCCACTCAGTCTTTATTGTTTTATTTCATTCAATTTTCATTGCTTTCAAAGGGACTGCACACTATATAATTTCATTACTCTGGATCCCATCTTCCTATCTGCAGAGATTTTTGAAGGGTCAATAGTGTCAACTGCTAGAGAGGGAAAGAAACTGATTCTGCTCAGAACCCACCCCCAGCAGCACAGATTAGCAGCAGCACCAAAGGGAATACAGGGAAGAAAAAAAAAAAGATTGAAATGTATTTTTATATGGTAGAAACACTGAACATTACTTTAAAACAGCTATTAACTGCATTTCTTGAACTTCTAGAACATATTTTGGTATGAAAATGATTCATGGGATAACCCCTTTAAGGGTTAATTTCATAGGATGCCAATTAACCTAACATTTTTACAGCAAGACTAAAAAAAAAGGGGAATAACTTCCAAAAAAAGTTATGCCAGCTGATGTGTGTGGCCAGTTTAAGAAATTGTACACAAACCTTAGGGTTCAGACAGACAAACGTATTCTGGATCAATGTGGGTTCCATATCTGGATGGACCTAAATATCCAGTTTATGTTAGTTTATGGTACCAGATACATCGCTGTATATTTATACAGTGGTATTTCTACGTGTGATTAAAATTAGCATACACCGTCCAATACTATAAACAAGCCATGTTTTGACTATAGATCTCAATGGAAACCTTTGGAAACCAATGGTAAGTGCAAAAACCAAATGGCACCTCAGTAATGTAAGGTGAATTCCTAGAGGACGGGTGGTTTATGGTTTTCTGTCAGAACATTTACAGAAGGCATGCAAAAGACATATAAAGCAAATTGGATTCAATGTGGAACCAATATGGCAGGTCATACAGAGCAGAATCTTTGCATTATAAACTGGAGCCAAATCACAGATAAACTATCTATTGACTTCCTCCTCCACTGCTTCAACCTATTAAAATGGGCCAATAATCAAAGTAAATTACCAATATAATTATGTATAATGCAGTTGAGGGTGGTAATTGGTGGACAAACTTTGTGCCCGTCTGGTCCGAAGATAATGCTATACTACTGTCAGGAGTGTGACTAAAGAGGGTGCAAAGGTTGTGTTGGCACCTAGGCCCGGGAGTCTGAGAGGGCTCAAAGTGCCTCTGCCTTATATGAGGAGGCAAATAACTTGTGTTATTTGGGGGGCACTGTTACAGATTTTGCATTGGAGCTCAGGAAGATTCAAGTTTTGTCTTTAACCACTGCTGAAGATGTCTTCTGTAGAATATTGGGGGTTGTAACAGCCCTTATAAATTGCATAAAAGGGTACAGATACAGTGGAGGAAATAAGTATTTGATCCCTTGCTGATTTTGTAAGTTTGCCCACTGTCAAAGTCATGAACAGTCTAAAATTTTTAGGCTAGGTTAATTTTACCAGTGAGAGATAGATTATATAAAAAAAAAAAAAAAGAAAAATCACATTGTCAAAATTATATATATTTATTTGCATTGTGCACAGAGAAATAAGTATTTGATCCCCTACCAACCATTAAGAGTTCAGCCTCCTCCAGACCAGTTACACGCTCCAAATCAACTTGGTGCCTGCATTAAAGACAGCTCTTACATGGTCACCTGTATAAAAGACTCCTGTCCACAGACTCAATTAATCAGTCTGACTCTAACCTCTACAACATGGGCAAGACCAAAGAGCTTTCTAAGGATGTCAGGGACAAGATCATAGACCTGCACAAGGCTGGAATGGGCTACAAAACCATAAGTAAGATGCTGGGTGAGAAGGAGACAACTGTTGGTGCAATAATAAGAAAATGGAAGACATACAAAATGACTGTCAATCGACATCGATCTGGGGCTCCATGCAAAATCTCACCTCGTGGGGTATCCTTGATCCTGAGGAAGGTGAGAGCTCAGCCGAAAACTACACGGGGGAACTTGTTAATGATCTCAAGGCAGCTGGGACCACAGTCACCAAGAAAACCATTGGTAACACATTACGCCGTAATGGATTAAAATCCTGCAGTGCCCGCAAGGTCCCCCTGCTCAAGAAGGCACATGTACAGGCCCGTCTGAAGTTTGCAAATGAACATCTGGATGATTCTGAGAGTGATTGGGAGAAGGTGCTGTGGTCAGATGAGACTAAAATTGAGCTCTTTGGCATTAACTCAACTCGCCGTTTTTGGAGGAAGAGAAATGCTGCCTATGACCCAAAGAACACCGTCCCCACTGTCAAGCATGGAGGTGGAAACATTATGTTTTGGGGGTGTTTCTCTGCTAAGGGCACAGGACTACTTCACCGCATCAATGGGAGAATGGATGGAGCCATGTACCGTCAAATCCTGAGTGACAACCTCCTTCCCTCCACCAGGACATTAAAAATGGCTCGTGGCTGGGTCTTCCAGCACGACAATGACCCGAAACATACAGCCAAGGCAACAAAGGAGTTGCTCAAAAAGAAGCATATTAAGGTCATGGAGTGGCCTAGCCAGTCTCCAGACCTTAATCCCATCGAAAACTTATGGAGGGAGCTGAAGATCCGACTTGCCAAGCGACAGCCTCGAAATGATTTACAGATGATCTGCAAAGAGGAGTGGGCCAAAATTCCATCTAACATGTGTGCAAACCTCATCATCAACTACTAAAAATGTCTGACTGCTGTGCTTGCCAACAAGGGTTTTGCCACCAAGTATTAAGTCTTGTTTGCCAAAGGGATCAAATACTTATTTCTCTGTGCACAATGCAAATAAATATATATAATTTTGACTATGTGATTTTCTTTTTTTTTTTTTATATATAATCTATCTCTTACTGGTAAAATTAACCTAGCCTAAAAATTCTAGACTGTTCATGTCTTTGACAGAGGGCAAACTTACAAAATCAGCAAGGGATCAAATACTTATTTCCTTCACTGTATATCATTTTGACAATGTGATTTTTTTTATTTTTTTTTATATAATCTATCTCTCACTGGTAAAATTAACCTAGCCTAAAAATTCTAGACTGTTCATGTCTTTGACAGTGGGCAATCTTACAAAATCAGCAAGGGATCAAATACTTATTTCCTTCACTGTAGATCTCTGGATCAGTACTTGTAAGGTCAGAAAAAAAACACTGTTTGTATCACTTGACAGAATTTAATTATAGAAGGATCAATTTTACTATGACATTCTCTTTAAAATTCACTTTAATATTGTGCATGTCTGATATGGCACTCTTCGATCCTTATCAAACATTTTCATCACAGCTCATCTGACGAGCCGGGGATCAATGATCTCACTGCCTGAGCGATAGTCCCAGTGGTGACCTCATGATTGAGCAGGAAAACTGAATCTCCTGGCATCTTAATCACTTGTTTTGAAGGAGTCCCTCATTTTAATCTGTCATGATGTAGTGTAATTACTATCCTATGTCTTTATGTCGCCAACACATTCAACAAAGTTGTTCCTCTTAGTTATATTGTCAGTACTTTTCACCAATGATAATTTTACATCATTTGAGAGACAATTTACCACCGCTACCTAAAATGACGATGCACACATAAAAAACTAATAACAAATATTTAGAAATCTATTACACCAAAGAAGCAAATGTTTTATCATGTTAATTGAAGCGGTAATGCTGCAAGGTTCCAAACGCTCTCCGCTGGACTTGCTAACATCATTAAGGATATTACAGTCTGTTCAGTTCCAGCAGAGAGTGAAATGCTTTAAACTGGAAGACTTGATAGTCTATAAAAACAGAAACATCAGTACTGATAGTTTAGAAATGTGAAATCTAAAAATGCTATTTCCATTCTCCAGAACTATTCAGTATTGCTATTATGTACATACTTCAATTTCATATACATGAGGAAATGCCTTTACAAACCATATTAGCTTAATGAAGTGATCTCATTCCATGTCGCTTTCTACCAATCTCTTTTTTAGATTTTGTATTATAAAATGTGGAGGACATGAACTTCGCTCTCATTATGTATAACTCTCTCTGCTATGTACAGTAATGTCTCCAAGGCTGATGGGCTCATAAACAAATGTGTGGCCTAGAATAATATACAGTGCCACAATAAGTTTCTTTTAGGCTTGGGTTGTTCATGGTCAGGGCCAACTCAGTTGTAATAAAATATATCATCTCATAACATATAGCTGACAATAGGAACCTCTGACAATCTTACTGAACATTATTTCTAAGTAACCATGTAATGTGGGGCTTCTCAAGTGGTTCCTCTTTAAAAGAAACACAATTGCAGACCAAATGAACATTGAACATGTATATCTTTACTGAACACACAACTGTTATTACAGTGGCCCATTCTCTTTAATAGGTGCAGCAAGCCTACTGGTTACAACACTTAAAGTTTTACTTAGCAACACTTATAGGGGTTTTCCAGTCCCTAAAAATTGTTGGCCTATCCTCCGGCTAGGTCATCAATAGCTGATGAGTCGGGGTCCGAACCCCGGGACCCCCACCAATCAGCTGTTTTGAAGGGGGTGCAGCGCTCGCACGAGCGCTGCTTCCCATTCATTTCTACTTGCTCACTGTGAATCTTCAACACAGAGGTATCGACGATTTACAGGTATTGCAGCCTTCTCACATTCACTTCAATGGGAGAAGGCTGCAATACTGTGGATCGACGATTCACAGCTGCACCTCCTTCAAAACAACTGACTGGCGGGGGTCCTGAGAGTCGGCCCCTGACCCATCCGCTATAGTTGGACTATCCTAAGGATAGGCCATAATTTTTTAGGAACTGGAAAACCCCTTTAAACATTACTATAACAGTTAAACAGTTCTTATCACAAACCACTCACTGATAAAGGTCTCTGGATTAATCCCAGGCTGTGTTACTTCACATAGCTCGCCACAGCTTTCCCGCCTTTTTTTAATGTCACTCTTCTCCTATTCGCACCCTCTAGGTGCCACTCTACTCCTTCTGTCCCTATTTCTTCGAGCCCTTGCCATGTAGTAATCCCAAGCCAACCCTTGCAATGATTATGCAGTAGACCAGGATTTTCCAGGACTACAATGACCAGATGATGTTTCAGGCCTCCAGGGCAACTAAACCCACCATAGCTTACTTCCAAGTCCCCTGTCCAGGGAACTCTCTATACTCCCTTACTAGGCCTAGTACAGACTTCCCCCAGGTTTGAGCACAGTATTATTCATTCCCTCCTAGTTTCCAAATCCAGGCTGACTATCTCCACATCCCCTTGTGTGAGAAAAGTGCATTGCAAATGTTTTGACATTTTCTTGTTATTTTTAAAGTGGCTCATGAGCTACAAAAGGCTGGGGACCTCTGTCTTAAAGTTTAAAATTTCATTAACCTACAGTATACAATTGCATAACCATAGCTAAACAATTAGAAAACATAACACAAGTAGTTTCTAATAACAACAGACGTAAAATAAAGAAGCAAGGATCCAGAGGATTTTTGTTGTCTCAGGTAACCACACAGAAAATATTGCAGTGTGAATGAAGTCAATTACTACAAGTGCTCATGCCGTATTATGGTTCCTGTATATTAAGAGCCCAGAATTGGATTGAAAAAGGAGTCTGTCCTGTTATTGTTACTAAATGTACAGCTTTGTGCAGGGGCGTTAAAGGATATGTATACCTTTGAACAAAAAAATACATATATTTTTTTTTAAATAAAACAATGTTTTTAGTGAATTCAAACAACTTTCAAATTGACTTTAATTATTTTCTTTTTTACCTTTTAAGATACAGAGTCTATGTATCCTGTATACGTAGAAGATGCATACTGCCGTCAAAGTCGATTCCATCAGGTCAGCTGCACAAACTTAGATGTGTTCGTTATTAGCTTTCACTGAGCCGTCATGGAAGCTGACATGACGGAATTTTGAAGGCAGGATACATCTTCTATGTATCATGATACATAAAAACTGAATCTTAAAATGTAAAATAAACTTTTCTTTTAAAGGCTATGTACACCTTTGTGCACATAGTGCTGAGTAACGCCCCTAGAGAAGAGAAAATGTGACCAGTGCTGGGGAGCGCCCCTAGAGATGAGAATATGTGACCAGTGCTGGGGAACGCCCCTAGAGAATAGAGCATGTGACCAGTGCTGGGGAACACCCCTAGAGAAGAGAACATGTGATCAGTGCCGGGGAGCGCCCCTAGAGAAGAGAACATGTGACCAGTGCTAGGGAACGCCCCTAGAGAAGAGAACATGTGACTAGTGCTGGGGAATGCTCCTAGAGAAGAGAACATGTGACCAGTGGTGGGTAACGCCCCTAGAGAAGAGAACATGTGACTAGTGCTGGGGAATGCTCATAGAGAAGAGAGCATGTGACCAGTGCTGGGTAACGCCCCTGGAGAAGAGAACATGTGACCAGTGCTGGGGAACGCCCTTAGAGAAGAGAATATGTGACCAGTGCTGGGGAACGCCCCTAGAGAAGAGAACATGTGACCAGTGCTGGGGAACGCCCTTAGAGAAGAGAACATGTGACCAGTGCTGGGGAACGCCCCTAGAGAAGAGAACATGTGACCAGTGCTGGGTAATGCCCCTAGAGAAGAGAACATGTGACCAGTGCTGGGGAACCCACCTAAAGAAGAAGTTTGAATAGAGAAAAGGCTGTAAACTGGTTGCGAAAAAAATAATTTTGTTTTACCGTGCCTCCAAGAGGCATAACTGTTTTTTCTTTTTGGTCGATTGAGAGGTGTGAGGGCTTATTTTTTGCGGGATAAGCTGTAGTTTTTATTGGTACCATTGTTTTGTACACACAACTTTTTGAGCACTTTTTATTACATTTCTTTTGAGAGTTAAGGTGACCAAAAACAGCGATTTTGGCGGTTTAAATTCGTTATTTTTTACGGCGGTCACCGTGCGAGTTATATAATGGTATATTGTTATAGTTTGGACTTTTACGGGCGCAGTGATACCAATTTTGTGTATTTCTTTTATTTTTTACATTACTTTAGTCCACATAGAAGACTTGAACCAGCGATCGCTGGTACAATACACTGCAATACTAATGTTTTGCAGTGTATTGTCATTTTTATAGGCTCCTGTAACAGCACGATCACTGTTCCTGTCCATGTCAGCTATAATACACAGCTGACACCCGCAGCGTATGGTGCGGGCTCAGCGCGTGGCCCGCTCCATACATCACCCCCCGCACCACGACATGCTATTAAGTCGCGGTGCGCGAAGGAGTTAATGCACAGCGGATGGTGCAGAGTGAAAATTACAATTTTCACTGATATGCCATTTTAGTGCAAAATATGTTGTGCCTAGTTTGTGCCACTGAAGACAAATACCTCAAAAAATGTTAATCGGGTTCTCCCGGGTATGGCGATGCCATATCTGTGGATGTAAACTGCTGTTTAGGCACGCTGCAGGGCTCCGAAGAAAGGGAGTGTCATTTGGCTTTTGGAGTGCAGATTTTGCTTAGTAGTTGTTCTGTTTGGGGTTTTGCTGGTATTTCAGTTTATAATGTGGGGGTATACGTAATATGCGGAGTACATCAGGGTACAATAAGAGGGTATAATAATGGGGTAAATAAATAATAATAATTCATAGATATATGGCCAGTGTCACACTAATAAATGGTGCCAAATCTTATCCGCTTTTGGAACACTCTGCACATTTTGCATCGCCATATTCTGAGAGCCAGAACTTTTAAATTTTTTGTCCACCGGAGCTGTGTGAGGGCTTATTTGTTGCGGGACAATCTGTCGTTTTCATTGGTTCCATTTTAGGGTACATGCGATTTTTTTTATCACATTTTATTCCATTTTTTGGCAAGCAAGATGACTAAAAACCATAAATTCTGACAACGTTTTTTTTTTTTTTTTACGGCGTCCACCCTGGGCTATAAATGACCATTTTACTTTATTCTGTGGGTCGATTCGATTACGGCGATACCATATGTATATAGTTTTTTATGTTTTGCAGCGTTTGCACAATAATATCACTTTTTTATAAAATAATTAATTTTTTGTGTCACCATATTCTGAGAGCCATAACTTTTTTATTTTTTAGCCAAAAAAGCTGTATAAGGTCTGTTTTTTTGCGGGACGGGTTGTAGTTTTTATTGGTACTATTTTGGGGTACATGCGACTTTTTGATCACTTTTTATTCTATATTTTGGGAGGGATGGTGACACAAATAAATAGTTCACCATGCGGGAAAATTAATATTATAGTTTTATAGTTTGGGTCGTTATGAACGCCGTCATACCAAATATGTGTACTCTTTTAACGTTTCATTTTTTTCCTATAATAAAAGTATTTTTATAGGAAAAAAAGCAGTTGCTGTTTATGTAACTTTTATTTATACACTTTTGTAAAACATTTTTATTACCTTTTTTTTTTTCCCACTAGGGGACTTGAAGACTTGCAGCTCTGATCGCTGCTAGAATACATTACACTGCCTATGTAGTGTAATGTATTATAACTGTCATTGTGACGTGACAGTCACTCTGATAGGAAGCCTATGAGGTCCAGACTCTGGCTGCTCCTCATAGGCTTCCGTACATGGCAGCCCGGAGGTCCTCGTCTGGCATCGTCTAGCCTCAGGTTGCCATGACAACCAGAATTGCATGTGGGGGCTGCCGATCTGCTCTTAACCCATTAAACGCGATCGACCGCCGCATCTGAAGGATTAATTGCCGAATTTAGCGGCGACGGGCTGCTGATCGGCAACGGGGAGACCAGAGCAGACAAACTGCACAGTTAACCGCCACTGCGGTGTAGCGCCACACGGCGGTTAACGGTTAATGCGCGGACGTAACTGCATGCCCAGGTGCGCGAAGATACTTCTCACTTGGACGTGCATGTACGCCAAGGTGCGCGATGGGTTCAAGATTTGTAGTAAATATAGAAGGCTGTTATTCAATATATTTCCAAACATCATTTACACATACTTTATTAAAATAAAACGCACATAATATGCAGTTCTCTTCCAAGGTATACATAATTTATATGTACACCTTATGTTCTATGGTTACAACAATTGAACCAGAACCCTAGGTAGGGTTTTAGCGCAGGGCGGGGTGAAAACCACATCTCAGTGGGCCTCAACCCAGTGGGCCCCCCAATGCATCCAACGGGGTTAGGTTTACGTAAACAGCATAGTTTGCTGTTCTCTTCTGTTTCTGTAAACTTCCATAGAAGTGAATGGGTCTTACGAAAAAAAGAATAGCATAGTGAGCTACCCTGTTTTTGTAATTTCTACGCTTTTTACATAAATTCCATTCACAGTAGAGTGCTTCCCCACACAGTATAATGCCCCCATACTGCTCCCCACACAAAGTAATGTCCCTATAGTGCCTGCCCACATAGTTTGCTTCTATAGTGGCCCCCACACAGAATATGTGCCCCCAACTGTATAATGACCCCATTAGAGGACCCCACACATTATAATGCCCTCATAGTGGCCCACACACAGGATAATGCCCCATAGCTGCCCCCACACAGTATAATGCCCCAATAGTGGCTCCCACACAGGATAATGCCCCCATAGCTGCCCCCACAGGTTAATGCCCCATAGCTCCCACACACAGTATATGCCCCATAGCTGCCTCCCCATACAGTTTAATGCCCGCCACACAGGATAATGCGCCCATAGCTTCCCCCACACAGGATAATGCCCCATAGTTCCCCCACACAATATAATGCCCCCATAGTTCCCCCACAGAGTATAATGTCCCCATAGCCATCTTATAAAGTATAGTGCCCCCATAGCTGCCCCCATACAGTATAATGCCCCCATTGCTGCCCCTATACAGTAAAATGCCCCCATAGCTTCCCTCATACAGTATAATGCCTCTTTAAATGCCCCCATTCTTATAATGCCCTATACTTGCCACCCCCCCCATATAGTGTAATGTCTTCATAGGGCCCCCCACACAGTATAATGCCCCATAGTGCCCCTACACAGAATAATGCCCCCATAGCTGCCCCCACACAGTATAATGTCCCCATAGCCATCCTATAATGTATAATGCCCCCATAGCTGCCCCCATACAGTATAATGCCCCCATTGCTGCCCGTATACAGTATAATGCCCCCATAGCTTCCCTCATACAGTATAATGCCTCTTTAAATGCCCGCATACAGTATAATGCCTCCATATCTGCCGCCACACAGTATAATGCCCCCACAGCTGCCCTCATACAATATAAAAACCCCATAGCTGCCCCCTTACAGTATGCTGACCCATACAGTACAATGGCAGCCCCCCACACAGTATATTGCCCACATAGTGCCGAATAAAAAAATAAATAAAAATTATTCACCTATGCCGTTCCCACAACGATTGGAGGAGATCCATCTGCTTCTCTGGTTTATGCTATGAGTGGCTTGGCTTGGCACAGACAGGCGCGATAAAACCACTGCATCCCGCCTGTCTGCGCCGAGCTCAATGACTGCTGGAGCAGGGAGCTAACACCTCCTAGCTCCTGCATTGGATTCAAATGTATCTGCATGTTGAGGATATTTGAACTAAGACATGACACCGCGACCCAGCACGCCCTCATCCGCCATCTCAGTGGCCCCCCCTCCTCTACTAGCTATGCCTCTGATTAGAACATTCTCATTCTCTAAAACAAAAAAAGAATGAAAAATAAGGCCTTTAAGTTGTCATTTTGAGTAAAGGTTTGTAATATTCTACTTAGCTATTTTTTTGAAATCTTGATCCATTACATTCCATGTTTGAAAAAGTGACAGCCGCAAATGGGCATCAACAGAGTAATTGCTCTTTAACAAACTCTAAATAAAATATAAACCTCTATTTTTACTGTATATAAAGATAGATTAGCCCTGCTTGGGTGTCTGTCTTCACTGCGGTTCTGGTATTGCATTCATGAACCTGGAAGATGAACATTAAAGAACATTGCTAACTGCCACTGAGATAGCAAAATGTTACATGCCCATACCTTATGGTGTATCGTATAGTGCCCATATAATACAATCATACAGTGTACAAACAACGTTTCTGTAAGGTACCGAAATAACACTGCTCAATTAATAAACTAGGGAAGGCCACGGTGCTAAGTCCATCAGGGCCAATGACACCCGCTTCAGTAGTGATAGGTGATGCACCTTGTGGGACCACACATGTCGCACACCCCTAAAGCTAGCCCTGGTACCTGAGAAGTGATTTTCACCAGTAACAGTGATATCTGCCCTATACTAAGTAAGTTTAGCCTGAGAAAGAAACCTGTCCAGTCTTGAAAAACTGACTTGAAATAAACATGACTAATTTTAACATATTTAATTTTTCCTGAAATCATATGGTGCAGGCCCAAAGAAGATCCTCTGCATTTTCCCTGATACTCCCATCTACACAACCGCCTTTATCACACGAGCATATTTGTTAAAATCCGTAATATTGAATTAGTATGTCAACAATATTTCCTCAGTATTGCATCCGTATTACAGATCCGTATTGCTGATGGGCTGTCTTCCAGGGAGATAATTCAATAACATAAGACAGTTCCTTTGTAAAACATGCAATACTTATGTAATACTGGTGCAATAGAGATGACATACAGACCAAATAAGGATACTTCTGTATTTTAATCACTCTCTATTGACTTAAATGGACATTTTCCATCCACAACATGGATAGAAGTAATACAGGCTGCAGTTTTCAAAATATGTGCATATTTTTTACGCCCATGTGAATAGCCTCATTGATTAACATTAGCTCTATATTACGGACAGAAAAGATCGGATGGAATACGAATGTAAAACACAGTTGTCTGAAAGAGGCCTCAGGCTTTATTCACACTAATAATTTCTCGCCGTGTGCTGTCCGTTTTATCAACAGACAGCACACTGACCCATACAAGTCAATAGGGCTATTCACACATTCATTTTTTTTCAATGGAATGTGTACGTATTGTGAGAAACTCACAGTACACCCTATTCTTGTCAGTTTTTGGGCACCAGACTTGCCCATTGAAGTCTATGGGTGCGTGAAAAAAATGGACAGCACACGGATGACAACCATGTGCTGTCAGTTTTTCATAGGTCTGTTGCTAGGAAATGTAGAAAAAAAGAAAAGTGAAACCAGGAGGTGCTTGTAGGGCAGAAAAAAACGGATGACACAGACGCAACATGACATTGATATGCATTAAAAATGGTCTGGTTTTTGTGGATGCAAATCGGACATGCTCGTGTGAATAAGACCTATGTAAAAGCACAGTAAATTGTAGGTTTGGCATGATCACAAATTGTAGCCAAGACTTATGTATAAAATTGAGTTTATATTTTCTTCTATACACATGATCACTACATAATCATAAGAATCATCTGCATTATTCTTAACAGTGGGCCCTAGTTACACATAAGATCGTATATGAGGGCCCAGACTGATCTTATGCCTTAGACCTTAGAAATTTTATAACTTTCACAACTGTTATTTGCTGAAACGGCAACAAAGTGTATTACAATATTAGAGCACTTCATGATCTCAGATATATAAGACATATCTACATAGAATATAGAAGTCCTTTAAGAATTTCAATCATAACCTAAGCAATATCACACTATACTCAGAACTTAGAATGTGCACTTTAGATGTAGATACACGTGAGCTTCAGCATTATAAGATGCATCACTTATTACTGTAGACTAAAAATAGCCCCGAAGCGATCGCTGCTATGTGATTAATCGCTAAACATTTCATAGGTAAAAATAGATAACGCGCTACTCAATAATAACAACTTTAATGTCTTTTTAATACATTCACATACAGCTGGACAGGATCTATCTTTTAATCTTTCATACACCTGCATATAATTACAAATATTCATATATTAACAATAACGAGAACAAATCTATAAATTCACTTTTTTTTTTAATTAGTACTGACTTGAAAGTCGTGTTAGCACCCCCACATTCCCACGTTCCATCTATATGAGCAGATGTTGCGCTTTCTCAATGGTTCTCCAAATAATACATGTTAATCTGTAAATTACCTATTCCGATTAGGGTGCACTAATTCTTCCACATTATATTTGCTAAGCAATGCCATCAGTGTATCTTATTTTGCACTGGGTTCCAGTTTCTCTTGTTTAAGTGTGAACAGTTTGCCCTACCATATGGCAAGGTGGAGGTCAGACAGATAAAATGTTTTATTGTTATGAGGATGCCTTACAACACATGAATGAAAATTTTAGCACACCCAACACTGTTGCAAAGAAATACTAATAAAGGGTCCTATGAATTGAAGGAAATCTGTTTTCCAGCTCCACCCCAGACTTTCCAGTTCATTACAGGTATTGTGTAGATAAAGAAAGAGCTCTATGCCCTCCCAGAGCAATCTGTGGCCTGTACTTCTACCAGATTTCTAATGAGTTTTCAATGATGATTTAGGAGATTTGGCTACAAAGGATTTCAATGCTGCCTTGTTGAATAACTACCAACTAATGTGCACAGACACATTCTCCTGACACCAATAGCCAAAACTGCAACTTTTGTCCCATTTTCGCTTCATCGGTCCCATTGCTCTACTTTGCTCTACTATCCCGAAAAGGTCACAAGATCACACTAATGGAAGCAGCTTGCCTTCATATCTCAATGGCTTCAACAAGCAACAAAAATTCATTGCAATTTGTAACTATGTAGGTGGTAAAGCCACCATACTGTGCAGTTTACTAATACTTATTTTCCTCAAAAGCATTAAAAAGTTTTAGAGATATTTTTTTTCCAATGCTAGAATACATGTGAATATTTTATAGCTAACCTACAGCTAACAAAGACAATTCAATACTAAGGCAAGCAGTAACTAAAGATAAAGGAATAAAGAGAGAGTCCGAATGAGTTTATTTCTAACTACAATCAGGTATGGAAATAAAGGCAAATCTATTAACAGAAAAAAAATGTTCCTGTAGACTAAATGATTTGTGTTATGGTCAAGGAGGACGGAGTCTTAGAGATTTTGCAATCTTCACTTTAAAACACCAGTTCACAAGCGCACTACTGTAGAGAGTCTGTGTGCAGAGACAAAGAGAGGGCTGACGAATGCACAGGTATGGGCAGCTGCCAGCGTTCCGTTATAATTTGTCAATGTGGGCATTAATATGGCCCAACAAGTCAATAATTAGCACATCTACACAGCACAGAATCTTTTACTTAAAGAAAATCTTTAAAGATTTCCTTAATAATGAGCAACACTACTAAAGACAGATTTTTCATGCATTATTATATTGTGTTTTATATTAAAGAATTATTTTCCGGTCTGTAGGCATGTTTAAGACTATATAATGGACAAGAATGGAAATGTCCTCAAGTAACGTTATATGTTAAATTATCTCAATGCACATGGAGAGAGGCTGCCATGATCTCCTGAAGCACATTATGACAATCTGTGTCTTCGGGGCAGGGCCAACTAATAGCTGGGTAAGTGGCGCCTTTGTCCTAGGACCTCCACTATCTAGAAGCCTCCAGCACTTGGTATGGAAGCTGCATAATGAAGCAGGAATTTTGAGAAATACTGTATCCATACATACAGTAAACATGTCAAACATATGCCAAAATGACACTTTTGGCCTACATTGGACTTATAATAACCTGTGGAGATTTTACCCCGTATACAGTATAAAAAGGGTAAGAAGGTGGAACCAAGTAACTTCCGTCCAGTAAGTTTGACATCTGTGGTTTGTAAAGTATTTGAGGGTATTCTAAGAGATGAACTGCAACAGTATATAGCGGAGAATAGTCTAATAACTGATAACCAGCATGGATTCATGAAAAACAGGTTGTGCCTACTAACATATGAGGAGGTAAGTGCAAATCTGGATGTTGGTCATGCAGCTGATGTGATATATTTGTATTTTGCAGAATCATTTGATACTGTTCCACACACCAGTCTTGTAATGGGGCTACAGACGCAGGGACCGGGGGACCATGTATTCACTTGGGTTAAGAATTGGTTAATGGACATAAAACAGAGTCTCGTTATAAATGGTACTTATTCAAAATGGGCTGAAGTCAGCAGTGGGGTACCACAAGGATCGGTGTTATGCCCAATTATTTGTAATCTCTTTATTAATGACCTTGTGAATGGGATTGATAGCAAGGTGTCAATGTTGTGCTAACGATACAAAACTTTGTAGGATACTTAAAACCCAGCTTGACTATAACATTTTACAGAAAGACATAGATAAGCTAACAGCATGGGCAAAAACATGACAGATGAAATGTAATGTCGATAAATGTAAAGTAATGCACCTAGGACGCAATAATAGTATTAATTCATATACATTACATGGAATAAAACTGGGGAAAATGGAACAAGAGAAGGACCTGGGTATTCTGGTTACAAACAAGCTAAGCAGCATTGCTCAATGTCAAGCAGAAGCTGCAAAAGCAAATAGGATATTGGGTGTATAAAAAGAGAGATATAAACCTGGGATTCAAATTTAATATTACTCCTCTATAAATCCCTTGTAAGGCCACATCTTGATATGGAATTCAGTTTTGGGCTCCACATTGCAAAAAGGATATAGGAGAACTGGAGAGGGTACAAGGGAGGACGACTAGATTATTAAATCGGATGGGAGGTGCCGCTTACAATGAAAGGCTAGAGAACTTGGGCTTGTTCAGCTTAGAAAAAAGACACGTTAGAAGTGACCTTATTGACATGTATAAATATATATGTGGTCAATACAAAGAACTATCACATAATATGTTGTGGCGCCCATGGCCGCGGGCCGTCGGAATTACTCACCCCCCCCCTCCGACGGCTGCAGCCATGGATCAGTGAGCGCTGGGCTGCATCTCCTCCCCAGAAGACGCCATCGCTCACTTACGTTCCGTTCGGCTGTGTCCCGTAGGGTGCGCGCGCGCGCTCGTGCCCGACCTTAAAGGGCCAGAGCACATGAAAATAATTACCAATTAACCCATGACCACCCTGGACTATAAGAAGAGCCCTGCCGTTTCACTCATTGCCTGAGCGTGGTTTTGTTTACTCGTGTTAGTCTTGCAAATGGTCTTTTAGTGTTATCCTGTCCCCAGTGTTCCCGTACCTACTACCTGTATCCTGTATCCCGTGCTACTATTGTTCCTGTGCCTTAGAAGTTGGAGTCGTGTCGTGCCTCTGGTCACACCTGCTGTGTTACACCACTCCTGGTGTCATCTGCCACGCTTTGTATCATCTGCCGTCTGAAGTACCATCTGTGCCTAGCCACTGCGACTGTCTGGACTATTCATGTATCCTTGTGCTGGACTTTGTATTATTGGGTACTCTGTTGTTTGGCCAGCTGCCTCCCCGATACGGCGGTGCGGCCTAGTGGGTCCATATACCCACAGATCATGACATATGTTTTTTCCAAGGACTCCACAAAAGACCCAGGGGCATTCATTGCATGTGGAAGAGAGACGTTTCAGACATCATTATTGGAAAGGGTTCTTTACAGTTAGGGTAGGCAAACTATGGAATGCTCTACCCCGAGAGGTAGTAATGGCAGATACTATGTTAGCATTCAAAAAAAGGCTAGATGATTATTTACTGTCATGATCTGTGGGTATGTGGACCCACTAGGCCGCACCACCGTATCGGGGAGGCACCTGGCCAATCAATAAAAAGTCCAGCACAAGGGTACCTGAATAGTCCAGACAGTCGCAGTGGCTAGGCACAGATGGAACTTCAGACGCCAGATGATGCAAAGTGTGGCAGATGACACCAGACGTCGTGTAACACAGCAGACGTGGTAAACGGCATAACATGACTCCAACACTATAGAGGGCACAGGAATAAATACAGCACGGGACACTGGATACAGGTAGCAGGGCACGGGAACACTGGGAACAGGAAACAACTAAGGGACCATTTGCAAGACTAACAGAGGAATACAAACAACGCTCAGGCAAGGAGGGAAAGGGCGGGGATCTGGGACTAATTAGTTCATTTTTAACATATGCGCGCGCTGGCCCTTTAAGGCCAGTAGTGAACTCATGCGCGCGCCCTAGTGGTCACTGCAGGACAGGACGGCCACATTTGCTGGCATCTCTGGAGAGGAAGACGTCGGCAGGATGAAAGGGGTCTGCGGTCTGCGACCGCGGCCGTTACATTTACTGACAAATGGCATTGAGGATTATAACCAATTTAGCAATAACTTACGTGTAATTTATAGAGAAAGATTGTACTTAATGGACCTGTGTCTTTTTTCAACTTATGTAACTATGTAGCATTTGTATACTTTTTTTGGTATACAAACGTATACAAGTCATGAAACATTTTGTTTACATAGTACATTTAACGCGTTAAGAGTCGAGGTAAAGTTTACATCTGTACGTCAGACATGTTGGCCAAAAATGGTTGAAATCTCCCCTTTTGGGTTGACAGAACAGCTAGCACTCTATCTCAATATCTTGTGAACATCACGGCAGAAGCTGAGTGCAGGGACTATCTAGGCATCATTGTGCCATATTAGTCCTAAAATAGCATTAATACACACAGGGGAACATTTCACTTATTTCTGACTCCAGCTATGTGTAATTTCTTGTTTTTCTTTATAGACATCAAGAAAAAGTTTCTATTCCTTGGTGGACCTACAGAAAATAATGTTGTGCTTATCTGTCTTCCCAGTGCCCCAGTAAGCAGTGTGACATCATGTATTAGAGGCTGCACGTTTCCAACAACTGCGTAGCTATCACTTTTCAGCATATAGTAAATTTGACTGGCTGGGTAAAAACAGTTTATAAGGTATTACAAGACTTGCCTTTATCTTCCTCACAGGGGTAATTTAAAGACTAAACTAAATCCCAGTAAATAGTCATGTAATGCATATTTATTTGCAGTGCATATCTGAAAGCTAGCACCTTGCCAGTGTGTACAAGAGAGATAAATGTAAGAAACACAATCAAAAACAATTAAATAAAATCATTCCTAGCCATATAAAACCACCTTTATTTATTTGTCTCATATGAGAACTACTATAGAGAATGTATATTATACACATATTATGCTATGCCATGTTCTGCTAAATGAGGTAACTGTCTTTAAGAAACTGAGCCAAGTCATGTATTCCCAATAAAAACAGATTAGTTAAAGATCAGAGTGTGGTACCCAGTAACTAGAAACCTTTATTGGACCAGGTACCCAACATGTGCCCTACAGATATCTGTGCATAGGTTTTAGATTGGACTACAAAATGACTGTCAATTGACATCGATCTGGGGCTCCATGCAAAATCTCACCTTGTGGGGTACCCTTGATCCTGAGGAAGGTGAGAGCTCAGCTGAAAACTACACGGGGGAACTTGTTAATGATCTCAAGGCAGCTGGTACCACAGTCACCAAGAAAACCATTGGTAACACATTACGCCGTAATGGATTAAAATCCTGCAGTGCCCGCAAGGTCCCCCTGCTCAAGAAGGCACATGTACAGGCCCGTCTGAAGTTTGCAAATGAACATCTGGATGACTCTGAGAGTGATTGGGAGAAGGTGCTGTGGTCAGATGAGACTAAAATTGAGCTCTTTGGCATTAACTCAACTCGCCGTGTTTGGAGGAAGAGAAGTGCTGCCTATGACCCAAAGAACACCGTCCCCACTGTCAAGCATGGAAGTGGAAACATTATGTTTTGGGGGCACATGACTGCTTCACCGCATCAATGGGAGATTGGATGGAGCCATGTACCGTCAAATCCTGAGTGACAACCTCCTTCCCTCCACTAGGACATTAAAAATGGCTCGTGGCTGGGTCTTCTAGCACGACAATGACCCGAAACATACAGCCAAGGCAACAAAGGAGTGGCTCAAAAAGAAGCACATTAAGGTCATGGAGTGGCCTAGCCAGTCTCTAGACCTTAATCCCATCTAAAACTTATGGAGGGAGCTGAAGATCCGAGTTGCCAAGTGACAGCCTCGAAATCTTAATGATTTACAGATGATCTGCAAAGAGGAGTGGGCCAAAATTCCATCTAACATGTGTGCAAACCTCATCATCAACTACAAAAAACGTATGACTGCTGTGCTTGTCAACAAGGGTTTTGCCACTAAGTATTAAGTCTTGTTTGCCAAAGGGATCAAATACTTATTTCTCTGTGCACAATGCAAATAAATATATATAATTTTGACTATGTGATTTTCAGTATTTTTTTTTTATATAATCTATCTGTAATGATAGGGGTAGGGAAACGGACAAGTGAGCCCTAATCTACCCGCCACTCTGTCCCTGCCTACTTGCAACGACCCGCCCTAGGCGACGGGGTACAACTGGGAGGCGGTCCCTACGCTCAGTAAGTGCACGAGACAAAACATACAAGGGAATATAAAGCAAAGGGAAAGGGGCAGTTGCCCACGGCAACACCGTGAGCAACAGAGTGGTGAACGAGCCAAGTCAAACCAGGAGAGCACGAGGTACCAAACGCAGAGCAGAAGAGTAGTCAGAAAGCCAGGGTCAGAATGGAGCAGGATCAAATTGTTAGGAGCTTTAGCTGGGCCAGGAAACCACACGGAAAGAATCACAAGCAAGGAGGAAAAGGATAGGCAGGTATAAATAGACAGAGGGCGGGAGCTAGCTGAGTCTGGCCAGGCTGCGATAGGCTCTCCCACTCCTAAGCCTGCCAGCCTGAGTGGTGGAAGCTGGAGTCAGTCTCAGAGAGATAGACTCAGGTGAAGACTGATTACCTAAGGAAGTTAACCCTGAAGCTGTGCCTGGCAGATCCTTTACACTATGACTGGGTTCACACGTGGCAGAATTTCACTTAAATTCCGCTGCGGACACTCCGCAGCGTTAATCCGCAGCGGAGCCGTTTCTCCATTGACTTCCACTTTAATTTAGCAGTGTTCGTTTAGACGATGCGTAAAATTCCGCTGCGGAGCATAGGCTGCGGAGCGGAATTTGGTGTCCGCAGCATGCTCTGTCTGTTGCGGAGCAGTGGCGGACTGGTTGCGCACTCATTGCGGAAGTTCTCCATTCACTTCAATGGAGATTCTAAATTCCGCAATGAAGTCCGCAGATGTTATGTGTGGTGCGGATTTCGTGTCTGTTGCGGTGCGGAATTCCTGCCGGAGCAGGATATGACATCATCATTCAGTATAGAAAAGGAAGACGCCATTTTCGGCTTGCAGCCTGACAGGGATTTTTTCAAAAAGAAAACTGACAACTCTGAACCCAGGCTGCAATGTCCAGATATAGACGCATGGACATGGAGGTTTCGTCCCTCATAAATCTGGTAAGTACATGTATATGTTTGTGTCATGTTGTTTCAAGAGGTCTACTATGTATGGTTTAACACTAGCAGCACCTGCAGAATGTCCATATTCTAAGGCAGATCACCATGTAACAGCTCCACCGTGATTCCAGAGTACCAAGCAAACTGCAATATGCACTGTGTTTTTTTTTTATAGGTGCATAGTAGGCCCGAAATATGGGACACATCTATAGCTGCCTATAGCGACCGCAACGCACGTGACGAGGGATGGACGTTTGTGTGCCGCGGTCTGTACCCCGAGTGGGACGGGATGCTGGAGAGGGAGCAGGGAGTGATTGGTAAGTTTGCATTTAGTTTGTAATGCAGAGAGGTAAAAACACTGTTTGCTTAGGTTGTTTAGCATCATTAGCATGCTGCAAAATATCTGCACTAATTTTGCCTTCCCTGCCTAGCTAAACCATACCCCAACTTCTGTCATGTCACTATGGCACGTGCGCAGTTGTTGATCACTTTTTTCCCGACTGTAAGCGTATGTGCACAAATGGCCTATTGACGGCACTAAATCCTGCGTTAGACACTCCATTTAACGACATAAAGTACGTTTTGCAAGCGTGGACAACCATATGCACATTTAAATGCATGGGCAGATGTTTGCCAGCGTATTGGCGGCGTCGTGGCATGCGGCGTAAAATAGGCGTGAAATGCCTACTTTTGGCATGGCAAGAGGTCGTGGGAACCCAGCCGTAGCCATAACCACTGGCTACTCAAGTTCTGCCCCAATGATGTGGTTGCATTGATGATATCTCCTCACGACAGGCCATAGGAAGCGATTGATCTGTATACACCTGACTTCATCCCCTATGCCCTAATTTATAAAACATCCTTCCTTTTACAGAAAATGATGTGCGCAACAGGTGGCGGACAGTCCGCGACCGATTCAGGAAGCAGGTGTCGAAAACACCAGCAAGTGGCTCCTCTCCATCCCGGGGCACAGGGATCGCCTACTACGAGGAACTTGCTTTTCTCATTCCCTGCAGGGAGCTAAGAAGGTGAGTCTCTTTGCGCACACACACCTGTGTTAAAAGGGAGCGCATGAACCACGTGATTCCAATTGAAAGGATTTCTAGTTCCCGTCTTTGACGATTACAGTGGACATGTTTGGTTTGCTTTGGCCAGTGTCGTCACGAAAATGTCCCTTAACCTTACACATTATCAACTATCACTCTGCGTTGCTTATGTAACTCATTCTCTTCATGAAGAGAAAGCCTCTTTAGATTCCCCCCCAAGCTTGGTGTCAGTTCGTGTGTGTGTAGAATGTCCAAAGCCTATGTAAATGAGATTAGCGACTGACAAACAGTCCGTAAAATGTCTTCTCAATCACCAAAGTCAGTGCCTTCTTTTTTCCTTGCAGAACTCAAGGCAATATTCCACCGCGGACGCCGCACGTGAGTGCCCGTGCCCAGGTGCAGGAGCAGTCCGTCAGAGCCTCGTCTGCAAATGTGCCTGAGGATGATGTCCCCCACGAGGCAACCCCGGCCCCAGCTGTTCCTCCTGCCCACACCTCTCCAGCCCCCCCGGCCGAAAGGTCCCGTTGTCGGCAACGAGTGGGTGGCCGAAAGCGTCTTGCCCCTGAGGATACAAGCGACACCGTCGTGGGCCAAGCGATCAGCATGATTCGGAGGGTGGAGGCGGAGGATGAATATCAGAGCTTTGGCAATGCCGTCGGTGGGCGCTGTCGCGGGATGGAATCGAGTCGCCGGTCAGCATATATGACTTGTGTGTTTGCACTGGCGGATATTTTTGAGGCCCCACAGCCCCTACCCGATGTCGCAGATCTAATTTTTCATATGCGCACCCTAACTGGCCGTAGGCCTGACCCCTCTACCGCTGTGCCGCACGCCCCACCTCCTGCCTCTGCACCCTCATTGCAGGCTGAAACATTTTTTTCGCCATGGTCACATGGACATCCATCAGGTTCCTCCTACCGTCCCTACCCCAATGTCCCAAACCCTTTGCCCACCCCATACTCTTCCGCTCTCCCACCACTTCAGATTAATCCTCCCACCTCTGCGGCATACATGCCTTCGACCTCAACCTCCTCCTCTGCCCCCTCCTCGTATCCCCCATTGAGCCCCCTTCGCTACCAGACCTTGCATTAGGTTTGGGGTTTGTTTGGTTACCCATTGTACCAGTGAGCGTATTTATGGTCAAAGTTGTTCCCTGAATGTTCTCAGGGCGTCTAATTGAGAGTTGGAGACTTGGATTAAAGTTAAGTTACATTTATGACTCTGCCTTGTGTCTTTGTTTTTTTTTATGTGTGGGCGCCAAAATGGGGAAGGGCATAATGGGAACATCCAACTCACGTTTCCAACATGTGATTTCGCTAATACACACACTTAAGGGCCAATCACAATATTTTTTTTTTTAAGGGCCAACGGAAGCACATCCAACAGCCAATTTGGCAATCCATAGGAGTATCATTGCCAGAATAGCCTACTGTGTGGACATGAGACGGATTACTGCTGGGTAGCCTGCACACCAGCAACCAACGAGTATTGCTAAGGGCACGGCCCCTTCCTAAGTCACGAAAATAAAAGAGAACATATCTGGAACTGCTACACCACGCCTGGCCTACCCAACCGAACCTCAGGGGCAGTGACCAAGAAATATTCTGAAATTACCTTGGGTTGCTCTTACACCAACCAAAGGGTCAACCCACAGTCGGACACGGCCTCTTTATTTAACCTGCGTGAACAAAAGGAGCAGAAAATTCCTTACTATCTCATTCGCATACAAAAACATATACTTTGTCCTTGGACGTGTGTAGGTGCCCAAATATTACTTACACATTGGCATTGGCAACGAAGGACAATGCTCACTATGGTGCGCAGCCCCCTATTCAAATTTTGCAGACGTCATTGAACTGGTCGCTCCTGAAGTTAAGCCATTGTCCAACACTTCGGACTAGTAGACTTCGCCAGGCAGATTCACTTCTCCTTCGGGCCATGCCCTTATACATGCCATGGGTGTGTCCAGCACGTGCTCCAAGGAAATGACCTCACAAATGAGGTCAGTGCCTAATTGGGAAGACTTGTTTTGTAAATCCGCAACTTAATCTGCAACGCAATCCGCAACGCAATCCGCAGCACTTTGTCAAAAACCGCACCGTAATCCGCAATGCGGATTATGTGCGGCATTGATGCGGACACTTGCGGAGAAAATCCGCCGCGTGGGGCCATGCCCTAACTCTCACTGATAAAATTAACCTAGCCTAAAAATTCTAGACTATTCATGTCTTTGACAGTGGGCAAACTTACAAAATCAGCAAGGGATCAAATACTTATTTCCTTCACTGTATATATATATATATATATATATATATATATATATATATATATATTTATTTATTTTTTATTTTTTTCTTATTTTTTTTGCATAGAGTTGTATTGAAAAGCATAGTCAACTGTACTTTTTAGTACAGTTGAGTCAATTGCATACCACTCTTTTGCCATATGTCTGGCTAATTAAAGTTTATGGGGACGTTAGGCACATAGGCGTAGGGAGAATTTTCCTATCTGTATACTGAATATACAGGCAAAATGTGATGTGAATCAAGCCTTAGACAGAAGCCAGATCCTTTTACAGCTTGTTTTTTTTAACAATGTTTTTCTTTGTTTCGCAATATTTTTCATCCTACAAGTGTTCTATAAGATACTTAGCAGTTTCACAGAATAAATGGTGCACAATGCCAACCAATTATTGAAAAATCAATAGACATTGAACTCACTTAAAGGGGATTTCCAGGGATACAACATTTTTTACTAATACTCTTGAAAAACTCTTAGGCTGGGTTCCCACGTAGCGTAAACGCTGAGGAATTTCCACCAAGGAATTCTGTGCGGAAATTCTGCAGCATTTCCAGTAGCAGTAGAAAGCATTATAAAATCTCATGCCCCGCTGCGGGAAAAAAAAAACGCACAAAAGTCGTGCAGAAAGTGTTCTGCGGTTAATTTTTCAATTCCGTAGTATGTCAATTTATGCTGCGTGTTTTGTGCGGTGATGCTGTGTTTTTGGCTCATAGACTTCAATGGGGAGCAGAATTTCTGCAAGATTCATGTTGTTGCGATTTTTACAGCGTTTACACAGTGGAAACACAGTAAAAACCGCTGGAAATCCACAGGTGCACATATACTTTGCTATAACCAGTGTTTTTTTTTAGATTCTGTGGTGCAGTATTCGCCCAGAATGTCCACTGCGAAAACCTGCAGCACCGTCGCTACAGCCTGTGATTGGCTGCAGCGGTCACTTGGGATGAAACGTCATCCCAGGAGGCCACGCTGGAGGAAACACAGACTTCTGGGTAAGTATGAGATTATTTTAGAACAATGGTTTGAGAAGATTTATGAGATTGCACGACTAGAAGAACTCTCTAGCTGGGAACAGTGCACGCAAAATTGTGTAAACCATAGCTTGATTTTAATGACAACTTCCAGTCAGTCACACTACATCCTCCTAACCTATACATTCTCTTGGGTTTCGACCTTTGGTTATAGACCCTTCGAGTCTTGGGGCTCGGCCTGGCGTCCACTGATTGACCAATCCCCATGATGTAGAGATTTCACAAGGGGAAATAAGCTAGCCGCCTTGACAGTCACAATGTTTTTTGTGTTTTTTACTGAAGATACTTTGTTACAAATATGGTTTGAACATGTCGCATTGTATATTGATACTCTGTGGGTTTGTTCTGTTTTCCCTTGATTTAATATTGATGAAATACTTACAGTAATTGTTGGCCTGTGTGCCTATCAATCATATAAAACGCAACAACTGCTATTTGTTTGCAGGATTTACTTGTCCATTGAATTCAATGGAGAAAATCTGCAACAAATAAGCAGCGTTTACGCAAATACAATTGACATGCTGCGGAATAAAATTCCGCACTGCAGGTCAACTTTTGGGCCGTTTTTCCGCTCAGTATTTACGCAGCATGTAGATGAGATTTGTTTTATCTCTTCTACTTTGCTGCTACTGCATTTGCAGTGGATTTTCCGCAATGAATTCCGTTGCGGAAAATCCGCAGTATTTACACTATGTGTGAACTGACCCTTATAGTCTGAATTACAAAATGCTTCTGCGTTATGAGGTTTTTTGTACGTCTTTATTCACATATCTCCATAAGTATTTAAATATCTCCTCTTATTAAATCTATGTCGGTGAAGTATTACTCATCTTGCTTGTAAAATAATATAAATCAGTAACACAGAAATACTATTGGCATTCAGATATAACCTCTCTGCTCTTCTCTGGCATTAGTTCAATAGTATTTTCAGTTTATTTTCTGTTGCGAAACTTTATACATGATTTAAGGAGGCGACGTCTTCAGAAAAGCTTGCAGTAATGAAGTAACTCCAACATCTATAACTGACTTCATTAAAATGTGAGGTCAATGAAGTGGACAAAGAATGTGATTTTTAAATGTGCATGCACCATTAGGAAAAGTCTGGAGAACACTCATTAAATATTTTTACATTACAATGTATGCTCAGTGGATGAACTGTAGCTAACAGGCTTCAAATATCTTTATTCCCGAGAATAGAAAAAATCACTGCCGTCTTTATCCACATCTGCCTCACCTCAGACCAAAAGACAATCATGACGATCAGCAGGTATTAAATAATTGCACTGTATATTTGCTGTGATCATCTCTCTGCCTGGCTTGTGCCTTTTATATCCATATACATTAACCCATGGTTGAGTGTCTAGTGTATTCAATCTATTGCTACATGCTGAAAGAATAAAACTCCTTACTGACGTAGTTAACTGACAGCAATATATCATTGATAAAAGTTTATTTTTAAATCTACCTAGATATCTATTGTAAGATAGATGTAATTGCATCCTGCACAGCTTGTTGTAGGAGACAAATCATAAAAACACTGAAACGTAACCAACACGCTATAAGACGTACAAATATATCTACAATGAGTTAAAAAAAACATTTTCTCCCTTCTACGTGTCCCTATTATTTATTAGTAAAAAAATTTGGGACTTTTTTAATTAAATTGTAATCGGAATAAACATAATTCACTATTGTAAATATTTAAATTTATGTGTTAAATAGGTTGTCTGCTTTTGCCAACTCCTTTCCATAGGACCTAATAGGGCTTATGGTTGTAATAGGTGATCCTCAAATCGGACCCTTCACAATTATGTAATTTGCACATTTACTAGAGAGGCCACCTGGTCCCATGCCCTTCCATCAGCGGCCATGTTCATAACGGGAGCACCGTACAGTCCATAGAGAAGGCAGTACTAACAAGGGGGCAGCACTTCACATAGGATGATATCAGCGCTGATCTTTTAGTAACTATGTATTAGTGAGGGGCACATAATGCTGTTTTCACACATTAGCGAATATAAACATAAAGTGGTCGACCCCTTTAACCCCTTCCCGACATTTGTTGTAAGTATACGTCATGGAAAGTCAGTGCTTCCTGCAAATTGTCGTATACTTATGACAAATGGATGGCACCGGCTCAGAAGCTGAGTCGGTGCTATCATCCCCGGATGTCAGCTGTATCTTACAGTTGACATCCAGCTGTAATGGCGGGGGCCGAAGTGAGCTTTGATCCCTACCATTTACCCCTTAAATGCAGCGGCTCTAAAGCGATCGCTGCATTTAAGGTGTTTGCAGCTCATCGGCACCCCAGCAATAAAATTGCTGGGGTGCCGGTGGCTGCAATGGCAACCGGAGGCCTAATAGTGATCTTCCCGGTTTGCCTAGTACAGAAACCTTCCAGGCCATATGCGGGGCCTAAAAGGCTTCAGTAGCCGTCGGCAAGATGGCGCCGACTCAGGGGATGAGCTGGCGTCATAAGCGGTGGATGTCAGCTGTATGTTGCAGCTGAAATCCACCTGTAATGGCAGGAACTGGAGCTAGCTCCGATCCCTGCCATTAACTCCCTAGATGCAGTGATCGAAAGCAATCGCTGTATCTTAGTGGTTGGCAGCAGATCGGCAGCTCTGCCCTGCAATCGCAGTGCTGCCGACTGCTGCTATGGCAACAGGAGGCCTAACAATGGCCTCCTGCTCTGCAACTGCAGAAGCCGTTTAGGCCCGCCCGGAGGCGAAGCCTAATCGGCTTGCTGTCAGTGAATGACTGACAGATCTAATACATTGCACTACATAGGTAGTGCAATGTATTAGAAAAAAAGCCTGAGAGTTGGACCTTCAAGTCCCCTAGTGGGACTAAAGAAAAGTGTAAAAAAAGTGAAAAAAAAAAAAAGGTTGTAAAATCAAGTCCTTTATTATTGAAAAAAATAAATAAACTATACATATTTGGTATCGACCGTAACGGCATGAACTATAAAAATATTATCAGAAAGACGTATTCGGCACAAAATACTGTAGATGAAGAACATTTTGTTTTTATTTATGGAAATAATGCCAGAGGCTTAGTGCGACGTTTTGGTCGTTAAATGACCTTCATCAGGCACTGTAGAAACAATATAAACGGTTTTAAGGAGATATATTCATATAAACTCAAAAATTGCATGTCTAACTGAGTTATAAACATAATGAACAAAACTATAACATGTACATGCAATGATATCAAATATCGACAAATGTAAGAAGAACACTTCATAATGAAGATAAGGAAATATAAGGAAATATAGATTACAACTGGACAGCCTCTATCAGGTAGTCATTACTAGCTTAGTGTATGAAAATCAGTGTTATATTCCTTAAACTTATGTCCTACAATTGACTGAAAATATTCCCATCGTCACCTACAGGTGTCCCCACATATTCTCATATCCGTGGGACAACTTAAAGAGGCTCTGTCACCAGATTCTCAAATCCCTATCTCCTATTGCATGTGATCGGCGCTGCAATGTAGATAACAGTAACGTTTTTTTGTTTTGTTTTTTAAACGTTCATTTTTGGCCAATTTATGAGCTATTTTATATAGAAAGGATTCAGAAGTGTCAGAATTCTGAATACACATGCCGTCCAGGCTGGAGGTCATGTGTATTCATTATCAGGACACTTGTGTATGTGGCTGCACATCGTTCTAGTAAGAACGATGCTGCTGTGTAAATGAATGGAGAGGAGTGCATGATGCTGATTGGTCACTGATTCGTCAGCATCATACACTTCTCTCCACAACGCCCAGTTTAGTAAAACAAGTAAACACGCCCAGTTAAAAACACAATACACGCCCAGTTGGACATACGAATAAAAACACGCCCAGTTGTCCATTTCAAAGCTCATTTGCATATCTATAAAATAGCTCATAACTTGGCCAAAACAACGTTTTTTTAAAAAAAAACAACGTTACTGTTATCTACATTGCAGCGCCGATCACATGCAATAGGAGATAGGGAGTTGAGAATCTGATGACAGAGCCTCTATAACATAATATAACACTAATCTTCATACGCGCATAAAGGGCCAGGATGCGCACATGGGAATTATCATTAATTAGCCCATGATCACTCTTGACTATGAGAAGGGCTCGGCCCCTTTGCCTATTGCCTGAGCGTTGTTGTGTTTTCCTATGTTAGTTTTTTAAATGGTCCCTTAGTGTTATCCTGTTCCCGTTGTTCACATGCCCTGCTACCTGTACCATGTATCCTGTGCTATTTGTTCCTGTACCTTAAACCTGATGGAGTCATGTTTTGCCACTGGTTCCGCCTGCTGTGTTACACGTCTGGTGTCTGCTGTCAAGATTCCATCTGGGCCTAGCCATTGCTACTCTCACAACCACTACAGGTACCCTTGTGCTTCGACTATTTATATATTGACTTGGTACTCTGTTGGCCAGCTGCTATCCCGCTGTGGTGGTACGGCCCAGTGAGTCCACATACCCACAGATCGTGACGCTCCTTTGCTTCTGAAGCCTGTGCGTCAGTCCATAAGCACACTAGGACCACATAAGGGATATTTCTAAAAATTACAGAATCTGGGCAATAAATATTGAGTTGCGTTTCTCTGGTAAAACTTTCTGTGTTGCAAAAATTTTTTATTAAAAATAAATTTCTGTAAAAAACAAAAATTTCACCTCTACTTTGCTTGAATTCCTGTGAAACGTCTAAAGGGTTAAGAAACTTTATAAATGCTGCTTTGAATACTTTGAGGGGTGCAGTTTTTTAAATGGGGTGATTTATGGGGGTTTCTAATATATAAGGCCCTATAAGCCACTTCACAACTGAACTGGTTCCTGAAAAAATAGCCTTCTGAAATTTTCTTGAAAATGTGAGAAATTGCTGCTAAAGTTCTAATCCTTGTAACATCCTAGAAAAATAAAGGGATGTTCAAAAAATGTTCTAAAGTAGACATATGGGGGATGTTAATTAGAACAATTTGGTGTGGTATAACTGCCTGTCTTGCAAACAGACAGGGCCGCCATCAGGCGGGCACTACCGATACTCCCGTCAGGGGCCCGGCCACATGGATGAAGAAAAGGGGCCCCGCCGGGCTGCCGTCGCCCCCCTCGTAACACTCGCGGGCCCCCCCCTCGCAATGCTCGCGCCCCGCCCCTATTAACGCCCGCGGCACCCCCCTAGCAACGCTCACGGCACCCCCCTAGCAACGCTCGCGGCACCCTTGCATACCTGTTGTAGCTTCACTGGATGGGGAAGATGCAGCATGTGCAGAAGCTCCGTGTGGAGATCCCGCCCCCCAGCCAGCTCCTCTACACTGCCGAACGGACCTGCAGGCTGGTGAGTATTTTCCCCTATCCATCCTGCTTCCCATTCCCCCTAACCCCATTTGTAGTATGTATAAAGTATGTTAAAATGTTTTTTGGTATTTTTTTTCATTTTTTCGTAATCGCTGCAAAAATGGCGCCGTTTTGCCGCGATTATATAAAAATCACAATTACGAAAATTGCATTAAAAAAAGGATACAAAACTAGAAAAGTGCTGTTAGGCTATATTCTCACAGTGCGGTCAAATCACGTTTTTTGCCGCGATTTTGCAAAAATTGTGGCAAAAAAATGGGATTTCACCGCCCTGTGTTACTAGACTAAGGCCTTATTCAGACAGCCGCATTTGGTCCGTGACATACGGAGCGTGTATCGGCTGTATCTCACAGGCTGACCACAATTCATGGAGCCGGACTCCTAGCATCATAGATATCAGTGTTGCTGGGAGTCCTTGCCTCTCCGCGGGAATACTTCCCCATACTGTAATGATGCTTTCAGTACGGGACCGGGGAGAGTATTCCCATGGGAAGGGAGGGACTATGATCATAGATAACTGTGATGCTAGAAACCCGGCTCCCTGAACTGTGGTCGGTCCGGGAAATATGACCGATACACGCTCCGTATATCACAAACCGAACATGGACGTCTGAATAAGGCCACTTACTTGCCTCCTATTTTTGGTGCGGATTGCGCACTGAAAATTCACTACAAATTACAATATAAGGCCTTATTCACACGAACGTGTTATACGTCCGTAATACTTATTACGTCGCACAGACTTATTATGTTAGTGAATGGGGCCGTTCAGACTGTCAGTGATTTTCACGCAGCATATGTGCGCTGCATAAAACTCACGACATGTCCTATACTTGCCCGTGTTTCGCGCAGCACGCACCCACTGAAGTCATTGGGTGCGTGTAAATGGCGCACGGCACACGGAAGCACTACCGGGTGACGCGCGTGATTCGCGCTACAGTTGGTAAAGAAGAGAAGGGAAACATAAAAGCCCCTCCTTCTTTACTGTGTTGTAACATCAAAACAGAGTGTCATAATGATGCCGGCTGCGCGAAAATCACGCAGCAATGCACCATATACAGATGCCACACTGAACTTGCCACACTGCAAAACGGACACGTTCATGTGAATAAGGCCTAAGGCGATATTCAGACCAACGTGTGTGAAATTAGACGTGAAGAACGGCCATTTTTCGTGGCCGATTTGCAGCCGTGCAGGACCCGTTTTCACACATTCCTCATAGACTTGAGTTTATTGAGGGATCCGTGAAAACGCACAAAAATAGGACATGTCCTATTTTTTTACAGGCCCTTTACACGGTCCGTTAGAACAACGACCGTGTGAATAACCCCATAGAAATACATGCAGCCGTGTGACGGCCATTAAAAAAACCTCCTTCACACGGACGATTCACACACGTTAGTCTGAATAAGCCCTAACTCATGTGAATGGGGTTTGTCAAAACCTCATGCACGTGCAGCATTTCACCCCACAAATAATTTATTTTCAGCTTCCCAGTACATTATGCGGAACAATAAATGGTGGCATGAAAAACTACAACTTGTACCGCAAAAAACAAGCCCTCAAGTAAAAAAATTTATAGCTTTCGGAAGGTGGAGAGGAAAAAACAAAAGTTAAAATCCAAAAAATGGCTGAGGAGTGAAGGGGTTAAATCAGCTGCATGCCTATTAGGCTCTGTTCACACAATTAGCAAAAACAGTCGGAAAATACGGAGATATTCAAGCGAAAACTGCTCCTGATTTTCAGAAGTTTTTAAGCAAACTCGTGTTTTTCGCTGTGTTTTTTTACGTCCGTTTTTTTAGCTGTTTTTCTATAGAGTAAATGAAAAATGGCTCCAGAAACGTCTGAAGAAGTGACCTGCACTTCTTTTTCGCAGGTGTTTTTTTACCCGGCCGTTGTAAAAAAAAACGGCCTGTTGGAACACAACGCCATTTTTTTTCTCATTGAAATCAATGGGCGGATGTTTGGAGGCGTTCTGCTTCTGATATTTCGGACGTTTACGGCCAGAAAAACTGCCGAAAATAAGCCGTGTGAACATACCCTAATGTTGCAGAATTGTAACGTATTTCATCCTTTACAATGTAAAGGGATAATTTGCTGTAAATCCCCAGCAAATTCTGTAACGCACACATTGAGGAATCCGATGCACAAAATCCGCATCAAAACCGCAGGTAATTCCGCAGGTAAAATCTGCACCTAATAGTGCGTTTTTTGATACGTTTTTAGTTGCGGTTTTTACATTTTGATGTGGAAATAGGTGCAGGTTTTATGCTGCAGATTTTTTTATTATTATTTATTTTTTATTGCTCGTCCTGGTTTACACTGCGGATTTGCCGCACGAAAATACCTGCGACAAATTTGCACATAATAAGTATCGTGTGAATTTGGCCTAACAGAGTTTTTTTTTAAACTCCCCCTAAGGCCCCTGTTCACACATGTTGGATTTGATACGGATGTCGATGATTCTGCATCACATGCATATGAGGTTTCCGCAACCCAGTTCACATAATGTGAAAAATTTTCCACGTGTATTTTTGTCCGCACCATGAAAAGAAATCCAGCACAGCAATAAGTAGCGGGCGACTTATATTCCATGGAAAAGTCGTGGATAAGCAACTTTGAATGACACTGGGACTTAGGCCTTGTTCACACAGTATTTTGCAGGCAGAAAAATCTGCCTTGAAATCCCTTCAGGCTTTCTCTGCCTCCCATTGATGTCAATGGGAGGTGAGAGACGGAAAAGCCTGAAGAAAGGGCATGCCGCTGCTTTCTCTCGCGAGCGTTTTTTCTGCTCGCGGGAAAAAAACGCCCTCGCCTCCCGTTGAAATCAATAGGTGGCGATTTCGGACGTTTTTTGTATCGGTTTCCGCTGAAAAAAAATGTGGCAAAAAACTCTGTGTGAACAGGGCCTTATTCTCTTGTGGATCTGCTACACGCTTGTAGCATCTGCGCCAGGAATCAAAGGGAAAGCCTCAGATTTTTGCCTGTGGAAAAACACATTGAACTTTAATGACAACGTAAGAGCGGAGCATTAGTGCTCCTTACATCCTCACAAGCGCTTCCCCCTCCCTTCCCCCTTCACATCGTGTTGTTGCCCTAAGTTTATCGTGTAGTCAGGAAATCTCCTACCTTACAGTATAAACAACGTAGACGATAATTCACAGGGCTCCATTATGTCCTTTTAGCCTCCATCGGGCTGGTGGACGTCGGTTTACCTTATTTTTGAAGGATGGAATAGCGTAGTAGACTTTGTTATTCCGGAGTCCCCAGGCAGCATCACGAGTGCTCTACCTGTGGACTTTGTCCCTGGGAAAGCTCCTGACATCACTGTCCATATATGTAAAGTGACATCAGGGGATTCTCCAGGGCCGGAATCCCTGGCCAGAGTGTTGCCGACGCTCCGGCCGTGTACTCAGGCTTTGCAAAGCTTCGGACGTCACTTTACGTATATGGACATCAAGAAAAGTGCCAGAGTCCCTGGGCAGAGCGCTAGTAGAAGGCTCCAGCCCAGTTCATGGGCAGTGACTTCAGGAGTTTCCCCTGGACCATTCCCCAGGCGACGTATCCCACTGTATGCCATAATGTCGGATACGTTTTAGCTAAATAGATCAAAATCCGGAGCATTAACCGGTCACTGCCGGCTCCATGGTTTCCTTCACTGTAATTGACATCAGCACCAAAATCAGTTAATGTGTATAACGTACAAACGTGAGCGCCACAATTTCCGTTGCCCACCCCCGGTAATGGAGGGGTGGGGGGCCCAGGCATCTTGGCTGTATGGGGCCCAGAAATTCCTGATGGCGGCCCTGTAAGTAGATACATTTAAATGTAGAAAAATGCTAATTTTTGCAATTTTTCACAAAATGTTTGTGTTTTTCACAATGAAATACAGAATGTATCGAGCAAATTTTGCCAGTAACATAAAGTCCAATGTGTCACGAGAGAACAATCTCCGAATGGCTTGGATAGGTAAAAGCATTCCAAAGTTATTACCACATAAAGTGAAACACGTCAGACTTGAAAAATGAGGCTCTGTCAGGAGGTCAAAAGTGGCCAAAGCGGGAAGGGGTTAAAGGCTATGGAAACTTTTCAATGGGTGTTTTTTTTTTAAATTAAATTAATGTATTTTTTTATTCTTAACACTTTTTAAAATTAATTATTAAAAATTGTTTTAACTTTTTACGATATAGCTTCTATGTATCCTGTATAGGTGTATCATTCTCTGCAGCGTTCTCTCTCTCAGCCAATTCTACTAGTTCAGCTGAACTGACGGTTCGGCTGAGAGCGGGTCCTGTGTGTCTCTGACATACAGAATCCAACTAATATCGATCACATCGTATGTCAGACACTTGTACCAATGAGAGGGATAACTGAAGTGCATTATGGGGAAGCCAGCCCGAGGTTATGTGATCCTTTTTCTTACCTGTAAAATTTCAGCCGCCATTTTGACTTGATTTGTGCACCACAAACCCAAAAGTTTCGGATTTTGACGAAGTTTATATCGGTGGGTTTTCAGGTGCTGATACCCCTCCATCAATTGCTTGGCTGAGAGCTGGGTTCCTTTGACTCTGATTGGCTTCTACAGCTCCTCTGAGAGCGATGCACATGCTAATAGCTTTTATAGCCTCCACATTACTACTATTGACAATTAAATAATTTATAAAAATCTATTAATAGTCATAATCCACATTATTAAATCCGTTAGTAATATGTATTTGCTCATACTTCTCACCAAGCCCCAATTACTTCCAATTTGGCCATTTATGTTTGACTACTGCTGTCATATCTATTGTACTACATCTCTCTCTTTCTGAATAATACGAAGATTTGCATCTATAAAGTATAAATGGTTGACGTTACAGGTTAAAATCTTTATCTATAAAGTCTCCTTGGCTTTTTCTTATTTTCAGCATTACATATTTCAGTAGGGATTCAGCTATGTATGTCTAATTCCATATAAAAAGGGGCACAATGTCAGTAACCTAAAAAGAAAATGATTGTCATTATTATTTTTCACTAATCACTACTTGTCATGTAAAGGAATATTTGCAATTAAGCAAAGCAGAGGAAAGCTTTAGCAGAAATTCTTTTCACTACATTAAACAAGATGAAAATGTTGCTACTGCAAGTACAAGCATAGGGTTTTAATAAACTAAATGGATTGCAGAGGGCTATTAGTAATCTATAGCTAAATACAACCCTACATACAATCCACTAGATCACATAGATGGATCATAGAATGACATTATCACAAGCAACACATATGTACAATTCTAAAGATGATAATTATAAATATGATATAAATATGATATATTGTTACTTATACCGAATACCTTCTCAACCCATAAAGTATGACATCTTCAGATCCACATGAAGTGGCCAAGATCCAAATAAGGGCTTCTTCTAGCCACCACACTGCTCCAGCTATAATATATTGTATTATGTATAAAAAAAATGTCCCTCTTTCTGCACCCTACACAGTTCAATGCTCCCTTCTATGTTCCTCACACAGTAATTGGCCCCCCTTTGTGACAATGCCTCTTCTGGATTGTACTATTATAAGCCCTGCACAGGTAGCACAATGCAGTTGCACCATCAGGGCCGCCATCAGGAATTTCTGGGCCCCATACAGCCAAGATGTCTGGGCCCCCCCCCCCCTCCATTACCGGGGGTGGGCAACGGAAATTGTGGCGCTATCGTTTGTACGTTATACGCTTTAACTGATTTTTGTGCTGATGTCAATTACAGAGAGGGAAACCATGGAGCCGGCAGTGACCGGTTAATGCTCCGGATTTTGATCTATTTAGCTAAAACGTATCCGACAGTATGGCATACAGTGGGATACGTCGCCTGGGGAATGGCCCAGGGGAAACTCCTGAAGTCACTGCCCATGAACAGAGCTGGAGCCTTCTACTAGCGCTCTGCCCAGGGACTATGGCACTTTTCCTGATGTCCATATACGTAAAGTGACGTCCGAAGCTTTGCAAAGCCTGGGTACACGGCCGGAGCATCGGCAACGCTCTGGCCAGGGATTCCGGCCCTGGAGAATCCCCTGATGTCACTTTACATATATGGACAGTGATGTCAGGAGCTTTCCCAGGGACAAAGTCCACAGGTAGAGCACTCGTGATGCTGCCTGGGGACTCCGGAATAACAAAGTCTACTACGCTATTCCATCCTTCAAAAATAAGGTAAACCGACGTCCACCAGCCCGATGGAGGCTAAAAGGACATAATGGAGCCCTGTGAATTATCGTCTACGTTGTTTATACTGTAAGGTAGGAGATTTCCTGACATTCACGATAAACTTAGGGCAACAACATGATGTGAAGGGGGAAGCACTTGTGAGGATGTAAGGAGCACTAATGCTCCGCTCTTACGTTGCCATTAACGTTCAATGTGTTTTTCCACAGCAAAAATCGGAGGCTTTCCCTTTGATTCCTGGCGCACATGCTACAAGCGTGTAGCAGATCCGCACGAGAATAAGGCCCTGTTCACACAGAGTTTTTTTGCCACATTTTTTTCAGCGGAAACCGCGTTGGAAACCGTGGCAAAAAACGTCCAAAATCGCCTCCTATTGATTTCAACGGGAGGAGAAGGCGTTTTTTTCCCGCGAGCGGAAAAAACGCTCGCGAGAGAAAGAAGCGACATGCCCTTTCTTCAGGCATTTCCGTCTCTCACCTCTCATTGACATCAATGGGAGGCGGAGAAAGCCTGAAGGAATTTCAAGGCAAATTTTTCTGCCTGCAAAATACTGTGTGAACAAGGCCTAAGTCCCAGTGTCATTCAAAGTTGCTCATCCTCGGCTTTTCCATGGAATATAATTCGCCCGCTACTTATTGCTGTGCTGGATTTCTTTTCATGGTGCGGATAAAAATACACGTGGAAAATTTTTCACAGCATGTGAACTGGGTTGCGGAAACCTCATATGCATGTGATGCAGAATCATCGACATGTCATCAGAATCCGTATCAAATCCAACATGTGTGAACGGGGTCTTAGGGGGAGTTAAAAAAAAACTCTGTTAGGCCAAATTCACACGATACTTCTTACGTGCAAATTTGTCGCAGGTATTTTCGTGCGGCAAATCCGCAGTGTAAACCAAGACCAGCAAAGTAAATGAGATCAAGAAATCTCATCTACATGTCGCATTTTCTGCACAAAAATTGACCTGCGGTGCGTATTTGAAAATATGTGACATGTCACTATATCTTGCGTTTCCACTTGCGACTAGTTTAAATAATAATAATAGGTGCAGCATAAAACCTGCACCTATTTACACATCAAAAAGTAAAAACCGCACCTAAAAACGTATAAAAAAACGCACTGTTAGGTGCAGATTTTACCTGCGGAATAACCTGCGGTTTTGATGCGTATTTTGTGCACCGGATTCCTCAATGTGTGCGTTACAGAATTTGCTGGGGATTTACAGCAAATTAACCCTTTACATTGTAAAGGATGAAATACGTTACAATTCTGCAACATTAGGGTATGTTCACACAGCTTATTTTCGGCCGTTTTTCTGTCCGTAAACGTCCGAAATATCAGAAGCAGAACGCCTTCAAACATCTGCCCATTGATTTCAATGAGAAAAAAACGGTGTTGTGTTTCCGACGGGAGCAAAAAAGAAGTGCAGATCACTGCTTCAGACGTTTCTGAAAATCAGGAGCCGTTTTCCCTTGAATATCTCTGTATTTTCAGACTGTTTTTGCTAATTGTGTGAACATACACTAATAGGCATGCAGCTGATTTAACCCCTTCCCTTTTTTGGATTTTAACTTTTGTTTTTTCCTCTCCACCTTCCAAAAGCTATAATTTTTTTTACTTGAGGGCTTGTTTTTTGCGGTACAAGTTGTAGTTTTTCATGGCACCATTTATTGTACCGCATAATGTACTGGGAAGCTGAAAAAAAATTATTTGTGGGGTGAAATGCTGCACGTGCATGAGGACGTTTTTTTAATGGCCGTCACACGTCTGCATGTATTTCTATGGGGTTACTCACATGGTCGTTATTCTAACGGACCGTGTGAAGGGCCTGTAAAAAAATAGGACATGTCCTATTTTTGTGCGTTTTCACGGATCCCTAAATAGACTCAAGTCTATGAGGGATGTGTGAAAACGGGTCCCGCACGGCTGCAAATCGGCCACGAAAAACGGCCGTTCTTCACGTCTGATTTCACACACGTTGGTCTGAATATCGCCTTAGGCCTTATTCACACGAACGTGTCCGTTTTAAAATCGCGACAAAAAAACACTCGAAAAATGAAAAAAATACCAAAAAAAGTTTTAACATACTTTATACATACTACAAATGGGGTCAGGGGGAATGGGAAGCAGGATGGATAGGGGAAAATACTCACCAGCCTGCAGGTCCGTTCGGCAGTGTAGAGGAGCTGGCTGGGGGGCGGGATCTCCACACGGAGCTTCAGCACATGCATCTTCCCCGTCCAGTGAAGCTACTACAGGTATGCAGGGGGTGCCGCGAGCCTTGCTAGTGGGTGCCGCTGGCGTTAGTAGGGGCGGGGCGCGAGCGTTGTGAGGGTGGGATCGTGAGCGTTGCGAGGGGGGGCCGTGAGTGTTGCGAGGGGGGGGCCATGAGCGTTATGATTGGGGGCCCACGTGAGCGTTGCGAGGGGGGCCCGCGAGCGTTACGAGGCCCATTTTCTTCATCCATGTGGCCGGGCCCCTGACGGGAGTACAGGTAGTACCCGCCTGTTGGCGACCATTGTCACATCCTGAATGTTGTCCAGGCATCTTGTATTCAGCACGCTTAAAGTGGCCTGTGGTTTACGAGAATGAATGGTAGGGCGGGGAGCAGATGGACCTATTGAGGGGTTTTCCACGCTCTGACAACTAATGACCTATCCACTGGATAGGTCATCAGTATATGATCGGTGCGTGTCCAAAACCCGGCTGTCTCCATGCACCGGATGTTTTTTAACGGTATGCAGTAGTTGGAGCCGGAAGCAGATGGCGCCGTTCAGCAGAACTTCAGCTCTGCTCCTATTCACTTGAATAGGAGCAGAGCTATAGTACTGCAGCTCGGCTGCTGAATTTTGACCGGAGCCATGTGCTTCCGCCAATATCATCCGGTGCCTTGAGGCAGCCGGAGTGGCAGATTGGTGCGGGGTCTTGGTGTCAGACACGCACCGATCATATACTGATGACCTATCCAGTGGACAGGTCATCAGTTGTCAGAACGTGGAAAACCCTTTTAAGGAATAAAGACTTGACAGAGAGAGACCCGCTGATCAGGACTACTCACTTTTAGCCATCATGGAGAGCTGCTGCAAAGATTATTTGGTGCAGCCATGTATTAAATAGTCACCCATTTATTTGAATGAGCACCATGCAATACTACATTTCTCTAGTAGTACAAATGTGTGGCCACCTGCAGTTTCCTCCAAAGATAACTTATGATAGTGCCGCTGTTATTGTGGGGGCGGTATGCCCTGTACATGTGGGCAAGGCTTACATAGAATATACATTTTTATGCGACAAGCAAAGTATGCTGCATCTTCAGTCTCTCTGAAAATGTTTATTTAAAGTATGCAAGCATAGTTTGAAGCTCAGACAACCCCCCACCATACTAGTTTCACCTGATGGCAGACATAACTACGGATTTATAATCCTAATTTTATTATGATACCTTAAAATAAGTAAAACAGCGTCTATTACCACAAACCGTGAATGATGGTAACGGAATGTATCAAAATAGCACCCCTATTGGATCTCCAAGCTAAAGCGGACGTTTTTATTACATTGTATTTTTCCTTTAACATAGCTGTTTTGATGTTCTATGTATATATGTACAGAGTGGGTGTTTGAGGTGTGATTGTAGAGCCCCTGCAGGAATGCCATGGAAAAAGATTAAAAGGAGACAGGAAGTCAGCGTAACCACTTTAACCTTTACTTTTTAGCTTAGCAATAAATACAATTGGTTCACCATTGTTGATGGTGCACGTGGCCACAAATATTATATACATTCTTCCCAGTGTGGGAGGTACAACACATAGTTACAACTTTATACAAGTGGAGCAGGCTGGCAAGATAGCTAACTTGTTGTTTTGTGGGACTGGCAGGTGAAGGGCCATGGGCTCCTCTTCCTTAATGCAAGAGAAATTCTGCTCAGACCTAGTAGGCCGCAAGATGGTAAGTCTAGTAGGCCTAATAGGCCGCTGTGTCTGCGTGGGTCAGGGCTGAGAACCGACTATTTTTATGTCGTCTTCCCTTTTCCTATACCAAAGTCTCCTTCACATTCCTCCTCTTACTGGCTAGCTATCTCTCTTCACACTGCGGGCTACCTATACAACCACCACTTACTCTCCAGGACCTTGCTGCTGCTCGGACCTAGTGCAGATACAGTCTAGCCTGGTTCTTACCAGTCTTCTTGTGATGCCTTAGTTCCAGCTTCTTTTCCTCAGACTCAGCGCTCCTCTAGTCCGGTCCACCGCAGCAACCAAACTGGTCAGAAGCTCATTCCCTCAAAATCCACCACACTCTGTAATCTTCAGCTCACAGAATGCTGTTCAGGTCACTTCTGCTCTCGCCCAACACTGAACTCTATTTGGCAGTCTAACCCCCTTTTTATGCACAAATTGCCACCCCCCATTCGTGATGATGACACGCATATGCATGCATCACCCTCTCACAGGACTCAGCAAACGAAGCCTAAGATCATGTCCATGCTGTACATCCTGGTGACAATGTTTTATATACAACAAGCAAGCATCTGCCTCACCTAATCTATAATAGCGCCACAGCAATTGTTGCGCCTGGCATTTGTGGTTAGATAGACACCCATCTTCTCCACATAACTTGTTCTTTCCATATTGCCAGATCTTGGCAGGTAAATCCAAAACACTAGTGACACCTGTAGTGGGGGGAAACTACAGCACAGTTATATCTCAAAGATGCAATACATTCACTCGATAGAATTTAAAGGCACTGTACACAACTAATACAATAGAGCAATATACTAGTCCCATTCTCTAGGGAATACGATTCCCACATCTTACATATACATCTCCACAACAATGGCTCAGGGGCCGTGACCTTAACCAATAGCGCAGCTAAGAACATTGTACAAGGTGGTCCTAGTTGACCAAAGAGCTCTAGTGATAGCCAAGCGTCATGTTGGAGTGGACATTGTTTTTATACACTCAGCATCTCAGCCACGTTACACGGCTCTCATCATGGCCACTGCAGTATATGAATCACACTCCAGCGTTCTATAAATAAATGTCTCTTGATGTCCCTGTAAAATGCACTATGAGTGAAATGCGTAGAGACCTTCTAATCAAATGATTCTACAGATCGCAGACAATAACTAGCACAGTCATAGATTACTCAGCCTAAATATCTACCATCACCGATTCAATCCATAAGGGAAGCTGTTTCATATATTTTACAGCTTTACTCTATTAGCAGTGTTTCATTTATGTATACTCTAAGGGCATGACAGTATAAAGGATCCAAATGGGGTGCTTTTTTGATACAGTCCTTCAACATCGTTCACGGCTTTTGGCAATAGGTGCTGCTTTATTTATTTCAAAGCATCACAATAAAATTACGTTTTAACATTTTTTCCCACAATCGCCAGTAAAAAATTGGTTCTATTTTTATCAATCTTGCTGCATGTTCTCCATATTGTATATAAGCAGTTTGTTAAACATACTAAACAAAAAAAATAGACATGATTTATTTATGAATACAAGATAAAAGCACAAAATATTCATAATGTCATTAAACCAATGTAATGACACTGGCTCTGAACCTCAAGCAGACTCTGTTCCTAAATGGTCATGAGGTTCACATGTCCTGGAGATCCTATATAGACTAGATAAAGCACTGAGTAAATTGGAAAGGGAATAAAAAGACTGCCTAGCAGTTCATTCATTCTTTACATTACTTGTAAGTCAGGCTACTGAAATCTTTTTCCCAGCGCATTAATAATAACTGAATTGAAAAGTAAAGGTTTGAGATGGGAGGAGAGAAGACTTTGCTCTTTCGCTAAGGCTCAGCAGCTCTCCTCGGCCTGGCGCTACAACCTGCCTGTGATTGATAGCTGGCCTTTTGTTTATCTTGCTCAGGCACTTTCCTTTCCTTTTCTTTCCCTCTCTCTCGGAAAATGGGGCTTTTCTTTCAACTCTGATGCCTGGAAAGAACGCATTCTCGTGGGGTGGGAGGTGGAGAGGACAGAGAATTGAAGTGTCACTCAAAGGCACTTTAGAAATGTTTTTGTTTTCTGCTTGGCAAGGCTTTGTGCTGCTTTTTCCTCACTCCCCTCGCGTGCCTGAACCAGAGAATTTATGACCAGTTATATGGGCTCAAAAAGGAAAATAGAGGGGGGGATGATGGTCTATGTTCTTACAGAAAACACAGTAAAACTGAAAATAAAACCAATATGATTGTACATATATGAGCAGCTATTATTTACAGTGCTGGAAATATCAATATATGATATCCTAAGACCTGTATAGACAAATAAGATATTGGAAGACATTTCTTATGTAGGTTATGCCAGGTTAAGTAAGAAATGTGCCACAAAAAGTGGCAAACAGGAACGTGCAACAAACTTATGGTCTCGTCGCAGGCCAAATTTAGAATGTGATGAGAAAGTGGATATGGTCTCCAAGGAGATGTACAGTAGTTTAGGCCACTTTTATTAAGAAAAATAGGTGACAATGGGACAAATGTTGGCTCAAATTTATGCCCGCTCATAGAAGGTGTCGATTTGATTTTCTGACTGCCAGTTAATACAAAGTGTGCCAAAATTATTAAGAGGCATATTCAAGTCGCCTCCACTATCTCTTTTAGTTAGAGTGTTGTGCAATACGCCAGTCTTAGTAAATGTGGGCGAATATGTACAGATTAAAACTGAATTAAATATTTTCCAATTTTTAAAACGTTCCTGTCCAGTAACATAGCAAGAACGTTATGCATGTCATTAAAAGACTATTATTTAAAAAAAATATATATTATTTCATGTCAGAGCATTACAATTGCTTATGACATAACAGAGCATTACAGCTCTAAAGGGTTATTCCCATCTCAGACATTTATGGCATATCCACGGAGTCTCAACATAAGCCAGGACTGGCATCTATCAAACATATATGGCTTGGACACCACTCACAGTCCTCCTGAACTACATTGCCTGGTTGTAGGACCTTGGTCGTGTGACCATGATGTCACTAAAAGTGTTTCACCCATTCTAGTCACAGTTTTTCTGCGATTTGCACAACATTGCGGCAAACCATGTTATGTGAAAATATACAGGGATTTTGAATAATTTGCAGCCCCCTGCAGTCATGGAAGCTAAAGACGCCTGAGGTGCAGGGCTTACCTCGCCTAATGGACGGCCCTGTTGGCACTATAAAGTGGGCATTATAGCTTGTTATAATGTTTGGACACTGATATGGCTGGTTCTTTTATTGACGCACTGTATGGTATTATTACTTGTTCAATGTATGGTACCCTTATGCTCACCCTATAAGGCTTCCAGTTATTCATAGTAAGGCTAAATTATTACAAAGTTGTTGCAACGTCAAATGGTGGTAATATTTTGGCACATTTAATGATATTAAGTTGGCACTTTCTTAGTGAATAATGCGCAGTTGTGCTAATGCTGTTTGGCAGTAGCATGTGGACACAGAATAGCATCATTATGTGGGCACACAATTTTGGCACAGTAATTACATTATGATACATTCCTATAGGTTTGCCCATACTAACAGTAGAGCACTGGGCATTTTTTGCCTACAGGCAACGCAGATGCAAATCTAGACAACTGCTTCTCTATATGCCCTATAAGGGCACATTGACATCACTGAGGGTTCTTCCCAGAGCTGAGAGCCACTGGAAAGTGTGTTCCCCTTTTTGGCTGACTTAGCGGTGCCATGTAATACACGGTCACGCATTTATCTTAATGCTATGGAGATAAATTGGAGCACTCCATATGAATTTGAAATGAAAGATTTATTCGAGACAACGCAACAAATTGAGATTTGTAACATTTCGGCCAATACATCTCGCTTTTGTCAAACACTGCGAACAGATGCAGAAATTATATATGTGAGAAACAAAATCAAGTGTACATGTCGTGACAGAAGGCAATAATATATATACATGGATATCCAAAATCACACATTTGCAAAATTAGATTCAAATGACATATGTCTATGTAACAAAGGACCCAAGGTAGTGCTATATATGGAGCACATGTGGCCGGGGGGGTGGCCAAAAATTTTTGATTTTATTATTCAATAACCGTATATCAATAAGAGTCCATATCGGGTAGTTGAACGTTCCTGGTACTGAAAATAACAAACAGTGAATTATCACTCTTATCCGTCACTCTTATGCAACGAAGCGAGACATATCCTCCAAATATCTGTTGCGACAGTGTAGGATGTGCTAGAGACACACAACACATGCGCTATGACATCAGCGCAACCGGAGGTTGACGGCACATGCGCAATCACGTCAATGCGTCCACACCCATTGCGGTATGACGCCACCAGGACTGTTGTACCTGCCAGGCATACACTCCTCCCTCACTGGACATACCCTATCGATGGGGGAGGTCCCACAAGTGATGGCGCCAAATACGGCCCACTATTTAAACAGGGGATTCCATTGACGGGAGCACCTATCATTGGTATGAGTTACCCTTCTCCATACTGCCAACATCTACCTTTTTTTTTTGCGTTGACCAGCAATAGGTGAGTACAGATGGCCAAAACACTTATCTACATATCAAAAAACACTTATTAAAATGGTGGAAATTACAGTGGGTGTTATAGTCCTACATTACACTGCTATCTTGAATTTCTATTGTCTATACATGCTGATTGCATATTGTTCCCTTACACCTATATCTGTCTTTACATGTTGATTTTCAAGCAATACATACTTCACTGTCGTAACAGATATTTCGAGGATATGTCTCGCTTCGTTGCTTATGAGAGACGGATTAGAGTGATAATTCGCTGTACGTTATTTTCAGTGCCAGGAAATTTCAACTACCCAATATGAAATCTGATTGATATACGGTTATAGAATAATAAAAAAGTACATTCTTTTGGCCTCTACCCCAGCCACATATGCTCCGTATGAAGGACTACTTTAGGTCCTTTGTTGCCTAGACTTATATGTCATTTGAATCTAATTTTGCAAACGTGTGATTTCGGATATCCATGTATGTATATTATTGTCTTCTTTCACAACAAGTACACTTGATTTTGTTTTTACATATATTGTTTCTGCATGTTTTCGCAGAGTTTGACAAAGGCCAGATCTGTATTGGCCGAAATGTTACAAATCTAAATTTTTTGCCTTGTCTCGAATAAATCTTTCATTTTATATTCATACGGAATGCTCGAGTTTATCTTCATAGAATTAACAGCGCTGGAAACCCTACTGACAGCACCCTGATAAGTCGCCACTGATTTGATTATGCATTTATCTTAATGTGCACCATGTATTACTATTTTTCCCTCAGAAGCTTAAACTAGTAAAAATAGCCAAGTGATAGATAGAGGTTTCAGCAACTAGACTCAACAATTAAGCTGATAAATGGAACAGCTTTCATATGTGAAAATGTTTAGATGGGTAAATCCCATTAAGTGTACAAGTCAGTTGCCCCTCTACAATGCATAATTAAAACTAGTAGCCTTTTATATTTTATTTGTGAAAATGTCTGGACATTTGCTTGTCGAATGTTTGTGAAAATGTCAGGATATTTGCTTGACGAATCGTCATAAGTGTTCGGGTGAGCGATAAGCCACTTAGTTTCTGATTGCCTTTTCTCAGAAAGCCGAGCAGGGCGAAAGTCTATGGGCCTGTACACCAACTGCTCGGCTTTCCAAAAAGCCGATCAAAAACGAAGCGGCACAGCTCTAAAGTGAGCGCTTCTGCAGCTTCATTTTAGCGATCATTGGAGTCTCAGTGCACGGACCCCCACCGATCAAATCTTCTGACATGTCACTATGGCATGTCAGAAGTTTTGTGAAAGTTTAGTTACCCTTTAAGTAGACTATGTGATCTTTTGTCTATGTTTATATTCTCAGTGTTATGATCAGAGCATAATTGTGGTTTCTTCATTTTTTAATCAAATGTTTTCTATCTGGCAACCAGCAAAACAACACTCTTCAACAGAAACCACAAACACAAGTGACTCTATTTGCTTTTCACATCTGTCATAATTACTAAATATAGTGGCCCCAGAATTTCCCCAGACAATTTAGTGATGAATATTTTAAGAATACTTGGCACCCAAGGTGCATACTGAGAGCAGTCCTGTTTTTGTTGCATGTTTGTCGGAGATGTAGTTTCTAAAGCACACCACTTTCGAGAAAAGGCCATAAATCTTGTAGTGGGAAACAGGATACAATATATGTTTATCAATGTTAATGCTTTATTTCTATTGTAACAAGGATTTATAAATGTGAAGTCTCTATGAAGCAAGCAAATGGAGAAGGTTGAAAGTGAGACAAATGATCAAATTAACCTGTACCATGAGAAACTATTTATAGTGTAAAGTGGCAAACTTCTTCTAAAGACATTTGATTGAATTAATTATTTCATTTTCAATTAAAAAATATCAAAAATAGGAAGGACATATGGTACATATATGAGTATCAAGGTGCCTATGATATAAATGCTCACCATAACTATTACATAGTCATACAATTGTTAGACCTGTTCACTTTTTCTAAGTTTATCTATATATACCTTCCAGAGGTGTAACCTTACACTCTTGGGACCCAATGCATATTCTGTAACAGGGCCCACCACCTATCATGTCCCATTTATATCACCGGTGTCTTCCAAAGCAGCAGAGGGGCCTTTGGCGTAGACATGACCCACGTGCGACTGCTCTGGACATCTTCTGACATGCCATTACAGTCCTCTGATTTCAGTAGCGCCAGTCTCAGAAGTCAACTGAATGTGGAAAGCGAGTATTGCCGACTCTTGGTACCTTTAAGTAATTTTTTTTACTATTATTTACTCAAATAACTTAAATGCATTTATTCATTAATGATTTTTTTGTTTTGTAGAAATAACTTTTATGCTATTTAAAAGTACTCTAAGGAAAGTTACACGTTTTTTTTTTACCTAGCCCAGCATACGTGCAACTGTTCCAACATATGTAAATTGTCTCTTCAGGGCATACACGCTTAGCGGCATGACCAGAATCAACTATAGGGTACTGTGCTTCATTGCCTGTTTGTAAAGCTCCAGGCTATGTTCTGGTTTGAAAACCACTGGATGCAACTAAATATAATCCCAGGTATTCTTTTTGTAGTACAGCATATCATTTGATGCATCTTACAATGAAGGTCATTGGACTATTTCAGTTTTATTATTTTCTTTCTCTTCATTCTCTCTTCTACTTTTGACAAGCCATGATCCAAATTTTTATAGAAGGGGCCCCTCCCAGACGAGGATGTCTCTATTTTGGTGGTGTGAACCTGCAGAGGGCTTGTGTCTTCACAAACAACTCAACATTAGTAAACAGGGTAGCGGAACTGTCTTTAGAATCACATTACCCTCAATGCCTGCCATGGATTAGGAAAAAGTATCACATTATCAATGATCTATCCTGTCCAGGGATAGTAGTAGTACGAAGGCATGAACTTGCATCAGCAGGGGGACTCTTTTCCTATAGACCCCCATCCAGGTTTGTGCTTTGTGCTGAAGCCACAATTATGCCTTTTTAGACTGGATATAGTTCCTTTTAAAGATGTACCAAATGTTAAGTGTTCTTTTAATTTTTGTATAATCATTTTGCATAATAAATGTATTTTGCTGTGTGCTTTTTGGCGCTCTCTTAGCTCAATCATCAAGATTATGATTGGTTGTCCATAATATTTTTGGAACACTGAAAACATTTTTGATACTCAGTTACCTAGATATGGTATTAAAGGAGTTGTCCAGGCACAAACAACTAATGACCTATCCACAGGATATGTCATCGGTATATGATTGGTGGGGGTCCGACAACCGGACCCTGCCCTGATGAGCTGCTCCGGCTGCCTCCAGGCACCGGATGATATGCAGGGTATGCAATATTCAGAAGCTGGAAGCAGATGACTCTGACCACTTCGTAGCGGACGTGCTGCAGAACAGCATCTCTGCTCCTATTCACTTGAATAGGAGAAGAGCTGCAGTGCTCCAGCTTGGCCGCTATTCCCTGACCGGAGCCATCTGCCTAGAGGCAGCTGGAGCAGCTGTTCGGTGCAGGGTTCGGGTGTCGAACCCCCACCGATCATATACTGATGACCTATCCTGTGGCTAGGTCATCAGTTGTCCGTACCTGGACAACCCCTTTAATTCTAGACCCATAAACTAAAAATTCCCGATCTTAATTGTAAAATATATATTAAAGTGGTTGTCCAGTCTCAACAAATTGATGTCCTATCCTCAGGAAAGGCCATCAACATCTGATCGGTCAGGGTCCGACTCGGCACATCCACAATAAGCTGTTTTGAAATGGCCGCAGCACTCATACGAGCGCTGCTTCCCCTTCATTTCCTTTGCTGCTCACACATGTGAATCGCCAACACACTTGTGGTGGAGGTTCACAGTATTACAGCCTTCTCCCATTGAAGTGAATGGGACCGATGGGACAGATATTGATGGCCTATCCATACATGTTTTGGGAATGGACAACCCCTTTAAGGCTTCAAGAATGCATATTATTTTCTATTTTTATTATATTATTTTTATTATTAAGCTTGACACTAGCTTATTCATGGATTCTGCAGGGATATTTATTAACATATGTGAGCAAATTTATATTGAAAATAGAAGGTGAAGCACCAGGTTTGCAAAAATTATAAATCTAATCTGCTGCAGTCTGATTTCTCCATTTATTTACTGTATGAGATGCTGCCATATGGAAAAGCTGATAACAGACTATATCTCTCACATATCAATGAGAACTGTTGAGTTTTATTATGGACTATGTTTGCAGATGTCTGGAGAGATGATTATTATTCATCTCCTGCTCTGCTGTTTAATTCTGCATCCTCCAATAGCAGGAAAATAGTACTCCCGCTGGTAGAAAGATATACTGTTCTCAGATCTCTTCAGAGAAAATGGATTGTGATCATTTTCTGGTGACTAACAAAAAGTAATGTCATTTGTAACGTTTTAAGAATTTTTGTGTCATAATACAGCAACAGTAACTAATGTTTTAATGTGATTAGCTGTCTAATATATTTTAAAGAAATATCTTTTTTAGTATTTAGCTTAAATGTAGATATTTAAAGAACAATCCACCTGAAATCAAATTCCTGGAATTATAAGTCCCTTAATTGCCCGCTATCTTCAGTGATTATAAGTGTTTATTTGTTGACACCTAGCTTTATTCAGACAGTCTATCTATCTATCTATCTATCTATCTATCTATCTATCTATCTATCTATCTATCTATCTATCTATCTATCTATCTATCTATCTATCTATCTATCTATCTATCTATCTATCTATCTATCTATCTATCTATCTATCTATCTAGAATCCAAAAATCAGGCAGCACTTGAGAAAGGCTCCTGTGTTGAGCTGAAACGTCGTGTGTATATGGACCAATAAAGCACCTTTTTCTATTTTGCTTATACCTTGGAGTGCTGCCTGATTTTTGGATTCTACTACAGCAGGTCTGTTAGCCCTGACCTGGACAGGTCGGCACCCATCCATGATTCACAGGCTGTGCGGCTGACATTGTATTTGGATTTTATCTATCTATGTATCTATCTATCTATCTATCTATCTATCTATCTATCTATCTATCTATCTATCTATCTATCTATCTATCTATCTATCTATCTATCTATCTATCCTCAACCTGGATTCCGGGTGACCCATTTCTGGAAATTGGTGCAGGTCCCAGATCTTGGCCCCGCATCTATCAGACATTTATGGCGTGTCCCGTGGATGTGCCATAAATGTTTCAGTTAGGAATAACCCTTTAAGTAAAACTTATTTTAATTTCAGCCATAAAAAATAAAACATATTTAAATTATTAAAAAGAGGTTACTGCAACCAAATGTAAAACCATTTTTTAAAATTATTTATTTTACTGTATGCGTACACGCTTTGCGTTTATAAATACTTCTTTTCAGTTTTTTTAAAGAGATTTGCAAGGATGTTTTCCATGTTAAGTCTTATGGTGAGGTTACATGGAGGCGTTTTGTAGTGCGGCTTTCCAATTTTAAAGGGTAACTAAACTTTCAACATACTTCTGACATGTCATAGAGATCTGAGCACTGAAACCCCCACCGATCACTAAAACAAAGCAGTAAAAGCGCTCGGTTGAGCGCTGAGCCACTTGGTTCTTGGAAAGCCGATGTGAAGGTGTACAGACTCATTACAAAGTCTATTGGCCTGTACACCGTTACATCGGCTTTCCGTAAAAAGAAACGAAGCAGCTCAGCGCTTACCCGAGCGCTTCTGCCACTTCAGTTTAGTGATCGGTGGGGGTCTCAGTGCTCAGACCCCCACCGATCAAAACTTCTGACATGTCTCTATAACATGTCAGAACTTTGTTGAACGTTTAGTTACAATTTAACTTTTTAATAACACATACAGTCCACAGGAGCAACTCATATCATTTGTTTAGACTGCAGCTGTATCCTGACAGTTAAAGTGTATCTGTCACCAATTTTTTGAGGTGTAAATAGTATTAGTTTATAATATATTTCCTTATAGACATTCAGGTAAATTATTTTTTTCACTTGTTTAGTGACTCTATGGGCCATCTTTCAGTAACTTTCCCTTTTAGGTAAAGAATCAACTTGTGTCTGAAGGAGTCTAGAGGCTGGAGCTGCAGTGAGGGCACTGATCAATAAGATTGTTGGGTGCCCTTTCTTCTTCTTGCAATCCAAGCAATCTCAAAAATAATACTGCTGTTGTAACAAGTCCTTCTTTGTTTGAGAAGCACCCCTAGATCTACTCAGCAGTGTACTTATGGTTGTTATCTTGCTGTAGAATTAATATTTTCCCAAAGGAATTGCATGATGCAATAAAATGTGTTTGTACTTAGCAGCATTCATGATGCCTTCAAATACAAACAAGTCATATATTCCAATAGTTGTTTCACATCCCAAGACGTAGGGTCCTCTAACATGGCCCAACGTGGACCGTGTAAATGAGCACCGATCAACGAGACATCTCCTATTGCTCGTCCCAATACATTTCTATCATGTTGGCAGCACATCTCCCTGATAATAATTTTCGCTGCATAGATGATAAAATCAACAGATGAACAAGCGTTTGCTCATTCGTCAGTTGATCATTGCCCTGTTTACACGGATTAAAGGGTAACAAATTGTTTAGCAAACTTCTGACATGTTATAGTGACATGTCAGAAGTTTTGATTGGTGGGGGTAAGAGCACTGAGACCCCCACCAATCGCTAAAACGAAGCAGCAGGAGCGCACGTGTGAGTGCTGAGCCGCTTTGTTTCAGTTCAGCTTTTGCCGGAAATCAGTGTAGCGGTGTACACCGGCGTAATTTGTACTTAATGGGTAATAGTCATTTAGAAATTTAGATTAGTTTAATTTACTTAATAAAATATATCACTACTGTTGTGGAATGTAACCCTGCATAACTGTCCAGATTGATATGTCTTCACACAAGAGGACATTATATTTTGGTATTCTTTATTTTTTATGTTTTAATGTTCTTTAAATAGACTAGATATGTAATTTGGGATAAGTAAAGGATAAACCAGCAAAAAAATAAAGTAACATAATAAAACATACAATTTTATTATTTTCTTTCTATATTAGTTTATGAGTTTTACGTCAAAATCTTGAGTCTCAGAACACATCTTCTGTTCTCATCGTTTGACAGGACAGCGATTCTGACTTTTCATAATTTCCAAACTGTCCATTTCCAAAATCATTTGGACTGAAGAATCTTATTCTTTGAACTTGTCAAAATGTTGTGGAAATTCTTGCCAGTGATAGTACATGAAGTCTCTCAACTCAGTATTGCAAGGTCACAGATTATGCAGATTTTGGTTTTGGCAGTAGTTTAAAATTGTCACATGAAGTCCTGTGAGACAGCAATGTTTCTGTGCAATGTTTCTGTGCAGATGAGTTGATGAAAGCCTGACAAGTCAAAGGGTTTCTCAGACTCAAAACCCAAGACATAATTCAAATAAGATCCATTTATAGGAAGGGGTAGTAATCAGCTTCCATTTTACTAGATATCTAACATAATGCACTCTCCCAAATTGAATGCATTCTTTTTTGTAAACACTATTGCATTCCCTTTAGGGATTATGTACACGACCATATTACAAATCTGTGTTCGTATAGGGTACCTGTGGCAGCTCGGACAGTAGCAAGGCAGGCTCGGCTGGGACTAGGCAGCGTGTAGATGTCAGGCGTGGAGTAGCAGGACAGGCATGGAATACAGCACAGCACGACTACAGCACGGCACTTGAACAGGATAGCACGGGATACAGGTTACAGGATACAGAATAAACGGAACTGGAAAAAACTGGGAGACCATTTGCTTAGACAAACTATGATATGACAAATGCTCAGGCACTGCAAGAAGGGGCAGGACCCTACGTATAGTCCAGGGGGCTCATGGGCTAATTTAGCACTAAAGTCCGGTGCGCACGCTGCCCCTTTAAGAGTGGGGACGAGCGTGCTCGTGCACCCTACGGGACCAGGCCGACGTGAGTGGAAGTGAGCACTGGCGTCTACTGAGGAGGAGACAGGGGCCAGCGCTCGCCAACCCATGGCTGCGGCCGTCAGGAGGTGAATAAACATGACAGTATCCCCCCTCTTATGCCCCCTCTTCTTGGGGCCGGAACGAGAGAGAAACTTCTTCAGAAGGGCAGGAGCTTTGAGGTTCTCCTCCGGCTCCCTGGACGTCTCTTCAGGGCCAAACCCCCTCCAATCCACCAGATAAAAAGTCTTTCCTCTCACTTTCTTGGTGTCCAAGATCTCCTTAACCTCGAAGTTGTCTGGAGGCAACCGCAGGGCTAGGAGTCTTGGTAAAGTGGTTAAGAACCACCAGTTTCAGGAGAAAGACATGGAAGGAGTTAGGGATCCTGAGGGTAGGAGGCAGCCGAAGCTTGTAGGCGACAGGGTTAATCTGCTGCAGGATCTCGAAGGGTCCGAGGAACCTGGGAGCAAATTTGTATGACGGCACCCTCAGTTGAATATTCCTGGAGGGCAGCCAGACCTTCGTGCCAGGAAGAAACTAAGGGAGTTCTCTTCTCCTTGTATCCGCCTTCCGTTTTATGCAGTCGACCGCCAGCAGGATGGATGATCGAGTCTGCTGCCTGATCTGCAGAAATTCCCTAAAAGCAGTATAAGCAGCTGGTACCTCGGACGTATCAGGCACCGGGAGAGGAATTTGTGGATGTTGGCCATAATACGGTGTATTTCTTGTGGGCTCTCTGGTGTGATTAATGTAGGAAAATTCAGCCCACGGGAGCAACTGCACCCAGTCACCATGCTGCTTGGAGATGAAGTGTCGTAAGTAGTTCTCCAAGATCTGATTGATCATCTCGACCTGACCATTGGACTGAGGATGGTAGGCCGAGAAAAATCCAACTCTACACCTAGGAGTCCGCAGAGGGCTCTCCAGAACTTCAAGGTGAACTGAACTCCCCGATCAGACACAATATGCTGCGGCAGGCCGTGCAGGCGGAATATGTGTTGGATGAAAAGCTTGGCCAGTTGAGGAGCAGAAGGAAGACGGGTCAGAGGAACGAAGTGGGCCATCTTTGAAAATTGATCCACCACCAGCCAGACAGTACTGCATCCAGCAGATAGAGGCAGGTCAGTGACAAAGTCCATAGCTATATGCTGCCAAGGAGCATCGGGCACAGGCAATGGCTGGAACAGACCAGCAGGTCTGGAGTAAGCGACCTTGTTAGCTGCACACACTTAGCATGAACAAACAAAGTCCATAATGTCCTTGGGCAGCGTGGGCCACCAGAAATGACGGGCAATCAGATCATACGTCTTACGGGTCCCCGCGTGACCTGCCAGTCTAGAGGAGTGTCCCCAGTGGAGGATTCTGCCTCTGTCAGCCAGGCGCACAAAAGTCCTCCCTGGAGGAATGTCCCCAACTTGCCGGGGATTGACAGAGACAATGCAAGATGGATCAATAATGTTCTGTGGACTCTCCATGGTGTCTTCTGTCTCGAAAGATCTGGACAAGGCATCGGCCCTCACATTCTTGTCGGCCGGGCGATAATGGAGCTCAAACTGGAGCCTGGTAAAGAACAGTGACCACCTTTGCTGACGAGGGTTCAGCTGTTGGGCCGTCTGAAGATAGGTGAGGTTCTTGTGGTCCGAAAAATTCAGGATGGGATGAGCTGCACCCTCTAGTAGATGTCTCCACTCTTCCAGAGCCAATTTGATGGCCAGTAACTCCCGATCCCCAATCGAGTAGTTGCGTTCTGCGGAAGAGAAGAGCTTAGAGAAATATCCACATACCATTGACTTGCCCTTGGAACCTCTCTGGAACAGGAGTGCGCCAGCACCGACAGAGAATGCATCCACCTCCAACGAGAACTCCAGAGAAACATCTGGATCATGGAGGATAGAGGCTGACGTGAAGGCACTCTTCAGGCTATGGAATGCAGACTCTGCCTCAGGAGTCCGCAACTTGGCGTTCATGCCCTTCTTAGTGATGTTGGAGAAAGGAGAAGTCGATGAGGAGAATTTTGGAATAAAATGTCTGTAAAAATTGGCGAATCCCAGAAAGCGCTGTATGGCCCTCAAGCCTTGAGGATCGTGGCCATTCCAGGACAGACTTTACCTTTTCAGGATCCATCTTGAGACCTCTATTGGAGACAATGTAGCCCAGGAAGGGTAGAGCATATTTTTAACCCGTTAGTGACCGCCAATACACCTTTTAACGGTGGCCACTAACGGGCTTTATTCTGATGCATATGCCTTTTTATGGCACTGCATCAGGATAAAGTATACAGAGCAGGGAGCCGTCAAATCTCCCTGCTCTCAGCTGCCAGACGTAGCTGGGGGCTGGGGGCATCCCTGCTCTGCCGGGTGAGATCGATATTAGTATTGATCTCACCCGTTTAACCCTTCAGATGCGGTGCGCAATAGCGTGCACCGCATCTGAGTGGTTTTGGAGAGAGGGAGGGAGCTCCCTCTCTCCCTCACCAACACCCGGCGATACGATCGCCGAGTGTCTGTGTCTCCAATGGCAGCCGGGGGCCTAATAAAGGCCCCCAGGTCTGCCTGGAGCGAATGCCTGCTTGATCATGCTGGAGGCATGACCTAGCAGATGCCTGTCCGTTTTAAACGGACAGGCAGTAATACACTGCAATACAAAAGTATTGCAGTGTATTATAATAGCGATCAGAGAATCACATATTAAAGTCCCCTAGTGGGACTAGTAAAAAAGTAAAAAAAACGTTTAATAAAGTTAATTTTAAAAAAAATGTGAAAAAAATGAAAAACCCACCTTTTCCCCTTACAAAATGCTTTACTATTATAAAACCAAAATAAAGTAAAAAAGTTACACATATTTGGTATCGCCGCGTCCGTAACGACCCCGACTATAAATCTATAACATTATTTAACCCGCACGATGAACGCCATAAAAAATGGAATAAAAAACTATGGAAAAATTGCTGTTTTCTGTGAATCCTGACTTAAAAAAAATGTGATAAAAAGTGATCAAAAAGTCGTATCTATTCCAAAATGGTACCAATAAAAACTACAAGTCTTCCCGCAAAAAAGAAGCCCTCATACAACTGCATCGGCGGAACAATAAAAAAGTTATGGCTCTTCAAATATGGAGACACAAAAACAAATAATTTTGAAAAAAAAGCGTTTTTACTGTGTAAAAGTAGTAAAACATACAAAAACTATACAAATTTGGTATCGTTGCAATCGTAACAACCAGCTGAATAAAGTTATTGTGTTATTTATATCACACGGTAAACGGCGTAGATTTAAGATGCGAAAAAGAGTGGCGAAATTTCAGGTTTTTTCTAATGTCCCCAAAAACAAGGTAAAAAAAGTTAATCAATAAATAATATGTACCTCAAAATGGTGCTATTAAAAAATACAACTTGTCCCGCAAAAAACAAGACCTTATACAGCTATGTAGACGCAAAAATAAAAAAGTTATAGCTCTTGGAATGCGACGATGGAAAAACGTAAAAAATTGCTTGGTCATTAAGGTTTAAAATAGGCTGGTCATTAAGGGGTTAAAACACGCACTTCTCCAACTTGGCGTATAGACGATTCTCCCTTAACCACAGCAAAAATGACGGACATGTCTCTGATGCGTCATAGGATCTGGAGGAAAAATCAAGATGTCATCAAGATAGACCATGTAACGTCCATGGCCACGGGCCGCCGGGTTTACTCACCTCACTCTTGTGCCCGCTCTTAAAGAGCCAGCGATCGCACATGGAAAACAATCATCATCATCAATCCACATGATTTCCTGGCCTATAAAAAGGCCCCAGCCCTTCTTATCCTTGCCTGAGCATTGTTAGTTTATCCCAAGTCTGTCTTGAAAATGGTCCCTTAGCGTTTCCCGTTCCAGTTGTAACCCGTGCACTGTTACCTGTTCCTGTATCCCGTGCTGTGTTCTTGTTCCTGTGCCTACAAGTGCTGGATTTGTGTCCTACTGCACCTGCTGTTGTTTGCCACATCTAGTGTCTTCTGCCACATCCAGTGTCTTCTGCCACTTCCAGTGTCTTCTGTCACATGTCATACTGCCCACCACGTCTGGCGCAACCTGCTTCATCGACCTCCATCCATGCTGAAGCCACAGCCACTGTTTGGACAAGTTCAGGAACCCGTGTGTTACAAACTGCCATTAGACTTTTGTATAGACTGAGACCTGGTCAGCTGTCTCTCCGCTACGGCGGAGTGGCCGAGTGGGTCTACATACCCTGGGACCATGAGAGTACACTCAGTACATGGAACACGCTGGCTAGCCCAAAACCGCAGTCCAGAAGATACAGACGGAGATGCATGACCTATGCACACGTCAGGATCAACTCCTTGAGGCCATAAATTCTATCTTGATCCGTGTGGATCTACTCACTGTTCCACCTCTGGTTCATTCTCCTGAGGCTGATGCTGTACCACTGCTCGCTGCTCCTCCTGTTTGTTCTGGATCCACAGTTATTCTGCCTCTTCCTCCTCGCTATGACGGCGATCCCAGAGTATGTAGAGGATTTATTAACCAATGCACGGTTCATTTTAGGCTACGGGCTCATCTCTTCTCCGCTGAGGAGGCCAAAGTGGCATTTATCATCTCCCTTCTTGCTGGCAAGGCCCTCGCATGGGCGAACCCAATCTTGGAGCAACAAGGACCTGTATCCTCAGAACTAGCCTTGTTCCTGCAGTCCTTTCGTGCCGTGTTCGAGGAGCCGGGTCGAACTTCCTCTGCCGCAGCCACTCTGTTGACCCTCAAGCAAGAGGGCTCCACAGTAGGGGAGTTTGCTAGCATGGAACAATGAAGGAACTGGTGGCGACCTTCTGGCAGGGTCTATCCTCTCACATCAAGGACGAACTGGCGGCCCGTGACCTTCCTTCTACCTTGGATGCCCTCATCCTGTTAGCCACTGTGATTGATATGAGAATCTGGGAGCGCACTCAGGAGGTTCGACAGGAGAGCCGAGTCCATAGACCAGCACCCTCGGTCCAGAGACCACTATTGCTTTCCCCTAGTGCGCTACCTGAAGAACCCATGCAGGTAGACAGAGTCGGGTTATCTGAACAGGAGAAGCAGCGCAGATGCTGTATGTATTGTGGCCTTAAGGGTCATTTTGTGCGCCAATGCCCACAGAAACTGGGAAACTCCAGTACCCAGGGTTGGTTGGAGAGGCAACTCTAGGTTGGACGTCTCCAAATGATCGATTCCTGTGGCCATCATCTCCATAGAGACGTCACATTCCTCCTCCATCTATCTTGACTCCGGAGTAGCTGCTAATTTCATCCAGCAGGATCTAGTGGAACGTTTACATCTACCCACAGTTCTTCTGGAGAAACCCCTGGCTGTAGCCTCTGTGAATGGTCTACCATTGCCCAATCCGACTGTGTTTATCATGGAGCCGTTGACGCTACAGATCAGAGCTCTTCACTCTGATTAAATCGCCTTCCTTGTACTACCTAAGGCTATCAATCCTATCCTGCTGGGTCTGGCATGGCTTCGCCTACACGCCCTGGTTCTTGACTGGAGTTCTGGAGAAATTCTTCAATGGGGTTCCAGATGCCATAGCCATTGCCTGTCACAAGTCTGTCCTGTTATGCTCCCTCTGCCTCAGTCACTCTCCGATCTACCATCTCAGTATGCCAGTTTTGCGGATGTCTTCTGCAAGCAAGAGGCTGAGACGTTGCCTCCACATCGGAATTATGACTGTCCCATTGAACTGGTTCCAAATGCTTCTCTTCCCCATGGATGGGTGTATCCTCTCTCCTTGCCAGAGACTTTATCTATGTCAGCCTATATCAAGGAGAATTTGGAGAGGGCTTTTATATGAAAATATTTCTCCCCGGCTGGGGCCGGCTTCTTCTTCGTTAAGAAGAGAGACGGATCTCTTCGACCCTGCATTGACTACCATGGTCTCAACCAGATCACAGTCAAGAACAAATACCTGTTGCCACTTATTTCCGAGCAGTTGGATCGCATACGAGGAGCCAAATAAATTTCTATATAGACCTGCGGGGGGGTTATATCCTAATCCGGATTCGCCGGGGTGATGAATGGAAGACGGCATTTAACACCCGTGATGGGCACTACGAATACCTAGTGATGCCCTTCGGACTGTGTAACGCTCCCGCAGTATTTCAGGAATTCGTCAATGATATTTTCCGAGATCTCCTCTATATGTGTGTTGTAGTTTATCTCAATGATATTTTGATTTTCTCCCCAGATCCGATGACCCATCGGAGGTATGTCTGTCAAGTTCTTCTGCGACTAAGAGAGAATCGCTTATATGCCAAGTTGGAGAAGTGCGTCTTTGAAAGGAGGTCTTTGCCCTTCCTGGGCTACATCATCTCGGATCAAGGTCTAAGATGGATCCTGAAAAACTAAAATCTGTCCTGGAATGGCCACGTCCTCAAGGCCTGAGGGCCATACAACGGTTCCTGGGTTTCGCCAATTTCTACCGGCAGTTTTTTCCAAACTTCTTATCTCTGACGGCTCCCATCTCTACCCTTACCAAGAAGGGTGTGAACGCCAAGGTGTAGACTCCAGAGGCAGAATCCGCATTTATTAGCCTCAATAAAGCCTTTAGTTCAGCCTCTATCCTCCATCATCCTGACATATCTTGGCAGTTCTCATTGGAGGTGGACGCTTCCTCTGTTGGTGCAGGTGCACTCCTGTTCCAGAGGAGCTCCAAAGGAAAGGCAGTAGTATGTGGCTATTATTCGAGACTTTTTTCTTCTGCAGAGCGCAATTACTCCATTGGAGATCGGGAGCTACTGGCCATCAAATTGGCTCTGGAGGAGAGGAGACATCTTCTAGAGGGCTCTACACCGACCACAAGAACCTTACGTATCTTCAGTCTGCCCAACAACTAAATCCCCGTCAAGCCAGGTGGTCGCTGTTCTTCAGCCATTTCCAATTTGTGCTCCACTACCGTCCCGCTGACAAGAATGTGAGGGCCGATGCCCTGTCCAGGTCATTTGAGACAGATGACACGGTGGAGTCCATTCAAACTATCATAGACCCATCCTGCATTGTCACTGCTAATCCTTTTCAGGTTAGAGACATCCTCCGGGGAGGACTTTTGTTCGGTTGGCAGACAGGTGAGGAATTCTCCGCTGGGGACACAGTTCTAAACTGGCTGGGCACGCTGGTGTCCGTAAAACCGGAGACCTGATTGCTCGGCACTTCTGGTGGCCCACGCTACCTAAAGATGTTCTGGACTCCTTGCACGGTGTGTGCTACTAACAAAGTTACTCTCTCTAAGCCTGCCAGCCTGCTTCAACCTCTGCCTGTACCCAATGCCCCCTGGCAGCACATTGCAATGGACTTTGAAACTGACCTTCCCCCCTCAGCAGGATGCAACACTGTCTGAGTTGTGGTGGACCAATTCTCGAAGATGGCACATCTTATCCCGCTGACCAGCCTACCTTCTGCTCCCCGACTAGTGAGTCTCTTCATTCAACAAATCTTTTGCTTGCATGGCTTGCCTCTTCACATTGTTTCCAACCGGGGGGTTCAATTTACCTCAAAGTTCTGGAGCTCCCTCTGTAAACTCCTAGATGTAAGATTGGACTTTTCCTCATCTTATCACCCCCAGTCCAATGGGCAAGTCGAGAGGATCAACCAGATTATGGAGAATTATCTCTGCCACTTCATCTCTTTACAGCACGATAACTGGGTACAGCTTTTTCCTTGGGCCGAGTTCTCGTACAACAACCACACAAGTGAGTCCACCACTTCCACTCCGTTTCACATTGTGTACAGTCAATATTCCGAAAGTCCCTCTTCCTGTGTCAACTAAATCTCAGGTACCCACTGCGGACTCTGCATTTGGGGACTTTCTGCAAATCTGGCAACAGACCCGTTCCTCTATTTTGCCGGCAGTCGATCGCATGAGGCGAAAAGCGGATACAAAGAGAAGAGAGCCGCCTCAGTATTTTCCAGGTACCAAAGTCTGGCTGTCCTCTCGGAACATCCGTTTGAAGGTGCCTTCATACAAGTTTGCTACCAGGTTCCTTGGTCCTTTTGAAATTCTGCAACAAATAAACCCTGTCTCCTATAAGCTGCAGCTGCCTCCTACCCTAAGAATACCCAACTCCTTTCATGTGTCCCTCCTGAAACCAGTGGTTCTGAACCGCTACAGCAAGACTTCTAGTTCCACAGTTGCTCCCAGCGGTTCTTCTGATGTGTTAGAGTTGAGGGAGATCCTGGACTGCAAAGGGTAGGAGGAAGGACTTTCTATTTGGTGGACTGTAGAGGGTTTGGTCCTGAGGAGAGGTCCTGGGAGCCGGAAGATAACCTCAGTGATCCTGCTCTCATTAAGAAATTCCTCTCCTGCTCTGGCCCCAAGAAGAGGGGGCATAAGAGGGGGGGATACTGTAGCGTCCATGGCCACGGGTCGTTGGATTTACTCACCTTCCGATGCCCGCAGCCATGGATCTGTTAGTGCTGGTCCCCATCTCATTCCTAGGAGATGCCAGTGCTCACTTCCACTCCGGTCTGCTGTGTCCCGTAGGGTGTGTGCGCACGCTCGTGCCCGCTCTTGAAGGGCCAGCGCGCGTGTAGGAGGGACCACCACTGTCGGTAACGCAATGCAAGAGACACGACTTCTTTCGTTCAACTTCTTTACTGTACTGAACAGGTAACAGGAAGTTATCTTCTACGGAGCAGACAGGAATCCTGAGGTTGAGGACTTCGATCCCGCTGGAAGTCCCCCGGAGAGAGGTTGTGCCTGACCCCACGTTGCCAGGCTTGGCTCCGGTCACGCCGCTGTCAGTCACGGTGGGAGCTACTCACTACTGGCAGCCTACCCTAGGGTAAGAGTCACACTCTCGGCCCATGGGTCGCGTCGTGGGAATCAGTGAACTACCTATCCGCTACCTTTCGTGACAAACCCTCTTTCTCCTCAGTCAGTGGTCCGCACGTTGGACCCCCCTAGGACGCAACTGAACAGGTGAGGTTGATACTAATGTTTACACAAAGTCCAGTTAATAGTTCAATAAAGTCCCGTCAACCTGACCGTTCCTTCTGTCTGCTCCTGATCCAACAATGTTCATCAATAACAGTTCAATGCAAAAATTACAGGCGGTGATTACAGACGTTTACACTCTGGAGGACACGCAGGGACACTGGCACGGTTAGTGAGGTAGCGAGGCTGTTCTTGGGCCTAATTCGGGCTAAGTCATCTGTGGATTTCAGGGCTAGTCTTCCATGTACACTGTGACCAGGATGAACGAGGACCGTCACTTCACTAGGAGGGTCACTGACTGTAATGTGGGTACTGATACTGTCCCTGGAAAGGGCCTAGGGTCCTAGTCGGGGGAGCTACGGTGTATGGCCGGTACCTGTAGCAGATGCTGAGGGCCCAATCCGCTCCTGCTTTGGTCAGTCCTCTGCGGCTGTAACACCCTCTGCTTTTGACTCTACTGCAGAGAGGCACGTTCCACTCAGATGGTCCTCTGTTGCTGCCACACTGATTCTGCTTCAGCCGGTCGCTCGTACAGCAGTTCCCGGTCCTGCTGTATACTGCAGTCAAGCTGTGGGCGTCTCCCTAGGCATTCGTCTGGGCACCGGTTCCACCTGGCCTTTCTCTTGGCTCCTGCTCGTCACTCTCCTGCTCCCTCTCCTCCTTTGTTGCGCCGCTCCCTTCACTTCCGTCCGCCTTTCTCTCCCTTCCACATCCGGTCCTCCTCCTCCGGCCAAGACTCGGCATCCCCTCCTCCACCCTCGCATCGCGAGACTTCGCCCTGCTTCACCGCCGGAGCGCATGCATCATGGCTGTCGGCGGAGCGGCTGTCGCCATGACGCGCAAGACGCTCCTCCGCTCGGGAGCCAAACTCCCGAGCCGCAGACCAGCCCGTGTCCCTGCGTTGGCCCCCATACTGCAGGTAAGTACAGGCACACCCTTACACGCGCACATGGAAAACAATCATCATCATCAATCCACATGATTTCCTGGCCTATAAGAAGGCCCCAGCCCTTCTGAACCTTGCCTGAGCGTTGTTAGTTTATCCAAGTCTGTCTTGCAAATGATCCCTTAGTGTTTCCCATTCCATTTGTTACCCGTGCCCTGTTACCTGTTCCTGTATCCCGTGCTTTGTTCTTGTTCCTGTGCCTACTAGTGCTGGAGTCGTGTCCTACTGCACCTGCTGTCGTTTGCCACGTCCAGTGTCTTCTGCCATGTCCAGTGTCTTCTGCCACATCTCGTACTGCCCGCCACGTCTTGCGCAACCTGCTTCACTGACCCCCATCCGTGCTGAAGCCACAGCCACCGTCTGGACTAGTTCAGGTACCCGTGTGTTACGAACTGCCATTAGACTTTTGTATAGACTGAGACATGGTGAGCTGCCTCTCCGCTACGGCGGAGCGGCCCAGTGGGTCCACATACCCTGGGACCGTGACAGACCACAACACGGGGGTGTGGTTGGGCCACCGGAGCTGATGGCCGCGTGAGAAAAGAGCTCTGTTAAAGAACTTCATCACTAGCTACCCAGAGCACCTGCCAGCGACTTAAAAGCATTCCCATGACAGGGATTTCCAAGCTATATATGGGCAGGAGAAGATTCACAAAAAATTTGTCTGCAAAGCCGGATCAAAACCTGTCTACGATGGAAGACAACAACTACGATAATTCCAAAGATGGTGAAGTGAACTCACAGAGCCTAGCTTTGGATGCTACAGACACACTCCTACTGTTGCCTTCCACATCTGAGGAGACTATTCCTGACTTCATTACAACAACGACGGAGATGCCAGGAACAATACAGACAAGGAATACCCCAAAGTACTCCATAAGTAAAATGGCGCCGGCATCCCCACGAGGTACACCAGAGCGAGACGACTCCATGATGCTGCAACATCGTGCAGACAATATTTTTCCGCCTAACTCCGGCAGTTCAGGCATAAACCCAATATCTCCATCATCCTGTCCAGCTAAGCAAAAACAGAAGCTGGATGATTACCTCACGGAATATGAGGTAAGCCTTGATCCTAAAACTATGAATACCATCCCAATTGCCTCAGACTCTTTTGAGAGTTTTCACACTTCAAATAAGGTGGTATCTGAGAATATGCTTAAGTAAATGTTATCTGCTCTCCGAAGTACAAATATCATACAACCTTTCCAAAAGTCACTATCTGAAGTGGGAGATAGAGTTTTGCACATGGAAAATTAAATGGCGTCCTTTGCTACGGCACATAATGAACTTGTCGACTCACATAAATCTCTGGAAGAGAAAGTTAACAAAATACAAGTGAAACTGATTGATTCTGAAGATAAAGACAGACAAAATAATATAAAATTTCGGGGTTTTCCAGAATCAGTAGCTGGCTCCAACCTAAGGGCTTATATACAACAATTCATTAAAAGCTTCTTACAAGAAATTATTGAACATGAACTTAGCATTGACCGTGCACACAGAGTTTCCAAACCCAAAAATCTACCTGATAATATACCACGGGATGTGCTAGCAAGATTTACCTTCTTCCAGACCAAAGAACAACTAATGTACGCTTCAAGAAAGCATCAACTTCTTCCTCCACCATACTCTCATCTTAAACTGCCACATTGCAAGCAAGGAGATAATTGGCACCATTAACAGAAATACTGAGGGAAAATGACATTTCAAATAGATGGGGCTACCCTACGAAGATACTAATACATTGCGACAGTGCAATATATATGGCGAAAACAGTCACAGAAGGAACTCACTGTTGAAGACATGGAATATCTCTACAAGTTCGCCTTCACCAGCTTCTCCCAGAAGATCACCTGTAAGAATTGACGGAGAATGGAACAGGATTAAAGGCATGGTGTTGCCAGAAAAACATGTTTTGTTTTTTTTAATTAAACATTTAGTGTGTGGGTGATTAAACATTGTTCAAATTTTTTTTTTTTTTTCACGAGTCAGGAAATATTATAAATTATTTCTAATTTATAATACTACCCATTTTTGGTCACTAGATGGAGCTATTTCCCAAAATTGCAGCATTGCAAAATTGGGTTAAAAGCCCTCGCTCTAGTGAGCTCTCAGCATCCCCCCCTCCTTTATCCTGGCTAGTGCCGGGATAAACGAGGGGTTTGAACGGTGTAACCTCCTACACTGTGTGTCGCCATTTTTTGAGCTAACACACAGCGTAGTAGGTTTACATACACTAGTAAACACACACAAACACGAACATACATTGAAATCTCTTACCTGCTCCTGCCGCCGCGGCTCCCTCCGGCCCGTCCGCTCCGTTTGCTGCCGCTGGTCCAAGTGCACAAATCCGGAAGCCGCGACCGGAAGTAGTAATATTACTGTCCGGCCGCGACTTCCGGTCCACAGGAAAATGGCGCCGGACGGCGCCAATTTCGAATTGGACTGTGTGGGAGCGGCGCATGCGCAGTTCCCACACAGACGCCGTACACTGAAGTCAATGGGACGGGAGCCGTTCGCAGTCCCTATGGGACTGTGGCTGCCGTATTCCATGTCTGTATGTGTCGTTAATCGACACACACAGAAATGGAACAAAAAATGGCAGCCCCCATAGGGAAGAAAAAGTGTAAAAATAAGAAAAAGTAAAACACAAACACACAAATGAATATAAACGTTTTTAATAAAGCACTAACATCTTTAACATATAAAAAAATAATTTGTGATGACACTGTTCCTTTAAGCCTACCTGACTTTGACAATAGTAATCTATTACTTTCTCAGTAAGTGATGATGTTTTTAAACACTGTTATTTGTCACGTTTCCACTTGCATACTTTCCCCAAACATCGGTTCGTGGAATAATACCGAATGACTCGACTGTTATTTTTGTTATGATGTTTTGTTTTTGTACCTGTAAAACGCAATACAATGACTGTAATGTATCGCAAGCTTGTAAAGGTATGCATTCGGGTTATTGCCAGACCCCTGATTTTGCCCTTAAGATCATGCCTGGTCACATATCTCTTAGCTTCAGAATTTATACAATCATCAATGGGAACTTTTTATCACTGAATGTTAGGGGTATTAACTCCCCTTCCAAACGATCACTCCTATGGAGAGTGGCTAAATTATAGGGAAGTGATGTAATATGTCTGCAGGAAACACATATAAGAGAAAATAACATCCCTAAGCTACAGCATAGGGACTACCCTACAATATATTCCACATATCCTCAGAAAAAAAGAGGGGTACTGATTGCCTTCAAATCCTCATTAGCGACTACGATGCACCACCAATATATAGATTCACAAAGCAGACATATCATATTAGTGTGCACCATTAATAACTTGGATTACACAATAGTAAACCTATATGCCCCTAACGGAAGACAAATACACTTTATCAATAGAACACTTAAGAAAGTTCAAAAGATCAAAAAAGGAAACTTAATAATAATTGTGGAGATTTTAATTCTACAGTAGATCATTCATTAGATACGACATCTACTTTAATAAATCGGAATTCTGAGCTGGAACTTTCCCTAAGGTTTAACTTCCTATTCGATATATGGAGGATCCAACATGCATCAGAAAGAGATTACTCCTACTATTCACCACGGCACAAGACCTACTCAAGAATAGACTTATTTTTGATAGATAAATTGCTAATAGATAGAGTAACTAGAACACAAATAGGAAATATCCATTGGACTGACCTTGCACCAATATCAATGTCGATATCTGAACAGTTCTCAAAGATAAATGACTTTGTTTGGAGAGAAAACTCCTTTGTAATCTCACATGATGCTCATTCTAAGACTATTGCCTCAGATATTGAGGAATACTTTACTTTTAATGATCTCCCAGAAGTTAACCCATTCACATTGTGGAATGCCCACAAAGCGTACATTAGAGGATCCTTTATTAAAATTGGAAGCAGATTGAAAAAAGAAAGAGAACTAGAAATTAACAATTCCATGACCAAAATTCAACACTGGGAAGCACTAAACAAACAGACATATACATTTTCAACCTCATCAGAACTAGGAAAAGAGAGGATTCACTTACGCAATTTACTACTTACTTCACAAATATGAACATACACTTAAAAAAAACAAAATAAGGCGGGTTCTTTACTAGCTAAAAGACTCAAACAGCAAGCACAAAAATCTAGAATTCAAAAAATTACCCATCCTATGACTGGGAAAACATTTCTGTCCCCGAAGGGCATCTCGAACGCCTTTAAAGATTATTACCAGAAGTTATATAATCTTAAAGATGATGAAGAGACCATTCAACCTACACAATTACATATAGATAATTTCCTTAAACAAATAAAATTACCCAAAATCTCTGAAGACTCCTTAGAATCCCTCAATTTTCCTATATCGTTGAATTAAATTACCAAAGCCATAAATTTGATTCCTCTACATAAAGCCACAGGACCTGATGGTCTTTCAAACAACTACTACAAGAAATGTACACATATACTAGCTCCTAAATTGCTCGCTGTATTACAAGAAGCCTCCACTAACGCCAATTTCCCAAAATAAATGTTATCTGCGCTGATTATAACCATAACGAAACCTGGAAAGCCAACAGAGCAGACCTCAAACTACAGGACAATATCTCTCCTGAATGGGGATGCTAAAATATATGCAAAAATATTGGCCTCTAGGTTGAAACTAGTTCTCCCATCATTGATCGTTAATGATCAAGCTGGATTCATTCCAGGCAGACAAGCACCGGATAACACACAATGTATTATATCTCTGATGCAATACTGTGAATACAACAGCATACCATCGCCCTTCCTCACAATTGATGTAGGGAAGGCTTTTGACAGAATAAATTGAAAAAATTGGCATAACGGGCTACATTTATTCTGCGATTAAAGCCTTGTATTCACAACTATCAGCTAAAGTTTACTCTAACAATACTCTGTCACAAGAATTTACAATAACTAATGGTACCAGACAGGAATGCCCCTTATTCCCAATTTTTTTTATCCTATCTATAGAACCATTAGCGGAAATTATCAGAACTGATACCAGAATACAAGGCATTACTATTAATCAAAAGGAACATAAAATAATCTTGTTTGCAGATGACATTGTCACGTAGGATTTGTGGACCCACTGGGCCGTACCGCCTTGGCGGTATGGCAGCTGGCCAACAGGGCGCAGGTAAAGTCTATAGTTTGTATAGGGTACCTGTGGCAGCTCAGACAGTAGCAAGGCAGGCTCGGCTGGGACTAGGCAGCAGGCAGACGTCAGGAGTGGTGAAGCAGGACAAGCGTGGTATACAGCACAGCACGACTTAGGCTCAGCACGGCACTCGACCAGGATAGCACGGGATACAGGTAATAGGAACAGGAATACTGGAAAACACTAGGAGACCATCGCATAGACAAACTTAGGGTATGACAACAATGCTCAGGCTTCAAAAGAAGGGGCTGAACCCCTCTTATACTCTTATAGTCCAGGGCACTCATGGACTAATAGTTCATTAAAGTCTAGTGCGCGTGCTGCCCCTTTAAGAGCGTGCACGAGCGTGCGCACGCACCCTACGAGATCCGGCCGAGGTGAGTGGGAGCGAGCACTGGTGTCTCCTGAGGAGGAGCCTGGGGCCAGCGCTTGCCGACCCATAGTTGCGGCCGTCAGGGGGAGAGTGAACCACACGTACCGCAGCCACGGACATGACAGATATTATTTTATGTAATACTTTTCCCGCTAGCTCTCTAAGTAGAATCTTTGAAGTGCTGAATACCTTTAGCTCTGTCTCCTACTGTAAGATTAATCGTACAAAATCTCAAATACTTCCGATACATATGGCATCACAAGCTCTCTATGATTTGCAGACCAGGCATGATCTTGATTGGCAAACTTTAGAATTCACTTACTGGGCCATCAAACTCACACATCCTAATAAGAAATGATATCAGCAAAATTTTCCATAGCTTTTATCGAAATTGACAAAGCATATCCAATGTTATTCTAAATCTATACTATGCTGGATTGGTAGAATTGCCACTTTTAATATGTTTTTACTACCGCAGTTGCTGTATCTCTTTAGAACGATTCCGAAACTATCCCTAGCTCATTCTTTAGTTATACTTAATAACTGTCACGGTCACAGGGTATGTGGACACACTAGGCCGCTCCGCCGTAGCGGAGAGGCAGCTGACCAGGTCACAGTCTATTTGAAAGTCAATAGTAGATAGTAACGCTTGGATACCTGAACTAGTCCAGACGGTGGCTGTGGCTTCAGCATGGATGGAGGCCGGTGCAGCAGGTAGCTCCAGACGTGGCGGGCAGTATCCGATGTGGCAGAAGACGCTGGACGTGGCAGAAGACACTGGACGTGACAAAAGACACTGGATGTGGCAGGAGACAGCAGGTGCAGTAGGCACGACTCCAACACTGGTATGCACAGGAACAAGAACAGTACAGGGCACAGGAACAGGAAACAGGGCACCGGCAACAACTGGAACGGGAAACACTAAGGGACCATTTGCAAGACAGACTGGGATAAACTAACAACGCTCAGGCAAGGATCAGAAGGCCTGGGGCCTTCTTATAGACCAGGAAATCATGGCAGTTGATGATGATGACGACTTCCTTTGTGCGCGCGCTGGCCCTTTCAGGCCAGCAGGAGCGTGTACGCGCACCCTACGGGACACAGCAGGACAGAGCGGAAGTGAGTGCTGGCGTCTCCTAGGAAGGAGATGGAGACCAGCGCTCACGGATCCATGGCTGCGGGCGTCGGGAGGTGAGTAAACCCGACGGCCCGAAGCCATGGACGGTACAGTATCCCCCCTCTTACGCCCCCTTTTTTTGTGGCCAGAGAAAGAGAGGAACTTTTTAATAAGAGCAGGAACACTGAGGTTCTCTTCTGGCTCCCCAGACCTCTCCTCAGGACCAAACCCTCTCCAGTCCACCAAATAGAAAGTCCTTCCTCCTAGATCTCCTTTACCTCCAATACATCAGAAGGACCGCTAGGAGCAACTGTGGAACTAGAAGTCTTGCTGTAGCGGTTCAGGACCACTGGTTTCAGGAGAGACACATTGAAGGAGTTGGGGATTCTGAGGGTAGGAGACAGCTGCAGCTTATAGGAGACAGGTTTGATTTGTTGCAGAATCTCGAAAGGACCAAGAAACCTGGGAGCAAACTTGTATGAGGGTACCTTTAAGTGAATGTTTCGAGAGGACAGCCAGACTTTAGTACCTGGAAGATACTGAGGCGGCTCTCTTCTCCTAGTATCTGCCTTTCGCTTCATGCGATCTACTGCCAGCAAAATAGAGAACCGGATCTGTTGCCAGATTTGCAGGAAGTCTGCATATGCAGAGTCAGCAGCGGGTACTTGAGATGTCGTCGACCCTGGAAGAGGGACTCTAGGATGTTGACCGTATACAATGTGAAATGGAGTGGAAGTGGTGGACTCACTTGTGTGGTTGTTGTATGAGAACTCGGCCCATGGAAGAAGCTGTACCCAGTTATCGAGCTGTGAAGAGATGAAGTGGCGGAGATAATTCTCCATGATCTGGTTGATCCTCTCAACTTGCCCATTGGACTGGGGGTGATAGGCTGAGGAAAAGTCCAAACACACATCCAGGAGTTTACAGAGAGCTCTCCAGAACTTTGAGGTAAACTGAACCCCCCGGTCGGACACAATGTGAAGAGGCAAGCCATGCAATTGAAAGATGTGTTGAATAAAGAGACTCGCCAGTGGGGGAGCAGAAGGTAGGCCGGTCAGCGGGATAAAATGTGCCATCTTAGAGAACCGGTCCACCTCCATTCAGACAGTGTTGCATCCTGCTGAGGGGGGAAGGTCTGTGACAAAGTCCATCGCAATGTGCTGCCAGGGGGCATTTGGTACAGGCAGAGGTTGAAGCAGGCCGACCTGCCTCGAGTGAGTAACTTTGTTAGAAGCACACACTGTGCAAGAAGAGACAAAGTCCAGAACATCTTTAGGTAACGTGGGCCACCAGAAGTGACGAGCAATCAGGTCTCGGGTTTTACGGACACCAGCATGCCCAGCTAGTTTAGTACTGTGTCCCCAGCGGAGAATTCTTCTCCTGTCTGCCAACCGAACAAAAGTCCTCCCTGGAGGGATGTCTCTAATCTGCAAAGGGTTAGAAGTGACAATGCCGGACGGGTCTATGATAGTCTGAAGGGACTCCACCGTGTCTTCCATCTCAAACGATCTGGACAGGGCATCGGCCCTCATATTCTTGTCAGCAGGACGGTAGTGGAAGTTGGAAACAGGTGAAAAACAGCGACTACCTGGCTTGACTGACGAGGATTCAGTCTTTGAGCGGACTGAAGGTAGGTAAGGTTCTTGTGGTCGGTGTAGATCAATATGTGGTGAGCTGCGCCCTCTAGAAGATGCCTCCACTCCTCCAGAGCCAATTTGATGGCCAGTAGCTCCTGATCTCCAATAGAGTAATTGCGCGCAGCAGAAGAAAAAAGTCTTGAGTAGTAGCCACATACTACTGCCTTTCCTTTGGAGCTCCTCTGGAACAGGAGTGCACCTGCCCCAACAGAGGAAGCGTCCACCTCCAATCCCAGCGAATCCCAGGAACCGTTGTATGGCCCTTAGGACCTGAGGACGTGGCCACTCCAGGACAGACTTTAGTTTCACAGGGTCCATCTTAAGACCTTGATCCGAGATGACGCAGCCCAGGAAGGGCAAAGACTTCTTTTCAAAGACGCACGTCTCCAACTTGGCATATAAGCGATTCTCTCTTAGTCGCAGAAGAACTTGACAGACATACCTCCGATGGGTCATCGGATCTGGGGAGAAAATCAAAATATCATTGAGATAAACGACAGCACACATATAGAGGAGATTTCGGAAAATATAATTGACGAATTCCTGAAATACTGCGGGAGCTTTACACAGTCCGAAGGGCATCACTAGGTATTCGTAGTGCCCATCGCGGGTGTTAAATGCCGTCTTCCATTCGTCACCCCGGGGAATCCGGATTAGGTTATAATCCCCCCGCAGATCTAGCTTAGAAAATTTTTTGGCTCCTCGTATTCGATCAAACAGCTTGGATATAAGTGACAACGGGTATTTGTTCTTGACCGTGATCTGGTTGAGACCTCGGTAGTCAATGCAGGGTCGAAGAGATCCATCTCTCTTCTTAACAAAGAAGAAGCCGGCCCCAGCCGGGGAGGAAGATTTTCGAATAAAACCCCTCTCCAAATTCTCCTTGATATAGGCTGACATAGATAAAGTCTCTAACGAGGAGAGAGGATATACTCGTCCACGGGGAATAGAAGCATTAGAAACCAGTTCAATGGGACAGTCATAATTCCGATGTGGAGGCAACGTCTCAGCCTCTCGTTTGCAGAAGACATCCGCAAAACTGGCATACTGAGATGGTAGAGTGGAGAGTGACTGAGGCAGAGGGGGCATAACAGGACGGACTTGTGACAGGCAATGGCTATGGCATCTGGAACCCCATTGAAGAACTTCTCCGGAACTCCAGTCAAGAACCGAGGCGTGTAAGCGGAGCCACAGCAGACCCAGCAGGAAAGGATTGATAGCCTTAGGTAGTACCAGGAAGGTGATCTGTTCTGATTGGAGAGCTCTGTCCCGTAGTATCAATGGCTCTGTGATGAGCATAATCGGATCGGGCAATGGTAGACCATTCACAGAGGCAACAGCCAGGGGTCTCTCCAGACGGACTGTGGGTAGACGTAAACGATCCACTAGATCCTGCTGGATGAAATAAGCAGCCGCTCCAGAGTCAAGATGGCAGAGGAAGGATGTGACGTTTCTCCGGAGACGATGGCCACAGGAATCAATAATCTGGAAGAGGTTTTAACGTTTGGAGACATTCCACCTAGAGTTGCCTCTCCAACCAACCCTAGGTACTGGAGTTTCCCGGTTTCTGTGGGCATTGGCGCACAAAATGACCCTTAAGGCCACAATACATACATAGTCCAGAGGAGCGTCTGCGCTGCTTCTCCTGTTCAGATAACCGGACTCTGTCTACCTGCATGGGTTCTTCAGGTAGCGCACTAGGGGAAGACAATAGTGGTCTCTGGACCGAGGGTGCTGGTCTGTGGACCCGGCTCTCCTGTCGAACCTCTTGAGTGCGCTCCCGGATTCTCATATCAACCAGGGTGCGTAACAGGATGAGGGCATCCAAGGTAGAAGGAAGGTTGCGGGCCGCAAGTTCCTCCTTGATGGGAGAGGACAGACCCTGCCAGAAAGTCGCCACCAGTGCCTCGTTGTTCCATTCCAGCTCGGCTGCTAGGGTACGGAAGGAGATAGCATACTCCCCTACTATGGAGCCCTCTTGCTTGAGGGTCAACAGAGTGGCTGCGGCAGAGGATGTTTGACCCGGCTCCTCGAACACGGCATGAAAGGACTGCAGGAACAAGGCTAGTTTCGAGGATACAGGTCACTGTTGCTCCAAGATTGGGTTCGCCCATGCGAGGGCCTTGCCAGTGAGGAGGGAGATAATAAACGCCACTTTTGCCTCCTCGGAAGGGAAGAGATGAGCCCGTAGCCTAAAATGAACTCTGCATTGGTTAATAAATACTCTACATGCTCTGGGATCACCATCATAGCGAGGATGAAGAGGCAGAGGAACTGTGGATCCGGAACAAACAGGAGGAGCAACGGGCAGTGGCACAGCAACAGCTTCAGGAGGAAGAACCGGAGGTGGAACAGTGAGTAGATCCAGACGGACAAGGATAAAATTCACAGCCTCAAGGAGTTGATCCTGACGTGTGGGTAGGTCATGCATCTCCGTCTATATCTTCTGGACTGCGGTCTTGGGCTGGCCAGCGGGTTCCATGGCCTGAGCGTACTGTCTCGGTCACAGGGTATGTGGAACCACTAGGCCGCTCCGCCGTAGCGGAGAGGCAGCTGACCAGGTCACAGTCTATATGAAAGTCAATAGTAGATAGTAACGCTTGGGTACCTGAACTAGTCCAGACGGTGGCTACAGTACGGATGGAGGCTGGTGCAGCAGGTAGTGCCGGACGTGGCGGGCAGTATCTGATTTGGCAGAAGACACTGGACATGGCAGAAGACACTGTATGTAGCAGAAGACACTGGATGTGGCAGAAGACACTGGATGTGGCAGAAGACAGCAGGTGCAGTAGGCACGACTCCAACACTGGTATGCACAGGAACAAGAACAGTACGGGACACAGGAACAGGAAACAGGGCACGTGTAACAACTGGAACGGGAAACACAAAGGGACCATTTGTAAGACAGACTGGGATAAACTAACAACGCTCAGGCAAGGATCAGAAGGCCTAGGGCCTTCTTATAGACCAGGAAATCATGGCAGTTGATGATGATGACGACTTCCTTTGTGCGCGCACTGGCCCTTTAAGGCCGGGCACGAGCATGCGCGCGCACCCTACGGGACACAGCAGAACGGAGTGGAAGTGAGAACTGGCGTCTCCTAGAAAGGAGATGGGAACCAGCGCGCACGGATCCATGGCTGCGGGCATCGGGAAGTGAGTAAACCCGAAGGCCCGCGGCCATGGACAATACAACAACCACCTGGAAAGATTTATGTGGAATGGGAAGAAATCTCGTACAGCATATAAAATATTGACTTTACATAGGAACGCAGGTGGTTTAGGACTCCCTAATTTGAGGGATTATTGATTAGCTTGTATATTAGACCAATTTACTCACTGGTGGTGCTGTAATTCTGACAAAAGCTGGGTGGAACTGGAGAGATTCATAAGTGGATACAGCTCTTTGAAGTCTAGGATGATATCCTCACTGTAGCAGATAGCTATTAAAAAGACATACTTGACATCTATACAAACATCAGACAAAGCATGGCAACTTTATATTAAGCTATCAGGAAATAATATAGCTTGCCCATATGTTCAGATTCCCATAGGCTTTTTGAAAGATAATATCCCAGGCCTAGATTTGAAGAGCTGGAAATTAAGTAACATCAACTCAGTTGCTGACATTGTCGCTCAAGACGGAATGGCTCACTTTCACACCTGAGTGGAAAATACCAAATACCCCAAAGTCACTTTGTCAAGTTTTTACAAATCAGAACGTTTATACAGGGAAAACGACCAACGATTATTAATCAGAGTTCTGATAGTATCTGCGTTTAGTAGGATTATTGAATTAAAGAAAGGAATATCCTTTTTTTTAATAACAGAATTGGAAACAAATCACTTTTGAATAAAAATCAATATATGACCAAATTGGAAGAGGATCTGAATATCACTGCAACTGAAATCGAATGGCATTTAGCATTTAAAGGGAATGTGTTGCCAGAAAAACATGTTTTGTTTTTTTTAATTAAACATCTAGTGTGTAGGTGATTAAACATTGTTCAAATTTTTTTATTTTTTTTCACGAGTCAGGAAATGTTATAAATTAATTCTAATTTATAATATTTCCCATTGCTGGTCACTAGATGGAGCTATTCCCAAAATTGCAGCATTGTAAAATTGGGTAAAAAGCCCTCGCTCTAGTGAGCTCTCAGCATCCCCCCCTCCTTTATCCTGGCTAGTGCCGGGATAAACGAGGGGTTTGAACGGTCTAACCTCCTACACTGTGTGTCGCCATTTTTTGAGCTAACACACAGTGTAGTAGGTTTACATACAGTAGTAAACGTACACAAACACGGAACATACATAGAAATCTCTTACCTGCTCCTGCCGCCGCGGCTCCCTCCGGCCCGTCCGCTGCCGCTGGTCCAAGTGCACAAGTCCGGAAGCCGCGACCGGAAGTAGTAATCTTACTGTCCGGCCGCGACTTCCGGTCCACAGGAAAATGGCGCTGGACGGCGCGCATTTCAAATTGGACTGTGTGGGAGCGGCGCATGCGCAGTTCCCACACAGACGGCGTACATGTTAGTGGATGGAACGGGCCCCGTTCGCAGTCCCTATGGGACTGGAGCTGCCGTATTCCATGTCTGTATGTGTCGTTAATCGACACATACAGAAATGGGAAAAAAAATGGCAGCCCCCATAGGGAAGAAAAAGTGTAAAAATAAGAAAAAGTTAAACACAAACACACAAATAAATATAAACGTTTTTAATAAAGCACTAACATCTTTAACATATTAAAAAAAAATTGTGATGACACTGTTCCTTTAAGACAATATATAGAGCGTTTAGATGTATATCACACCAAGAAGCGGCTATCAAGACAAACTTAAGATGGTATTATACACCCACGAGAATAAATAAAATATTCCCTTCATGTTCAAATGCATGCTGGAGACTTTGTGGACACAAGGGCTCTCTATATCACATTCTATGGGAATGTAAGAAAGTACAGCCCCTTTGGCTGGCAACTGGAAGGATAATCTCTATCCTTTTGAAAAAAAGACGTACAAATAATCGCTCGAATGGCTTTATTATTTTTAGATCTAAATACCTTCAATTCCTCTTCCAGAACTATAATAGCACATCTTTTTATGTGAACCAAACTCATAATCACCAGTTATTGGAAACAGCCAACACAGCCCCATATACAAGAGGTCATAGCCCAAATAAACACTACATGTATTTATGAAAAAATGTTTGCCAATCAGAATCATAGCTATGAAAACTTTATTCAAAAATTAGGAGTCTGGATCAACCCTTCATATTGCACCACCTGAATGCATGCTTAACTAATATTAATCAATATGTTAATACAGTCAAGTTCTGTATGGTTTAGTTTATTTAACTCATGTTACTCTGTATATGTATTTTCATAGTACAAACACTGCATAATATGTTGGAATACATCTGGTCTAAATGACTCTCTTGAGCAAAGACCTAGAATGTACTGAAAATAGTTTGAAGCTAAATTTTACAGTATGTTAATGACTATCATTTAAGAATGAAGAATTACCTACACTCAATGTATGATTTAAATGCAATAGAGACAGTTCTTTTTTTCTTTTCTTTTTAGCGTGAATGCATAGGTATATATTATACTAACTACTAAATGATATGTAAACTGTTTTCTATACTGAGAACTATTTCAATGCTTTGTTTTATACTCTTTCATGACTTGCTTACAAAATAAAAACCTTTGATTTAAAAAAAAAAAATAGACCGCAACACAAACATAGAGGAGGTCACGGAAAATGTAATTAACGAACTCCTGGAAGACCGCAGGAGCATTACACAGGCCGAAGGGAATTACAAGGTATTCATAGTGTCCATCACGGGTGTTAAATGCAGTCTTCCATTCGTCACCCCGGCGAATCCGGATTAGATTGTAAGCCCCACGCAGGTCTAGTTTGGAAAAAATCTTGGCCCCACGTAAACGATCGAACAATTAAGAGATCAGTGGCAACTGATGCCATCCTACTTTTTGACGAAGAAGAACCCGGCTCCTGCCGGGGAGGAAACTTCCATATGAAGCCCCTCTCCAACTTCTCTTTAATATAGGCGGACATGGACAGAGTCTCTGGCAAGGAGAGAGTATATATCCTACCACGGGGAAGGGATGCACCAGGAAACAGCTCGATAGGACAGTCATACGCCCGGTGTGGGGGCAGTGTCTCCACCTCCCTTTTGCTGAAGACGTCCGAAAATGCAGCATAATGACCAGGCAATCCTGCCAATGACCGAGGCCGAGGAGGCTGAGCCAAACGAATCTGCACCAGGCATCGGCTGTGACACTCAGGGCACCACTGGAGAACCTCTCCAGAGTTCCAGTCCAGGACTGGGGCATGTAGTCAGAGCCAAGGCAGGCCCAGTAGCACAGGGTTAACGGCTTTGGATAGGACATAGAACGACAGAAGTTCGGAGTGGGGAGCCTCAGCGGCTTGGTCACAGCTATAACTGGGTCTGGCAGAGGTAGTCCATTTACCGATGCAACCATCAACGGTCTCTCCAGAGGGGTAGTGGGTAATTGAAGAAGGTCCACCAGGTCTCTACAAATGAAATTAGCAGCGGATCCAGAGACCTGATGCATTTTCTCACAGGACACTATGGTCACGGATATGAACAATTTAGGTGGGAGTCCTTCTTTGCCCAAGGTTGTCTTTCCTACCAACCCTAGGCTTTGGGGCTTTTGGGGACACTGACGTACAAGATGGCCTCCGAGGCCGTAATAAAGACAGAGTGCGTCTGTGTTTTCTCTACTGGGTAGATAGCATACATTAGTCCTATTTCACAGACTCCTTAGGAGGATCGGCATCAGAGGACGGCAGGGGTTGCTGCAAGGTAGGGACCGGACTTGGAAGAGCTCCCTTCCGACCAACCTCCTGGAGCCGTTCTCGGAGCCTTCTATCAATCCGGGCAGCCAGAAGGATGAGGTCATCCAGGGTAAATGTCAGGTCTAGAGCGGCAAGTTCGTCCTTAATTTTAGGAGACAGTCCATGCCAGAATGTAGCCACCAGGGCCTCATTGTTCCACAACAGTTCTCCAGAGAGTGGATGGCGTACTCGCCCACAGAGATGTCTGCTTGGCGTAGGTTCAGCAAGGAAACCACTGCAGAGGGGACTCATCCAGGCTCCTAAAATACTGTGCGAAATGTCCGAAAGAGACCCCTGGAAGACACGGGTCTCTGGTCCTTGTCTCTCCCAGATAGGGTTCGCCCATGCAAGGGCCTTGCCAATAAGAAGAGAGATGATGAAAGCGACCCTTGCACCATCAGACGAAAATGCTCTAGGATACAGGCTGAAGTGAATCTGGCACTAGTTAAAAAATCCACGACAGGTACCTGCGTCTCCATCATAGCGGTCAAGAAGTGGCAAAGAAAAATGAGGATCAACACTGCCAGGAGGTGTAGTCTGAGGATCAGTACTGCCAGGAGGTGTAGTAGGAGGAATGGCAGCTCGCCCCTCCTGCTGACATGCAAGAATGTTCAAGGCCTGGAGGAGTTGGTCCTGTCGAGATTGGAGGTCCAGCATATCCGTCCGCATCTCTTGTGACGTCATCTTGGTCTTGGATCGACCAGCGGGGTCCATGGACTGAAAGTACTGTCACGTAGGGTTCGTGGACCCACTGGGCCATACCGCCTTGGCGGTATGGCAGCTGGCCAACAGGCCGCAGGTCAGAGTCTATAGTTCGTATAGGGTACTTTTGGCAGCTCGGACAGTAGCAAGGCAGGCTCGGCTAGGACTAGACAGCGGGTAGACATCAGGCGTGGAGTAGCAGGACAGGCATGGAATACAGCACAGCACGACTACAGCACAGCCTGGCACTTGAACAGGATAGCACGGGATACAAGTTACAGGTTACAGAATACAGGATGCAGGATACACTGGGAATTGGAAAACACTGGGAGACCATTTGCTTAGACAAACTATGTTATGACAAACAACGCTCAGGCTCATGGGCTTATTTAGCACAAATGTCTTGTGTGCCCCGCTGCCCCTTAAAGAGCGGGCACGAGCATGCGCGCGCACCCTACGGGACCTGGCCGAGGTGAGTGGAAGTGAGCGCTGGCGTCTCCTGAGGAGGAGACTGGTGCCAGGGCTCGCCGACCCATGGCTGCGGCCGTCAGGAGGTGAGTGAACCTGATGGCCTGCAGCCATGGATGTGACACTTCCACTGTGGGCTTCTAATTTTATATGGATGCACACGGTAAACTTTTCATTCTCAATCTATGACAAATAATTTGTGGCATGTTCCTTCACATGCAGTATCACAGAGGTATCATGAGGCGACTCATGTAGTAATTTTTAAACACTTTTGCAAGTACATAGAACCATTTCTTCCATCAGGAGTAGATGATGTCATCTTTTATCTTTTGTAAAAGTCTCAAAGGGTAGCCCAACTCCACTAAAAGCTTGTGTATCTTCTAGGATTATATAAATTGTGTCACTTCTTCATAATCATAAGGTAGGAAATAGTATACTGTATATTTTTTTGCTAAAAAGTTACACTTTTGTCTTATTTGTCTATAGAACATTTTCCCAGAAGCATTGTGGAACATCCAGGCAGTGGCGGATCGACATTAGGGCACTTGACCGCACGGGCCCCCTCATGCCCGGTGGCGTCACTAACACCGGAAGGGGGCCCCCGGTGCTAGCGACAGTCACATTTACTTGTAACTGCATCCTCAGGACACAAATACAAATGAATATTATAGGCTGCAGGCCACGTTAGGCCTGGAGCCAATAAGGTGCTGGGAAGATTCCCTGTGCAATCCGACATGATCCTGCCTGTAGGATGTGTAGCGCTCCGTTCGTCGCGGGAACGGGTCAAGGTAAGGAAAATATTTTTTATTAGATTTGTTTTTTTGGGTGGAGGGAGAGTGCTGTGTGGCACTATATACAAGGGGGGAAGCACTGTGTAGCACTATATACAAGGGGGGTAGCGCTGTGAGACACTATTTACAAGATGGGAGAAATCGCTGTTTGACACTATATACAAGAAGGGGGGAAGCACTTTGTCACACTATATACAAGAAGAGGAGGTAGCGCTGTGTGACACTATACAAGGGGGGAAGAGCTGTGTGACACTATATACAAGGGCGCTGTATGGCACTTTCTATAGGAGGGCTGTGTGTGGTGCTATCTATAGTGGAGCTGTGTGTGATGCTATCTACAGGGGACTGTGTGTGATGCTATCTAAGGGGGGCTGAGTGTGATGCTTTCTACAGGGGGGCTGTGTATGATGATATCTATAGGAGAGTGTGTGAAGTTATCTACAGGGGGTGTGGCGCTATCTACAGGCGGGGTGTTTGGCACTATCATCTACAGGAGGGTGTGTGTGGCGTTATCCACAGGAGGGTGTGTGTGGTGCTATCTACAGGGGGTGTGGCGCTTTATACCGGTGGGGTGTGGCGCTATCTACAGGGGGCTGTGTGTGGTGCTATCTACAGGGGGCTGTGTGTGGCACTATCTACAGGGGGCTGTGTGTGGCACTATATACAGGGGGGTGTGTGATGCTATCTACAGGGGGCTGTGGGTGGCGCTATCTACAGGGGGCTGTGTGTGGCACTATATACAGGTGGGTGTGTGTGATGCTATCTACAGGGGGCTGTGTGTGGCACTATCTATAGTGAGGTGTGTGATGCTATCTACAGGGTGGCTGTGTGTGGCGCTATCTACAGAGGGAGTGTATGTGATGCTATCTACAGGTGGTGTGTATGGCAATGTCTACAGCGGGGGTGTGTGTGGCACTATCTACAGGGGCTGCATGCAGCGTTATCTACAGGGGGATGTATGTGGCGCCACACACAGGCGGCTGTGTGTGGCGTTATCTAAAGGGGGTGTGTGTGGCGCTATCTATATGGGGGTGTGGCACTATCTACAGGGGCACTGTGTATGTGGTGCTTTACTTGACAGTGTTTGACACAATTCTATTCAGGGGCACAGTATTTGATACTATTATATTTAAGAGCACAGTGTGTGGCACCATGATCATTTTATCTTCTTTTATAGGTATGGAAATGTTGGAAAAGTGAGGAGCTGAAGACATCTGAGCAGCAAATTCTGCAGAAATGGTTCATGGCTGAGAGAAGTTGTCATGAATTCTGGACTGGATGGAGAAGACAAGAGGAAAAAAAACAACTAGAATCTGAGACGTCGTCACCTGTGAGTCACTAAAGTTATAGAGAATATGTCACCTGTCCTGACATGTTTATTATAGAAAAAACTTGTATTTCACAGTCTTTGTGCAGTCCAGGACTAATAGACAAATGTGTGTTACCATTCCCCTTGTTATGAGGATGTGTCCCTGCACAGTGTAATACTGTCAGTATGTAGGGACAGAGTCCTGTGCCAAGGGGAATTGTAACACCCATTTGTTAATGCTTGCACAAAAGGGTAGTGTTAACATTAGTTACGGCGCGGCGGGCGGCAGGGGAGAAGGGGGCCCAAGTTTGGGTAACAACAGCCCAGGGGATATGGTCTACCTAATCCGCAACTGCATCCAGGTGGTCTTGGGAAAATTCCACAATGGTTTGTTTTGGTCAGCAGTGGCTTTCTTCGTGGTGATCTTCCATGAACACCATTCTTGTTTAGTGTTTTTTTTAATAGTAGACACATTAACAGAGATTTTTGTAGCTTGTAGATTCTTCAGTAGGTATTTTGCTGTTACTCTTGAGTTCTTTCTCAACTCTTTCAGGATTGCCTGTTGTTCTCTTGAAGTGATCTTAACAGGACGCCCACTTCTAGGAAGCAATAGCAACAGTCCTCAATTTTCTCCATTTGTAAACAAATTGTAGCCCATTTGTAGCCCTTTCCAAATTCATGCGTCTCTATAAAACGTATTCTGACATCTTGTGAAAGTTGTTTACCTCAAGACACGTCTCACACTAACTAATCATTCTTAAGAAGAACAGTTTTGTCAGTAACCGAGCTTTGTGTGCCTTTATTTATTGGGCAAAACACCTGTGAAACCCACACTTCCAATCTCAACTCCCTAATATAGACAACGTTTGTCAATTAGTAATCACTAACAAGAAGGTTCACTTACTTTTTCTCCCTGCACTGTGGATATTTACTCAAAGTGCTCAATAATAGATATGAACAGTTCCACTGTTTATGTCTTAATAGTTTAGTTAGAATGTCTATAATTGTGAATTCGGTAACAATCAGACCACATTTTATTAGTAATCAATGCAGAAATACAGGTAATTCCATTGAGTAACTTACTTTTTCTTTCAACTATATACTATTGAAGCAATAATAATAATAAAAGAGAAAAAATACTAAACTGATATAGTGTGTATTGTACTACAGTAGAAGTCAGCTATGAAATGGTTGTACAGCTTTATTTCTGTACTAAATGTATTCATTCTATTTCCTCTCAATATCTATCTGCTGCATATTATCAGTCATATTTTTCATAATTGGACACACTGAGAATAAAGTAAACTGAAGATACCTTTACCTTGTTCATTATTTATTATTTCCGTCAATGTGTATCGTCCTCTTGTTTCCCATTATATAAAATTTCATCCATAAAATGAAGATATGATATACCATTATGTACCAAAGACAAACTTTTCACAAAGTACATGGACTAGAATCCAAGTATAAATTAGTCAAGCCTGTTCATTAGACTGATATCCACTTACAACAGAATGACACTAATAATTGCAAAGACTAAAGGTCGTCATAGAAAGATTGGTCTAGCAACTTAAAATGATGATAATTTTTCTCACTATTTCGGTTTACAAATACTGATCAAAATACTGACCAATATACTAGCGTATGAAAGTAACTTCAAAGAGTGTGTAGTGATCAGGGCCGGCATCAGCATCTGGCAAGGCTGTCTGCCTTGTTGTTCATGTCCTGTGTTGTAGTTTGCGTAGTTGCACTGGACAGGACATTGCTGTGTTGTTATATCTGTGTTGCAGGAGGAAGCCTCTCTTTATTTAGGCCCCATGCACACGAACGTGCTTTTGCGGCCGCAATTCCCCCGAAAATCCACGGGTGAATTAAGGTCCCATTCATTTCTATGGGCCCATGCATACGACAGTGGTTTCCACGGTCCGTGCTTTGCCGCCGAGCCCGGACCGCAAAAATAACGGATATGTCTTATTATGGCTGTGTTTTGCGGTCCAGGCTCATAGAAAATAATTCACACGGTCATGTGCACAGCCCGCGATATGCGGGCGGCTCGCGGGTGACACTCCGCTGCTGTCCGACTTGAAAAGGACGGCTGTGCACATGGCTACGGTCGTGTGCATGAGGCCTTAAGCTATTTTCAGCCTCTTCTTTTCCCTTTTCTGCTAAGTCTCCAAATTAGGACCATGTCTATGGAAGGCAGAAAGACTAGCAGTGACCAAAGGCTGCACTACTATGAATGAAAAGATTTTCTCTGCGTCAATACTATTATTCACAGGAATAATGTACTGGCATATAGATATAAATAGAGATATGCCAGTACATTATGGGTACGGGAAAAAAAGTACAATTGGCTTAATGGCACTAAAAGCAAAAAGGAAACTCTTTTCAGCAAAGTTAATATTTCTAAAAAATGACGGTGCCAAAAAAATCACAATAAACATATTTTTAAATGCAATTTTTAATTTGATATCACCATAACCATAACACTTGGTAGAATTGCATTCTTTTTTTACTGGATTTCTTATACTGTACAATAACACTTATAAAAAAAATTAAACAATAACAGTTATAAAAAAAATTAAACGTTTACTAAAGGGTATCGCAAAAGTGTCACTAAAAAAACGTATCATCCACCTCACAAAAAAACAAGACCTCATAAAGCTATGTCTACGTAAATATAGAAAAGTTATGGTTGTTAAAAAATGTGAAGGCAGAAACAAAAAAAAGCACTCAAAATTCTGTCAGTGTAAAAGTTAAATTACAACCTTTGCAGAATGCACCTGCCTCTCTCCCTCTTAGGGTATATTCACATATGGCATCTTGCCACATGTTTTAGCGTTCTTTGGTAAACATTACAGAAAAATATACTAGTGTAATTTATAAAAAAAAAAAAAAAGTGTAGCACAAATGTCACATTTGAACCTAGGTGCCACTGACTACATTTTTTGGTATAAAATATACTTGGTATACTCAAATTTAGCTTTGCTCTATCTTTAGGGTATGTTCACATGGCGTTTTCTGTGTTGGAATCAGCGTAAAAAACGCCCCAAATCTGTCTCCCATTGATTTAAATGAGAATCAGAAACTTTTTTTTTCCAGGACTTGTTTCCACTCGCTAAAAAAAAAGCGTCCTGCTCTATTTTGGGGCGGATTCCGCTTTTAAAACTCCCGTTGGAGGTGGAAAAAAAATGCCGTTTTTTTAGTGTCTTTTATCGAGCACATAGGGTAAACATCCACAGTGCAGGGAGAAAAGAAAGTGAGATAGGAAGTATGGTTTTCACACCTGCTTTCTCTGTTAAATAAAGGCACGCAAAGCCTGGTTATTGACAAATCTGTTCTTCTCAAGATAGATTGGTTAGTGTGAACATTGCCTCGAGGCAAACAATTTTCCAAAGACCTGAGAAGATGTGTTATAGAGAAACATAAAGCTGGAAAAGACCACAAAAACGTTGCTAAAGACCTGGGTGTACATCAAACAAGTTGTCTACAAATGGAGAAAATTCAGTACTGTTGCTACTCTTCCTAGGAATGGTCGACACCTAGGATCACTCCAAGAGCACAGCAGGCAATCTTGAAAGATGTGAGAAAGAACCCAAGGGTAACAGCAAAAGACATACTGAAGACTCTACAAACTGAAAAATAAATATCTGTAAGGTGAAACCCTGCATGGTCCGATGAAGGTTGTGTCGCAGGATAGATTGTGTGGGAATAGGAGATAGTTGCAACTCAAACTTTATTTTCAGGCTAGCGCCAATGGTGCACATGTCGACACATAAACTCCATGCTTCCCAACTTTCAACTATCGCAAAGAGGGACAATTTTTTTCCTTTTAAGCCACACTTCTAATCCTGCTAAATCCCCTCCCATACACACCTGGTCCCACCTGTAGATAGCGCTGCCCCCTGTAAATAGACCTATTGGGGCTCGCTCTGGGAGCGGAATTCCCAGCCAGACCATCGTCGACGCTCTGGCAGGGGATTCCGTTCCAAGAGTAGCCCCTAACGTCGCTGTTCATATATGAACAGTTAAGTCAGGGGTTCCCTCTATGAACAGAATCCCCAGCCAGAGCATCGGAAACACTGTGGAAGGGGATTCCACTCCAGGAGTAGCCCCTGACATCACTGCCCATATATGGACAGTGGCGTCAGGGGTTCCCTCTAGGAATCCCCGGCCAGAGTGTCGACAAAGCTCCTGGAGAAGTTCCTGGAGGAGCCACTGATGTCACTGTCCATATATTGCCAGTGAGGCCAAGGGCTTCCCCGGGCTCAGTGCTTAAAGTAGTGCTGAGCCCGGGGAGTCCTCGACGAGTGGAGGAGCTACCTCTGCTCCTCCGCTCTATACTCATGCTGAAGCAGGGAGCTGACGGTTCCGTGCTTCAGCATTGGGTTCAACTGTATCTGCGGCACTATCCCGCTTAAACCAGGACGGTTTGGAGGTATGATACTCAGTTCCCCCAATATGGGAGGCACAAAATTAGATACGGGTCAGGCAGCCGATGAGGCCTGGCTTACTGCAGAATTATGCAGACAGGGCAAAGGGTGCCCCTCCCTAATACAGGGGTTGGCCTGGCAACAGGACCTCTTAGACTGCAAAATGGCTGGCTTCTCATGTGCTGCTTGTGGGCCAGCTCCTGCACCCACCATTGATCACAATAACGGAGGCACACACAGTGAGGAGACTCCAGCCTACAACCCACAGCTTGCTCTTTAGAAACTCTGCTACCGGGCCAAGCGATTATTACCGTAAATTGCAGCAGCTTCTGCAATAGCTTCTCCACTCCTCAGTCAGATCTCTCATAGCACAAGCTCAGGTCACTCCAACTTGCACCCAACACTGATCAAGGTTTGGCCGTTATAGTTTGCCATTTTAGACAAGAAGCACTGCCTCTAGTGTGATGACGCGGCGCAGTTATTTGCCCTCTCTGAAAATTAAAAACAAGGTTATAGTGCAACATCAATAACAACAGCACAATATGTTGCAGTATAATCTCTAAAGGCCAGACTAGCCTTCCAGAGTAAGATCCTCTACTGAGAAAAAACACAATCAAATGTAAATTAAACATACAGGCCATTGCTGGCCAAATAAGACGCAATATAATACATGGCTGGAATGACCACTCCTCCTCTCGATAACACCACCTAGAGGGAACAAAACAGCTCATATCACATTGTTAAAGGCACAAAATATACATTAACAATGACACGTAGAGTTTAACTTGAACATGTAAAGAAATGTAACGTCCCCTTTACACTTGGAGGAACAGAATGCATGGCTAATGAAAACAGTCCAATCAGGAATACTACAACTCAGGAACACAAACGGACCCTCTGCAGGAAAACAAACAGTCCCTTTAGGATGGCGGAGCTGAGGAACCCAACCTAGAATGGATCAACGCTGGGCATTGAAGAGTAGTTTACTATCATACAGTCCCTGTACTCCGCCGTTGGCCACCACGCATCGTAGCAGAGAATCCTTTGGCCACTGCTGGTCCTATTTCTCTCTGCCATATGAGCCATGGCAGCGGCAACAGCATGTGCAGCTGCTTCGACTACCACAACAGCTCCGGCCGTAATGTAAGCCTCCACTTATTGAATGGCATCAGGGTGATTCTCTGATTCTGATTCCCCTCTTGGGCCTAGTAAGGCAAGCAGGTCAAGCCCACTTGGATCCACCAGTCAGAGTTAACTTTATTGCCCCACCAGCCTGCAGGTTCTCAAGGCATTTGGGCACGCCAGGTCAGATAAGGGACCTCCTATGAATGAAGGTTTCCTCACCCATTGTGTCAATGGAGGCAAAACTATACCCCACCCACTTGCTGAACTAGACAATTGTTCCTCTAACCCTCTGCTCTTGGGTGGTCCTGTTATCAGACACCATCAATGTATCTTGAACTTTTCTATCCTTCCAGATGCAAAGAGATTCCTATAATGTTGACATGATTGATCTCGCGATTCATGCCAAAGGACATGGCCAATCCTAGCTGAGCTCAGGACCAGCCTCATGGTTTTTACCTTGCACAGCCAGACCATCTAGCTGGCTCCCCAATTCACTTGGCTATTTACCCGGCCTTTTTCCAAGATGTGAATCAGGGCACGACCTCTACCTTACTTATGCTGCTGTTCTTTCAGCTGGAGCTGGCGCATTTCTTCCAGCACATCAGAGTCATCTGGCCAGTACCAGTACCTCTCCTGTGCTGCAACATCCTGCTGACTTTGCCAAAATAGATGTAAATTGGAACCCCAGTGCAGGTTGTGTTGCTGGATAGTTGAAATGGAGACAGGAGATAGTTGCAAACTCAAACTTTATTTTCAGGCCAGCGCCAATGGGGCACATGGCCACACAAATATAGAGTTCTTCCCAATATGGGAGACACAAAATTAGACACGGCTCAGGCAAGTGATGATGGCTGGTTGGCTGTACAATGTAGCAGACAGCTTGGTTTGGCATTATGGCCTAGTAGGCTGCAAAATGGCTGGCTTCTCATGTCCTACTGTTCACATGAATACATGAACACATACTTAAGCCTGCAACCCACAGCTTGATCTTCAGGACCTCTGCCACAGGCCCAGCGATCAGCGTGAATCATGGTGAAGATAGCTTAATGGTTTGGGGGAATGAGCAGCATAGATTTGCATTAAATTTTGTGCCGTTTTCCACTACTTATCAAATGTGGAATAAACTACATCTCCTTAGAGACTACACTCTCTTTTCTTGTCACTTTCAAAATTGTACAAATTTTACTGTAAATTTGTTGCAAATCACTATAAAAGTAAATCATAAGTTATTACAGTTTTTTCCCTTCTGCTAACTTCAAAGTGCAGAGACACTTTTGCGTCTAAAGTCCTAAAAGAAATGTAACGTATATGTTATTTCTCTACTTGGTACTTGGATTTTAAGGGCAGAGAATAGTAAGGTGATGTTCACATTGCTGTCAGAGGTTCAGTTCGCAGCCTCTGTTGGCAGTTCTATTCAATTTGATGGGAAGAATAGGATAGCATGCAGCGTTCACTAAGACAAATCAATTGGGTCTTTCAGGCGACGGATCCAGAAATCATTATAAATGGAAACCAAGAGGTAAGTGTGAACACAGCCTTAGTGAGTAATATTTATATATTGTAATATTCACATTTTCTTCGATGGTCCAGAACCATTTTCTTTCATTTTGAGTGGAAATGTGCTGTGTCTTATACAAATACGTTTATATACCCATTATAACCTGTAGCAACGCAACTATCTGGATAACTCTTATACAGACGAGCCTGCAACATAAAAAACGGGAAATAGTAAATAGGTCATTCGAATTCCAATATGTTTTATGCAATAATTAAATAATAATTTCATAATGTGCATGTTTTCCATCTGGTTGACTAAAGTTCAAGAATTATGCATCAATACACTGGGAGGTCGTTCCGTTTGCTGTCCATAATTTTTCTGCTGCTTCTTATTTTTTGATCTTTACAGTGTTTATTTATTGATACCATTTTTGATAACTAATTCATGTTGTACTTTCTGTTGTGTACAGAGTTAATTTTTCATTATTGAGCCAATTCAATTATTCACTTGACTAATTAAATACAGGGAATTATTTTTTAATATAGGCAGTACACATTTTTATTTTCATGCAATAGCTGAAAGCTACAATCTACAATTATGTTATTTTTCAATAGCATGTTATACAAATTCTATGGCAACATGTGAATAGTTATTCTTTTTGGCATTTACAAGGTTTCTTTCTTCCAATAGTATTGTTATTTGCATGCACCGTATTATAGTTTTAGAAAAAGTTATTTTTTAAGCTTTTTGCTATCCTATCTCGGACAATAGGTGTTATGTTTTTTGTATACCTGCTGATATCTGAAACTGGAATCAGCTTGGCGCTGGCTAAATTAGCGTATTGATTTTAAGCGATCACTGATTTTCACCTTTAACCGCCTTATGGAGATGTTGATTTTGATGCAGGAATCTCCAAGTTGCAGTTGCCAGAGTAGTCAACCAACTAGCAATTAAAGAGCAGGTAGAGCAAACACGTAAATGGGAGACAGAAAGTAATCGTTATCAGGTATCAGTACAAAGAGAGAGAAAACCAGAGGATGAGGCAGAAGCAGGGTCAGAGATGAGCCAAGGGTTAAATGCCAGGAGAAGGACTATAAATGGAAGGCAGGCGAAAGGTCAGATAGTCCAGGGTTGAGTAACAGATACTGCGTTCTGATTGGCTGGAAACAGGGCTCTTTGATTGCTGTCAATCAGTATACAATGAGACAACACCTTCTTTACTTTTATAACCTGTTAATTAGTCAGGTTATAAAAGTAAGTTAGGTGGTGCTCAACCACTTAGACCATCACCATTGCCAAGAACAAGGCGCGGTAAGATAGGATGGTGTAAATAGCCGAACAGGTTTGCTGATTAACCGACTGGTAGTGCCTTTCATACTGATCAGGCAGCAATGCGCATGCCCTGTCCCGACTTCCCCACCAGCCCCACTGCGAGTCTCACAACATTTATACTGTTGCAGCTTACACATAAGGAGTGTATATACTCTCAATCAGTATACAATGAGACAACCCCTTCTTTACTTTTATAACCTGTTAATTAGACTGGCAACAAAAGTAAGTTAGGTGGGGGCTCCAGTGGCGGATTAAGTAGACCATGGGCCCTGGGCTGTTACCCAAACTTGGGCCCCCCTTCCTCACCGCCGCCCTGCCGTAACTATTTTTAACACTACCTTTTTGGGCAAGCATTAACAGTGTTACGATTTCCCTTGTCACAGCGCGGTGTCCCTACATACTGACAGTATCACACTGTGCAGGGACACAACCTCCTGACAAGGGGAATTGTCTATCAGTCCTGGACTGCAGAAAGACTTTTTGTGAAATACAAGGATTCCTATAATAAACATGTCAGGAGAGGTGACAGATTCTCTATAAATCTAGTGACTCACAGGTGACGACGTCTCAGATTCTAGTAGTTTTTTTCCTCTTTTCTTCTCCATCCGGTCCAGCGCTCATGACGACTTCTACCGGCCATGACTCATTTCTGCAGAATTTGCCACTCAGACGTCTCCTCACTTTTCCAACATTTCCACACCTATAAACGAAAAGAAAGTTATCATGGTGCGACATACTGTGCCCCTAAATATAATAGCACCAAACACTGCGCGCCTGAATATAATAATACCACACACTGTAAAACACCACATACACACAGCCCCCTGTACATAGTGCCACACACAGCCCCTGTAGATATTACACACCCCCATAGATATCGCCATACACAGCCCCCTCTATATATCACACATCCCCCCGTAGAGAGTGTTACACACAGCCCCATATAGATAGTGCCATACAGCCCTCACCCTCTTGTAAATAGCACCAAAAAGCCCCCCCTATAAAGAGCGCCACACACATACCACTGTGGATAGCACTACACAGCCCCCCCTTGTATATAGTGCCACACAGCGCTCCCCCTTGTATATAGTGCCACACAGCGCTCCCCCTTGTATATAGTGCCACACAGCGCTCCCCCTTGTATATAGTGCCACACAGCACTCCCCTTGTATATATCCCCCTTGTATATAGTGCCACACAGCACTCCCCTTGTATATATCCCCCTTGTATATAGTGGAACACAGCGCTCCCCCTTGTATATAGTGCCACAAGGTTATGTACACATTTAAAAACTTTATATCATAATTTTATATATATATATATATATATATATATATATATATATATATATATATATATATATTAGTATGTGTGTGATTGATTGATTTTATTAAAAAATATTTTCACTTTTTGAGATACAGCTGCTTTGTATCCTGTATCCGTCAGGTCAGCAGGACTGACAGGATCAGTGACACGCAGGATCCACCTCAAATCTATCACATCTAAGATTATAATTTAGCGCAAGGCCCGTTTCACTGATCCCGTCAGTCCTGCTGACCTGACGGATACAGGATACAAAGCAGCTGTATCTCAAAAAGTGAAAATATTTTTTAATAAAACGGAATTACAAAGTTGCACCAAACACACATTTTTATAAAAAAAAAAAAAAAACGACGTGATTTTTGCGACATTTTTTTCCATAGACAATGCAGGTTTCCTTTTTTATCGTTTTTATGCACACTTTTTTGCTATTTTAGAATTTTTATTCATAAAGTTTGAAAATAATAGTAAAAAAAATAAGCTTTTTTACGTTTCAGCTATTTTTTTTGGTAATAACATAGTTTTACCCTAAAATAGACCTTTTATTTGTAATCGTCATTGTTTACCGTAAATTTTAATATATTACATGTCTATATTAGAGTAATTGGGTCAGCGCTAGCGTTACAACAATGTTTGGCGGGAGGGGGAACGTTTTTTTTTGGGGTGGGTATTTTATGTGTATTTATTATTTAATTTTTTTTTGCACTTTACTTTATTATTTTTTATTACTATGGTCTGTCCCTCAAAGGTCAAAAAAGACCTTTGGGGAACTTTATATATTTTTATTCTTTCTTTTACACCATCTTTTCCCCTGTAACTGGAGCTGCACAGCAGCCCCAGTTACAGGGGAAATCAGCCCTCTCATAGTGACGATTGTCACTAATAGGGCTGTGCTGGGTCTAGTAAGACCCAGCAGCAGTATGTTAGTAACGGCACCCCGCGATCATGTGACTAGTCACATGATCACCGGGAGGAATAGAGACAGCGCCGCTGCTGCTGTCTCTATTCCTATACACAGCGTTCATTGAACGCTGTGTAAGAAGACATCGGAGAAGACAGAAGCAGCGAAAGCTGCTTCTGTCTTCTCCTCAGGGTCCCCGGCAGTCACTGACAGCCGGAGACCCGACATTCAGCTGCCGAATCGCGCGGGCAGCAAGTTAAAACCCGAGCCGTAGAAAGTCTATGGCTCGGGTTTTAAGGACCCGTCCCTGACCGCTGGCCGTAAAAATACAGCCAGCGGTCGGGAACCAGTTGGGCAGGAGGATAAGCCGACTAACCTCAGCGCCGGTGAACGCCCGCCCGGGTCTTCTCTTGCAGCTTTAGAGCAACAGAACAGCCGTCCGTCGCTGTTCTGTTACTCATGGCGGCGCCCGCACTTGTCAGGGAGGCGTGTCCTACCCCTTTCCCGGCCAATTCCCTGCTCCTCCCCTCCTCATCTTCGGAAGTTAGCAGCGCTAGCGCGCTGAATAGGTTTGTACGATAATGTGCGGTTCGGGCTGCCATGGGCCCCCTAGGAGCCTCGGGCCCCGGGCGGCCGCCCGAATCGCCCATATGATAATCCGCCACTGGGGGGCTCAACCACTAGGACCATCACCATTGGCAAGGACAAGGGACGGTAAGATAGGAAAGTGGAAATAGCCAAACAATCTCATTTGGCTGTTTCGACAGCCCCGTTTATTGTGAATCGGTAATGGTGCGGGTCCCAGAGCTCTAATTCCCACCTTTTGTAAAAGGTCTGTTTTTTAAAATACAGCGCCACCTTTTGCCACTTTTTTCTAATCTTATACAACCCTTTTGATCTTCTTTAATCTTTAATCTCTCTCTCTATCTCCTCAATGGGATATGAACCTCCCAAATGAATCCCCATAGCTTCTGTATTTACACATCTCTTCCACAACACACTGGGGAATATGTTGCTGCTTTATAATAAAAAAAAATGGGATGCAAAACTTCATGTCCAATCTTCTCAAATAAGCTCTGCAGCTATTGTAGTGTGATAAATTACCCCAATGGCTACAGAATGTCAAAATACATACCCCAGCTGCTGCAGAACATCATTGAGAAGACAAAGTAGAGTGATTAAGACGAAGCTTCACCTCTTTCTTGCAGGCAATGGTGTTAAAATGCATAATGTACCCCATTCTGTAAATGATATGTCACATCTGAGTATCCTGCTGCATAATTTATGTTTAAATAAGAAAATTAAGCTGTCCTTAAGCATAAGGAAGTCAGTTTAGATGTTTTAGAATTATAGGCATATTTTTTTATATATAGTCACATTTATATAAACCTACACGTATATTCCCAAGTATACAATTACCAAATTATAATGTATGCATGCATTAAGGAAGCCAATTGTCCGGGAACGGTATGTAATTTAGCTTTCATAGGTTTCTTTATTATATAAAATGCTGTGAATACACACAGGTGCAAGTCACTTGTGAAAAGAAGCTGTAGAAAAAAGCAAGATACAAACAGCAGTTGGCAGATAGATTGTTGCCAGAGGCGTAGCTTGAAGCTCCTGGGCCCCAGTGCAAATTCTGTAACAGAGGCCCCAATCTACCAAGGGACATTTGTTACATTGGTGTCCTTTTCTGTGCAAAGGGTCCTTTAGGTCCCCTTTGGGACCAGAGCCTGGGTGTGACTGCTACCTCTGCACCCCATATAGGCAATGCTCATTCTTAATGACATGTGTTTGTCTATGTATACTTGGTAACAATGTTTATGTAGGTGGTGTAACAATGTTTAACTAGGTGATACATACTAAAATAACAGCCACATGAATGCCAAAAACCAATGTTTCCTAGCAAAACATTACCCAGATTATTACACTGCCTCCACCCGCTTGCCTTATTCCCATGGTGCATCCTGGTGTCATCTCTTCCACAGGTAAGCAACACACAAGCACCCAGCCGTCCACACCAAGTTCTCACATCTTTCTATAATAGCCAGAATTACCCTTTTCAGCTATTTGTGCTATAATAGCGCTTCTATGGGATCGGACCAGACAGGCTAGCCAATAAGCCTTGGGCGCCTATGATCCTGTTGCTGGTTCGACAGTTGTCCTTCATTGGACCACTTTTAGTCTACCAATCGCAATTTAGCCCTGACGCTCAGATTCTTCAGATTTAGCATTTTGGCTAGGACCAGCGTCAGCACCGGGCGAACCAGGGCATGCTACGGGGCCCACTACCCTTAGGGGGGCCCACTCGGCCACCGGGTGCTGTTGCTGCCATTGTCACGACATCACTGTCCATATATGGGCAGTGATGTCGGGAGGAGAGGAGTCCCAGGCAGAGCGCTAGAGGCTCTGCTCCGGGACTCCATCCCTGGGGAAGCCCCTGACATCACTGTCCAAATATGGACAGTGATGTCAGAGGGAGAGAAGGAGTCCCATGCAGAGCGCTAGAAGTAGCTCTGCACTGGTACTCCGTCTCTGGGGAAGCCCCTGACATCACAGTCCATATATGGATAGTGATGTCAGAAGGAGAGAAGCAGTCCCAGGCAGAGCGCTAGCGCCTCTGCATCCGGGACTCCGTCTCTGGGGAAGCCCCTGACATCACTGTCCATATATGGACAGTGATGTCAGAGGGAGAGAAGGAGTCCCAGAGAGAGCGCTACAAGCGGCTCTGCTCTGGGACTCCGTCTCTGGGGAAGCCCCTGACATCACAGTCCATATATGGATAGTGATGTCAGAAGGAGAGAAGCAGTCCCAGGCAGAGCGCTAGCGCCTCTGCATCCGGGACTCCGTCTCTGGGGAAGCCCCTGACATCACTGTCCATATATGGACAGTGATGTCAGAGGGAGAGAAGGAGTCCCAGAGAGAGCGCTACAAGCGGCTCTGCTCTGGGACTCCGTCTCTGGGGAAGCCTGTCATGGACAGTGATGTCAGGGTGTTCCCCAAAGCAAGAGTACCGGTGCAGAGCTTTTACTAGCGCTCTGCCTGGGACTTCAGCTGTGTTCCAGACATCACTATCCATATATGAACAGTGATGTCAGTAGCAGAGCAGCCGCAGAAGTCCCAGGCAGAGTGCTAGTAGTGATCTGCCCGGGACAATGGCTCTAGGGTTGCCCCTGACAACACTGTCCATATATGGACAGTGACATCAGGGGTTTCTCCTGAAGCTGAATCCCCAGCCAGAGCATCAGCAATACTCTGGCTGGGGATTCCACTCCTAGAGGGAACTCCAATGGCGCTACCTACAGGAAGGGAGGCTGTGTGGTACTACCAGGGAGGGGGGCTGTGTGGCACTACCAGGGAAGGGGGCTGTATGGCACTACCTGGGAGTAGGGGGCTGTGTGGCATTACCTGGGAGGAGGGGGCTGTGTGGCACTAGCTGGGAGGTGGGGCTGTGTGGAAATGCCTGGGAGGTGGAGGCTGTGTGGTACTACCTGGGAGGGGGGGTTGTGTGGCACTACCTGCGAGGTGGGGGATGTGTGGCCCTACATGGGTGGGGACTAAATTTATGTGGGTACAAACTGGGGGCCTAACTTCTATATGGGGGCATAAACAGGGTCAAATGCAGCAAGGTTTATTGCACATCGCTTCACAGTACAGATGGACAATGACCCAAAACATACTTGGAAAGCAACCCAGGAATTTTTAAAGTCAAAGAAGTGGAATATTCTGCAATAGCCAAGTTAATCACCAGATCTCAACCCCATCGATCATTCATTTCACTTGCTTAAGACAAAACTTAAGTCAGAAAGACCCACAAACAAGCAACAACTGAAGGCAGCTGCAATAAAGGCCTGGCAAAGCATCACAAAGGCGGAAACTCAGCATTTGATGATGTCCATGGGCTCCAGACCTCAGGCAGTCATTGCCTGCAAAAGATTCTCTACAAAGTATTAACCCCTTTTTTCGCTGTGGCCACTTTTGACCTTCCTGACAGAGCCTTATTTTTCAAATCTGACATGTTTCACTTTATGTGGTAATAACTCCAGAATTCTTTTACCTATCCAAGCGATTCTGAGATTGTTTTCTCGTGAGACATTGTACTTTATGATACTGGCAAAATTTGCCCGATACATTCAGTATTTAATTGTGAAAAACACCAAAATTTAGCGAAAAATTGCAAAAATTTGCATTTTTCTCAATTTAAATGTATCTGCTTGTAAGACAGGCAGTTATACCACACAAAATTGTTGCTAATTAACATCCCCCTTATGTCTACTTTAGTTTGGCATTGTTTTTTGAACATCCTTCTATTTTTCTAGGACGTTACAAGGCATAGAACTTTAGCAGCAATTTCTCACATTTTCAAGAAAATGTCAAAATGCTATTTTTACAGGGGGCAGTTCAGTTGTGAAGTGGCTTTGAGGTCCTTAGATATTAGAAACCCCCAATAAGTCACCCCATTTTAAAAACTGCACCCCTCAAAGTATTCAAAACAGCATTTAGAAAGTTTCTTAACCCTTTAGACATTGCGCAGGAATTAAGGCAAAGTAGAGGTGAAATTTACAAAGTTCATTATTTATTTTCAGAAATTCATTTTGAATCCATTTTTTTTTGTACCACAGAAGGTTTTACCAGAGAAATGCAACTCAATATTTATTGCCCAGGTTCTGCAGTTTTAGGAAATATCCCACATGTGGCTCTAGTGTGTTAATGGACTGAAACACCGGCCTCGGAAGCAAAAGTAGCGCCTAGTGGATTTTGGGCCTCCTTTTTATTAGAATATATTTTAGGTACCATGTCAGGTTTGAAGAGGTCTTGTGGAACTAAAACAGTGGAAACCCCCCAAAAGTGACCCCATTTGGAAAACCACAGCCCTCGAAGAATTTATTTAAAAGCACAACAACATTTGTAGAGCAATTTCTCCCGAGTAAAACAATACCCCACATGTGGTAATAAACGGTTGTTTGAACACACGGCAGGGCTTAGAAGGGAAAGAGTGTCATTTGGCTCTTGGAGCTCAAATTTAGCAGGAATGGTTTGCGGAGGCCATGTCACATTTTCAAAGCCCCTGAGGGCACACCAACATTTGTAAAGAAATTTCTCCCGAGTACAGTAACACCCCAAATGTGGTTATAATCAGCTGTTTACATATATGGGAGCATTCAGAAGAAAAGGAGCGGTATTTATCCTTTGGAGCGTAGATTTTGCTGGAATGGTTTGCGGATGCCATGTTGCATTTGCAAAACCACTGATGTACAAAACAAAAGTGACCCCGTTTTAGAAACTACACCACTAAAGGCATTTATCAAGGGGTCCTTCAAAACCACAAAAAAGGCCATACTTACTAAGTGTGTGGGTGAAAACCCGTTGCCAGCAGGACGCAGACAGGTCAAAAAATACTGACTCGCAAGGCACTGGGGACCCTTGTCGTTGGGTTGCGAGCTTTGCGTATTTTGACCAATATAACAACTAATACCCCATGTTTCATGGATATGTTTACTATGTATACTTTTTTTCAGGACGCAGCCAGGTCTTTTATGTTGGAAGGGCATGATGTGCTGGCGTTTGGCTTGGCAGGCAGAGCAGCCCGCCTTAGCTAACAGTAGCGGCGTTACAAATAGGCTGTGATTCGGCAAGATATGCTATTTCTGACGACCAGCACATTGTCCCTCCATGTATTACACATAGTACTGACACCCCATGTACTATTCACAGCACTGACCGCCATTAATCACACATTTATTTATTATTACATTATCACACAGTTCTGACAGTTCCATACATACACATTTCTTTTTTACCATACACTCACACCTTAGCACTACACTAAGGCCTCATTTACACGAGCGTGTGCGTTTTGCGCACGCAAAAAAACGCAGCGTTTTGTGTGTGCAAAAGGCACTTGACAGCTCCGTGTGTCATCAGTGTATGATGCGCGGCTGCGTGATTTTCGCGCAGCCGCCATCATAGAGATGAGGCTAGTCGACGTCAGTCACTGTCCAGGGTGCTGAAAGAGTTAACTGATCGGCAGTAACTCTTTCAGCACCCTCGACAGTGAATTCCGATCACAATATACAGCAACCTGTGAATAAAAAAAAGACGTTCATACTTACCAAGAACTTCCTGCTTCCTCCAGTCCGGTCTCCCGGCCATTGCCTTGGTGACGCGTCCCTCTCTTGACATCCGGCCCCACCTCCCTGGATGACGCGGCAGTCCATGTGACCGCTGCAGCCTGTGATTGGCTGCAGCCTGTGCTTGGCCTGTGATTGGCTGCAGCTGTCACTTGGACTGAATTGTCATCCCGGGAGGTCAGACTGGAGGAAGAAGCCGGGAGTTATCGGTAAGTCAGAACTTCTTATTTTTTTTACACGTTCATGTATATTGTGATCGGAAGTCACTGTCCAGGGTGCTGAACCAGTTTAACTCTTTCAGCACCCTGGACAGTGACTGTCTCCTGACGTCGCGTACCGGAACATTTGTTGCCGGGTTCGGTCAAAACGAGTTCGGCCGAACCCAGTGAAGTTCAGTTCGCTCATCTCTAAGACACTCCGTTTGGATGTTTGTAAACAGAAAAGCACGTGGTGCTTTTCTGTTTACATTCAGAGTTTCACTGCTCTTGCGCGAATCACGCAGTTCGCACGGAAGTGCTTCCGTGCGACCTTCGTGGTTTTCACACACCCATTGACTTCAATGGGTGCGTGATGCGCGAAAAACGCAGAAATTTAGAACATGTCGTGATTTTTTTTCAGCGCACTCACGCTGAGCAAAACTCACGGACTGATGCATGCCCCCATAGACTTGTATAGGTCCGTGCGACCCGCGTGAAAAGCACGCGCGTCGCACGGACGTATAGCACGTTCGTGTAAATGAGACCTAACACTGACACTCATTTATCACACACTTGTGAGCACTTAGTTCGCCACTCCCCCCAAGACTAGTGGGAGTGGCTATCACTATTTAATGCACCCTCATTCTGCAGCACTTTTTGACCTGTCTGCGTCCTACTGGGAACGGGTTTACACCCACCCACTTGGTAAGTATGGCCTTTTTTGTGGTTTTGAAGTTATCTATGTCCCATTTTTTCTGCTGGGGTGTAGTGAGAATTTAGACTCCACAGGTGTTTTTCAGAAATGAATACGCAGTGGATGGTGCAAAGTGAAAATTGCAATTTTTTTCACTGATCTGCCTTTTCACCGCACAATATGTTGTGCCCCTAGAGAATCTTACCCCATAAATTGTGAAGCGGGTTCTCCCGGGTATGGTAATGCCTTACTTGTGGACATAAATTTCTGTTTGGGCCCACTGTAGGGCTAAGAAGGACCGCCAGTTTAAGCATGGATTTTGCTTGGTAGTAGTTCTGTTTGGGGTTTTATCCATAGATGTGTGTTACGATGTGAAGCAATCCGTTATGCGCAGGCCGGTGTCACACTGATAAACGGTTTTCTTTCTTATCCCCCTTTTATAACGCTCTGCACCTTTTGGGGACTTTTTTCTCCTTCGTAGTTTGGGAAATATTGCTGGGAAAGTTTTGCGCTGGTATAATACGGGCTCCCTCGCTTCCAGCGGATGTGCTATTTCCCTTTCCTAGTTCCTAAATACTAGGGCCCTGAAACTGAAGGAATGTTCCCCTCCGGCCTGCGCATTGAGATGTTTTTTCATCACCGCATTACTAGTGCCGTAACTTTTTTATTTTTCAGTTGATTGAGCGGTGTGCAGGCTTGTTTTTTGCGAGACGGGCTGCAGATTTTATTGGTACCATTTTAGAACACAAACGACTTTTTGATCACTTTTTATTTCATTTTTTGGTAAAGGAAATTACCAAAAACAAGCAATTCTGGAATACTTTTTTCTTGTGTTTTTTTTTCGGCATCCACAGTGCGCCCTAAATTACATGTTAGCTTTATTCTGCGGGTCGATACGATTACGGCGAGACCAAATTTATATAGTTTTTTTTATGTATTGCAGCTTTTGCACAATAAAATCATTTTTTTTTATAAAATAATTTGTTTTCTGTGTCGCCATATTCTAAGACCGATAACTTTTTTATTTTTGAATGGACAAAGTTGTGTCAGGGATTATTTTTTGCGGCACGGATTGTCGTTTTTATTGGTACTATTTTGGAGTAAATGTGACTTTTTGATCATTTTTTATAGCATTTTTTGGGAGGAGATGTGATCTAAAAACAAAGATTCTGGCGTTGTTTTTCATGTTTATTTTTTACGGCGCACACCGTGCGGGATAATTTACATAATAGTTTTGTCGTTTGGCTCGTTACGAACGTGGCGATACCAATTATGTATAGTTTTTTTTACGGTTTTTCCCATAATAAAAGACTTACTATGGGAAAAAAGGCAGTTTTGCTTTTTTTTTTATCTTGAAACTTGTGTTTTCTTTGTTTTACGACATTTTTATTAACTTTTTTTTACTTTTTTGACTTGTCCCACTAGGGGACATGAGGGCCTGATGCCCCGATCGCTACTCTAATACACTGCACTACATACGTAGTGCAGTGTATTAGCGCTGTCAGTTATTTACTGACAGCAAGCCTATGAGGACATGCCGCAGGCGGGTCCTCATCGGCTCCCGTACAAGGCAGACTCGTACACCATTATTTGGCGTCCGATTGCCATAGCAACCCAGTGATTGCGTCGCTAGGTTGCCGGTCGGGTTAAAACCCATCAGATGCTGCGCTCTATTGAGAGCAGCATCTGAGGGGTTAATCAGCCGGATCGGAGAATAGCTCCGGTCCTGGCAGTTACAGGAGGGTGCCAGCTGTATAATACAGCTGTCACACCGCGGTGATGATGCCGGCTCTGCTTCTGAGCCCGCAACATCACTGCGACTTAACTGTACTGCGGTTTGCGGGAACACCTTCCCGGCAGCGCCGTATATATAGGGCGGATGTCGGGAAGGGGTTAAAAAAAACACAATATTTTATTAATGGTAATGTTAATTTGTCCAATTACTTTTGAGCCCCTGAAATGAGGAGGCTGTGTAGAAAAATGGTTGCAATTCCTAAACCTCTCACGGGATATTTTTGTTCAACCCTTGAATTAAACCTTGAAGTCTGCACTTCAATTGCATCTCAGTTGTTTCATTTCAAATCCAATGTGGTGGCATGCAGAGCCCAAATCATGAAGATTGTGTCACTGTGCAAATAATTCTGGACCTATCTGTATATACTAAGGGGCAGGATTTGGGCCCAAAATTACATATTTAAAAGGAATGTTTCAAGAGAAAATGTCCTTTCACATTATTTATTAGGCAAGAAACCTGGTAAAAGGTCTGGGTTGCTGGAGTGGAAGAGAATAGTAAAAGTTCCACTCCGTCTTTAGGAAAGTCCTGGGTTTGGGCTGCCTTATGAGTCTCATTAGCTGCCAGCTGTTAAGGCTCCTTTAAGAAAGGTGTAATCTATTCACACAATGCTGCCAGTCTGGGGGAGTCAGAGGTTCTGGTAGGAACATATGTTTGTTGTGAGGTGCTGGGCAGAAGGGCTTACACCCTGATAGCTAGGGAAGCTGTATGTTTAGTTAGAGGCTGGATGGCCTAGGATTTATTTTTGAACTGTTTTGTAAAACGTCTTTTCATGTATGAAGACAATAAAGCTGGTTGCGGCCAGTTTCATACCGAATCCACTGTGTTGGAGTGAAAATTCTTAAGTGTGCCAACCATCTTACCCTGGAGATGGCGATCCTGTGTGCTAACTTACCCCAAGTTGTCACAATATGTATGTATGTGTGTATATATATATATATATATATATATATATATATATGTGTGTGTGTATAAAACACACAATAAAGTATATGGTAGAATGATAAGATTGTAAAGTAAGATGATCAATGATTGTTTTAATTTTTTCGTTTCTGCCTAAGTATTATTTTCTTTCTTATTATTAGTATCTAGCATGGGGGAAATATAAATGCAGATAGCTGTTTCATTTGGCAATATGCAAAATCATCAAGAAAAAGGTTGTTTATTTTCATGATTTGCTAATGTGGTGATATGAAGTGCTGCGCAATAAACTGTACTAATTGTTGAGGGGTAGGTGGACCATCTTCTCATGAAGCCAATAACTGACAGGCATTTGGGAAGATGTAATCAGCGCATCAGTTCACAAATTGCGCCAAAAACGTACTTGGCGTGCACCAAATTTATCATGTATTTTAGACACATTTTATGCCTACCTCAAATTTTGAAAACTGTTTAGAAAAAGCAGTGTGTATAAGAGGAGTCATAAGAGGAGTCATAACATCTACTACATGCATCATTTGTGAAGAATATTATAGTATTATAAATGTATGCCAGCCATGAGGTGCTATAAAGAGAAAAGTGCCTAACATGCCTTGCAAGCTGTTTTCAAATTAATTCTACTACTCTATTTTAATAAATTTGGCACAATTTTCACGTTTGCTTAGTCATAGATTCATTCACCCTAACATACGATTGATAAAACTCCCCCATTGTCTAGTTCTGAAGCTGTAACTGCTCATAGACATTAAATAATTGTCACCTGGAAGATTTTTAGGATACATTCACATGATATAGTATTATTGGTTGAGAGCCGTATTATCACCACGCCGCAAAAAAAAATAAAAAATTGTTGCATTAACCGAATGTGTACAAGCAGTTTTTGCAACGGCTTTTTTATGATTGCTATGTAGTTCTAGAAATATTTTTTGGGAAAACTATCCCTGAATATGGAAACCTGTGATCGTGCTTGCAGTTTCTACATGCGGTTTTCGATTCTGTAAAAACTGTGGCCTAAACGTGATAGACGGTTTTTAAGCGCACTTTCTGTAACATTTGTCAGCTGCACTAATTTACCACAACAAAATAAATGTGTTTAAATATAAGCCTTAGGTTATGTTCACACTGCCGTCAAAGCCTCCGTCGGCAGTCCTGGCAGATTTGACGTGAAGTGTAGCAATGCATGCAGCGCTATTCTTCCCATCAAAATAACAATAAACCCAACATTGTAAATCAATGGGGTCTGTCGGGTACCAGTGTAATCTATCATATGACTGAACTGGCTAAGGGTTATGCTTCCCGTTATAAACAGAAATCACAACGTAAGTTTGAACAGAGTCCAGGGTAGATGAGCAGTTTGTAGACTACACTGATGCTGTTTATCTCACTGGAAACAATGGGACAGGAGAAATCCAACCTCTTACTTTTTACTTTTCCCTGACATTGGCCTGCCTCAGAGGATACGGCAGCCCCAATGGATTCCACTTTTTGTGGATCCAGATGAATAGCCAATATTTGAGAGATCTGATAACAATCTAATGTCTATGGACGGACATACAAATTACATTAATAGGAGATCCCAGAAAAATATCAATCTGCTAACACATTTCTAATGTCCACCTTAGGAGCCATGTGTGCTTCTTGTTTATATCACTCGATTATACACTTCTTCAGCAATAATATACTATTAAAACACCAGTGCCATAAAAACTTTTTTAAATCGGTCCAAATTTTTTTCAAATATACAGAGGTTGGAGCTATTGTGTGTGTGTGTGTGTGTGTGTATGTATGTATGTATGTGTATATATATATATATATATATATATATATATATATACCTCCAAATCCATTGCTACCTATTCTATAGCCATAGATTTGAATGATGAAATTATAAATGCCAGCAGTCACCTATAGGGGGAGCTTACTGGGATTCATACAGGTAGGCACCCTGTAGAAGCTGTATGGCTGTTTGAAGGTAAGCAGATGAGCTCTATAACAGAAAAATAGAGCTCTGTAACCTATATACAGTAGATATACTATGATTAATAGAAGTTTAGTTAGAAGTCTGGACCTATTTTGATAAAAGAAACATAAAATAAAGGTTACGATTTAAGTAAGGTAGTAGTTAATAAAATACAATATGAACAGGATTGTATTCTCTATATACTTGATTTAACATATTTACTGTACATTACAACTTCTGAGTATAGAAACTGTTAAACTAATTTCTCCACTATGTGGAATATTAACTTTACTCTTTGTAAGGTGGAGTCATTTCCTCTAATTTACCTAGAAGTATACTTTCTTATTCATTGATGAATTACATCGGGAAGGAGTGCACTTATTGGAGAAAAAAATTATAGCCAAAAAGCATTTGACTAACAATGAAGTCCTACTTTAAATGATGTGTATATGGAACACACATTCAATTTGTGATAGTCATGGTAATGTGATCTGCACTAATATGCTAATGGAATCTGTCAGGCTTCTAGGCTAGCTACTTGTGACCGTTTGCAAAGCACAGCAAGAAGCTGGTCATGCCCGCTGACCAGGCACAAAATAACCCATGAGACATCAACTCATAAACTTATATCTTAACCCTATGATACACAAATTTGCTAAACATTTCAATAAAACACCATAAGAGTCATCTACTAAAGTGAAATTGCACAAATGGCTGTTGTGGGATGATTCTATTCAGAAATCGAGCACCTTTGGTAATCAAACTTACATTCTGCAGGTAGTCATTTCTGCTGTACCATATTGTTCTGTTGTAAACCACTAAAACAGAATTCAAGACTAATAATATGCAGTGGATTTGAGTATTTATATGGGCTGATACCCTTCCTTAATCAGGTATATGTCAAAATCGGTGGCGTAACTACAGCCATAGCGGCTGCTACGGGGCCCGCGGCATGAGGGGGCCCGTGTCGCCCGCCGGCACGGGCCCCCACCATGGCCGGAAGCTCCGCTAGCAGCCGCTATGGCTGCTACAGCGCGACGCCACTGAACACGACTACGGCAGAGCAGGGAGGTATCTCCCCACTCTGCCATTAAACAAAAGACATGTATCCCCTATACACAGGGTAGGGGGTACATGTGTGATCGCTGGCATTGATAGGGAGAACGGGGGACTGAAAGTCCCCTGAAGTTCTCCATCACAAACCTCGGACTTCCGGGGTCTGTGTCGGCAGCTCCGTAGGAATGAATGGAGCGCCGGTCGTGCTTGTGCGCATGCGTGACCAGCGCTCCTTTCATTTTTATTGAGCTGCGCAGACGCCGGAAGTCAGAGGTTAGTCATGGAGAACTTCAGGGGTCTTGCGGTCCCCTGTTCTCCCTATCGCTGCCAGCGATCACACATGTATCCCCTCTCCTGTGGAGAGGGGATACATGTCTTTTGTAGGACACACAGTAGGTGGCATTTTTTGGGAGGGGGGACGCTGTATGGCGTTCCCTACAGGGGGACGCTGTACGGCGTTCCCTACAGGGGGACGCTGTACGGCGTTCCCTACAGGGGGACGCTGTACGGCGTTCCCTAAGGGGGGGGCTGTACGGCGTTCCCTACGGGGGGGCTGCATGGCGTTCCTTACAGGGGGGGGGCTGTATGGCGTTCCCTACAGGGGGGGCTGTATGGAGTTCCCTACAGGGGGGGCTGTATGGCGTTCCCTACAGGGCGGGGGAGCGGTATAGCGTTCCCTACATGGGGGGCTGTATAGCGTTCCCTACAGGGGGGGCTGTATAGCGTTCCCTACATGGGGGGGGGGGCTGTATAGCGTTCCCTACAGGGGGGGCTGTATAGCGTTCCCTACAGGGGGGGCTGTATGGCGTTCTCTACAGGGGGGCTGTATGGCGTTCTCTACAGGGGGGGGGCTGTATGGCGTTCTCTACAGGGGGGCTGTATGGCGTTCTCTACAGGGGCCATACAGCCCTCACTGTAGAGAACGCCCTGTACAGAGGGGGCTGTATGGCGTTCCCTACAGGGGGGGCTGTATGGTGTTCCCTACAGGGGGGGCTGTATGGTGTTCCCAATAGGGGGGGGCTGTATGGCGTTCCCTACAGGGGGGGGCTGTATGGCGTTCCCTACAGGGGGGGCTGTATGGCGTTCCTTACAGAGGGTGGGCTGTATGGCGTTCCCTACAGGAGGGGGGCTGTATGGCGTTCCCTACAGGAGGGGGGCTGTATGGCGTTCCCTACAGGAGGGGGGCTGTATGGCATTCCCTACAGGAGGGGGGCTGTATGGCGTTCTCTACAGGCGGGGCTGTATGGCATTCTCTACAGGGGGGGCTGTATGGCGTTCTCTACAGATAACTGTAGATAACGCCATACAGCCCCCCCTGTAGACAACGCCATACAGCCTCACTGTAGAGAACGCCATACAGACCCCCCCTGTAGATAACGCCATACAGCCCCCTCTGTAGATAACGCCATACAGCCCCCTCTGTAGATAACGCCATACAGCCCCCTCTGTAGATAACGCCATACAGCCCCCTCTGTAGATAAAGCCATACAGCCCCCTCTGTAGATAACGCCATACAGCCCCCTCTGTAGATAACGCCATACAGCCCCCTCTGTAGATAACGCCATACAGCCCCCTCTGTAGATAACGCAATACAGCCCCCTCTGTAGATAACGCCATACAGCCCCCTCTGTAGATAACGCCATACAGCCCCCTCTGTAGATAACGCCATACAGCCCCCTCTGTAGATAACGCCATACAGCCCCCTCTGTAGATAACGCCATACAGCCCCCTCTGTAGATAACGCCATACAGCCCCATTTGTAGATAACGCCATACAGCCCCCTTTGTAGATAACGCCATACAGCCCCCTCTGTAGATATCTACAAAGGGGGCTGTATGGCGTTGTCTACAGGGGGATGTATGGCGCTATCTACAGTGGGGGCTGTATGGCGTTATCTACAGGGGGGGGGCTGTAAAAAAGGCACTATCTACAAGGGGGGTTGTGTGACACCCAGGGGAGGGGGGGGCTCCAGTCAAAAGTTTGCTATGGGGCCCAGTCTTTCCTAGCTACGCCCCTGGTCAAAATAGTTATCAGCCTGAGCTTTGCACTGCATAGTAGAAAGTATTGCCATCCAAGCAAAATAAATCCTCCCATATCCCATAATGAAGATTGCATTCCGCTCACTACTTAGGCTCACTACTTAGGCTATGTTTACTGTTTGAAACATTTGATTGAACAGATGCTCTAGACTTATGCAACTGTATGTTTATACAGTTATATATGTCTGCAATTGACTCCCCAAAAAAACCATATACAACTTTTTTTGAAAAAACATTGAAAAGCATTGCCGACCACGCTTTTCAATACAGTTGAGACAACAATAAACCAAAATATACCATTTAAACTTTTTGTCATATGTTTCATTAATGATGTACAGACTGTAGAGCACTAAACATGGTGTGAACCTAACTTTTGAGGCCCCCCAGTGTGTAAATTCAAGTTTCTACATTCACTGGTAGGCTGCATTCATTTCAATATGGGGCAGAGTTGATGGAGACAAAGAGGGAATTGCAAGCTGTCTGTGTATCTGAAGAGGGAACTTGTAAGCTAAGTTCTGTGATCACAGCAGCTGCCACTTATCCTCAAAGCATGTAGTGTAAGAGGGAGAGTAGAGGGAAAAATGGTAGCAAGTGTAATGTAAGCTAGCAGGCTTGTAGAAAAAGTGACTGTGACCGGGCTGCAGGTCCGATGTATCTGTACCATGGCAGATAATGATAACCTCTATTAGTAAAGTAGGAAGAAGAGCAGGCACCATGTCAGATTTGAAGAGGTCTTATGTTGCCAAAACAGTGGAAACACCCCTAAAAAGACGCTATTTGACAAACTACAACCCTCAAGGAATTTATCAAGGGGTATAGTGAGCATTTTGACCCCCCATATTTACTGCTGAATTTAGTGGAATTAGGACGTGAAAATGAAAATCTATTTTTTTTTCCAATAAAACGTAGACATTTTCAATTTTTACAAGGAATAAAGAAGAAAAAGCACCCCAACATTTGAAAAGTAATTTCTCTTGATTACGGTAATATCCCATATGTTGTAATAAACTGCTGTTTGTACACATGGCAGAGCTTAGAAGGGAAGGAGCGCCATTTGTCTTTTAGAGGTCAAATTTAGCTGGAATTGTTTTCGGGTGCCATGTTGCATTTGCAAAGCCCCTGAGGCACTAAAACAGTAGAAACCCCCCCAAAAGTGACACCATTTGGGAAACTAAAACCCTCAAGGAATATATCTAAGGGTATAGTGAGATTTAGACACCACAGGTCTTTTGCAGAATTAATTGCAAAATTAATCAAAAAAATTTTTTTCCCACCAAATTGTAGAATTTCCTCATTTTGACATGGAATAAAGGAGAAAAAGCACCCCAACAAGTGTAAAGCAATTTTTCCTGAGTTTGGCAATACCCCACATGTGGTCATAAACTTATGTTTGGACACCTGCCTGGGCTCAGAAAGGCTGGTTTCAGTCTCTGCTGCCACCCCCTCAGAAACGGTGCGGCCCTGCTGTAGGGCTCAGAAGGGAGGGAGCGCCATTTGGCTTTTGTAGCGCAAATTTTGCTTGACAGTAATTCTGTTTGGGGTTTTGCTGGTATTTCATTTTATAATATAATGCATATGTTTTCTGTGCGGAGAACATCATGGCATAATAAGAGGGTATAATAATGCTGTAAATAAATAATAATCTGTAGATGTGTGGCCAGTGTCGCACTGATAAATGGTGCCCTATCTTGGAACACTCTGCATATTTTGTGTTGCCATATTCTGAGAGCCAGAACTTTTTTATTTTTTCTCAACCGGAGCTCTGTGTGGGCTTATTTTTTGCGGGACAATCTGTAGTTTTCATTGGTACTATTTTGGGGTTCATGCGATTTTTATTTATTTATTTTTTTTTTTTTATTTTTTTTTATTTATTTTTTTTGTTTGATCACTTTTTATTCTATGCTTTTGGTGTGGTTGTGACCAGAAAATAGTGATTGTGGCATTGTTTTTTATTAAAAAAAATTGGTTTTCACCGTGCAGGAAAAATAACATTAGGGTTTTATAGTTTGGGTCATTACGAACGTAGTGATACCAAATATGTGTGCTTTTTTTAACGTTTTCATTTTTTTCCTATAATAAATGACAGTTTTTGTTTTTATTAACTTGAAGCTTTTATTTTTACACTTTTATTTAACATTATTATTAACTTTTTATTTTGTCCCACTAGAGGACTTGAAGGCCTGCCCTACCTACGTAGTTCAATGCATTAGAGCTGTCAGTTATTCACTGACAGCAAGTTTATTAGGCTTCCTTCGGAGCCTAATGGGCTTTCGTACATTGTAGACCAGGAGGGCACTGTTGCAATGATCGGCACCATCGCGATCACACCACTCCATTCCCTGCCATTACAGCAGGGGGTCAGCTGTAGCATACAGCTGACACTCGCAGCTGATGGCGCAGGCTCAGATTCTGAGCCCACCGACATCTTCCGTTTGTGGCCGGAAGCCTTTTTGGCGCGCCCTCTTGGTGGGGCCTATCAGACAGGAGACCACTGTTGCTCCCCACTTGTTTTTGCCCGGTAACCATGCTGTAATGCTGTGATTGGTCAGGCACTATTGACTTACAATCACAGCGGTCGCGAGCAGCACCGTGATTGGTCCCCTGACGCATCATAGTGGGCCGATATCACTGTTCTGTCACCATGTCTTTTGACCTTAAGGCAGGGCAAACCATGACGTATAGCTGCGTCATGGTGCATTAAGGGGTTAAGGATGTTATATTATCAAAATAACCGCTTTTCAGATTGAAACCAGTATCCATATGCCTTAATAGTGCATATGAAAAGGAATTGTCATGATGAGACAACCACTTTTTATTATATTATCCATTGTTTAGTGTTCACAGCTCAGAGAAATTGGTTTATTTTGAAAAAATTTGAAAAGAAAATTGCTGTAAAAAAATATTAAGTATAGCATATGTTTGCAAATGTCCCCAATGAAGTACACTTTTTACCGTAAACCATAGCAAATTATGGGATAATTCACAGAAATGTTCCTATTTGTTTTCTTGATAAAAAGATTTTAAAAATATTATTTTTAAACTGTAGTTTTAAAGATGTCTTACCTGTATATTTGCATGTTAAGGTAGTGCCTGTTCACATCACCGTTTACTTTCCGTTCCAGGGTTCCGTCTGAGGTTTCGTCACCATTCCTGCAGGTTTCCATTTTAACGACGGAATCAATAGCGCAGTCGACTCCGCTATTGATTCCGTCATTAAAACGAAAACCTGCTGCAATGGTGACGAACGGAAACCATTAGCAATTTTTCCGTCACCTTTGATATCAATGGTGACTGAAACGGAAGCTGTGGTTTCAGTTTGATTTTCCGTTACGGGGTTCACCCAACGGAAACCTCCGACGGAACTTGACTGTGCTCCTGCTACTTTCATAAGATGGAACACACAAGCAGGAATATGACCAACACTCCCATCATTTCTACCAAACATAATCAGGATCATATAACCTGACCATTTCAGGCCCTGTTCACACTGAGTATTATGTAGGCAAAAAAATGTGATCAGCTTTTGAGCTGCCTGCATTTTCTTGATGCGGTTTTCGCAATGATTTTCTAAATCTCATCCACTTTGCTGGACTGTAAATGCTGCTGAATTTCCGCACGGAATTATGTTGCAGAAATTCCACAGCGTTTACGCTACGTGGGAACACAACCTAAGGGCATGTTTAGACGTGGCAGAATTTTTCCGCTGCAAATGTTGGTGCAGATTTGGGGCAATTACGCAACGAATCTGCACCAACATTTGCATATTTGACAGGTAATTCAGACGTTGCAGATATCACAGCGGACTTGCCACAGATTTCAGTTTTTGCATTGCAAAGGCTGAAATACGCAGTGAAATTCTGCTTCTTCTCCGCAACAGACAGTGCATGCTGTGGACTGAAAATTCTGCACCGCAGCCTATGGTCCGCAGCGGAGTTTTCCGCAATGTCTGAACTAACTTTCTTAAAAATGTATAGGAACAAATGTAAAAAACGGCCGCTGGAGAATTCCACTGCGGACTGTCCGAATGTGCTGTAAATGTGTTGCACTCTGCAGGATTCTGAAAACCTGTTTACTTTTACCAACACATTCAAATGACGCAGATTCTTCATAAATATGGCATTCAACCCAAACACCATATTATGTATTTATGCCAGGAAACTGATGTAAATACACTGATAAATGTGGCCTATTGTGTATATGGGACTTTATAAGATCTTCATTCACTGCCAAGGCAATCTGCAGTGGCAAAAAACACAAAAAAAAACAGTACGAGCAGAAGCTACTTTTAATGGATAAGGTCAAATGTTGTTTTTGAGAGATAAAAAAACTTCATCTAACAAATAATTTTGCTGCCATCTCCGCAATTGAAAGCAATGCTACTTTGCAACATTTTGTAAATGACTAAAGATGGATATAATTGTTCCTTTTATAAAAAATGAAAACGGTCCATGTGTTATGCTTAAAAACAGCCAATTATACTTTTATTGCAAGTCGAAAGTAGCAAATCTATATGCAGCATGTGTAGCCCCTGAGGGCCTGCAGATGCTGCTAAAGTTGACTGGTATAAGAAGTTGTAAGTTTAAGGTGTTCACTGTATGTTATTATGGGATTGAATATTAAAACGGAAAAAAAGAAAAAAGTTTTATGTTTTTTTCTCTTTCATAATTTATGCTATAAGAATATTTGTTTATGTTTTTCAGTCAAGAGCCAGCCTATACTCGGCACTTAAAGATAAAAAAAAAAAAAACCTTTCCCATTTTTTTGTAAAATACTGTAAACAATAAAAATGAGAGAGAAATTATAAAACAGGTTCAACTTTGGTGATCAATTCAGAAAATATTGGGAAATAATTTCATTAATATGTTGGAAAACTCCACCTTCTAACAAAATTTATCACATGGATAGTGAATAAAAAGTAATGGTAAATTAGAAATTGGTAAATACTTTGCTATGCATGAATTTCAGGTTCTTCATATACGCAGCTGTTTTGTCCAGTCAGCGGATTAACATTATTGTGTTGTGAGACGTGACTTAATAGCATAGTTCTAAGAGTGTAACTGTTTTCTGCGCTCCCACCACGCACTGCTCTCTTGTAACAGAAAACTGAAATCTAAATTTACCGTTACGCAATTTCTTTATGTGAAATTTACCTGTTTGTCTGAACAAGCCTTCCTCTTGCTCAGATAGTCTTGACGGGTGGCCTTGTATAGGCAGTGCCTAAATAGTACAATGCAGCTTCTTCCTCTCAGTTAATCCAACAATGGCCTTTGGGCTATCTAAACAGTTGGATATTATTTTGTAGCCTTTTCCTAGCTTGTAAATGTTTATAGCTTTATTATTTATTTCTTTAAAATGCTCATTCGTCTTACTTTTCGTTCACACAGAGTTTTTTGCAGGAGGAAAATTCCTCCTGCAAAAACTGCTCCAGATGGTTTTTGCACAGTGGTTTGACAAAAACTCGTCAAAACACTCGTCGAGGCGTTTTTTTCCTCTTTCTGACTTTTTGAAATGGGGTTTTGGGGGCGGAAACCGCCTCAAGATGGGTCATGACGCTTCTTTTTACTGCGACAAATTTTTTTTACTCGCGGTAAGAAAACTCGTCCAACTCCCATTGAAATCAATGGGAGGCATTTTTGGGCGGTTTTTGAGGAGTTTTGCAGCGCGGTTTCCGCGTCAAAAAACTTGTCAAAAAACTCAGTGTGAACAGGGCCTTAGATGCAGTCTGAGCAATGGTTCTTAACTTACAGGGTCTTTTATCCGGAAAGTCTAATAACCTTTTTATAATGATTCACAGGTAGTCCTAAATTCCACGCCATTTGTTAGAGCCATATCTTTCTTCATAGTAAGCACATAGTAAGTGGAGCTTCCAAAGCACATATATTGACTATTGATGCATGCAGCATTTTTTAGCTTTTCATTTTATTTAAAAAAAAAATAAAATTAATAAATTATGAGTTTGAAAATGTTAAACTGGTTTGCAATAAAAATCCCGAATACAACAATATGTGTAAGTGCCATTAGTAATCCAGACAAATCTGTATATGAAAATAGTTATTGTACCAGTCCTCTGTAGCAGGTGGAAGGTCTTTATCCTCTACCCCCAGAGGTGGGTCTATTCTTCTATGCAGTAAGTTATTGGTGTTGATCAAGGCTAAAAGCCGTGTGACTATATATGTTAGACTCCCAATGGGAAATGCATACTGTATTATCTGTGTAGGTCCAATACTGGGGCCTACACTACTCTTTTGGTCCATGGACAATTGAGGCCTAGAAGAGCAGTTTAGGCCTCAGCATTAAAGATCCCCAATATTCATTTTGGATCTGATTTGATTCGGTCCGAATAAATTTGTAGCAAAACGCAAGTGCCCCCAATTGTTCTGAAAACTGGTATCTGACTCTCTGGTGTATTCTAGGACTGTATCCAACCATTTTCAAGATCCTTAATGACAGACCAACATTAATAATGTCAAAGTGACAGCAACATATAGTATTTGGTAAATAACAACAGTGTATTTTGGGAAGGCGGCCTGCAAGGCATTATGGGGAAGCCCGCCTGAGGTCATATGATCCTCTTTCTAATCTGTAAAATGGCGGCCGGTGTTTGCCAATGGCAGTCATTTTGTCACTATTAGAGCACCTCAAAGCCCAAGTGAATTTTGCCAAATCCAAAACTCTTTGAAAGTTTGCACCAAATTTGATTTGTACAGAATTTATTTGCTCATCTCTAATCAGCATGGGTACTACACAGATAATATGTTTACAGAATATTGCATTGGGCCCTGAGGCCCAACAAAGGACACTGTTTATAGATTTATACAGCAATTAGCCCTGTCTGATCACCTTCAATTATCCACTACAGAGGGAAACAGACCCACAAAGCTCCTGCGGTGCCGTGAAGTGCACACTATCCCCATAAGAATAGAATAGATATGTATTTCCTTATGTTTCAAAGTAACAACATTTGGCAATAATTTACAATGGAAAGTAAAATTCTGCACATGCCACTATCATCATACATACAATCATAAAAATAATTCACATAGAGTGATTCCAAAAACTTACAATTGTCAAAAAAATTAGATTTCTTGCATTAAAAGTTCTACAATTTTCCAATATACTCTCTGCATTAACCCCTTCCCGACATTTGGCGTACATGTACGTCGTGGAAAGCATTGACTTCCCGCATCTTGCCGTACATGTACGCCGAATGTTTGGGACCGGCTCAGAAGCTGAGCCGGTGCCATCATCACCGGATCTCAGCTGTATCTTACAGCTGACATCCGGCTGTAACGGCGGGGACCGAAATTAGCTTCGATCCCCGCCATTAACCCCTTAAGTGCAGCGCTCAAACGCGATCGCTGCACTTAATGTGTTTGCAGCTCATCGGAACCCCAGTAATGAAATTGCCGGGGTTCCGGTGGCTGCAATGGCAACCGGAGGCCTAATACTGGCCTCCCGGTCTGCCTAGCACCGAAGCCGGTCAAGATCCGCCCGGCGGCGGAGCCTGATCGGCTTCCGTAGCTGCCGGCAAGATGGCGCCGGGTCAGGAGCTGATCCGGCGTCATCAGCGGTGGAAGTCAGCTGTACTGTACAGCTGACATCCACCTGTAACGGCAGGAACCGGAGCTAGCTCCGATCCCTGCCATTAACCCCTTCGATGCAGCAATCGAAAGCGATTGCTGCATCGTAGCGGTTACTAGCAGATCGCCAGCCCTGACAGGCAATCAGGACTGGCGACTGCTGTTATGGCAACAGGAGACACAATGGTCTCCTGCTCTGCCATTACGGAAGCCGATTTAGGCCCCGCCGGGAGGCGAAGCCTAATCGGCTTGCTGTCAGTGAATGACTGACAGATCTAATACATTGCACTACATAGGTAGTGCAATGTATTAGAAAAAAAAATATCTGACCGTTGGACCTTCAAGTCCCCTAGTGGGACTTGAGAAAAAGTGTAAAAAAAAGTATAAAAAAGTGTAAAAAAAAGTGCAAATAATAAAAGTTTGAAAACAATAAAAGTTTCAAGTAATCAAATAAAACACAATCCCCCTTTTACTCTTATCAAGTCCTTTATTATTGAAAAATAATAATAAACCATATGTATTTGGTATCGCCACGACCGTAACGACCTGAGGTATCAAAATATTATATTATTTATTGCACGCGGTGAACAGCGTAAAAAAAAACGTAAAAAACTATACCAGAGTTTCTGTTTTTTAGTCACTTTGCCCTACAAATGTTAGAATAAAAAGTGATCAAAAAGTCGCTCGTATCCAAAAATGGTACCTATAAAAACTATAGCTCGTCCCGCAAAAAACAAGCCCTCATACACCTCCGTCGACAAAAAAATTAAAAAGTTATGGTTCTCACAACTTGGCGACAGAAAAAATACATTCTTTTTACAAAAGTAATTTTATTGTGCAAAAAGTTGTAAAACATAAAAAAGTGCTATAAATTAGGTATTGCCTGAATCGTACTGACCCGCAGAATAAAGTTAACATGTAGTTTATAATGCGTGGTGAACGCTGTATAAAAAAAAACTAAAAAAGCTGTGCCAGAATTGCGTTTTTTTTTTTACCTGGCATCCCAAAAAATAGAATAAAAGGTGATCAAAAAGTTGCATGTACCCCAAAATGGTACCAATAATAACTACAGCTCGTCCCGCAACAAACCAGCCCTCATACCACTACGTCTATGAAAAAATAAAATTAGTTATGGCTCCAATAAGTCAGGAAATAAAAAAATATGCAGTTGTGCCCGAGGGGAACATTTCTTCTGTTTGAAGAGGCGATTTATCAAGGACCTAAAATTAGGGAACCAGGAAAGGGAGGGCTCAAACATATCTGCTGGAAGCGCCGGTTCCCGTATTATACCAGGACAACACTTCCTAGCAAAATTCCCCAAACTACAAAGGCGCGGAGTGTGGATCAAAAGGGGGATAATAAAGGACGCCATATATCAGTGCGACACCGGCCTGTGCAGAAAGGATTGCTACGCAGCGTAACACACATCTATGGATTATTTTATTGGTTTTTTTTTACCCCATTATTATACCACCTGACTATGCCCCTGATGTACTCCGCCCGGCTTACATATGCCCTACATTATAAACGGAAACACCAGTAAGACTCCAAACAAAACTACTACCAAGCAAAATCCACGCTCCAAAAGCCAAATGGCATTTCCTCCCATCTGAACCCTACAGCGTCCCCAAACAGCAGTTTCCTTCCACAAATATGGCACCGTCATACCCGGGAGAACCCTTTTAACAATTTTTGGGGTGTGTGTCTCCAGTGGCATAAGCTGGGCACTACATATTTGCCACTGAATGGCATATCTAGGGAAAAATATACATTTTTAATTTGCACCATCCACAGCGCATTCATTTATGGAAAAGACCTGTGGGGTGAAAATGCTCACTACACCCCTTAATAAATGCCTTGAGGGGTGCAGTTTCCATAATGGGGTCACTTCCCAGGGGTTTATTTTTATTATTTCACATCTGAGCCTCTGCAGTTGTGAACCAATACTTTGTAAATCGCCAAATTAGGCCTCAATTTTACATGGTACGCTTTCACTCCTGAGCCTGGTCGACTGTCCAGGCAAGAGATTAGGGCCACATGTAGGGTGTTTCTAAAACCAGGAAACCCAGCATAATAATTAGAGAGCTGTCTTGTTATGGTGGCACAAGCCGGGCACCACATATTGTCCACATAACTGTGGAAAAAATCCCATTTTCACTCTGCAACATCGAGTTCACACTAATTTCTACAAAACACCTGCAGGGTTAACATGCTCACTACACCCCTAGGTAAATGCATTGAGGGGCGTAGTTTCCAAAATTGGGTCACTTCTGGGGGGTTTCCACTGTTTTGGGCCCACAGGATTGTTTTTATTTTCACTGCCCAATTCTAATAAATTCTATGAAACATCTGTGGGGTCAAAATGCTCACTACGCACCTAGATGAATTCCTCAAGAGGTGTAGTTTCCTAAATGGTGTCACTTTTTGGGCGTTTTCATTGTTTTTTCCCCTCAGGGGCTTTGCAAATGTGACATGGCCGCCGCAAACCATTCCTGCTGTGATCTCCAAAAGCCAAATAGCGCTCTTTCCCTTCTAAGCCAAGCCGTGTCTCCAAACAGCCGTTTATTACCACATGTGGGGCATTATTTTACTCGGGAGAAATTGCTTTACAAATTTTGTGGTGCTTTTTCTCCTTCAGTCCTTGTGGAAATGAGTAAAAATAAGCTAAACCTACATTTTCTTTGAAAAAATATTGATTTTTATTTTCAGGGCCTACTTCCAATAATTTCTGCAAAAAACCTGTGGGGTCAAATCGCTCACTATACCCCTAGATAATTTCCTCAATGGGTGTAGTCTCCAAAATGGGGTCACTTGTGGGGGGTTTCAACTGTTTTGTCTCCTCAGGGACTTCGTAAATGTGACATGGCCTCCGCAAACCATTCCTGCTAAACTTGAGCTCCAAAAGCCAAATAGCGCTCTTTCCCTTCTCAGCCCTGCCGTGTCTCCAAACAACCGTTTATTACCACATGTGGGGTATTGTTTTACTCGGGAGAGATTGGTTTACAAATTTTACGGTGATTTTCCTCCTTCAGTCCTTGTGGAAATGAGAAAAAATTTGCTAAACCTACATTTTCTTTGAAAAAAATTTAGATTGTCATTTTCAGGGCCTATTTCCAATAATTTATGCAAAAAACCTGTTGGGTCAAAACGCTCACTATACCCCTAGATAATTTCCTCAATGGGTGTAGTTTCCAAAATGGGGTCACTTGTGGGGGGTTTCCACTGTTTTGTCCCCTCAGGGGCTTTGTAAATGTGACATGGCCTCCGCAAACCATTCCTGCTAAACTTGAGCTCCAAAAGCCAAATGGCGCTCTTTCCCTTCTCAGCCCTGCCGTGTCTCCAAACAACCGTTTATTACCACATGTGGGGTATTTTTTTACTCGGGAGAAATTGCTTTACAAATTTTACGGTGCTTTTTCTCCTTTAGTCCTTGTGGAAATGAGAAAAAAAATCACTAAACCTACATTTTCTTTGAAGAAATGTTGATTTTAATTTTCACGGCCTACTTCCAATAATTTCTGTAAAAAACCTGTGCGGTCAAAATGCTCACTGTACCCCTAGATAATTTCCTTGAGGTGTGTAGTTTCCCAGATGGGGTCACTTTTGGGGGATTTTGACTGTTTTGGCACCGCAAGAGCCCTTCAAACCTGACATGGTGCCTAAAATATATTCTAACAAAAATAAGGCCCCAAAATCCACTAGGTGCTCCTTTGCTTCTGAGGCCGGTGCTTCAGTCCAGTAGCACGCTACAGCCACATGTGGGATATTTCCTAAAACTGCAGAAACTGGGCAACAAATATTGAGTTGCATTTCTCTGGTAAAACCTTCTGTGTTATAAAAAAAATTGTACTAAAAATTTATTTCTGCAAAAAAAAATGAAATTTGTACATTTCACCTCTACTTTGCTTTAATTCCTGTGACATGTGTAAAGGGTTAAGACATTTTCTAAATGCTGTTTTGAATACTTTGAGGGGTGAAGTTTTTAAAATGGGGTGACTTTTTGGGGGTTTCTAATATATAAGGCCCTCAAAACCACTTCACAACTGAACTGGCCCCTGTAAAAATGGGCTTTTGAAATTTTCTTGAAAATGTGAGAAATTGCTGCTAAAGTTCTAAGCCTTGTAACGTCCTAGAAAAATAAAATGATGTTCAAAAAACGATGCCAATCTAAAGTAGACATATGGGGGATGTTAATTAGCAACAATTTTGTGTGGTATAACTGCCTGTCTTACAAGCAGATACATTTAAATTGAGAAAAATGCAAATTTTTGCAATTTTTTGCTAAATTTTGGTGTTTTTCACAATTAAATACTGAACATATCGAGCAAATTTTGCCAGTAACATAAAGTCCAATGTGTCACGAGAAAACAATCTCCGAATCGCTTGCATAGGTGAAAGCATTCCGGAGTTATTACCACATAAAGTGACACATGTCAGATTTGAAAAATGAGGCTCGGTCAGGAAGGTCAAAAGTGGCTAAAGAGGGAAGGGGTTAATTTCTCACAGTTTTCAAGATCCTTGTTTGTTGTTATTCATTAGGAACATTGATTGTTTACTTCCAGTGGATAAAATTCTGTCCATGATCATGTGATGGACACACAGGTGCTGGGATCATTACAGAATTTGTATCAGAGCCATGGCTTATAAGAATCTCAGCGCCTGTGTGTCCATCACATGACGATGGACAGAATTTTATCCACTGGAAGTAAACAAAGGTTCCCACTGAATAACTACAAGCACAGATCTTGAAAACCATGAGAAATTAATACAGAAGCTTTAGTGGAAAATTGTAGAACTTTACTATACAAAAAATAACATTAATTTTCTGAAATTGGACAACCCCTTTAAAATACTGTACATGGTGCTTTCGGCAAGCAACTCAGCTCATACGCTTTACAAGGACCATGATATTTACAACCAACGTTTTCTCTGCATTCATAAGGCCCCATGCACACGACCGTAGTTTTTATCCGCAATTACAATTCCGTAATTGCGAATAAAGTACTGACACATTCATTTCTATCGGCCACGGACACCTTCCCATATATTTACGGGTGTGTGTCCGGGAAGTAAAAAATTAGGCGCAATAAATTGGACATGGCCTGTCCGTGCTGTATTTACTGACATTACTTCACAAACGTGTGCATGGGGCCTCGCTACTCGACTCCATTTTTTGCTACTACATTATTATGGAACAAAGTTCTTAAAAACAAACAATAAACTGTACAGGTTTCAAATTGCAGAGGATTACAATGGATAAATAAATACCTTCGTACAGTGCCAAAATAATACCTGCAAGCTATGAAATAACATATACAATATAATCCATGAATACAGCAATACAGTGCATGTATAAAACTAAGGGCCTGTTCACATCACTTTGCATCTTTCAATCGGAGGAACCGATGAACGGAAAGGCAAACGGAAACCATAGATTCCGTTTGCATTGCCATTGATTTCAATGGTAATGGTTCCATTGCAAATGGTTTCCGTTTGTCTATGTTCTGTAATGTTTCCGTTTTTCTAACGGAAACAATAGCATAGTCGACTACGCTATAGCTTACGCCAAAAAAACCAGAAACCTTACGGAACGGAGAAAAACTGAAACAATTTGCATATTTGCCTTTTTGACAGTTTGTTCAGTCATGGCAGATTTTGCAGTGAACTTGCCGAAGATTTCATCTTTTACATTGCAAAGGCTGACATCCGCAGTGAAAATCCCTTGCTTCTCCGCAACAGACTGTGCATGCTGCACTAAGTTACCTAAAAAGCAATAGAAACCAAAGAAAAAAAAGTCTGCTGCAGATTTTCACTGAGGCCTGTCCGCAGCTGAATTCTGCATCAAATCAGCCACGTCTGAACGTGCCCTGAGTCTTTTGGGAAAGATCCAGTAGTCTTACAACAGCTGCTCAGCCACAGGTTTTCCACCTGAGATCTAGACAAAGCCTGGGAATCTGGCCAAATATTACCCCACAAACATGTAACTTTATTAGAACTGGAGGATCAGTTTACATTTTATGTACATTTCAATTATATACTCAATACTGCTTAGGAAAATAATATTGTTATTTACTTCTTTCTCCTAACCTTCTTTTGTCTTTTCCAAAATTTCCAAAGAAAAACAGAGACGATATGTAATCAAAAAAGTGATCTTTCTAATTGCTTTACTGTAGGCCCTAAAGAGAGAGCTTGCTCCAGGGAGCTTCAGCAGGAAAATGTGAATGATGAGATATACAACAACAACTAGCTTCCACATGTCAAAATCTACACAGTAAAATACAACAGCATTTCATTCAAATGGGAATTCAGCTGAAGGAAAGACACAGTTAGTGCTGGATTTCATACAAAATGTTAGTTATAATCTTTGCTTTTCTGACAGTGTTCATTTAAGTCTGGCTATGCCTTTGGCTGTGTTCACATCAGCGTTGGTTTCCGTTCAGGGGTTCTGTTGCAGCTTTCTGTTGGTGGAACCCATGAATGGAAAGCCAAACGGAAACTAAAAAGATTCCGTTTGCATTACCATTGATTTCAATGGTAATGTTTCCGTTGCAAATGGTTTCCGTTTGTTTCCGTTTCGTAAAGTTTCCTTTTTTTGTAGAAACAATAGCGTAGTCAACTACACTATGGTTTCCACTAGAAAAACGGAAACCTTACGGAACAGAGACAAATGGAAGCCATTTGCAACGGAAGCATTACCATTGAAATCAATGGTACTGCAACGGAAGCTAAGGTTTCCGTTTTCCTTTCTGTTCCCCCGACAGAAAGCTCAGACGGAAACCCCTCAACGGAAAGCACGCTGATGTGAACAGGACAGTAAACGCAACCTTATGCAACTAACAAATATTTTTTTTGTTATACTAGTATAGTTTACCCAACACACTTCCTGGTTTACACTATAAGGCCCTTTTCACACTGCAGAATTTTTGCAGCGGATTCATTTCAATGGGAGTTGAACACCTCTTTTTTTCTGCTAGTTGATTTTTTAAGCTAGCGGGAAAAATAAGCACCCTACTCGACCTTCTGGTGGATTCCGTCCGAATTTCCCATTGTAGTCAATGGGAGGAGAAATCTTCCTGCCGACTGCAGGATTACTTCTGCGGCGGCAGTAACCACCACACAAAATTAGCCGTGTGAACTGACCATAAATAATTGTCCTTATTATATAGGGAACATAGGAATTTCTATCACCTACTTATACATAGAGGATAAACTATCGTCAAGGCTAGATAATAGGGAAAGTAAAAGGGGTAAATATTCAGGGACCACCAACACCCATTTCCCTTCAAATTATTCCAATACAATCCCAGCAGAAGGACAGGGGTGTTTAAAAAAAAAAACTTAAATTGTGCCTCCAACTGCATTAGAACTTTTATATAAAGCAGGAGAAGTTGTTATGCACCTTTGAATATTTTTATTATTAAGGGTTTATTCTCCTGCTAACTAGGAGAACTCCCGCAGTTCCAGCATACTAAAATCCAACATACCTTGTAGAGTAGACACCATGGGACAGTGGGGCTGCCATTAACGGGATCTGCTGTTAACCAACGTAACCATGCATTATGCTGCTTGGAATGGTACCACCTCATTTTTTTGCCCATGGACCTCCACCAACCTTGTCCGGCCCTGATTTGCAACAGTGAATAGATCTAATAGATAGCTAAAAAAACAAAACATAACGGATATAAAGTTTTATAGCAGAGAAATAAATTTATGGTTCAATATGTATATCATATCATACATACATTTTTTTTAGATCATTTCCGGTATATGACTGGCAACACTTAAAACGGAAACCATTATAGTACATGTCTTTCAGTCTGAGCATCTCTGGTCCCAAAATAGATCATGAGTACATTTTTTTTCTGTAAAAGACCCAGATCTTTAAGGATTAATGAAGAGAGCTTCAAGAAGAAAGTGTCGGGTTTCTGGGCGGCAGCAATTAGGGTATGTTCACCCGCTGTGTTTCCAGGTGTATTTTAGCTAAAACGCCTTCAAACATCTGCCCATTGAAATCAACAGGAAAAATTGTGCTATGCTCAGATGGGGCGTTTTTTTTATGCCGCCATTTTAAGAAACGGCGAGTACAAAAAAAAACTTAAAGAAGGAGCATATCACTTCTTGAGACTTTGTGTTAATGGAAAAAATGCTCCAAAAAAGCTTGTTTAACGGGTCAATATTTATTTTCCCCATTTCAACTCTACACGGGTGGATAGCTTATTGCATAATTTAGTAAATTAACAAATTCTGTCTCCTTATCCACTTTACTCCCCCCGATCTGAACGCTATGGATTATAGGCAGTGAGGATAACGGCGCCAGTGCTGCACGTACTGGAAACTGCAGAACAATGCTCATGATTGTAAAAAGAGGTAACGGCGCATGGGGAAGTTGAATTAAGATACCGGGTCAAAAAGGTAAAAAAAAAATGCTCTTCATTCCATTAAACCAGATTGTTATGCTTTTATGACACTTTTAACATTTACTTTGCGAAATGATAGGTACACTTTAGGCACATTTTTAAAGTTGTGTTTTTCACTGTCAAATAACTTTCTTATTACTCTGAAAACATCTGACTTGTAATTTACAAAGGCCTTGATCTGTAAATGAATGCTTAGGTTTGTTCAAACTTTTCCACTTTCAACTCACATCTCATGCATTAGTTAACAAACAGAAAGTGCTTCAGAAAAAGAAACACTTATTCTAAAGAGTATAATTCACACAATCATAAAGTATTAAAGTGTAATTTTTACAAAGCAGTATGCTGTTTGTATGTGTTAATGGCCACTTAATATACAATAAGGCAGATTTAGTAATACTGTCTTAAATTTAAAAACATTAGAAGTAGACTAAATGCGTGAAATTTATTAACCCCTTCCCGACGCGGGCCATTCTTCAGATTTTTTTTTTCCTCCCATTCTTCTGAAAGCCATAACTTTTAAATTTTTTTGTCAATGCAGCGATTTGAGGGCTCATTTTTGCAGGATGAGTTTGTAGTTTTTCATTGCACAGTTTATTAAAGCATATAATGTACTAAGAAACTGGAAAAAAAAATATTTGTTGCGTGGAATCGGAAAAAAGCAAGGATTCCTGCATGGTTTTTTGAGCTTCATTTTTACGGCGCTCACCGTGTAATTAAAATGACATGGGTCAATATGATCACGGCGATACCAAATTTATATAGTTGGATCGCTTGCACTATATACTGCAATACTAATATATTGCAGTATATCGTGTTTCTAACAGGCTCCAGGCAATGCTTAATAGGGGTACTAAGATGGCAACAAACCATCGGCACCCTGTGTAAAGGATCTGCCAGGCACTACGTCTGGGTATACTCCCAGGATTAATCAGTCGACACCTGAGGCCAGACCTCTGAGACTGACACCTGCTCCCACCAATCAGGGTGGCAGGCTCAGGAGTGGGAGAGCCTATCGCGGCCTGGTCAGTCAGAGTTAGCTCCGCCCCCTGTCCATTTATACCTGCCGTTTTCTCTTCCTCCTTGCTTGTTATTCTTCTTGGATTCCTGGCCCCACTGCTGCCTTGCTCCAGCCTGCTTCTGCCGTGCTTCTGCCTTGCTTCAGTTCCGTTTATCCTGCGTTGCTCTGCCCCTGGCTTGCTTCTGCTCCGTGCTCCCGTTTGTATACTCCACTACTTCCTGATCCTGACTGGCTCATTCACCGCTCCGTTTCCTCGCGGCGTTCCGTGGGCTACTGTATTCCCTTGCGTGTTCCCTGTTTGTACTCCCTTGCACTTAGACAGCGTAGGGACCGCCGCCAAGTTGTACCCCGTCGCCTAGGGCGGGTCGTTGCAAGTAGGCAGGGACAGGGCGGTGGGTAGATTAGGGCTCACTTGTTCCCTTCACCTCCTTCCTGCCATTACATAATAACAAGCCCTTACCTAGTCTACCATTTCTTCTACGCTGACGCTATCATGCACCCCCTTGAGACCCTGACCCAGCAGATGCAGGGCCTCTCCCTACAGGTCCAGGCCCTGGCTCAGAGGGTCAATCAGTCTGACGCTGCCTTTGTAGTACCCCTCACCTCACCTTTAGAACCCAACCTCAAGTTACCTGACCGGTTCTCAGGGGACCGTAAGACTTTTCTCTCCTTCCGGGAGAGTTGCAGACTTTATTTCCGCCTAAGACCTCACTCCTCAGGTTCCGAGAACCAGCGGGTGGGTATCATTATATCCCGACTCCAGGAAGGGCCCCAAGAGTGGGCCTTCTCCTTGGCTCCTGACGCCCCTGAACTTTCCTCCGTTGATCGGTTTTTCTCTGCCCTCGGTCTCATTTACAACGAGACTGACAGGACTGCCTTAGCCGAGAGTCACCATTGTGACCTTACGTCAGGGTAGGAGACCTGTTGAGGAATACTGTTCTGATTTTAGAAAGTGGTGCGTAGCTTCTCGGTGGAACGACCCGGCCCTAAAGTGCCAGTTTAGGTTAGGATTATCTGACGCCCTGAAGGATCTGCTGGTTAGCTACCCCTCTTCTGACTCCCTAGACCAGGTTATGGCCCTAGCAGTACGACTTGACCGACGTCTCAGGGAACGTCAGCTTGAACGTTTCAATGTTTTCCCCTCTGACTGCCCTGCGATTTCCCCCCGAGGTCCCGTCTCCTCACTCTTCCACGGAGGACTCGGAGGTACCTATGCAACTCGGGGCCTCCATGTCCCCTCGACAACGTAGAGAGTTTCGCAGGAAGAATGGTCTCTGCTTCTATTGTGGGGACGACAAGCATCTACTGAACACCTGTCCCAGGCGCAAGAATAAGCAGCCGGAAAACTTCCGCGCCTAAGTGATCATCGGGGAGGTCACTTGGGCGCACAGGTATTTCCCGTTAATACTAAACGCAATAAGATTTTGCTTCCCTTTCAGGTCTCGTTTGCTGGCCGGTCTGCCACTGGCAGTGCCTTCGTGGATTCGGGCTCATCTGCTAATATCATGTCTGTGGAATTTGCTATGTCTCTAAAAATGCCTTTTATTGATTTACCTTATCCTATCCCGGTAGTGGGTATCGACTCCACTCCTCTTGCTAATGGTTATTTTACTCAGCATACTCCTGTTTTTGAACTCCGTGTTGGCTCCATGCATTTGGAGCAGTGCTCTGTACTGGTGATGCAGGGATTATCGTCCGATCTGGTATTAGGTCTTCCCTGGTTGCAGCTGCATAATCCCACGTTTGATTGGAATACTGGGGATCTCACCAAATGGGGTAGTGATTGCCTGATGTCATGTCTTTCGGTTAACTCTATTTCTCCCCGGGAGGAGGTAAACACGCTTCCTGAGTTTGTTCAGGACTTCGCTGATGTGTTTTCTAAGGAGGCCTCCGAGGTGTTGCCCCCTCATAGAGATTACGATTGCGCCATCGATTTGGTGCCTGATGCCAAGCTTCCTAAGGGGAGGATATTTAATCTTTCATGTCCTGAACGTAAAGCTATGAGGGAGTATATCCAAGAATGCCTGGCCAAGGGTTTCATTCGCCCCTCGACTTCTCCTGTAGGTGCTGGCTTCTTCTTCGTGGGGAAGAAGGATGGTGGTCTTAGGCCGTGCATTGATTATCGGAACTTGAATAAAGGTCACAGTAAGGAACCAGTATCCCCTTCCTTTGATTCCGGATCTTTTTAATCAGGTTCAGGGAGCCCAATGGTTCTCTAAGTTCGATCTACGGGGGGCATATAACCTTATCCGCATCAAAGAGGGGGATGAGTGGAAAACTGCGTTCAACACGCCCGAAGGTCATTTCGAATACCTGGTCATGCCCTTTGAGTTGTGTAATGCCCCTGCCGTCTTCCAGAATTTTATTAATGAAATTCTGAGAGATTACCTGGGTAATTTTCTTGTAGTGTACCTTGATGACATACTGGTGTTTTCCAAGGACCGGTCCTCGCACGTGGAGCATGTCAGGAAGGTACTCCAGGTCCTTCGGGAAAATAATCTGTTTGCGAAGACCGAAAAATGTGTGTTTGGGGTACAGGAGATACCATTTTTAGGTCAAATCCTCACTCCTCATGAATTCCGCATGGACCCTGCCAAGGTTCAGGCTGTGGCGGAATGGGTCCAACCTGCCTCCCTGAAGGCGCTACAGTGTTTTTTGGGGTTCGCTAACTATTACAGGAGATTTATTGCCAACTTCTCGGTCGTCGCAAAGCCTCTTACGGACCTCACTCGCAAGGGTGCTGATGTCCTCCATTGGCCCCCTGAGGCCGTCCAGGCTTTTGAGACCCTCAAGAAGTGCTTTATCTCGGCCCCGTGCTGGTTCAGCCCAACCAAAGGGAGCCATTTATTGTGGAGGTTGACGCGTCCGAGGTGGGAGTGGGGGCCGTCTTGTCCCAGGGTACTAGCTCCCTCACCCATCTCCGCCCCTGTGCTTACTTCTCTAGGAAGTTTTCGCCCACGGAGTGTAACTATGATGTTGGCAACCGCAAACTTTTAGCCATTAAATGGGCTTTTGAAGAGTGGCGTCACTTCTTGGAGGGGGCCAGACACCAGGTAACGGTCCTTACTGACCACAAGAATCTGGTTTTCCTAGAATCTGCCCGGAGGCTTAATCCTAGACAAGCTCGTTGGGCACTATTCTTTACCAGATTTAATTTCTTGGTTACCTATAGGGCTGGGTCCAAAAATATTAAGGCTGATGCTCTGTCACGTAGTTTCATGGCTAATCCTCCTTCTGAGAAGGATCCTGCTTGTATTTTACCCCCTGGTATAATTGTTTCTGCCACTGATTCTGACTTAGCCTCTGACATCGCGGCTGATCAAGGTTCAGCTCCCGGGAACCTCCCTGGGGACAAACTGTTTGTCCCCCTGCAATACCGGCTAAAGGTACTCAGGGAAAACCATGACTCTGCTCTATCTGGTCATCCTGGCATCTTGGGTACCAAACTCCTCATTACCAGAAACTATTGGTGGCCTGGGTTGCCTAAAGACGTTAGGGCTTACGTCGCCGCTTGTGAGGTCTGTGCTAGGTCCAAGACCCCTAGGTCCCGACCTGCGGGCTTACTACGTTCCTTGCCCATTCCCCAGAGACCTTGGACCCATATCTCCATGGATTTTATCACCGATTTGCCTCCATCTCAGGGCAAGTCGGTGGTGTGGGTGGTAGTAGACCGCTTCAGCAAGATGTGCCACTTTGTGCCCCTTAAGAAACTACCTAACGCCAAGACGTTAGCTTCTTTGTTTGTGAAACACATTCTGCGTCTCCATGGGGCCCCAGTCAATATCGTTTCGGACAGAGGGGTACAATTTGTTTCCTTATTTTGGAGAGCTTTTTGTAAAAAGTTGGAGATTGATCTATCCTTCTCCTCCGCCTTCCATCCCGAAACTAATGGCCAGACGGAAAGGACTAACCAATCCCTGGAACAATATTTAAGGTGTTTCATTTCTGACTGTCAATTTGATTGGGTCTCATTCCTTCCCCTCGCCGAATTTTCCCTGAATAACCGGGTCAGTAACTCGTCAGGGGTCTCCCCGTTTTTCTGTAATTTCGGGTTTAATCCTAGGTTCTCCTCCGTTTCCCCTGGTTGTTCCAATAATCCCGAGGTAGAGGACGTTCATCGGGAACTGTGCACAGTCTGGGCCCAGGTTCAGAAGAACCTAGAGGCGTCCCAGAGCGTACAAAAGATTCAGGCTGATTGTTGACGTTCTGCTAACCCCCGGTTTGTCGTCGGGGATCTGGTGTGGTTGTCGTCGAGGAACTTGCGCCTTAAGGTCCCGTCCAGGAAGTTTGCTCCCTGATTTATTGGACCTTATAAGGTCATTGAAGTCCTCAACCCTGTATCCTTCCGTCTGGAGCTGCCCCCATCCTTTCGCATACACGACGTCTTCCATGCCTCCCTCCTGAAACGCTGCTCCCCGTCCTGGTCCCCCTCGAGGAAACCTCCTGTTCCCGTTCTCACCCCTGAGGGGGTGGAATTCGAGGTGGCCAAGATTGTGGACAGTAGGATGATCCAGGGCTCCCTCCAGTACCTGGTCCATTGGAGAGAATACGGGCCGGAGGAGAGGACTTGGGTACCTGCTCGAGATGTTCACGCTGGGGTATTGATCAGGAGGTTCCACCTTCTCTTCCCCTCTAAACCGGGTCCTCTTAGTAAGGGTCCGGTGGCCCCTCATAAAAGAGGGAGTACTGTAAAGGATCTGCCAGGCACTACGTCTGGGTATACTCCCAGGATTAATCAGTCGACACCTGAGGCCAGACCTCTGAGACTGACACCTGCTCCCACCAATCAGGGTGGCAGGCTCAGGAGTGGGAGAGCCTATCGCGGCCTGGTCAGTCAGAGTTAGCTCCGCCCCCTGTCCATTTATACCTGCCGTTTTCTCTTCCTCCTTGCTTGTTATTCTTCTTGGATTCCTGGCCCCACTGCTGCCTTGCTCCAGCCTGCTTCTGCCGTGCTTCTGCCTTGCTTCAGTTCCGTTTATCCTGCGTTGCTCTGCCCCTGGCTTGCTTCTGCTCCGTGCTCCCGTTTGTATACTCCACTACTTCCTGATCCTGACTGGCTCATTCACCGCTCCGTTTCCTCGCGGCGTTCCGTGGGCTACTGTATTCCCTTGCGTGTTCCCTGTTTGTACTCCCTTGCACTTAGACAGCGTAGGGACCGCCGCCAAGTTGTACCCCGTCGCCTAGGGCGGGTCGTTGCAAGTAGGCAGGGACAGGGCGGTGGGTAGATTAGGGCTCACTTGTTCCCTTCACCTCCTTCCTGCCATTACACCCTGTGATCGGGTCGCGGGGAGGGTCAATGGGCTGTCAGAGGGGGTCATCCCTTCTTTCCAGCACCTTAGATGCTGTAGTCAATATTGATCACAAAATCGAAGGGATTGAACGAGCGGGATCGCTCTCGGGTGGGATCCCACTTGTTACAGTGAAGTCACGGCTGTAACATACAGCCAACACCTGCATTGTATATACTTCCCCTAACCAGCTGTGATGTAAGTATACGTCATATGTCGGGAAGGGGTTAAAGTGGCTCATGCTGTATGAGAAATTAGGTGCATTTTTAGACACTTTTGTCTAACTTTATGCCACCTTTTGGCTGGCATATTTTAGACCAACTTTTTGGGCATAATGTGGTGCATTTAAGCATCCCCTTTGATAAAGAAAAATAATCATTGTAGCTTTGCTAATAATCAATTGCCAATAGTATATGCTTATGCTACATATATGTATACTCTGCCTCTGAATATTTTTTTTCTATAATTTTGCTAGCTAAGGTTTGTTTTTAAACTGTATTCTCTGAATATCAGACTGTTGGCCTCCTTACCAGGCGTTCAAGGCTGTTCTGTAAGATTGTATAAGACTGCCTTTACTGAACACAGATATGATATTCAGACAACATAAACTTGTATATAGAAGATTGTATCATTAGCACATATTTATTGTGTGACCAATAACTTGTAAGGTGATTCCTTGATGGCAGTTAGCCAGAAAATACCTTTAAAAGGTTAAATTAAAAGTCAAGTTTAGGTCTTCTGAGAGGATGTCCTTGGACATGTCTTTCTTATTTCCTACTTCTCTATCGCTCTCATATTGTTGTAACATTTCTTTCTTAATAAAGCTGTCATTTAATTTCACCGTGAGACAAGAGAGTTTGTTTAAGATTTCCTTTTCATCTTCCTGCTAGGCCATGCCCCATTTTTCTATAAGCCACACACCTTTGTCCAGCAAGTCGCAAAAATGTCTAAAACGGTTAACAAATGTGGGGCACGGCATATGTGCCATAATTGTGGCTCAATTTGAGCCAGAAATCTGACGCATTTGAATAGTAAATTTGCCCCAATGTGTGCATAAAATTGCATACAATTATGTGAATAAAATACATTTTCAAATGGCAAAAATGTGAGCATTCCCTAGATGACATCCTAAACACTTATAAAATGTACAAGTGCTAGGCGCAAGTTTGTATACAACACTTCATTCCTTTATTGCTGTGTTTGCATTATATTTGGAATACCCATCGCTTCAACAACATTACACCATTACGTCAGTCACATGCAGGGTTGAAGTTACCTATAGACAAAGTAGGCACGTGTCTATATGTGATGCTGAGGGAAAGTCATCAAGTTGAGGGGGATTAACATACATAAGAATATTTGAACATTGTGCATTTGTATGTAGAATGTGTGTATTCATATGGTAATTTGGCACTCACAGTGGTGAAAATTGGACAAATCTTTTAAGTTGTTGTCTACTTGATGGGCGGTGTCTAAGACAGTAGTGTTGTGTGCCTACGGGCTCCTAAAATCTGGTTCTAGTCACTTGACTGTATTCAGCACATTATATTTGATATAGTCGTCTAACATGATAAGGGAATGTTTGATCAATGTCACTTCAGGATAAACAATACATGGGGCCTGAGGCCCATAAAATGTGGAAACATGGGTTCCAGACACGCAGGTTACAGTGTCTCAAAAACCACAAACATTCTTTGTGTTTCAGGCGAGATTCACAGGAACGTGTACGTTTTGCGCACTCAAAAAACGCAGCATTTTGCGCACATTGCAGTTCCGTGTGTCATGAGTGACAGGTGCATGGCTGCGTGATTTTCACGCATATGCCATCCTTATGACACGCGGTGTGAATGTGGTGCGTTTTTTTTTAACTTCATTTCTTTAACAACTGTATCGCGAATGACGCGCGGCACACGGAAGTGCGTCCGTGTGCCGTGCGCGGTTTTCACACAGCCATTGACTTCAATAGGTGTGTGATGCACGAAAAACACCCAAGTATAGGACATGTCGTGAGTGTTTTACACAGCGGACACACGCTGCGTGAAAATCACGGAATGTCTGAACGGCCCCATTGACTAAACATAGGTCCGTGCAACGAGCGTGATTTTCACGGGCGTATCACGGCGTGAACTACGCTTGTGTAAATAAGGCCTTACAGTGAGAGGGTTCATCCAGCTTTTGAAAGACAGTGCGCAGTAAGCAAATTAGAGAACATGCATGGGAACACGATCAGCCTTCATTTAAGAGAACAGGAAAATGTTACAGTCGAAGCAAGGCACCTTTATAGCATCGTAAGACTGGCTCATGTACTTTTGTGATGGTAAAAAATCTGAACAGTATTAAATAATGCAAAATAAACACATTAGTGATGTTTATTTCTTGGAGGGTGTAGTGGGCCATGAGTTACCATATTATCGTAAATGTATAGGTTGCACTTACAACAACAATTAATTTTTTATTTTTTTTTAAATTTGAAAACAAATTACAACGGATTTAAATATTCCATTACAAATACTTTTTTTTTTTAACTTAATAAGGGACCTAAGCTTTCCTAGGTCATTATTTTGGAATCCCTAAATTGTTGTGAGTTGTATTTTAGAAAGGAAAATAAATTAAGCTTAAAAAGGGTTTTCCCACCCATGTAAGTTATAGCTTATTGCTTTACCCAAACCGATGCCTAGAATTAAATGGCCACATATCCTGACCTGGCATTCACTTGAATGAGGCTGAGTTGCAGCTCCTAAAGGGATAACTGAGCTTCATTTTATTTTATTTTATTTTTTTTTTTGGGAGGTCGGTCGGAGAGTTTTATAGGCCATGGAAATCTTTACTGTAATTGTAAAAAAAATTTGGTCAAATGTATGTATCGTGGGATAAAAATAATTGTTCTAATATGTCTTTATTACAAAAAAAAAATGCAGTATTTTTGAGATGCAGCTTGTATGCATCCACTTTGCATAGAAGATGCGTCTGAGCACTTTTAATTCGAATCCGTCAGTCCAGCTGACTGACGGCTGGGCTCAGAGCAGATCGTGTGTCCATCTGACACAAAGGATCACCCTACTAATGATCAAATCGGATGCAGTTTCTACACAAAGAGGATACACAGAAGAATCGATGCAAAATTAGTAATAAAGGTATATTAGAAAATTGATTTACAGGCTAACAAATACATACTTTTGCAAAAAAAAAAATTGTAAAAAAAAATGACAAAAAAAAATTACAGTGAAGGTTTCTGTAGCCTTTAAATCCCACTTATCAGTAAGTTATGGCATTTTCTAACAATATGCTGTTACTTGGCATTTTGTATGGAGGGTGAACTGTGTAAACTCAACTGTGAACTCAACTCCAGCCTATGGACTGTCTCTCTCTATATCCTTTATTTGTTTCTGGCACTTTAAGAAGGACTGTAGTGCTGCTTTGATGTAGTAATGTCTTGTGGATATATTGCTTTGTCTTGCAGTTCCCTGGAGGAGGGCAAATCACAATGCGGCGCTGCCGATTGCACAATGCTGTAATTGGTGGAAGGAGAGATGGCTTTAGGGGAGCAGTGACAGAGGATAAGGGAAGTACTGGCATGCCCAGGCAGAGCCTGGTACTGACAAGAGATGAATCGCGGTGATATGAGAAGGGACAAAGGAGTCCATATAAGCAAGTTTTTGGGCTCCTAAAGGTGGAGCGAGTGCGTGGACTGCGTAAGGGGCTGAATGGTCTGCTGGAGTTGTGCAGCAGCAGAGGAACCTGGTGACCAGAGCTGGCTTGCAGTGAAGCAGGTGAAGGCTGGGTGCTGAAGCTGCTGGGGTTGAGTACCAGGGGGGGGGGGGGGGGACTCAAACCTATGTGGAAGCAGACACTGCTGTTTTGCCAAGTAAAGCAAGAAGTAGGGGTGCCAGAGCAGATGGTGAGCCTTTGGCAGTCTTGTAGAGTCTGGGGTCTATAGAAGCAGGCCGTGGAGGAGGGTAGGCTGGTGGAGTCTGTTGGGTCTGTGGAGATAGTAAACCTGGGAGATACGGACTCTAGAAGTTATGGCCAGAAGGTGATGCTAGAGCACCTAGAATATATGAGAAGAAAGAGACATACCTCTGACAAAAGGAGGAGTGATAATAAGTGAAGTAATATAGTCTGGGAAATTGGAAAGACAAGTAGAGACTTGCAACAGGGAATAGCTCTGTTTAATTAAGTATTTATCTGGTTAGACATTTGTGTAATTTGTAGGAGACTTTGCCAATAAAAGTTTTGTAACCATTAAAGGGGTTTCCCAGTCCCTAAAAATTGATGGCCTTTTCTCAGGATAGGCCATCAATAGCTGATAGTTTGGGGTCTGACTCCCTGGACCCCTGACGATCAGCTGTTTTGAAGGAGGTGCAGCACTCATATGAGCACTGATTCCCCTTCATTTCTACTTGCTCACTGTGAGTCGTCGACACAGATATAGCAGTGATTGCCAATATTGCAGCCAGCGCCGGCTCCAAGTTTAGGTGGGCCCTTGGGTGACACAGACTTAGTGGGCCCCTTTGCGGGGAAACTCATGGTGGCAGTAAAGTCCCCACACAGCCCCCCTCCCAGGTAGTGCCACACAGCCTCCCTCCCTGTAGGTAGCGCCTTTGGGGTTCCCTCAAGGATTGGAATACCCGAACAGTGCATTGCCGACGCTCTGGCCGAGGATTCCGCTTAAGGAGAAGCCCTTGATGGACAGTGATGACATGGGCAACACCAGAGCCATAGTCCCGGGCAGAGAGCTACTAGCAATTTGACTGGGACTCCTGCTCTGCTCCTGACATCACTGTCCATATATGGATAGTGATGTCCTGAGCAGAGCTGAAGTCCCAGGCAGTGCGCTAGTAAGGCTCTGCTCAGGGACTCTGTCTTTGGGGAAGCCCCTGACATCACTGTCAGTATATGGATAGTGATGTCAGGGGCAATCTCAGAGCCAAAGTCCTGGGCAGAGCGCTACCAGCACTCTGCCTGGGACACTGCTTTGCTCCTGACATCACTATATATATATATAATATGGACAGTGATGTCAGGGTCTTCCCCAGATACGGAGTCCCGGAGCAGCGCCGCTTTTAGCGCTCTGTCTGGGACTCCTTCTCTCTTTCAGGCATCACTGTCTATATATGGATAGTGATGTCCGGAGCAGAGCTGAAATCCCGGGCAGAGCACTAGTAAGGCTCTGCTCCGGGACTCCGTCTTTGAGGAATCTTCTCATATCCCTGTCCATATATGGATAGTGATGTCATGGGCAATCCCAGAGCCAAAATCCCTGGCAGAGCGCTACTAGAACTCTGCCTGGTGCACTGCTCTTCTTCTGACATCACTCTCCATATATGTAGCTTTCTGATCTTTGAAGTGATATTTTTACTGTTTTAGTCATCCATATTAAAAGCTATATCCATGGAAAGTGTAATGTTTATACAAATGGTAATGTCCCATAAAAAAAAGTCGCCAGTCAGCAAATAGTGTGTCATATTTACTTTTCTTAACACCATTTCCATTCACTCAATTTCAAACTAAAATAGCTGCTGAAACCTTTACTTAAGATGGAATCAAGGAGCGCGCAGCCATCTGGACAAGATGTACACAATGTCTGTAGGCACAGCACGTTCATTCACCCATGTACACACTTGCAAGTAAGACATGCATTTGGTTTAATACACAAGATTTTTAAAAAGGACAAATGAAACCAACAGCACAGTAATACTCAGGCTTATAATAGTAAGGTCATTTCTATTCTTGGATGTAGTACCATAATTTTAAACAAAAACCTAAATCTTTTTTCACAAATATTATATGCATGTTATATATGGTATATTAACATGCATAAAACATTAGCTTTACTAACATTTGTTTCATGAACAATCAACAGTTTCAACAAGTGCAAATTAATGTATGGAGACACCAGACAAGTACTGTTCACTGGTGGCCTGTGCTGTGACTACTAGGAGGAGGATTGGCTGGGAGAAAACCTTGCTATGACTACTGTGCCTACTGAAGAAGTGTTAGGCCTGTGCTGATGACTTAGGAAGTAAAGGCGAGAGTACTGGAATAATTTTTAAGCTACAGAGAGCGAAACCATTACAGCATCATGGCAGAACTGTATGTAAATACACATATTTTTTGGAGCAATTGCAAGCTGTAGCAAAACGGGCCAGCAGTATGACTCTGTTTTTTAGTAATTGTTTAAATCTATTATATTGAGGCATAATTAACCCATTATACTTGTTAGGAAAACACCTGCTCCCTTAAGGTCGCTATGACGACTTCTCTAGCTTCTGGGCGATTCTTCCTTTGCCTTAAGCCTATCTCTTTTCCCTGTCATTCTGCCAGTCAGGTTGTATTTATGCCTGTCTTTTCCACCTGTCCTTTGCTTGTGAATTTTCTCCGTTGGTTTCTGATCAATCTTCTGACATCACCTGCACTTCTGATTCTGGACCTCATGTACACTGACCTCCGCTTGTCTCCCGTTTACTCTCTGCTTACCGATTTTTATTATCCGCTCCTGGACGGTTTTGACCTTTTGCTATTCCTGATATCCGCTTGCCTTTTGTTTTGAACTTTTAGTTACCCTCTGGTTGTCTGGTTTCCATCTCAAGTTTGCACTTCTCGTCCCAGACAGCACTTTGCTCAGACAACCTGGGTTCTGAGCAGCAAAGTCCATCCCACCTTGCAGTCCGCTGTGGTGAACACCTCAGAGTAGCCTTAGACGCTGCCGATCTGAGTGGTTGCGGATTTAACGTTGCGGTTTATGTGTACGCTCTCTCCCGGCCAATATTTGGTGGTGAAGATAAAACAATGTCATGCCTAAAAATATTTGCCAATGATAACTATGGAGATCCATGATGTCATAACAATGTGATATGATTTACTGTATTAAAGGGGATGAGGGGAAGAGGGCAACACCAAAGAAACATCATATGTATGTAACTATATTTATCTGTCTACAAATCACTGATAATAGTTGTCTAATGGTCAATAGCTTTTGGATGACTGTTATCTGCGATGTGTTATAGGAAAATACTGTCCCATTAGAAAAAAAACTCCCATCTTTTTCATGCTATGACACAAGTGTATTTTACAGGGACTATGCTCGTGAGATAATTTGTCTGAATTCTGCAGAATATATCGTAATTTACAAACAATTATCCCTGTCCCCAATTATTCTATGTGCCAGCCCTGTTCCTATCTTGCACCTACTTGATATGTCTATAAATAAGATTAGAAGGTTAGATAATTCTTTTTTTTTTTTGTAAGTTGTATTGGTTAAACTGATTGCATTAAAGTAAAAACCTCAAAGAGCAGGAAAAAACATATTTGTTCCTATTTTGCCTATTTTGACCCCAGAAAATAGTTGTCTAAATTAAGACCACTGGAAGCTAAAAACCACAATGATCTGTTGTTGTCACCAGAGTGTCTGTGGGTGTCGACAGATTTCATTGCAGCGGCAACTGCAGGAGAACTTTAATATAGCATTGCGCCCATCCAAATGTGTAAGCAATCATATAATACACAGTCATGCTCAATCCTCCAGAGAGTGAGTGACTCTTTGCAGCAGTCCTTCACTCTGGTTAATAATATCCATGCAGGGGATCCCCCTCTATGACATCCATGTGTCATAATAGGGCATATGGACAGCAGTTGCCCTGACGCACCTTAAATAAGCTCCATTTGTCCTACAAAAAAAAATCATGTTTTTTAGTGTGCATGTTTTGTTTAAAAAAAAAAGGGGTCATGACGATCCTTCAACATTTCCTGTTAATTTCTATGTGACTTAAACTCATTCAAAGGTGCATCAGTCTTTATTAATTCCATCACGTTAAATTTATTTGTACAAGATCTATCATGATCTTTTTTTAATCATTAAAGGGGTATTCCCAACTCAGACATTTATGGCATATCCACAGGAATGTCCTCTCCTGAAAGCTGTCAACAATTTTTTTTAAATATCATGATTGTACAATATTTCCACAAAATTTGGTGCTACAGTTTTAGTGTTTTTTTTTTTGTTAACCCCTTCACGACCGCCGCATAGTGTTTTTACAGTTGCCGTTCAGGGTAGATCTTCTGAAGCGCCGCCTTTTTTATGGCGGCACTTCAGAGAAACTTTTCCAGCATCAGGCGGGGTGCTCCTGGGCAACGATCGGAGACCGCTAGCAGTGATCTCCGATTATATTTAACCCCTCAGATGCTGCAGTCAATAGCGGCCGCTGCATATGAGTGGTTTTAGAGGGAGGGAGCTCCCTCTCTCACCCCACCGGCACACCCGCAATGCAATCGCGGGGTGCCGATGGTTTTTATGGTTTCTAACAAAGGCTGTATGGTTTTGATGGTTTCTAACAAAGGCCCCCTGGCCTTTAGTAAATGCCTGTTAGGCCATTATTACTCTGACAGGCATAATACATTACAGAACTATTGCAGTGTATTATAAAAGCAAACAAAAGATCGCAAAGTGAAGTCCTCTAGTGAGACTAAAAAAAAGTTTAAAACAGATTAATAAATGAATAAAAGTCTCAAGTAAAAAAAAATAAAAATCGGCTTTTCCCCCTTACCAAATACATTATTATGAAAAAAGTAAAAACGTACACATATTTGGTATTGTTGCATCCGTAACGACCCCATTTATAAAATAATTGCATTATTTAACCTGCACGGTGAACACCGTAAAAAATAAAATGAAACACAATGGCAGAATTGCTGTTCATCCTGCCTTCAAATTTTTTTTTATAAAAAGTGATCAAAACGTTGCATGTACTCAAAAATGGTACCAATAAAAACTACAAGTTGTCCCGCAAAAAAAAGCTCTCATACAGATATGTCAGTAGAAAAATAAAAAGGTTATGGCTCTTAAAATATGGCGACACATCCACAATCATGACTCTAAACTCTGTGTCCGTTTGGCCCAACAGCTGTGTACGCGTACCCTTTCTACATTGCCTTGGACCCTGCCTGGGAATAGACTGACTTCCGCCTCCTTTGTCATTTTCTATACCCTCTTGGCACTGCGGTCCTCTAGGAAGATGGGCTCACTGGTTGACCCACTGGGTCCTTTGACCCCCGTCACTGTCAACCCCGCCTTTCCGGCTGGGGAGGCGCGTCTCTCCTTCCACCAACCCCATGTATTTCACTCAGGTTCTCTCTGATGTTTCTCTGCTCCCACTGGCCATGATCTGCCCCGCTGATACTCCATCGCCACGTCACATTTATGCATGCTCCCAGTTAAAACATTTTTACAGTGTCACTAAGCGTAGGGCTCATCTTCACCGGCCACTTACTGATTTTGAGCGGTTATGTGTTTCCACCCGGTCCCCTGCACACGCCATCTCCACACTCTATAAACAACTCATATCCCAGCGATTCCCTCATCTCCCGCACTTCTGCAGGGCTTGGGAGACAGAATTGGACGCGACATTCTATGACGCTCAATGGAGACGGTGTTTCTACCTTTCCCAGAAGGCCTCAATAGCCATCCGACCCCAGGAAACTAGTTACAAGATTATTTCTAGGTGGTATCGAGTTCCTGCTGCCCTACACAGGTGGTACCCGTCTGTGCCGGACGAGTGTTGGAGTTGTGGAGCGTGGGCTTCCATGTCTCACATTTGGTGGAGTTGCCCCAGTTTGCAGAGTTTCTGGGAGACGGTTCTTAAAATTATAATGGAAGTTACTGTGGTTTTTGTCCCTAATTCCCCCGAGGCGGTCCTTTTATTCATGTTCCCTATGCCGCTACCCATTTACAAATGTTATTTAATTAGACATCTCCTCCAGGCTGCCAAATCGGTTATACCTCGTAAGTGGAAAACGGCAGTCCCTCCGCTGCTGGATGAGTGGTTCCAGGAGGTTGCTTTGATACAGCGAATGGAACACCTTATGGCTCATTCCCCGGCCACTTCTCTGTGGTACCGGGATACCTAGTCTCACTGGCATGCGTTTCTCTCTTCTTCCATCTATCGCACTGCAGTGAACTGAGAAAATCATCCTTTCCTATGAGACTCTGTTAACATTTGGACTGCGGGCTGGTGTTGTGGGGTTTGTTTGCTCTAATCTCGTCGCTTACAGGCGCATAGCTGCTTCTCATTTTATCTAGGATGTTCAGGTGCTGGAGTCCAGGTTCGCCACGACCCCCCTTTCTTTTTCCTTGCCCGTGTTTGTTTCCCATTCTATCTTTTCCTTTTCTCCATGTGTCTATTGTGGGTGATCATTGCTTCCTGTGATTGCGCATACATGTTCTTACCATTGCTTTTTATGATGTCAGGGGGGTTATATTGGTGTATTTTTGTTCTTTTTTGTTACAATGCTCATTTCCTTTCAGCTTCCTCAGACTGCTGTGATTGTATTTTGCGCTGGTTATGGCTTGTGATTTTCACTCTCCTGTTTGGGCTGTGCCTTATTGCATGTTCTTTCTACTAGAGTGACACTTTTTTCGATTGTATGTGTAATTGTTTGTATTAAAATTTATAAAAATGTAGAATATGAAAAAATAAATTATGGCGACAAAAAAAAATTGTTTAGAAAAAAAGTGTTTTTACTGTGTAAAAGTAGTAAAACATAAAAAACTAGATAAATTTGGTATTGCCGCAATTGTAACAACCCGCTGAATAAAGTTATTATGTTATTTATACCACACTGTAAACAGCGTAAATTTAAGACACAAAAAGGAGTGGCGAAATTTCAGGTTTTTTTCCTATTGCCCCAACAAAAAAGTTAATAAAAGTTCATTAATTATAAGTACCACAAAATGGTGCTATTAAAAAATACAACTTGTCCTGCAAATAAACAAGTCCTTATACAGCTATGTAGACAGAAAAATAGTTATAGCTCTTTGAATGCGACGATGGAAAAACGTAAAAAATTACTTGATCATTAAACCGGTAAGGACTAGGCTGTTTTACAGCAAAATGACCAGAGCAAATTTCACAATTTTGCTATGCGCTTCTTTAGATGACTATAACTCTGCAGGTGAATAAAGTTCATCTTTGAATTTTGCACTCTTTTTAAAGGACAGATAGGGCTTTGTTTTAGTGGCATTTGTCAGTATATATCATTTTTATTTTTTTCTCTAAAGTGGGCAAAATTGGAAAAAAATGCAAGAATTTAGCAATTGCGTCAGTTTATGCTAGCATTTTTCACACACGGTATGGACCACGGACAAAATTAATTTCCTTTCACATTCTTCTACTTCTCCCGTGCATGGGGATATCAAATATGTGTGCCTTATTCACTGTGCGGGCATGTGACAGGGCTTGGCATAAAAGGAGGCTTTTTGGCCTTTTCGGTCCAGGAATTTTGCATTTGATTTTAGAGTCGCATACTGTTTTCTGGGGGGCGTAATGCTGCTGAAACATTAGAAACACCCCATAAATGACTTCATTCACACAAGTAGACGCCACAAGGTTTCCTTCAAGGGGTTTATCATATTTTTAGACAGTCCAGTTTTCTTCTGAAAGTTTCTTGAATAAGATGGAACAAAATAAAATCAGCGCTTTTTTAGCAAATGCGTCAGTTTAGGCTAGTATTTTTCACACACGGTATAGACCACGGACAAAATTCATCTCCTTTCACATTCTGCCACTTCTCCCGTGCATGGGGATACCAAATATGTGTGCCTTATTCACAGTGCGGGCATGTGCCAGGGCTTGGCATAAAAGGAGGCTTTTCGGTCCAGGAATTCTGCACTTGATTTTATAGCACCATACTGTATTCTGGGGGACGTAATGCTGCTGAAACATTAGAAACACCCCATAAATGACTTCATTCACACAAGTAGACCCCACAAGGTTTCCTTCAAGGGGTTTATCATATTTTTAGACAGTCCAGTTTTCTTCTGAAAGTTTCTTGAATAAGATGGAACAAAATAAAATGAGCTTTTTTTTTAACAAATGCGTCAATTTATGCTAGCTTTTTCACACACAAAATGGACCACGGACAAAATTCATCGCATTTCACATTCTTCCACTTCTCCCGTGCATGGGGATACCAAATATGTGTGCTTTATTCACGGGCATGTGTCAGGGCTTGGCATAAAAGGAGGCTTTTTGGCCTTTTCGGTCCAGGAATTCTGCACTTGACTTTATAGCCGCATACTGTTTTCTGGGGGGCCTAATGCTGCTGAAAGATTAGAATCACCCCATAAATTACTTCATTCACGCAAGTAGACCCCACAAGGTTTTCTTCAAGGGGTTTATCATATTTTTAGACAGTCCAGTTTTCTTCTGAAAATTTCTTGAATAAGATGGATCAAAATAAAATTAGCAATTTTTTAGCAAATGCGTCAGTTTATACCAGCATTTTTCACACACGGCATAGACCACGGCCAAAATTAATCTCCTTTCACATTCTTCCACTTCTCCCGTGCATGGGGATACCAAATATGTGTGTCTTATTTATCACATAGAGATGTAGGAGGGCGGACGATAGAAGAAGCTTATTTCACAAATCGCTTTTTTTCAAAGCTGGTTTTACAAAACTCAACAGAGTTTCTATAACACTTCCAAAATATCTGCTCTTGAAGCAGAAATCCCAAAATATTCATCTAGGGGTATAATGGGAATTTATTTTTTTGGGTTTTCTAAAATAAGAAATTGCAGGTTTATGCAAATGGAGCTCTCCAGCAGATGAACTTTAGAGAATATGCAAACATGACATCCACCCCCCACCCATTCCCTCCCTCACCCTTGGAGTAAAATCAGGGGAAAAATAAAAACGTAATGTAGGGCAAATATATTTTCAACAAATTAACTAAAATCTAATAATTCAGAACAGTGTGGTATTTTTTAAAACATGGCTCAATGCACAGGCCTGGTTGCGAGGGACATGAGGGACAGAAATATCGGGAATCTTTGCGGTGCCCGTCTTTTCTGCAGACGCGGCACTTTTTCTGGGGGTTGCTTCTGTTTGGTGTTGGGGGAATCCGACTGAAATGTCTTTCAGTCAGTCGCGTGACATCCTCAGACTGGGGGCATTCTCGGGTGTCCTGAACATCAAATATGAGGCCTTCAATAATTTTTTCCTGGAAATCCAGGTATGTGTCTCTGCCTCTGTTTTTTTTTGTAGAGCATAAATGAGTTGTGGATGGCCACCTGTAACAAATAAATGGCCACTTTTTTGTACCAGGTTTTAGTTTTGCGTTTTACTAAATAGGGCTGTAAAACCTGGTCGCTTAAATCCACCCCCCCATGTACTTGTTATATTCGGACACTCTCACTGGTTTGTGCTTGTCCGATGTTGCCCCTCTTTCCCTCACTGCCACTGTTCCTGCGGTATGAATCGTGCTTAGCACATACACATCTTTGCGATCCCTGAACTTGACCGCCAGCAATTCCTCAGATGCATAAGCACAGGAGTCCCCCTTTACCATGCGCTTCCCCACTAATTGCTGTGGAAAACCAATTATGTTTTTGCGCATGGTACCACATGCACCAGTCCTTGCAGCATGCAAATGCATAAACAGGGGCACACTCGAATAAAAATTATCACAGTACAGGTGGTACCCCTTGTGAAGCAGAGGCTGCATTATCTCCCACACCTTCTTACTGCTGGTGGAAAGATCAGGGGGACATCCAGGAACATTTATTGTGCGGTCTCGCCCTTCATAAATCCTGAAGGCGGTGGTATATCCTGACCCGCTTTCACACAATTTGTAGAGCTTAACGCCATATCTTGCCCTTTTGGAAGGTAGATATTGGCGAAAGCTAAGTCTGCCATGAAAGTTGAGGAGGGATTCGTCCACGCTTAGATTCTGCTCAGGGGTGTAGAGTTGCAGAAATAAATTATTCAGGGAATTTATTAGCGGTCTTATTTTGAACAACCGATCACGGTTTGCATCGGTACTTGGGGGGGCCTGTGCGTTGTCATTGAAGCGGAGGAACCTCATTATTGTCTCATAACGAGACCTGGGCATTACTGCAGAATATACTGGGGTGGCTTGGGCGGGTCTTGTTGACCAGTAAGACCTAATGGAGGGCTTTTTGACAATACCCATATTTAGGGTGAGCCCAAAATTTTTTTTTAATTCCTGCAAATTGGTGGGCGTCCAATCTCTGGCATGGGTGGATGAAGGTTTCTGCCTTATATATTGCGTGGCATATACATTTTGTTTCGTGGACAATCTGATTTAGGATGTCGTCCGTTATAAATAAATGGAAGTAATCCATTTGGACAAAATTTGTATTGTCCATGGTTATGCCAGGAGTGGCAGTAAATCCGTGGATTCTAGGCCCAAAAGATGGGGCAGGTGCCCATACAAAAGCCTGGACTGAAGGGACCAGGCTGTCCCATGCTACAGCGCTACTTGGCCCTGCGCTTTCATGTTCTGCAGTTTCAACTGCATCAGGGACAACGTCCCCTGAAGATGAACCTGAAGTGACGCTGTCATCGTCACTACCTAAAACAGGTTCCATCTCGGACGCCATCTCTGATGCGGTCTCCGACTCAGACCACAGCATGGCGTATGCCTCCTCGGCGCTAAAAAACTTCCTCGCCATAACGTAACTAACACTAACTAAACTAAATTTTTTTTTTTTTTTTTTTTTTTTATAAAACACACAAACTAACTGCTATATATATATATATACACTACAGCTAACAAAAAAATAAACCGCTATTGCTATATATATTATATATATGTGGATATATATATAATTATATACTCCCTACCTGCCTATTCTAATAGAATAAAAGAAAGAAAGGTAGATAGATAGAAAAAAAGATAGATGAATAGATAGATTGTATAGATAGAAAGAAATCTATCTATACAGAGAATGTTTTATAGTGTAACTGTTTTTTTTTTTTTCACTGTATTCTTCTGGCAGCAATTCTCTCGAGTTTCTTCTTCTCCTCAAACTGAAACAATGTTTGAGGAGAAGAAAAGAGGCAGGAGATTTACTGCCAGAAAAGTCAAAATAAAACAAATGTGGTCGCTGTGCTAGGTTTTCACAGCGACCACATGTTCAGGGACCATCAGATTGGTCCCTGATACTCTGCCCAGTGCCCAGAGCTGTTGGTAACAGCATGGGCACAGGGCTGTGTGGACGCGATCGCGTGCACACTGTTTTCTATGCAGAAATGCATGTGATCGCTGTGATTGGTTGTCACAGCGATCACATGTTCAGGGGCCAAAAGATTGACCCCTGACATTCTGCCCAGTGCCCATGGCTGTTAGCAACAGCCAGGGCAAAGAGCTGTGTGCACGCGATCGCGCGTGCACAGTCTCTGAAGTGCCGCCGTAAATAGTCTATACGGCGGACTTCAGAGACCCTGACCGCTGGCCGTATAAATACGGCCAGCGGTCGGGAACCTGTTAAAATCATTAATGGTTTTAAAAAAACTTTTGGTATTAAGGGGTTAAATACATAGATTTTTACTTATGTACATGTTTTTATAATAAAATATACTCTCACATAGTCGAATGTTCTTGCTTAAATAACAGAACTATTAAGTGGCTGGAGGAGATGTGATGTGACTTTGTATTTCCGCAGTTTGTTCAATACATGATTATAAGCTCAACTGGATTTCAATGGAAGGTTTAATCTACAGTAAATGTTCTCTGCTCAATGCTCATTATAAACGGCAGGACCTAAAATGAATATCCACATTTTAACACCATGTCGTTTTTAGGTAAACTTTCTGTGCTGATTAATTTCTTACTATATAGAGATGGGCGAATTACTCAAATTCTGTCCGATTTGACTAATATATATAATTAATAATCTCAGCGCAAATTGAAACTGCTCCGATTGCCATGAAAACTCATGTCTCACTCACTGATGCCTTCTAGGACTGTATTCAGGGTAAATCCAACCCCTTTTCAACCTCTGTAACGCTGAGCTGGACCTAGTTCACATCACGTTAAATGATGAGGTACATGGCGTGAAAAACTCCCAAAGTCTATGATAAACATAGGCTTTGATAGACGGCTTAATAGTAGAATCTGTCACCAAAGACTGTAATAATATCCGCTAATGGGACATGTCATTAACTGGGGTCATAAGAGTTCATGACGTATCCGTTAAATGTATACACTCATAGTCTATGGGTGACGGATGCCACTATTAATTATTTGTTTAACCCCTTCCCGACATTTGGCGTATGGATACGTCATGGAAAGCTAGTACTTCCCGCATTTTGCCGTATCAATACGACAAATGCATGGCACCGGCTCAGACGCTGAGTCGGTGCCATCATCGCCGGATGTCAGCGGTGTATTATAGCTGACATCCAACTGTAATGGCAGGGACTGAAATTAGCTTCGATCCCCACCATTAACCCCTTAAATGCAGCGGTCAAAAGTGATTGCTGCATTTAAGTTGTTTGCAGCTCATCGGCACACCGGCAATGAAATTACAGGGGTTCCAGTGGCTGCAATGGCAACCGCAGGCGTAATACTGGCCTCCCGGTCTGCCTAGCACGGAAACCTTCCAGGACCCAACCGGAGATGGGGCCTGAAAGGCTTCCATAGTCGACGACAAGATGGAGCGGGCTCAGGAACGGGTAACACTGGGAACTGGAAAACACTGGGTGACCATTTGCAAGACAAACTTAGGTATACAACAACGCTCAGGCAAGGATCAAGTGGGCAGAGCCCTTTTTATAGTCAAGCAGCCATTTGGGCTAATATTGAGTGATGACTGCTGGATGCACGTGCCCTGCGGGAAACAATTTGAGAACCCGGAGGTGAGTGCCAGCGTCTCCCTGGAGGAAGATGTCACCGAGAACACAGATATCCATGGCAGGGGCCGTCAGAGGGTAAGTCTGAACGACGGCCCCGGCCTAAGACGTTACAGCTGTCTTGTTATGCTGGCACAAGCTGGGCACCACATATTGGCATATCTATGGAAAAAAAAATCCCATTTTCACTCTGCAAAATCGAGTGCACACTAATTTCTGCTAAACACCTGCGGGTTAACATGCTCACTACACCCTTAGGTGAATACCTTAAAGGGTGTAGTTTCCAAATTTGGTCACCTCTGGGGGGTTTCTACTGTTTTGGTCCCACAGGGGCTTTGCAAATGCGACATAGCGACCAGAAACCAATCCAGCAAAATCTGCACTCCAAAAGACAAATGCAGCTCCCTCCCTTCTGAGCCCTACTGTGTGCCCAAACAGCCGTTTATGACCACCTATGGGTATTGCCGTACTCTGGAGAAATTGCTTTACAAATGTTGGTGTTATTTTTTTCCTTTTATTTGTTGAGAAAATTAAAAATTTTGAGCTAATGCTATGTCTTATTGAAGAAAAGGGATGGTTTTTATTTTCACTGCCCAATTCTAATAAATTCTATGAAACCCCTGTGGGGTCAAAATGCTCACTACAACCCTAGATGAATTCCTCAAGGGGTGTAGTTTCCTAAATGGAGTCACTTTTTGGGCGTTTTCATTGTTTTGTCCCCTCAGAGGCTTTGCAAATGCGACATGGCCTCCACAAACCATTCATGCTAAATGTGATCTCCAATAGTCAAATAGCACTCTTTCACTTCTAAGCCCTGCCGTGTGTCCAAATAGCAATTTATGACCACATGTGGGGTATTGTTTTACTCGGGAGAAATTGCTTTACAAATTTTGCAGAAATTTTGCAGAAATTATTGGAATTAGGCCGTGAAAATTAAAATCTACATTTTTTTCAAAGAAAAGACAAGGACTAAAGGGGAAAAAACCCTTTAGTCCTTGTCTTTTCTTTGAAAAAAATGTAGATTTTAATTTTCACGGCCTAATTCCAATAATTTCTGCAAAAAACCTGTGTGGTCAAAATGCTCACTATACCTCTAGATAATTTCATCAATGGGTGTAGTTTCCAAAATGGGGTCACTTGTGGGGGGGTTTCCACTGTTTTGTCCACTCACGAGCTTTGCAAATGTGACATGGCCTCCGTAAACCATTCCTTCTAAATGTGATCTCCAAAAGCCAGATAGCACTCTTGCCCTTCTAAGGGTAAGGCCACACGGAACGGCCCTGAAACAGTCGCAACGCGGCTAACAACCGTGCCGGCACCATGTTTGGTTCGGCTGTCAAACAGCCTGTTAGTGGCCGCAAGTTAATGCGGGTAGACTGTCCCTTTATCTGCAAAATCATGCGGCCATGAATTAACACACCCTTTATGGCCGCACAATTGTGCAAATTACATCAACTTACCTCCTATTCATTCTCTATGGCAGCGCCGGAAAAAGCCAAACACTGCACTCGGCTATCTCTGGCGCTTCCATAGAGAATGAATGGAGCGACAGTGCGCATGCGCATGTAACCGGAATACCTCTTAACAAGGTATTTGACAGCCGCTCCAACATAGTGCCAGCGCGTTTGTTGGCCACGTTGCGACAGTGTCAGGGCCGCTCCGTGTGGCCGTACCCTAAGCCCTGCGTGTGTCCAAACAGCAGTTTATGACAACATATGGGATATTGTTTTACTCGGGAGAAATTGCTTTACAATTTTGCAGTGCTTTTTACCCTTTAGTCTTTATGGAAATGACATTTTTTTTTGGGTAAAACGACATTTTTTTTTTTTTATGTAGATTTACATTTTTACTGGCTACTTCCAATAATTTCTGCAATAAACCTGTGCTGTAAATAATGCTCACAATACCCCTAGATAATTTCCTTGAGGTGTGTAGTTTCCCAAATGGGGTCTAAATGGTGCCTAAAATATATTCTAATAAAAAGAAGGCCCCAAAATCCTCTAGGTGCTCCTTTGCATCTGAGGCCTGTGCTTCAGTACATTACCACACTAGGGCCACATGTGGGATATTTACTAAATCTGCAGAACCTGGGCAATAATTATTGAGTTGCATTTCTCCGGTAAAACTTTCTGTGTTACAAAAAAAATAGATTCAAAATGAATTTCTGCAACAAAAAAATGAAATTTGTAAATTTCACCTCTACTTGCTTTAATTCCTGTTAAACGTCTAAGGGTATGTGCACACACACTAATTACGTCCGTAATTGACGGACGTATTTCGGCCGTAAGTACCGGACCGAACACAGTGCAGGGAGCCGGGCTCCTAGCATCATACTTATGTACGATGCTAGGAGTCCCTACCTCGCTGCAGGACAACTGTCCCGTACTGTAATCATGTTTTCAGTAAGGGATAGTTGTCCTGCAGCGAGGCAGGGACTCCTAGCATCGTACATAAGTATGATGCTAGGAGCCCGGCTCCCTGCACTGTGTTCGGTCCGGTACTTACGGCCGAAATACGTCCGTCAATTACGGACGTAATTAGTGTGTGTGCACATACCCTAAAGGGTTAAGTAACTTTCTAAATGCTGTTTTGAATACTTTGAGGAGTTGCGTCCAGGGTACAGGCCCCGCCTGCCCTCCCTAGCTACGCTCCTGGACTCTCAAGTTAAAATAAAATGTATACCACATGGTATACTTTTTACGGGATTGTAACATATATAGGTAGACGGAGGGATGACCCCAGTGCATTTTGGGAAGGCTGCCTGCAAGGCATTATAGGAAGCCCACCAGTGGTTATGTGATCTTTTTTCTTATTTGTAAAATGTCAATCATTTTACTGCGATTTGGCACCCCATAAGTTTTGGAATTTGAAAAATCCAAAACGATTAGGAAATTCGGACCGAATTTGATTCACATAGAATTGATTTGCACATCTCTCTTAATATGTCTTTACAGCAGTCAGAGCTCTGTTTTTCTCTGTTTTTCTCACAAAGAGCTCAAAATCTCCTGTATAAACATAGATTTAAATAATGAAATTCTGCCTACCGCCACAAATAGAGGAAGCTTTGAATCTTACTGCATAAAGTTGTTTCCTCTTTTTGTTGGCGCACCAGAATTATCTATTTCAATATCAACATGTTGTTATTTTAGTTGCTTTTATTTGAAAACAACTGCAGAATATCTGTAAGAATTTATAGCATGTTTAACCCCTTCCCTCTTTAGCCACTTTTGACCTTCCTGACAGAGCCTCATTTTTCAAATCTGACATGTGGCACTTTATGTGGTAATAACTCCGGAATGCTTTTACCTATCCAAGCGATTCTGAGATTGTTTTCTCATGACACATTGGACTTTATGTTACTGGCAAAATTTGCTCGATATGTTCAGTATTTAATTGTGAAAAACACCAAAAATTAGCGAAAAATTGCAAAAATTAGCATTTTTCTCAATTTAAATGTATCTGCTTGTAAGACAGGCAGTTATACCACACAAAATTGTTGCTAATTAACATCAGCCATATGTCTACTTTAGATTGGCATCGTTTTTTGAACATCCTTTTATTTTTCTATGACCTCACAAGGCTTAGAACTTTAGCAGCAATTTCTCACATTTTCAAGAAAATTTCAAAAGGCTATTTTTACAGGGGCCAGTTCAGTTGTGAAGTGGTTTTGAGGGCCTTATATATTAGAAACCACCAAAAAGTCACCCCATTTTAAAAACTTCACCCCTCAAAGTATTCAAAACAGCATTTAGAAAATGTCTTAACCCTTTACACATTTCACAGGAATTAAAGCAAAGTAGAAGTGAAATTTACAAATATCATATTTTTCTGCAGAAATAAATTTTTAATACAATTTTTTTTATAACACAGAAGGTTTTACCAGAGAAATGCAACTCAATATTTGTTGCCCAGTTTCTGCAGTTTTAGGAAATATCCCACATGTGGCCGTAGCGTGCTACTGGAATGAAGCACCGGCCTCAGAAGCAAAGGAGCACCTAGTGGATTTTGGGGCCTTATTTTTGTTAGAATATATTTTAGGCACCATGTCAGGTTTGAAGGGCTCTTGCAGTGACAAAACAGTAAAAAATCCCCCAAAAGTGACCCCATCTGGGAAACTAGACACCTCAAGGAAATTATCTAGGGGTGTAGTGAGCATTTTGACTGCACAGGTTTTTTACAGAAATTATTGGAAGTAGGCCGTGAAAATTAAAATCAACATTTCTTCAAAGAAAATGTAGGTTTAGCGATTTTTTTTCTCATTTCCACAAGGACTAAAGGAGAAAAAGCACCACAAAATTTGTAAAGCAATTTCTCCCGAGTAAAACAATACCTCACATGTGGTAATAAACGGTTGTTTGGAGACACGGTGTGGCTGAGAAGGGAAAGAGCGCTATTTGGCTTTTGGAGTTCACATTTAGCAGGAATGGTTTGCGGAGGCCATGTCACATTTACAAAGCCCCTGAGGGGACAAAACAGTGGAAACCCCCCACAAGTGACCCCATTTTGGAGACTACACCCATTGAGGAAATTATCTAGGGGTATAGTGAGCGATTTGACCCTACAGTTTTTTTGCAGAAATTATTGGAAGTAGGCCCTGAAAATAATAATCTACATTTTTTCAAAAAAAATCTAGGTTTAGCTAATTTTTTCTCATTTCCAGAAGGACTGAAAGAGAAAAAGCACCACAAAATTTGTAAAGCAATTTCTCCCGAGTAAAACAATACCCCACATGTGGTAATAAACGGCTGTTTGGACACACGGCAGGGCTTAGAAGGGAAAGAGCACTATTTGGCTTTTTGAGATAACATTTAGCAGGAATGATTTGCGGAGGCCAGGTCACATTTGCAAAGCCCCTGAGGGGACAAAACAATGAAAACGCCCAAAAAGGGACTCCATTTAGGAAACTACACCTCTTGAGGAATTCATCTAGGGGTGTAGTGAGCATTTTGACCCCACAGATGTTTCATAGAATTTATTAGAATTAGGCAGTGAAAATAAAAACAGTCCTTTTTCTTCAATAAGACGTAGCTTTAGCGCAAATTTTTTCATTTTCTCAACAAATAAAGGAAAAAAAGAACCCATCATTTGTAAAGCAATTTCTCCCGAGTACGGCAATACCCCATATGTGGTCATAAACTGCTCTTTGGGAAAACGGCAGGGCTCAGAAGGGAAGGACCGCCATTTGGAGTGCAGATGTTGCTGGATTGGTTTCTGGGCGCCTGTGGGCCCAAAACAGTGGAAACCCCCCAGAAGTGACCCCATTTTGGAAACTACACCCCTCAATGCATTTACCAAGGGGTGTAGTAAGCATTTTAACCCTGCAGGTGTTTTGTAGAAATTAGTGTTCACTCGATGTTGCAGAGTGAAAATGGGATTTTTTTCCATAGATATGCCAATATGTGGTGCCCGGCTTGTGCCACCATAACAAGACAGCTCTCTAATTATTATGCGGTGTTTCCCGGTTTTAGAAACACCCTACATGTGGCCCTAATCTTTTGTCTGGACATATGACAGGGCTCAGAAGTGAAGAGTACCATGCGGAGTGGAGGCCTAATTTGGCGATTTACAAAGTATTGGTTCACAACTGCAGAGGCTCAGATGTGAAATAATAAAAAGAAACCCCTGATAAGTGACCCCCACTATGGAAACTGCACCCCTCAAGGCATTTATTAAGGGGTGTAGTGAGCATTTTCACCCCACAGGTCTTTTCCATAAATGAATGCGCTGCGGATGGTGCAAATTAAAAATTTATATTTTTCCCTAGATATGCCATTCAGTGGCAAATATGTCATGCCCAGCTTATGACGCTGGAGACACACACCCAAAAAATTGTTAAAAGGGATCTCCCGGGTATGACGGTGCCATATATGTTGAAGGAAACTGCTGTTTGGGGACGCTGTAGGGTTCAGAGCCGAGGGAGCACCATTTGGCTTTTGGAGAGCGGATTTTGCTTGGTACTATATTTGTTTGAGTTTTGCTGGTGTATTATAATGTGGGGGTACATGTAAGCGGGGCGGAGTATATAAGGGGCATAGTCAAGTGGTATAAAAAAATAATAATAATCCATAGATGTGTGTTACGCTGTGAAGCAATCCTTTCCGCACAGGCCAGTGTCGCACTGATAAATGGTGTCATTTCTTATCCCCCTTTTGGTCCACACTCCGCACCTTTTGTAGTTTGGGGAATTTTGCAGGGAAAGTGTTGTCCTGGTATAATACGGGCACCGTCGCTTCCAGCGGATATGTTTGGGCTCTCCCCTTCCTGGTTCCCTAATTTTAGGTCCTTGATAAATCGCCTCTTGAAACAGAAGAAATGTTCCCCTCGGGCATATTTTTTTATTTCCTGACTTATTGGAGCCATAACTGATTTTATTTTTCATAGACGTAGCGGTATGAGGGCTGGTTTGTTGCAGGACGAGCTGTAGCGATTATTGGTACCATTTTGGGGTGCATGCGACTTTTTGATTACCTTTTATCCTATTTTTTGGGATGCCAGGTAAACAAAAAAACGCAATTCTGGCAGAGCTTTTTTCGTTTTTTTTATACAGCGTTCACCATGCGTTATAAATTACATGTTAACTTTATTCTGTGGGTCAGTACGATTCCGGCGATACCTAATTTATAGCACTTTTTTATGTTTTACAACTTTTTGCACAATAAAATTACTTTTGTAAAAATAATGTATTTTTTCTGTCGCCAAGTTGTGAGAACCATAACTTTTTAATTTTTTTGTCGACGGAGGTGTATGAGGGCTTGTTTTTTGCGGGACGAGCTATAGTTTTTATAGGTACCATTTTTGGATATGTGCGACTTTTTGATCACTTTTTATTCTAATATTTGTAGGGCAAAGTGACCAAAAAACAGAAACTCTGGTAATATTTTTTACGTTTTTTTCTTACGCTGTTCACTGCGTGCAATAAATAATATAATATTTTGATACCTCAGGTCGTTACGGTCGTGGCGATACCAAATACATATGGTTTATTATTATTTTTCAATAATAAAGGACTTGATAAGAGTAAAAGGGGGATTGTGTTTTATTTAATTACTTGAAACTTTTATTGTTTTCAAACTTTTATTTTTTGCACTTTTTTTGACACTTTTTTATACTATTTTTACACTTTTCTTCAAGTCCCACTAGGGGACTTGAAGGTCCAATGGTCAGATTTTTTTTTTTCTAATACATTGTACTACCTATGTCGTGCAATGTATTAGATCTGTCAGTCATTCACTGACAGCAAGCCGATTAGGCTTCGCCTCCCTGCGGGGCCTAAATCGGCTTCCGTAATGGCAGAGCAGGAGACCATTGTGTCTCATGTTGCCTCTCAGGGCTGGCGATCAGCTAGTAACCGCTACGATGCAGCAATCGCTTTCGATTGCTGCATCGAAGGGGTTAATGGCAGGGATCGGAGCTAGCTCCGGTTCCTGCCGTTACAGGTGGATGTCAGCTGTACAGTACAGCTGACTTCCACCGCTGATGACGCCGGATCAGCTCCTGACCCGGCGCCATCTTGCCGGCAGCTACGGAAGCCGATCAGGCTCCGCCGCCGGGCGGATCTTGACCGGCTTCGGTGCTAGGCAGACCGGGAGGCCAGTATTAGGCCTCAGGTTGCCATTGCAGCCACCGGAACCCCGGCAATTTCATTGCTGGGGTTCCGATGAGCTGCAAACACCTTAAGTGCAGCGATCGCGTTTGAGCGCTGCACTTAAGGGGTTAATGGCGGGGATCTAATCTAATTTCGGTCCCCGCCGTTACAGTCGGATGTCAGCTGTAAGATACAGCTGAGATCCGACGATGATGGCACCGACTCAGCTTCTGAGCCGGTGCCAAACATTTGACGTAAATGTACGGCATTTTGCGGGAAGTCAATGCTTTCCATGACGTACATTTACGTCAAATGTCGGGAAGGGGTTAATAGGTGTTGTCAGCATGTAATAGAGCGGGAATAGCTGGGACACTTTATGCATTACTTTAAGGGGTTGTTATTAGCGTTCCCTGACAGTAAGCTGATCACTGGTTGCCCTGCTGCTGGGACCTCCAGCAATCAGCTGTAATCTGGAGGAATCCTGGAAGAAAGCATTTAATTTCCCCGTAGCACCACCACAGGAGAAATTAAGCATTACACGATATTCATTTACATAAAATGGGCTGTTTGTGTAATGGAAGACACTTTTTATAGCTGCCCTTCACTCTGGCAAGAAGTCTTGAAAGAAATATCCCCCTCTATAGGGTATATAAAAATGGGTTTTCTAAACCAGACAACCTCTGTTTTGTGGCACACTTTAGTATTAACTTACAATTAACAGGTTCCCGACCGCTGGCCGTATTTATACGGCCAGCGGTCAGGGTCTCTGAAGTCCGCCGTATAGACTATTTACGGCGGCACTTCAGAGACTGTGCACGCGCGATCGCGTGCACACAGCTCTATGCCCTGGCTGTTGCTAACAGCCATGGGCACTGGGCAGAATGTCAGGGGCGAACCTTTTGGCCCCTGAACATGTGATCGCTGTGACAACCAATCATAGCGATCACATGCATTTCTGCATATAAAACAGTGTGCACGCGATTGCGTACACACAGCCCTGTGCCCACGCTGTTACCAACAGCTCTAGGCACTGGGCAGAGTATCAGGGACCAATCTGATGGACCCTGAACATGTGGTCGCTGTGAAAACCTATCACAGCGACCACATTTGTTTTATTTTGACTTTTCTGGCAGTAAATCTCCTGCCTCTTTTCTTCTCCTCAAACATTGTTTCAGTTTGAGGAGAAGAAGAAACTCGAGAGAATTGCTGCCAGAAGATTACAATGAAAAAATACAGTTACACTCTAAAACATTCTCTGTATAGATAGATTTCTATCTATCTATACAATCTATCTATCCATCTATCTTTTTTTCTATCTATCTATCTACCTTTCTTTCTTTTATTCTATTAGAATAGGCAGGTAGGGAGTATATAATTATATATATATCCACATATATATAATATATATAGCAATAGCGGTTTATTTTTTTGTTAGCGGTAGTGTATATATATATATATATATATATATATATATATATATATATATATATATATATAGCAGTTAGTTTGTGTGTTTTATAAAAAAAAAAAAAAATTTAGTTTAGTTAGTGTTAGTTACGTTATGGCGAGGAAGTTGTTTAGCGCCGAGGAGGCATACGCCATGCTGTGGTCTGAGTCGGAGACCGCATCAGAGATGGCGTCCGAGATGGAACCTGTTTTAGGTAGTGACGATGACAGCGTCACTTCAGGTTCATCTTCAGGGGACGTTGTCCCTGATGCAGTTGAAACTGCAGAACATGAAAGCGCAGGGCCAAGTAGCACTGTAGCACGGGACAGCCTGGTCCCTTCAGTCCAGGCTCTTGTATGGGCACCTGCCCCATCTTTTGGGCCTAGAATCCACGGATTTACTGCCACTCCTGGCATAACCGTGGACAATACAAATTTTGTCCAAATGGATTACTTCCATTTATTTATAACGGACGACATCCTAAATCAGATTGTCCACGAAACAAAATTTATATGCCACGCAATATATAAGGCAGAAACCTTCATCCACCCATGCCAGAGATTGGACGCCCACCAATTTGCAGGAATTAAAAAAAAATTTTGGGCTCACCCTAAATATGGGTATTGTCAAAAAGCCCTCCATTAGGTCTTACTGGTCAACAAGACCCGCCCAAGCCACCCCAGTAATAATAATAATAATAATAATAATCTTTATTTATATAGCGCCAACATATTACGCAGCACTTTACAATGTAGAGGGAACATGAAAACAATATCAGACATTACATAGTGACAAAGTTCATTTACAATTCAAACCTGGGGAGTGAGGACCCTGCTCGCAAGAGCTTACAATCTATGAGGACATAAGGGAGACACAAAGTGTAACAGTGTTTGTTCTGTACAATGGTCCGGCCATTTTTATACACATGCGGTGGTAACATAAAGCTGCATGAGCCGGTCACCAGCCAGTATCCGTGTATGACGGACATGAAGAGAAGGAGTGTGAGGGAATCTTATTCTGATGACTAATCTAAATGGAGGGCCATGAAAAGGAGTCAGATTAGGGAATTTTATAGGCCTGTCTAAATAGATGTGTTTTCAGGGCACGTTTAAAACTGTGGATATTGGGAATTAATCGGATTGTCTGGGGTAGCGCATTCCAGAGGACGGGTGCAGCACGAGAGAAATCCTGGAGACGGTAGTGGGAGGTTCGGATTATGGAGGATTTTAATCTAAGGTCGTTGGCAGAACGTAGAGCCCGAGTAGGGTGGTAGACAGAGATGAGGGAGGAGATGTAAGGAGGTGCAGCACTGTGGAGAGCTTTGTGGGTGAGAGTAATAAGTTTGAATTTTATTCGGAAGGGGATGGGCAACCAGTGCAGTGACTGGCACAGATTAGAGGCGTTGGTGTAGCGGTTGGTCATAAAGATGAGCCTGGCTGCTGCATTGAGGATAGATTGGAGAGGGGAGAGTTTAGTGAGGGGAAGACCGACTAGTAATGAGTTACAGTAATCAAGACGAGAGTGAATCAGAGCAACAATGAGAGTTTTGGCAGTTTCCTCCGTAAGAAAAGAGCGGATTCTGGAGATGTTTTTTAGGTGAAAATGACAGGAGCGTGAAAGTGATTGTATGTGAGGAGTAAAGGAAAGATCTGAGTCAAAAATAACCCCGAGACAGCGGGCGTGCTGCTTAGGAGTTATGATAGTGCCACACACAGAGATAGAGACATCAGGTTTAGGGAGGTTAGTAGATGGTTGGAACACAAGGAGCTCAGTTTTAGAAAGATTCAGTTTCAGATAGAGAGAGGACATGATGTTAGAGACAGCGGACAGACAATCACTGGTGTTCTGTATTAGAGCAGGGGTGATGTCACGGGAAGAGGTATATAATTGGGTGTCATCAGCGTAGAGATGGTACTGGAAGCCAAATCTGCTGATGGTTTGTCCAATAGGAGCTGTGTAGAGAGAAAAGAGGAGTGGACCTAGGACTGATCCCTGAGGAACCCCGATATCAAGGGGAAGAGGAGAAGAAGTGGAACCAGCAAATGACACACTGCAGTAATGCCCAGGTCTCGTTATGAGACAATAATGAGGTTCCTCCATTTCAATGACAACGCACAGGCCCCCCCAAGTACCGATGCAAACCGGGATCGGTTGTTCAAAATAAGACCACTGATAAATTCCCTGAATAATTTATTTCTGCAACTTTACACCCCTGAGTAGAATGTAAGCGTGGACGAATCCCTCCTCAACTTTCATGGCAGACTTTCTCCAATATCTACCTTCCAAAAGGGCAAGATATGGCGTTAAGCTCTACAAATTGTGTGAAAGCGGGTCAGGATATACCAGCGCCTTCAGAATTTATGAAGGGCGGGACCGCACAATAAATGTTCCTGGATGCCCCCCTGATCTTTCCACCAGCAGTAAGATCGTGTGGGAGATAATGCAGCCTCTGCTTCACAAGGGGTACCACATGTACTGTGATAATTTCTAATCGAGTGTGCCCCTGTTTAGGCATTTGCATGCTGCAAGGACTGGGGCATGTGGTACCATGCGCAAAAACCGAATTGGTTTTCCACAGCAATTAGTGGGGAAGCGCATGGTAAAGGGGGACTCCTGTGCTTATGCATCTGAGGAATTGCTGGCGGTCAAGTTCAGGGATCGCAAAGATGTGTATGTGCTAAGCACGATTCATACCGCAGGAACAGTGGCAGTGAGGGAAAGAGGGGCAACATCGGACAAGCACAAACCAGTGAGCGTGTCCGAATATAACAAGTACATGTGGGGGGGGGGCGGATTAAAGCGACCAGGTTTTACAGCCCTATTTAGTCAAACGCAAAACTAAAATCTGGTACATGCCATTATAAACCCATTACTGAAAAAAACAACTCTTGACCCATCCAGCGCTGCTAACTACCGACCAGTCTCTAATCTGCCCTTCATCTCCAAACTCCTGGAACGCTTGGTCTACTCTCGCCTTATCCGCTATCTCTCTGCTAACTCCATTCTAGACCCCTTACAATCTGGTTTCCGCACTCAACACTCCACAGAAACTGCCCTTACTAAAGTCTCAAATGATCTCTTGGCGGCTAAATCGGACGGTAAATCCGCTCTCCTGATTCTTTTGGATCTCTCTGCAGCCTTTGACACTGTAGACCACAAACTCCTACTTAACATGCTCCACTCTATTGGCCTCAAGGACGCGGCTCTCTCTTGGTTTTCCTCCTATCTCTCTGACCGCTCATTCAGTGTGTCATTTGCTGGTTCCACCTCTTCTCATCTTCCCCTTGCTATCGGGGTTCCTCAGGCATCAGTCCTAGGTCCGCTTCTCTTTTCTCTCTACACAGCCCCTATTGGAGAAACCATCAGCAGATTTGGCTTCCACTACCATCTCTACGCTGATGACACCCAATTATATGTCTCTTCCCGTGACATCACCCCTGCTCTAATACAGAACACCAGTGATTGTCTGTCCGCTGTCTCTAACATCATGTCCTCACTATATCTGAAACTGAATTTTTCTAAAACTGAGCTCCTTGTGTTCCCACCATCTACTAACCTCCCTAAACCTGATGTCTTCATCTCTGTGTGTGGCACTACCATCACTCCTAAGCAGCACGCCCGCTGTCTCGGAGTTATTTTTGACTCAGATCTTTCCTTTACTCCTCACATACAATCACTTTCACGCTCCTGTAATTTTCACCTCAAAAACATCTCCAGAATCCGCTCTTTTCTTACGGAGGAAACCGCCAAAACTCTCATTGTTGCTCTGATTCACTCTCGTCTTGACTACTGTAACTCATTACTAGTCGGTCTTCCCCTCACTAAACTCTGCCCTCTCCAATCTATCCTCAATGCAGCAGCCAGGCTCATCTTTATGACCAACCGCTACACCAACGCCTCTACTCTGTGCCAGTCACTGCACTGGTTGCCCATCCCTTTCCGAATAAAATTCAAACTTATTACTCTCACCCACAAAGCTCTCCACAGTGCTGCACCTCCTTACATCTCCTCCCTCATCTCTGTCTACCACCGTACTCTGGCTCTACGTTCTGCCAATGACCTTAGATTAAAATCCTCCATAATCCGAACCTCCCACTCCCGTCTCCAAGATTTCTCTCGTCCTGCACCCGTCCTCTGGAATGTGCTACCCCAGACAATCAGATTAATTCCCAATATCCACAGTTTTAAACGTGCCCTGAAAACACATCTATTTAGACAGGCCTATAACATTCCCTAATCTGACTCCTTTCCATGGCCCTCCTTTTAGATTAGTCATCAGAATAAGATTCCCTCACACTCCTTCTCTTCATGTCCGTCATACACGGATACTGGCTGGTGACCAGCTCATGCAGCTTTATGTTACCACCGCATGTGTATAAAAATGGCCGGACCATTGTACAGAACAAACACTGTTAAACTTTGTGTCTCCCTTATTTCCTCATAGATTGTAAGCTCTTGCGAGCAGGGTCCTCACTCCCCAGGTTTGAATTGTAAATGAACTTTGTCACTATGTAATGTCTGATATTGTTTGTTTCATGTTCCCTCTAAATTGTAAAGTGCTTCGTAATATGTTGGCGCTATATAAATAAAGATTATTATTATTATTATTATCCACAACTCATTTGTGCTCTACAAAAAAAGAGGCAGAGACACATACCTGGATTTCCAGGAGAAAATTATTGAAGGCCTCATTTTTGATGTTCAGGACACCAGAGAATGCCCCCAGTCTTAGGATGTCACGCGACTGACTGAAAGACACTTCATCAGTCGGATTCCCCCAACACCAACCAGAAGCAACCCCCAGAAAAAGTGTCGCATCTGCAGAAAAGACGGGCACCGCAAAGATTCCCGATATTTCTGTCCCTCATGTCCCTCACAACCAGGCCTGTGCATTGAGCCATGTTTTAAAAAATACCACACTGTTCTGAATTATTAGATTTTAGTTAATTCGTTGAAAATATATTTGCCCTACATTACGTTTTTATTTTTCCCCTGATTTTACTCCAAGGGTGAGGGAGGGAATGGGTGGGTGGGGGGTGGATGTCATGTTTGCATATTCTCTAAAGTTCATCTGCTGGAGAGCTCCACTTGCATAAACCTGCAATTTCTTATTTTAGAAAACCCCAAAAAATAAATTCCCATTATACCCCTAGATGAATATTTTGGGATTTCTGCTTCAAGAGCAGATATTTTGGAAGTGTTATAGAAACTCTGTTGAGTTTTGTAAAACCAGCTTTGAAAAAAAGCGATTTGTGAAATAAGCTTCTTCTATCGTCCGCCCTCCTACTTCTCTATGTGTAAATAAGGCACACATATTTGGTATCCCCATGCACGGGAGAAGTGGAAGAATGTGAAAGGAGATTAATTTTGGCCGTGGTCTATGCCGTGTGTGAAAAATGCTGGTATAAACTGACGCATTTGCTAAAAAATTGCTAATTTTATTTTGATCCATCTTATTCAAGAAACTTTCAGAAGAAAACTGGACTGTCTAAAAATATGATAAACCCCTTGAAGAAAACCTTGTGGGGTCTACTTGCGTGAATGAAGTAATTTATGGGGTGATTCTAATCTTTCAGCAGCATTAGGCCCCCCAGAAAACAGTATGCGGCTATAAAATCAAGTGCAGAATTCCTGGACCGAAAAGGCCAAAAAGCCTCCTTTTATGTCAAGCCCTAGCACATGCACGTGAATAAAGCACACATATTTGGTATCCCCATGCACGGGAGAAGTGGAAGAATGTGAAATGCGATGAATTTTGTCCGTGGTCCATTTTGTGTGTGAAAAAGCTAGCATAAACTGACGCATTTGTTAAAAAAAAAGCTAATTTTATTTTGTTCCATCTTATTCAAGAAACTTTCAGAAGAAAAATGGACTGTCTAAAAATATGATAAACCCCTTGAAGGAAACCTTGTGGGGTCTACTTGTGTGAATGAAGTCATTTATGGGGTGTTTCTAATGTTTCAGCAGCATTACGCCCCCAAGAAAACAGTATGCGGCTGTAAAATCAAGTGCAGAATTCCTGGACCGAAAAGGCCAAAAAGCCTCCTTTTATGCCAAGCCCTGGCACATGCCCGCAGAGTAAATAAGGCACACATATTTGGTATCCCCATGCACGGGAGAAGTGGAAGAATGTGAAAGGAGATGAATTTTGTCCGTGGTTTATACCGTGTGTGAAAAATACTAGCCTAAACAGACGCATTTGCTAAAAAAGCTCTGTTTTTATTTTGTTCCATCTTATTCAAGAAACTTTCAGAAGAAAACTGGACTTGCAAAAAATATGATAAACCCCTTGAAGGAAACCTTGTGGGGTCTACTTGTGTGAATGAAGTCATTTATGGGGTGTTTCTAATGTTTTAGCAGCATTACGCCCCCCAGAAAACCGTATGCGGCTATAAAATCAAATGCAGAATTCCTGGACTGAAAAGGCCAAAAAGCCTCCTTTTATGCCAAGCCCTGGCACATGCCCGCACAGTGAATAAGGCACACATATTTGGTATCACCATGCACGGGAGAAGTGGAAGAATGTGAAAGGAGATGAATTTTGTCCGTGGTCCATACCGTGTGTGAAAAATGCTGGCATAAACCGACGCAATTGCTAAATTCTTGAATTTTTTTCCAATTTTGCCCACTTTAGAGAAAAAAATAAAAATGATATATACTGACAAATGCCACTAAAACAAAGCCCTATCTGTCCTTTAAAAAGAGTGTAAAATTCAAAGATGAACTTTATTCACCTGCTGAGTTATAGTCATCTAAAGAAGCGCATAGCAAAATTGTGAAATTTGCTCTGGTCATTTAGCTGTAAAACAGCCTAGTCCTTAACCGGTTAAAGTTTTTCAGGACCTACTAAACCATGAGGAGGTTACCATGCTAGAATAGCTCAGTTTAAAATGGGCCATAGTAAAACTCTTTAGAAGCACAGTGAAATCTTATTTTTCTATCTCCACTAGTATTGGTGAAATTTAGTGATTCCCAATCTGTGGCTGAGGAGTTACTAGCATGAGCTTCCATAGCGGATGATATGGCATTAAAGGGGTTATGTGGGGACCGAAAACATCTAAAAAAAATCTTTCTTCATGACAACATGACTCTTCGTCATGTGACCGGCCCTGCTGTACTCTATGTAATCGCTGTACTATTGCTACTGCTTGTACATAGAGTACAGCAGGGATGGTCACATGACGAAGAGTCATGTCGACATGAAGAAAGACTGTGCCACTAGACTTCCGGTCCCCCGGCAGCACTATAAAAATATATTAAAATCTTAGAACCAGCGTGACTGGGGACCGGAATGTACATTACGAAGTGTACTCACTTACTGCAGTAAGGACACTGCTACTAATTTTCGGTCCCCACATAACTTAGCATTAGATAGAAACACATGATTGACAGTTGACACCAAGCTAAAACCATATCCCTAGCCCTTGGCTCATAGGTCAAATCGCAGGTACTTCGTACTACAACTAGAACTTTTCACCCATACAATATTACTGCCACTTGTAAAATGTATTTGATTTAATTCATTTATATCTTGATATATATTTACCCTCTAATATAGTTCAACACCACAGGTTGCACTTTAATAGGGCCCTTTGGTTAAGAAAAAAAAAAGACTGAAGTCCTCTTATTTGCAAAAAATAAAGGTAATTGATTATTACATTTTGAAGGGCAAATAATAAAGTTATACCCAAAAGAAAAAACAGGTATCAGTTAAATGTTTACAAACGTCATCTGTTAAAAGATAGCCACGACTTTATAAAGAAAGTAAAGTCAATCACTTTGTGAAGAAAAGTGCAATGCACACACAGTTTTAAAGGTCTGCAGCGATGTCTTTAGTTAATGTTCCGTTCATCTACCTTCCAGAATGTTCTGATTTGTTTTCATGAATTTTTATCTGCTCCCACATTTCTGCTCCCTTAACTTCTCTCTGCTTCAAGGAGCTGTTCATTCACGGTTCAGTCTAGTACATCTCTGACCTTTCCAGAGAACAGCGGTCTACACGGATGTTGCATTTTTAAAGCAAACATGAAATTGGTGAATTCAATATTAAAAAGACAATTATGTTATTTTCCATAAACAAAAATGAGGTCCTCTTTATTGGCGGCATTGCAAAACACTGAAGCAGAGGTTAGATTAATGTTGTAGATTATTATTTACAATGGTCGTTGTCTTGAAATGTGCATATGTTGCAGGAAATATGTAGAGCAAAGACAAGGCGATGCTCTGGTTGCGCTATCACATTGACCTTCACTAAATATTAAAAGTCACAAAAAGCTTTAAGAAGCAGCATTCAGCATCACTGTACATTAATACTGATCCTATGTAATTTGCATGTTTGCTGACCGAGGTACTAAATATGCAGCATCCACTTTCTGCATCGAGTGGATTGTATTAATTTAAGGTGGCCCGCTGAGTTCCCACAAAGATACACAATGGAAAATGAATTTTTAAAAAGCTCCTTTGGGTATCATTTAAAAACAGAAGAAAATTGCACAGTGGGTGAAATTGATAATAATAATTGCCTGGAACAAGTGATGGATTGCTTTTTAACTGTTTTCTTAAGGGCAACGTTAACACCTTGGCGTTTTCGTTTTTGATGGCAGATGGTGAGAGATCCCCTGCTCTGTGCGTCGTGACAGGTTGACCTCCCCCTGCAGATGCATACGGAGAAAGGAGTGGTCCGCAGGCCTTCTAAAAGGCAGTAATGCCCTAAATGTACCGTATCAAGGGTATCAGTAGGGGGGCAGCTAACTGCTTTTTTATTGCCATCACTTTACCAGCAGCGATCATACTTCTGCTCTCACAGAGTTATGTCAGCAATTGTGAGGCAGATCACATGCAGAGTGGATACATAGGATAGTATGACAGTATTGTAATGCAAACCAATAGAAAACACATGAAAGATTATAAGAAGAGCCGGCTACCATCGCTAGTGATGTTATAACAAACGAGACATTGATATATTGTCTTCACTGAGATACCCTGCCAGGCTATTATGGTTTTCCTAATGAGGTTGTCATGCATTTCTCTTTATGTAGCTATTAAAATCTTGTCTACATCTGCTGATGTTTTCCTGTACGGGGAACTCTTGATATTCTCTCTGTTGTGCAATCTGCCCCTTTTTTTTTGGGCAAGTGCCACGTCTGACCTTGCAGCAGACACAAATATTTTAACTTGTTTTAACATCAGACAGATCAAAGGCTTCAGTGAAACAAAGTACATGATAGAAAATATTATTCCCATTCAGGCAGATTTGACTATTTGTAGCCCTGGCAGAAGTGATTGGGTAACAGATGGATGTTTTATTGCTTGCCATTATTTCTCTAACGTATTTGATGGTGTGATTATAGGATTCATAGCCCGTCTTGAGAGGATTTTATACTTGCATTTCAAGTTACCAAATGATAATTAGTCCTAATTAATTAAGTTGTATAAGGATTCAGTATTTCTAACATGCATGCGATGTACATCAGTGAACGCATAAGAATGGTCTAATTTTATATTGTTTGCTTGTCACAATGTAAATCAGATTGAGGTCTGTGAAAAAAAAAATCCCAATAAATTGAATATCCCGCACCCAGAAGAATGCAAAATCCTAAAAAATCCAGCACAGGTTGAATTTGTCCTTCAGATGACGTTTGACCCTAATACTTAGAGACCTGTGCCTGAACCTTCCCACTGCTCCTTATTTGCATTGACACATTGGGACCGCTAATATTTCAACTCTGTCTTGAATGTCTTAATCTAATCTCCAAAAAAGCGACTCAACAGGATGATCCAGGTCTTGTTGGATGGGTGTGAAAATACATACTTGCTAAAAATGTAATTGATTGCCTTGAGTTTTTCATCTGTTGTTCACTAATGGAAGTTATTGGTTTTCCCACACAATGAGCATGTACACTTTTTATGGGTGGAAAATATTAACAACTGTCAATAGCTTCTTGAGTCACTTGTATATGTATGTAGCCCTTGACTGACTGATAACAGGCTAGTATTAAGGGAGGATTAAAAGAGTTTTCCATTTTTATGCAAATTGTGAGATGAAAAATGATGCAATGGTTTAGCATTAGTTGTTTTTGAATATTCCTTGTTGTCAGTAAATGGAAAAATGCATTGTTTACATTCAGAAACTATCTGGATCATGATAACTGACACTGGTGCATAGGTTTTGAGGCCGGGGCTACACCTAGACTTTTTACAGTGCTAGTGATTGATTTTAACTCTTGAGTGACAGCTGCAGTCCAAATGAATACATTGAGTTGCATGCAATTTTGTGGACTGCAGCAGTCACTAAAGAGTTAAAATTAATTAGTAACACAAGAAAAAGTCTAGGCATAGCCCTGGCCTAAGGCCGAATTCAGACAACCATAGTATATGTCCATGTGATGGCCGTTAACACAAGGGCGTCACACGGACGCATGTATTTCAATGGGCCGTGCACATTGCCGTTGTTTCAACGGACCGTGCGAAGGGTCCGTTGAAAAATATAACTATTTTCTTCCATTTTCACGGATCGTTGGATAGACTCAAGTCTATGGGGATCCATGAAACCGGGACCTGCACGGGTGCAACTCGGATGTGAAAAACAGCCATTTTTCATGTCCGAGTTTGCACTCGTTCGTGTGAATCTGACCTAAGTGTATCAGAGCTCTCTCTTGTAACAAGCCATGCACATGTATTTGGACATGATTAGGATTAGTTTCCAGCCTCTGTGTATAAACATGACTGTTAACATTCACTGACATTACACTGAGATCTTGAAAATAGTGTGAAATTGAAAAACACGCTATATTATAAATGTGCATAATTTTGTAAGGCAGTGAGCAAACACTATGAAATAGTATGATGTAATTCATATTGTTAGCCCAGTATAAGGTCAATATCAATTCACAGCAGCCTTCAACTCTTCATAACCAAAGCTTTCAAAAGACATCAATACAATTTCTATCTATTGTATGTGACAATAAGCAATTCAGACAGGAGAGTGTGTAACGTAAAGCAGAAGTGTGACTAGTAGTGGTTTTCTTCATTCCATCCGATATATCGCGGCATATAACAATGAGGGTTATGGACCATAAAAGCTCTTCAACCTTAATAAGAATGTCTCAAGGAGCACCAAGTACCTATAAGTAATAAACGTATATAGATACTTACTTAGCTCAGCTAGGGGTAAAGAAAGCAGGCCATCAATCCCCTAACAAGGCAGATCCATATAACTGAATAATATATCAACACAAAGGACGAGTATCTGTTTTTTAGTTTTTTTTGTCTTAGTAAAACGATAGGCTCTTTCTTTTATTCTCTGGTTAAATGCAGTATAATAGGCCCTCACCACATGAATCTATTGTGTATTGATGGGGGCATTTTCTAGCACAGCTATGGCTATTTAAACAGGCAGTGACACTAAGGGAGCCCCTCCCTGACAGTTGCATTGAAAGGAAGGTATTCATTGATTTGCTCAGAGTTCGAACTGTTATCTTGACCTCTTCGACCGATAGAGTTTTTTATTATTGTTATTTAGAAAAGAACAGCGTGATCCATGCTCCTTGCAGCTATTTAAGTGAAGTATTCAGAGAAAAATAAAATCAGCTTGCTGGTCAGATCATTTTTATAATGTAAAATAACTGTAAAATTTTCACATATTTCTTATTTACATAGTTCATATATTCATATGTTCAGACCCATCAGTCTAAGCAGCAATTTATTGGGCACACAGTAGATGCTAAAACAATATGCTGCCATTAATTGATATTTAAAGAGGCCATTATGAATAATTCACAATATGTATTTTTATTTCCCAGAAAATATTATGGTGTAAAATAAATCATTATTAAAACCTATACTTTCCAGAAGAGACGACATAGCCATGCTATTATTAGTTCCACTGCTTGATTTAATAGTGGCTCGTTGGTGCTTGGCATAATCAGATATACAACTATAGCTACAAAATGGCATCAAAGAGTCATTGGAGAATATTTTATATCTTCTGTTCTAAGTAGGTTCTGTTAAAAGAGACTTCATTTCATTATACCAAGGCAGGATTAAATACCATTATTAAAAATCATCTGGTAGGTAATATACATGTGTGAATGGCACACCTATGTAGTGGTATTTATATGTTTATTATATTGAGCAACCATCCTCCCCCCTAAATGAATAGGTGCGTGATTTCTGGTATGGTGCACCAGTATTGTTCTCTCATATGGCCATTTACGGCTTGTTTGCATGCTGCTAATATAATAGTAGTCCATGAGGTTCTTTCATTGACATGATTCCATTTTCCATAAAGAGTTTTTCAATGTTAGTGTTTAAACTTACAAGACATTAAGAACTCATGACATGGGCTGATACTTTGTGCATTTTAGTCAAGGGCAAAACTACTAGGGTAGCCGGCACAGCAGCTGTAGCAGGGCCCAAGAGCTGATGGGATCCAGCACGACTGTCAAAGGGGCTGCCTCCAGAAGCCAAACCCTGCTCTGAATAGAGCTGGTCACCCTGGTGTGGCCCCTACAGCACCTCGACGATCAGTTGTTATAACCGGAAAAAGTTTATCTCGGCCATCAAATGAATGGTGACCATGTAAAAAAAGATAGGCCCAATCTATCAGAGAAGGAGCTGCTATTACTTAGCAGCTCCCCTCTTTGACATACATATGCCCCAAAAGGGCAATTGGAAAGGTGTCTTCATAAAAAAATACCCTTCAAGGAGCCTCAGAATTGAGGGGTAGTTGGTGGTCACGGTCCGACTGGGATCTAGATAATTGAATGCAGAGTGATAGGAGGCTAACACTGAGAGGAGATCAAGTTACTGCATTAACATAACCGTTCCATTTCTCAAACAAATATGCTGCTGATGGGGGTTACAATGGAAATTCCAAATTTTACTGATACTGGCTAATATACTGTATTACATAACACTTCTTGTTGTTTTCTATTGGTGCTGTCCTGATGAATATGGGGCGTCAGTTTTTGTTTGGTGTACAGTACTTAGTGAGCAGTCTGTCTAATCTATTAACAAGGGCATCACAAGCAGGCTGCCTGTCAGCCCTCCATGTGAATGACATCTCTATGTAGTGATATTTGGATGAAGTTGTAAAACTGAGCAGCAACACCCCTTTACGTGCTATGAAGCTGATAGTCAATATAGTACTATATAGTACTGCCTTCCTCATGTGAAACTGTGGCCGGTTTGTATCTTTCTAGTATATTAGCAGATGATTGTGAATTGGTATTTAAACCTACCTTTGTATAATAAACAGATTCGCCATTGACATGTAAGTTAGTGTTGATCCCATTTTCAGTAAATATAGTTTATTAGATAAAATACACTAGTTCAGCTGTTATCAAGCACATTGAATAGATTGAATAGATTTGGAGTTTTTGCATACAGGATGATGAACTGATATACAATAGTGATGAGAGAATATAATGGCTAGAGTCTTTCAATATTAATACATCCTGGTCACAGTGAACAACAAATTTGCTATTTAGTAAGAACAGTGGAATTAATATTCACTAAGCTAGGGATATATGTGTGGGTCAGCGCCATATCTCCATATCTACACTTAACTATAAAGATAAAAGCAGGGGTGGGATTACAATTTTCAACAACAGGTTCCCTGTTTTGTGGACAAAGACATACGCGCGGGGGGGGGGGGGGGGGGTTCGCGGTGTTTTGTCGTGTATCGCACCATTGAAAATAAAACAATCACGATATTCCAAATACCCCCTACATTAAAGTGGACTATAAATAAAGAAATTCCCTGTCCAGAATGTTTTAGTGTGGATTGGCACACTGTGTATATAATTACATAAGCGTACATACCTACCACGCATTATATTAAACTCACCCATTACGTATAGACCTACATTCAATATTCTAAGCGTGCTCAGCCAATTTAGTTAGGCTGTGCACATGAGAAGGGTGGAGCCACAACGGATCTGGCAGCTAATGCACACATATGGTGCCAGCACCAAGCTCAGTACATATATACTACACCAGAACCAAGCTCAGTACATATATACAACACCAGAACCAAGCTCAGTGCATATATACAACACCAGAACAAAGCTCAGTAGATATATACAACACCAGAACCAAGCTCAGTACATATATACAGCACCAGAACCAAGCTCAGTACATATATACAGCACCAGAACAAAGCTCAGTACATATATATAGCACCAGAACCAAGCTCAGTACATATATACTACTCCAGAACCAAGCTAAGTACATATATACAACACCAGAACCAAGCTCAGTACATACATACAACACCAGAACCAAACTCAGTACATATATACAGTGAAGGAAATAAGTATTTGATCCCTTGCTGATTTTGTAAGTTTGCCCACTGTCAAAGACATGAACAGTCTAGAATTTTTAGGCTAGGTTAATTTTACCAGTGAGAGATAGATTATATTTAAAAAAAAAAAAATCACATTGTCAAAATTATATATATTTATTTGCATTGTGCACAGACAAATAAGTATTTGATCCCTTTGCCAAACAAGACTTAATACTTGGTGGCAAAACCCTTGTTCGCAAGCACAGCAGTCAGACTTTTTTTGTAGTTGATGATGAGGTTTGCACACATGTTAGATGGAATTTTGGCCCACTCCTCTTTGCAGATCATCTGTAAATCATTAAGATTTCGAGGCTGTCGCTTGGCAACTCGGATCTTCAGCTCCCTCCATAAGTTTTCGATGGGATTAAGGTCTGGAGACTGGCTAGGCCACTCCATGACCTTAATGTGCTTCTTTTTGAGCCACTCCTTTGTTGCCTTGGCTGTATGTTTCGGGTAATTGTCGTGCTGGAAGACCCAGCCACGAGCCATTTTTAATGTCCTGGTGGAGGGAAGGAGGTTGTCACTCAGGATTTGACGGTACATGGCTCCATCCATTCTCCCATTGATGCGGTGAAGTAGTCATGTGCCCTTAGCAGAGAAACACCCCCCAAAACATAATGTTTCCACCTCCATGCTTGACAGTGGGGACGGTGTTCTTTGGGTCATAGGCAGCATTTCTCTTCCTCCAAACACGGCGAGTTGAGTTAATGCCAAAGAGCACAATTTTAGTCTCATCTGACCACAGCACCTTCTCCCAATCACTCTCAGAATCATCCAGATGTTAATTTGCAAACTTCAGATGGGCCTGTACATGTGCCTTCTTGAGCAGGGGGACCTTGCAGGCACTGCAGGATTTTAATCCATTACGGTGTAATGTGTTACCAATGGCTTTCTTGGTGACTGTGGTCCCAGCTGCCTTGAGATCATTAACAAGTTCCCCCCGTGTAGTTTTCAGCTGAGCTCTCACCTTCCTCAGGATCAAGGATACCCCACGAGGTGAGATTTTGCATGGAGCCCCAGATCTATGTCCATTGACAGTCATTTTGTATGTCTTTCATTTTCTTACTATTGCACCAACAGTTGTCTCCTTCTCACCCAGCGTCTTACTTATGGTTTTGTAGCCCATTCCAGCCTTGTGCAGGTCTATGATCTTGTCCCTGACGTCCTTAGAAAGCTCTTTGGTCTTGCCCATGTTGTAGAGGTTAGAGTCAGACTGATTCATTGAGTCTGTGGACAGGAGTCTTTTATACAGGTGACCATTTAAGACAGCTGTCTTTAATGCAGGCACCAAGTTGATTTGGAGCGTGTAACTGGTCTGGAGGAGGCTGAGCTCTTAATGGTTGGTAGGGGATCAAATACTTATTTCTCTGTGCACAATGCAAATAAATATATATAATTTTGACTATGTGATTTTCTTTTTTTTTTTTATATAATCTATCTCTCACTGGTAAAATTAACCTAGCCTAAAAATTCTAGACTGTTCATGTTTTTGACAGTGGGCAAACTTACAAAATCAGCAAGGGATCAAATACTTATTTCCTTCACTGTACATCCCCAGAATCAAGCTCAGCACATATATACAACACCAGTACCAAGCTCAGTACATATATACATCCCCAGAACCAAACTCAGTACATATATACAACACCAGAACCACGCTTAGTACCTAAATACAATACCAGAACCAAACTCAGTATATACATACAGGACCATAACCAAGCTAGGAACTTATATACAGCACCAGAACCAAGATCAGTACCTATATACAGCACCAGAACATAGCTCAGTACATATATACAGCACCAGAACAAAGCTCAGTACATATATACAACACCAGAACCAAGCTCAGTACATATATACAAGACCAGATTCAAGCTCAGTACATATATACAGCACCAGAACAAAGCTCAGTACATATATACAGCACCAGAACAAAGCTCAGTACATATATACCAGACCAGATCCAAGCTCAGTACATATATACAGCACCATAACAAAGCTCAGTACATATATACAGCACCAGAACAAAGCACCAGAACATTTACTGTAGCGTTCCCTGTATAGTGCCACCTGTAGCGTTCCCTGTATAGTGCCCCCTGTAGATAGGCCCCCCTGTGGCATTCCCTGTGGATAGAGCCCCCCTGTGGCATTCCCTGTGGATAGAGCCCCTGTGGCATTCCCTGTGGATAGAGCCCCTGTGGCATTCCTTGTAGATAGGGCCCCATGTGGTGTTCCCCGTAGATGGGGCCCTATCTACAGGGAATGCCACATGGGGCCTTATCTGCAAGGACTGGCACAGGGGGCTCTATCTACAGGGAATGCCACAGGGGCTCTATCTACATGGAACATCATAAGGGGCTCTATCTACAGTTAACGCCACAGGTGGCCCCTATCTACAAGGAATGCCACATGGGGCCCTATGTGGCGTTACCCTGTAGATAGGGCTCCCTGTGGCGTTTCCTGTAGATAAGGGCCCCCTGAGACGTTCCCTGTAGATAAGGGCCCCTATATAGTCCCCTGTAGTTAGTATTCCCTATATAGTGCCATGTAGTTAGTGTTCCCTATATAGTCCCATATAGTTACTGTTCCCTATATGGTCCCCTGTAGTTACTGTCCCCTATATAGTCCCCTGTAGTTACTGTTCTCTATAAAGTCCCCTGTAGTTACTGTTCCCTAAAGTCCCCTGTAGTTACTGTCCCCTATATAGTCCCCTGTAGTTACTGTCCCCTATAGTCCCCTGTAGTTACAGTCCCATATATAGTCCCCTGTAGTTACTTTTCCATATATAGGCCCCTGTAGTTAGTGTTCCCTATATAGTCCCCTGTAATTAGTTCCCTATATAGTCCCCTGTAGTTACTGTTCCCTATATAGTCCCCTGTAATTAGTTCCCTACAGACCCCTGTAGTTAGTTCCCTATATAGTCTTCTGTTGTTCTTGTTCCCTGTATAGTCCCCTATGTAGTGCCCTATAGTGCCCAGAGTAGAAGGAAAAAAACACATTTTCTTACCTGTCCCGTTGCCGCACCATCCTCCAGCGACGTCAGTCCTCCTCCATCGGAACGATACATCATCACTAAAGGGCAGCTCTAGTCAACTCAATTGTATCCGCGTCCTAATGACGTGGATACAATTGAGTACAGGGGACCGGTTCCGGCTTTCCGCTTCACCCGATTCTGCGAACCGGCTGTAATTTTAACAACCGGTTTGGGAGAACCGGTGCGAATCGGCCGGATCCCACCCCAGGATAAATGTATTGGAACAGCCCTCTTAAACATTGTTTTCAAGTGTTTCAATCAGTCCTATTGCCACAGGTGTATAAAACACAGCACCTAGCCCTGCAGTCTGCTTTTACAGACACTTGTGAAAGAATGGGTTGTTCTAAAGAGCTCACTGAATTTGAGCATGTTACTGTAATAGAATGCCACCATTGTAATATATCAATTAATGAAATGTCTTCCCTCCTAGATATTTCACAATCAACTGTGAGTGGTATTATTGTAAAGTGGAAGCATTTAGGAACCACAGTAACTCCAATCACAATGCCAAGTGCCGGATAGAGTGGTGCAAAGCACGCTGCCAGTGGACTCTGGAGCAGTGGAAACGTGTTCTGTGGAGTGACAAATCCCGCTTCTCTTTCTGACAGTCAGATGGACGAGCCTGGGCTTGTTGAAAGTCAAGAGAACGTTATCCACTTGCCTGTATTGTGCCATCTGTAATATTTGATGGAGGAGGGATAATGCTATGGGGTTGTTTTGCAGGGGTTTGCCTAGACCCCTTAGCTCCAGGGAAGGGAAACCATAATGCTTTAGCATCACCGAGACATTTTGGACAATTGTTTGCTTCCAACTTTGTGGGAACAGTTTAGGAGAGGTCCTTTTCTGTTCCAACATGACTATGCTCCTGTGCAAGGTCCATAAAGGCATGATTGAATGAGTTTGGTGTGGAAGAACTTGACTGGCCCGCACAGAGCCCCAACCTTAACTCCATCGTACATCCTTGGGGTGAACTAGAACGAACATTGCGAGCCATGCCCCCTCATCCAACATCCGTGTTTGACCTCACAAATGCTATTGTCACGATGGGTGTGTGGAGCCACTGGGCCATAACGCCGTAGCGGGATAGCAGCCGGCCAATAGAATACCAAGTCACAGTCTATAGTTTGGATAAGGGTACATGTGGTAACTTCAGACAGTAGCGGTGAGAGGCTCGGATGGGACCTTGGCAGCAGGCAGACACCAGGCGCGGTGTAACACGGAAGGTGTAGTATACGGCACAACACGACTCCAACTCTTTACGACACAGGAACAAGAGAGCTCGGGATACAGGTAGCAGGAACGGGAACACTGGGAACTGGAAAACACTAAGGGACCATTTACAAAGACTAACATGGGTAACACAACAAAACTCAGACAATGAAGGAAGGGGCAGGCTCTTCTTATAGTCCAGGGTGATCATGGGCTAATTTGGTACACCATGCAGGCCGGGCATGAGAGTGGCGCGCACCCTACGGGACACAGCAGAGTGAAGCGGAAGTGAGTGCTGGCATCTCCTGAGGAGGAGATGTAGGCCAGCGCTCATTGATCCATGGCTGCGGCCGTCAGGGGGTGAGTAATACCGACGGTCCGCGGCCATGGGTGTCACAGCTATTCTGGATGAATGGGCAAAAATTCCTACAGGCACACTCCAAACTCTTGTAGAAAGCCTTCCCAAAACAGTGGAATCCGTTTTAGCTGCAGATGGGGGACCAACTCCATATTAGAATGGAATGTCATAAAAGCTTTTGTAGGTGTAATATGTAAGTGTCCCAATAGTTTTCCACATATAGTGTAACTATCCTAAAACCATCATTATTCATTTGGTAAGCCAAAGAATAATATCACTTTCAAATATCATTCCTTATTTTAAGCGCACCTGTCAGCTCTCCTGACATGTCTCTTGTAGTAAATACTTGAATTTCCTATGAAATAGCAATGCTGGAGCATCTTTTGTTAGAACGCTGTGCTGTACATTTTCCTCTGCGAAGGTGGTGATACACCTTAGATGGCTGTTGGCCGAACGCTCGTTTGGAAGTCCAACATGCCCGATCCATCTTTCCCCCAACATCTGCCATGGAGGGAGAGTCGGGACACTTCTCATACTAATTAGTGGTGCAGTCATTCACGCCGAAATCAGCAGGTTTGCCCTAGACTCATCTAATGTGTATGTGCACCTTTATTCCTTGAAAATGTGTGAAAAATTTACAGCTGGGTATATGAAGAGTACATGCAGGTGGACAGACTCAAATTGTCCGACCAGGAGAAACAGCGCAGATGCTCTTCAGGACTGTGTCTGTATTGTGGCCACAAAGGCCATTTTGTGCATCAATGTCCACAGAAGCCGGGAAACTCCAGCACCTAGGGTTGGTTGGAGAGACAACCCGAGGTGGAATGACGCCAAATGCCAAATCCTCTTCCAAATTATCCAATCCAGTAACCATTGTCTCTGGTGAGAACTCACACACCATCTCTGCTTATCTGGATTCCGGGGGAGCTGCAAATTTTATTCAGCAGGACCTAGTAGATCGTCTCCATCAGGCCACGCTTTCCCTGAAGAGACACCTGGCAGTCGACAGTGTGAATGGGCAAGCACTGCCCGATCCTATTCTGTCCATCACTAAACCGCTGAGACTACAAGTCGGAATCCTACACTCGGAACAGATTGCCTTCTTCGTCTTGCCAAAAGCTATCAACCCCTTTCTGCTGGGCTTCCGTTGGCTTCGACTACATGCTCCGGTTCTCAACTGGAGTTTCAGAGAGGCTCTCCAATGGGGATCCAAGTGTCTTCACCGCTGTCTGCCACAGGTTCGTCCTTTTCTGCCTCCACTGCCGCAATCACTCTCTGAACTACCCACACATTATTCCAGCTTTGCAGACCGACTTAGCAGAAAGGAAGCAGGGGTTTTCCTCCCCATCATTCCTACGATTGTCCTATTGAACTGCTCCCTGATGTCTCACCCCTAGTAGACGGGTCTATCCTCTCTTATTGCCAGAAACCCATACCATGTCGGCTTATGTCAAGGAGAACCATGAGAGGGGGTTCATCCAGAAAACTTCTTGTCTGGCCGGAGCTGGATTCTCCTTCGGTAAAAAAAAAGATGGATCACTTCGATCATGTATCGATTACCGTGGTTTAAACCAAATCACAGTACCCCTTGCTGCTAATCTATGAGCTCTTCAATAGAATTTGTGGAGCCAAGCTTTTTAGTAAGCTATATCTACGCGGGTCTTATAAACTGATCTGGATCCATCAAGGTGACGAATGGAAGACCTCATTTAACTCGCGAGACGGTCACTATGGGTATCTTGTCATGCCCTTTTGTCTGTGTAACGCCCCAGCTGTATTTCAGGAGTTTGTGAATGACATCTTCCAAGATCTTCTGTATGTCTGTGTGGTGGTATATTTGGATGACATCCTGATATACTCACAAGACCTGATGACGCATCGGAAGCATGTTTGCCAATTCCTGTCACGGTTAAGCAGGAATCGCCTACACGCAAGACTTGAGAAGTGCATGTTTGAGAGGAACTCTCTGTCCTTCCTGGGCTACATTGTCTCTGATCATGGACTCAAGATGGACCCAGAGAAGGTGAGGCCTTCGGGCTATTCAGTGATTTCTGGGATTCACAGATTTTTACTTGCAGTTTATCCCAAACTTGTAATCTCTGACTGCTCCAGTCTCTGCTTTTACTAAGAAGGGGTTAACGCCAAGGTTTGGACTCCAGAGGATGATCAGCATTTACCAGTCTCAAGAGCCTCCTTCACGTCAGCCTCAGTTCTTCACCATCCTGACGTGTCTCGACAGTTCTCACTAGAGGTTGATGCTTGTTCCGTTGGTGCTGGAGCACTTCCAAGGGTAAGGCAGTGGTTTGTGGCTTCTTCTCCAAACTGTTCTTTTCTGCAGAGCGCAACTACTCCATTGGGGATCGGGAGTTACTGGCAGTCAAGTTGGCCTTGGATATTTTGCCATGGATTTTATCTTCGACCATCCTCCTTCTGCAGGTTGCACTACTGTCTGGGTCATGGTGGATCGCTTTTCTAAAGTGCCACATTTCATCCCACTAACTGGCCTTCCTTCTGCTCCTTGTCTGGCAAATCTATTTATACAGCATATATTTCATCTGCACAGACTGCCCCTACATATCGTGTCTGATTGGGGTGTACAATTTACTTCAAAATTCTGGAGAGCCCTTTGTACACTTCTTGATGTGAAATTGGACTTTTCTTCTGCGTGTCACCCACAATCTAAGGGCCATGTTGAAACGATTAATCAAACACTGGAAAATTATCTTTGTCATTTAAATTCTGTTTAACACGACAACTGGGTGCAGCTCCTTCCGTGGGCCGAGTTCTCCTACAACAACCACACGAGTGCATCTACTGCCTCTTCCTTGTTCTTCATCGTATACAGCCAACATTCATATGTTCCTCTTCCTGTGCCTGCTACATCTCAAGTACCTGCAGCTAACTTTTCCTTTGGAGACTTTCTCCATATCTGGCAGCAAACCAAGTCCTCCATCCTATAGGCGGTAGACCGCATGAAGAAAAATGTTGATAGAAAAAGAAAAAGCCTTCCTCAGTTTCTTCCCGGAGTTAAACTCTGGTTATCATCGAAGAATATTAGTTTGAAAATCCCCTATTACAAATTTCTTGGCCCTTTTGAAGTTCTCCAACACATCAATCCTGTGTCGTATAGGCTACGGCTGCCTCTGACTCTCAAAATTCCCAACTCCTTCCATGTGACCCTCCTAAAGCCTGTAGTTCAGAATCGCTAGAGCAAATGCCCTGGTCCTTTAACTTCTCCCAGTGGTGCTTCTGACATCTTTGAAGTCAAGGAGATTTTGGACTATAAGAGGGTAGGAGGAAAAGCTTCTACCCGGTTGACTGGAAGGGGTTTGGTCCTGAGGAGAGATCATGGGAACCTGAAGAGAACATTGATGCTCCTGCACTCATCAAGAGGTTCCTTCTGCATTCTGGTTCTAAGAAGAGGTGCATTAAAGGGAATGTGTCGCAAATTAAACCTTTTTTTTAAGTGTCCTTACTTATTTCTATTATATTTTTTACGTTTTTTGCTGTATTTTTTTTTCTTCCATATGGTGGAAAGTATTACAAATTAAATAATAATTTGACATGTTTTCCTATGTTGGCCACCAGCGGGAGCACTTCCCATAATTACAGCAAGGTGAATAAGGCAAAGCAACCTGACTCACAGCTGCCGTAAATGTGGGAGGGAATCTCACCCCCCCTCCTACAAGCCAGGAAAAGGTGTCTTCAAATTGCTAAGCAGTGTCCGGCAGCCATTTTGGGTGTGATTCTGCAGCTGGTTATAGGACACACCACAAGGCTAAGGGTATGTTCACACGCTCACTAAACAAAGGGAAACCAGATCATGATTTTCAGCTATTTTTTAATCAAACTCACGTTTTTTACGGCCATTTTTGGAGCTGTTTTTCTATAAAGTCAATGAAAAACGGCTCCAAAAACCTCCCAAGAAGTGTTGTGCACTTCATTTTGGCGGGTGTCTTTTTATGTGCCGTTTTTGGAAAACGACCACGTAAAAAAACGCCTTGTTGGAACAGAACGCCGTATTTCCCATTGAAACCAATGGGCAGATGCTTGTAGGCGTTCTGCTTCCGATTTTTCAGCTGAAAACATTGCGTGTGAACATACCCTTAGAATGATGAAAGTGAAGTGAATGACTTTTCAGTTGACAGGTTCACACCGCGTGTATTTGACACGTTTTTTTTGCACATTTTACGTGCCAAAAACCACATTAAAAAAACGCTTGATTACACTTGATTTTGCATGCTTGGGGGGATTTGTGAGTGTGTGTGTGTGTGGGGGGGGGTGCTCGCCGCTGATTCTTCAAAACAGCTGATAAGCGGCTATGAAGTATCAGCGGCGCCTATGTACAGTCCGCTCTGCCACACACACACACAGGAAAAGTCTTAAAGGGGTCGTCCAGGAAAACATGGCACCGTACCTGTCCTCAGGTCGTGTGTGGTATTTCAGCTCTGTCCTATTCACTTCAATGGAGGTGAACTGCAATACCAGACACAACCTGAGGACAGGTGCGGTGCTATGTCTCCAATCCGGACACCCCTTCTGTCCTGAGATGACCCGACGGGGAGGCGGGTGTCAGAGCCACCCACCGCCATCACTGCAGACAGAACCACACAACTACGGCATGACGGCAGTACTTGTCCTCAGTGCACTGTCTCTTGTTATGGACAGATTTATAGTCACATGAACCCCGTCTGCATCAGAACCGGTAACCTAGGTCCGAACACATGACAGAGGGGGATCACCAAAAACCCTGTGCACCCTCAGCCCGTCCATCCAGCCCTTTCCTGGTTATATTTGCTTCTGGAAAAGCTGGGTGACCACCAATACCCCTCCTACTGGAGTGTGTTTGGGGATGTGACTAATGAACCTCTCACACTCCAGTAGGAGGTGTAATGGTGGCCACCCAAGTTTCCCAGACCCCTGAACGGATAATCTCTCTAGTTGTGCTGAGACTGTTTGGGGATATGACTAATGAACCTCTCAGTTTCAGCATAACTAGTGAGATTTATCGTTCAGGGGTCTGGGAAAGCTGGGTTACCACCATTACCTTTCCTACTGGGGTGCTGACGGCTGCCGTTTGCCGTCTTCCCCTAGAGGCTGCCAGCATCTATTAACTTCTTGCCGATGTCCTGCTCCTCCTCCGCGGTGACGCCGGCATATACGGCTCCCGCCTACGCGTCGCTCCCGTAGCTCCTTGATCTTTCTGTCCTACTTAAGTCTGTCCTTCCCTCCTTTATGTGCCTGAGCCTTGTTGTGTCTACCAATGTTCGTTTAGCAAATGGTCCCTTAGCTGTATCCTGTTTCCAGTGTTCCCGTATCCTGTTTCCTGTTTCCTGTATCCCGTATCCAGTAATTGTGTTTGTTCCTGAGCAAAAGTCTAGTGTTGGAGTCAAGTTCATTCTCTGCCACGCCAAGAGTTATCTGCCACACCAAGTGTCATCTGCAACGCCAAGTGTCATCGGTGCCAAGTGTCTTCTGTGCCACTTTGTCATCTGTACCAAGGAACCTGCTACGGCAAAGTGTCTGCTACGCCACGTGTCTGTAAGAACTTTTATACAGGAACTCTATTTCAAAAGACTTTTATTGACTGTAGTTTGGCCAGCTGCTACTCCACTACAGCACAGCGGCATAGTGGGTCCAAATGCCCTTAGAGCCGTGACACCACGAGACTAGGGTTGCCACCAGGTTGGTGGTGTATACAACAGTGTGTGCGCAGTTAGGTTCATTTGTATTGGTCTTTGATACTTCTATGCTAGGCTGCCCAGCATTAGGAGCGTCAGGACCAGGTTAAGAGTAATATTGGCGCCGGCAAAAGATTGAAGCAGGTAAGACTGCATATAGCCACAGACACTCGAATTCAGCAGCCAGACATGTGCACACAGTCTGCCTCCACATCCGTGAGGTCAGGAGCGAAGGTCGAAGGAGGAGAAAACTGACTGAGTTAGGCTTCGTTCACATCTGTGCTAGGTTCCCGTTCCGACGTTCCATTCGAGCTTTCCGTCAGAATGGGACCTTTACCGACACAAACGGAAACCAAAGGTTTTCGTTTCCATCACCATTGATTTCAATGGTGACGGATCCGGTGCCAATCATTCATCAGTATTATTCATGTGAAATCAAGAAGTGGTCAGCATACTGTAGGTAATATACTAAATTGAGCTTTTATTCCTAACCTACTTTATGTAGCATATTTGTACCTTCAGGCCCAGTTCAGACAGAGTGTTTTGCCGCTGATTTTGACACCGAAACCACATTGGAATCATCGCCAAAATACGTCCAAAACCGCCTCCTATTGCATTCAATGGGAGGCAAGGGGATTTTTTTTTCAAAGAGGATTTTAGCCACTTGCGGTGAAAAAAAGCGTCATGTCCTGTCATGTCGTAGTTCCGCCTCTGACCTCCCATTGAAATTAATGGGAGGCAGAAAAAGCATTTTTTTTGCCCGCACTGCTCGATGGCCGCGGGCGAAAAACGCTGCGAAAAACCGCGGCAAAAAGTACAGGCAGGTCAAAATCTGCCCAAAAAATTTTTCTGCCTGCAAAATACTCTGTGTGAACTAGGCCTTGCCCTTTTCTGTATCACAACAACATATATCCTTGAAGTTCAGCAAGAATCTAATTTCTAGTTATTAATGCTCTGTGACAAGTCTACCTAGTTGTAGTTTGATTGACAGCCAGGCATTCAGCATTTTATATATGCAGGATTTCTCTCTATGCACAGGTTCTCTCTTCTTTAGTTCTACATGCACAGCTCATCTGTGGCCAAGGCACAGTCATTCTATCACAAAATTCATATTATGCCATAAAATATCATGGTCCTCACATCATCAATCTATTCAATAGCTTCACTGATAAAACTTCAGGATGAATTTATTACTATGAGGCGCTTGAACCAAAAATTCATTTATGTTACTACAGCACTAAACAATCCTCAGGCTTCATGACTATAGCAAAGAGCATATAAATTCATAAGCAAAGGCCATCATATATTACTTCCTTATTCATTCTCTCAAGGAGCCAGTGTAAATTCCTTTCAAGTTTATCTATGTTGAATGAGGTAGAGTATACAAAGAGGTTTATTTATTAATTTTAGATGCTTTTGATCGTAGGCCGTTATCACATGTCCTTGGATGAGATGTTTGCTGTGGTTATACTATATATCTGATGAAGGATTTTTTTTTCTTAATATAAAAACGGATTTAGATTCTTTGTGTCAACATATTTGCGGTAACATAATTAAATTCCTGTTTTGTCTTAAACAAAATTATTTTATTTTTTTTATTAACATTTAAAATAAAATGTTAAAAATAGATTTCAAATGTAATTTAGCAGGTTTCAGCTGTATATTACAGCTAAAATCCTGCTGTAATGGCAGGGACCAGAGCTAGCTCTGGTCTCCACCATTAACTCCTTAGATGCAGCGGTCAAAAGCGACTGCGGCATCTAGGTAGTTTGTGGCCGATTGGCACCCCTGCGACGCCATCGCTCAGGTACCTATGGTTGCTATGGCAACCGGAGGCCTAACAATGGCCTGATGGTCTGCCAAGTACGAAAGCCTATTAGGCCTTGACAGAGGAGGGGCATAATAGACCTGCCCTCAGCGACATAGAAGATGGCGTGGTCTCAGAAGCTGAGCCAGCACTATCAACCGTGGGTGTCAACTGTATGTTACAGCTGACACCTTCTGTAAATGCAGGGAATGGACATAGCTCCGACCTTGCCATTAACCCCTTTGATGCAGCGGTGAAAAAACAGGCCCATAAACAGATTTTTTGACAAAAAAAAAAGTTAGGACTGTTAGAATATGATGACACAAAGAGTACATGATTTTTTAAAAAAAAATAGGGATTTTATAGTGCAAACCCTGTAAATCTTTAATAAAAAAGATATATATATGGTGTCACCATAATTGTATTGACCAGCAGAATAAAGTTAATATGTCATTTATAGCGCATGGTGAACACTGTAAAAAAAAAAAGAGAATACAAACAATGTCAGAATTGCTGATTTTTGGTCACCTTGCTTGCCATGAAAAGGAATAAAAAGTGATCAAAACAGTTGCATGTACCTCAAAAACCAATACAAACTACAGATTGTCCCGCAAAAAAACAAGCCCTCACACAGCTTCATTGGCGGAAAAAAAAAGTTCTGGCTCTCAGAATGTGGCGAGTTTATCAGTGTGACACTGGCCACTTATTATTTATTTACCTCATTATTATATCCTCTTATTAAAAGCTGTATCCATTAATCTGTGTTAATGAAATAGCCTGGACTCTTTTAGGCCCCATGCACAAGACCATAGTTTTCATCCATAATTAAGGAATCTATAATTATAAGTAAAATTATAGACCCATTAATTTCTATTGACCACAGACACCTTTTCGTATAAATGATCCGCAAAATATAGAACATGTCCCATTCTAATCCACAATTGCGGCATGGACTCACCCATAGAAGTTTATGAGCGCTTCTGCAATTGAGGACGGTTACAGGTGTGTATCCGTAGCCGCTGGATCCGTATTTGCGGGCAATAGAAACAATTACGGTCGTGTGCATGATGCCTTACATTGTAGAAAACTGCAAGATAAGTGTCACGTAGGGTTCGTGGACCCACTTGGCTGTACCGCCTTGGCGGTATGGCAGCTGGCCAACAGGGCGCAGGTCAGAGTCTGTAGTTTATATAGGGTACCTGTGGCAGCTCGGACAGTAGCAAGTCAGGCTCGGCAGGAACTAGGCAGCAGGTAGACATCAGGCGTGGAGAAGCAGGACAGGCGTGGTATACAACACAGCACGGCACTAGATCGGGATACAGGAAACAGGAACAGGAAACACTGGGAGCAGGAAACACTAGGGGACCATTTGCAAGACAGACTTGGAATACAACAACAAAACTCAGGCGTGTGAGGATGGGGCTGGGACCGTCTTATAGCCAAGGGTGCTCTGGACCAATTAGCTCAAATCACCAAAATGCATGTGCTCTGGCTTCTTAAGTCTGGACTGAGCTCGTGAGCGCACCCTGGTGGTCACTGTGGAGCAGGACGGCCGTATGTGCAGACATCTCTTGAGAGAAGGTCGTCGACTGGATGGAAGGAGTTCGTGGTCAGCGACCACGGACGTTACAATAAGCGGAGACATTTCTACTATTGATGTATTTAGTTCACAAACAAACCCTTTTATTGTTTGGAATGATATTTAAAAACTTCTTTGGTCCTGCTTTTCAAAATCTAGTAGGGGATAAACGAAATAGCAATTCCCTAAAATAATAATACATTCAGGTCCGCCAGCACAAAAGCTGCTTTGTCTATTCCTTCTCTACAGAGTCTTTGTGCCCTAATAGGGCAAAAGAAAAGGGTTTATCCAGATGAGAAACTGCATAAGAGAGTGTACATTAGTAAGGCTATGTTCACACCAAGTTCGGCGGATGCCATATAGTGTTTTTTTAATATCACAGTAAAGAACACCGTGGCTGTAGACATGATGATGTTATTTAAAACTGTAGCGTGTCCTATCTCCACGGTAAAGCTGCTTACAGTATCACAATTTTTGCTATGGTTTTTCAATGCCCCAAACTGTTACTGGACTATGCGAAACAAACCTTAATGTGCTTTCATACATGCCACTTTTATGCAGTTTTTTTTATGCAGTTTTTTAAGACACATACAAGAGGGGATAACAGGGGAGGAGTAAAATATTTCCCACATACCATAGTTGCCAACAGTCCTGAATTTGTCGGGACTGTCCCGAATTTACAGTGATAATTCCACCAACTACTGTCCCGGATATGTCCCGGAAAACCCCGCCCCCTCGTATTCAATTGTATATGTGTCCTCAGGACACAGATTCAATTGAATACTATGGCGGAGCAGAGAGCTAGCTACAGACCTGCAGCCTATAAGATACTGGGACAGGATCCCTGCACTTGCCGGCGTAATGACATCACCTGATCGTGCCGGCCTACGCAAGGATCCTGTCCAGGTGCCTCATAGCCTGCAAGACTGAGAAAGTTGTGGAGCTCCATTCTTTGTGGCAAAGCGGCTAGAAGAGTATACTTTTTTTTATTTGCTAGGGAGGAACTTGGGCACTATCTACAGGGGGGGCTGTGTGGCACTACCTACAAAGGGGGGAGTGTGGCACCATAAAGGCGGGAGTGTGGCACTATCTACAAGTTGGAGTGTGGCACTATCTATAAGGGGGAGTGTGGCACTACCTATAAAGGGGGGAGTGTGTGGCACTATCTACAAGGCAGAGTGTGTCACTATCTATAAAGGGGGGGAGTGTGGCACTATTTATAAAGGGGGAGTGTGGCACTATCTATAAAGGGGGTGTGTGGCACTATCTACAGTGGGGCTGTGTGGCTCTACCTACAGGGGCTGTGTGGCACAATCTACAGGGAGCTGTGTGGCACCATCTAAAGAAGGTGTGTGTGGCACCATTTTCAGAGGACTGTGTGAGGCACTATTTACAGGGTGTGCTTGGGGGGGGGCACTATCTACAGGGGGTGTGTGTGGCGCTATTTACAGCGGGTGCATGTGGCACCATCTACAAGGGGTGTGTGGGGAACTATCTACAGGGGGAGTGTGGGGCACTATCTACAGTGGGTGTGTGTGGGCACCATCTACAGGAGTGTGTCTGGCACCATCTACAAGGGGTGTGTGGGCACTATCTACAGGGGGTATATGGGGTACTATCTACATGGCTTTCTGTGACACTATCTACATGGGGCACTGTAGCATTAGCTACAGGAAGCAGTGTGTGGACCTACAGGGGGCACTATGGCACTAACTACATGGGTTGTGTGTGGCATTATCTACAGGGGGCAGTGTAGGGCACAATCTACAAGGGGCACTGCGTGGGGCACTGTCTACGCTGGTTTTTACGCTACCAGTAGTGGTCAACCCATAACGCCTAGCCCTTTTTATACTAAAGTTTGTAATATAAAGGGCTCGGCTGGTGGGTATGTGCAGACCAATACTCGTATCGTAAAAACCAGAGGGTAGAAGGAGCATGGTGAAAATAACTTGATTTGAAAAGTATGCCCCTTTAAAAATCCTGTGTTTGCCCCTGGTTGGTAGTTGCTAGGGCAGACCAGAGTCACGAGTCTTTCGGTGTAACGGGGGCCTGGCAAAAGTAAAGGGAAACAGCAGCGGACCATATGAAGGTGAGGAAGTCCCTCCAATGTACCGACTAGTAAATATAATGATATTGACTTATTTACTGCCTCCAAGCAGTGTTCTTGATGTGTAGTAATTGTAAGAAATGTCGTGAATTATCACCCTCATGGATGGGACCTGTCATTCTTAGCATATGTGTCATAACTAGTAATTTCTATTTCTTCCTATTTATTACTCTTTTTATCCTTGACCGCAGTTTCTCAAACCTGTATCTTTGACCTGCAGTATAGGGCAATTGTAGCAGCTGAGTTGCAGGTAAAGACGGGTTACATTTATAGAAGATATTACTTCAATTATAAGACCTTGAGATGTCACCTGCTTTCAAGGTTCAAGTTCTTTTCAACCTTTGCCCAGTTATATTTGTTTCTGGGAAAGCTGAGTGACAGCTAATATAGCCGCCACTAAGCACCCATAGAGAGCAAGTATAGATCAGCAGCACTTGACAAAAAGATTTGAGTTGGGTGCAAGCCTCTTAGGTCACAGTCTAATGACCCTTCAATACAAGCAAAAGGAAAAGCTCCCATAGAGGTTGTCACAAAGTTTTTCCAGGACCTAGTGATAAAGTGAGGCATCACCTGCCTGTATACAACAGGTTAAGCAGATAGAGATACTCGCCACCATAGAAGTAGTCAGCCAAACTAGGGCAGAAATTTTTGTTTGTTTATTTGTATGCAGATATTCTGGGAAGAAAGCCATGCCCCATTAGCAACACCCACCAGGTAAGCCACACCCCATACGACACCCCAGATAAGCCACGCCCAGAAGCCACACCAACCACATATGCTGTGCACCAATCTGTGTTCATAGCCAAAGTGTCCCTGGAAAAAAATGCAGCTTTGTCTTCAAAAACGGCATAAAAAAGTGCACCCTGTTTGGCGCAGCTGTCAAATTGCTTGTTAATGCTGATGCAGCCATTAATGAATACACCCGTTTTACCAGCAACAACGTGCGGCCATTAAGTAGCAGTTTAAAAACCGCGCTAAACAGAGCACTCCATGGGGTCTTTACCTTAGGGATTTGCTTGTTATTTTAACATGCATTTAAGTGTAAATACCTTATATATAGCTGGCCATATGCACACTGCCTATATTTCCCATTTCGGGAAACCCTGTATCACCTCTAACAGATTTGAAACTGTCCAGCTATAATAAGCTTTCTTTCCTTACAGCGTACCTAACCTTTCAGGTGACTTTTCCGACCTAGCTGTCATATGTGTGTACATGAGGAAGAACACTATTTTTGACCATTATATGACTTGTACATGACTTTTTCTTTTTAGCAGTTTTCCCCTCTGCATGCTCTCTCCCTAATTCCCTGAACTAGTGGGTAGAGTTATCTTGCTCTCCTATCTCTATCTATCACATATATAGAAGTAGCAGCATGGTGGAGATTATACAGCAGTATAGCTGCTGCAGGGTCTCTGTCGCTCTGCCTCTCTCACTCTACTTCTCCCCCCTCAACTCTCCATAGACTTCTATGGACAGCTGTTATCTGATCCCTCAGTGAGCTGATAGCCCATCTTGTCTTGAGGAGACGGAACAAACAAGTTGGTTTTTGAAGAGTTTTATTGTATAATAATCTAATCCATTTGAAGATGAAGTTCATAGTGTGCTCCCTGCTAATATCCTCATGAATCGCTATTGTTCCGTCCTTCAGTGAACGCTATTATTTGGGCAATGCTGACCTATCACATTGGTAATTAAGACAGTGGGACCTCAGACTTTACTTGTTATAAGCATCTTTGATTTTTCAAGTCATGAGCCCAAAAGGTCAAAGCTGTGCCATGCCTGAAAGTGTTGCCTATTATTTTTCTCATTCTTTAAAAAACAAACAAACAAAAAAAGAGCCAACTTTAATACAAGAGAGTTACAATATCTTCATAATTGTATGTGAGTCCATCTGTTTTTGGGGGAGAAGGGGGTACTGTTCATAGTCTTGCCACAACAAAGCCCGTTATGTGCAGCGGTCTGTATTCAGCCTATGGCACAGCTGCCATATCAGGGCTGCAATTTCTTGCTTAGATACTGTTCAAAAATGCACTTAAAAATGCAATAAATCATGTGAGATGAAAAAAAAATCTGGGAATTTTTTTTCCTAATATTCTGCACTCAATGCTTTTACGACTGAAATTTAGACCGTCTTTACTTTTATTGTTGAATTAGCATGGGGGTATACAGTTTTGAGTTAACTGCTTTTATACTGTTTATTTACTCTAGTTACAGTCTTGATAATTAAAAACCCAATTACTCTGCCATTTATTATACTTCTACAAATATTTAGAGTATAGCCTTTTTCTCAGAATTCTCAAACCACATTTCTTCCTTTCCCATCTCATTAAGCAGCCAGAATTTGGCAGTTTGAGTATTTTCCACTAAATGTTCAAGATGATGTGCACACACCTTCCTATTAAGTGTTCTCTTTGGAGCAATACTTGTAGGTTATTTGTAATAACAGCAATTTACATTCATAGACACATTAGAATTCAGTACATCCTGTGATCAATGTGCACGATTACACTTCGGTACATATTTATGAAGCTTGATTCTCCCAGAAACTATGTTCATACAAATTGCACTCCATTTACATGGTGTATTGCTTTTCTTCTGCTTATTTTATAGGGGAAATTGACTTATGTGTTAAAAGCCTAAAAAGGAAATGAAAAAAAAAATAATATCATAATAATGGAAATAGTTCCTGAAGAATATGGGGCCAATCAAGGAAATATAACAGAGCACTAACAGATTTCATCCATTAGAGACAAAATTGAAACTTTTATCTTCTGTAAACAAAAATTCTGCCTTTTTTAGACTTGGTTTTCAAACTACTAAAAGCTGAATTTAAAATTAGACCAAAATGGTTACTTTTTTGCCAGATACTAACTAGTTGTCCAAAATAATCCACTTCACAAGAGGCCTTTGAGTGCTTTTTGTGACGACAACTAATTTCCACTGTACAATAATTCTAGTAGTCAACCAGAGGTTCAAGTAGCAGTGTTGACGTTTGTGTCTTCCCTTAAAAAAAAAAGTCCATACCTTATACAATTTAGGTTGTGGGTATTGGACTTTGATCTGGACTCCACATCAAAAAGTATATCCCTTTCCATCAGACAATTGAGGACACTTAATGTGCTATTAACAGGTCTCCACTTAAGAGATATTTGGAGGATACATCATCCATCTATGAAAGATTATACATATTTCTTAAAAGTATACCACACTTAGCAAAGACTAGATTATATTTCCTTGCCAGAAGCACACCTTCTGTGCGCATTAACCCCCAAAGAAGGCGTGGAGCTGGCGACTTAATGATGAGCTTTTGGAAGTCACTTCTTATGTTAAGATGCTGGGAGATAAACTTGTGGGGCTTTTTGTATTTCAATTCCACACCCCATATGTCTTGTCCATTTCTATGGGAATCCCGTAAGACCTTCATTAGAGGCGAGCTTATAGCTCTGAGATTGAAAATGATAAAGCAACAGTCTCATAAATTAAATTCCCTGCCCTCACAAATATCTGGACGTGAAAATCTGCAGAAACTGTGTTTGCAAGTGTCTGCTCAGAATGATTTGAAGGATTTGAGATGCCAATTGCTTGATCTCCTAAGGGCGGGTTCACACATGGCGGAATTTCACTTAAATTCCGCTGCGGACACTCCGCAGCGTTAATCCGCAGCGGAGCCGTTTCTCCATTGACTTTCACTTTAATTTAGCAGTGTTCGTTTACACGATGCGTACAATTCCGCTGCGGAGCATAGGCTGCGGAGCGGAATTTGGTGTCCGCAGCATGCTCTGTCTGTTGCGGAGCAGTGGCGGACTGGTTGCGGACTCATGGCGGAATTTCTCCATTGACTTCAATGGAGAGTCAAAATTCCGCAATGAAGTCCGCAGATCTTATGTGTGCTGCGGAGCGTATTGTTTTTACTACCATGACATTTCTTCATTCTGGCTGGACCTATGTATTTCTAGGTCTACAGCCAGACTGAGGAAGTCAATGGGGCTCCCGTAATGACGGGAGCGTTGCTAGGAGACGTCTGTAAATAGTCACTGTCCAGGGTGCTGAAAGAGTTACGCGATCGGCAGTAACTGTTTCTGCACCCGGGACAGTGACTACCGATCTCAATATACATGTATCTGTAAAAAAACATATAAGTTCATACTTACCGAGAACTCCCTGCGTCTGTCTCCAGTCCGGCCTCCCAGGATGACGTTTCAGTGTAAGTGACGGCTGCAGCCAATCACAGGCCAAGCACAGGCTGCAGCGGTCACATGGACTGGAGCGTCATCCAGGGAGGTCGGGCTGGATGCCGAAGGAGGGACGCGTCACCAAGACAACGGCCGGTAAGTATGAATTTCTTTGACTTTCACTAGGGAAAGTGCTGTCCCTTCTCTCTATCCTGCACTGATAGGGAGAAGGGAAGCACTTTTCCTGCAGTCCGCAGCGGCCAGTCCGCATCAATTTTCTGCACATTTTGTGCAGATCCGCAGCCGTAATCCGCAACCCGGATTAGGTGCGGCATTGATGCGGACAGTTGCGAAGGAATTCCGCCATGTGTGGTCATGCCCTAAATGTCAAAGCCGCTAAGAATATTTATTCTCTTAAAAATAAAATGTACGCACATGGGGACAAAGTTACTAAAATGATGTCTCACTTAATCAAGAAACAAAGTGAAGAAATGTTAATTCCCAAATTAAGTCCTCACAAGGTGCGTTAGTTAGTGATACTCCTTCGATAGCTCAGGAATTTTACTACTTTTATAAGGAACTCTATATTTTGTCCTCCTCCGAGCCAAACCCACAAGCCTTGAATGGCGAGAAGCTGATTGAGGAATTTTTATTGGTTATTGATTATGTAACATTGAAGAAGGGAAGACTCGAACTCCCTTATCCGTCCATTTTCTCTAATTGAGCTGGAAAGGGTACTTCATTCCATACCGACGAGTAAAAGCCCAGGCCCAGATGGCTTACCCATTATTTATTATAGAAAGTTTAAAAGTATTCTTCTTTCTCAATTCTTGGATCTCTGTAATGTCATGTTAAAAGGTGGACGTCTACCCATGCATGCATTAGAGACGTTTATTGCTATTCTGCTGAAAAAGGGGAAAAACCCCAGTTGCTGTGGAAGCTACCACCGTTAAACTGAGTTCCTTTGGAAGGTGTTGAAGCCCAGGGTCACTTACAGTGTCTTGACTCACAAGAAAAATCAAAGGCATGTTTTGAAGGACAGAATGAGTTCCTTCTCTGGTGGGAAGATAATACTCATTCCACGCCTAGTTTCATTCATAGTAGCCTCACTAAAGGCACGATTAAAACATATTTTAGGACTCTACGTCATATAGTGAACCTAGACCGAATCTCCTCTGTAACGCCCCTTAGCTTGTTACCGGCTATCTTGAAAAGGTAAGCTCCTTTCAACTCCATTAAATTGGAAAAAATTGCACTCTCTTACAGTGCAAGACCTTCTTAAGTAATCTGACCCAATACTGTTACCAGCCTTGGTACAAAATCTGGAGATAACATTGCCTACACCCATAGAAAATGTCGATTTTTGTTCTTCAGGTGTCGCATTTCTGCCTTGTTCAAGGAGAAACGAAGATACCCCATGGTTTGAAAACTTTCTCTCACCACCCTCGCCTCCATATAAATTGCTCTCTAAATTATATCACGGCCTGTTACTAACCCTTTTGGTCGAGAAACCTTGATATATGTTAGCTTGGGAAAGTGAATTTTAGTTCACCATTACAAGAGAAGATATTGAGCGTATACTTCTGAATTCACAGTTTCTTTAGATACATACTCACTCTTCACTCTCTCAATTCTTTCAAAAAAAGTAAACCGATAGTACAGATCTCCAGACCTTCTATATCGAATTGCTCTTAGGGATTCAAAGAATTGCTGGAGCTGTGGGGAACCTAACGGTACTATCTCACATATATGGTGGCATTCCCCTAAGATTCAACCTTATTGGATAGGGATTAACGATATAGTTAATAACATATGTTCCAATAATATTAAATTTACCCAAGACCTCATTTTACTATGGTGGCCACCTGGGGATTATGTTCTGACTAAAACAGATCTCAACACCCACTTGATCACAGCAACCAGAATGCTATTTCCACTAAAGTGGAGGGACCTGGACCCACCTTGCCATGTGGAGAGATATGGTACAATAAATATGTAGAATGAAGGAAATGGCGGGTTGGGAAAATAAGAATAGAGGTCTTTATCTAAAAATGTGGCAGTCGTGGCTGGATCACGTACGATTTAACAGGGAGACGGCCAGAAATCATTGATACCTGAGGCCTCCAAATATATTGCTTCCAATTTGGTGCAATAAGAATTATCTATCTACACCCTTTCAACACCCCAAAAATTGGTTTCACTAAAAAATAAAACAAATATTTTTCCTATAGAATGTTTCATTTCAAAAGGTGAAATTGTGTTTTGGATGAAAAGGCACAAAGACCTCTAACCATGAGGGTTATGCTACTGTCTTGTTACTTCAGTTTCCTACAGGTTGAACATCAAAGATATAATGATGATAAAACCTTATAATTAGTCAGCCTATAATATAATCCAAATGCAAAAAGATGCTGTAACCTTGCCGTACCCCTGACACATCAATTCTGTTTAGTGTAGATGTTATATGCAATCCATCTGAACTGCATCAGGAAGTTATCTAACAGTATTTCTGTATACATCAAGTTGTAAATCAGATCTAAAAAATAATAGCAAAATCTATTTTTATTTTAGTGATATTGTTATTGATTTTATTTAAGGTTAGTGTGAGTCCTGTCCTTTATAGTGTTGGTTGAAATCTTAGACCCAGATGTCTTATTTCAGTTTTTGTGACAGAAAATGGTAACATAATAAATAAGGGGACTGGATTAAAGAAATTAAATGGTTATGGCCAATCTACCCAAAAAAAAAAGACAATGCCAATTTAAAATAATTCATTGTTGGCCATTACCAAGGGGACCTTGGCCCCAGTTCCTGAAGGGTCCCAAGAGCCTCTTTGCTATAGCACAGCATATTTGGAGGCCCTGTTACAAATATTTAATTGGGGTCCAGGTGCTTCAAGTAACGCTTCTGGGCACTGCAAGTTACTGGAGTAAGGGTCCTCTGTCGGTCCACGTTGGGCCGTGTAAACAAGCGTGATCAACGAGATAGCTCGTTGATCGGAGCTTGTTTGCTCCTTTCACACAGAGCAATGATTACTTATGTAAAGGGACGATCGATCGTTATTCTGATCGCTCGTCCCCATACATTTTCATCATGTCGGCAGCATATCTCCCTGTTTACACAGGGAGATGTGCTGTCGACAATGAAGAATTTTAATGCTACGTAAAAGAGCAGATGAGCCGATGAATGATCGCTTGCGTTCATTTGAACGCTCATTTGATCGATCAGTGGCCCGTGTAACAGGGCCTTAACTCTAGACACCTTATGGTAGGATGATGTTAATGTAGAATAATGACATACAGTGGCAATTGAATTGGTTGCTTTGATTGGAATATCTGTTTATTGCAATGTCCAGGTTTATTCTTCATGCTTTAGAACTGTGGTCGGCATCCTGTGGCTCTTTATCTGGTGTGAAACTACTACTCCTAAAATGCCATGCCACTCTAGAATATGAGTCAGTTAGATTTTATTTTTTTAAATCATTATTGTAATTTAAGACGTTTCATCTAATAAATGGCACTTCTTTAGTTAATTTGGCAACTTTGGACTTACAATGACTATGTAGTTATCCTTGAACAGTATTAGCATTATTTCTAAAGCATAAATTTTTCTGTTAATGAATGGTTTGTGGTTGTGTACTAAGAGCAAGGCGTTCTCAGATCTACGTGACTAATTTTCTTTATGTTTCAAGTTGCTGTACATGATCTGGGTCAACTGTAAAATTACTGTGCTGCAATAGAAAATAGTTAAAATATGCACTTTCAAGATCAAAAGCTCCTTTGATTTGCAGAGCAGAAACCCTACAAAATTATTGTATTCTGTAATTATGAATAAAATGTAATTATGAATAAGTTTGACGTCTTCATATACTTACAACACATGTCTCCATGTGAGATATATATATATATATATATATATATATATATATATATGAAAGGTATGTATGTATTCCCACATATACTATAATACTACCGTATTACTATGTAGGTAATTTCCTTTTAGGGAAGAACAATACACCTGCAATATCTAAGTTGTAGATTAATTTGTGGTTATCTAAAATATATTTTTATAAAAATTTAGATAACAACTTATAGATTGGTGCCCGTTTGCTCTATTTACATAGAGTAATGATCGAGAGTAATGGGATGTATGATCGTTAATACAATTGTTTGTCCACATACAGTTTGCATATTGTCAGATGCACATCCCCTACTTAAATGGAGAGATGTGCTGCCAACAAACAACCATGTTCACACGAGGGCGTCCGTAACGGCTGAAATTACGGGGATGTTTCAGCCTGAAAACATCCCCGTAATTTCAGCTGTAACGGCTTGTGCAGGCGCTTGAATGCCGCGTCCATTACGGACGTAATTGGCGCTGCTATTCATTGGAGTCAATTAATAACGGCTCCAATTACGGCCAAAGAAGTGACAGGTCACTTCTTTGATGCGGGCGTCTATTTACGCGCCGTCATTTGACAGCGGCGCGTAAATTACGCCTCGTGTGAACAGACAAACGTCTGCCCATTGCTTTCAATGGGCAGATGTTTGTCAGCGCTATTGAGGCGCTATTTTCGGACATAATTCGTGGCAAAAACGCCAGAATTACGTCCGTAATTAGTGCGTGTGAACATACCCTAAAGTTGTCATCAGCCGATGAACAAGTGTTTGCTTGTTCGTCGGTTGATAGCCATGTTTTTAAGGGCAAATGATCGGGAATGAACGTTTGTACAAATGCTCGCTCACCCGATCATCGGCCCATTTAAAGAGGATCTGCCAGTAGTTTAGAAATGCCCAATATCTAAGCTAATCTAATAGGCACTGTCACACAGATAATGCTTGTGAAAATTGTGTCCCAAAACATGTCTTATTTTAAAAGTTATGAGCTTTTTTCTAAATATGTAAATGAGCCTATTCTTAACAAATGGGCGTCAACTCGGCGATTCTCCTGAGGTGGAGTTATCTCACAGCCTCTGACGCTGTCCTATCAGCCTGAAGCTGCTTCAAGCAAATTAGAGCCTGAGACTGAAGGGAAGGGGGATCACTTAAAACAGCCATATCTCGGGCTGTGGACCACCTAGAACAGTGGTTTTGGTGTCATATGAAAGAACAGATTCTAATATTTCATATCGCAGTTCTAGCTTGTAACGACTGCAGCTGTGGACCGCCGCTGCTCCCCATCGTCGGACGGCCACGACCGCAATCTCCTGGCTGTCTGCCAGTGTCTCCCTTCCAGGAGATGCCAGTTTGCACGGCCTTCCCATCCTGGACTGAATAATAGGGTGCGCGCGCGCGTGCTCGTTCCCGGTCTTAAAGGGCCAGCATGCACACTTACTAAACTTTCAACAGATCACACTGGACTATAAAAAGGGCTCCGCCCTTCCTTTCCTTGCCTGAGCGTTATTGTTGTCACCCATGTTCGTCTTGCAAATGGTCCCTTAGATGTATCCTGCCCCCAGTGTTCCCGTATCCAGTATCCTGTATCCCGTTTGCTGTATTGTCTCCTGTACCTAGCCTTTAGTTGGAGTTGTGTGTATTATCTGCCACGTCTGGTATCATCCACCACGTCTGGCATCATCTGCCACATCAACTACCACCCATGCCAAAACCTCTGCTACTGTCTGAACACTTACAGGTACTCTCGTGATAAGGACTTTGCATAGACTGTTGTTTGGCGAGCTGCCACTCTGCTACGGCGGAGTGGCCTAGTGGGTCCACATACCCCTAGATTGTGACATACCTGTAAAACAACCGGAGATATCACCAGTTGAAAACACAGTCGGGCATGGAACCTGTATACTAAATGATCAGGCTGTGTTGCTGGGCAAGGAAGGGGAAGGAGCTGTATGACCATTGGACAGCGTCATACAGAAAACATTACACCTCCTAAACTGAATAGAAAGAGTAACCTCCTATTTGGCTAATATAGCCAAATTAGCATATTTAGAAAAATGCTCATAACTTTGCAAATAATAAAAGATATAAATAACAGAAATGGTTCATTGAGTCATGGGTGGTGCATCTAACCTACACACATCTAATCCTGAAGAGGGCCCACATGACTCTAGTCATTAAACATAGGGCAGGAATCTTGGAATGAGCATTCCCTATCCAATCCACTCCAGCAAAGAACAACCCTAGTAGTGTTTGAACTGTCAGTGCTGATCTCCACCCAGTAAATGTTCTCAGGACAATTTTGATATAATTTCCACCTCCAGTTACTGACAACTAACAAGCAGACAGAAGTCTGGAGATAGCAGGGCCTGCGGCATGAGGGGACCCGCACCACCCGGCACATAACATTTTTTGGCCAGACGGCACAGGCCCCCTCATGCCCGGTGGCGTCGCTAGCACCAGAGGGGGCCCCGATGCTAGCGACAGCCACATTCACTTGTATCTGCATCCTCAGGACGCAGATACAATTGAATACTATAGGCTGCAGGCCACGTTAGGCCTGTGCCCTATAAGGTTCTGTGAAGAATGCCTGTGCAGGCCGGCGTGATGACATCACTGCACCACACTTTCCTGTGCAAGGGTCGCGTTCGGAGGCTGTGAAGTGCTCCATCCATCGTGGGAGCGGGGCAAGGTAAGTATAATTTTCTTTTGGGAGGGGCTGTGTGGAACTATATGTAATCGGAAGGTGAGTTGTTTTTCACTAGATACGAGGGAAGGGGGAGCTGTGTGGCACTATATACAAGGGGGGGCTGTGTGCCACTATATACACGGGGGGATGTGTGCAACTATATACAAAGGGGGCTGTGTGATATGGTATACAAGGGAAGGGGCTGTGTGGCACTATATACAAGGGAGAGGGGGCTGTGTGGCACTAAATACCAGGGGGGTCTGTGTGACACTATATAGCAGGGGGGGATGTGTGGCACTGTATACAAGGGAGGACTGTGTGGCACTATATACAAGGGAGAGGGGGCTGTGTGGCACTATATACAAGGGAGGGGGCTTTATGGCATTATATACAACAGGGGGGCTGTGTGGCACTATATACAAGGGGGGCTGTGTGGCACTATATACAATGGGGGCTGTGTGACACTATATACATGGGGGGCTCTTTGGCACATCATACAAGGGGGCGGCTGTGTGTGGCGCTATCTACAGGGGACACACTGGCACTATCAACAGGGAGCACAAAGGGGGCATTATTACTGTGGGGGCACAAAGGGGGCATGGTTACTGATTGGGCACTTTTATTGTGTCGAGCACTGAGGGATCATTACTACCATCTGGGGCACTGTGGATTACGAGTTTGTTTAGAGGATGGGGTATAGGTGGAGAAGCTGCTGAAAAAGCGAGAAACCAACATGTCTGTGTGTCAAATTCTGCAGAGACGAGTCGTGGCTGGAATAAGTTGTCGCAGTGGTCTGGGCCGGATGGAGAAAAAAAGGGAAAGCAAACGACTCTAACCAGAGAAAACATCACCTGTGAGTCACTGGATATACATGTGCTGTAATCACTTATATCATCTGCAGAGCTCCTGTGTATAACTGGCACCTACCACCATATGGTCACTATATGGTTGTAATATTGGTCCTTGTATAGAGGTTATTATTTAGTAACAGTATGGGGGTATTATTCAGTCACTGTGGTTATGATGTGGTATTATTCAGTAATGGTATGGGGGTACTATTCAGTCACTATGTGGTTATGGTGTGGCGGTATTATTCAGTAATGGTATGTGGGTATAATTCAGTCACTATGTGGTTATGGTGTGGTGGTATTATTCAGTAATGGTATGGGGATATTATCCAGTCACTGTGTGGTTATAGTGTAGTGGTATTATACAGTAATAGTATGGGTGTATTATTCAGTCACCATGGGGTTATGCTGTGGCGGTATTATTCAGTAACAACAATGGTAGAGGAGAAAAACGAGCGGCACTCACCCAGATGTAGTGAAAAGTCCCTAATTTTGGCATCAAAGAAGGGCTGTGAATGGAGGCCAAACACACAGTTTGGGCTATAGACTGTTTTGCGCTCAGAGGCACTTCTTCTGACCTCTTCTGCACTGCTGAGCACCACCCGAAGATGGATATGGAACCACTGATGTTACTAGTGTTGTGAAAAATATTGTTGAATTTCCAGCACACTAGTGCCCACTTCTTCTCCCCATTACTTTAACTATTCAGTAACGGTATGGGGGTATTATTCAGTCACTATGTGGTTATGGTGTGAAGGTATTATTCAGTAACAGTATGGGGGTATTATTCAGTCACTATGTTATTATGGTGTGGCAGTATTATTGAGTAATACTATGGGCATATTATTTAGTCACTATGTGGTTATGATGTGGAGGTATTACTCAGTAACAGTATGTGTGTATTTTTCAGTCACTATTTGGTTTCGGGAGTGGAGGTATTATTCGGTAACAGTATGGCAGTATTATTCAGTCACTATGTTGTTGTGGTGTGGAGGTTTTATTCAGTAATAGTATGGGGGAATTATTCAGTCACTCTGTGGGTATAGTGTGGTATTATTCAGTAACAGTATGGGGGTATTATTCAATCACTATGTGGTTATGGTATGGAGGTATTATTCAGTCGCTATGTGGTTATGGTGTGGAGGTATTATTCAGTCACTGTATTGTGGTATTATGCCGGCACTATGTGGTTATGGTGTGGCGGTATTATTCAGTAACTGTATTGGGGTGCTATTTAGTCACTATGTCGTTACGGTATGGTGGTATTATTCAGTAACAGTATGGCGGTATTATTCAGTCACTATGTGGTTATGGTTGGAGGTATTATTCAGTAACAGTATGGCGGTATTATTTAGTCTATGTGGTTACGTTGTGGTAGTATTATTCAGTAACAGTATGGGGGTATTATTCATTCACTATGTGGTTATGGTGTGGAGATATTATTCAGTCACAGTATAGGGGTATTATTCAGTCTATGTAGTTATGGTGTGGCGGTATTATTTGGACCTTATAGTGCGTTATTAGTGGTAACATTGGTCTTATAATAGTGAGTTGTGTTCAGTAACAATATGCAGGTAATGTTTCATCTAGTATAGAGGTATGATTTAATAACTGTATATGTATATAGATAATTTTTTTGTGTGAGAGTGGGGACATATGCTTTGGGGCTTGCAACACTCCTGTACACGCTAGAAATCCGCGATGCAGTTCTCTGCACACCGCCTTCTGAATTGATTGCATTATTGATACAGTAATTCAGCATTTGGGGCCCCACTTTTAACTTTGTCCAGGGCCCACTTTGTCTAAAACTGGCCCTGTGAACAGTAGATTCCGACAATCAAAACAGATACTGGTATAATATCAGCTGGTAAAGGACTAATAATCAGTTACTATGATATACTATATTATCCATTCCCAATGAAAATGTCACTGCCCTTTAGTGTTTTTTCCCCCTCATAAACTGGAGACATAACCTGGGTGCTGTATAAATATAGTACTCAGCCACAGTAATATTAGTGTTTTTTTTTTTAGGTAAGATTACCATTAGTTTACTGGAATTGTAACAATTATATTTTTAGGGGGGAATTCACAGGGTGCGGTTTTGCCTTGCGGCCGAAAACTGTGCTGGAAAAAAGGCATGTGTTTTTGAGCGGTTTTCAACCGCGCGAGAAAAAAATTGGCAGAACTGCATTGTGTGAATACACCCTAAAAGATATTACTTGAGTTTGCGTTTATTTAAATTTATATGTTTTAGTGTCATAGTATCGTATGAAACAGGATTATACTGGGAAAAAATAAAACCAGCCCTGGCTGACAAATGGCAGCAGTGGCACATGTATGTAGTGAGTACATACACTGAATGGCTACTTTATTAGAGACACCTGTGCTTTCACGATTGGAGCTTCCATGTATAGAAATTAGACAATTTACCCCGAATGCAGCATAAAATCAAGTGAGCAAGTTTTCCGTGGATCAGTTTCAGTAAGAATCCACATCAGAACGGGAAAAGTGAGTGATCTGGTGGACCGAACGAGGCCTGATGACCATTAGTGCTAGATTAGCCGAGACCAGTATTTCAAAAACTGGCAACCTTTTGGGGCCTTTCTCGTGCAACAGTGTGTAGAGTATAACGAGAATGGTGCGATCGAGAAAAAAACATATGAACGTCAACAACACATCGACGAAAGAGGTCAGAGGAAGATGTCAAGAATCATTCAGATGAACAATGGTGCACATTCAAGCAAATTGTAGCCGAAAACAACACTGGTGTTCCAACTAACGTGTCCGAACGCACAGTTCATTGTTCCTTAGCACAGATGGGCGATAATAGCAGACGACCAGTACGAGTGCCATTGCTATCTAAGGGAAGCATAAAGGCAAGCTCCCGTGGGCAAAAGAGCGCAAAAATGGAATCTCTGAGCAATGGAAAAACAATGCCTGGTCAGATTAATCCAGATTTCTGCGGCACTATACAGATGGGAGGGTCAGGATTTCTCACAATCAGCATAAATCATTCCTGTCAGGTGTCAACAGTTCACGCTGGTGGAGGTGGAGTAATGGTGTGGGGAATGTTTTCTGGCGCATTTCTCGACCTGACAAATCCATACCCATTTTTTAAGTATATGACCCAACGTGGCAAGTTTGTTGCAATTTACAACTCTTTTTGGCGCAAAAGTAAGGAATTGCTGTATTTTTTCCTGTTCCACTCATCAATTATAATTACTGTTTCTCAGTACATTATAATGCTAATTTAATGGTGCCATTAACCCCTTCCCGCTGCAGCCATTTTTTGGATTTTCACTTTAGTTTTTTCCTCCCCACGTTCCAAAAGCTGTAACTCTTTTATTTTTCAATCAATATTGACGTATGAGAGCTTGTTTTTTGCAGGACGAGTAGTAGACTTTAAAAGCACCATTTATTGTACCTTATAATGTAGTGGGAAACTGTAAAAAAAATATTTGTGGGATGGAATAGGAAAAAACTGCGATTTCTCAATCTATTGGGTGGTTTTGTTTTTACGGTGTTCACCGTGCAGTAATAATGACATGTTAACTTTATTCTGCGGGTCAATACGATTATAGCGATACCAAATTTATATAGTTCTATTTATGTTTTACTACTTTTACAAGGAAAAAAAGAATTGTTAAAAATAAAATTTGAGCTTTTTTACCATATTCTAAGAGCCATAACTTTTTTATTTTTTTGTTGATTTCGCAGTATAAGGGATAATTTTTTGCGGGGCGAGCTGCAGTTTATATTGGTACCATTTTGGGGACTTTTAAACACATTTTATTAAATTTTTTGTGGAGATGAAGTGATCAAAAAACAGCAATTCTGTCGTTTTACATTTTTTATTTTTTACAACGTTCACCCTGTGGACTAAATAATGATATATTGTAATAGTTCAGACTTTTATGGACACATTGATACCAGCTATGTTAATTTTAACAATTTTTGACATTGTGCTTGAGGGAAAATGAGAAACGGGGGGGTTTTTTAACTTTTAATTTTACATTTTTTTTTATTTATTAAAAAAAGCTTTATTTTACTGTTTTTTACTTTTTTTACTTGTCCCCCTAGGGGAATTGAAAAATTGATCACTGGATCGGTAGCACGTTGAACTGCTATACTAGTGTATTGCAGTATATCATGATACTAAGGGTATGTGCACACGATAACGACCATTAGGTCTGAAATGACGGAGCTGTTTTCAGAAGAAAACAACTCCTGCATTTCAGACGTAATTGCTCGCACTCGCGTTTTGTGAGGCGTCAATTACGGGCGTAAAATTGAGCTGTTCTTTATTGGATTCAATGAAAAACGGCTCAAATTACGCCCCAAGAAGCAATGGGCAGATGTTTGCCGACGTATTGAAGCCGTCTTTTCAGGCGTAATTCGAGGCATAAAATGCCTCGTTTACACCTGAAAATAGGTTGTGTGAACCCAGCCTAACAGTATCCTATGAAGGAGACAGTGCTTCATAGGCCCCCAGGCTGCTATGCCAACCTAAGGCACCCCCTGATCGCGTTTAAGCGGGATCCCGCTCGTTACCTAGAAGTGTTGGCTGTAACACACAGCCGACACGTTCGTTCTATGTTAGCGGAAAAATAAAAACATTATGGCTATTGGAATGCGGGGAGGAAAAAACAAATAAATTGCTGCAGGGGGGAAAGGTTAAAGAAGCACTTCCTGTTTTGTTTTGTTATCTCCCCCTCCATTTGTACATTGGTGTTTCAGTGGGGTGCTGTTTACAGAAATACTTACCGATCCATGCATCACGTCATTTTCAGGTCCAGAGCCGCCCACGTGATCTTCATTCTGACCTGGTCTGGAATCACTCTGCTTTTGAGAAAACCGGAACTCAGGCACTCACTGCATTCCTATGGGAGCCATATCCAGGCTCCATAGGAATGCAATGAGAGCCTGAGTTCCGGTTTTCTCAAAAGCAGAGTGAGTCCAGACCAAGTCAGAATGAAGATCACGTGGGCGACGCCAGACCCGAAAACTAGTGGGTTTCAGTCAGGGGAGCTAATGCGACATAAGTCACAAGTGTATTTTCATCAGGTAATTTCAGTGACATCACAACTATTTCAGTCGTGTAAGGTAGTGTGACATCACAAGTAGATTTTCAGATGGGTAACATGCTGTGACATCACTGATAGTTTTAGTCAGGTATACAACAGTCATAAGAGTGTTTCAGTTTGGTAAGTACAGTCGCTGTGACATCAGAACTCTCTAATCTGCTGTGATGTCATAGGTGGATTTCAGTCAGGCAAGCTGCTTTGATATCACGTGTGTTTTCATCAGGTAATCTGTTGTGATATGACAGGTGTATTTCAGTCAGTTTACCTATACTGACATCACAACTTGTTTCAGGCAGGTAGGCTCAGGGGTTTTCATACCATATGTAATATCAAATTAGCAGTTGGAAATCGAGGAGCCCATATACTGTCCTTGAACAGGGCCCCACTGCAGTTGGTGTCCACCCCTGTGTAATTAGCTATGCAAGATGGGACCTCTGGAATAAATAATGAGATTTACACACTCTTTACACTATTTTCTTTTACACATATGTGAGCTTTGAAGCATTACTATTTGATCTCTAACTACTGCCTTCTTGTCCTATTTGTTCCGGAGAAAATATTGAAATTAAGTGAGAAATTTCTAACCTTATCAGGTTTTTATAATATTGAGAATAGCCCTTTCTTGAACTAATGGCATCAATGACTGTAGCAGCTTCAGAGACGTTACTGTACAGAAACTTTGAGAAGTAACGGCCAGGATTTCAGATTTATGTCCCTTTATCTCTACTGTCCCTTCTACAGTAAATCAAAGCGGCCTGAAAAGTGTTCTGTTGTTTCGATTTGACCTGAACTGTTTCCTGACTTGGACATCTGCCTCCCCTGAACTGTATCTCTTTTAAAGTGATGCATCGACTCTGCCAGACCTAACCTCGGATTTGTACAACCACTCTTCTGTTTATCGATTCTGGTACCTTGTTTCAGAATTACCATCTGCTAGCCATCAGCAGTTACAATTGGCGTTTTAAAGCAAAGATTGCAAAATCTCTTGGACTCCGTTCCCAGGTTGAGCTATAGCCAAATCGAATAGTGACACAGTAGGTTCATGCTCCAGTCCTGAGGCCTGACTGTGACAAATGTTTTAACTATAGGTAGGTGCATCTAGTTAGTGCTCAACTTTCAGCAATTTAGAGCAGTGAAATAATGAAAGATCTTTACTAAATGAATACTATGTGTGATTGCCCACCATTTCCTTCACTAATATGCCAACCACCATACATTACAACTTTCCCTCAAAGTACATTAAAGGCTATGTACACCTTTGAAATGTTGTTGTTGTTTTTTTTAATAAAAATGTGTATCAGTGTGTTTTATGCAACTTTTTAAATACTTTTTATTAAAAATTATTTTAAATTTTTAAGATACAGTTGCTTTGTATCCTGTACACAGAGCAGCTGTATCTAGCGCTAAAACCTGTATCCGTCAGGCCAGCGGCACTGACGGGTTCAGTTTCCGCAGGTCCTGCGTGTCTCTGACATGCAGGATCGAGCTCCTATTGATAATATCTAAGTTCATAACTTAGAAGTAATCGATTATAGGTGGACCACCCGCAGACACTGAGCCCCTCAGTCCCGCTGACCTGACGGATTCAGGTCTCAGCGAAAGATACAGCTTCTCTGTAGGCAGGATACAAAGCAAAGCAGCTGTATCTCAAAAAGTAAGAATGATTTTTAATAAAAAGTATTTAGAAAGTTGCACAAAACAAACTGATACATATATATATATATATATATATATATATATATATATATATATATACATATATATATATATATACACTACCGTTCAAAAATTTAGGGTCACTTAGAAATTTCCTTATTTTTGAAAGAAAAGGACAGTTTTTTTAAATGAAGATAACATTAAATTAATCAGAGATACTCTATACTTTTTTAATGTGCTAAATGGCTATTCTAGCTGCAAACGTCTGGTTTTTAATGCAATATCTACATAGGTGTATAGAGGCCCATTTCCAGCAACCATCACTCCAGTGTTCTAATGGTACATTGTGTTTGCTAACTGTGTTAGAAGGCTAATGGATGATTAGAAAACACTTGAAAACCCTTGTGCAATTACGTTAGCACAGCTATAAACTGTTTTGCTGTTTAGAGGAGCTATAAACCTTCCTTTGAGCTAGTTGAGAATCTGGAGCATTATGTTTGTGGGTTCGATTAAACTCTCAAAATGGCTAGAAAAAGAGAGCTTTCATGTGAAACTCGACAGTCTATTCTTGTTCTTAGAAATGAAGGCTATTCCATGCGAGAAATTGCCAAGAAACTGAAGATTTCCTACAACGGTCTGTACTACTCCCTTCAGAGAACAGCACACACAGGCTCTAACCAGAGTAGAAAGAGAAGTGGGAAGCCCCGCTGCACAACTGAGCAACAAGACAAGTACATTAGAGTCTCTAGTTTGAGAAATAGACGCCTCACAGGTCCTCAACTGGCAGCTTCATTAAATAGTACGCCAGTGTCAACGTCTACAGTAAAGAGGCGACTCCGGGATGCTGGCCTTCAGGGCAGAGTGGCAAAGAAAAAGCCATATCTGAGACTGGCTAATAAAAGGAAAAGATTAATATGGGCAAAAGCACACAGACATTGGACAGAGGAAGATTGGAAAAAAACGTTATGGACAGACGAATCGAAGTTTGAGGTGTTTGGATCACACAGAAGATCATTTGTGAGACGCAGAACAACTGAAAGATGCTGGAAGAGTGCCTGACGCCATCTGTCAAGCATGGTGGAGGTAATGTGATGGTCTGGGGTTGCTTTGGTGCTGGTAAAGTGGGAGATTTGTACAAGGTAAAAGGGATTTTGAATAAGGAAGGCTATCACTCCATTTTGCAATGCCATGCCATAAACCTGTGGACAGCGCTTGATTGGAGCCAATTTCATTCTACAACAGGACAATGACCCAAAGCACACCTCCAAATTATTCAAGAACTATTTAAGGAAGAAGCAGGCAGCTGGTATTCTATCTGTAATGGAGTGGCCAGCGCAGTCACCAGATCTCAACCCCATAGAGCTGTTGTGGGAGCAGCTTGACCGTATGGTACGCAAGAAGTGCCCATCAAGCCAATCCAACTTGTGGGAGGGCCTTCTGGAAGCATGGGGTTAAATTTCTCCCGATTACCTCCGCAAATTAAAAACTAGAATGCCAAAGGTCTGCAATGCTGTAATTGCTGCAAATGGAGCATTCTTTGACGAAAGCAAAGTTTGAAGGAGAAAATTATTATTTCAAATAAAAATCATTATTTCTAACCTTGTCAATGTCTTGACTATATTTTCTAGTCATTTTGCAACTCATTTGATAAATATAAGTGTGAGTTTTCATGGAAAACACAAAATTGTCTGGGTGACCCCAAACTTTTGAACGGTAGTGTATATATACAAATTGGCAAGGAAGCAGCACTCCAAAAAAATTGAAATTTAGTCACCAAACACCACAACGTTTCACCTTCTCTATGAAGCCTTTTTTTTACAAGTAGAGAGGGTGAAATGTTGTGGTATTTGGTAAATAAATGTTTCATTTTTTGCCAATTTGTCTATCACTGTGAGGAAAAGGGTCGTTCCTCTGAAGCTTGCACCATCCGTGAGGTCTTTCCTCCTACTGTACTGCTCAATTTTGCTTTGTTTATTGTGTGTTTATATACTAGTATATATATATATATATATTTATATATTTATATATATATTTATTTTTTAGAAACAATTTCAAAAGGTGTACAAAGCCTTTAAAGCTTGCCTCTAATTTTAAAATCTCTACCTTTACATTACCAAGCTAAACACAGTTTATACTCACTCAAATCACACCCTGTCCCCAAAGGGACTCACAATCTATTTTCCATATTTCAGACAGACTACGTTGTCTGCACTAGACCAAATTTTATAAGAAGCCAGTTAATAAATGTATGCTTCTTGTTTTAGTGTGGAAGTTGGGGTGAAGTATATAGAGGGTACATACAATCTTCATGCTGATATCTTTATGTTTTGTCGGATTTAATATTAGGACGCTCTTGCAAGGCCACAATGTTAACCAGGCAGCCACTTTACACACCCCATATATTGCAGTCCACTTTCCTTCCTGCATATAGAACATGACCATATATATATATATATATATATATATATATATATGCGACATTTATTAGCAGAGTGATAACAGGTATGTACAAGCAAAGAGATTTGTACTTTATAGCACCACCAAATCCTCTGGCACTTCTCATAGAAGTGTTCATAAATGAGCAGATGCACATCCTAAAGGCCAGAACTTTGTATATGGACATATTTCCATAATATGGTGACGATAATTTTTCCTGTAAATTCCATATCTTGAAACAATAACATAGTAGAATTTAATAATAAATCCAATATGTATACATGCGTTTTGTGTTTCTCATTCAATTCTCATCCACAAGCAGAATATATATTATTCTGAACATAATATATAATGCCGTTGGTGTTCATAATATAGTAAACTCAAAGGCTTATTCATTAAGCTTAAATTCGTATAATAAAACAACGTTCCATCACAGAATGCTCATATCATAAATGTTTTCAGTATTCATTAAGAATTATTTATGCAGAAATATTGCTAACATCTTTGGCCTCCTCCAGGCATGCAAGCCTTTATTTGAGGAGAAGAAGAGAAAACAGTGCAAGGAAAGAGAATACTTCTTGCCTAGAGCAACTAAGTTCTGGACCAGAATGTTCATGCAAAATATATTGTTGCAGCATAACAAGGCTGCGGAGAGAATGTAACTAGCATCCTTGCGATTTCTTTAGTTTGTCTATTGTGGCATCGATGCATATCAACTGTATAGCTAATAGATAGAGAGAAATAACTAGTAATGTGCTGTATATGTTTATTCAGTGAATAGAGCCTTAAACTTGAGGAAAATATTCACTCAATGGGTCTGGACTAAGGTCTGACTTAATTTTAGAGGTCTGGGATCAGAAATAATTTTAGGGGTCTGGTCTGGGGTCTAAATAATCATAAGGGTCTGAAATAATTAAAAGAATTTTGTCTAGGGTCTAAATTAATTTTAGGGTACTGGTCTGGGGTCTGAAATAATTTTACGGGTCTGATCTGTGGTCTTAATAATTTTAGGGTTCTGATCTGGGGTCTGGGGTCTCAATGAGGTCTAGTTGAGATAATTTAGGGGTCTGGTTTGGTTTATCCACTAAAAAATAATGGTGAATCTTAATGTAAATTAATCTAAAAAATTGGCTAAACATTAACAAGAAGACATCTTTACTGTTGGTGATGAGCTTGGACTTTCACATGACTGCAGACCCAGGTCAGGGTACCCTTACAAAAACTAGTTGTGTACCCCTGCTATAATATATTATAATTATATGGATGCAAATCCTATATAAGTAAAGTGGCGGCTAACTTTTCAAACTAAATTAACCCTCGGAAAAACCGTATTGCTTTGAAAGTAAACAGCTCTTGGTAAACTTAAAGCACTAGTCACGTACTTCATTATCTTCACATTTAAATACTTACCAATAAAATATATGAGAATCAATTTGTCGACAAAAATAATCTAAAATATGAAAAATACTCATTTCTAAAGCTTGGCTAATATAAACCTATTCAGATCATAATAATTCTATTCTTGGCAGTGCCTGTATCTACGGGGTTATACATAGACGCATTCCTAGTCATTTTGCTGCTCATCTTAATTCTATTTTCCTTTTTAACGTTTCTGCATACATAATGATGATCATTGGTAAAATACAGGCTATTACCCAAGGATAGAAACTGTAAGCTCAGAGAAAAGAGTTTGGGAAGCAGAAATCATGTAATATTCATTTTGAGTCTTGTGGTAAACACGATTGCTATGTGACTAAGAAAAAACTTTGAATCTAATCACATTCCATTGTGCCCTGTAATGTCTTGTGACAAGAATCTTTCCTGCCTATTATTAAAATTCGACACACAGCTTTCTGCCACATCTCTCTCTGGCAGCCTATGCCATAACCTAATTACTTTCTGTGGTTGTTCTATATTTGTATAGCATATTCCAAATAATGCATTCTAGTCTTATCTGGAGAAAACTACATATTTATATTTTGATTATTATAACCTTAGCAGTGACTGCCGCACAAACTTGGAAACATTTCAGACTCACAAAAAGCGAGGAAGCCGCATCGGTTAAGTGAAAAGGCTCTATAATTGCATTTCTTTTTTATTTAACTTGTACAGATGAAGTTGCTGCAGGGGTCATATACAGTTCTGATTACTATTCGGAAACATGATAACTTTACTCGTATCTGTAACATAGTTCAGTATATTTACAATATCAATGTCTCTTGAAAAGATTGTCCCAACTGTCCATGTTAGTAAAATAATGTCATAGAGGGGGTCTCCCACTCATGACCCTTATCTATTACACAGACCATAGAATCACTGGAAACAGCAGCTCTCACTTTGGTGGCTGCTTGTTCATTCCCCTTGAGATATCAGCTGATTGCCAGGGCAGCTTGTTTTCGAGAAGCAGTTGTCCAGTTAATCAACATTCAAAGTTAAAGAGGTCGTCTGGGTATGGACAACTGATGACCTATCCACAGAATAGGTCATCAGTATATGATCGGTGGGGGTCCAACACCCGGACCCCGCACCGATCACCTGCTCCGGCTGCCTCCGGGCACTGGATGTCCATGCCAGAAGCAGATGGCTCTGGTCCAGTATAGCGGCTGAGCTGCAGTTATAGGATCAAGTTAAAAGGAGCAGAGCTGCAATTCTGCAGCACAGCCGCTATGCAGTGTATGAAGCCATCTGCCTCCGGCTCGAGCTCTGCATACACTACATAACATCTGCCGCACGGAGGCAGTCGTAGCATCTGATCGATGCGTTGTCCGGATGTCGGACCCCCACAGATCATATATTGATGACCTATCCTGTGGATAGGTCATCAGTTGTCCGTGCCCAGACAACCCCTTTAAGGTAAGAAAGGAGGCTGTGGCAATGGCGTACATAGAGAAGAGTGTACCCAATAGCAATGCTGAATTAGAACCCACATTATGCAGAAGGGCCTGGTATTTCCCTCGCCATGCCTTTTCCATGACCTTTGGGTAAATTCTGTACCCTCTTACTTGCTATGGCTTTTTTCACACTGTGATTTACAGAGTCCATCGGCGGTATATGTTGGAGCGATTTCAGAGGGTTATACCTCCAAGGTGCTGGATTCCTCTAACGCCCATAGGCTCCCATGTTAAAAGAAAGTATACTGCCCGGTATACTTTTTTTTTACTGGATGTCTCTGTTTGGTATAGCGCAGTCTGCTGCACTGTTCCATATAGCAGAAGAAAGGCAAGACGTAGGCTGAAAGAGCAATCTTTTGGCCTTTGCCGGGTGAATTTGGTCCCATGGATACGTTTAACATATTGCGCTGGGAAAGTAGCCTAAAAATGAGGTTGCTTTGGAGTAGTCCTGCAGAAGTTCTCACCATCCAATGGCATGATGGATGGGACTCTTTTCTCCAAAGGCCTTGTAGCAACCAAATGGTTTGCCTCTCTGGTATGTACACCATTTGTGGTGGTGTGTGCGATTTTTTGGTACTACTAAAGATACTACAGCCAGAGGCATACATCTGTAACAGGGTTTCCCACTTTTAATGTGCCATGTATAATACTGGTTTCTTATGTGGCAGAAGAGTGATGAGGCCCCATCAGGCTGTGACTGATGCCCCTGCACTTCTATTATTATGCCCCTTCTTAGTACTCTTTTGAATTTTGTCCTATAAAAAGTGGTTAAAGAGGTGTGACAGGAATATGGCCTGTTAGTTGCAGCTTTGTGGTGAATTTTGTCTTACAAAATAGGTGGATATGTACAAGTGGCTAAAACTAGCATACAGTGAAGGAAATAAGTATTTGATCCCTTGCTGATTTTGTAAGTTTGCCCACTGTCAAAGTCATGAACAGTCTAGAATTTTTAGGCTAGGTTAATTTTACCAGTGAGAGATAGATTATATATTTAAAAAAAAATAATTAGTCAAAATAGTCAAAATTATATATATTTATTTGCATTGTGCACAGAGAAATAAGTATTTGTTCCCCTACCAACCATTAAGAGTTCAGCCTCCTCCAGACCAGTTACACACTCCAAATCAACTTGGTGCCTGCATTAAAGACAGCTGTCTTAAATGGTCACCTGTATAAAAGACTCCTGTCCACAGACTCAATTAATCAGTCTGACTCTAACCTCTACAACATGGGCAAGACCAAAGAGCTTTCTAAGGATGTCAGGGACAAGATTATAGACCTGCACAAGGCTGGAATGGGCTACAAAACCATAAGTAAGACGCTGGGTGAGAAGGAGACAACTGTTGGTGCAATAGTAAGAAAATGGAAGACATACAAAATGACTGTCAATGGACATCGATCTGGGGCTCCATGCAAAATCTCACCTCGTGGGGTATCCTTGATCCTGAGGAAGGTGAGAGCTCAGCCGAAAACTACACGGGGGGAACTTGTTTATGATTTCAAGGCAGCTGGGACCACAGTCACCAAGAAAACCATTGGTAACACATTACGCCGTAATGGATTCAAATCCTGCAGTGCCCGCAAGGTCCCCCTGCTCAAGAAGGCACATGTACAGGCCCGTCTGAAGTTTGCAAATGAACATCTGGATGATTCTGAGAGTGATTGGGAGAAGGTGCTGTGGTCAGATGAGACTAAAATTGAGCTCTTTGGCATTAACTCAACTCGCCGTGTTTGGAGGAAGAGAAATGCTGCCTATGACCCAAAGAACACTGTCCCCACTGTCAAGCATGGAGGTGGAACTTTATGTTTTGGGGGTGTTTCTCTGCTAAGGGCACAGGACTACTTCACCGCATCAATGGGAGAATGGATGGAGCCATGTACCGTCAAATCCTGAGTGACAACCTCCTTCCCTTCACCAGGACATTAAAAATGGCTCGTGGCTGGCTCTTCCAGCACGACAATGACCCGAAACATACAGCCAAGGCAACAAAGGAGTGGCTCAAAAAGAAGCACATTAAGGTCATGGAGTGGCCTAGCCAGTCTCCAGACCTTAATCCCATCGAAAACTTATGGAGGGAGCTGAAGATCCGAGTTGCCAAGCGACAGCCTCGAAATCTTAATGATTTACAGATGATCTGCAAATAGGAGTGGGCCAAAATTCCATCTAACATGTGTGCAAACCTCATCATCAACTACAAAAAACGTCTGACTGCTGTGCTTGCCAACAAGGGTTTTGCCACCAAGTATTAAGTCTTGTTTGCCAAAGGGATCAAATACTTATTTCTCTGTGCACAATGCAAATAAATATATAAAATTTTGACTATGTGATTTTCTTTTTTTTTTTTTTTTAGATAATCTATCTCTCACTGGTAAAATTAACCTAGCCTAAAAATTATAGACTCTTCATGTCTTTGACAGTGGGCAAACTTACAAAATCAGCAAGGGATCAAATACTTATTTCCTTCACTGTAGGTCTTGTATTGACGCATTTACATAATCTTTTTTCCCTGTGTAAAGTTTTTAATTTTTAGTAGTAGTATAAGACATGGAATATAACTGTACAGTATTTTGAATGTTTGTAACATAAAAGTTATATGTGTGTATGTCATTAATTTTGGGTAATACTGATATGCTACTATATTTATTTTGTAAAGTTTTGCCTGTTTTTTTATCGCTGCTCCATTAGCTGCATTATCTAATTCGATACTAAGATCACGTCATATACATTTTCGTTCTCAATTGAACCCCCGACTGCCGCTCTATCTACCCGCCATATTTTATACTGCAGCTTGTTCCGAATGGTTGATGCCTGTGTATAACCAGAAAACCGGCGCAAGCTGAACAGGAAAACAGTGCATATGGAGCCTAATTCCAGTACTGCAAGGATAGAAGGGTTATGAACTACAAGAATATAAACTGCCAGAAATGAAAAACAGATTATTCTCTACGCTCTAAAAGATTAGTATGCAGTTATGTGACTACAGTTTAGCGAATTGGTTGATCGGATGAAACAATGTCTGGAGTAAATATGTAGTGAATTCTCACGTAAACATAGACTCTATGGCCAAAATTATTGGGACACACACCTCTTAATCATTGAATTCAGGTGTCTCATTCAGTCCCATTGCAACAGGTGCATAAAATATGCAGTCTGCCTTTACAGACATTTGTGCAAAAATGGGTCGTGCTAAAGAGCTCACTGAATTTGAGCGTGGTATTATAATAGGATACCACCGTTGTAACAAGGCAAGTCATAAAATGTCTTCCCTTCTAGATATTCCACGATCCACTGTGAGTGTTATTATTGCAAAGTGGAAGCGTTTAGGAACAACAGCAACTCAACCATGAAGTGGCAGACCACGCAAAGTTACAGAGCGGAGTCACATGGAGCACAAAAGTCGCCAATACCAATATCGAGTCGGTAACAGCAGAGTTCCAAAACTCCTCTGTCATTAACATCTGCACAAAAACTGTGTGCCGGTAAATTCATGCTATTGGTTTCAATGGCCAAGCAGCTACATACAAGCTATACATCAACAAGCACAATGCCAAGCGTCAGATGAAGTCATGTAAAGCACACCGCTACTGGACTCTGGAGCAGTGAAAACGTGTTCGGTGGAGTGACGAATCACACTTCTCTATCCGGCAGTCTCATGGACGAGTCTGGGTTTGGTGAATAGGCTTTGAAAAAATGCAAATGGTGTGAAATGTGGTAAATGTATTAATAGTCATGTTAAAGATTGTTTTCCATTCGTTATTAATAGCACCACAATCTAGTTTTGCTTGTATGTAGCACTTATTAATATGACTCTGAATCCTGCCCCTTCTTGAGAACATTGCTGAATTGAACATTGAATTATGAGTATCCACCTAACTTCATACAGATGGGCCCTTACATTCCTAACAAGACCTAACAATTTGCCTTTATATTTATAGAGTTAACCTTCTATCTCAGGCCTAGGCTGCTAATTGTGAATAACATGGGTAGGAATGTTTTCTTTCCTCAAATTACCTTGTCCCTCATATATTCACCCCTTTAACCTGTCATCATTGTAGTTATGTAGTTGCTTGGGTTCAGGAAAGCAGCTTTATGGCTCTCAGAATTTCAGTTTTCCTAATAAAATTTTCAGATTGTTTTTTAAATATATTCATAAAGAATATAAAGACATAGATATTATAAGAAGCAAGAAATCTGGATGTGCAGAATAGTTTTGGGTCAGATGAGAATAATATAATAATATAAATAAAATGTCATGGCAACCTGAAAGGTAGCCATAAAATATAAATTATTTAGGAACATTTGGAGCATCCAGTGATGTCTCCCTGCTCAATGTACATACAAAAGTTGAATACCTCATCAGCACAATTTTTACTCCTTAAATATTAAATTATTTTACCACTTGAATAGAATAAACTGACTCTATTCTCATCTTCACAAACGAAATAGGCAGATGCCAGCCAGCTCCACGGGTAGTGAACCACACAGGTGCTTGGTAACAACAGGGTGGAATCCAAGGTACAATATCTGTAAGGAAGGAGGAAGTACGGCAACTCTATGCTCTTCAAATTGTATTCTTTTATTCCAAATATGCAAAGGCAGAAGGCATGCTTCGATACAGATAAAGATAGCTGACGCATTTCAGGTTACACTAACCATTTGTAACGTCAACGGCCGCGGACCGACGTTCCTACTTGTCGTAGGTGTGTTTTTGGATGGAAATTTTAAAGTGTTCTTAATATTGGATCACTATACGCACTTGCATTTTGGAGCAGTTTGGCATATAATTTATTAATTATACATTTCTATTTTACACTAATTTGTCAAATATTATTCAAACTCACACCCAGTTAACCCACGGGACAATTAGAGATGTGGGCATTAATTATACATTCACCAGTCAAAAAAAATATTATTAGATTATTACTGCTAATTTGATAAGGGTTTGATGACAAGTATAGAATTCAAGTGATGGCTACACTAAATGAAGTAATCACATTTTATACCTGCTCTATGAATTAAACAAACATGTTCATCAACATTTGACCTTGGAAAAGAACTACAGTTTATTGTAAACAACTGTAAAATAAATGACAGTGATGATTAATTAGGAAAAGCTTGGCTGCTCCTCATTAAAACATTAAAATGACAGTTCTGGGATTAAAAATGAAACAGAATGAGTATTTTTATTACTGTTTTAATGAAGTTTTATTCAGTAAAAACCGACTATGACTTGCAATTGTAGATTGGGGATTGTTACAGCCCTCAAAATCTTGAATTTTAATAGTATAATCCCAAGTAGTTGACTCTCTGAAGAAGAAATTCAGATATGTAATTAAGGTTGATTTTATTTCTAATATTACATCACAAAATCCTGAAAAATAAATTTGAGCTAGGATTGTTTTTTTTCATCATATTTCATCAGTTTGTTTTTTTCATCATTGGCTTCCATTGCTTTTTGATGGTCATAATGTTACCAGTGGGTTTTTGTTATGTTTTTTGCTGTATTTTTCAGTTAAAATTGTATAAATTTATTTTTCTGTCATTTATACCAAAGAAGGCCAAAAAAACACTAGTGTCTATTTTATGAGTTGATTCACAAATAACCTATTTGACCTTACTGATGATATTCTTGTGTGTACAATGATAGCAACAAAGTTTGCAGTGCAATTAAAAGTGGATGTGCAAAAGTTCTAAATACATGGTGGGCCTTACAATCATTTCAACTAGTGGGCTCAAGGACCGCAAGTCTGACACCGATGCTGAACTTTTCAACTGAAACCTGACAGACCCATTTTAAGTTAACAGGATCCATTAGAATATATTACAAAATGGATAAAATGAGATCTTATCATAATATCCATCAAGGCTCCTGTAAAAATAGGCCATAAGAGAACGCTATACCTTTGGATCACTAGAGAAGGACCGTATGCAACTGGAATTATATCATTAGTTTTTCAGAAAACAAACAACTGGATGACCATGAAGCTACATTACACCACTGTATTACCAGGGAATGATATAAAATCACTGCATTACATTGATCATAGACTATACCACTGGACCAGTCATACGAGAAACTCGTATGACTGGTTTCTTAACCCCTTAAGGACGCAGCCTAGTTTGGGCCTTAAAGAGGCTCTGTCACCACATTATAAGTGCCCTATCTTCTACATAAAGTGATCGGAGCTGTAATGTAGATTACAGCAGTGTTTTTTATTTAGAAAAATTATCATTTTTGACAGAGTTATGACCTATATTAGCTTTATGCTAATGAGTTTTTCAATGGACAACTGGACGTGTTTTACTTTTTGACCAAGTGGGCGTTGTGGAGAGGAGTGTATGACGCTGACCAATCAGCGTCATACACTTCTCTCCATTCATTTACACTGCAGATAGCGATATAGCTATATTGCTATGTGCAGCCACATACACAAACACTAACATTACTGCATGGTTCTGACAATGAATATACATCACCTCCAGCCAGGACGTGATGTGTATTCAGAATCCTGACCACTTATCTGCACTTCTCTGTGATTTACAGCACAGCACAGTGAGATCTCACTGTAAATGACCGCTTATAGCGCAATCTCGCGAGACTACGCCTGCTATGCTGTAAATCACAGAGAAGTGCAGAGAAGTGGTCAGGATTCTGAATACACATCACGTCCTGGCTGGAGGTAATGTATATTCATTGTCAGGACACTGCAGTAATGTTAGTATTTGTGTATGTGGCTGCACATAGTGATATAGCTATATCGCTATGTGCTGTGTAAATGAATGGGGAGAAGTTTATGACGCTGATTGGTCACTGATTGGTCTGCGTCATACACTCCTCTCCACAATGCCCACTTGGTCAAAAAGTAAAACACGCCCAGTTGTCCATTGAGAAACTCATCAGCATAAAGTTAATATAGGTCATAACTCCGTCAAATATGATTGTTTTTCTAAATAAAAAACACTGCTGTAATCTACATTGCCGCGCCGATCACATCATGTACAATATAGGCCACTTATAATGTGATGACAGAGCCTCTTTAAGGCTCAGAGCCCATTTTTCAAATCTGACATATTTCAATTTATGTGGTAATAACTTCGGAATGCTTAAACCTATCCAAGCGATTCTGAGATTGTTTTCTCGTGAGACATTGGGAGATTGGGCTTTATGTTAGTGGTAAAATTTGGTCGATATATTCAGTGTTTATTTGTGAAGAATTGCAAAATTTAGAGAAAATGTAGAAAAAATAGAATTTTTCTGAATTTAAATGCATCTGCTTGTAAAACAGATGGTTATACCACCCAAAATAGTTACTAGTTCACATATCTCGTATGTCTACTTTAGCTTGGTATCATTTTTTTAACATCCTTTTATTTTTCTTGGACGTTACAAGGCTTAGAACATAAACAGCAATTTCTATTATTTTTAAGAAAAATTCACACGCCTTTTTTTAAGGTAGCTGTTCAGTTCTGAAGTGGCTTTGAGGGGCCTATGTATTAGGAACCCCCATAAAACACCCCATTTTAAAAACTAGACCCCTCAAAGTATTCAAAACAGCATTTAGAAAGGTTTTTTTTAACCCTTTATGCATTTCACAGGAATAAAATTGGAGGTGAAATTTGCACATTTCATTTTTCTTGCTGAATTTACATTTTATTTTAAAAAATCTGTAACACAGAAGGCTTTACCAGATAAACACTACTAAATATGTATTGTCCAGATTCTGCAGTTTTTAGAAATGTCCCACATGTGGCTCTACTGCGCTCATGGACTAAAACACAAGCCCTAGAAGCAAAGAAGCACCTAGTGCATTTTGGAGCCTCTTTTTTTATTAGAATATATTTTAGGCAGCATGCCAGGCATGAAGAGGTGTTGAGGTGCCAAAACAGTAGGAATCCCCCCAAAGTGACCCCATTTTGTAAACTACACCACTCAAGGAATTCATTTATGGTTGTTGTTACCATCTTGACCCCACAGTTTTTACACAGCATGTATTTGAATTGTGCTGTGAAATTTTAAAAAATGTAACTTTTTTCAAATAAAATGTCATTTTTCATCAAAATTTCTTATTTTCACAGGGAACAAAATACCCAATTTTTGTTGCCCAATTTCTCCTGAGGTCAGAAATTCACCATTTATGGCGATAAACGGCCGTTTGGGGCCATGGGAGGCCTCAGAAGGGAAGGAGCGCTGTGTTCTTTGGAGTCCAGATTTTGCTGGATTGGTTTTCGGTTGCCATGTCCCATTTGCAGAGCCCCAGAGGTATGAAAGCAATGGAAACCCACCAGAAGTGACCCCATTTTGGAAACTACACCCCACATGGAATTCATTTATGGGTGTTGTGATCATTTAGACCCTACAGTTTTTTCACAGAATTTATTTGAATTGGGCTGTGAATTAAAAAAATTAAATTTTTTCCTATAAGATTTAGTTTTGGCTCAAAATTTCTTATTTTCACAAGGAATAAAAAAAAACATTTTGTTGCCCCAGAGGTATCAAAGTAATGGAAACCCACCAGAAGGAAAGTACCACCATTTGGCCTACTGGGGATTTTCTGGTGCTAAGTGATGTATGCAGAAGCCCCTGAGGTACCAGTACAATTGAAACCCCTGAGAAGTGACCCCGTTTTAAAAACTACACCCCTTAAGGCATTCATCTAGAGGTGTAGTGAGCATTTTGACCGGAGACATACACCCCATAAACTGTAATGTGTGTTCTTCCAGGTATGGCAATACCCTCAATGTGGCTGTTAACAGCTGCCTAGGCACACAGCAGGGCTCAGAAGGGAAAGATGAGGGGGATAAGATGTGCGGAGTGCATCAGGGTAAGTAAAACTGGGGTTGATTAAAAATCAAGGGATGGATGATAAATTTTAAAACACACTTTCATACAGAGCCCTGTTTTTTCGGGACACATGTCACATTGATATATTGTGTCCTTCCTTATCCCCCTCTTATAGCAGACTTTGCACCTCTTTTGACTTTTTCCCTTCCTGCCAGTTTGGGGAACTTCTCCTGGAAAGTGTTGCCCTGGTACGATGCGTGTGGCCTCGCTTCGAGAAGTACTGGGTACCCCCCCCCCTTCTTGTTCCCTAAAGATTAGGCTCTTGATAACCACCTCTTTAAATTCCAGGAGAGTTCCCATCTGGCCTGCACATCAACGTAGCACGTACACATTGTACAATGCTATCTGTATTATGTGCACGGCCAGCTTCTTATACCACACCACATGGCGCTGTAGGACTTCAGGACTTGATCTGACAAGTCCACCCCTCCCATGTACCTATTGTAGTCCAGGATGCAGTCTGGTTTGGGGGTCTCTGTACTGGTACCTCGTAAAGGTACATGGGTACTGTTGTGGCCATGTATTGTCAATACAAGGACATCTCTCTTGTCCTTATACTTGACACACAATATGTTGCTGCTGGATTGTGCCCTGCTCTCACCCCTTCTGAGTGTTTGCCCAAGCAGAGTTTTAGGGAGGCTTCTCAGATTTCTTCTAGCAGTGCCGCATGCCGTAATACTTCTGGAAACGAGGCACTTGAAGAGTGGGACGCTGGTATAAAAATTATCCAGGTAGAGGTGGTAACCCTGGTCCAGGTGGGTGCACCAAATCCCACACAATTTATGCATAACTGCTAGTAAGGGGGGGCATTCTGGGGGCTGAATACTGGTGTCCTTCCCTTTATATATCCTAAATTTGTAAGTGTACCCTGATGCACTCTCACACAGCTTATACATCTTCACGCCATACCTTGCCCTCTTACTCGGCAGGTACTGGTGGAATTGAAGCCTCCCTTTAAAGGGAATGTGTCGCTAGAAAAATATATATTTTTTTTTTTAGTTAAACTGTTCTAATTTTTTTAATTGTTTCTCAAGTCAGGAAATATTATAAATTAGATTCTAATTTATAACATTTCCATGTGCTGGTCACTAGAGGGAGAATTGAGGAAGACACACTCGCTCTAGTGTGCTCAAAAAATCCCCCCTCCTTTCTCCTGGCTAGTGCCAGGAGAAAGGAGGGAGTTGAATTGTTCAAACCTCCTATACTGTGTGCTGCCGTTTTTTGAGCGAATGCACAGTGTAGGAGGATAAGATAGAGTGGTAATCAGACAGTATAACATGAACATACACACACATCACATACACAAACATAACTTACCTGCTTCTGCCGCCGCCGCTGTCACTTCCGCTCCCTCCGCTCCTAGTCCTTGCTTCTGAACATATGGACGGAAGCCGCGACCGGAAGTAGTCATCTTACTGTCCGGCCGCAGCTTCCGGTCCACATGAAAATGGCGCCAGATGTCGCTCTGCCGAAGACCTTCCTTTTGGACTGTGTGGGAGCGGTGCACGCGCCGTTCCCACACAGACGGCGTACACTATAGTGAATGGAACGACTCCCGTTCACATTCTATATGGGGATGTATGTGCCGTATTCCATCTCTGTATGTGTTGTTAATCAACACATACAGAGATGAAAAAAAAATGGCAGCTCCCATAGAGAAGTAAAAGAAAGAAAAAAGTACAACATAAAAACACAAATAAATAAAATTTATTTTAATGACATGCTAAAAGCAATAACATATATAAAAAAAAAAATTTCCGTGACACCTTCCCTTTAAAATGTAACAAGGACTCATCAATACAAATACATTTCTCGGGAGTGTATGCTTTGGAAAACCAGGCACTGAAACGGTCTAATAGGGGTCTCCGTTATACAAACTGTCAAAACTGGAGTCATCTCGGGGTGGGCACTGCTCATTAACAGTATAATATAAGAAGTGAAGTATTGCCTCATTTTTTTTTTTTTAGGTTCCAGTTCAGTTCTGAAGTTGCATTGAGGGGCCTATATATTAAAAACCCCTATCAAACAACCCATTTTAGAAACTAGACCCCTCAAAGTATTCACAACAGCATTTAGAAAGTTCATTAAGTTTATTAACCCTTTAGGTGTTACACAGGAATTTAGAGCAAAGTAGAGGTGAAATTTACATATTTATGTTTTTTTGTCAGAAAATCCTTTTTATACAATTTTAGAACACAGAAGGTTTTACCAGAGAAACGCAACTCAATACTTATTACCCAGATTCTGAAGTTTTGAGAAATATCCCACATGTGGCCCTAGTGTGGTAATGAACTGAAGCCCCGGCCTCCGAAGCAAAGGAGCTCCTAGTGGATTTTGAGGCCTCCTTTTTATTAGACACCATGTCCGGTTGAAGAGGTCTTGTGGTGCCAAAACAGTAGAAACCCCCCAAAAGTGACCCTATTTTGGAAACTAGACCCCTTGAGGAATTCATTGTAGTTTTCATGGGGTGCATGCGACTTTTTGATCAGTTTTTATTCTATTTTTAGGTGGCGTGGTGACTAAAAAACAGCAATTCTACGATTGTTTTTTCATTCTATTTTTTTACAGCGTTCACCGTGCGCTATAAATGACATATTCACTTTATTCTGCGGGGCGATACGATTACGGCGATACCATATGTTTATAGTTTTTTTTATGTCTTATGGTGTTTGCACAATAAAATACTTTTTGTAAAAAATCATTAACTTTCTGTGTTACCTTATTCTTAGGGCCATAACTTTTTTATTTTTCCATCAAGAAAGCCGTGCAAAGACTTGTTTTTTGCGTAACGAACTGTAATTTTAATCAGCACCATTTTTAGGTACACGCCACTTTTTGATCTCTTTTTATTCCATTTTTTTGGAGGTAAAGTGACCAAACAATTGTGATTCTGGTATTGTTTATTATTATTTTCTTTTCTGGTGTTCACCGCGCGGGACAAATAATGAAATCATTTTTTAGTTGAGGCCGTTACGGACGCGGCAATACCAATTATGTATAGTTTATTTTTTTTATTTTTGTTAATAATAAAGGACTGATAAGGGAAAAAGGGGGATTTTTAATTTTATTACTTTTAAAACTTTTATTTTCTTATTTTTACACAACTTTTTTTTCCTTTTTTTTTACTTTATTACTTTGTCCCACTAGTGTACTTGAGGGCAGGAGGCCCTGATCGCTATTCTAATACACTGCACTACATGCTACTGTGAAGGATGATTTATCTGCTTATATTCTCTGTATGAAATTACATTGTGAATTATCAAGCAGGATGCCGAATTACTAAGATATGTAATATGTGAAAGTGATGATAATGTTTAAATGATTTCGTTTCGTGCAGCAGCCATCTTGTCTGGAGTTCCCATCTTGGTTCTTTTGTAGTGAATAGAAAAGTCATTGTTCCTTTAATACAAGTAATGTTAATTTCGTATGTTTTATCTTTGACCTTGGTTCCCATGCGAAAATGGACAGGGAGTGAGATGGGAGGATGGCAAGTATGCGTGAGGGAAGGTCTCCCCCATCTCCACGAGAATATTCTGTTCAAGAGAAAGATAAGACACTTGTAAACATAATGTGTGAAGAATTATAATGATGTATTTTATTGTATGCTTTTTACTGAATAACAAATATTGTTACATTGTCTCTGATTGGTTTACCTCAAGCCTACACCCCTTCTGAATTTCAGTTTAACAGTTTGAGTTTGGTAATAAATCCTTCAGAGGAGCATTTTTTAACATTTCAGCGTGTCTGTGTGTTTTCTTCTCCTCTCTTGATATATATCGGTGAAATATCCTAATTAGGATACTGACTAATGGAGTTTGGCCTTGAGAGTCTGTTGGGACTCGTATAAATTTCAGTCTAATATATTTTGAGCGATGGATTTCCACGACAGTAATGGTGCCGAAACCCGGGAAGATTGCACGTCTGATAAGCTGTCACTGGAGAGGTCTGGCTTTGCATCTGTGAATTACAAAAAACCGCGGTAGGTAAGGAGCTTATTCTTACACCATTCACACATGTATTGCGTAAGCTTTGGAATCTAGCTGTCAGACGTCACTTCTTTATGGACGAGACTCCTTAGTCAGACATGGGTTGAAAGATGGATCCAAAAAGGTATGTTGAAGCTTTTTGTGTGATGAAGGATTGCAGGTGTGTACGTGATCTTAAACTGTTGATATGAAAGACATGAGAGAATTTTTGCCAGCAATTATATTGTTAACCAGGAAAATTGTAAGACCTCCGCCTTTGGAATGCAGTGACGTAGCGCATGGCGGATAGAAGTCGTAACTCACATGTGAAGTATTTGAAATGAAAAGATTGTAGTCTGGACTGTGAGGAAAAAACAAAACTTCTGCTTGCTGCTTTGTTGTAGCGTAATTTGTTATTTCGTTGTGTAAAATTGTTGAGGATTAATAGTTGTTCTGTTACCCGTTTGTCTGGGATTATAGTTGGGAGGTATTGACTGTTTGTAGGTGAGATAGTTGTGAGTAATATCATGTAGTACCACAGGGGCTTCAAAGGTTAAGTCCTGATAATGTAGAATCCAGTGCAAGGAGAAGCAATTGTGTCTATATTGAATTTGCACTCAATACCATTACCCAGTGCAATAGGGAAAAACTTTGAATACTGTATTAGAAAATCATTTATATTTTCCTGGCTCATTGCCAGACAGTGATATTGTGTGTAAGGGTCCATAAACCAGTTGTATGCATTGCCAGACTGGCATAAGGTGGGAATCAGTACAGACTGATTTCTAGCACATGATAATCCGGCATATACACTTTGATGTAAAATAACATCCAAGTAATTAAGTCTGTAGTAGTATAACATCAGACCGCTGGATTGAATACCGTTGTAATATAACATCCTGTATTCAATGAATGACCCTGACAGTTTTCTCAGGTGCCACCTGTGTCGTAGTAGTAATTACAGTGAAGAACATTGGTATTGGCTCAGACCCATAGCCCGTAAAGAAATTATCACCAACATACATAACAGCCCCCTAAACTACAACCCACAGAGTGAACGGCTGAGCGGGGAGGATAATATATATGTTACCAAATATAATTAGCATGTGAAACCATTGCAAAGTGCTAGAGGAAAGATTTTTGGGATATATGCTACATCATGGGCTGTATGAACTGAAAGACACCCCCCCCCCCCGGCAGCAAGTGTTCTGCATAAGTGAAGTGTTACCAACTCCTGCTTGAATCAATGGAGGTTCATGAATGTCGATTGTGTTGAAAAATTTGCTCTTGTAATTGTTGATTGGCAGCATTTTGTCTGTTCTTGATGTTCAATACAGTGAGGGATCAGAGGATCCTACTGCTAGAATGTCTGGAGGAACGACTTTTGATATCGTATTGGTAAGACAGTCTAGGAGATAGACTGGTCTGAGATATCTGTCGGCAAACGTGGCGTAGCCTGTTTGCCTGGAGGTTGGGGATTTACCGGAAATCACCCTACTGCTCTCCGACCATGGGGTCAGGAGGAAGTTGGACAAAGATGCTTTGGGGCACTGGTCCCGGCCAACATTAGAATGAGCAAAAGGAGCTGGGGCTTTAATTATAAAGTATGTGAAGGCAAAATTACACACTGAAAAAAATTGTTGAAGAGGCTGGCAGCCGTAAGAAGGATGTTTGCATGTGATCAGGTGATTACAGGTAGTTACAAGTAAGATGATGTGAGAAAGAACAATTTAAATACAGGTGTAAATTTTCATTGGAAGAGTGAAGAAAACGGAGCAGCCGGGTACATTGCAGTGACTAACGTGGGTCAGAACGGGGGGAGTGTAATGTGAACAGGTGTGATGAGACATCTGTTTGATGTGTGATACATATGTAATGTGATGTGACATCTGTGTGATGTGTGTAATGTAACATGTGTGATGTGATGAGACATCTGTGTGATGTGTGTAATGTAACGTCTGAAGTTTGAAACTAATGGCCACAATAAAAGCAGAACTATATTGTATGTTTCCTATTTTTAACAGCAGTAATGTCTAAAAATGTTAGTGTTTTGTGTATGGGGTTAAAATCAGTTCCACTTTTTTTCATTTTTTTTTATGCAACGTGTCTTATTTTCGCGCACGCACAGTTGTCTGTAACTACACCAAGCGAGAAAAATATTACAGCCGGCTGGATCTGTTTGTAAAAAGATAAAAGCTATACTGCAGATTAATGTGTTATAATGTGATAAGATTTAATGTTGGAATGTTTTGATGTTGATTCAAATGAATTAAAATACAGATATTGTGAGACACGGGGTTTTGAAAATGTATGTGCCCCCACTGTTCCCTATTTTTATGTACAGCTTATTGGTTTGCAGTAATTAATATTACCAGATATATTATTTTCTGTGTTATTGAATAACTAATTACATTTGTCTTGTTTTTTTTTGTTTTGTTTTCACACATAAGGCACATGCTATGGTGCTGCCTAAATGTTATTTTTGAAAATGTGAGATGTTTTACAGGTAAATGGTTGCAGGTCATTTTAAAGATAAAATGTATTTTTGTCAGGAGAAAGTAATCTTTTTTGTTCCAGGCTGTTGTGTATTACAGGGGGTTAAGCTAGTGCCCCCCCCCCCCCCCCCGATAGAGTGCCTAATTTTATTATGTTGATATGTCGTTTTAAACCCTGCTAAATTACTTTCGCAGAGTCCAAATAGGAGGGAATGGTGAAGGGACTGATGAGGTAGTTTTGTTTTGTGTTTTATTTTGTTTTGAATGAATGAATTTGGTTCTAGGAGATCTACAAAATGTGTATGAGCTTCAAGGAGTAACCCAGATTAAATGTGTATGACAGTAACCTACATTTTGAGGTTTTTCTGTGTAGATGGTTCCAGATCCTTCCAGAAAGGTGAATATGGCACTGGGTAAGCTGTGCTGTAGTCTCCACCCAATATGAGGTATTGTGTAAGAGACCATCCCCCTCCAGCCAATTTACACAGGAGGCAGAGGTGACGTCACTCACAGATGAGTCTTTACAGATTTAGATGGGGAGAAGGCAAAACAAAAAAATTATATATAATTTCTGTAATTTAATATGAGAAAAAGGGAGGTTTGTGAAGGATGATTTATTTGATTATATTCTCTGTATGAAATTACATTGTGAATTATCAAGCAGGATGCCAAATTACTAAGATATGTAATATGTGAAAGTGATGATAATGTTTAAATGATTTCGTTTCGTGCAGCAGCCATCTTGTCTGGAGTTCCCATCTTGGTTCTTTTGTAGTGAATAGAAAAGTCATTGTTCCTTTAATACAAGTAATGTTGATTTCGTATGTTTTATCTTTGACCTTGGTTCCCATGCGAAGATGGACAGGGAGTGAGATGGGAGGATGGCAAGTATGCGTGAGGGAAGGTCTCCCCCATCTCCACGAGAATATTCTGTCCAAGAGAAAGATAAGACACTTGTAAACATAATGTGTGAAGAATTATAATGATGTATTTTATTGTATGCTTTTTACTGAATAACAAATATTGTTACATTGTCTCTGATTGGTTTACCTCAAGCCTACACCCCTTCTGAATTTCAGTTTAACAGTTTGAGTTTGGTAATAAATCCTTCAGAGGAGCATTTTGAACATTTCAGCGTGTCTGTGTGTTTTCTTCTCCTCTCTCGATATATATCGGTGAAATATCCTAATTAGGATACTGACTAATGGAGTCTGGCCTTGAGAGTCTGTTGGGACTCGTATAAATTTCAGTCTAATATATTTTGAGAGATGGATTTCCACGACACTACTCACTGACAGCAAGAATAGTGGGTCCTGACTTTGTCAGAACCCACTAGGCTTCCGTTGATGGCATAGCCGGACGCCATTGTTAGGCGTCCGGTGGCCATAGCAACCATCGCTGCTCGCTATTGAACGCGGCTTTTAAGGGTCACAGCTCCTGTATATGTCGGGAAGACGGCCGAAATAGCCGTTCCTCCTGTGACGTACTATTTCGTCATGGAGCGCGAACGGGATGGTTACCATGACGGAATAGTACGTCACTGAGCGTTAAGGGGTTAAAATGAAAAAACATTCCTCCTTGGTGGCAATTAGATATATGCCGTACAATCAGTTATGTCACATCCATGACGCCTGTATCAGCAGGCAGAGGCACTCTATTAACACCAGGATTTAAAATTCAAATCTATTTATTTGAAAAACAATTGTCACTTGGACCCAAGGTTGGGCTGTTTATTGTGGCTATGATTCATATAACTGTCATCCACTCATCTGTGACTCACACCTATACCGCTTATGATTGGCTGTGCTAGAAGGAGGGCTGCCTGCAAGACAATAAGGTGAATACTGGAGGTCATGTGATTCTTCTGCTCTGTAAAATGGCGGCCGCCATTTTTAACGATTCATGCAGAAGGAATCTCAAAGGTTTTGGATTTGCTTAAATCCAAAACTTTGGAAAGTTTTAGGAAACTTGCAATAAATTTGATTCATGTAGAATAAATTTGCTCATCTCTAGTTGTCACCAATGTGCTATGGTCACTATGTTGGTTTATTAATAATAAGGGTGATAAGGTAAGTTTTAAATCTAGCCAACATAGCACATTTGTTTATTAGTACAAGTGGATGTACCTGTACATGTGGAAGCAGTAGAAGAGCCGCTGTAACATAGTTGTGAGCACACAGTTTGGATTTGGGTCTAATGCTTGAGGCTCCATGCACACTGCCATAGCCGTAATCACGGTCCGTGACTACGGGCACAGACGGCCGTGGACTGTCACCCGCATTTTCGGGCCATGCTCCCAAGTATAGGAGCACGGTCCGCAAATTCAAAAAATAAGACATGTCCTATTTTTTTGTAGGTCATTTTTACGGCCCAGACAGCTTCCTAGAATTATACGGGAAAGTGTTCGTGGGCCATAAAAAGGAATGGATCAGTATTTTGATCTGCAATTACGGATCAGTAATTGCGGATCAAAATTACGGTCGTGTGCATGGGCCCTAAAATAACAAGATAAATGTTTTATTTGCTTATAAAAGTGTAGACTAATATAGTAATATAGAGTGATAGCTAGGCTTTTCTTCACCAGGGTAAAACATTCAGTTTCTCGCCCTTGCCCTGTATCTAAATACTCGCCAACGGAAAATGGCTTGTTGTTGTCATCTAGTACTCAGCATCTGTGCACATGTCTATTCAAGACATTGACACTATGATATCTTATTAAATATTTGCTATTCATACATTTTTATTTCTGTAGTTTAACAGTAACCTTGGTTTCCTGTCTAGTGTGGGTTATTCCTACATTGCATTTATAATTATTCTCATATAGAAAGTGTCAATTCTGATCTACAGCATACTAGACGGCATTATGTAGGATTCAACCCTGTAACTTTACACTTGGTCCTTCAGATTAATCCAGCATGGCTTACCGCATTTAAGCCTTGTATCAGCCTAGACTAGCTTTAGTTTGTGAGTCATTGAAGTAGATGGATCCATACAGTATATAAAGCCCCTACAATCTCCTAGGTTCTACAGAAGATCAATAGAGACTGCAAATTCTATACCATTAATGCATAAGAAAAAAGAAAATCCAAACATGTTTCCACCTATGTGATATATGCTGTGCATTCTGCTGAACCACCAGTTATTATAGAAAGCAATTACCAAAAACAATTCATCCATAAAAATCATCACTGGAAGTTAATTCAAAAAGAAAATTGTTCTAAAAGTCCAGAGATGACAATGTGTATAATAAAAGAACGTTTTCTAAACAACAATTAATTTGACCAAAATATACTATTTGTTAGCAAGTGCTTTTTCCATTGGACAAATTACGAGAGAAAATGATGTGGCACAAATAACTTATTCACTCACTAAGAACCAGTGCTTGATTTACATGGATTAATTAAAGATGATGCCTAAATCCTGCAAGTAATTAATACAAATAAATTAAAGAAAAGGAATTATTTCTATAGAATAAAATCCAATAATTATAAGGGAGCAGTCGCATGCCGCAGATTTTGTTGCAGAAATTTCTGCGACTGAAAATCTGTTTAATTTATTATATTATATATGGGAAATCTGGGGGGAAATAGTATGGCTTCTATATAGCTCCCTTAGGGGCTGTTAACAGTAATGTAGCTATCGAGGTGGCAAAAGTAAGATTCACAATTATTTGCAGATATAACAATTACATTAGTGTGCCATCATTAGATACAATGGCTTGTGAAGTGATTGGCAGTTAGGTTCAGGGGTAGATTTTGCACAGGCGCATAGTTCAGCCAAGTAATGGTTTTGGTTGTCATCTAGCTTTTCCAAACTCTGGGTAGCAAGTTATGAAACTATAAAGCCTTTTTGTCCCAGTCAAGGTCTGAATTTTTTTTTTTTTTAATCCCAATGGTATTTTCTATTGCGTTGACAGATTTTTATTCCTGCTTCATGGCACAACTTTAATTAGTAACTGCAGCTCAGTTGCCTTGTCTATTGGAATCTGAGGTAGTCTGAAACACACCTCCTGTCTTATCAGATGCTGAGAATGCAGCATTGTTGTAACATCTGGCCATGGACATCCAACTTGTTTGCAGCGTCGTCCTCCTGGGAGGCGCCGGCACTCACTTCCGGATATCAAGACTGTCGTCGGAGGGCGCGCGTGCCCGTGCATGCACGGCCTTAAAGGGCCAGTGCACACATAATTGCAGGAAGTATGCAATCTAGCCCAGAATGCTCTGGGCTATAAAAGGGGCTCTGCCCTCTTGTTCCTTGCAAGAGCATTGTTTGTTACCCAAAGTTTGTCGTGCTAATGGTCCCCTAGTGTCTTCCAGCTTCCTAGTGTTCCCTGTTCCTGTTTCTGTATCCTGTTCCCGTACTATCCTGGTCGCAGTTGTGCTGCGTTCCACGCCTGTTTTGCCTACGCCACGCCTGGCATCTACCTACCGTCTGGTCCCTGCTGTGCCTGCCTTGCTACTGTCTACATTGCCTCAGGTATCCTCTCTGAACTATAGCCTCTGTACTTTACCTGTTTGGCTAGCTGCCATCCCACTACGCGGTACGGCCCAGTGGGTCCACACCCTGCATCGTGAAAGTACGCTCTGGCCATGGACTCCGCTGGTCAATTCAAGGGCATGCCACCCTCCCAAGCCATGCAGGCGGACCTGCAGGATCTCTGAGCAAGACAGAAACAACTTCTTGTTGCAGTGGACTCCATGGCACAACAGGTAGGGACGCTAGCTGCTGCTCTTCCTGCATCTATGCAAGCTCCACAGATCGACCCTCCTGCTACACCTTCTGGCAGTTGCGGCTAGGGTCCTCGGTTCTCACTGCCATTACCGTCTCGGTTCTATGGAGACGCCAGCACATTGAGGGTTTCTGAACCAATGCTACATCCATTTTACCCTGCACGCCCGAGCATTTCCGTTGCACGGAACCAATATCGCCTTCATCGTGTCTCTACTTGCCGGCAAGGCCCTGGCATGGGCAAACCCTATCTGGGAACGTCAGGGACCCGAAACCCAAGACTTTCAGGGGTTTGTGCGGTTATTCCGGACAGTTTTCGAGGACCCAGGGCGAGTCTCGTCGGCAGCCACTGCTATCTTCAACCTTCGCCAAGAGGATACCTCCGTGGGCGAATACACCATCCAGTTCCGGACCCTGGCAGGAGAACTATCCTGTAACAATGAGGCCTTGGTGGCATCCTTTTGGCATGGCCTATTGTCCGAGATCAAGGACGAACTGGCCGCTCGAGATCTGCCACCTGCCTTGGACGACTTGATTCTGCTTGCCACTCGGGTGGACATAAGGCTGAGGGAGAGATCTCATAAAGTTCGTCAGGAGAGACGGCTTCCTAGACTGGCTCCCAACTTCCAGCAACCCCTCTTGTCCCCTTCTAATGCTTTGCCCGAGGTTCCGATGCAAGTGGACCGGCTAAAATTGTCCGTCCAGGAGAAACAGCGCAGGTGCACCTCTGGACTGTTTATATTGTGTCTTCAGTTTGTGTCCTCACAAGCCAAAAAACCCCAGTGCCTAGGTTTCGTTGGAGAGACAACCCTGGGCGTCACTGCATGTAATCAGAACTCTCTCCCAAACTGTTCATCCCTGTAACCATCACTACTGGCGAGAGGTCCCATCCGGTCTCTACCTACCTGGACTCTGGCTCTGCAGCCAACTTCATCTGCCAGGACCATGTGGATCTTCTTCAGTTGCCTACTTTTCTTCTGGAAAGGCCGTTGATCGTTGCCTCGGTAGATGGACTGCCATTGCCTGACACAGTTGTGTCTGTGACCAAACCATTAAGGCTCCAAGTAGGAGCTCTCCATGCTGAGTTCATCTCTATGTTTGTCCTGTCCAAGGCTGTCAACCCTGTGCTGCTGGGGTGGCCTTGACTCCGTCTATACGCCCCAGTCCTGGATTGGAAATCTGGAGAGGTTCTCCAGTGGGGTCCGAAGTGTCTTGACTGCTGTCTGGGTCATATACAGCCACTACAGTCTTCTCCACTTCAGTCATTGGCAGGGTTGCCTTCTTGTTTTTCTATGTTCTCCGATGTCTTCAATAAAAAGGAAGCTGAGACCTTGCCGCCACACCGAGCATATGACTGTCCGATAGACTTGGTCCCTGAGTTGTCTCCTCCTCGCGGTAGAGTGTACCCTCTCTCCTTGCCAGAGACCCAGTCTATGTCGGCCTACGTTAAAGAGAATCTGGAGAGGGGCTTCATTCATAAATCCTCATCCCCGGCTGGAGCTGTGTTCTTCTTTGTCAAGAAGAAGGATGGATCGCTACGACCTTGCATTGACTACCGAGGCCTCAACCAGATCACGGTCAAGAACAGGTACCCACTGCCTTTGATTTCTAAACTGTTTGATCGCATTCGGGGGGCAACATTTTTTTCTAAACTGGACCTGCGGGGGGCCTACAATCTGACCTGCATTCGTCGAGGTGACGAGTGGAAGACTGCTTTTAATACTCGTGTTGGTCACGATGAATACCTAGTTATGCCCTTCAGCCTGTGTAACGCCCCTGCGGTGTTTCAAGAATTTGTCAATGCCATTTTTAGTGATCTCCTCTATGTTTGTGTTGTGGTGTACCTCGATGACATTTTGATTTTTTTCCCCAGATCCAGTAACTCATCAAAGTCATGTCCGCCAGGTGTTGCTTCGTCTAAGGGAGAATCATCTTTACGCCAAGCTGGAGAAGTGTGTGTTTGAGAAAAAGACTCTATCCTTCCTGGGCTACATCATCTCCGATCAGGGCCTCAAGATGGACCATGAGAAGGTAAAAGTTGTCCTGGAGTGGCCACGCCCCCAAGGCTTAAGGGCCATACAACGCTTCCTGGGATTCGTCCAACTTCTACCGGCTGTTCATTCCTAACTTCTCATCTTTAACTGCTCCCATCTCTACCCTCACTAAAAAAGGTATGAATGCCAAAGTGTGGACTCCGGAGGCAGAAGCCGAATTTGAATCCTTAAAAAATCCTTCACTTCAGCCTCTATTCTTCACCGCCCTGATATATCCCTACAGTTTTCGTTAGAGGTGGACGCTTCCTCTGTTGGTGCTGGTGCACTGTTGTTCCAGAGAGATTCGAAAGGCAAGACTGTGGTATGTGGCTATTATTCCAAGCTTTTTTCTTCTGCAGAGCGCAACTACTCGATTGGGGATCGGGAGTTACTGCCCATCAAGCTGGATCTACAGGAGTGGAGACATCTACTGGAGGGCGCAGTCCATCCTATCCTGGTCTTCACGGATCACAAGAACTTGACATACCTAGAGACGGCCCAGCGGTTGAATCCTTGTCAAGCCAGGTGGTCGTGGTTCTTTTCTCGGTTCCGGTTCGAACTCCAGTACCGACCTGCCGACAAGAATGTGAGGGCCGACGCCTTGTCTAGATCATTTGAAATTGAGGACACTGTGGAGTCTCCACAGAATATTATTGACCCTTCCTACATCTTCTCTGTGAACCCCTTGCAAGTCATTAGGACTTTTGTGTGTTTGGCTGACAGAGGAAGAATCCTTCACTGGGGTCACAGTTCTCAGCTGGCAGGTCACGCGGGTGCTTGTAAGACCCAAGATCTAATTGCCCGTCAGTTCTGGTGGCACATGCTACTCAAAGACGTTATGGACTTTGTCTCCTCATGCACAGTATGCGCAGCAAATAAAGTTGCTCACTCCAGACCTGCTCCAACCACTGCCGGTGCCCGATGCCCCCTGGCAGCATGTCGCTATGAACTTTGTCACAGATCTTCCTCCTTCTGCGGGTTGCAGTATGATCTGGGTGGTGGTGGATCGATTTTCTAAGATGAACTCATTTAGTTCCCTTGACCGGTCTGCCGTCTGCTACGCGTTTAGCTGACACATCTTCCGTCTGCACGGCTTGCTCCTGCATATTGTCTCGAACCGAAGGGTCCAGTTCATCTCGAAATTTTGGAGAGCACTCTGCGGTCTCCTCGGTGTAAAGTTGGACTTCTCCTCGGCCTATCATCCTCAGTCCAATGGGCAAGTCGAGAGGGTTAACCAGATTATGGAGAACTATCTGCGTCTCTTTGTTTTCAGGCGGCATGATGACTTAGTGCAGCTACTCACGTGGGCAGAGTTCACTTATAATAACCACACAAGTGAGTCCACCACTTCCAGTCCGTTCTTCATCGTCTACAGCTAACATCCTTGTATACCTCTTCTTGTCTCTACTATGTCCCAGGCTACCTTGAGGGACGTTCTACAAATATGGCAACAGACCCGATCCTCTATCCTGCTGGCGGTGGACCGCATGAAGAGAAAGGCAGATACAAGAAGACGGGCCCCTCCTCAGTTTCTTCCTGGTACAAAGGTCTGGTTGTGTTCAAGGAATATCCGGCTGAGGGTGCCGTCCTGCAAATTTGCTCCTAGGTTCCTCGGACCCTTCGAAATCCTGCTACAGATCAACCTGGTATCTTACAAAGTGCGGCAGCCTCCTACCCTCAAGATTCCTAACTCCTTCCATGTCTCCTTGCTAAAACCCGTGATCCTGAACCGCTACTCCAGGACTCCTAGTTCTGCAGTGATCCCTGGCAGCTCATCTGGGACTTTTGAAGTAAGGGAGATTCTGGCCACCTATAGGTGGGAGGAAGGACATTTTATTTAGTGGATTGGAGAGGGTTCGGTCCAGAAGAGAGGTCTTGGGAGCCAGAAGAGAACATTGATGCTCCTGTCCTCATGAGGAAGTTTCTCTCCCACTCTGGTCCCAGGAGGAGGGGGCGTAAGAGGGGGGATACTGTAACATCTATGGCCACGGCCCGTCGTTCTGACTTAACCCTCGACGGCCGTGGCCATGGACATCCAACTTGCTTGAAGCGTTGTCCTCCTGTGGACGCCGGCACTCACTTCCGGATATCGAGACTGTCTCCGGAGGGCGCGCGCATGGCCTTAAAGGGCCAGTGCGCACATAATTGCAGGAAGTCTGCAATCTAGCCCAGAATGCTCTGGGCTATAAAAGGGGCTCTGCCCTCTTGTTCCTTGCCGGAGCGTTGTTTGTTACCCAAAGTTTGTCATGCTAATGGTCCCCTAGTGTCTTCCAGCTTCCTAGTGTTCCCTGTTCTGAGCTGTTGCCGAGTTGTTTTGCGTTCCTCGCCTGTTCTGCCTACGCCACGCCTGGCGTCTACCTGCCGCCTGGTCCCTGCCGTGCCTGCCTTGCTACTGTCTACATTGCCTCAGGTATTCTCTCTGAACTATAGACTCTGTACTTTACATGTTTGGCCAGCTGCCATCCCGCTACATTGTACGGCCCAGTGGGTCCACACCCCGCATCGTGACAATTGTCCATCCTCTATGCTTTATATTGCAGCTATATTTGTACAAATAGAGGCCCCATGCACACGACAGTAATTTTGATCCGCAATTACAGATCTGTAATTGCAGATCAAAATATGGATCCATTAATTTTTTGGCCCATTGACACCTTCCCATATACTGTATTGTCCTGCAAAAAAACAGGATATGTCCTATTTCTTGAATTTATGGACCGTACTCTTATACTTTATAATGGGAGCACGGCCTGCAAATGTGGGCGACAGTACGCGGCCGGCCGTGCCAGTATTCATGGACCATGATTACGTCTACGGCGGTGTGCATGGAGACTCAAGCATTAGACCCAAATCCAAACTGTATGCTCACAACTATATTACAGTGGCTCTTCCACTGCTTCCACATGTACAGGTACATTCACTTGTACTAATAAGCAAATCTGCTATATTGGCTTTATTTTAAAGTTATCTTATCATCCTTATTGCTAATAAACCAACTTAGTTATCATAGCACATTGGTGACAACTAGAGATGAGTAAATGAATTCTACATTAATTAAATGTATTACAAATTTCCTAACAGTTTTGGATTTTATATTTATGGGAAGGTGTTTGGGCTGTAGAAATGACCCGCAAAAAATAGGGTATGTCCTATTTTTTTAATTTACGGACTGTGCTCTTATACTTTATAATGGGAGCACGGCCCGCAAATTTTGGTGGCCATCTGTGCTCGTAATCACGGCCATGCACATGGTTACGGCAGTGTGCATGAGGGCTCACTGCTGTGTATATACACAAGCCCACCACAAGCTCATTGCACACACAGTTGATTTTCATTACAGTTAGCATAGAATGATTATAAACTAGAAACAAAAAGCACACTAAGGCCCCATTCACACGAGTCTGGGGCCTACGGCTGGGTGCACATGAGGCATTTTTGTTCTGTTTTTAACATATGTTGTCTTGTTTTGCTAGATAAACTCCCATTTTTCTAGATGGGAGTTCATTAAACAAAATAAAAAAATGCATGTTAAAAATGCCCAAAAAGGGGGTTTATTCCATGGACAGGTGGGCCTCAGCGCATTGTGCCATATATTTATGGCACAGTGATGATGCAGGAGTAGAAGCTGAGCCTGCACTATAAGCATCAGGTGTCAGCTGCTACATACAGCTGACACCCTGCTGCAATGGCCAGAATCAGAGCTAGCAAGGCAGGGCCTAATAGGATGCTTGTCAGCATTATGCTGACAGGAAAAATACACTGCAATACAGAAGTATTGTTGTGTATCATTATGATCGCATAGTCTAGTCCCCTAGTGGGTCTGAAATTAAAAAAAAAAAGTTTTATAAAATTTTTAAAAATATTAAAAAAAAGAAATAAACACAAAAACCTGTATTTTTTGTCCCATTACACGTTATGCTTTATTATATCAAAAAATCAAAAGCGAAAAAAAGTACACCTACTTGGAAGCGCCATGTCCATAATGACCCAAACAATAAAATTATTATATTATTTAACCAACAGAATAAAAGCCGTAAAGAAAGAAAAAGAAATAGAATGCCATTTTTGTTCAGTCCGCCTACCAAAAACAGAACAAAAAAAGATTAAAACGTCATATGTACTCCAAAATGATACCAATGAAAATGTCAACTCATAGCTCAAAAAAATAAACCCTCATCCAGGTCATGGAAAAATAGAATGTTAACCCCTATCATCATAAACAACTTTCAGATTTTAATTTTTGTTTTTTCCTCCCCACATTCCAAAAGCCATAACTTTTTCATTTTTCCGTCGATATAGCCCTATGAGGGCTTGATTTTTGCGAGACGAGTTAAAGTTTTTAGTAGCGCCATTTATTGCGCCATATTATGTACTAGGAAACATGAAAAAAAAATATTTGTGTGTCCTCCATTATATTTTTGCGCTTCTTTTTTACGGAATTCACTGTGCAATTAAAACAACAAGGAGAAATGTTTTTATTTTGTGTCGTCAAATTCTGAGAGCCATGACTTTTTTATTTTTCCGACGATTAAGTATGAGGTATGAGGGCTTATTTTTTGCGGGATAAGCTGTAGTTTTTAATGGTACCATTCTTAGGTACGTGCCAAGTTTTTACTTGTTATTCCATTTTTTGTGGGAGATGAAGTGATATATATAATATTCCCGCTCGTTACTGTGAAGTGTCGGCTGTAACATACAGCCGATGCCCGCATCATATGGAGCGGGCTCACGGAGCTCCATATATCCCCTACCCAGCTATGACGTAGCCATACGTCAAATGTCGGGAAGAGGCTAAGACTAAGAATATAGTGACACAATTACATGTTTATTTTTAAAAAGTGTTTTTATTGTGCAAGAGTAGTAAAAGATAACAAAATATATATATAAATTTGGCATCGTCATATCATACTGACCCACAAAATAAAGTTTTCCTGTTATTTATACCACACGGTGAATGCCATAAAAACAAAATCCAAAATACAATCGTGGAATCAGTTTTTTTCTACCCCGCACAAAAATTCACTAAAAGTTTTTCAATACATTATATGTACCCCAAAATGGTAGCATTAAAAAATACAACTCATCCCACAAAAAACCAAGCACGGCTACTTCAATGGAAAAATAAAAAGTTATGGCTATCTTAATACGGAGATGAAAAAACAGAAAAAATTCAGTGTAGTGAAGGCCAAAATAGGCTGTGCCCTTAAGGGGTTAATGGTTGTCCCTTCCAGAAAACTGGCATGGAAGGAAAAGATAAAACTTGAGGCAAGCGAATGGAATTTTTCCCAATTTAAAAGAAGATACAGTAACTTATATTTCCAGGAGAGTATTTTTATGTTAGATAGAAATATTATGTAATGCTAAAACAGACTTTATGGAAAAAGTCAACTTTATAAGTCTAGTTAGAATTTGTTGCTTCACTTTGCTCTTTTAACTAGTATCTGTGTTAAACTACTGCACAATCCTACATGGCCTTTTTTTATGTAAACCAATCATCTACTTATTTCTGTCATAATTTCATCCAAAATAGTTTAACATACTGATATTGTCACAGTATATGAGCAAATTCACCCCCACAGTCTAGTGTACCTATCGATGAAATTTGACATATATGTTGGTGATATTTCTGCATATTTCCAAATGTAAGCCTATTATTATTGGGTATTATATGAATTTATCTTAAAGAGGACATGTCATCTGGTTCCTAACCCAGGACTGATAATAATATAATATAATAACTGCCTGTGTGATAATGCTTTTTACTGGGCAACTGCCAACTAACATTGAAGAGAGATACAGTCAGGGCCACCTTACATTGGATGGTGCCCTATGTGGTACCTTCTACTGGCACTCTCCCAAATTGCATACTGTTATAAGTGTACAAATTATCATGTAAACCTGGCCTAACATTGCTACACAGTCCTGCTACAACCATTGACTAGAAGCTTTTATATACTGTAAAGAGCCTAAGTAGCAATGCCACACTCTGCCTAAGTACATACCACCACACAGTTTTTAAATAATACCAACATACAGTGACCAAATACCGGCTCCACACTCAAATTAACAACAGTTTTACACAATGTCTTAATAATACTGCTGTATAATTGACATGAAGATCCATGGTGGTCACAAAACTCAGGTTCCGCTTTTATATCACCAGTGTCTGCCTGCACTGCAGGGAGCATTATGCCCAAGGCAGGGGCATGCTGTCAAAGGTCTGGGCCCCTGGGGATTAATGATCATGTTCTAATTACCAAACCTCATGATTATAAAACACTTTAGTCAGGTTGCCTTGCAATGCATTTAAGCTAATTTTAGCTAATGACTCTTCGTGGATTTTGTATTTTTTTTGGCACTGCACTTAAAGTTTCATTAATCTGATTGAGGGACTTTGAGCTATTTCTAAGCATGGACCTCGAGCCACTGCCCAATTGCTCAAATGGTCAGTTTGTCCCTGCAATCCTTTTTTTTTTTTTTTCTTTGTATATAATGCACCATATAACAAGAAGAGAAAATATGTTTAAATATGTTTCATTTCCAAAATTGTACTTATTGGCGGCTGGATTTTGTGGCTTTCTGCTAAGACAAAATTGGCCTTAAATTACATTGTTATGGCTTTAAAAAAAAGTCTACATTGTATGTGTCTTGTATCGAATAATAATAGTACTGTATGTTCTCTCATACTAAGTATAAATGGCAGTATCTATTTTTTTTTTTTTTTTACTTTTCCAAAACACCTATGGCACAAGATTATTTATAACCAAGTTTACCTTGAATAACCCAATAGTAAAAAATGACAAACAATTGTATATATGAATACGTATCTCAGAGAATATGATAAAATGAGCGAGAAACATTCATTAGTATCCATTAAAGAGACACATGAAATACTATAAATGTGTTTTTCCCTTTCCATTTCAGCATCACACCATTTACAAGCAATTTTGTAATTTTAGATGGATTCAGCATGCAAAGTTATATCATATAATTACAACTGTCCACAATTCTTTCAAAGGATGGAAGGTACAATTGAGTGTAAAAGAAAAATGTCTCCATGAGGTCATTGAATACAAACAAGCTGTAGGCAGAAAAGCAGTTCTATGTTCTATCCTTCAGGGCCAGTGCATATTGGGTCATACAGTTAGGTCCAGAATTATTTGGACAGTGACACAATCTTCATGATTTGGGCTCTGCATGCCACCACATTGGATTTGAAATTAAGCAACTGAGATGCAATTGAAGTGTAGACTTTCAGGTTTAATGCAAGGGGTTGAACAAAAATATCCTGTTAAAAGTTTAGGAATTGCAATCATTTTTCTACACAGCCTCCTCAATTCAGGGGCTCAAAAGTAATTGGACAAATTAACATTACCATAACTAAAATGTTTTTATTTTATTTTTTTGTAGGGAATCCTTTGCAGGCAATGACTGCCTGAACTCATGGACATCACCAAATGCTGGGTTTCCTCCTTTGTGATGCTTTGCCAGGCCTTTACTGCAGCTGTCTTCAGTTGTTGCTTGTTTGTGGGTCTTTCTGACTTAATTTTGTCTTAAGCAAGTGAAATGCATGCTCGATCGGGTTGAGATCTGGTGATTGACTTGGCCATTGCAGAACATTCCACTTCTTTGCCTTAAAAGGCTCCTGGGTTGCTTTCGCAGTATGTTTTGGGTCATTGTCCATCTGTACTGTGAAGCGAAGTCCAATCAACCTTGCTGCATTTGGTTGAATTTGACCAGAAAATATATCCCTGAACACTTCAGAATTCATCCGGCTGCTTCTGTCTTCAGTCACATCATCAATAAACACTAGTTACCCAGTGCCTTTGGCAGCCATGCATGCCCATGCCATCACACTGCCTCCACCATGTTTAACAGAGGATGTGGTGAGCTTTGGATCATGAGCCATTCCAAGCCTTCTCCATACTGCCTTCCTCCCATCATCATAGTACAGGTTGATTTTAGTTTTATTTGTCCAAAGAATGCTGTTCCAGAACTGGGCTGGCTTCTTTACATGTTGTTTGCCAAAGTCTAATCTGGCCTTTCTATTTTTGAGGCTGATTAATGGTTTGCACCTTGTGGTGAACCTTCTTTATTTGCTCTCATGAAGTTTTCTCTTTATGGTAGACTTAGATACTGATACACCTACTTCCAGGAATGTGTTCACTTGGGTAGATGTTGTGAAGGGGTTTTTCTTCACCATGGAAAGGATTCTGCGTTCATCCACCACTGTTGTCTTCTGTGGACGTTCAGGCCTTTTGGAGTTCACGAGACCACCAGTGCGCTCTTTTATTTCAAGAATGTACCACCAAATTTTTGATTTGGCCACTCCTAAGATTTGTGCTATCTCTCGGATGGATTTCTTTATTTTTTTAAGCCTAACGATGGTCTGTTTCACTTGCATTGAGAGCTCCTTTGATCTCATGTTGTGGGTTCACAGCAACAGCTTTCACATGCAAATGCCACACCTGGAATCAACTCCAGATGTTTTACCTGCTTAATTGATGAATTAATGAGGGAATAGCCCATGCAGCCCATTAAATAGCCTTTTAGATAATTGTCCCATTAGACTTGGTTCCTTGAAAAAGAGGCAGCTACATATTAAAGAGCTGTAATTCCTAAACCCTTCCTCAAATTAGGATGTGAATGCCCTCAAATTAAAGCTGAGAGTCTGCACTTTAAGTCCATATTGATTATATAACTGTATATTCAATATGTTTTAGTAAACAGCTAAAATGCCAAAACTTGTGTCACTGTCCAAATAATTCTGGACCTAACTGTACATAAGTAGACATTGGGTAATTTAGTAACACTTTAGACAATATGGACACATGTATAGAAATTTAAAATGAGTTGTCTGAGTTACACCTTGGTCTATTTAAGTCCACCGAAAAGGCTCCTGCGCTTATTCCAGTAAGACTTTTGGCAAAAAAAGGATTCCAATATTGGCCGATGCCAATGACAATGCCCTGCTGTTAACATGTATTTACTAACCATTTGTCTTCCCGGCGCTAAGCAAGAATACCCAGTTACAAAAGACTCCTTTCAAAGAGACAGATACCATTTGGTGACGGTCATAGAGTTTGTATGTTTTCTACATGTTGGAAACTGGTCTTAAAATTCCTAAGATAAATAAAAATAAGGTTGAGAGTATCCCAGAAGCGGGGCAGATTTGAGTGCTTTATATATATATGCTACAATGGAATATCATTTTTTTTTCTCCAGAAACAGAGCCGCTCTTGTCCGTTAACTATATTTGGTATTGCAGTTTTAGTTGAATGTGGATATGCTACAAAACCAGACACAGCTCATGAACAAGAATTGGTGCAGTGTTAGGGCTTATTCTGACGAACGTGATATACGTCCGTGCAACGCGCGTGATTTTCACGCGCCTCGCACGGACCTATGTTAGTCAACGGGGCCTTTCAGACTGTCAGTGATTTTTACGCAGCGTGTGTCCGCTGCGTAAAACTCACGACATGTCCTGTATTTGTGCGTTTTTCGCGCATCACGCACCCATTGAAGTCAATGGGTGCGTGAAAATCACGCGCAGCACACGGAAGCACTTCCGTGTGACGTGCGTGATTCGCGCAACAGCAGTAAAAACCATGAATGAAAACAGAAAAGCACCATGTGCTTTTCTGTTTACAAACATACTAACAGAGTGTCATAATGATGGCGGCTGCGCGAAAATCATGCAGCCACGCATCATACGCTGCTGACACACGCAGCTGTTATGTACCTTTTGAGCGCGCAAAACTCAGCATTTTTTACACGCACAAAACGCACACGCTTGTGTGAATCCGGCCTAGGGAAAAAAAAGAAGACCCTTTTTTGCAAAACTGGACAGCAACTTTAAGTATTCAAAGGATTATGAGAAGGAACTGAGTAGGATTAAATATAGCAGGAGGCTAGTTGTATATAATGGTTTGTATGGTAAGACTGGCTAAATTTGCAAGTAGCAATTACTGTTGTTTGGCAAAACCAAAAATGATGCATTGTACCAATAATTGTTGTGGCTTTAAGATCTTTCAGATTTGATGGTATTTGAACTGCATAAAATTCCTTATTCCAGTTTAATCAATTTTATCAATAAGAATACCGGAGTATAAACAGCAGTCAGAAGAGAACCCCAAGTATGGGTTAGGGTATACGTGCCAGGATGGGAGGGATCTAGGAATAAAAGCAGAGGCCAGACTGTGGCTTTATTCACACATTTGCAACATATCCATAGGGTTCCACGAACCCAAAATGAGTGTCTTTTTAGCATATGTCTGGAAGGTATGTGTCGTCATAATTTATTTTACTAGATGGAATAGTGTAGTTAACTAAGCTATACAATGAATCATACCGCAAAAAAACATATACCGAGCGGTATACCGTTTTTTCAAATAGAGACCCTATGCCTATATAGTGACATATGTAGCAGCCTTCTGTTGGAGGTTTATATCAGTAAATACTCGCGACGTATGAATGGCAATTTTCTTCCATAGATGTCAATTAGGACTGAAAAAATGGATCTGTAAGAAAACTCAGTGATGGTACCGTTTTTTCATTTTTTTTTTCTACAGATGTCTTATTACTATACCCATACAGAACTCATACAGAACAAAAAGGAACTAATACAGTACTTGTTCTCGACACTATACGGCATCGGACAGAAAAAAACAGTACCACAATGGAACTTCAGTGGTGCAGATTGCACATCCATACAGTGTTGTATGGTACAATATTTTTTATACAGTTATGTGTATGAAAATTGATTTTCCTATAATTAACATCGATATGATTGAAGCTTTTAACACTTTGTGTAAACCAAGCCCTATGCAAGTGGTGTGAATGTTTTTTTAACTGAGTCACTGTGTTTAGATGAAGTAGGTGTCCCCAGTTAGAGTTTGGATGAGAAGTAGAACAGATGGAAATCTTATAGTAAATTAGCTAGGAAAGCAGTTTACAAGATATAACACTTATAAATTGGTTTGTAGTGAAGTGAAGAAAACATCTCCTGCACAGCAAGAAAAGATTAGATTAGTCCCATAATATAACGCACAAATGTTAAAATAATGACTGAAGGGACTAATAAATAGAATAAAGGTAGCACGATGATAAGGACAATTTTTCACAATAATTTTTTGTTTAGCTGCCAGTAACATGCTCCTCTACAACCTGTTCATTGAACTTAAAATGAACAGAAAAAAATGGAAACTTTGCCAGGCAGCATTACAATATGGCATAATCATTACAGATGCCAGCTTCTTTAAAGTCTTTAGTGTTGACAAAGGCTCCCTCTTCTCTGTCTGTTATGTAGGCACACCTGTTTAGCCAGCAGGCATGGGTATTGTCGGGTGTCAATTTTTCCTTGCCTTGCCCATCAAAAAATGAATGTTTTACTGCAGTTCCTGTAAGGTACATCATTCATCTATAAGGTTTTGTTGAAAGCATGCTATTATTATTATTACAAAAGAATATGTTTCTCACTATGAAAATTTATATTCATGTTAAAAAACATAATGTAAACCTGATAAATCCATTAATCCAAATAGAACAAAATAACAAATAAACAAACATTCATTTCAATTGAAAATGGAAAGTGGCATAATATTTTAAAAATGTTTGTTTTGCTTGCAGTCATTGGCCTCATGCACACGACCGTAAAAACACCCGTTATTGCGGGTCGTAATTACGACCCGCAATAACGGGCTCATAGACTTCTGTTAGCCACGGGTACCTTCCCGTTTTCTCACGGGAAGGTGCCCGTGGCGTTAAAAAAATAGAACATGTTCTATTTTTCTATTTTACGGGCCGTGCTGCTATACTTTAAAATGGCAGCACGGCTCGGAAAAGCGGCCGGCTGCCCGCGGCCGGCCGTGCTCGGCCGTGCTCGTAATTACGAGTCCTAATTATGAGCACGGTTGTGTGCATGAGGCCTTATGGTATGATACTTTGTAAGGCCAAAAAAAGATATACATCCAACCAGTTCAGCCTATTATTCTGCATTGATGATCTAGAAGAAAGCAAAACCCCTATGAGGCAAAAGTAAATTTTTCTCATCTTACGTAGAAAATTCTTTCCCGACTCTAACATAGCAGACCGACTGATGGAATACTATGAGCATAACTAATAGGCTTTTAAGCCGGCGCGCTGCACTACACGTTATCGTGCGACTGGCATACTTGTGGGAGCCTTATTTGTGTACAATGATAATAATCAGCCACCCCCCACATAAATAGTAGGAGTGAGAGTGACTGTTTATCAGTATTTTTCACCTGTGGGATCTCCCCTTATATAGCAATTGTGGCTTGTCTGCATCCTGTTGGGATGTGTGCTTTGAACCAGCCCTTGTCTCAAGTGAGTACGGCCTTTTCTTTTTGTGCTAACATGGCAATCAGAATAAATACCTGCGTTACTGACCCATCTCCAGTAATATAGTACAATTAACTTGTAATATTTTAACACTCATGAAAGACATCCAGTCCCCTTTTGAACTTTGTTAGTGAATTCACCATTACTTCCTCTAGCCGAGAGTTCCATAGGCTTACTGCTCTTTTAGTAAAGTATCCCCTTCTATGTTTGTGTAGAAAACTTATTTCCGCTAGATGTAGAGGATGCCCCCTTGTTATAGTTACAGTCCTTGGTATAAATAGATCATGAGAGAGATCTTTGTATTGGCCTTTGATATATTTCTACATAGTTATTAGGTCACACCTCAGCTGCCTTTTTTCTAAACGAAATAACCCTAATTTTGCTAATCTTCCCGGGTACTGTAGTCCACCCATCCCATTACTTTAGTTGCCCGCTTAAGCTCTACTATGTCTTTTCCGTCCACTGGTGCCCAAAACTGTACACAATATTCCATGTGCGATCTGACAGGTGATTTATAAAGTAGTAGAACCATGTTCTTGTCATGTGCATCTATTCCCCTTTTCATGCACTGCATGATCTTATTTGCCTTGGCAACAGCTGCCTGACACTGGTTGCTATAGTTAAGTTGATATAGTATTCTCACTCTGATAACTAGGTTTTCGTTCCGTTAAATTGTAAATATTACTGCCTGAGCTGAACGATTAAAATAAGTTTATTTAGATATGTCTTAAAATGGGCCCTTAAAGCCAAAATAACAGGCTCAATCAAATGGTCAGCAGCAGAGACATAGCCTAGAAGGCAAAAGATACTATCCACCCGCAGACCAGTCTCTCCTATTATTATATATTCGCTGAACCCTAATGATTGATTAGTAATAGCGCCGTACCACGCTACACCTTGCGCTCTGCTGCGCTAGTCCGGCTCTTAAAGCCACGTATAATGATGTGGTCAGCAATAAGGTCAAGACCTCCAATATTCGGTAACAAGCACCCTGTTGCAAGATCACTGACCAGAATTCACTTAATGTTTAATTGTTAGTTATTATGCTATATCGTTAATCCTACGCGTTTCAGAACCACCGTTACTGGTGGAACATCATCAGGGATTATTAGTGTTACACGATAGTATTCAGTATAGCTGCCGGATCGCACGGTTGTGTGCATTCATGAACCTCCCGGCTCGTGCACGATCAAGATATAATGGTCGTGCAGCAGAGCGCAAGGTGTAGCGTGGTACGGCGCTATTACTAATCAATCATTAGGGTTCAGCGAATATATAATAATAGGAGAGACTGGTCTGCGGGTGGATAGTATCTTTTGCCTTCTAGGCTATGTCTCTGCTGCTGACCATTTGATTGAGCCTGTTATTTTGGCTTTAAGGGCCCATTTTAAGACATATCTAAATAAACTTATTTTAATCGTTCAGCTCAGGCAGTAATATTTATAGTTAAGTTGATTGTCAATTAAAATTCCTAAATCCTTTTCCAAGTCATTTTTGCCCAGTGTTTTTCAATTTAGTTTGTAATGGTGACATGTATTTTCTATACCCAAGTGAATAACCTTACATTTATTATCGTTAAACCTAATTTGCAATTACTCTGCCCAAACTTCCAAATTAGCCAAATCCATTTGTAACAGAATATTGTCCTCCTTTGTATTAATTCCTTTAAACAATTTAGTATCATCTGCAAACATTGACATTTTACTGTGCAATCTTTCTACAAGGTTCATTAATAAATATATTAAACAGCATAGGGCCCAATACTAACTCATGTGGTTACCAGTAGTAACGGTGACTTAATATCAGTATGTACTGTTTATAACCACCCTGTTTTCTATCACTAGCCAGTTACTTACCTATGCATACCTACGCATACCTACGTACTTACACACATAACCCCCTAGTCCCAGCATTCTTATTTTATGTACCAACATTTTACGTTGCACAGTATCAAATGCTTTCGAAAAATCAAGATATATTACTCACCCCTGTCCCGTTTAGAACTTACCTCCTCATAGAAGCTGAACAGATTAGTGTGACATATATAAAGTACAGTTAAATTTACCGCTCAGACGGCACCGGTAACAGTCCAATATCATTCAGTATGGACACTCTCTCCCAGAAAAATGCAGTGGACAATTTGCAATCCAATGAGGGTGTGGATGGAAATTCTTATCCTTGTAGTTCCACCGAGCTCCTTATCGTCTCTCTCCACATTCAAAGAACTCCTGGTAGGAAAAGGATCTTATGTCTCCAATAGATGGAAAAAGGAAGACACATCTGAAAAAAGATTGCTCCATGCCAAGTTTAATCTATACTCACAGAAGTAACAAGAAATAAAAGCATCAAGGTAAGTAAAAATCTTTAAAATTTCTAGGCAGCACGCCAAACACTCTCGCCCGACCCTGGGTTTCACCCTTCCGGCTTCCTCTGTGGCATGTGTGACGTGTCTAATTGACAATTTTATATAGCCGCAAAACATTTAAATTCATATAAATTTACATATATATGAAATATGCTTATAAATACATATACAACCAATGATCTCTTCAATATATAGAGATAATCTGATCTTATCATCATAATCGTGTACATATATACACTTCTAAATATTATACTTTTTATTTAAATACATATTCTCTTTAAAAAGTAGCCTATTCACCACCTGTATAAGTGGTTAGATTCCACATATCATCCCATATCCATTATATTGATTTTTATTTATATTTTATCAGTTGTTTTATATTCTCTATCTCTATTTTTCCACTTAGGGTAAGGACACACGGTGCGTTGTTGACGCGGGTTTGTTGCGGTTTTGTTGCGTTTGAAAACCGTATGCGGTCAACTGCATGCGTTTTTTGTCTCTGTAATGCTGCCACAGGTTCCACATTGAACAAACCTTTTAATGTTAACCAAGATGTTAGAGGGTGTCTAGGTCTTGTTTTTACAACAGTAGGTGCAACTTTCGATCACAAATTAGGTGCTTTAGAGTAAACTATGGAAGGCTTGGGTGCTGAAACAGGTCCCAATATTTTATGATTACATAACTTATGCCAATATCTTTGAATGATTTGTCTCACTTTTTATGCTTCGTGTTTTAAGTCAATAACAATTTTGTCGTATTGTCCTTATTTATTTTCTCCAAATTTATATTTTGCTCAACATTCTTTTCTAGAAAAAGGATTGTCTATCGAGTTCCCGAACCCTGGACAGATATATTGATTTTTCAACAAGTACAAGACGTCTTGAGAGCTGGTTTTCCATTACTTTTCATTACTTAAATTTTTGTGGATGCTGAAAATTTTCATCAGTGCACTTGACGACTTATACGTTGTATTGATCTTCTTCGTGAGCTGCACACATATATATATATATATATATTTATATATTTTGCCCTCTATATATTGCACACAAATTTTATATATAACACGCAAAACTGTCCATATTGTACCAACATTTGTATTATAATTTGTATTGATGTGTTTCTAAACAAAGAAATAAAACCACACCATGGTTGATGCTAGTTTTTAGGTTGCATTGATGATTTAACCTTGCAATGCCCTTCTCCTTGTCCCCTTAATCTTTTTTACTGGGGGTTCCGTCTGACCATTGCCTTGCCTGCCGGGAACTAACTAATTGTCATGAAGCGGGTTAGTGGAACCACTAGGCCGTACCGCCGTAGCGGGAAGGCAGCTGGCCAAACCACAGGAAACCCCAGAAATACAATGTCCCGCACAAGGGTACCTGGATAGACCAGACGGTGACCGAAGCTCTGGCACAGATGAGATGGGTGCAGCAAATGGCGCCAAAAGTGGCGGATGACACAGGAGCCGCAAGTTGCGCCAGACGTGGCGGATTCCTCCAGACGTGGCAGACGACACAGGACGTGGCGGATTCCTCCAGACGTGGCAGATGACACAGGACGTGGCAGATGACACAGGATGTGGCAGATTCCTCTGGACGTGGCAGATGACACAGGACGTGGCAGATTCCTCTGGACGTGGCAGATGACACAGGACGTGGCACGGCTTGATACTAAGGCAAAGCGCGGGAAACAGGAACGGGGAACAAGGCACGTGTAACAACAGGAACGGGAAACACTAAGGGACCATTTGCAAGACAGACTGGGAAAACTAACAACGCTCAGGCAAGGATTAGAAGGCCAGGTGCCTTCTTATAGACCAGGAAATCGTGGCAGTTGATGATGATGACGATTTCCTTTAAGGCCGGGCGCAAGCGTGCGTGCGCACCCTACGGGACACAGCTGAACGGAGCGGAAGTGAGCGCTGGTGTCTCTTAGGAAGGAGACGGAGACCAGCGCTCACAGATCCATGGCTGCGGGCGTCGGGAGGTGAGTAAACCCGCCGGCCCGCGGCCATGGACGCTACACTAATCACCCCATCTAAATGACTACCTAACAGCTATCACGTGGTAGTTAGACTTTGAAACTTATTGAGCAACTTTTTATGTTATTATATTATTTATTTGCTTAGAATAAATGTTATATTTTGTTAATTCATGCCATACGCAGTATTCAGCAATGTATTCCTGGTTAAACAATTATGTCTGTGTTCACAACATCCTTGAACTTTATATTTGGTGTGTGCGCTGAACTTATCTATAGAGCCACTTTGACCCGACAAAGCAGTGTCCTTTTTGGAATAGCGTAATAGAGTAAGCCATTCCATAAGAAGGTATCCAGTAAAAAAAATTGGCATGATGTGAATAGAGCCTAAGTTGTGTTATATCAGAGGTTTAAATGTAAGGGTTTACAGTAAAGTTATTGCACTGACCACTCTGCCTGGGCCACATAGCTTAATGTCTTAATATATGACTTCTTTCTAACAACTTTGCTACTGGGCCACATCCAACTTGTCAACCAACTTCTCCAGTTTTATAATCTAGCAGTGAATTCCAAATCCTCCTCAACATTCCCTACATTTACTTTCAGAAATCTTTAGATGCCACTAGTTAATAATTATTTAGGCTCCACCTCCATTGAATATATTATTGAAGATATTTTAGTATTGCTTTTTCCTTCTCATGATATTAACTGAAGTACATGGAAATATTGTACCCTGAAACTTGATCATGAATATTTGCATTTTAATTGCTCACTTTTGATTTTTTTTTTACAGAACTACATGAAATTCACAAAAATTAATCAGATGTTCCTAATGAAAGGCGCAAATAGAAGAATAGAATTTGATGCATCACTTCCCTCATCAATTCCGAATAACACAGAAGGACACAGGACGTGTCTATATAAAGAATATTACTGGTATTTTTTGAGAACATAAATTAGTACCAGTTACATGGTTATTTGACACAGTGAACAAGAAATCAGATCAGTGAACAGTACTAAATATAGTTAATTACAGTAACTAGCGTAAAGAAACAAAGCTGCTGTCATTTAAATTAACCACTCAAGTAGATAGAAAATGCAGTGTGATTTTGTGGTTCAGCTACAGATTAAGTAAGCTAACATTTTGTAAGCCATCTAAAGGTAAAGTGAAATGTATATGGTGCCTGTGGAGGGGATTGTAGGGTAACAGTTACCTCGATATCAGCGGCGTCGCTAGCTCCGGACATCCGGGGTACAAGCCCCGGATCTTTGGCCCAGTTCCCACGGATCCTGGCGCTACAGGGGCCGCAATTGCGACCGCACAGCGATCACGACTGCAACCAAGCCGTGGCCCCCACACCGCGTCTATAGAAATTTATTATAGTAACTGGGTCCTATGTCATAAAATACATGGGCCCCTATTACTATAGTGATACCACTATACTTACCCTCCTTACCAAGCGCAGCGGAAGTCCTGACGTTTTCTCGCGTCATGACGCTGTGCGCCGCGCATGACGTCATGACGCTGGATGGTGTCAGAACATCCGCTGCACCGAAGAGCTGGGTAAGTGTAACATCATTACTGCCTGCTGGGGTCCTGTATCTAAGCCTGCCTTGTAATAGGCTTAGATACAGGGTCCAACAGACAGCATCACACATGAGCTTAGATACAGGGCCCATGTGTGATACGGTCTGTTGGACCATGTATCTAAGCTTACCACAAGGCAGGCTTAGTTACAGGACTCCAGCAGATAGTAATCTTATACTGTATAAGATTACTGTCTGCTCGGGCCCTGTATCTAAGCCTAACATGTGGTAGGCTTAGATACAGGGTCCAAAAGACAGTATCACACATGGGCCCTATATCTAAACCCATGTGTGATGCTGTCTATTGGACCATGTATCTAAGCTTACCACAAGGCAGGCTTAGATACAGGACCCCAGCAGACAGTAATCTTATACAGTATGGGCCCTGTATCTAAGCCTACCATATGTGTTACTAATGGTTTTTTTTTGTGCTTGTGTTTTTTTTTACAGGTTTGGGCGTTGGACTACTTCGGATTCGAGGACTACTTCGATGATGGCTTTTTTATTTTCAATAAAATGGTTAATGAGGGTTGTGTGAGGGGCGTTTTATTTCAATAAAATATATTTTTTCATGTCTTTATATTTTCTTTTAAACTTCATTACTACCGCCTTAGTAATGGCCGCTGGCTGATTGACAGCTTCCATTACTAAGTCAGGGCTTAATGTTAGCCGGTGCAGAGGCTAACCCCCACTATTACCCCGGTACCCACCGCCAACAGGGGTGCCGGGAAGAGCTGGGTACGATCCAGTACCCGACCATCTGTAGCGATGGTCGCCCACTGGGGCGGCCGCAGGCTGGTATTAATAGGCTGGGAAAAGCCAAAAACAGTGGCCCTTCCGACCCTGGTAATGCTGCCTGCTGCTGCTATGTTGTATCCGGCTCATCAGGATAAAAATAATACCAGCCTGCGGCCGCCCCAGTACCCGACCATCACTACAGATGGCCAGGTACATTATTGCACCCGGCTCTTCCCGGCACCCCTAGTGGCTCTGGGTAATAATGGGGCTTAGTGTTTGCCTCTGCACAGGCTAACACTAATCCTTGCCCTAGTAATGGACGCTGTCAATCAGCCAGCAGCTATTAATAAGTAGGAATAAAGTTTAAAAAAATACAAGGACAAATAAAAATTATTGTATTGAAATAAAAAAAACCCACACAACCCTCATTAACCATTTTATTTCGAATAAAAAAGCCGTAATCTAAGTAGTCCTCGAATCCGACGTAGTCCAACAACCGAACCTGTAAAAAGACAGAAATACACCCAAAAAATTTGTAACACATAAAAAAGCAAAACAATTCTTATTCTTACCTTTCCTTGGTCCAGCGCTGAAGCCGCAATGTCAGCGAGCTGGGCCCCGTTATCTAATCCTATCATGTGTGATACTGTCTGCTGGGCCATGTATCTAAGCCTATCATGTGTGATACTGTCTGCTGAGCCACTGTATATAATCCTATCCATAGCTATAGGGTCGTATGTTTTATATATATATATATATATATATATATATATATATATATATATATATATATATATATATAAAAATATATATAAAAACACACATACATACACGCACACACTTTTTTTTTTGGGGGGTGAACATATGTTAGTACAAGGATACTTACTGCTGGGGCCCTGTATTTAATTCTATCATGTGTGATACTGTCTGCTGGGCCATGTATCTAAGCTTATAATGTGTGATACTCTCTGCTGGTGCCATGTATCTAAGCCTATCATGTATGATACTCTCTGCTGAGACAAGGTGGGTATGTGGTACTACCTAAAGGGGACTGCATAGCATTGTCTACAAATAGGATGTATGGCAGGGGGACTGTGTGTGGAACCATACAGGGGGTTTGTGACACTATATCCAGGGGCATTGTGTGGGGAACGCTCTACAGGTATCTTTGACATAACTTTGCTTGGGGCCCGAGAAATTTCAAATTTGCCCCTGAGGGTTAGTACAAGGATACTTACTGCTGCGCCTGTATGTAAGGCTACATTCACACGAGCGTGACAGATTTACGTGCGTAAAAAACATGGTTGTGTGTGTTTTGCATAAGTGTGCATGGCGTGGGCCATGTGTTTTACCCGCACTTGCAAGCACTTTTTTTTTCCAATGTAATTGATGCGTGAAACACGGACAGCACACAGATGTCGTCCGTGTGTTGTCCGTGGGTTTCACGGACCCATTGACTTCACTGACCCAGTGACATGCAGTGAGTTTCATGCGACGGACACACGCTGTGTGAAAACTCATGCATGTGTGAATAGTGCCATTGAAATCAATGGGTTCGTGTGCTGTGCGTTATTTAAACGCACAGCACACGGACTAGAATCACGCTCGTCTGAATGAGCCCTAAGTCTATCATGTGTGATACTGTCTACTGGGGCCATGTATCTAAGCCTATCATGTATGATACTGTCTTCTGGGGCCATGTATCTAAGCCTATCATGTATGATACTGTCTGCTGGGGCCATGAATCTAAGCCTATCATGTATGATACCGTATGCTGAGACAATGCATCCAATTCTATCCAGCGGTGCCGCTATAGGATCATTAGTCTTTTATATATGCTATTTCCGATATGTATGTAAAAAAATAAATATTTTTCAGGGGGATAAATATATGTCTCGGTGCTTGTGCCCCTGATCTTCTAAGACCCTAGCAACGCCCCTGCTCGATATAGAATACCAGAAAAAGCATTCCCCAATTTTTGTCTTTCCTGTTTTTTTATTTAATAAGATCAAATCAAATAATTTGTCTAATGGATAGTCTAAAACAGCGTTTCCCAAAGTGTGGGTCACGACCCCTTGGGGGGTCGTGTGAAGACTTCTGGGGGGTCGCGAGCCACTCACTGATATACGCCGCTACATCCCTGATATGGTCATTGATGGACAGGTCACATGACCCCTCCATCAGTGGTCATAGTCGGGCTTCAGAGTATGCTGTGCGGCGCGACTGTGGCCGCTGATGTTGGGTCATGTGACCCATCCATGCGCTCCCGCTTCCGCCACGGGGCTCATTCATTAAGCTGAAAAGAAGGTAATATACAGGCTAAATAGAGCTGAAAAGGAGAATATATAGAGACTGAATAGAGCTGAAAAGGAGAATATATAGACCTGAAAAGCGGAATATATAGAGGCTGAATAAAGCTGAAAAGGAGAATATGTAGAGGTTGAATAGATCTGAAAAGGAAAATATATAGCGGCTGAATAGAGCTGAAAAGGAGAATATATAGAGGCTAAATAGAGCTAAATGCAGAATATATGGAGGCTGAATAGAGCTGAAAAGGAGAATATATAAAGGCTGAATAGAGTTGAAAAGGAGAATATATAGAGCTGAAAAGCAGAATATATAGAGGCTGAATAGAGCTGAAAAGGAGCATATACAGAGGCTGAATAGAGTTGAAAAGGAGAATATATAGAGCTGAAAAGCAGAATATATAGAGGCTGAATAGAGCTGAAAAAGAGAATATATAGAGGCTGAATAGAGCTGAAAATGAGAATATATAGACCTGAAAAGCGGAATATATAGAGGCTGAATAAAGCTGAAAAGGAGAATATGTAGAAGTTGAATAGCTCTGAAAAGGAAAATATATAGAGGCTGAATGGAGCTGAAAAGGAGAATATATAGAGGCTGAATAGAGCTGAAAAGGAGAATATATAGAGGCTGAATAGAGTTGAAAAGGAGGATATATAGAGCTGAAAAACAGAATATATAGAGGCTGAATAGAGCTGAAAAGGAGAATATACAGAGGCTGAATATAGTTGAAAAGGAGAATATATAGAGCTGAAAAGCAGAATATATAGAGGCTGAATAGAGCTGAAAACTGAAAAGGAGAATATATAGTGGCTGAATAGAGCTGAAAAGGAGAATATATAGAGGCTGAATAGAGATGAAAAGCAGACTATATAGAGGCTGAATAGTGCTGAAAAGCAGAATATATGGAGGCTGAATAGAGTTGAAAAGGAGAATATATAGAGCTGAAAAGCAGAATATATAGAGGCTGAATAGAGCTGAAAAGGAGAATGTATAGGGGCTGAATAGAGCTGAAAAGTAGAATATATAGAGGCTGAATAGAGCTGAGAAGGAGAATATATAGAGGCTGAATAGAACCAATAAAAAGAATATATAGAGGCTGAATAGAGCCGAAAAGAAGAATATACAGAGGCTGAATAGAGCTGTAAAGGAAAATATATAGAGGCTGAATAGAGTTGAAAAGGAGAATATATAGAGCTGAAAAGCAGAATATATAGAGGCTGAATAGAGCCGAAAAGAAGCATATATAGAGAGGCTGAATAGAGGTGAAAAGCAGAATATATAGAACTGAAAAGCAGAATATATAGAGGCTGAATAAAGCTGAACAGGAGAATATATAGATTCTGAATAGAGAAGAAAAGGAGAATATATAGAGGCTGAATAGATCTGAAAAGGAGAATATATAGAGGCTGAAGAGCTGAAAAGCAGAATAGAAACATAATACATTTGAAAAGCAGAATACTGTTATATACGCAGTTATACACATTTTATTAGGGTTGGTTCAATATTTAAAAGATCGTTGGAACCTTCTACATCTGGCAGTGATAAGAATAAAAAGAAAAATAGTTGTTACAGTGATGAGTATATCAAACGTGGTTTTACTGTTATTTCTAATAAACCCCAATGTCAGGGGCATAACTAGGAAAGGCTGGGCCCCATAGCAAACTTTTGACTGGGGCCCCCCCTCCCCTGGGTGTCAAAACAACCCCCCCCCCCTAGTAGATAGTGCCTTTTTTACAGCCCCCCCTGTAGATAACGCCATACAGCCCTCTCTGTAGATAGCGCCATACAGCCCCCTCTGTAGATAGCGCCATACAGTCCCCCCTGTAGATAACGCCATACAGCCCCCTCTGTAGATATCTACAGAGGGGGCTGTATGGCGCTATCTACAAAGGGGGCTGTATGGCGTTATCTACAGGGGGGACTGTATGGCGCTATCTACAGAGGGGGCTGTATGGCGTTATCTACAGGGGGGACTGTATGGCGCTATCTACAGGGGGGACTGTATGGCGCTATCTACAGGGGGGACTGTATGGCGCTATCTACAGGGGGACTGTATGGCGCTATCTACAGGGGGGACTGTATGGCGTTATCTACAGGGGGCTGTATGGCGTTATCTACAGGGGGGCTGTAAGGCGTTATCTACAGGGGGGACTTTATGGCGTTATCTACAGGGGGACTGTATGGCGTTATCTACAGGGGGGACTGTATGGCGTTATCTACAGGGGGGACTGTATGGCGTTATCTACAGGGGGGACTGTATGGCGCTATCTACAGAGGGGGCTGTATGGCGCTATCTACAGGGGGGCTGTATGGCGGTATCTGCAGAGGGGGCTGTATGGCGCTATCTACAGGGGGGACTGTATGGCATTATCTACAGGGGGCTGTATGGCGTTATCTACAGGGGGGACTGTATGGCGTTATCTACAGGGGGGACTGTATGGCGTTATCTACAGGGGGGACTGTATGGCGTTATCTACAGGGGGGACTGTATGGTGCTATCTACAGAGGGGGCTGTATGGCGCTATCTACAGAGGGGGCTGTATGGTGCTATCTACAGGGGGCTGTATGGCGCTATCTACAGGGGGACTGTATGGCGTTATCTACAGGGGGGGTCTGTATGGCGTTATCTACAGGGGGGGTCTGTATGGCGTTTCCTACAGGGGGGTCTGTATGGCGTTATCTACAGGGGGGACTGTATGGCGTTATCTACAGGGGGGACTGTATGGCGTTATCTACAGGGGGGTCTGCATGGCTTTCCCTACAGGGGGGTCTGTATGGCGTTATCTAGAGGGGGTCTGTATGGCGTTCCCTCCAGGGGGGGTCTGTAGGGAACGCCATACAGCCCCCCCTGTAGGGAACGCCATACAGCCCCAACCCCCAAAAAAAATGCGACCTACAGTGTGAAAAGACAAAAGACATGTATCCCCTATCCACAAGATAGGGGATACATGTGTGATCGCTGGCATTGATAGGGAGAACGGGGGACTGAAAGTCCCCTGAAGTTCTCCATGACTAACCTCTGACTTCCGGCGTCTGCGCAGCTCAAGAAAAATGAAAGGAGCGCTGGTCACACATGCGCACAAGCGCGACCGGCGCTCCATTCATTTCTACGGAGCTGCCGACACAGACCCCGGAAGTCCGAGGTTTGTGATGGAGAACTTCAGGGGACTTTCAGTCCCCTGTTCTCCCTATCAATGCCAGCGATCACACATGTATCCCCTATCCTGTGGATATCTTGTGGAGAGGGGATACATGTCCTGTGGAGATCCTGTGGAGAGGGGATACATGTCCTGTGGATATCCTGTGGATAGGGGATACATGTCTTATGTTTAATGGCAGAGTGGGGAGATACCTCCCTGCTCTGCCGTAGTGTTCAGTGGCGTCCCGCTGTAGCAGCCATAGCGGCAGCTAGCGGAGCCTCCGGCCATGGTGCCGCGGGCCCCGTAGCAGCAGCTACGGCTGCTATAGCGGTAGTTACTCCACTGTGTTAGGGGGAGTTCACACTGAGTTTTTTTACGCGAAAACCGTGGCAAAAAACGTCAGAAAGTGCCTCCCATTGAAAACCATAAAAAACGCCTGCGGGAAAAAGAAGCGTTAGGCTATGTTCACACAGAGTTTTTTGCAGGAGGAATATCTGCCTCAAAATTCCGTTTGGAAGTTTGAGGCAGATTTTCCTCTGCCTGCACACCGATTCTTGCGGCTTTTTTGGCCCGCGGCCATTGACCGCCGCGGGCATAAAACACTGCGAAATACGCTTTCTCTGCCTCCCATTGAAGTCAATGGGAGGTCAGAGGTGTAAACACCCGAAGATAGGGCATGTCACTTCTTTTTCCCGCGAGGCAGTTTTACTGCTCGCGGGAAAAAGACGCCGACGCCTCCCATTGAAATCAATGGGAGGCATTTTCTGTCCGTTTTTGACGAGTTTTGCGACGCGGTTTCCGCGTAAAAAACTCGTCAAAATACTCTGTGTAAACATAGCCTAATGCCCTTTCTTCGGGCGTTTCTGTCTCCGACTTCCCATTGACAACAATGGCAGGCAGAAAATTCATTTTTTGCTGCGTTTTTCAAGCCCACGGCCGAAAAACGTCACCAAAAAAACGCAACAAAAACGCGGGAAGTGTTCAAAATATGCCTCAAAATTCCGGAAGGAATTATGAGGCAGATTTTTCTACCTAAAAACTTTTCCCTTCTCCCATGAACTTTTTTATTTGATGTACATCATGTACCTGCCCTCTGCAGTCTGCACGTCCTCCGCCCGTCCTATGGGATGCTAGTACTCCGGCAGTCCTGACTTTACTCCGGCAGTCCTGACTTTACTCCGGCAGTCCTTGGCTCCTGACTGTACTGTCCTCCGCCCGAAGTCTCGCGTCGGTCGTTTAGCTCCGCCCCCTGTCCTCTCCCCTGCCTGAGCGCTCCTCCTACCACGTCCTCTTCCACTGTGTGTGGGAGGACTATCCGTGGAGTGCACAGTGTGCAGTGAATATCACCGGGCCCCCGGACCCCCCGCGGCTGTCACCGCCCCCCCCCCCCCCGGGTACCTAGTGTAATGTTAGTGTCGTGACTCGTGATGCTACTACTAGGCATGAGGGGGCCCGTGCCTCCAGGCCTGGCAGTGGCACATAATGTAATGTGCCTGACTGTCAGGGCGACACGGGCCCCCCCATGCCCCGGGCCCCGTAGCAGCTGCTACTGCTGCTACTGTGGTAGTTACGCTACTACCCAATGTGTAGTTTGTGGAGAAGTGTTGTCAAAAGAAAGTATGAAGCCATCAATATTACTTCCACATTTAAATACCAAACATCCAAACATAAAAGACAAGCCTGTGGAATTCTATCATAGAATGTTAAACTGCCTCCACAAGAAGCAAGTCGTTTTTACTTTAACAACCAGTACTAATAAAAAAGCATTACTAGCAAGTTATCGAGTTGCATTTCGCATTACAAGAGCCCGTAAGCCACATACAATTGCCGAGAATCTGATTTTACCGGCACCTGTGGATATGGTGCAAATAACGGATGGTAAAAAAGTGGCTGATAAGCTCAAACAAATACCTCTCTCCAATAATACCATTCAAAGAAGGATCAGTGACATGGCAGAAGATATTCGAATACAAGTTCTTAAAAATATGAAAAGGAGCGTGTACTTCTCATTGCAGATGGTAGAATCAACAGATATTTCCAACTGCGCCCAATTCATAGTCTTTGTAAGATGTGATACAGAGAATGATTACATAGTTACATAGTTACATAGTTAGTACGGCTGAAAAAAGACACATGTCCATCAAGTTCAACCAAGGGAAGGGAAAAGGGAAGGAAAAATTTCTACACATAGGAGCTAATATTTTTTTGTTCTAGGAAATTATCTAACCCTTTTTTAAAGCCATCTACTGTCCCTGCTGTGACCAGCTCCTGCGGTAGGCTATTCCATAAATTCACAGTTCTCACTGTAAAGAAGCCTTGTCGCCTCTGCAGCTTGAACCTTTTTTTCTCCAGACGGAGGGAGTGCCCCCTTGTTTTTTGAGGGGGTTTTACAAGGAACAGGATTTCACCATATTTTTTGTATGTGCCATTGATATATTTATATAAGTTAATCATGTCCCCCCTTAGTCTTCTTTTTTCAAGGCTAAATAGGTTTAATTCTTTCAATCTTTCCTCATAACTTAAATTCTCCATGCCCCTTATTAGCTTCGTTGCTCTTCTTTGTATTTTTTCCAACTCCAGGGCATCCTTTCTATGAACTGGAGCCCAGAACTGAACTGCATATTCTAGATGAGGCCTCACTAATGCTTTGTAAAGTGGCATTATTACATCCCTGTCCCGCGAGTCCATGCCTCTTTTAATACACGACAATATCCTGCTGGCCTTTGAAGCAGCTGATTGACACTGCATGCTGTTATTGTGTTTATGATTTACAAGTACACCCAGATCCTTCTCAACAAGTGAATCCGCCAGTGTAGCGACCCCTAGGACATATGATGCATGCAGGTTGTTGGTACCAAGATGCATAACTTTACATTTATCTACATTAAACTTCATTTGCCAAGTGGACGCCCAAACACTTAGTTTGTTTAAATCTGCCTGTAATTCATGAACATCTTCCATAGTCTGAACTATATTACATAGCTTGGTGTCATCTGCAAAAATAGAAATAGTGCTATTAATCCCTTCCTCTATATCATTAATAAATAAGTTGAATAATAGTGGTCCCAGCACTGAACCCTGGGGTACACCACTTATAACCGGGGACCATTCAGAGAAGGAATCATTGACCACAACCCTCTGGATACGGTCCTTGAGCCAATTCTCAATCCAATTACAAACTATATTTTCTAAACCTATAGTTGTAATGGCCGGAAGGAGGTGAAGGGAAAGTGAGCCCTAATCTACCCACCGCCCTGTCCCTGCCTACTTGCAACGACTCGCCCTAGGCGACGAGGTACAACTGGGCGGCGGTCCCTACGCTGTCTAAGTGCACAGGAAAACAAACAGGGAACATGCAAGGGAAGGGGCAGTAGCCACGGAACGCCACGAGGAAACGGAGCGGCGAACAGACAGTCAGGACCAGGACGAAGTGAGTACACCCAAGCGGGCAAGGAGACAGAAGCAAGCCAGGGGCAAAGCAAAGCAGGTCAAGCAGAACTGCAGCAAGGCAGAAGCACGGCAGAAGCAGGCTGGAGCAAGCAGCAGTGGGGCCAGGAATCCAAAAGAATTACAAGCACTGAGGGAGAGAACAGGGCAGGTAATAAAGGACAGGGGGCGGAGCTAACTCCGACAGACCAGGCCGCGATAGGCTCTCCCACTCCTGAGCCTGCCACCCTGGTTGGTGGGAGATGGTGTCAGTCGAACAGGTCTGGCCTCAGGTGTGGATTGATTAATCCCAGGAGTATACCTAGATGAAGTACCTGGCAGATCCCTAACAGTACTCCCCCTTTTATGAGGGGCCACCGGACCCTTACTAAGGGGACCCGGTTTAGTGGGGAAGAGAAGGTGGAACCTCCTGATCAATACCCCAGCGTGAACATCACGGGCAGGTACCCAAGTCCTCTCCTCCGGCCCGTATCCTCTCCAATGGACCAGGTACTGGAGGGAGCCCTGGACCATCCTACTGTCCATAATCTTGGCCACCTCGAATTCCACCCCCTCAGGGGTGAGAACGGGAACAGGAGGTATCCTCGAGGGGGACCAGGACGGGGAGCAGCGTTTAAGGAGGGAGGCATGGAAGACGTCATGTATGCGAAATGATGGAGGGAGCTCCAGACGGAAGGATACAGGGTTGAGGACTTCAATAATCTTATAAGGTCCAATAAATCGGGGAGCGAACTTCCTGGACGGGACCTTAAGGCGCAAGTTCCTGGACGACAACCAGACCAAATCCCCGACGACAAACCGGGGGTTAGCAGAACGTCTACTATCCGCCTGAATCTTTTGTGCGCTCTGGGACGCCTCTAGGTTCTTCTGAACCTGGGCCCAGACGGTGCACAGTTCCCGATGAACATCCTCTACCTCAGGATTATTGGAACAACCAGGGGAGACGGAGGAGAATCTTGGGTTAAACCCGAAATTACAGAAAAACGGGGAGACCCCTGACGAGTTACTGACCCGGTTATTCAAGGAAAATTCAGCAAGGGGAAGGAATGAGACCCAATCGAATTGACAGTCAGAGATGAAACACCTTAAATATTGTTCCAGGGATTGGTTGGTCCTTTCCGTTTGGCCATTAGTTTCGGGATGGAAGGCGGAGGAGAAGGACAGATCAATCTCCAACTTTTTACAAAAAGCTCTCCAAAATAAGGAAACAAATTGTACCCCTCTGTCAGAAACGATATTGACTGGGGCCCCATGGAGACGCAGGATGTGTTTCACAAACAAAGAAGCTAACGTCTTGGCGTTAGGTAGCTTCTTAAGGGGCACAAAGTGGCACATCTTGCTGAAGCGGTCGACTACCACCCACACCGACTTGCCCTGAGATGGAGGCAAATCGGTGATAAAATCCATGGAGATATGGGTCCAAGGTCTCTGGGGAATGGGCAAGGAACGTAGTAGGCCCGCAGGTCGGGACCTAGGGGTTTTGGACCTAGCGCAAACCTCACAAGCGGCGACGTAAGCCCTAACGTCTTTAGGCAACCCAGGCCACCAATAGTTTCTGGTAATGAGGTGTTTGGTGCCCAAGATGCCAGGATGACCAGATAGAGCGGAGTCATGGTTTTCCCTGAGTACCCTCAGCCGGTATTGCAGGGGAACAAACAGTTTGTCCCGGGAGCTGCACCCTGATCAGCCGCGATATCAGAAGCTAAATCAGAATCCGTGGCAGAGACGATTATACCAGGGTGTAAAATACAAGCAGGATCCTTCTCAGAAGGAGGATTGGCCATGAAACTACGTGACAGAGCATCAGCCTTAATATTCTTGGACCCAGCCCTATAGGTAACCAAGAAATTAAATCTGGTAAAGAATAGTGCCCACCGAGCTTGTCTAGGATTAAGCCTCCGGGCCGATTCTAGGAAAACCAGATTCTTGTGATCCGTAAGGACCGTTACCTGGTGTCTGGCCCCCTCCAGGAAGTGCCGCCACTCCTCAAAAGCCCATTTAATGGCTAGAAGTTCGCGGTTGCCAATATCATAGTTACTCTCCGTGGGCGAAAACTTCCTAGAGAAGTAAGCACAGGGGCGGAGATGGGTGAGGGAGCTGGTACCCTGGGACAAGACGGCCCCCACTCCCACCTCGGAAGCGTCAACCTCCACAATAAATGGCTCCTCTTGGTTGGGCTGAATCAGCACGGGGGCCGAGATAAAGCACTTCTTGAGGGTCTCAAAGGCCTGGACGGCCTCAGGGGGCCAATGGAGGACATCAGCACCCTTGCGGGTAAGGTCCGTAAGAGGCTTAGCGACGACCGAGAAGTTGGCAATAAATCTCCTGTAATAGTTGGCGAACCCTAAAAAACACTGTAACGCCTTAAGGGAGGCAGGTTGGACCCATTCCGCCACAGCCTGAACCTTGGCAGGGTCCATGCGGAATTCATGAGGAGTGAGGATTTGCCCTAAAAATGGTATCTCCTGTACCCCAAAGACACATTTTTCAGTCTTAGCAAACAGATTATTCTCCCGAAGGACCTGGAGCACCTTCCTGACATGCTCCACGTGGGAGGACCAGTCCTTGGAAAACACCAGTATGTCATCAAGGTACACAACAAGAAAATTACCCAGGTACTCTCTCAGGATTTCATTAATAAAATTCTGGAAGACAGCGGGGGCATTACACAACCCAAAGGGCATGACCAGGTATTCGAAATGACCCTCGGGTGTGTTGAACGCAGTTTTCCACTCATCCCCCTCTTTGATGCGGATAAGGTTATATGCCCCCCGTAGATCGAACTTAGAAAACCATTGGGCTCCCTGAACCTGATTAAAAAGATCCGGAATCAAAGGAAGTGGGTACTGGTTCCTTACGGTGACCTTATTCAGGTTACGATAATCAATGCACGGCCTAAGACCACCATCCTTCTTCCCCACGAAGAAGAAGCCAGCACCTACAGGAGAAGTCGAGGGGCGAATGAAACCCTTGGCCAGGCATTCTTGGATATATTCCCTCATAGCTTTACGTTCAGGACATGAAAGATTAAATATCCTCCCCTTAGGAAGCTTGGCACCAGGCACCAAATCGATAGCGCAATCGTAATCTCTATGGGGGGGCAACACCTCGGAGGCCTCCTTAGAAAACACATCGGCGAAGTCCTGAACAAACTCAGGAAGCGTGTTTACCTCCTCCCGGGGAGAAATAGAGTTAACAGAAAGACATGACATAAGACATTCATTACCCCATTTGGTGAGATCCCCAGTATTCCAATCAAACGTGGGATTATGCAACTGCAACCAGGGAAGGCCTAAAACCAGATCAGACGATAATCCCTGCATCACCAGTACAGAGCACTGCTCCAAATGCATGGAGCCAACAAGGAGTTCAAAAACAGGAGTATGCTGAGTAAAATAACCATTAGCAAGGGGAGTTGAGTCGATTCCTACTACAGGGATAGGATAAGGTAAATCAATACAAGGCATCTTTAGAGACATAGCAAATTCCGCAGACATGATATTAGCAGATGACCCTGAATCCACGAAAGCACTGCCCGTGGCAGCCCGGCCAGCAAACGAGACCAGAAAGGGAAGCAAAATTTTATTGCGTTTCACATTAACGGGAAATACCTGTGCGCCCAAGTGACCTCCCCGATGATCACTTAGGCGCGGAAGTTTTCCGGCTTCTTATTCTTGCGCCTGGGACAGGTGTTCAGTAGATGCTTGTCGTCCCCACAGTAGAAGCAGAGACCATTCATTCTGCGAAACTCCCTACGTTGTCGAGGGGACATGGAGGCCCCGAGTTGCATAGGTACCTCCGAGTCCTCCGTGGAGGGGCGAGGAGACGGGACCTCGGGGGGGATCGCAGAAAAGTCAGAGGGGAGCACACTGAAGCTTTCTAGCTGACGTTACCTGAGACGTCGGTCAAGTCGTACTGCTAGGGCCATAACCTGGTCAAGGGAGTCAGACGATGGGTAGCTAACCAGCAGATCCTTCAGGGCGTCAGATAATCCTAACCTAAACTGGCACCTTAGGGCCGGATCGTTCCACTGAGAAGCTACGCACCACTTCCTAAAATCAGAACAGTATTCCTCAACCGGTCTCCTACCCTGACGTAAGGTCACCAGCTGACTCTCGGCTAAGGCAGTCCTGTCAGTCTCGTCGTAAATGAGTCCGAGGGCAGAGAAAAAACGATCAACAGAGGAAAGTTCAGGGGCGTCAGGAGCCAAGGAGAAGGCCCACTCTTGGGGCCCTTCCTGGAGTCGGGATATGATGATACCCACCCGCTGGTTCTCGGAACCTGAGGAGTGGGGCTTTAGGCGGAAATACAGTCTGCAACTCTCCCGGAAGGAGAGAAACGTCTTACGGTCCCCTGAGAACCGGTCAGGTAACTTGAGGTCGGGTTCTAGAGGTGAGGTGAGGGGTACTACTAAAGCAGCGTCACCCTGATTGACCCTTTGGGCCAGGGCCTGGACCTGTAGGGAGAGGCCCTGCATCTGCTGGGCCAGGGTCTCAAGGGGGTCCTTGATAGCGTCAGATTAGGAGAAATGGTAGACTAGGTAAAGGCTTGTAATTATGTAATGGCCGGAAGGAGGTGAAGGGAAAGTGAGCCCTAATCTACCCACCGCCCTGTCCCTGCCTACTTGCAACGACTCGCCCTAGGCGACGAGGTACAACTGGGCGGCGGTCCCTACGCTGTCTAAGTGCACAGGAAAACAAACAGGGAACATGCAAGGGAAGGGGCAGTAGCCACGGAACGCCACGAGGAAACGGAGCGGCGAACGGACAGTCAGGACCAGGACGAAGTGAGTACACCCAAGCGGGCAAGGAGACAGAAGCAAGCCAGGGGCAAAGCAAAGCAGGTCAAGCAGAACTGCAGCAAGGCAGAAGCACGGCAGAAGCAGGCTGGAGCAAGCAGCAGTGGGGCCAGGAATCCAAAAGAATTACAAGCACTGAGCGAGAGAACAGGGCAGGTAATAAAGGACAGGGGGCGGAGCTAACTCCGACAGACCAGGCCGCGATAGGCTCTCCCACTCCTGAGCCTGCCACCCTGGTTGGTGGGAGATGGTGTCAGTCGAACAGGTCTGGCCTCAGGTGTGGATTGATTAATCCCAGGAGTATACCTAGATGAAGTACCTGGCAGATCCCTAACAATAGTCCTTAATTTACCCATTAGGCGTCTATGGGGGACAGTGTCAAATGCCTTTGCAAAGTCCAAAAACACTAAATCCACAGCGGCCCCTCTGTCTAGACTTCTGCTCACCTCTTCATAAAAACAGATTAGGTTAGTTTGACAACTTCTGTCCTTAGTAAAACCGTGCTGGCTGTCACTTATAATGCTATTTATTGTCACATAATCCTGTATATAGTCCCTCAATAGCCCCTCAAACATTTTCCCCACGATGGATGTTAAGCTTACTGGTCTATAATTACCCGGGGAAGACCTAGAGCCCTTTTTGAAAATAGGCACCACATTTGCCCTGCGCCAGTCCCTTGGCACTATACCAGTCACTAGAGATTCTCTGAATATTATGAAAAGGGGGACAGAAATAACTGAACTAAGCTCTTTAAGAATTCTAGGGTGTAACCCATCTGGTCCCGGAGCCTTGTGCACATTTATTTTATTTAATTTAGCTTGGACCATCTCTACATTCATCCAATTCAGTATATCAACTGATATATTAACAGCACTGGCACCGGCTACATCAGCTGCTCTTTCTTCTGTTGTATATACAGAGCTAAAGAACACATTTAGTAACTCTGCCTTCTCTTGATCCCCTGTGATCAACTCCCCATTACCATTATCTAGGGGTCCTACATGTTCAGACCTTGGCTTTTTTGCATTTATATGCTTGAAGAATTTTTTAGGATTTGTTTTACTATCCTTGGCCACCTGCCTTTCATTTTGTATTTTTGCTAATTTTATTACATTTTTACAGATTTTATTAAGCTCTTTATATTTTACAAAGGCTACAGCTGTACCCTCAGATTTGTATTTTTTAAATGCCCTTTTTTTGTCATGTATTGCCCCTTTCACAGAAGGTGTAAGCCATGTGGGGTTTAATTTGAGTCGTTTATACTTATTACCTGTAGGAATAAATTTTGCACTATAATAACTCAAAGTAGATTTGAAAATCTCCCATTTATCATTTGTTCCATTATTTGACATTAGTTCTTCCCAGTCTATATCCTGAATTGCAGCCCTCATCCTGGGGAAATTGGCTTTCTTAAAATTAAATGTTTTTGCCCTCCCAGCCTGCGTTTGTTTTTTACAGTATAGGTAAAATGTAACTATATTATGATCACTGTTACCGAGGTTTTCACGAACATTGACATTCCCAACAAGATCTGCATTATTAGAAATGACCAGATCCAACAGAGCTTCACCTCTAGTCGGGTCTTCCACAAACTGGCCCATAAAATTTTCCTGCAACAGGTTGAGGAAATGTCTCCCCTTTGCAGTTGAAGCCGAACCATGACACCAATTAATATCCCGGAAATTAAAATCTCCCATTATCACTACAGTACCCGCCTGTGCAGCCCGCTCCATCTGTTTATATATCTGACCTTCCATCTCCTCAGTTATATTGGGGGGTCTATAGATTACACCAAAAGTAATTTTTTCAGTGTTTACCTCCCTTTCTAGTTCCACCCACAAGGTTTCTGGTGTTACAGAAGATATTTTATTTTGTAAGCCCCTAGAAACCAGTACTACTGGAAACCGTTTATTTGAAACTTTTATGCAAAGTACTAGTAACTACGATATTGACTGGATGAAATCCATTGGAATATGCACCGATGGCGCCAAGGCAATGATATGACATCGAAGTGGTCTCATGGTCGGATTAAAAAAGAAAATGCCAAATGCTACACGGCTACACGGTATACATGAAGAATTTCCTGCATCAAAATCATTACCAGCTGATTGTGTTTTAAAATCTGTCATTAAAGTTGTAAATTTCATCAAGGAAAGCGTTGTAAATTCGTGTTTTCAGAAAAATCTTTGAAGACGTGGGTTCGCTTTATGAAAATCTTCGGTACCACGCGGAAGTAAGATGGCTTTCCAGAGGTAAAGTGTTGACAAGAGTTTTCTAAATAAGAGCAGAATTTTTCATGTACCTGCAAGATGAGAAATCGGAATATACAAACCTATTTTCAAATTCTCCTTGGCTTCTTAGACCGGCCGTTCTTGCTGATATTTTCCAACACTTAAACACTTTGAATAGTAGTTCACAAGGCCGAGATGTTAACATAATAACAGCCAGGGATAAAATAAATGGATTTATAAAGAAACTTGATTTCTGGGCGACATTACTTGACAAAAAGGAATTTGATTTATTCCAGTGTATTTAAGAACTCATGGAAGATTTGGCTACGTATGATGCAGCAAATTCCGAGTCTGTTCATAAGGACATGCAAATAAGTTTGCACAATTTTAAACTACAATTTCTTGAGTATTTCCCAGAAGAAACTCAAAACAAGTGCGAAAGTCACAGATGGAAACTGAATCAGTTTTTAGACAGTTGCATTCAACTGGCAGAAATTCCAGCAAATATGAAGGAAAAACTCATAGAAATACGTACTGATGGAATGTTGAAACTAGATTTTTTTTTCCCCAGAACATAGGCCAGTTTTGAATAGAATGCAAAAATACCCCGAGCTTACAAAAGAAGCTGTTAAATTTTTGATACGATTTGCAACCTTGTATTGGTGCAAAATAACTTTCTCATCTATGACTGCCATCAAAACAAGAGCAAGAAATTGCCTTGAACTTGAAAAAGAGATCATTGTATATGCATCAAACAAAGAGCCCAGATTTGAGAAGCTAGTTTCTGAAAAACAGGCACATAGTTTGCATTATTTTTTTTTACATTATTATTAAATTGTCTCAAGAAGACTCCAGTGCCATCTAGCTACGAATGATGTTCCAATACGCCAGACGTAATATTTTGTGTCATTGTTGCACCAAATACTTCTATTTTGGTAGTTTTTTGGATGGTGTTATCTGGTTTTGAAGACCATTATTGTTGTTTTCAATGTTGCAGGGACTTTTTTTTTTTAATTGCCTAAGACCCCATGAACACAGCCGTGCCCGTAATCACGGCCTGCGATTGCGGGCACGGCCGGCAGCCCGCATTTTCGGGCCGTGTTCCAATACAAAGTATGGGAGGACGGCCCGTAAAATGCAAAAGAACGGTTAGAATAGAATGTTCTATAATTTTCGGAACATTTCTACGGCACGGACACCCATCCATAGCGATACGGAAAGATGTCCATGGCCAATAGAACTGAATGGGTCCGTAATTACGGACAATTTTTACGGTCCTGTGCATGGGGCCGAAGACAGTAGTGGGGGGTCCCAAGCAAAAGTCTCCACCAAAATTGTGTCTCGGCCTCAGAAAGTTTGGGAACCACTGGTCTAAAAGCTGATATTGACAGGAAAAGATTCATCCAGCTGCTGCAGGGGAAATGTAGTAATACATACTAGCCATTCAAATGAATGGGTGACCATGTGATACAATGGCAAGGCAAGTCCGACAGAATGGAGCTACTTTTCCTTAATTACTCTTCACTCTGGCTAATACAGCCGGGCATCCAGAGTGTGGCATATGGACACAGGTTGTCATCATGAGAGTAAACATCTAATAAATACTACTATAAAGAAAAGCTTTTCTAAAAGCCTCAGCCATGTGTACATTTATTTAAAATATTATGCAACTAAAATGTTTCATTAAACTATGCTTAACACATATAAAAAGCCATTTAGGTTATTGGGAGACCGGATACTAAAAATGCTAATAGCAGAAAGCTAAACTTCAATGTTCATATACTGCCTTAGGCCCCATGCACACGACCGTAAAAATTCCCGTAATTACGGGCCCTAATTAAGGGCTGTAATTACGGGCCCATAGACTTCTATTGGCCACGGGTACTTTCCCATTTGCGTACGGGAAGGTGCCCGGGCCGTTGAAAAATATAGAACAGATCCTATTTCAGACCGTAATTACGACACGGGCAGGCCCATAGAAGTCTATGGGGCTCCCGTAATTACGAGTGGCTACGTGTGCACCCGTAATTACGGGAACGTTACTAGGCGACGTCAGGGGATTTCAATTTTTGAATGACGAGAAGCAGAGAAAATGGCATCTGAGCGATCATGTTACATAATTTCCAGCCCCCCTTTTTTTACGGGTACGTAAATATGGGTTAAAAACGTGTGATAAAGGACCCGTATTTACGGCCAGTATTTACGAGAGGGAAAAAATACGGTAGTGTGAATGGGGCCTTATAAAGCATACACTCCCCTATAAAGAAGCAGCTCAGGGGAGGTACTCGTACTCTGGGCGGCACGAGGGCAGATGTCATCTTGTCTAAATGTCATTTGGTCAATGTTTCACTGCAGTTAGACGGTGTAAAAGTCAGGTGTGTGTTACGAGCAGCAGGTCTGTTCCTGCAGGCTCCTTGTCTCCCAGCTATTAATCAGCAGCTGGGGCAACTCCTCCACAGCTGATGCATTACTGCAGGTCAGGTGACCCCACTGATGTCCGACACTGAGGCTCGGTTGAAGGGAGAGAGCAACCTGATTAGTCGGCCTCTCTTTAAGAATCCTTGGCTTCAGCAGTTTGGTGTCGGTGACAGCGTATACGTGTGCTCCTCTGTACAAGAGCGTTTCTTACTAGAATAGTCTCATGTTTTTCCAGCTCTGTCTTATATTTCATAAGTCCTTGTTTTTGCTTCAGTGTTTGTTCTTGTTGAGTTGTTCAGTTTTATGTTATCTTAAAGGGGTTTTTCCACGAGGGACATTTATGACATATCCACAAGATATGTCATAAATGTCAGATAGATACGGGTCCCACCTCTGGGACCCGCACCTATCTCTAGAACAGGGCCCCCTAAACCCCGTTCGAGCTTTGTCTGCTATCACTGACTCCCAGCCACTTCCTGACTTTATGGTCGGGAGTTACGAAAACAGCGTAGCCCGCTGAGCTACGCTGTTTCCGTAACTTCCATAGTAGTGAATATCAGTTACGGAAGCAGTGTAGCAGACGAGCTACGCTGTTTCTGTAATAACCATTCCGTTCTATTGGACCTACGAAAACACCTTCATGGTCGGAAATCAGTAGACACACGAAGAGGTAGAACAGTGTTTAGGGGCCCCGTTCCAGATATAGGTGTGGGTCCCAGAGGTGGGACCCAAATCTATCTGACATTTATGACATATCCTGTCATAAATGTCCCTCGTGGGAAAACCCCTTTAATTGTTCTCTTATCTGCTTGCCTTGTTCCACTGGGTTTTGGGTATTTTTCATTTGTTTTCATTGTCTCAGGTTGCTAGTGTTCTCCTGGTGTTGTGTTAGGGACAGTGTCTGCTCTCTATTAGGGAGAATGTTTGGGACAGTGAGGGTGGTTTCTGGTGTTAAGGTTTGGGCCTAACTCTAGCTCATCCTATATCTATCTCTGGTTCAGCTTGTTACCATCACCCATCATTCGTTTCTTACCATCATTCGACTGTTATTATTACCTGTTATCTATATGTTTCCAATATTTGTCCGACATCAACATCTTCTCACCATTCCTGTCTTCAATCGGTGAGTTACTTGTATTCCTGTGGCCTGCTAGTATTGTGGTATGGTTAGGTCCAGAACTATTTGGACAGTGACACAAGTTTTGGCATTTTATCTGTTTACCAAAACATATTGAATATACAGTTATATAATGAATATGGGCTTAAAGAGCAGACTCTCAGCTTTAATTTGAGGGTATTCACATCCTAATTTGAGGAAGGGTTTAGGAATTACAGCTCTTTAATATGTAGCTGCTTCTTTTTCACGGGACCAAAGGTATTTGGACAATTATCTCAAAAGCTATTTAATGGGGTGCATGGGCTATTCCCTTATTAATCCATCATCAATTAAGCAGGTAAAAGGTCTGGAGTTGATTCCAGGTGTGGCATTTGCATGTGGAAGCTGTTGCTGTGAACCCACAACATGAGGTCAAAGGAGCTCTCAATGCAAGTGAAATAGACCTGTTAGGCTGAAAAAAATGAAGAAATCCATCAGAGAGATAGCACAAATGTTAGGAGTGGCCAAATCAATAGTTTGGTAAATTCTTGAAAAAATCAAAGAGCGCACTGGTGATCTCGTGAACTCCAAAGGGCCTGGACGTCCACGGAAGACAACAGTGGTGGATAATCGCAGAATCCTTTCCATCGTGAAGCAAAAGTGAAGAACACTCTCCTGGAAGCAGGCATTTCAGTATCTAAGGCTACCATAAAGAGAAGACTTCATGAGAGCAAATACAGAGTGTTCACCACAAGGTGAAAACCAATAATCAGCCTCAAAAATAGAATGGCCAGATTAGACTTTGCCAAACAACATGTAAAGAAGCCTGCCCAGTTCTGGAACAGAATTCTTTGGACAGATGAAACTAAGATCAACCTGTACCAGAATGATGGGAGGAAGAAAGTATGGAGAAGGCTTGGAACGGCTCATGATCCAAAGCACACCACATCCTCTGTAAAACATGGTGGAGGCAGTGTGATGGCATGGGCATGCATGGCTGCCAATGGCACTGGGTCACTAGTGTTTATTGATGATGTGACTGAAGACAGAAGCAGAAAATGAATTCTGAAGTGTTCAGGGATATATTTTCTGCTCAGATTCAACCAAATGCAGCAAGGTTGATTGGACGTCGCTTCACAGGACAGATGGACAATGACCCAAAACATACTGCGAAAGCTACCCAGGAGTTTTTTAAGGAAAATAAGTGAAATATTCTGCAATGGCCAAGTCAATCACCAGATTTCAACCCGATCGAGCATGCATTTCACTTGCTTAAGACAAAACTTAAGGCAGAAAGACCCACAAACAAGCAACAACTGAAGACCACTGGAATAAAGGCCTAGCAAAGCATCACAAAGGAGCATACCCAGCATTTGGTAATGTTCATGGGTTCCAGACTTCAGGCAGTCATTGCCTGCAAAGGATTCTCTGAGGAAGCTGTGTAGAAAAATGGTTGCAATTCCTAAACTTTTCACAGGATATTTTTCTTCAACCCATTGAATTAAACCTAAAAGTCTACACTTCAATTGCATCTCAGTTGTTTCATTTCAAATCCAATGTGGTGGCATGCAGAGCCCAACTCATGTAGATTGTGTCACTGTACAAATAATTCTAGACCTAACTGTATATGCTCTATATTTCCATTCTCTTTGACAGTCCAGTTGGCTTACAATTCGGCACTACTGTAAGTCCTGGGGATAAAGTAGTATCGGGAGACAGGATCCATGAAAAACTGGACTGCTACATTACACATGAAGCCCAGTTCTGCCATTTTGTGATCAACAGGTGTCGATATAGTATGATTATGTGGACCATTTAAACAGGTGGTGGTGGGTACCGGGGTAATAATGGGGGTTTAGTGTTAGCCTTTTCACCGGCTAATACTAAGCCTCGTCTTAGTAATGGACACTATCAATCAGCCAGCAGCCATTACTAAGGTGGTAATGTTGAAAAAAAAAAATACAAAAACTTATAAAAAATATTTTGTTGAAATAAAAAACCCACACAACCCTCGTTAACCATTTTATTGAAAATAAAAAAATCTGTCATCAAAGTAGTCCTCGAATCCAACGCAGTCGAACAACTGAACCTTTAAAAAGCACAAACACAAAAAAACACATTAGTAACACATGTGGTAGGCTTAGATACGGGGCCCATGTGTGATACTGTCTGTTGGACCCTGTATCTAAACCTACCACATGTTAGGCTTAGATACAGGCCGCCAGTAGACAGTAATCTTATACAGTATAAGATTACTATCTGCTGTGGCCCTGTATCTAAGACTACTATCTGGTAGGTTTAGATACAGGGCCCATGCAGGATCAGATATAGTCCATGTATCTAAGCCTACCATGTGGTAGGCTCATAAACAAAGCCCAGCTGACAGGATCACACCATGTGTGATCCGTCTGATGGGCCCTGTATCTAAGCCTACCACATGTGGTAGGTTTAAAACAGTATAAAATTACTATCTGCTGGGGCATTGTATCTAAGCCTTCTTTGTGGTAGGCTTAGATACAGGGCCCATCAGATAGGATCACACGTGGGCCATGTATGTACGCCTACCATGTTATAGGCTTAGATACAGTGCCCAGCACACCATGTGTGATCCTGTCTGCTGTGAAAAAACAAATGCCAGAGGCAGGGAAGCCCTGTTTCCCAGCTACCATAGAAATTGTTAAATTATATAAACTAATCTTTATTATGCTATTAGAGCAAAAAAACAGACAAACAGACAGACAGACCAACATAAATGTTTAAAATTCTCTATGCGAGGAGCGGGTCAGCAATCATTAATAATTGTGTCAGTGAGCACATGTATTTGCCGTCTATATCCTATAGACCGGCAGGGTCCGGAGAGCGTGGTTTGTACCAATGGACTCCTAACAGTTAAATTGTTAAATTGTTAGATTGCTAAACCCTAGTATCCAGCATGTATTAAAATTGAAGAGAGAGCCCCCCCCCCCCGACATGTTTCGCTACGAATGTAGCGTCCTCAGGGGTTCATGGGGCTACTGACGGCGCGCTGAAGAGTTCTGGCTGTTATGGGAATCCTCAGTGACGTACACGGGGTGTGTGTGAAAGTATAGCCAATAGTAATGAAGGTAGGCGGGAGGCTCCGGCCCCAGTTTGAGTGACAGATAGGACTGCCAATAGATCAGTTGTAGGCCCGGGCAGCTGAGCCGGAAAGCTCACGCATGCGCTCTAGGGCACAAACGATACTTGTACTCGGGACCACTCACATCGGTGAGTGTTGTACCTATATTTAGATCAATAAGGCAACCGAAAGTCACTGATATTAAAAAACAACAAAGCCAGGATATCTACTCTAGTAGATGAGAAAGCATGATGTGAGCAATTTATGAAGTATGAGAAAAGATCGATGATATGACAATATTATCGATGTTGATATGATGCCAGTTAGAATAACAGGTGAAACCGCCAATGGGGCAGTAAAGAGCCCGGGCAGCCGAGCCAGACAGCTGATGCTCGCGTTCTAGAGCTAGTTCAATAGCTGTACATAAGACACCTCGCAGTCATATTGAAAATATTATGTTTATAATTGAATCGAACATAGATCACTGGTGTTGAGATAGAATATTAAATATAAAAAAATATATCTATGTACATGAAATAAGTGATATGGCAGCAAGTGTCGTTTGCCAATGAAATATCAGTGAAGTACAAAAGGATGAATCTGGTTAATAGATGTATGTGCACACTAGTATGTAAACTATAGACTGAATTAATAATAAAGGTGACAATATATATTATAGGTTGTAAGGTTTATTTTAAACAAACGTAGTGATGGATATGTAGGTAGTCGTATATAACAGATGCTAATTGTAGATTACTAACACACACCCAAGCATTCATCATGATCAATATCTATTGAGAGTCACAAGAGGATATAGGTACGAGAGGATATAAATACCCTGAATAAAACAGACAGAATATGGGGCCATCAGAACTCAAAGTTGGACAATGTCTGTAGATATTATGTCCTATTTACGTAAAGGTAAAACGTATACGAATGTTAATAAGATTATGGAGCATTGACACGATTAACGTGACACTGAAGCTGATACATGAATATCAAAGAAAAGCTGCAAATGTAAATCCTTCATTCAGGCCTGAGGGGCTGAGAGAGCGCAAACGATGAATCCATCGTGCCTCCTCCTGTAATAAAATCTGATCTAAGTTACCAGCTCTAGGTCCTAATTTAATCTGGGTGACACCCCAGAATTGAAGTAACTTGGTGTCGCCACCATGTAGTTGGTGCATATGTCTGGACAACGTAGTGTCCTCTTTCTGATTAATTGTACTCAGATGCTTAGAGATTCTCCTTCTTAATTGCTGTATGGTCTTACCCACATATAGTTTAGGACAAGGACATTTCGCTATATATATCACTCTGCTACTCTGACAGTTAATAAACTGCTTGATAGTGTAGATCTTACCATCGGGTGGATTAGCAAAAGTCTTTGTCGTGGGCATGAGAGGACAGAAGGAGCAGCGGCCACAAGGGTGGGAGCCTCTAACTGATGACCTTAGCCAAGTTTGTTGGGAATTATCTTTTATGGAATAATGGCTGTGTACCAGGAGTTCTCGTAAATTCTTACCACGGCGGTATGTGATACTTGGAGCTGATTAGATAACGCTTCCAAGGTCTGGATCTGTGGTAAGTATTGACCAGTGTTTTCTAAGGATGTCCATAACCTGGGAGGAACATACATCATATGTACCAATGCAACGAATGGCATTGGATGACTCAGTAGCAACGCGGTTTTTACTTGTGTCCTGAATTAGGTGCTGTCTGTTAGTTGCCTTAGCCCTAGCATAAGCCCTGTGTAGCCATTTCCTCGGGTAGCCCTGTGCCGTGAATTTATTGTATAGCTCATCACATTCGATCTGAAAGGTTAATTCATCAGAGCAATTTCTCTTGGCTCGGAGATATTGCCCTGTTGGTATGCCCTTTTTAAGGGCCGGTGGGTGATGGCTTTGCCAGTGTAAGACCAGGTGGTATAAATCAGGCCTCAGTACTCTGTAGAGCCTGCTCTGTGGCTTGAAAAAACCAGTGGGTTTTAGATCAAGTGGAGTTCCAAAAACCGGATTGACTTACTGTGTTGTGTGTGATAAAGTGGGGGGCCATTGTATGTGATATATGTATTGATTGCTTGCTTGCTACAAAGTTTGCAAAAGTGACATTATTTAAAACCATTTTTCCTTTGCAGTTTCCTTCCTGAGTAGCTGACTAAGGGGGAGGGGTTAGCTGGTACCAGGTGGTATAAATCAGGCCTCAGTACTCTGTAGAGCCTGCTCTGTGGCTTGAAAAAACAAGTGGGTTGTAGATCAAGTGGAGTTCCAAAAACCGGAGTTGAAAAGAGGAGTTAAAGCCCAAGTAAGTGCTCTTCTACTTCTTTTTCTTTTTGATTAACACCTGTTCGCTGTTTTTTTTTGTAACTTGGATAATGGATAGCAAGATTGGAGGTTTTCTTCAGTGCACAGTTTGCCATATGTATGCACGACTGGAGCCGGAGTTCCAGGGTGAATATCTCTGTGGCAGATGTGAGCATGTTGGTCACCTGGAAGCTCGTATTAGAGATCTGGAGGAGCAGAATGCAACACTGAGGAGGATAGACAATCTTGAGCTGAGCTTGCTGCTCACGGAGCATGCAATTAGTGGGTTACAACTGGAGGGTGAAGACATGGGTGAGCAGGATCAGGTAAGTAGCTGGGTTAATGTAGTTAGGGGCAGTAGAAAGGGGTCAAAGAAAAGGAAGGCCGATCCGGTTTCTGACATTCCAGGCAAAATTGCCAAGTTGGGTGATGATGCGAGGGTGTCATTCTCAGAAATGGCAGCCCTAGTGGATACTGATCTCCCTAACAGCCGGGAGAACAGCCCAGCTAGTAGTCGGCGGGATGGTAATGCAGGTAAGCCAAGACAATTGATAGTCGTAGGGGATTCAATAATCAGGAAGACGGATGGAATAATTTGTCGCCAAGACCAGCTCAACCGAATGGTTTGCTGTCTCCCTGGTGCCAGGGTTCGGCATGTGGTGGAACGGGTGGACAAATTGCTGGCAGAGGCTGGTTATGATCCAGCTGTCGTGGTCCATGTCGGTACCAACGACAGAAGAAATGGTAGGTGGAGGAGCCTTAAGAATAATTTTAAAGAACTAGGATACAAGCTGAAGGGAAGGACCTCCAAAGTAGTATTCTCAGGAATACTGCCTGTGCCATGCGCATCACAGGAAAGACAGCGGGAGCTCAGGGAGTTAAATGCATGGCTGAAGTCTTGGTGTAGAGGAGAAGGATTTGGGTTCCTAGAGCACTGGGCTGACTTTTCATTGGGGTACAAACTGTATTCTGCAGATGATTTGCACTTAAATGGAAGGGGGTCCGCTGTGCTGGGGGAGAGAATTCTAGCTGGGGTGGCGGAGTATTTAAACTAGGGCTGAGGAGGGAGGTCAATGTAGAAAAAAAGGAGTAGCCAGGTTAGAGAGGGGTCAGACTATATTGGTGGGGGGAGAAACAGAATGTGGGGAGAGGACTAGACAACGAGATAAGGAGATCCTTTCGTTACAAAACATCAGTGTAAATAAAAAGGCCCGATTAATGTCAAATCACATTTCTGATAATAAAAGTGAAAAACTGACAGGCAAGTTAAAGTGTATGTTCACAAATGCCAGAAGTCTAGCAAGCAAAATGGGGGAGCTGGAGGCCTTGATACTGGAAGAAAATATAGATATAGTTGGTGTTGCTGAAACATGGCTGGACTCTTCACATGACTGGGCTGTAAATCTACAGGGTTTTACACTTTTTCGGAAAGACAGGACAAATAGGAAAGGTGGTGGTGTATGTCTGTATGTGAGAAATGATATGAAGGCGAGTGTGAAAGAGACAATAGTGGGTGAATACTGTGAGGAGGTTGAAACCTTGTGGGTGGAACTAGAAAGGGAGGTAAACACTGAAAAAATTACTTTTGGTGTAATCTATAGACCCCCCCAATATAACTGAGGAGATGGATGTTCAGCTATATAAACAGATGGAGCGGGCTGCACAGGCGGGTACTGTAGTGATAATGGGAGATTTTAATTTCCGGGATATTAATTGGTGTCATGGTTCAGCTTCAACTGCAAAGGGGAGACATTTCCTCAACCTGTTGCAGGAAAATTTTATGGGCCAGTTTGTGGAAGACCCGACTAGAGGTGAAGCTCTGTTGGATCTGGTCATTTCTAATAATGCAGATCTTGTTGGGAATGTCAATGTTCGTGAAAACCTCAGTAACAGTGATCATAATATAGTTACATTTTACCTATACTGTAGAAAACAAACGCAGGCTGGGAGGGCAAAAACATTTAATTTTAAGAAAGCCAATTTCCCCAGGATGAGGGCTGCAATTCAGGATATGGACTGGGAAGAACTAATGTCAAATAATGGAACAAATGATAAATGGGAGATTTTCAAATCTACTTTGAGTTATTATAGTGCAAAATTTATTCCTATAGGTAACAAGTATAAACGACTCAAATTAAACCCCACATGGCTTACACCTTCTGTGAAAGGGGCAATACATGACAAAAAAAGGGCATTTAAAAAATACAAATCTGAGGGTACAGCTGTAGCCTTTGTAAAATATAAAGAGCTTAATAAAATCTGTAAAAATGTAATAAAATTAGCAAAAATACAAAATGAAAGGCAGGTGGCCAAGGATAGTGAAACAAATCCCAAAAAATTCTTCAAGTATATAAATGCTAAAAAACCAAGGTCTGAACATGTAGGACCCCTAGATAATGGTAATGGGGAGTTGATCACAGGGGATCAAGAGAAGGCAGAGTTACTAAATGGGTTCTTTAGCTCTGTATATACAACTGAAGAAAGAGCAGCTGATGTAGCCGCTGCCAGTGCTGTTAATATATCAGTTGATATACTGAATTGGATGAATGTAGAGATGGTCCAAGCTAAATTAAATAAAATAAATGTGCACAAGGCCCCGGGACCAGATGGGTTACACCCTAGAATTCTTAAAGAGCTTAGTTCAGTTATTTCTGTCCCCCTTTTCATAATATTCAGAGAATCTCTAGTGACTGGTATAGTGGCAAGGTACTGGCGCAGCGCAAATGTGGTGCCTATTTTCAAAATGGGCTCTAGGTCTTCCCCGGGTAATTATAGAACAGTAAGCTTAACATCCATCGTGGGGAAAATGTTTGAAGGGCTATTGAGGGACTATATACAGGATTATGTGACAATAAATAGCATTATAAGTGACAGCCAGCACGGTTTTACTAAGGACAGAAGTTGTCAAACTAACCTAATCTGTTTTTATGAAGAGGTGAGCAGAAGTCTAGACAGAGGGGCCGCTGTGGATTTAGTGTTTTTGGACTTTGCAAAGGCATTTGACACTGTCCCCCATAGACGCCTAATGGGTAAATTAAGGACTATAGGTTTAGAAAATATAGTTTGTAATTGGATTGAGAATTGGCTCAAGGACCGTATCCAGAGGGTTGTGGTCAATGATTCCTTCTCTGAATGGTCACCGGTTATAAGTGGTGTACCCCAGGGTTCAGTTTTGGGACCACTATTATTCAACTTATTTATTAATGATATAGAGGATGGGATTAATAGCACTATTTCTATTTTTGCAGATGACACCAAGCTATGTAATATAGTTCAGTCTATGGAAGATGTTCATGAATTGCAGGCAGATTTAAACAAACTAAGTTTTTGGGCGTCCACTTGGCAGATGAAGTTTAATGTAGATAAATGTAAAGTTATGCATCTGGGTACCAACAACCTGCATGCATCATATGTCCTAGGGGGAGCTACACTGGCGGATTCACTTGTTGAGAAGTATCTGGGTGTACTTGTAAATCATAAACTCAATAACAGCATGCAGTGTCAATGAGCTGCTTCAAAGGCCAGCAGGATATTGTCGTGTATTAAAAGAGGCATGGACTCGCGGGACAGGGATGTAATATTACCACTTTACAAAGCATTAGTGAGGCCTCATCTAGAATATGCAGTTCAGTTCTGGGCTCCAGTTCATAGAAAGGATGCCCTGGAGTTGGAAAAAATACAAAGAAGAGCAACGAAGCTAATTAGGGGCATGGAGAATTTAAGTTATGAGGAAAGATTGAAAGAATTAAACCTATTTAGCCTTGAAAAAAGACGACTAAGGGGGGACATGATTAACTTATATAAATATATTAATGGCACATACAAAAAATATGGTGAAATCATGTTCCTTGTAAAACCCCCTCAAAAAAGAAGGGGGCACTCCCTCCGTCTGGAGAAAAAAAGGTTCAAGCTTCAGGGGCGACAAGCCTTCTTTACAGTGAGAACTGTGAATCTATGGAATAGCCTACCGCAGGAGCTGGTCACAGCAGGGACAGTAGATGGCTTTAAAAAAGGGTTAGATAATTTCCTAGAACAAAAAAAATATTAGCTCCTATGTGTAGAAATTTTTCCTTCCCTTTTCCCTTCCCTTGGTTGAACTTGATGGACATGTGTCTTTTTTTCAGCCGTACAAACTATGTAAAACAGTATAAAATTACTATCTGCTGGGGCATTGTATCTAAGCCTTCTTTGTGGTAGGCTTAGATACAGGGCCCATCAGATAGGATCACACGTGGGCCATGTATGTACGCCTACCATGTTATAGGCTTAGATACAGTGCCCAGCACACCATGTGTGATCCTGGCTGCTGTGAAAAAACAAATGCTAAAGGCAGGGAAGCCCTGTTTCCCAGCTACCATAGAAATTGTTAAATTATATAAACTAATCTTTATTATGCTATTAGAGCAAAAAAACAGACAAACAGACAGACAGACCAACATAAATGTTTAAAATTCTATATGCGAGGAGCGGGTCAGCAATCATTAATAATTGTGTCAGTGAGCACATGTATTTGCCGTCTATATCCTATAGATCGGCAGGGTCCGGAGAGCGTGGTTTGTACCAATGGACTCCTAACAGTTAAATTGTTAAATTGTTAGATTGCTAAACCCTAGTATCCAGCATGTATTAAAATTGAAGAGAGAGCCCCCCCCCCCGACATGTTTCGCTACGAATGTAGCATCCTCAGGGGTTCATGGGGCTACTGACGGCGCGCCGAAGAGTTCTGGCTGTTATGGGAATCCTCAGTGACATACACGGGGGTGTGTGTGAAAGTATAGCCAATAGTAATGAAGGTAGGCGGGAGGCTCCGGCCCCAGTTTGAGTGACAGATAGGACTGCCAATAGATCAGTTGTAGGCCCGGGCAGCTGAGCCGGAAAGCTCACGCATGCGCTCTAGGGCACAAACGATACTTGTACTCGGGACCACTCACATCGGTGAGTGTTGTACCTATATTTAGATCAATAAGGCAACCGAAAGTCACTGATATTAAAAAACAACAAAGCCAGGATATCTACTCTAGTAGATGAGAAAGCATGATGTGAGCAATTTATGAAGTATGAGAAAAGATCGATGATATGACAATATTATCGATGTTGATATGATGCCAGTTAGAATAACAGGTGAAACCGCCAATGGGGCAGTAAAGAGCCCGGGCAGCCGAGCCAGACAGCTGACGCTCGCGTTCTAGAGCTAGTTCAATAGCTGTACATAAGACACCTCGCGGTCATATTGAAAATATTATGTTTAAAATTGAATCGAACATAGATCACTGGTGTTGAGATAGAATATTAAATATAAAAATATATATCTATGTACATGAAATAAGTGATATGGCAGCAAGTGTCGTTTGCCAATGAAATATCAGTGAAGTACAAAAGGATGAATCTGGTTAATAGATGTATGTGCACACTAGTATGTAAACTATAGACTGAATTAATAATAAAGGTGACAATATATATTATAGGTTGTAAGGTTTATTTTAAACAAACGTAGTGATGGATATGTAGGTAGTCGTATATAACAGATGCTAATTGTAGATTACTAACACACACCCAAGCATTCATCATGAACAATATCTATTGAGAGTCACAAGAGGATATAGGTACGAGAGGATATAGATACCCTGAATAAAACAGACAGAATATGGGGCCATCAGAACTCAAAGTTGGACAATGTCTGTAGATATTATGTCCTATTTACGTAAAGGTAAAACATATACGAATGTTAATAAGATTATGGAGCATTGACACGATTAACGTGACACTGAAGCTGATACATGAATATCAAAGAAAAGCTGCAAATGTAAATCCTTCATTCAGGCCAGAGGGGCTGAGAGAGCGCAAATGATGAATCCATCGTGCCTCCTCCTGTAATAAAATCTGATCTAGGTTACCAGCTCTAGGTCCTAATTTAATCTGGGTGACACCCCAGAATTGAAGTAACTTGGTGTCGCCACCATGTAGTTGGTGCATATGTCTGGACAACGTAGTGTCCTCTTTCTGATTAATTGTACTCAGATGCTTAGAGATTCTCCTTCTTAATTGCTGTATGGTCTTACCCACATATAGTTTAGGACAAGGACATTTTGCTATATATATCACTCCGCTACTCTGACAGTTAATAAACTGCTTGATAGTGTAGATCTTACCATCGGGTGGATTAGCAAAAGTCTTTGTCGTGGGCATGAGAGGACAGAAGGAGCAGCGGCCACAAGGGTGGGAGCCTCTAACTGATGAGCCTCAAACTTTGCCAAGTTTGTTGGGAATTATCTTTTATGGACCAGGAGTTCTCGTAAATTCTTACCACGGCGGTATGTGATACTTGGAGCTGATGAGATAACGCTTCCAAGGTCTGGATCTGTGGTAAGTATTGACCAGTGTTTTCTAAGGATGTCCATAACCTGGGAGGAACATACATCATATGTACCAATGCAACGAATGGCATTGGATGACTCAGTAGCAACGTGGTTTTTACTTGTGTCCTGAATTAGGTGCTGTCTGTTAGTTGCCTTAGCCCTAGCATAAGCCCTGTGTAGCCATTTCTTCTGGTAGCCCCGTGCCGTGAATTTATTGTATAGCTCATCACATTCGATCTGAAAGGTTAATTCATCAGAGCAATTTCTCTTGGCTCGGAGATATTGCCCTATTGGTATGCCCTTTTTAAGGGCCGGTGGGTGATGGCTTTGCCAGTGTAAGAGGCTATTGGTGGCAGTGGCCTTCCGAAAGATATCTGTATGTACACTGCCGCCAGGGTCCAGAGAGATCTTGAGGTCAAGGAAATTGATTTCACTCCTGTGTATTTCATGAGTGAACCTCATGCCAATGTCATTAGTATTGAGTGTCAGAACAAAATCATTAAATAAATTAATGTCACCATCCCAGAAAATGAGAATATCATCAATAAATCTTCCCCAAAACAAAATGTGTGATGTAAAAAAAGTAAATCATCTGTGAAAACTATAGTGTCTTCCCACCACCCCAAAAATAAATTTGCATAAGTGGGTGCACAAACAGTGCCCATGGCTGTGCCTTTTATTTGTTTATAATATTTTCTATCAAAAACAAAGAAATTGTGTGTAAGTAGAAATTGTAACAGTGATAAAACAAAGTCATTATGTAAATGAAATTGAGTGCCTTTGGTGCTGAGAAAGTGTTTGACTGCGTTTAAACCTAAATGGTGTTGAATATTGGTGTATAATGATTTTACATCAATGGTGGCAAGAATGGTGGTTTGAGTGACATTGATCTCCTGGATCCTGGCGACAGTGTCTTTAGTGTCCTTAAGAAAGGAAGGTAATGAGGAGACGAATGGTGAAAGGATTTCGTCCACATTAAGACTGATGCCCTGTGTGAGGTTATCATTTCCTGACACGATTGGTCTACCAGGGGGAGGACGAACCGCCTTATGAATTTTTGGCAGGGCGTAAAACGTTGCCAGGGTCGGGTTAGGGTTGTATAGCCGCTTGAATTCATCCTTGGTTAGTAAATTGTTGGCTTGTGCCTCTGAGAGGAGGAGATGCAGCTCAACCAGGAACCGGTCGGTGGGATTCGCTGTCAGTATGACATAGGTGGTGATGTCGTCTAGAAGTTTATGAACCGTTTTGGTGTAATCAGATCGGTCCATGACAACTATATTTCCGCCCTTATCAGAGGGTTTTAGAACTATCTCGTCGTTGCTACTCAAGTCATCCAATGCCATTTTTTCGCTACTACTAAGGTTGCCGAAGACCTTCGATTTATCATTTTTTAATTTACATAGGTCAGTACACACCATCTTGACAAAGACGTCAATATGACTAAATTGAGAAAATGGTGGGGTTAACTTGGACTTTGGTCGTAGAGATGAGAAAGGGCCTGTGGCGGCCACAGCCCCAAATTCATTTTCCTCAAGTAGTGATTCAAGATCTTTTAAGGTCTTTTGTTCCTCATAGCTACATGTTGTGCCGTCCCGAGTGATGTTTTTAAAGTATTTATGTAGTGCTAGTTTCCTGGAAAAAAGATTGATATCCTTTGACCAGATAAAGTCATCGAAGGCGGGTGCGGGCGTATACGACAGTCCCCTCCGTAATAGGGTTTCTTGATAGGGATTTGACTGTAGCGAGGATAAGTTAAAAATTTGCATCTTGTCATTTCTAGGATCGTGTGCACTGGTTGATATTATTGTTTTAGGCCCCAACGTGAGTTGGGTGGTCCTAAAAAAGGAAACGTAGTGATAGGGGTCAAAGGTGTATTTGCACTGCTCAGTAAACTGAGATTGTTCCCACTGCTTGTCTGTTCCCCACCAGGTATTTGGGGTACCTGAGATGTATTTGAGAAGCCTGGTGGTCGTGAGGCAACAGAGGTAGAGGATGTAGATCTGAAGCTGGTAGGAAAACATATCGCGCTTTGATTAGGTTGGTCTGCTATAGAGGACCTAGGCGTAATAGATGTTCTCTTAGATGAATTAAATTTATTATTTTTGTTAACCTTGATTTTGCGTTTAGTGCCCAACCTTAAATTATCACTGGTTAGTCTAGGGTCATCAGTACCCGAGGTATCTGATTCTGAAAAATCTGTATATACAGCAGTCTGTTTGAATACAGGCTGTGAACGCGTTTTATATGTGTACGCTTGTCCTGTATCAAAGTCCCTACAGTCGCGGATGTATTTGCGATGTTTGCGTTCCTTTATTTCTCCTTGCAGTTTCTCTATATTTTTCTGTAGCTTAGTTTCAGATATACTAAACTCAGGGGAGGATTTAAATGTCTGTATATCCTCAATCTCCTTTTCAAGTTGAACTGCGGTTAGATTATGGTCGCGTTTTTCAAACTCTAAGAGGTAGCTCAGCATACGGAGAGAGCTATCCGTCAGGAGCTCCTCCCACCCTTTGATGAAAGTACTATCGCTCTGATATAGATTAGGTACAATGTTGATACGCAGGCCTCGATATCTGTCCGCTGTGGCCCTGTATCTAAGACTACTATCTGGTAGGTTTAGATACAGGGCCCATGCAGGATCAGATATAGTCCATGTATCTAAGCCTACCATGTGGTAGGCTCAGAAACAAAGCCCAGCAGACAGGATCACACCATGTGTGATCCGTCTGATGGGCCCTGTATCTAAGCCTACCACATGTTAGGCTTAGATACAGGGCCCCAGCAGACAGTAATCTTATACAGTATAAAATTACTATCTGCTGGGGCATTGTATCTAAGCCTACTTTGTGGTAGGCTTAGATACAGGGCCCATCAGATAGGATCACACGTGGGCCATGTATGTACGCCTACCATGTTATAGGCTTAGATACAGTGCCCAGCACACCATGTGTGATCCTGTCTGCTGGGCCCTGTATCTAAGCCTACCACATGGTAAGCTTAGATAGAGGGCCCATATGTGATACTGTCTGTTAGACCCTGTACCTAAGCCTACCACAAGTCTGTACTAGTATCCATATACTGAACCTCCAAGCTCCTGGAGTCTCTCTCTTGACTCCTCTGCACCGCGTATCCAACGTTCTGACGTTCAATGGCATCAGATCCCAGCACTGCACCCGGAGCTGCAGAGGACCTGACTCAGGAGCATGGACAGAGGCGTAGCTAGGTTCTCCAGCACCCGGGGCAAAGATTCAGTTTGGCGCCCCCCCCCCCCAACCTCTTTCCCGACATCTCCTTCCCCCTCGCCGTGTTTGTTTTCTCTACCAATCGACGTGTCATTTCTTTTTATGTAACGCGAGCATAAAATTATTTGTACATTTCACAAGCAATATGGTTCTATACACAACACCAGAACCAAGCTCGGTACATATATACAGCCCCAGCACAAATACAGCTCAATTTAGTGCAACCCCTGCCGTATAGGTATGTACGGTGTAAAACTACAGCTCCCAGCATGGCCCGAACAATGGTAAGGATATGCTGGGAGATGCCGTTTCACAAAAAATAAATCCTATCATAATCATACCACCCATCATCTCGCTGCAGATCATACAGTGACTACAGTGCTGATTAGAGGCAGAATAAACATTTACATTAAGTGACTCACTGGTGACATCTCAGATTCTAGTTATTTTTCTCCATTTGGTCCAGACCTCTATGATGACTTCTCCCGGTCCATTTATGCAGTTTGCCGCTCACATGTCTTCAGCTTCTCACTTTTCCAACATTTCTGCACCTATAAATAAATATAAAGTTATCATTATACCACACATTACACCCCTAAATATAATAGCGCCAAACACTGCACCTCTAATTATAATAGCACCATACACCGTGTCCCACACACACACTGTGCCCCCTGTAGATAGTGCCTGCCATAGAGCCCCTGTAGATAGTGCCTGCCATAGAGCCCCCTGTAGATAGTGCCCCCATATAGACCACCCCTGTATATAGCCCCCTGTAGATATAGCCCAGCCCTGTATATAGTGCTCCACGTATAGCCCAACCCTGTATATAGCCCCCTGTAGATATAGCCCACCCCTGTATATAGTGCTCCACAGATAGCCCACCCCTGTATATAGCCCCCTCTAGATAGTGCCTGCCATAGAGCCCCCTGTAGATAGTGCCTGCCATAGAGCCCCTGTAGATAGTGCCCCCATATAGACTACCCCTGTATATAGTGTCCCACAAATAACTCCCCCTATAGTGCTCTACAGATAGCCCACCCCTGTATATAGCCCCCTGTAGATATAGCCCACCCCTGTATATAGAGCTCTACAGATAGCCCAACCATGTATGTAGCCCCCCTGTAGATATAGCCCACCCCTGTATATAGTGCTCCACATATAGTGTTTCACAGATAGCCCACCCCTGTATATAGCCCCCCCTTGTACATATAGTCCACCCCTGTATATAGTCCACCCCTGTATATAGTGCTCCACTAGATAGTCCACCCCTGTATATAGTGCTCCACAGATAGCCCACCCCTGTATATACTATATACAAGGGTGGGCTATCTGTGGAGCACTATATTCAGGGGTGGACTATATGTATAAGGGGGCTATATACAGGGGTGGGCTTTCTGTGGAGCACTATAGGGGGAGCTATTTGTGGGATACTATATACAGGGGTGGGCTATATCTACAGGGGTGGGCTATATCTACAGGGGGACCATATCTACAGGGGGACCATATCTACAGGGGGCCATATCTACAGGGCTGGGCTATACACAGGGGGGCTATATCTACAGGGGTGGGCTATACACAGGGGGGCTATATCTACAGGGGTGGGCTATACATAGGGGGGCTATATACAGGGGGAATATATCTACAGGGGGAATATATCTACAGGGGGCTATATACTGGGGTGGGCTATCTATGGAGCACCATATACAGGGCTGGGCTATATCTACAGGGGGCTATATACTATATAGCCCACCCCTGTATATGGTGCTCTATAGACAGCCCACTCCAGTATATAGCCCCCTGTAGATATAGTCCCCCTGTAGATATAGTCCCCCTGTATATAGCCCCCTGTAGATATAGTCCCCCTGTAGATATAGTCCCCCTGTATATAGCCCCCCTGTAGATATAGTCCCCCTGTATATAGCCCAGCAGATATAGTCCCCCTGTATATAGCCCAGCCCTGTAGATATAGTCCCCCTGTATATAGCCCCCTGTATATAGTCCCCCTGTATATAGCCCAGCAGATATAGTCCCCCTGTATATAGCCCCCATGTAGATATAGTCCCCCTGTATATAGCCCAGCAGATATAGTCCCCCTGTATATAGCCTCCCTGTAGATATAGTCCCCCTGTATATAGCCCAGCAGATATAGTCCCCCTGTATATAGCCCCCCTGTATATAGCCCAGCAGATATAGTCCCCCTGTATATAGCCCAGCCCTGTAGATATAGTCCCCCTGTATATAGCCCAGCCCTGTAGATATAGTCCCACTGTAGATAGACACCCCCACGTAGACAAAGTCCCCCCCCCCCCCGCAGATACAGCCACACGTCTATTACAATAAAAAAATAAAAATAATTTCAAACTCACCTTATTCCCGCTCCCACGCCGTCCGGCAGCCATGGAGACCTGCTCTCTTCTGCGCAGGTCTCCAGGGGGTTGAACGCGGCGTCTATGAAAGGCGCTGATTGGCTGGGCAGGATGACTTTCCCTGCCAGTCAGTCAGCGCCTTTCATCGACGGAAGCGTCACTGGTACAAAAGGTACCAGTCGCTTCATTCGTGGAGAGGCGCTGAATGGCCGGGCACGGAACGTGCCCGGTCATTCATTGCTTCTAATTGTACCTGTGTCCTTGTGACACAGGTACAATTATAGTGCAGGAGGAGGTGGCGCTGGCACCCCCCTCTGAACTGTGCCCGGGGCACATGCCCCGCTTGCCCCCCCCCCTAGCTACGCCCCTGGCATGGAGAATATGTACATGGATGTGCAGGCGCAGGTGTGTGGCCCAGAGCATGGGTCCCGCTTGCTCTGACTAAAGGACGGCCCTGTGGATGAGAGATGCGGGTGCACTGCGCCAAAATAAGTTGTACTCACTTTGTAAAGTTTTTTTTCTGAAGTCTGCACTGACGCGATCTTCACCCCTTCAGGCTCTGCTTACTGGCTATCCATTTGATGTGACATGCCGTTCCAAAGGGCCAATTTAGGAATAAAATCTAACCGGTTGGATACAACACAAACAATGGTACCACACATTATCAACTACATATGTAGGAAATGTAGAATTACAGAATTATTTGCACAAATAGAAAGGAGAGGCAGCACTCCAGTTGAAAATTAAGATATGAGAGAAAGTCTCATGGAACCAAAATGAAGCATTACAAGATAATTAACCCCTTGCCTCCGAAGCCATTTTTCGGATTTTTATTTTAGGTTTTTCCTTCCCACCTTTCAAAAGCCACAACTTTTTTTTTTTTTATGTTAATGCAGCCGTTTGAGGGCTTGTTTTTTGCGGGACGTGTTGTAGATTTTTAAGGCATCATATTTTTATTATTGTACCATATAATGTATTGGTAAACATGGAAAATATTTGTGGGGTGGAATGGTAATAAAGAACAGTGATTCCTCCATATTTGGGAGGTTTCGTTCTTACGGTGTTCACCGTGCAGTAAAAATTACATGCTAACGTTATTCTACAGGTCAATACGATTACGGCGATACCAAATTGATATTGTTTTTTTATGTTTACTACTTTTACAGGGAAAAAACTAATTGTTATAAATAAAATATAAACTAGAGAAAAAGAGTCCATACATATCCAAGTATGAAAAAATTATTAAACATCTTTATTAATGACATTAAATACATAAAATTACAAAAACAGAGAATCTAAAAATAAATCCTTTTCTGGATCACCAATACATATATTTTTTTGAGCATAGTATGTTAATTTACATATAGTATATAAAATTTTTATTGAATTCAATGTTCCTCCAACACAGGGTGCATCTATATTATTTGTTTCAAATACAGGTATTTGAAATAGTATTGTGTCGTCACGTTTTGATAGCCAGAAGTTTTATTTTCATGTCGATTGAGAGGTATGAGGGCTTATTTTTTGCGGGACGAGCTGTAGTGTTTATTGATACCATTTTGGGGTACATGGGACTTTTGGCGGTTTTTAAAAGTTTTTTACAGCGTTCACTGTGCAGGTTAAATAATGTTATATTGTAATAGTTCAGTCTTTTACGGTGATACCAGTTATGTTAATGTTTTTTTTTTTTTACATTGCTTTAGGGTGTAAATGGGAAAAGTCATTTTTTTTGGAAGTTTTAATACATATATTTTTATTATGAAATAAAAAACTTTTATTTAATTGTCTTTAACCTTTTTATACTAGGGGAATTGAACCAGTGATCGTTGGATTGCTAACACAGTAAACTGCAATACTAATATATTGCAATATATTGTGCTTCTGACATGCACCTAATAAGTCCTGCATCTGGGGAGCCGATGGCACATGAGAGGCGGCCACCCCTGAACACTACTTACAGGGGCTGTATGAAAAACCGCCCCATACCCAGACAACCACTTCAAAGGAGCTCTGTATCGCCAATTTGCTGACTGAGGGCTCCCTTTTCCACCAGTGGTGGGGAGGGGGCCCTAAGTTGGCTTATGGGTGAAGGGGAGCTCACTTAATAAGTTGTGTATGGGTGCTAATAGAGGGGGCCCTCATTGAGTTTGTGGACCATAATATGGAGTCTCTCAGATAATATAGAGTGCCTTAGGGGCTAGTCCACATGTGGAGTAAATACTGCGCATTTTACCAATGTATTTAGTTGCGTAGCATAATACAGTATCAGAGGAGTGGATGAGATTTAAAATCTCATCCACACACTGCATATGTGATATGTGGAGGTTCCGCACACAATTTGATCCGCAGTTCGTTTTTTTAAGACGCAGCATGTCAATTGTGGTTGTGCAATAAGCCGGTAGTTTGTTGCAGGTTTTAGATCCCCATTGAATTCATTGGGGAAAATTCATAACAGTCAAGTGTTGCAACTTTTTAAGCGGAATCGCAGCGATTATGTCTGTAAAAATCGCAGCTTATAAAAGAAAACACCTTATACTTACTTCTGACGTTCTGTAGGCCGGTCTCCTGAGATGATGTGTCATCCCATGTGACCGCTGCAGCCAATCACAGGCTGTAGCGGTGATCACATGGGATGAAACGTCATCCCAGCATGCCGGCTAATTCTGCAGTTTTTCAAAGCGGACATTGCAGGCGAAAAACTGCACCACAATTTGGTGCGGTTTTTCTCCTCGGAATTCCCTGCGGTCACCAATTTTTAATTTGGGGATTTTTTAGTTGATCTATTCTTTTAAACCAGTAGTGGAAGCATAGAGTATTGGTCTCTTGTACCCTATTAGGGTTCTCAGACCTATTAATTAAAAGGCAGGGACAAATTAGGTACAGTAGCAATACCAAGATACGCCTTAGACTAAGTTCACACAATAAAGTTTTTTGATGCATTTTTTTTCATCCAAAGCAAGGAGTGGCTTTAAAAAAGAGGATAGCTATGTTTTTCTTTAACAATTCTCCTGTCTTTAGGCTATCCTTTGTGGACATACGACCATATTATGGCTCCGTGCATGAGTCATGTATTTATAAAGGTTGGGATCAGATTCTGTTGTAGCAGATCAGGAAAGCTTTTCTCAAAGGAAGGCTTTGGAGAAGGCATTACTGATCTCATAAAGAAAACTTTACCAAACAGACCTGTGTGTATCTGGCCTTATGATAGCCCCTCCATGTACTGCATATTTTGGCATATGACCAGTGGTAATACTTGACCCATTTGAGTGAAATAATCATATTATAAGTATCATGGAGTCACTGAGCCCAGTTCATGGAATATTTCCTGTAGTTAGGACATGGTAGACCTAGTATTTCTGCTTCAGATTCCATCATTCTAAACATGTTGTCAGTTCAACAACCGTGAATTGGGAATTTGCTGGTTATTTTGAATTCTCCTCTTCACAGTGTTAAACTATGCAAATACTCTGTGCTAAACCCTATTTTCCCATTCTTCTCACATTGACTGTAGTGAGTAAATTGTTAGATTGAATTCTAGCCTATAATAACAACTACTCCTAATATATTTTTCTATTAAAGTAAACAATGAGTTTAATTAATTTTCCTCATTGATTCTCCATATCAATTCTTACGAGGGCTGAGGGAAAACCAAATACGCTGTATCGCAATCTCTCATTTGGAAATGCCAAGTGCTGATATGTTCTGTATTGCTGAGTTGATTAAATCACAAACGCACATTATTATAGATCTGAACTTCATTATTGGCTAGACAGATTGTATATGCGCTATAATTTGTTCTTTACTCTCTTATAATTAGAAATGAATTGCAATTCATATATTGGACAATAGCTGTGTAACCACTTCTAATTTAAAGACCATGTACTATGTAATCAATAATACTAAGTAGTAGGGCACATCTGACTCCATGCATACATTTTGGAGCTCATGCGACATCTGGTCTTAATCCCAATATTGTCCCTTGGCTCTTTTCTAACCATAAGAACTGTCACATTTTCAGGAATTCTATTGCCGTGCTCCATAACTAAAACAGCTATCCCCTGGAGGAAATCCCTCATTTCCATTTTTTGGTTCTCATGGAGAGAGACAGGAAGTTTAAGGCAGAAAAAATATACGTTACTGAGAAGTGGCAAGTCTCAACATACACTGACAAACTGTCACAATTGTTCAGTAAATGACACTTCATAGCCCACTCAAAACAAGTAATTATAGGAATAGGTAAAAATATAGCACTTCCAATGGGAAAATGAATTTGAGAATAGCTTAAAAAAAGGGACATTTTTGGAGTCTAAAAAACCCCACAGTTACATCTCAACACATCTAGTATGATAATTGCAAACCCGCCCTACTTTATGTATCTGTTAATTAGAGAGATGGAAAAAGGCAGATCTGCTTTTTCCTTTTTAGATTCCAAAGCTGAATTTTACATTTTGTCTCAAGCTGTGTATTAATGATAAGGAATTATGACAGATTGTTATTAAACTTTAACTGCTGCAGGAATGTAGATAAAAGTGTGTCTATAACCTTTACCCACACAGCAGATCAAACATTTTTTTTTTATTCTTAGATGGGAAAACTTATAACAAATAATTATAATTTTATTAAATCTTCTAAGCCTCTAAACATACGGGCCTGACATACATTTATACTACGGCAAATAAAATTAGGTCGGTCTGCTGTATTAAATTGGTTCTGTGTTTAAATTCATTAGCAAGCATTTGTCTTCCTACTCGTTTTAAAGTTTTACAGTAAAATATAATCCAAGAAGCTTGTTTTAACATCTGCTGAGAAAATATATATTGTACAATAGTCACCTAATTAAATCTCTAAGGCAACCAAATTGTTGGGACCACATCAAAGAGGAATGTTGGGGTTTAGATGATGGTGCAAATCAATGGGCCAAATTGGATGACAACATTCAGTCATAGTTGGTCTACATTGTTTGTCCTTCTATTGGTAAGTCTTAATGACTTCCATTATGTGGATTTTGTATTTTTTATTTCCTTCTGTCTTTATATGGCTTTTCATAAATCCGATTTCTGGAGATAACACTAAAAAGTTCAAAAATCCTTTCCGCAAACATCTGTTATCTGTAACGGTACTTTAGAGTCTTTTGAGATGTTTTTTTTAATTAGCTATTTAAATATTTGATTTGAGATGGTATCACAGTGTTTGCAAAGGTAAAGGCTAATAATAAGAAATGACACACTGTTTACGCTGTGATACTAGCTAAGCATTCTAGGAAACCAATTTCTCAATAGTTGCCATACAAAACTTTGCCATCTCTCTTCATAAAGAATGTCAGTCTGAAATTACATAGTGTGTATGTTTTATGTAGTTCCACAGTTTTTAATATCCAATAAACGAACCTAATTATAGCTTGTAAAACGTAAAAAAAAAATATGAGTGCAGTTAAAGGGGGTTGTCCTACCAGGATAACCCCTGTACATATGCTCTAATAGACGGAAGACTTCCGCTTCAGAGCCCCCTCTATGGGCCATAACGGAGTGCTGCTCTGCAAAAGCAGAGTACAGTCTGGCGGACCCGACACGTCCTTGCATTACATGCAATGTAATGTATGTAATGCTTTATGTAAAGCTTAATTTCCCCTACAGGGAAAATGTATGGCTGGCTTCAGCTTCCCCGGGGTTAGAGAAGCCAGATCTGCGGCGATCAGCTCATCGCCATGATGGCTTCTTTTTGAAAAAGGGTTTTCTTCATAAGATAGCTCTTTAAACTCTAATATCCTATTATTCCCATGACATATTCACATAGATTTTAGAAACTGATATATTGGGGGTTACGAAGGATGAGATATGGGGAGTCATTGCACTGGAGAGCTGCTTCAGCTGTCACTGTGTCTGTCTGTGACATAGAAGGAACACAGACTGTTGTCATTAGTGGATTATTTCCTTAACTACAGAGTGGCTCAGAAGGGTCAAGAAAATCTATGGAGATGTAAAATGTAGGGATGGCCTCCCCAAGTCTTGAAGGGGCTTTACAATATTTTACTGTATTTTGGGTCCTTAGTGGCATTCTCCCCTGCTAATGTGATAAGAGCGGGAACAGCGCGCAGTTAAAGACACAGTGCACAATTATCTGCTGTTTTTCCTCCTCGGTGGCGTTGCAGAAGAGTAGTGGTCAGTCCAGCCACTGTAATGTATGGCACTTGTGTTAGAGTGGCCATCCGGCGTGTGTTAAATTGCATTGTGTTGCACTGGAACATTTTGGTTATTCATTTGCAAGTATGGCAAATCATAATCGGCTTGCTGGCTCCTAAAGTTTTATGAGTCAGTTTTTATAATTCTCCCCCCATGGGCTTGTATCATAGATCAAAAGGCACTTTATGTACCTCTGTATGGTGCCTCTGGGAGTAATATAACATGCAATGGATTGTGCAATTCTGTGTACTTCTGTACAAAATTAGATGTACAAAGAGGTAGAGTATGGGCTCAGCAGGCTATAGACACCATACTATGTATCTGTACATCAAGTATCCCTAAGGCCTCATGCACACGAGCGTGTCCGATTCACGCACGTGAAAAACGCACGTGAATTGGGTCCGTGTGTGTGGCGTTATGTATCAGTGTGCATTGCGAGTGGCATGCGTTATTCACGCACCGATTGACATCAATGGGCGCGTAGGTGCGTGATAACGCACCAATATAGGACATGCAGTATGTTTCACGCAGCGGACTCTCGCTGCGTGAAAAATCGCGCATGTGTGAACGGCCCTATTGAAATCAATGGGTCCGTGTGCTGTGCGTTGTTTCAACGAACAGCACACGAACGTGATTCACGTTTGTGTGAATAGGGCCTTACAAGACCACATGCATAAGCCTGCATTCTTATTATTAGAAGTCCCAGCTCTAAATATATTAGCAAGCACCAAAATGGATGGATACTGACACAGAATTCATGCAGTTTGGAGACCAAACAAAGGACAGGCATTCTGTAGAATCACTATTTATATGGTCACCTAGAGTTAAAACTTACTTGTAAGAACATAATATTAATAAAGGATAACAATAACCATCATGTGTCATGGGCAGCCACAGAGATGTATATAATGATTTGTCAGAATCCAGTCTGTCGTCTTCCAGCAAATAAAAATAATTCTGACATTTGCATAATTCCTAAATTATGATAATTGCCACCAACTCAGATATAAATATCTACAAAACCAATTTAGAAGAAGCTATTTACATTTCAAATAGACGTTTTACCAAACTCTTCTAAATCTAGTTCAATGACATAATTCAATGCTAATGACAAGTGTCACATTGACAGATGCTTACATTATTAGAAAATGACATAAGGTTAGTTGAACAACATGTGTAGATCGCAGTAGGACAGGTGTTCTCTTCCATCACGAACACTCTTTAACAAGCAAGAGAAAGGCATCAGATGAGTATATTTTAAAAAATATGATATGAAAAGTCAAAATTAATGTAGGGGCATGTAAATGCTAAAGCCAAGCTGCATTGTATGGTTCACTCAAGTACAAGCCTCTGATCTGCTTTTCCACTCTACACTTATATTTCCACTAATGAATTGAATGTTGAGCTGTAAGCACTACACTGCTCCAGTAAAGTGTTTTTATGCCGCCCGACTTCCATATAGCGAGGCAATGAAAATTGTTCCCATTTTCTAGTATGCATCAGTGCGCTAAGCATAGGCCCAGGAGCTATTGAAAATTATGGGGAAATGTGTCTACAACATCAATTTTTAATTTCTTAAGATTAAGCCATTCCTAAAGAAATAAATAGAGATTGTATTGTTCCTCCTGAAATTTTAATGTATCAAAACACTGTTATTTCTGACCATAACATGGTACTGAGGTTAAAAAGTTTTTGTTTTTTTTAACTGTTTATGCTTTCCATTTAGAAAAATCTCCTAGTAGTCCAATTTCGACATGCTTCTATAATCTCATATAATGAGCGCGGTATGTAATAAAATTGTCTAACGCCAGAAGAGGAAACAGCAAGGCAGTGACTTGAATAATTTCTGAAAGATGAGGAAATATTAGGAATATGTAGTTTGGCAAAACTACCGTCTTGCATAGAGAAATGTGGTCAGAGATTCAAGTTCTCTTGAAATGGAATGACTATATTTCGTGTCTAGCCAGTTTTCTGTTGAAGGGACAATAACTAATTTCTGTATTGCAGCTCGCGGTTCCCTCTAGCAATCCAGAGGTTAATTATACCACAAGAATAACTTGTAGCTCAAAACCCCTTTTGGTATGTAAGTGGTTTTAAGTAGGTTTGAAAGCAAACATTCTGAAGTTAGGATATACACCTTTGAGATTGGCTAGAGCAAAAAAAAATGATTTATTAAATAATTAAGTAATAGCTTCCAGCCATATCTCCCATTAAAATCTAAAGGCCATTGTATTCTATATTTCTCAGTCCTTTTCCTTTTAGTTATGCTTCACCAGCTTTAATAAATAAGTAATACGCAGAATAAAAAACATTTATTTCATAGTGCTTTGCTAGAGCCCTGTAGGGCTCTTTCCTTCACTCCTGCTCAAAATAGATTGAGTCGGGAACAATGATTTCTGAACAGTCAAATGATGTGACTGTATAAAAAAAAAAGACCTTTAGAAACTCAAGGTGATCAAAAAAATTCAAATATGAAATGCTCTTTATGATCTTAAATGATAATGGAAATCATTGTAAATAATACATTAATAAAAACCCACAGTAAAATTTGCATGTTCCGATGGAAAAATAACTGGTTATTAAGATAAATGATCCTTGTAGAACACAATAAAGGTGAAAGAACGCTTTCCACCTTTGAAGTTTTTAGAAAGCAAAGTATGTATTGCAACCACTTGCTCTGATTCGCTTCTTAATTAATTAATGTATTCATGATTTACTAAAGCATTCAAATTGGATGCAAATGAAAAAATTAACATTTTAGGAAAGGTGTGTTGTTTTTTAAAAAAAAAGGAATTTATGCTGCAGTAAGACACAAGATAAATTACTCAATTGTCCAAACGTCTTAAGCGCTGTAATTGCAGATATGCCCTTGACATTAGCAGGCAACATTATTTGCTGATTATGGTGTTTGTTGAATTTCACCCAAGGATAGGTCAAGAGGGAGAAGAAAACATAGAGTGGTTACAGAGGAAGTAGGGCACAGGTCATTGCGGTAGTCCTCATCATCACTCCTGGCTTGCATCTACATGACATGAAGATATTGGAATCAAATCAAGACTATGTTATACACTTAATCACAGCCTTGTAGAGTGTTCCTTACTATAGCTATGAAGCAAAAAAACAGTATTTGACAATGACATTGAAGAACTAGTGATGTCCCTTTGACTAGAGTTATTTTTTATTAAAAGTGTACGCACCCATCATTGCTCATGTTGGGATTTGGGGTTGGGTATCCTTGGATGACATGCTTCTTCTGAGTATTTATTATTTTCCAAATTCTATTCTGCAATAAACACAATATCTAGAATTATATACAGTGAGGTTACCCACAATCCATCTCTACATACATCCCAGTTATTTATCTTTTATATGGTATATTACACCCCAAAGTTTTTACATGGTTGGGGAATCAAACAAGATTCTAAGCGCTCATGTTGCAAAAAGACTCGATTCACTTGCTATGGCGAGTCCAAGATTACACAGTTTTTGGGAATTCATATTAGCCATCTTGTCAAGTTGTTTCAACGTAAGTATTTCAATTGATCCCCTGTTAGGTATATTGGGGGCAGAAAACAGGTCAATGAGTAGAAGTGTGATGAAGAAAATTATTATGCTTGGTATACTATTGGCAAAGAAAACTCTTTTGAAGAATTGAAAAAATTCTAAGCCTCCTTCAATCCGTTTGTGGATACATTTGATAAGTAAGGTTTGGGTAGCCGTGAAGTTTCAAGATCCAACATCCTACCCTGTTATCTGGTCCCAATGGTTGGAGTATTTAATAACTAACATAGTTTTTGTTTTACCACCTTTCCCTATTCCTTATGGCAGGCTGGGTATGGGGAGGGAATTGTGGGGTAGGGTGATTGGGTAAGATGGGAAGAAAAATGTAGGTATTATGTCATATTTTTCTATATATCTTATATCCTGTGACTATTCTGTCTGTTGTAGATTTTTATTTTGTATTTTTTTAAAAAGAATTATAAGCAGTGCCTATAAAAAGTATCCATCTGTATTACCATTGTCTGACCAACATTGAGCTGATAAGATCAAATAAAATTCTGTGTTTGGGTAGGTTTCAAACAATTCACCAGCAAAAACATTATCTCAACTATTATGTGGGGGTTGTTCTGTCAGTCAAGAAGGTATTGAATAAAGTGAATGCAGAAAAATACAGGAATATTCTGTAAAACAACTTAGGTAACTGTAAGGAATCTACAAGAAACCGATGAACAGTGAGATTGTGACGTAGCCCACTGCAGTAATGTCACTATGGATAATCCTTCAATAAGCCGGTAAGTAAACAGGTGGAGTGAAGCATCAGTGTAAAGGAAGTATACAGGAAAGTGTATTATTTTTGTATTCTAGGCTATATACCAGCCCTTAAAACTCCTTTAACCCCTTCCCGACCACCCCACATAGATTAACGGGCTGCAGCACTGGTCCTTGTGCCTGCAGCCCGTTAATGTACGTGTGCTTCTAACAGAGCACACAGGCGCTCCCCGCAGCACGGCATCTCCCAGTACGGGCTGCTACTAGCAGCCTTAGTACTGGGGGAAAACATCGGGTCGGATCACAGCGGTGATCCGAACTGATTAATCCCTTAAATGTGGCAGTCAATAGCGACCGCCGCATTTAAGTTGTTACAACAATTTCGGCACCCCGCTACGAGATTGCGGGGGCCGATTGTTGCTATGGCAACCGGAAGCCTAACAAAGGCTTCCGGTCTGCCATCTATGGAAGGCGATTAGGTCCTGAGACCTAAAATGCCCCCTGTCAGTGTGAAACTGACAGGTATAACAGGTATTATAACAACGATCTAACAATTGGATCTTAAAGTCCCTAGTGGGACTAAAAAAAAATAAAGTAGAAAAAAGTTCCAAAAAATGGACAAAAGTAAAAAAGTTAAATTTCAAAATAATGAAATAAAAAAAATCACCCTTTTTCCCTTATAAAGTCCTTTTATTATTAGAAAAAAAATAACAAATAAATAAACTATGCATAATTGGTATCGCCGCATCCGTAACGGCCTGAACTATAAAAATATAATGTCATTTATCCCGCACGTTGACCGCCATAAAAAAAATAATGAAAAAACAATACCAGAATCGCTATTTTTTGTCACTTCAGCTCCCAAAAAATGGAATAAATAGGGATCAAAAAGTCGCATATACTCAAAAATGGTACCAATAAAAACTACAGTTTGTTTTGCAAAAAACAAGCCCTCACACAACTTTCTTGATGGAAAAATAAAAAAAAGTTGTGGCTTTTAGAATATGGCGACACAAAAACAAAATCATTTTTTTTAAACCATAAAATATAAAAAACCTATATACATATGGTATCGCTGTAATCGCATTGATCCGCAGAATAAATTAAATATGTCATTTATAGCGCAGGGTGAACGCCGTGAAAAAAAAAGAATAAAAAACAATAGAAGTTTTGACGGCCTAATTACACTAACTTCAGAAAAAACCTATGGGATCAAAATGCTCAATATGCCCCTAGATAAATTTGAAAATGTGACATAACACCCGAAAAGCAATCCATCAAACTTGAGCTCCAAAAGCCAAATAGCGCTCCTTCGCTTCTGAGCCCTGCCGTGTGTCCAAACAGCCGTTTATTACCACATATGAGGTATTGCCGTTATCAGGAGAAATTGCTTTACAATTCTTGGGGTGCTTTTTCTTCTTTATTCCTTGTAAAAATTTATAATTTCTACGTTTTATTGGAAAAAAATTTGATTTTCATTTTTACTGACGAATTTCACTAAATTCAGCAAAAAACCTGTGGGGTTAAAATGCTCACTATACCCCTTAATATATTCCTTGAGGGTTGTAGTTTGCCAAATGGTGTCTTTTTGGGGGTGTTTCCACTATTTTGGCCCCACAAGACCTCTTCAAACCTGACATGGTGCCTAAAATATATTCTAATAAAAAGGAGGCCCCAAAATCCTCTAGGTGCTCCTTTGCTTCTGAGGCCGGTGCTTCAGTCCATTACCACACTAGAGCCACATGTGGGATATTTCTAAAAACTGCAGAATCTGGGCAATAAATATTGAGTTGCGTTTCTCTGGTAAAACCTTTTGAGTTACAGAAAAAAAATGGATTAAAATGGATTTTCTGACAAAAATAAATTTGTAAATTTACCCTCTACTTTGCTTTAATACCTGTGAAACACCTAAAGGCTTAAGAAACTTTCTAAATGCTGTTTTGAAAACTTTGAGGGGTGCAGTTTTTAAAATTGGGTGACTTATGGGGGTTTCTAATACATAAGGCCCTCAAAGCCTCTTCAAAACTGAACTGTACCTATAAAAATAGGTTTTGGAAATTTTCTTGAAAATGTGAGAAATTGCTGCTAAAGTTCTAAGCCTTGTAACGTTCTGGAAAAAAAAAGGATGTTCAAAAAACTATGCCAATCTAAAGTAGACATATGGGAAATGTTAACTAGTAACTATTGTGTGTGATATTGCTATCTGTTTTACAAGCAGATATATTTAAATTTAGAAAAATGCTAATTTTTGCAAATGTTCGCTAAAATTTGGCGTTTTTCACAAACAAATACTGAACTTATTGATCAAAAATTTTCACTAATATAAAGTACAGTATGTCATGAGAAAACAATCCCAATCGCTTGGATAGGTAAAAGCTTTCCTAAGTTATTACCACATAAAGTGACACGTCAGATTTTTTTAAAAATCGGCCGCGTCCACAAGGCCAAAACAGGCTCAGTCCTGAAGGGGTTAAGCATCATCATGCAGCATGTAGCCGTTTTTTTTACTACATGAATACAGAGCGGTCATTATAAGGGGGACATAGAGTAAAACATGTTAGTATGGCAGTCGGAAATGCAGGAGTCCCTTGGAAAATTCACCTATGTGAATGAAATATTACCAAAGGTGCATAAATTGTTTAAATTCAAGTACATTTTAACTATGATTGACTGCGATTTGCACACAATTAATTAACGTTTTATTATATATTTTGCTGTGTGTTTATTATGGAATAATTGTTTGGAAATAATGAGCATTCTAATATCTTGGTAATGTCCTTTTTTTTTTTTTTTTAAAAGACACAGACACTGACTTACTTCAATTGGATCTGTATGCTGCTTAATGGGAAGCAATGCTGTGCAGGAAGAGAATAGTAAGTTACATTTGATCGCTGGGAAGAAAGACTCCTACAACCTGATTGGGTAAGGAGTTAGTGGACAGGCATTCTCCAAAGAAGACAACCCCTTTAAGCTAATCTATTACTATGGATTCTCCAGGATCATACTATGGAAATTATTTAATTACACCTGTATTCGTCACATTGTTTGGCCCTGTGTGAGAAACTTTCTATACTACTAAAATACATGGATGGATGGATTATTATTATTTTGGTCAGGTCCATGGATGCTGTTTCATCTCATACCAGTTCGTTTCGCTTCTATGGTTATTCTTTTAGTCAGGTTTCACTTTACTCCATGGCCATGGAAATATGTGGAATACAAATGTTCATAAGACCAGTGCTTTCTCAACTTGAGAAAAAGGTGGCTAAATTATTCAGTACCAAGCCACTTTCATGCACTCACGGTTGTGTTTTTTTACATTTACATAGGTGTTTGTGCAAATTATTAATGAAAATGTATTTTAAAATGTATTGCATTCAGCAATCTAGATTGTTTGACAATTCTAGAGGTTCCCCGGGGCCTGGAAATTAATTTAAGTTTAATTAAGGCTCTGTTCACATCAAATTTTGGCACTACCACTAGCGTGTATGCCATTAAAAGCTCCCAACGTACACGCTGAAGGTGTCCATAGGGCATCATTAACCTGACGGAGACCAAAAGTGTGTCCTTTTGGCCTCTGTTGGGCTGGTATACATCGGTATGCCTTTTTTCATGTATGGTATAATGTAGTAGACCAGACTCCTTTATCCAACACGATACCACAAAAAACGTATTCAGTGCAGTATACACTTTTTTAACATGGGAGCCTTTGCTTGACGTATGGCATTATATGGCATACGTCACAGGCATCCTTTGAAGGGATACATCGAGAGCTTTTCAATATTTTTTATGATGTATCCATTAATTGAATGCCATAATAGCCTATGGGTAACGGATGCCTGTGAAGAATGCCTAACACTGGCAATCGTCACTCATAGACTATTATGGAATTTGTTTAATGGGTACATCATGTAAAGATCGTAGACGTATATGTCTTTGATCATAGACATTGGCGTATGCATTAAATGTAACCCATCATAGTCTATGGGGGACAGATGCCACTGTTAGGCAAACGAAGACCAAAATATGTGTTGGGGATACAGCCTTAAGCCTAACTCCATCCAAAGTAGAGGTTTGACTGCAATTAACCCTAATTGTCACCCATATGTTATACTGAGAGGAGTCCAGGAAGCTGAGATTAGGTAATTGTTTCATTGTTCCAAATTACTGCTTTAGATGTTTTCTGACTGACAAGGGGAGTAGATGGTGGTCAGTAGTGAATGTCATTATCTCACTAAAAAGAATTGTGCCATGTAAAACAAAAAACTTACTTGGCTTACTGATTATGCAGAGCTATTGATCTTGTTTTGACACAATTTGATGGCATTTGTTAAATTTTTTTGTCAAGTCAAACTTTTAGTATAAAGTCTATAGTGAAATATCAGAAAGCCTAAATACACAGCGTTTTATTTTTGGGTGTTTCGTAGCATTTATGGGGTTCGTGGCATTTTTTCAGGAGTTTTTTTCCACAGACTTTTCTATAGAACATCAAAAACGCCATGAAGACCGCATGTACAAAATGACACAAAATAAAAAAATCCATAAAAACAATTGATACATATAAAAAATGCTGCTGTTTTGACACACATTCCTTTATGTATTTTAAAACGTCAGACAAAAACCCTGTGTGAAGACCTTATTGTGTCAGAGAAACACCTTGAGGTTCGCGGGACTCCAGAGGCACCAGCGGCTTCAAATACCTGTTTGCTGCTTTGCAATAGCATTTTAGCAGCTGCTCTCCTAATCCTATTAATTTGTCTGGCAGAAACCTTCCTCATTATGCCTTTATCTGAACGAACCCGTCTGTGCTCTGAATCAGCCACAAATCTTTTCACAGTACGATGATCACGCTTAAGTTTTCTTGAAATATCCAATGTTTTCATACCTTGTCCAAGGTATTGCACTATTTCACGCTTTTCGGCAGCAGAAATATCCTTTTTCTTTCCAATATTGCTTGAAACCTGTGGCCTGCTTAATAATGTGGAACGTCCCTCTTAAGTAGTTTTCCATTGATTGGGCATACCTGGCAAACTAATTATCACAGGTGTCTGAGATTGATTACAATGATCCAAAGAGCCCTAAGACACAATACCATCCATGAGTTTAATTGAAAAACTAATAATTAAATGTTTATGACACTTAAATCCAATGTGCATAATAATTTGGAACACGGTGTATAAGATTCTATTAATGAAAACACTAAATGGAAACCAGTCTAAGGGTATGTTCACACTCTTAACAAAAAACGTCTGAAAATACGGAGCTGATTTCAGAGAAAACAGCCTCTGATTTTCAGACGTTTTTGAAGCTGAGGCTGGGTTCACACAACCTATTTTCAGACGTAAACGAGGCGTATTATGCCTTGTTTTACGCCTGAAAATAGGGCTACAATACGTCGGCAAACATCTGCCCATTCATTTGAATGGGTTTGCCGACATACTGTGCCAACGACCTGTAATTTACACGTCGTCGTTTGACAGCTGTCAAACGACGACGCGTAAATTGACTGCCTCGGCAAAGAAGTGCAGGGCACTTCTTTGCAACGTAATTTGAGCCGTTCTTAATTGAACTCAATGAAGAGCAGCTCAAGATTTACGAGCGTCACAGACGCCTCGTATATTACGAGGAGGAGCATTTACGTGTGAAACGAGGCAGCTGTTTTCTCTTGAAAACAGTCTGTCTTTTCACACGTAAATGCCTGCTTTCGTGTGCACATACCCTGAAAATTAAATTTGGAGCTTCTTTTGAAGCTTCTTTTCAGACATTTTTTTGAGGCGTTGTTCATAGTGTTCAATGGAAAATCAGCTCCAAAAAATGCCTCAAGAAGTGACATGCTACGTCTTTTTACGGAGCGTCTTTTTATGCTTCGTTTTTTGAAACAGAGGCGTAAAAAGACGCCCCGTATGAACTACATGCTGTTTTTCCCATTGATTTTAATGGGCAGATGTTTGTAGGCATTCAGCTTCCGTTTTTTCAGGCGTTTTTCGGGGCGTAAACGCCTTGAAATACGCCTGAAAACACTGCATGTGAACATACCCTCAGGCAAATAATAGCCGAACTTCCCACATAACATGAAATCTCAGTTGCATATTTAATCCAATTTCCCACTTTTAAATTCCGACTTCCAAGAAGGGGGTGATATGGGGAATTGTTTAGCAAGATCTTTACACTGGAGTTAATACAGTTTCTGCATTGCCTACTTGCGGTATAAAGTCTTAACCATGCAGAACAACTAATTTGTTAATTAGATGAAAAATGTCACCAGTGACAATATTCTTCCTTAACCCCATAACGCATTATCACGTAACTGTACATAATAAGGGTTAAGGGGAAGTATGGAGCGAGCTCACGGGCTGAGCTCGCTCCATACACAGCTGGTGACGGTTGTGTTATACAGCCGACACCTCACTGCAACGGACGGAATCACTGTTCATATTTCATCTCCATAAACCCCTATGCATATGATGTGTGTGTGGGGAGTAGAATATTGGATTTAACGGAAAAATTTTATTTGCCTGTTATAATATGGCAGTAAAACGGCAGACCAGTCTGCCAAAGGTGTTCATGGATTTTTACTTAGCATTTCTATCATTTCTGTCCTTCTATCCATGCCAGCAACCTAGTAAACCGGATTGCATTGTTGTGCTAGACATTCTTTTTTTTTCCACTTATTTTGTCTTATATTCTTTACCACTGGAAGGTGAATTGATATCGTGACTGGTGAACATCAGAAACTAGAAACTGGAAATCTGTTGTCTATTTACCTGATGAGTATTTCAGCCTTTAGTACTATTCTCCACAATATCTGTATGCTTGCCAATGGAATATATCACATTTTCTTTTATTATTTGCATCTATTAATTATGACAATTGAATTTACAGGGTTATCATCAGTAGAGGGAAACAATAAATGCATTAGCCTTTCCATATATTAAGACTGCCAATATACATTACATTACTGCTGGCAGATTACCAAATCTAATGTTAAAAGGGGCCTACCGACTCCCGATGGCAGATATCAGAGAAAATAATGATATGTGTACAACGCTGAAATATATTGGTGCTAAATAAGACACAGGTAAAAATAAATGAGCTCACGCATATTGGATTTCAACATGCCTGATCCCTTTGTTCTACTGAGAAATAAGCCTCTGTCAAAAGTATATGCCATTTTCGTGTCTCCCTCCATTCATGGAAATAAATATATATATTTGGCTGAGCCAAGTGTGCGTGATTATTGGGAGGACAGGAGAGACAGCTGTTGGCCGAATTATCTTATGTTTATTGCCATATTGAGTCCCCTTTCTTGATCCTTATAATTAATGCTGTCCTTTCAAATAGGAGGAATCTGCTGATCATAGGTAATGGGATATTTCCATTATTGACAATTATCACCTATCCATAGGTGATAATTGTAACAATGAGGGCCCCACTGCTGGGAGCCCCAAAATTCGCAAGGATCCTAAACCCCCCCCCCCCCCCCGTTCCGCTTCACTGCTCGTCAGCAGTGAGGTGGACACTAAATTCAAAGTTTATAAGAATTGCGGAAATAATAGTACAGAGCTTAGCAGTTTCTGGCAGTTCCATAGACTGCCGCTCCAATCAAGCTCCTTCTCATTCCGAGGGGTGCAGTGAGGAGGGTCAGGGGAATAATTGTCAACTCTGGGACAACCCCTTTAATTACACAGAATCCAGTACAGAAGTCTAATAGAATAATCGGCTGAAATAAATTAGAGATGCTAACATATAGTTTAAGGAACTGAGATCAAAGAAACAGAGTAATGTTAGATCATTTTGGTCTTCAGACTTTCCTAATGTATGTTGAGTACTGAAAATAATTTAGACTGTGAATCCTCATAATTGTGGTTTAACATACTACTGAATAACTGTATTATCATAACTATATGAGTTCAGAATGGAGAAATAATGAAGCCTCAAAGGTTTTAATGACACCATCAGCTCTGCTACAACTGTTTTTAGTCCTCATTACATAGACAATGGAACTAGTCCATTCTGAATTGCTCAGCTGAGAGGAAACACTGGTCAAGTGGTTTAAGAAAATCACAATTATATATAACATAGTATTCAATTTGTTGTATTTTTCTTGCAGATCAAAACGAGAGCCTGACATTTGTAGAAATGCTTTCTTAAAACCTGTTGCTGCTTACAGTTACATGTCACTTGCAATACCAATTTTCTTCACGGCAGGGACAAATGTTTCTTAGGCATTAACGCATTAAGTCTCTCAGCACTAATATGGCTCATTTAGTCAAAACATTGGTCATTGAAATGCAAGTACTAAAACGCGACAACCTTCATAAATGGAAAACACTAATTCTAGCTAGAAGTGCTTTACAACATATACAGTATGTTTTTAAGAGAAAAAGTTCTAACAGAACCAAAATGGCATGAGAGCAGTAAAAAATGACGTCCTTCTTTAAATGGATAATTATTGCAACATGGTTTCATTTAATATCTTCCCTGAAAATGAAACTATCTTAGACAGTAACTCATACCTCTCAACATTTAAATCCCAGAACGCAGGACATTATAAGCCCTACAACGTCCACTCAGAGGCGACCCAAACTGCCTAAAACACCTCTTTTTATGCAAATATGCATAAGGCCCACTGCTTTGTAGTCCCAGTCGTAGAACAGGTGTGTTGGGAGGTATGGTAACCACAGTAAACTACCCATTCCTTTTCATTACTCATTATTCTGTTAACTACTATGAAGACTTTGGAATACTATCTTTTTACACAATTACACCCCACACAAGTACACAAGGTGAGCAGTATGTACAATATGTGATTATTGTACCGGATATAAAAAAAAGAAATTGAGGCATTACAATAAAACCACTGACAGGTAAAGTGAATAACTTTAATTATCTTGTTACAAAGGTGCCTGTCAAGGGGTGGGATATACTAGGCAGCAAGTGAACAATCAGTTCTTGAAGTTTATGTGTTGGAAGCAGGAAAAATGGACAAGCTTAAAGATCTGAGCGACTTTGACAAGGGCCAAATTGTGCAAGAGTATTTCCGAAATTGCAGGCCTTTTGGAGTGTTCCCGATATGCCGTGATTAGTACCTATCAAAAGTGTTCCAAGGAAGGACAACCGGTGAACCGGCAACAGTGCCATAAGCACCTGAGGCTCATTGATGCACGTGGGGAGCGAAGGCTAGCCGTCTAGGCCGATCCTACTATAGCACTAATTGCTGAAAAATGTAATGCTGACTATGATGGAAAGGTGTCAGAACACAAAGTGCATCACAACTTGTTGTGTTTGTGGCTAATTAGATGACCCCTGTCCACCGCCGCCTCCATAAGCGCCTATAATGGGTACGTAATCATCAGAACTGAGCAATGAAAGAAGGTGGCCTGGTCTGATCAATCACATCTTTTTTAAAGTCCATTATGTGGATGGCGGTATGCATGTGCGCCACTTACCTGGGAAAGAGATAGCATCGGGATGCACTATGTGAAGAATTCAAGCCGACGGAGGCAGTGTGATGCCCTAGGCAATGTTCCGCTGGTAAACTTTGGTTCCTGGCATTCATGTAAATGTTAATTTGACATGTACCACCTCCCTAAATATTGCTGCAGACCAAGTACATTCCTTTAAGGCAACAGTATTCCCTAATGGCAGTGGCTTCTTCAGCAGGATTATGCGCCCTGACATACCCCACATTTTGTTCAGAAATGCTTTGAAGAATATGCAGAGAGTTGAAGGTGTTGACTTCAAATTACGCATTGAGTATTTGTGGAATGTGCTGGAAAAACAAGTCCGATTCATGAAGACCCCTCTGAACTTATAGAACTTACAGGAGCTTCTGCTAACGTCTTGGTGCCAGATACCACAAGACAACTTCAGAGGTCTTGTGGAGTCGATACCCCAAAGGGTCATACCTGTTTTAGTCACACAAGGTTGACCTACACAATTTTAGCCAGGTGGTTTTAATGTTATGGCTGAAAAGTGGTACATACCTCAGCTCCTGCAGAACCTCTTTTTGAAGAGTAGGTTAGAGCTTTATGTCCACCCTTTATTGATTGATATGAAACTCCCTTGTATTTTTCAAACAAAAGTTCTTTAGCTGTTTCGGAGTTGTGTATTATGTTGTTTTGCTGCAGCATGAGCACTGAACTGTGTATCACACACATTGCAGCTGCTGAAGAACCTCTTTTTAAATAGAGAGGGAGCACTTAATTTCAGACAACTAATGGCTAGCACATTAAGGAACAAGAACTTCTTGAAAAGGTGATCTGCGATAAATCACTTTTGTAGTGTCTATTGAGCCCCAATCTTTTCTGTATAATCATCAGGTTAGGTTATAACATCATAATATGATGTTTATACAAATTTTTACAGACATGTCCATGGAACATTTCCATAGATTTGTATTTTAGCAGTATTAAATAGGTCTCCATATAACATGATGCAAAGGATGAAAAATTTTGATCCAGCGCTGAATTTAAAAGGAAAAAATCTTCCACTTTATTGAAAAAACGTTTAAGACCTACACAGGCACAGAGGGGGGATGCACTGAACCTACGCGTTTCAACCAATTCACTCGGTCTTAATCATGACATGCCATGATTAAGACCGAGTGAATTGGTTGAAACGCGTAGGTTCTATGCATCCACCCCTCTGTGCTTGTGTACGTTTTAAACATTTTTTCAATAAAGTGGAAGATTTTTCCTTTTAAACTCAGAGCTGGAACAAAATTTTTTTTCCTTTGCATCATGATTTAACCGAGTGCCACCTCGAGGATCCGTGCACAATCTGGGATCAAAAATCCAAGACCGGTGAGCTGGAGAAAAACTTTCTATTTTCCTCCGTATAACATGTTTGGCAAAGCAGTACAGTTAGTACTGAAACCGGTAATCCTCCTTTACCCCTAAAATAAGAAAATTTCACCTGTGAATATAGGGACTTCAGTTCTCCTCTTCTGTCAATTTTTTCAAAATAGAGCCACAGACAATGGTCAAAAGTGTTATCCATCAAAAATCTGCACTCCTACAATGGAGAGCACTACTTCATGATCTTTGTAATGTTATACTCAACTATTCAATTTCAGAAATGAGTTTTTGCATTATTTTCCCTGTAATTAAGAAAATTCTAAAGCTGTCAGTGGAAGAGAGAAGAAGATGCCAATAATCTGTCATATGTGAAGTGGAGATATCATGGGTATGGCATCTTTTTATACAAGTATGTGGTTACATGAATGTAAGTGTAAATGATTGTCAGTAAGTGCTAAGAAAACCAAAAGATATTATCACACATAAAGAATGTATTATTCAGTAGAAAAGTAAAAGGAAGACATAGCCACTAGTTAAAAGGCTTTAATCAAGACTAACCACCAACTTCTTCCAGACACTTTTTAAGTGGATCTTAATTGATGGTATCAAGTACATTCGCTCTACCACTGAATCGACATTGGACAATGACTAGCTGTATCCCCAATCTTGTTCATACTGCATTCCATCAACACCTGAGACTAAGTTGTGGGTACCTACGGAAGTAAAGCATAAGTCAGCATATCAGATTGGACATAATGCTAAAATCACATTCCGAGGCATGCTGCAGAGGATCCTTCCTGAGGGTATGTTCACACGGCCAAATTTCAGACGTATACGAGGCGTATTATGCCTCGTTTTACGTCTGAAAATACGGCTCCAATACGTCGGCAAACATCTGCCCATTCATTTGAATGGGTTTGCCGACGTACTGTGCAGACGACCTGTTATTTACGCGTCGTCGTTTGACAGCTGTCAAACGACGACGCGTAAAAATACAGCCTCGTCAAAAGAAGTGCAGGACACTTCTTTGGACGTTTTTGGAGCTGTTTTCTCATAGACTCCAATGAAAACAGCTCCAAAAACGGACGTAAAAAACGCCGCGAAAACGGCGCGAAAAGCGCAGCGAAAAATGCGAGTTGGTAAAAAAACGTCTGAAAAGCAGGGTCTGTTTTCCCTTGAAAACAGCTCTGGATTTTCAGACGTTTTTGTTGACTACGTGTGAACATACCCTTAGAATCACCTCGCGTTGAGCCTATGGAAACTATAAGGAAATACTGCACTAGTAAGACACATTTTTATAGATGAGAACATAATAGCTTTTCAGATTACATTTACAGAAAACACAAAATCCCTTGGTGATATTTGTCCTTAGCCATAGTGACAGGCTCCTAAAATAAAATGAACCATCCCAGGCAGTCTCAGCCCGGCTCCTACCTTATTAATAAGTGAACTGTACTAAGCCTTATAATAATGTGTATTTTATTTCCCTGCTCTGTGTAATGGTGTTTGGGTTGATTCTAAGGGTAATGAAGGGTGCAGGCCCCTTGCATCTGGTTCGGAAAGTCTTGATTAAATCTCAAACACAAATAGCTTACATGGTGAAACAGAATCTCCACCAAGGGAATTTAGCACAGAAGGAGGATGCAGATGATCTTATTAATTCAGACCTACATTCCAAAGTCGAGATGGAGAAATATAAAAGGATTTTCTCAAATGAATGCTTTTGCTTTAAGGTTAATACTTTATAGCAATCACAGTCCTGATAAAGATGATGAGTTTTACTCATGTGACATACTATGAAGCCTGGATACTTTTTTTGCAAATGGATTTAATCCTTATCCTTTAAGACTGAAAGGCTTCCTATTTTCATTCTCTCATATACATTTTCTTTCCTACTTCCATTTGTTCCTTGCATGGAAACGCATGAAGCAGAATGGTTGGAGCTGACCTTACAGAACGAGGGAAACAAAAAAAAAAAATAGGAGCACTGAAGCGCAAAGGGGACAAAAGTCAGCAGCTCCTTAAAAAAAGCAATGAGACGGCAAGAAGGAGGGAAACAAGAGAAAAGGCACAAAGCCTTGAACATTATCATTGAAAAGTCATTAGAAATCTGTTAGGAACGTCGGCACAGATTGCTGACACTGACATAGAACAAAACCACATGTTTCTTCCTATAATGATGGAATTGAAGTGTAAAAGAAGAGGGCTGGGCTGACGGCTGACACAAATGAGAAGAGCACAACAGCAAAGCAAATGCCCCTCCCTGATGGGACTCATTATGCCCTTTTTTCCCACAAAAAGTTGTATTCATGAGTTGTTAACCATTTTGTCTAGCAAATGACTTGACCCAATGCTGTTTAATTTCTAGATGCCAGATGGCTTTAAAGAAAGCTCTTAAACTTATACCCTACTGAGCTTATTTGCTTACAGTGTACAGGCATCAGCATGCCAAGCACAGACACAGAAGAGATATTTGTTGTAAGAAATAAGAGAAAGACAGGGCTGAGCCTCTTAACGATTACCAACTTTCCCTTGCTATTTGCAAACACTCAGCTATCTTGGCAGAGGCGGCAGTGTCACGTCATGGCACATAGCCGGTGATCTGTGCTTTATAAATCTGTAATTGTGCCACTTAATTGAGGCACGACAGTTTAATGGTGAAAGGAAATCTTGCTTCGGAAAAAGAAAGTTTGATATTTTACTTTTTTAATAATCCGGGCTGCAACTGTAAATTAATAGGAATAGCAAAGGCTAGATACAAACTTCTATTCATTAACTTCATGGCAATACGTACAACACCATCTGTTCTGTCTAGCTACAGAATCTAGATTTCCTAGCACACAACCTTTAACAGATTTTAGTAGTGATATAACAATACAAGCGCACAATGCCAGAGATTATTTATCTGCTGTGTAACAACTGATAAGTATCTTGTATTTTTTTTTCTAGCAGAGATTAATGCGATCTATCTTGACTGTGTGTTCCTTTCCATCCATTTGCAGTATATTCACAATGTATGTCGGATTTATTTGTTTTGTGTCTCTATTCATAAAAAAAATCTCATGAAATCTTTTTCTTTTTCCGCTGTCACATATATCATTCTGTGATATATCTCTCAATATAGAATTTTGCCTTAAAATATGTTGCACACAAAGTAGCTGAACAGTAATATCAGTTGTGTATACAATCCAAGTACACTTTAGGCCCTTTTATATGGGCCGATGATGAGAGAATGAGCGCACTTTTGAGTGCTCAATCCTAATGTCCCATGTAAATATGCACAGCGATCAGATTATAACGAGCAAATGCTCTTTTGTTGGCTAATTGCATATTTTATGCGGGCATAAAAATCATCGGTTGCCAGCAGCACATCTCCCCATGTGAACATGTGCTGCCGACAATAATGAAACTGTATGTGCCCGAACCATTCAGTCACTTACAGTACTGATGATTGCACCATGTAAATGGAGATAAGTGAGTGCCAATTAAAATGCTATTATCATCGATCGGCGCTCGTCATCGGCAGAAATTCTGCGTGTGTAAAAGGACCCTTGGATATAATCATTTCTTTTAATATTTTAACTGAAGGGCAGCCATAGTGTAGTTGGATTTTGAAAAGTCAAAAGATATTTTGTTAGAAAAAAAAAAAGCATCCTCGTATGGTCCGTGTACAGAAGGGAGAGGGTGCATCAGGTCTGACACTGGCTTTATTTAAATCAGTGGTTCCCAACATTTTCGAGGGGGGGCCCACTTCCCGCCGAGACTTTTGTTTGAAACCCCCCGCTACCGTACTTAGCAATATTTAGTCTGACATATGTCAACATCATTCCTAGTTAGATGCTGGTACTTAGATTCCATTCTAAAAGAAAGACCCTGCAACATCGAAAACAATGATAATCATATGGGCAGGGGATGACACGGGCTCAAGGTATCCTGCTGCTGTGCATTGCAGAGGCCCGACTATGGCCACTGATGGTGGATCATCTGACCTGACCCGTCCATCAGTGGCCTCAGAGGCATAGCTAGGGGTTTAGCGTAAGGGGGGATGAAACACATCTGAGTGGGCCCCAAACCAGTGGGCCCCCACACAGTATAATGACCCCCTAGTGGCCCCCACACAGTATAATGCCCTTATAGCTGCACCCAAAGAGAACAATGCCCCTATAGCTGCCCACACACAGTATAATGCCCGATAGCTGCCCCACACAGGATAATGCCCCTATAACTGCCCCACACAGTATAATGTCCCATAGCTGCCCTTACACAGGATAATGCCCCTATATCTGCCCCCTCAAAGTATAATGTCCCTATGGTGCCTCCCTACACAGTATAATGCCCCTAAAGCTGCCCCCACACAGTATAATGTCCCCATAGCTGCCCTCACACAGTGCAATGCCCGTATAGCTGCCTCCACACAGTATAATATCACCATAGTGCCTCCTTACACAGTATAATGCCCCTAAAGCTGCCCCCCCCCACACAGTATAATGTCCCCATAGCTACCCCACTAATATAATGACACTTAGTGCCCTCACACAGTATCAAGCCCCCATAGCTGCCCCCACACAGGATAATGCCCCTATAGCTGCCCCCACAAAAGATAATGCCCCTATAGCTGACCCCACACAGGATAATGCACCTATAGCTGCCCCCACACAGCATAATGCATCTATAGCTGTCCCCACACAGTACAATGCATCTATAGTGCCTTCCCACACAGCATGATGCATTTATAGCTGCCCCCACACAGTACAATGCCCCTATAGTGCCTCCCCACTCAGTATAATGCCCCTAAAGCTGCCCCACAGAGAATAATGCCTCCATAGCTTCGCCCACACATTAAAATGGTTATATAGCTGCCCCACACAGTATAATTCCCCTCACAGCTGCCCTCCTTCAGTACATTACCCCATAGCATCACTCCATACCCAGTATAATGTCCCTGTAGTGCCTAATAAAAAAATAAATAAGCACTTACTTATCCCCACTCCCACAACGATTGGAGTGTGTGGCTCGGCACAGACAGGCGTGATGACGTCACTGCATCACGCCTGTCTGCGCCGAGCCGCTCAAGGGCTCGTGGCATAGTGTATGCTGGAGCAAGGCTCCGTTAGATTCAGTATTGAGTATTGAGGACGCAGATACAGTTGAAACTGAGATATCGGTGAGTGGTTTGCGACCCCCTGGAGGTCTGCACATGACCCCCTAGGGGGTCATGACCCATAGTTTGGGAAACACTGCTTTAAATGAATATCCCCAAAAAATGTCCTCCTTAGTTGGCTGGAGTACTCAGATTGTCCGATCCTGCTAAATACACTTACATCAGTTAACAAATATCTACAATCAATGAATACCATAAGGTTTCCTAAACACAGTCCAGTTCTTGCCCTAATAAATGGATTGGTTTTCCCTTACAGGGTCTATCCCAGCAGGACAGCACCTGCCCATATGCTCTATTAGAGAAAATAAATATCCTAGAGGGTTTTCCTCAATCAAAATCTTCCTCCATTTATCAAAAAAAGAGAGCTTCTATAAAGAGCAATTCCCATGCTTACAGACAAAGCATCACATGGTCACCCCTTCATTTGAATAAGTGCCATGTAATACTACATTTTGAAAGTGTGGCAATCCATATCTTGCCCAATTGATAGCAGCTAATCTCCAAGGGTTTCAGCAGTTGCAACCCCTTTAGAAAAAGGGTCGTCAAATTAGATCAACCTTTTTATTGTTTGGAAACCTGCATCATTGGTATAGCTATATGGGGTACTTCATGTGGTTAATGTGGATAATGAAATTCCATATACTGTATAATTGCTCATTTAAATTTTTATATCGTACATAAAACCTATGTGAAGTACACATACAGGTGAATGTAAAGTTGTCACTCCCAGGTAAAATTCTTCCATCTAGATCTACTAGCCACGTTATGTTTAACCATACATGCTCCGCTGGTAAAATTAATGAGGTCTCAATGGTTGAGTATAAAGCAATCAATCCTTGTGGTAAACATAATAAAACATCAGATTTTCTTTAATCTGCCCTTAAAAAAGAAGAAAAGAAAATATTTTCCACATAGTACAAAGACTGGTCCCAAGTGATAGCAATCCCCATACAGTTAGGACCAGAATTATTTGGACAGTGACACAAGTTTTGGCATTTTAGCTGTTTACCAAAACATATTGAATATACAGTTATATAATCAATATGGGCTTAAAGTGCAGACTCTCAGCTTTAATTGAGAGTATTCACTTCCTAATTTGAGGAAGGGTTTAGGAATTACAGCTCTTTAATATGTAGCTGCCTTTTTTTCAAGGGAACAAACGTAATTGGACAATTATCTCAAAAGATATTTAATGGGCTATTCCCTCGTTAATCCATTAATTAAGCAGGTAAAAGGTCGAGGAGTTGATTCCAGGTGTGACATTTGCATTTGGAAGCTGTTGCTGTGAACCCACAACATGAGGTGAAAGGGGCTCTCAATGCAAGTGAAACAGACCATCGTTAGGCTGAAAAACATGAAGAAGTCCATCAGAGAGATAGCACAAATGTTAGGAGTGGCCAAATCAACAGTTTGGTACATTCTTGAAAAAAAAGAGCGCACTGGTGATCTCGTAATCTCCAAAAGGCCTGGACGTCCACGGAAGACAACAGTGGTGGGTGATCGCAGAATCCTTTCCATGGTGAAGAAAAACCCCTTCACAACATCTATTCAAGTGAAGAACACTCTCCTGGAAGTAGGTGTATAAGTATCTAAGTCTACCATAAAGAGAAGACTTCATGAGTGCAAATACAGAAGGTTCACCACAAGATGCAAATCAATAATCAGCCTCAAAAATAGAAAGGCCAGAATAGACTTTGCCAAACAACATGTAAAAAAGTCAGCCCAGTTCTGGAACAGCATTCTTTGGACAGATGAAACTAAGATCAACCTGTACCAGAATGATGGGAGGAAGAAAGTATGGAGAAGGCTTGGAATGGCTCATGATCCAAAGCACACCACATCCTCTGTAAAACATGGTGGAGTCAGTGTGATGGCATGGGCATGCATGGCTGCCAAAGGCACTGGATCACTAGTGTTTAATGATCATGTGACTGAAGGCAGAAACAGCCGGATGAATTCTGAAGTGTTCAGGGATATACTTTCTGCTCAGATTCAATCAAATGCAGCAAGGTTGATTGGATGTCGCTTCACAGTACAGAAGGACAATGACCCAAAACATACTGCAAAAGCAACCCAGGAGTTTTTTAAGACAAAGAAGTGAAATATTCTGCAATGGCCAAGTCAATCACCAGATCTCAACCCGATCGAGCATGCATTTCACTTGCTTAAGACAAAACTTAAAGAGGCTCTGTCACCAGATTTTGCAACCCCTATCTGCTATTGCAGCAGATAGGCGCTGCAATGTAGATTACAGTAACATTTTTATTTTTTTTAAAACTAGCATTTTTGGCCAAGTTATGACCATTTTTGTATTTATGCAAATGAGGCTTGCAAAAGTCCAAGTGGGCGTGTTTACAGTAAAAGTCCAACTGGGCGTGTATTATGTGTATACATCGGGGCGTTTTTACTTCTTTTACTAGCTGGGCGTTCTGACAAGAAGTATCATCCACTTCTCTTCAGAACCCCCAGCTTTTGGCAGATCACGCTGTGACGTCACTCACTTCCTGCCCCAGGTCCTGCATCGTGTCGGCCACATCGGCACCAGAGGCTACAGTTGATTCTGCAGCAGCATCAGCGTTTGCAGGTAAGTAGCTACATCGACTTACCTGCAAACGCCGATGCTGCTGCAGAATCAACTGTAGCCTCTGGTGCCGATGTGTCCTCGCTGGTCCGACACGATGCAGGACCTGGGGCAGGAAGTGAGTGACGTCACAGCGTGATCTCTCGAGAACACGCTGTGTGTCTGCACTGCCAGAAGCTGGGCGTTCTGAAGAGAAGTGGATGATACTTCTCGTCAGAACGCCCAGCTAGTAAAAGTAGTAAAAATGCCCCGATGTACGCACATAATACACGCCCAGTTGGACTTTTACTTTAAACACGCCCACTTGGACTTTTGCAAGCCTCATTTGCATAAATACAAAAATGGTCATAACTTGGCCAAAAATGCTCGTTTTTTTAAAATAAAAACGTTACTGTAATCTACATTGCAGCACCTATCTGCTGCAATAGCGGATAGGGGTTGCAAAATCTGGTGACAGAGCCTCTTTAAGGCAGAAAGACCCACTTCAATTGCACTCAGTTGTTTCATTTCAAATCCAATGTGGTGGCATACAGAGTCCAAATCATGAAGATTGCATCACTGTTCAAATAATTCTGGACCTAACTGCATCTCTTTACATTTTTATGTAATAACAAAGAGGGAAAACTGGTGTGAACACAGCCTTATCACTCTTATTGTTTGATGATCTGGCCCATGTCTCACAGAATGTCATTGTCATCACTTAGACATCTACCCCTTGCACATGCAGCTTAAAAATCCAAATTCTTTAGTTTGTTTAGTTTAGTTTGTTTGTTTTAATTCACATGCAACTAAATTTTGTTACAATCAGAACAATTTTTATTCCAAGCAAATTATTTCTAGTTCTGGTATTGACACTAATCACATATGACGTTATCAGCCCAATTTCCATTTATTTGCAATGTGTTCAATGCATTATCTGCAAAAAAAAAATCTTAAAATGTCTGTAAAGATTTCTGCAAACAACACCACGTGTGTTGCTCTATCTTAAACCAACTCAATATAAATGTTCAATATATACGATCTGTTGGCACCTGCTGTGTTTGTTTTACGTTCCACATAAATAAAAAATCACTATAAAGATGTATTGTTATATAACGGTTTTCATGGCCCTATTGAAATACATTACCACCATGTGATTACCTCATGTGATACAATTTCCAAATACATCCGTGTGCATGAGGCTATAAAGTGTCCAATTGATGGACCAAATTTCCATTGAATGGAAATAATTGTATTACTATCATAGCATTATAGATTCTTGGTATGAATCTTCCTTATCAGTCGTATACCTTGGCCTTTAGCAATGCTGCTTTAGTGCAGCCCTGTTATAAAAAGAAAAGTTACATTTTTCTTATAACATATAAATTTATTCATGAGGCTAAATGAATTGCTTGTGATTAGATTCACTGATTACGGTCATGATGCAGTGATACTTTATCTGTTGGTACTTTAGACCTGTCCAGGATTCGTGTTGTTTGGTGTGCTTATGAATTCAGGAGCCTTGAGCAGTCTGTGATATCAAAGTCCCCAGAGAGTTCCATCAAGGATGCTGGAAACTATGACAAAGTTGGGGAGAAGGAGATAGAATCATAAGTCAGCTCACATCAAGAGTTAAGGCAACAAGAATTGCTCTACAATCTACTCTTCTACACATTTACTTTACATAATATTTGTAAAATATTTTTTTTAATAATATAAAACTATAAAAAAAATCTCAATCAGTTTTTATAGAAATCCACCCAAAAAATGCTTATATATTGATATTTTCAAGGAACGATAAATTATGGAATTCATGGCCATGATATTCCTATTATTATAGATTAATTGTAGTATGGTAATGATGTGTTTTTTGCTGTCTTTGTTGTCTTGTGTTTTGTTTTTTGTTTTTTGCTAAATGTTAAATTGTATAATAAAAAGTAATGCATCTTTCTAATCTACTCTGTGTATCAATTCTTATTGTCAGTGAATAAAAATATTAATTATATTATATATATATATATTATATTTAGTAGCTAAAATCTCATCTGACAATACCCTAGGAAGAGAAAGCTCTAAAAAATGATAAGCCTTGTATTTAGGTAAGCAGCACATTATCAGGACAGGTTTGCAGCATTGGGATGTAAACAAGAAGGTTTCTATTTATTGACAGCAAGTAAAAATTTTTGTACAAAGTGAGGGATTAAAGGGGTTTTCCCGGACTCTAACATTGATAACCTATAGCCTAGCTTAGGGATAGAACACCAATGTTAAAGTCGTGCAGAACCCCTTTAATAGTAAGAACTTTACTTAATATACAGTGATTGTGCTTAATTTACATAAAACAGTAAAAATCTGAGTTTAATGGCATAAGTACCTGTAAGTCACTTAAAGGGGATAGAAATTTATGGCAAATCAATTGGATATGTAATGAAGTTCTCGCCCGCACCTGCTAGGCTATTTCCATATCTTGCCAAAAACAGGGGAGCAAGCACTCTGTTCTTAGGATAAATTGGGGTCCCAGTGGTTAAATCCCCAATCAGTCAAACAGTTATAGCATATCCAATTGGTATGCCATAAATGTCTGTAGTGGCATAACCCCTTTAAAGAGTAACTAAACGTTCAACAACGTCACAGTGACATGTTAGATGTATTGGTCGGTGGGGGCCTGAACACCAATCACTAAAATGAAGCGGCAGAAGCGCTTTTGTGAACACTCAGCCGCTTCATTTCTATTCGACTTTTTAGGCAAAGCTGATATAGCACAGTACAAGCTCATAGACTTTCTATTGAGTCTGTACATCGCTACATTGATTTCCGGAAAAAGCTGAACAAAAATGAAGTGGCTGAGCACTCACACGAGCACTTCTGCTGCTTCATTTTATCGATTTGTGGGTGTCTCAGTGCTCGGACCCCCACCAATCAAAACTTCTGACATGTCACTATGACGATATGTCAGAAGTTTTTTGAACGTTTAGTTACACTTTAAAGGGGTTTTCCTCTTTGAACATTCAATACTTGGTAGAAGGGTCCCCTGACAATAAGCTTATTACAGGAATGTTCGCTGTTGGGACCACAAGCGATCAGCTGTACTCCAGGAAGGAACCTGGCATCAAGTCTTAAATTCACTTGTAGCGCCACTACAGGGCAAATGAAGCAATACACAGATCTCATTTAAATCAATAGGCTGCCCAGATAATGCATGGACTTGCTGGATCCTCCAGAGCAAGAAAGGCTCGTTGTAGCCATTCTCACTGATTAGTAGACGAGGACCCCTCTTTTTTTAGCTGTGAATTACCTAATGGTGTATTTGGAAATGGGTTTTGTAAACCAGACAAGACCTTTAATTATGTAACTTTTCAGGTTTGCATTATTTGCTTCCAATACAAAATGTTTTGCTATGCATCTTGTGTTCTATTATAGATAAAGAGTAATTTTTATTTTTTTTAATGTTATTTAAAGGGGATTTCCAAGAGAATTAAAAGACACGCTGCAGGCAGGGGATATTTTAAAATTACAAAATAATTAATACTCGTCTGGTAACTCCCCCGCGATACAGCTCTGGTTTGCTTCTTGCTTTCACCGGTCTTTGCTAACTTTACAGATCGTGATGACAACTATGTGATGCAGTCAAGAACTATGCATCACTGCTGAGGCCAGTGATTAGCCGCAGCCGTCACGGGGATGAACCGTCACATCAACACTACAGTAGAAAGTAAACAGATCAGCAAGGATTTACCAGGTGAGTATTACTTATTTTGTCACATCCCCTGCTTGCAGCCTGTTTTTTTGATGTTCCAGAAAACTCAGTTTGTGCTGAAGTTTATTTTAATAAAGCACACATTTTTATTTCCTTACATAACTCAATGTAATAAAAAAAAGTGTCGTAGGAAGTAGGAAGATCAGACTGGCTGCATATTAATGAAAGTTTTGTAATAAAAAAATTAACTGTCAGTTACAGATAAGCGAATTTCCTGAAATTGGTTTCGGTGTTGATTCTGTCGAATCGGCAGTCCAATTTGATTCGGTATAAGTAAATTCGACAAGTTGGATACAGTCCTACAAGGCATCTGTGTGCCAAACAGGGCAATTGGGGCACTTACAATTCCACCAATAAAATGAAAAAAATACTATACCCACCTCCCCGCAACGCATCCCTGCTCGCCTCCTGAGACTACATTGTTTTGTCCCATTTGACCGCTGTACCCTGTGATTTGCTGCAGTGGTCACGTGGGATAAAATTAATGTAATCTCAGGAGGCCATCAGGGATACGTTGCAGCAGCGGTCACATGGGACAAAACGACATCATCTCAAGAGGCCGGCAGAGATTTTTTTTTCATCTCCTTCTTACCCTCTTTCCTATTCTAATCTGTAAAATGACGGCCGGCGGACTCAATTTTGCCGATTCGTGCTCCATGAACCCCAAAAGATTCAGATGTTGCAGAATCCGAAACTTCTGGGAAATTCAGACAGAATTTGATTAGCCTAGAATCAATTCGCTCATCTCTACTGTCAGCCAATCTTAAGCAGCCAGCATGGAAACCCACTTGTGAATGGCTAGGTTTAGGACCAAAACTGTGGCCAGACGTTCACTCATTACTGTATAATATGTATTTATAGTAAGTATATTGCCAGGGCCGGCTCCCGGATTCTGTGGACCCTTGAGCGACACAGACTTATTACAACCCTTTGCGGGGGAACTCACGGCTGCAGTAAAATGGCAGAAAATGTCACTTTGTGCCCCCATATAGAAGTTAGGCCCCCAGTTTGTGCCCACATAAATTTAGTGCCCTCTGTAGGTAGTGCCACACAGCCCCCTCTCCCAGGTAGTGCCAAACAGCCACCCCCTCCAGGTAGTGCCACACAGCCCCCTCCTCCCAGGTAAGGGCACACAGTCCCCCCTTCTTGGTAGTGCCACACAGCCCCCTTTCCTGGTAGTGCTACACAGCCCCGCTACCTAGTAGTGCCACACAGCCCCCCTCCCTGATAGTGGCACACAGCCCATCTTCCTGTAGGTAGCACCTTTGGGGCTCCCTCTAGGAGGGGAATCCCCAACTAGAGCATTGCCAACACTCTGGCTGGGGATTCCGCTTCAGGAGAAGCCACTGACGTCACTGTCCATATGTGGACAGTGTTGTCAGGGGCAACTCCAGAGCCATAGTCCCGGGCAGAGCACTACTAGCACTCTGCCTGGGACTCCTACTCTGCTCCTGACATCACTGTCCATATATGGATAGTGATGTCCGGAGCAGTGCTGAAGTCCCGGGCATAGCACTAGTAAAGTCTCTTCTTCCGGTACTCCGTCTTTGGGGAAGCCCCTGACATCCCTGTCAATATATGGATAGTGATGTAAGGGCAATCCCAGAGCCAAAGTCCCGGGCAGAGCGCTACTAGCATTCTGCCTGGAACTTCTGCTCTACTCCTGAAATCACTGTCCATATGGACAGTAATGTCAGGGGCTTCCCCAGAGACGGAGTCCCGGAGCAGAGCTGCTTCTAGTGCTCTGCCTGGAACTCCTTTTATCCTCCTGACATCACTGTCCATATATGGACAGTGATGTCAGGGGCTTCCCCAGAGACGAAGTTCCGGAGCAGAGGCACTTCTAGCGCTCTGCCTGGGGCTCTTTCTCTCTTCCTGACATCGCTGTCCATATATCGACAGTGATGTCTGGGGCTTCCCCAGAGCCGGAGTCCCGGGCAGAGTGCTATTAGCTACTAGCACTCTGCCTGGGAGTCTGTAGCGTAGTAAATTGCAGAGCGGGGAGATACCTCCCTGCTCTGCCATAACATTCAATAGTATCTGCATCCTAAGGACACAGATACTATTGAATGTGACATCATTACCATTGTAGCAGACATAGCAGCTGATAGCGGGGCCACTTGGCATGAGGGGGACCGTGATGGCAGGCGGCACGAGCCCCCTCATCCCACGGGCCCTGTGGTAGCCGCTATGGCTGCTACAGCTATAGTTACGCCGCCTAGACAGGGTCTCCCTCTAGAAGCAGAATTCCCGGCAAGACTCTAGCCGGGGATTGCACTCCTGGAGGAGCCATGATGGCAGCATCAGCACCCGGCGGCCAAGGGGGCCCCTCCAAGGATAGTGGGCACTGACACTTGCTCGAGTTCACCAGGGGGCTGACGCCGGCCCGGACTATTGCCTGCATGAAACAGAATGTATTTACATTTTCTCACTTCCATTACAAATTCTAAAGGCAAGGGGTTTATTCCTTGTTTTGTGATCGTGGTCACACCCATGAAAAAAAAAGTCCTCTTGGCTAGCTATTTATCCTGTCTGGTTGATACTAAGGACCTACTGCAGCCTCCACCTCCATCTCCTGCCCCCTGTATCTCATCTTAAGACCTAGGCCATCATAAATAGTTTTATACCACAATCCCATATGTCTGCCCTGACCCCTCTAACCACTCTTCTAAAATCTCCTCTGACATCTCTAATAACACTATTCCCTCTCCTTCCTCATAAACCGGTCTCTTCTCTTTTTTCTAAGGGTACTTTCACATGGCCAAATTTTCTGCATTGTAAACGAGAACCGATCGACAATATAGAATGACCATTTAAACGGAGCAATGATCGTGACTATGGGGACCATCATTACTATAATCAATCATACAGTTTGTATATTGTCAGCAGCATCTCCCGGGTTCACACAGGGAAATGTGCTGCACACAAGCATTCATTTTCATGGACGCATAAGAGATGTGATCAGGCAACGGCGTTTGCTCGTTTGTCGGCTAATCGCTGCCCTGTTTACATGGGCCAATGATCGGGAACGAGCATTCACACAAGCGCTTGTTTGCCCAATCATTGACCCGTGTAAAAGAGCCTTTACTCTTCCCTCATCCCTTTCCCCCTTGTTCCCATTCCAACTCATCTATTACTTAACCTTTTCCCTGTTTTCATCTCTGCCCTGGCAGCTCTCTTTAACCTATCTATTGTCATTTTTCCATCCTCTTCAAACACGCAGTCATGTCACCGATAATCAAAAAACTATCTATTAATTATCCCCCTTCAGCTACTATACTATAACACTGCTCCCATTCTTCACTGATTGAAAAACACATTCACTCTGAACTTTCTACTTATCTCTCTGATAATTACTTACTTGATTACCTGCAATCCAGATTCTGGCCAAACTATTCAACAGAAAGTGGCCTCAGAAAAGTTACTAAGTACTAAATCGAAAAGATATTACTCCATACTATTCCTTCTCGATCTATCCTTTGATACTATCGATCCCTTTCTACTCCACTGGATTCTCTCCTAACTAGGCATCCAAAGTCTGCATCTCCTTGTATCTTTCTGACAGGACATTTAGGGTAAGGCCACATGGTGCGTCGTTGACGCGGTTTTGTTGCGTTTGAAAACCGCATGCGGTCAACTGCATGCGTTTTTTTATCTCTGTAATGCTGCAGTTCTGTTGCGTTTTTAAAGGAAATAAGTGATGGGCATAGTTTTCACCCGTGTTGAAGTTTGTTAGGTGCTTCCTGGTAATAGTTCATTACAATGCATTGCAGAACTGTTAGCAAAAACGCAAGCAGTTCAGCAACAACTTTGGCAGCGCGGTCATTAACTGCGTGTGGTCGGACATTATAAGGATGCAGTCAACTGCACAAAAAACACATTGTAATATAATAGCAGCTGTCTGTCCATAACACAAATTTCACCATTGACTTCTAATGAAAAATGACTTGCTGCAGTTTAGAAACGCAACATAAACGCACCGTGACTGCACCGTGTGGCCTTACCATTAGGGCAGGGGTCTCAAACTCGGCCGGGTAAGTGGGCCACATATAGAAAAAAATGTGAAGTTGGCGGGCCACATTACTTTTAAATTTGATACAATACAAAATTATTGTTAATCAATTAGTTATTTGAACTACTATAATAATACGACTAAGTTTAAACTTAAGGGAAATTTGCAAGATTTCTCCATGTGCTTATTTCAACAATCCAATTTTCCAGCTTAAGTGTTGCTAAATGCAGTCCGGCAGCTCAGTTGGCAGCGTTTGGCAGACACACAAATGTCAATATTGTGCAGCCCCTTTTTAGATAGTGCCACAGAGCCCTCTGTAGATACTGCCAAAATGCCCTCTGTAGAAACTGTCAAAGTGCCCTCTGTAGATACTGCCACAGTGCCCTCTGTACATACTGCCACAGTGCCCTCTGTAGATACGGCCACACACCCACAGTGACCTCTGTAGATACTGCCAGAGTGCCCTCTGTAGATGCTGCCACAGTGCCCTCTGTAGATGCTGGAATGTGATGTTAGGGGTAACTCCAGAGCCGGTGTCCCAGAGCAGAGCACTAGTATAGGCTCTGCTCCGGAACTCTGGGGAAGCAACTGACATCAGTGTCCATATATGGACAGTGATATCAGGGGCTTGCCCAGAGCTGGAGTCCCGGAGCAGAGACGCTTCTAGCACTCTGCCTAGGATTCCAGCTCTGCTCTTGACATCACTGTTCATATATGGACAGAGATGTCAGTGGCAACCCCAGAGCTGGAGGCGCAGGCAGAGCACTAGTAGCGCTCCTACAGGGACACCAGCTGTGCTCCTGACATCACTGTCCAGCTCTGGGGAAGCCCTAGACATTGCTGTCCATATGTGGACTGCGATGTCAGGGGATTCCACAGAGTACCGGAGCAGTGCCTATACTAGCGCTCTGCCCGGGACTCCGCTCTGGGGAAGACCCTGACAACACTGTCCATATATTGACAGCAATGTCAAGGAATTCCACAGAGTCCCGGAGTAGAGCCGATAATAGCGCTTTGCCCGGGACTCCGCTCTGGGGAAGACCCTGACAACACTGTCCATATATTGACAACAATGTCAGTGAATTCCACAGAGTGCCGGAGCAGAGCCGATACTAGCAGCTCTGTGTCCTGCGGGCCGCAGATGACAGCCTCAGGGGCCATGTGCTTGAGACCCCTTCCCTAGGGTATGTTCCCACAGGCAGGAGACACTGTAGATTTTCTACAAAAGAAAATCTACAGCAGAATCTCGAAAAAATGCTGGTAAATCAGTCACAGACTCTGCAGTAAACAGTCCATTTTGGCTGTGAATATTGCCACAGAAACGTATGGTAGCTGCAGAAATAATTGCGGATTTTCCGCTGCAGTTTTAGCTACAGATTTAGTGTGAAGCATTGACTGTAGCAAACTTTATGTGAACCTATGGATTTCCAGCAGTTGTTACAACCTTTCTGCTTTGAGAACACTGTACAAACCGCAACAAAACTCAACTTGCGTATTTTAGTGTGGAATTTATCCTCCCCATTGAAGTCTATGGACTTGTCTGTTAGTTATCTCATTCTTTATGTCCTCAAGCTTCCTGACAGTAAACATGGACAAAACTAAGCTTATCATCTCCCCCCCCCCCCCCCCCCCCCGCCATCGCAATCAGCTCCAACATCTAAAATATCCTTACTTGTTAACAACACATCACTAAACATCACTACACAGGTGCATTGCCTAGAGGTAATACTTGACTCAGCCCTCACCTCTCTTAATCACAACCTTCCAATGACAACCTCCTCTCTACAACTTTCATCACCTCCTTAAGGCCCTTTTACTCGGGCCAATTATTGGGCAAACGAGCGTTGACAGAACACTTGTTCACGATCATCGCCCTGTGTAAATACGGCAACGATCAGCGGATGAATAAGCAAACGCTCGCTCATAGCTGATGGTATCGTTTATGCAGCCTAAAATATTGTGAATGTCGGCAGCACATCTCCCTTGTGTAAACAGGGAGATGTGCTGCCAACATGATAATAATGTATGGGGATGAGCGATCGGAGTAACGAGCGCTTGTCCCCATACATAGCTCCTTGTGAAAGGAGCAAACGAGTACCGATCAATGAGCCGTCTTGTCGATCGGCGCTCGTTTACACGGCCCTTACAATTTCACAAAGAAGATCTCTCTCGTGCGTCCCCTCTCTTCTGGAAGTCTCTCCCTCCTTCCAACCCTACAATCCTCCAAATGCTCACTGACAAGTATGTAACCTAAGACAGGGCCAATTCTAGCTTTTCTGCTGCTTGAGGTGAAAATTTAAATGGCGACCCCCAGATTTTGATTGACATCCCCCCGGGCTGTTCTACATCAGTAGCAGCCTCCTCCAACTCTTGCAGATGCGCCGTTGCCTTGTATTGTCATGTGCAGTGCAGCCGGGTAGAGTACACCTCGCTGCACGTGCGTGCCCAAGTAGTACAAGGCAATGGCGCATACGAAAGTTGGAGGAGACTGGAAGAGAGGTATAACAGCCAGGGGGACGTCATTGCGCCGCTAGCGTCATTGAAAGGCGCTGATTGGCGGGGAAAGTCATTCCGCCCTGCCAATCAGCGTCATTGTAAGGCGCTGAATGGTCAGGCACGGAATGTGCCCATCCATTCAGCGCTTATGGATGTAATTGCATCTGCGTCCTATAGACGCAAGTTCAATTAGTGCAGGAGGGGGTGGCGGAGGCTAATTTCAGTTGCGCCGCCACCCCATCAGAGAGGCAGCAGTCCGTCGCCTAAGACCTCTTTTATCTATTCCCATTTCCTTATACATTGCTTCATATGTCGGTACCTCACTGTCTTCTGTAATTTTTATATTGTGTTACCCCAATATTATGCTATGTAGGGCACTACGGAAGTTGATGGCGCTAGTAAAATGCAACATATGGTCCTGTAATCTTTAGGCTGTATCTGTGTTATACAACAACAATTGTGGATGCATAGTTAGGAACTGGAGAAATAAAAGGAGTGATTTAAATGACACTGCCCAAATGCGGAATGAACTCAATAGATCCTCGGGTGTGAGGGGTCCAAGTTCTGACAAAATAACAGGCCCAAATGTCCAGCTAAAAACAAAGCCATTTTGAGCTGAGTTTGGAGCAAACACTTTTTATTAGGGCCTATGTGTTTTGACTTTATTAACAAATAACCTATTTCCCCTTATTAATGATATGCTGTTCATGTACAGTGATAACAAAGTAATTGATGGTGGACATGCACATGTTCTGTATAAAAGGAAGGTAGGAATAATACTGCATAAACCATTGTTTCTCTAGTTTGTGATGGAAGCAATGATATGCAAGTTCCTTGTGTTTTAAATGTTAATGCCGTACTTCACAGGGGGCACTTTTATTCCTTTCATCCTACCACACCTTACTTGTTTGTCCTGTCAATATATGTATATACAGTAATTATAAGCCCTTCAATCTCTTTTTCTATAATGTTGATTGAATATAATTGGGACACTGTGGCTATAACGAAAATTGTTTTAAAAGTCTATTCTCACAAACTTAAGTGTACAACCTCTTTTCTTTTGTCTGTTAAAAATAAAGTAGCTAAAATGTGCCAGCGGAGGGATACTGGCTTTCAATAAAGGTTTTCATATGAGGCTATTTGGATGTTTATCAAAATCAATGGCAATGGTAAATGTACTCAGTTCTCCAGCATTCTGCTCTCCAGATCCAGCATCATCTCGTTGCCCCTCTCGCCGATTCACAACAGGACTGTTAGGGATGCCAGGTGGCGCATACACATAGCGTTCAGCCACCCGGCTAATCCAAATGAAGGTGCTAGATTTAATGCGGCAATGCACTGACCTCAGTGCCAGTTCGTGATGGTTCGTGCTTTTTTTTTTTTTATAAACTTCAACCTCAACTTTACTGTTGTAACTTGGCTTTCCTGAGTATTTCTTGGGCTCCCTCTGTAGCACAGACCAGGCTCTGCCTGACCACCATCTCCTGAACCTTGGCTCTTCAGGCTACTCTCACGTTCTACTCGAACGCGATACCGCATATCTCACTCGGTCTGATTCCCGTTACTAACCTCTCACTATGCTCACGTTTACTCCTCAGTACTGTATATCCAAATCTGCCGGACCCTGTTACCGACTACTGGCCTGCTTTACTACGTTCCTGAAACCCCATCTCTCCATAGCCTTACTATGCTCCTGTTACGTTACCCTTCACGGTACATTTCTAGTATCTTTTACTTTTCTTATTACCCATAACAACGTTACCTACAACTATTCCCATTTGGTCTGGTTCTACTGGACTGTCATACAGGGAATCAATCACTCAACCTTCTAGGGGCACCTAAGTCTTGGTATCAGCCCAGTACCCAGACCCTAAGCAAAGTCATTGGAAAGGGGGGCACTATAGGTGAAATTGTGCTGTTCAGGTGGCTCTTTCCCTGGGTATTGCTGGAACCACATACAGGTAACAAGTTAATAGGACATTTGCAGCACATACCTGTGTTCCACAAGAAAAGTTCTCTTTGCTTGGTGGTTTTGCCATAGACAAGTCATAACAACTTATACAATGACGAGCTGCAGCATGCATGCTGAACGTTTAATATATATTGCATATTTCTGAACATTGTCATTGGCTCATTTATTCTTAGCATGGAATTATTACTAAATAGATATATTACATCTTGCTGGCCAGGATGGATCAATAGTTTGTTTAATCTTATTAGTCAGTTTTATTGGCATCTAACAATGTATTATGCTTATTATTTGGCATAGTACAGCTTCTTATTGTATTTATTGTAGTTATGAGCATTATTACTAGTTCTTTACAATTATTGTGCAGTTTTTGTCAATGAGAAAATTATGTAACCGAGTACTATTACACATGCAGTTTTTTTGCTACAGTTTTTGATGTGTTTTTTTTTTTGTTTATTTTTTTAGCTAAAGCTAGTTGTGGATTCCAAAAGAATGTTTAATATAAACTTTTGTGTTGTTTATGTGATTCATATATGTTGGGTTAGTGACTGCCTCCATTTTTTGATCTTGCACTCCACCAATTCTGCCCTGGGTGATTTTAATTAGTTTAATGCTGGTTCTGTAAAGGATCTGCCAGACACAGCTTCTGTGTCGACGCCCGTGGTTAATCAGTCTGCACCTGCTCCTAGGTCTGATAGAGTGACTCGATCTGCTACCACTCAGGCTGGTAGGCTCAGGAGTGGGAGAACCTATCACAGCCTGGCTAGACGGTTCTAGCTCCCACCCTCGGCCTATTTATACCTTTATTTCCTGCTTGTCTTTGCCTGTGATTCTTTCCTGTTTTCTGGCTCTGCTGCTCCTGCTATTATTTTTGACCTTGCTTCATTTTGACCCTGGCTTTACTGACTATCCTCTGCGTTTGGTACCTCGTACACTCCTGGTTTGACTCGGCTCGTTCACTACTCCTGTTGCTCATGGTGTTGCCGTGGGCAACTGCCCCATTTCCCTTAGCTTCTGTGTACCCTTGTCTGTTTGTCTGTCGTACACATATTGAGCGTAGGGACCATCACCCAGTTGTACGCCGTCGCCTAGGACGGGCCGTGCAAGTAGGCAGGGACTGAGTGGCGGGTAGATTAGGACTCACCTGTCTGTCTCCCTACCCCGTCATTACATAATCACAGGCCCATATACCTTTTCTACCCTGGTCCCTAACACTACTATGGACCCACTTGAGACCCTGGCTCAGCAAATGCAGGGCCTCTCCCTACAGGTCCAAGCTCTGGCTCAGAGGGGCAACCAGCGTGATGCTACCCTGGTAGTGCCCCCCACCTTACCTCTTGAACCCAACCTCAAGTTGCCTAACCAGTTCTCAGGGGAGCGGAAGACTTTTTTCTCCTTTCGGGAGAGTTGTAGGCTCTATTTCCGTCTAAGGCCCCACTCCTCAGGTTCTGAGAGCCAGCGAGTGGGTATAATTATGTCCCGGCTCCAGGACGGGACCCAAGAATGGGCCTTCTCCTTGGCTCCTGTCGCCCCTGAACTTTCCTCTGTTGATCTTTTTTTTTCTGCTCTCAGGCTCATATATGACAAAACTGACAAGACTGCCTTTGCTCAGCTGGTGACCTTACGTCAGGGTAAGAGACCCGTTGAGGAGTACTGTTCTGACTTTAGGAAGTGGTGTGTAGCTTCTCGGTGGAATGACCCTGCCTTGAGGTGCCAGTTTAGATTGGGTCTGTCGAACGCCAAGAAAGACCTGTTAGTTAGCTATCCCTCTTCAAACTCTCTAGATCAGGTTATGGCTTTAGCGGTACGTCTTGACCAACGTCTCAGGGAACGACGACTTGAAATTTTTTGTGCTTTCTCCTCTGGCTCCCCCATGATGGCTCCCGAGTTTCCGTTGCTTCATTCTTCCACGAAAAACTCAGATGAACCAATGCAACTCCGGGCCTCCGTGTCTCCCCAACAACGTAGAGAGCTCCGCACGAAGAATGGTCTCTGCTTCTACTGTGGGGATGACAAGCATCAAATGAACAACTGTCCTTGGTGTAAGAATAAGCAGCCGGAAGAACTTCCGCGCCTAAGTGACCATCGGGGATGTCACTTGGGCGCACAGATATTTCCCGTAAATATGAAACCTAATAAGATCTTGCTTCCCTTTCAGGTCTCTTTTGAGGGTAGGTCTGCTACCGGCAGTGCCTTCGTAGATTCAGGGTCTTCTGCTAATATTATGTCTGTGGAATTTGCTATGTCTCTAGCTATACCATTGATTGATTGGCCTAAACCTGTCCCGGTAGTGGGTATCGACTCCACTCCACTCGCTAATGGTTATTTTACGCAGCATATCCCTGTTTTTGAACTCATTGTTATCTCCATGCATTTGGAGCAGTGCTCTGTACTGGTGATGCAGAGATTATCGTCCGATTTGGTTTTAGGCCTTCCCTGGTTGCAGATGCATAATCCCACATTTAACTGGATTACTGGGAATCTTACTAAATGGGGTAATGAATGCATGACGTCCTGTTTTTCTGTTAATTTTATTTCTCTCCCTGAGGAGGTGAACACTCTACCTGAGTTTATTAAGGACTTTGCTGATGTTTTTTCTAAAAAGGCCTCCGAAGTATTACCTCCTCATAGAGAATACGATTGCGCTATCGATTTGGTACCAGGAGCTAAGCTCCCTAAGGGTAGGATATTTCATCTCTCTTGTCCCGAATGTGAAGCCATGAGAGAGTATATCCAGGAATGCCTGGCCAAGGGTTACATTCGCCCCTCTACTTCTCCGGTAAGTGCTGGCTTCTTCTTCGTAGGGAAGAAGGATGGTGGTCTTAGGCCGTGCATCGATTACCGAAACTTGAATAAGGTCAATGTAAGGAACCAGTATCCCCTTCCTTTGATTCCTGATCTCTTCAATCAGGTTCAGGGGGCTCAATAGTTCTCTAAGTTTGATCTTCGGGGGGCTTATAACCTTATCCACATCAGAGAGGGGGATGAGTGGAAGACTGCGTTTAAGACGCCCGAAGGTCATTTCGAATACCTCGTCATGCCCTTTGGGTTGTGTAATGCTCCCGCAGTCTTCCAGAATTTGATAAATGAGATATTAAGAGACTACCTGGGGGTATTTCTTGTAGTGTACCTTGATGACATACTTGTGTTTTCCAAGGACTGGTCCTCCCACATTTAGCATGTCAGGAAGGTGCTCCAGGTCCTTCGGGAAAACAAACTTTTTGCTAAAACCTAAAAATGTGTGTTTGGGATGCAGGAGATACCATTTATGGGTCAAATCCTCACTCCTAATGAATTCCGCATGGACCCTGCCAAGGTTCAGGCTGTGGCTGAATGGGTCCAACCTGCCTCCCTGAAGGCGTTACAGTGCTTCCTGGGGTTTGGTAATTATTCCAGGAGATTTATTGCTAACTTCTTGGTCATCGCTAAACCTCTTGCGGATCTTACTCACAAAGGTGCTGATCTCCTCAACTCGCCTCCAGAGGCGGTCCAGGCTTTTGAGGTCCTTAAGAAGTGCTTTATCTCGGCCCCAGTGCTGATTCAAAACCACAAAAAAGGCCATACTCACTAGGTAGGTGGGTGGGTGAAAACCCGTTCCCATCAGGACGCAGACGGGTCAAAGAATGCTGCAGAAGGAGTGTGCATTAAATAGTGATAGCCCCTCCCACTAGTCTTGAGCAGATTATCCCTCCACGTATTACACATAGTACTGACACCCCATGTACTATTCACAGCACTGACCCCTATTCATCACATTTATTTATTTATTTATTTATTTATTTTTATTACATTATTACACAGTTCTGACACTTTCATACATACATATTTATTTTTTACCATCCATTCACACCCTAGCACTACACTGACACTCATTTATCGCACACCTTTGAGCACTTAGTCCGCCACTCCCCTCAAGACTAGTGGGAGGGGCTATCACTATTTAATGCACACTCCTTCTGCAGCATTCTTTGACCCGTCTGCGTCCTGATGGGAACGGGTTTTCACCCACCCACCTACCTAGTGAGTATGGCCTTTTTTGTGGTTTTGATGATCTTTATGTCCCATTTTTTCTGTTTGTGTTTTTAAATTAGGAACGAAAAGTTCTGGTTAGGGACTCGCAAGGCACTGGGGACCCTTGACGTTGGGTTGCGAGCTTTGCGTATTTTGGCCAAAATAACAACTAATACCCCATGTTTCATGGATATTTCTTACTACGTATACTATACTTTTTTTCAGGACGCAGCCGGGTCTTATATGCTGGGAGGGCATGATGTGCTGGCGTTTGGTTTGGAATGCAGAGCAGCCCGCTTTAGCTAACACTAGCGGCGTTACAAATAGGCTGTTATTCGGCAAGATACGCCATGCCTGACGACCAGCACATTATCCCTCCACGTATTACACATAGTACTGACACCCCATGTACTATTCACAGCACTGACCCCTATTCATCACATTTATTTATTTATTTATTTATTTTTATTACATTATTACACAGTTCTGACACTTTCATACATACATATTTATTTTTTACCATCCATTCACACCCTAGCACTACACTGACACTCATTTATCGCACACCTTTGAGCACTTAGTCCGCCACTCCCCTCAAGACTAGTGGGAGGGGCTATCACTATTTAATGCACACTCCTTCTGCAGCATTCTTTGACCCGTCTGCGTCCTGATGGGAACGGGTTTTCACCCACCCACCTACCTAGTGAGTATGGCCTTTTTTGTGGTTTTGATGATCTTTATGTCCCATTTTTTCTGTTTGTGTTTTTAAATTAGGAACGAAAAGTTCTGGTTAGGGACTCGCAAGGCACTGGGGACCCTTGACGTTGGGTTGCGAGCTTTGCGTATTTTGGCCAAAATAACAACTAATACCCCATGTTTCATGGATATTTCTTACTACGTATACTATACTTTTTTTCAGGACGCAGCCGGGTCTTATATGCTGGGAGGGCATGATGTGCTGGCGTTTGGTTTGGAATGCAGAGCAGCCCGCTTTAGCTAACACTAGCGGCGTTACAAATAGGCTGTTATTCGGCAAGATACGCCATGCCTGACGACCAGCACATTATCCCTCCACGTATTACACATAGTACTGACACCCCATGTACTATTCACAGCACTGACCCCTATTCATCACATTTATTTATTTATTTATTTATTTATTTTTATTACATTATTACACAGTTCTGACACTTTCATACATACATATTTATTTTTTACCATCCATTCACACCCTAGCACTACACTGACACTCATTTATCGCACACCTTTGAGCACTTAGTCCGCCACTCCCCTCAAGACTAGTGGGAGGGGCTATCACTATTTAATGCACACTCCTTCTGCAGCATTCTTTGACCCGTCTGCGTCCTGATGGGAACGGGTTTTCACCCACCCACCTACCTAGTGAGTATGGCCTTTTTTGTGGTTTTGATGATCTTTATGTCCCATTTTTTCTGTTTGTGTTTTTAAATTAGGAACGAAAAGTTCTGGTTAGGGACTCGCAAGGCACTGGGGACCCTTGACGTTGGGTTGCGAGCTTTGCGTATTTTGGCCAAAATAACAACTAATACCCCATGTTTCATGGATATTTCTTACTACGTATACTATACTTTTTTTCAGGACGCAGCCGGGTCTTATATGCTGGGAGGGCATGATGTGCTGGCGTTTGGTTTGGAATGCAGAGCAGCCCGCTTTAGCTAACACTAGCGGCGTTACAAATAGGCTGTTATTCGGCAAGATACGCCATGCCTGACGACCAGCACATTATCCCTCCACGTATTACACATAGTACTGACACCCCATGTACTATTCACAGCACTGACCCCTATTCATCACATTTATTTATTTATTTATTTATTTATTTTTATTACATTATTACACAGTTCTGACACTTTCATACATACATATTTATTTTTTACCATCCATTCACACCCTAGCACTACACTGACACTCATTTATCGCACACCTTTGAGCACTTAGTCCGCCACTCCCCTCAAGACTAGTGGGAGGGGCTATCACTATTTAATGCACACTCCTTCTGCAGCATTCTTTGACCCGTCTGCGTCCTGATGGGAACGGGTTTTCACCCACCCACCTACCTAGTGAGTATGGCCTTTTTTGTGGTTTTGATGATCTTTATGTCCCATTTTTTCTGTTTGTGTTTTTAAATTAGGAACGAAAAGTTCTGGTTAGGGACTCGCAAGGCACTGGGGACCCTTGACGTTGGGTTGCGAGCTTTGCGTATTTTGGCCAAAATAACAACTAATACCCCATGTTTCATGGATATTTCTTACTACGTATACTATACTTTTTTTCAGGACGCAGCCGGGTCTTATATGCTGGGAGGGCATGATGTGCTGGCGTTTGGTTTGGAATGCAGAGCAGCCCGCTTTAGCTAACACTAGCGGCGTTACAAATAGGCTGTTATTCGGCAAGATACGCCATGCCTGACGACCAGCACATTATCCCTCCACGTATTACACATAGTACTGACACCCCATGTACTATTCACAGCACTGACCCCTATTCATCACATTTATTTATTTATTTATTTTTATTACATTATTACACAGTTCTGACACTTTCATACATACATATTTATTTTTTACCATCCATTCACACCCTAGCACTACACTGACACTCATTTATCGCACACCTTTGAGCACTTAGTCCGCCACTCCCCTCAAGACTAGTGGGAGGGGCTATCACTATTTAATGCACACTCCTTCTGCAGCATTCTTTGACCCGTCTGCGTCCTGATGGGAACGGGTTTTCACCCACCCACCTACCTAGTGAGTATGGCCTTTTTTGTGGTTTTGATGATCTTTATGTCCCATTTTTTCTGCCAGTGCTGATTCAGCCTAACCAAATGGATCCATTCATCGTGGAGGTTAACGCCTCTGAGGTGGGAGTGGGTGCTGTCTTGTCCCAGGGTACCAGGTCCCTCACCCATCTCTGTCCCTATGCCTACTTCTCCAGGAAGTTCTCTCACACTGAGAGGAACTATGACATTGGCAACCGCGAACTCTTAGCCATTAAATGGGCATTTGAAGAGTGGCACCACTTCCTGGAGGGGGCTAGGCACCAGGTAACGGTTCTTACCGACCACAAGGATCTGGTTTTCCTAGAATCTGCCCGGAGGCTAAACCCGAGACAAGCTCGATGGGCATTGTATTTTTACTAGATCCAACTTTTTGGTCACCTATAGGGCTGGGTCTAAAAATATTAAAGCTGATGCACTGTTGCGTAGCTTCATGGCCAGCCCTCCTTCGGAGGAAGATCCTGCTTGTATTTTGCCCCCAGGTATAATCATTTCCTCTGTTGATTCTGACTTAGTCTCCGAAATTGCGGCTGATCAAGGTTCAGCTCCCGGGAACCTTCCTGAGAACAAGCTGATTGTTCCCCTGCAATTCCGGCTTAGGGTACTCAGGGAAAATCATGACTCTGCACTATCTTGCCATCCAGGAATCCTGGGAACCAAGCACCTCATTGCCAGAAACTATTGGTGGCCTGGGTTGCCTAAAGATGTTAAGGCCTACGTCGCCGCTTGTGAAATTTGTGCTAGGTCCAAGTCTCCCAGGTCCCGACCAGCGGGCTTACTATGTTCTTTGCCCATTCCCCAAAGACCTTGGACCCATATCTCCATTGATTTTATCACCGATCTGCCTCCATCTCAAGGCAAGTCGGTGGTGTGGGTTGTAGTAGACCGCTTCAGTAAGATGTGCCACTTTTTGCCCCTCAAGAAACTATCCAATGCTAAGACGTTAGCTACCTTGTTTGTCAAACACATTCTGCGTCTCCATGGGGTTCTTATCAATATTGTTTCTGACAGAGGGGTACAATCTGTTTCATTGTTTTGGAGAGCTTTCTGTAAAAAGTTGGAGATTGATCTGTCCTTCTCCTCGGCCTCCCATTCTGAAACTAATGGCCAAACCGAGAGGACTAATCAGTCTCTAGAACAATATTTAAGGTGTTTTATCTCTGACTGTCAATATGATTGGGTCTCCTACATTTTCCTCGCTGAATTTTCCCTTAATAACCGGGTCAGTAACTCATCAGGGGTCTCCCCCTTTCTCTGTAATTTTGGGTTTAATCCACGGTTCTCTTCCGTTTCACCTGGTGGTTCCAACAATCCCGAGGTAGAGGTCGTTCATCGGGAACTGTGCACAGTCTGGGCCCAGGTTCAGAAGAACCTAGAGGCGTCCCAGAGCATACAAAAGACTCAGGCAGATAGAAGACGTTCTGCTAATACCTTTTTTGCGGTCGGGGATCTGGTGTAGCTGTCTTCAAAAAATGTGCGCCTTAAAGTCCCGTCCAAAAAAATGTGCTCCCCGGTATATAGGGCCGTACAAGGTCATAGAGGTCCTTAACCCTGTCTCCTTCCGACTGGAGTTTCCCCCGTCTTTTCGAATACACGACGTGTTTCATGCCTCCCTCCTGAAACGCTGCTCCCCGTCCTTGGCTACCTCGAGGAAACCTCCAGTCCCTGTTCTCACCCCTGAAGGGGTAGAATTCGAGGTGGCCAAGATTGTGGACAGCAGGATGGTCCAAGGATCCCTCCAGTACCTGGTCCATTGGAGAGGATACGGGCCTGAGGAGAGGACTTGGGTACCCGCCCGGGATGTTCACGCTGGTGTATTGCTCAGAAGGTTCCATCTTCGGTTGCCCAATAAGCCAGGTCCACCTAGAAAGGGTCCAGTGGCCCCTCATAAAAGGGGGGTAATGTAAAGGATCTGCCAGACACAGCTTCTGTGTCGACGCCCGTGGTTAATCAGTCTGCACCTGCTCCTAGGTCTGATAGAGTGACTCGATCTGCTACCACTCAGGCTGGTAGGCTCAGTAGTGGGAGAACCTATCACAGCCTGGCCAGACGGTTCTATCTCCTGCCATCAGCCTATTTATACCTTAATTTCCTGCTTGTCTTTGCCTGTGAGTCTTTCCTGTTTCCTGGCTCTGCTGCTCCTGCTATTATTTTTGACCTTGCTTCATTTTGACCCTGGCTTTACTGACTACGCTCCTGCTCTGCGTTTGGTACCTCGTACACTCCTGGTTTGACTCGGCTCGTTCACTACTCCTGTTGCTCACGGTGTTGCCGTGGGCAACTGCCCCATTTCCCTTAGCTTCTGTGTACCCTTGTATGTTTGTCTGTCGTACACATATTGAGCGTAGGGACCGTCGCCCAGTTGTACGCCGTCGACTAGGACGGGCCGTGCAAGTAGGCAGGGACTGAGTGGCAGGTAGATTAGGGCTCACCTGTCTGTCTCCCTACCCCGTCATTACAGGTTCCTACCATCCCCAGATATATGTAGGCTTAGTCCCAGTTCTGGGTGTATGTGCAGCATAGGTTCCCACCTCAGAGGTCGCCTTGTCGAGACTGATGGGCTCACACAATTTGATAAAAATGTGCGCTAAGAACCTCACTATGGTAAGTAGATTCAGAAATAATGCATATTGATTTATATTTAGTGGCTTAAGAGGCATTGGTGTGCTGTCGCCATTTTTTGTGTGCTACACCAATAAAAAGATGTCACTTAAAATGCATGAAAAAAAAAACCCATAAAAATGCTTTTATTGCAGATATTTTTTACATGCGTTTTAAAACGCTGAACAGAAACCCTGTGTGAAGGAGACTTTGGGCCACTTTCTTACATGGGCGTTTGAGTTAGTTTTTTAGCAAAAATCAGGAGTTGACCCTAAGGGTATGCTCACACGGCTTATTTTCAGGCGTTTTTCGGGCCGTAAACGGCCGAAAAATGGACAAAAAATCGGAAGCAGAATGCCTCCAAACATCTGCCCATTGATTTCAATGGGAAATACGGTGTTCTGTTCCGAAGGGGCGTTTTTTATGCCTCATTTTCGAAAAACGACGCGTAAAAAGAGGCCCGCGAAAAAGAAGTGCATGTCACTTCTTGAGCCATTTTTGGAGCCGTTTTTCATTGACTCTATAGAAAAACAGCTCCAAAAAGGCCGTAAAAGATGCAGCGAAAAACGCAAGTTGCTCTAAAAATGTCTGAAAATCAGGAGCTGTTTTCCCTTGAAAACAGCTCCGTATTTTCAGATGTTTTTAGCTAAGCGTGTGAACATACCCTAAAGGGAAGAAAAGTATAAAGAAAACAATAATATTTTATTTAAAAAAACAAAACACATTTCTGTGTACAGACCCATGTACAAATCGACATCCAGATACCATATGAATACTGATTTTTCTCCCCTAAACTACTAGCAAGGATGATTAGTTTTGAAACGGAAACAACACTACAATTCATATGGAGGTATGCTAAATTTTAGGGTGCCCATATAGAATACCAAATGGAGATATACATTTATAAATAGGGTACCACATGCGCACTGACTTTTCGGACAATGGTGTAAATGTGACTTTATACTGATTGAGTACCAAAATCCAATAATGTCCAAACTAAGTAACTACTTTGTTCAGCCTACATTATATGTTGATGCACAACTCTGTAATATAGCTCAGTAGGCTATAAGCCGCAGAAAAATAATTCTATATATTCAGAACTGTAAAATGCTAAACGTCAAAATTTAGAAGCAGTATCAGAGTTAATGGAAAATCTGTGCATTTATTTGTGGTAATTCATTCTTGATTTAATGTAAGATCTCCTCTAAAAATATCCACCACAGCTGCTTCAGGGTTTTGGTGAATTACTGCCACAGCTTCTTATTTCAGAATATTTAAAAAATTGTAAAACTTTTGCTTGATGTTATTTTTTCTGTTTTTGTTTTAATTTTTTTTAGCAAATAGCAGTTTAAAACATTGGTAAGTTTACAAGCTTATAAGGTTTCCTTCACACACAGCTTTTTTTATGGCTTGTAAAAATCGCCATTAATTTCATGTTTTTATACAAGCTTTTTTTGGGCGACATTTTTTACATTTTTCAAAAGTGCAAAACTAAGTCCTTGCTGCGATTTGAAATAAAAAAAATAAAGCGCCACTAAGATAAAAAAAACATAAGACAAAATAAAAATTGTGGGCTAAAAAGCACAGGAGCTGGACCACTAGTCAGTGAATGACGGTTATTTTCAAAGACAAATCGAAGTTTGAGGTGATCGGGTTCAAGTGGTGAAAATATGTGTGACAGGTGAGCGCTTTCCTGATGCTTGTATTTAGCCCATAGTCAAACATGGAGGAGGTTCCATTATGGTCTGGGGTTGTTTCAGAGGTGGTGCGGTTCGTGACTTACTAAAAATCGAAGAAATCATGGACTCCAAGTCCTACCACAACATCCCGGTGCGTAATGCCATCCCTTTTGGTACCCATCTTATTGGTTGTGGTTTCACATTACAGAAAGATTTTGACTCAAAATATACCTCCTATCTTTGCAAAAACTATATTTAGTCAAAAAAATTACAACAGGTGCTGAAGAACATGGTTTGGGCACCCAGAGTCCCGATTGTAATTCAATTGAACTCCTTTGGGATCATCTGGACAGGTGTGTTTAAGATGTGCATGTTACAAGCCAAAATCACATCTGATAAGGGTGGATACTTTGATGAGAGAAACATTTAACACCTTCCCGACATCCGCCTTATATATACGGCGCTGTCGGGAAGGTGTTTCCGCAAACCACAGTACAGTTATGTTGCGGTGATGGTGCGGGCTCAGAAGCGGAGCACCCTCCTGTAACGGCCAGGATCGGAGCTATTCTCTGATCCTGCCGATTAACCCCTCAGATGCTGCGCTCAATAGAGAGCGCGGCATCTGAGGGTTTTTTACCTGACCGGCAACCCAGCGACGCAATAATGGCCCCCGTGTCTGCCTTGCACGGAAGCCGATGACATAGGCTTGCTGTCAGTGAATAACTGACAGCTCTAATACACTGCACTACGTATGTAGTGCAGTGTATTAGAGTAGCGATCGGGGCATCATGCCTTAAAGTCCCCTAGTGGGACAAGTAAAAAAGTTAAAAAAAGTTAATAAAAACGTAGTAAAAAAATAAAAACACACAAGATGTAAGTAAAAAAAGGCCAAACTGCCTTTTTCTTCCCATAATAAGTCTTTTATTATTGGAAAAAATGTAAAAACAAAAAAAAACTATACATAATTGGTATCACCGCGTCCGTAACGAGCCAAACTATAAAACTATTATGTAATTTATCCCGCACCGTGAACGCCATAAAAAAAAGGTTACATCTCCTGCCAAAAAATGGTATTAAATGTGCTCAAATAGTCACATTTACTACGAAATAGTACCAATAAAAACAACAACCCGTCCCGCAAAAAACAAATCTCTGACACAGCTTTGTCCACATAAAAATAAAAAAGTTATGGGTCTTAGAATACGGCGACACAGAAAACAATTTTTTTTTTTTTTAAAAAGTGATTTTATTCTGCAAAAGCTGCAAGACATAAAAAAACGATATAAATTTGGTTTCGCCAGAATAAAGTTAACATGTAATTTATGGCACACGGTGAATGCCGAAAAAAACTCCAATAAAAAACTATTCCAGAATTACTCGTTTTTGATAGTTTCCTCTTTCAAAAAATTAAATAAAAAGTGATCAAAAATCGTATGTGTCCCAAAATGATATCATTAAAATCTACAGCTTGTCTCACAAAAAAACTAACAATGACACAGCTCCATCAGCCGAAAAATAAAAAAGTTATGCCACTAGTAATGCGGTGATGAAAAACATCCTGATGAGCAGGCCGGAGGGGAACATTCCTTCGATTTCAGGGCCATAGTATTTAGGAGCTAGAAAGGGAAGGGACATAGCACATCTGCTGGAAGCAAGGGCGCCAGTATTATACCAGGGCAACACTTTACCAGTGAAATTTCCAAAACTGCAAAGGAGAAAAAGTCCCCAAATGTGCAGAGTGTTATAAAAGGGGGATAAGAATGAACACTGTTTATCAGTGTGACACTGGCCTGTGCATAACAGATTGCTTCACAGCGTATCACACATCTATGGATAATTGTATTATATACCCCATTATTATACCCTCTTATTATGCCCTGATGTACTCCGCACAGATTACATATGTCCCCTCATTATAAAATGAAATTCCAGTAATACTCAATCAAAACTACTACCAAGCAAAATACATGCTCCAAATGGCCCTCCTTCCCCTCTTAGCCCTACAGTGTGCCCAAACAGCAGTTTACGTCCACAAGTAAGGCATTACCATACCCGGAAGAACCCGCTTAACAATTTATGGGGTAAGATTGTCCAGTAGCAAAAGCTGGGCACTACTTATTGTGCTGTGGATAGGCATATCAGTGGAAAAATTTAAATTTTCACTTTGCATCATCTACTGCGTATTAATTTCTAAAAACCACCTGTGGGGGTCCAAATTCTCACTACACCCTGTCATGATCAGTGGATATGTGGATTCACTGGGCCTCACTGCCGTAGCGGGGTAGCACCTGGCCAAACAACAGAGTACCAAGTCAATATAAAGTCCAAGCACAAGGGTACCTGAAATAGTCCAGACAGTAGGAACAGCTTAGGCACAGATAGGACCTTGGTGGCAAGTGGAGCAAAACGTGGCAGATGACACCAGATGTGGTGTAAGTCAGCAGGCGTAGTAAACGGCACAACACAACTCCGACACTAGAGATGGCACAGGAACAAATACAGCACAGGATACAGGATATAGGTAGCAGGGCACAGGAACACAGGGAATAGGATACGACTAAGGGACCATTTGCAAGACTAACAGAGGAATACAAACAATGTTCAGGCAAGGAGTGAAAGGGCAGGGGTCCTTTTATAGTCCAGGTGATTAGGGCTAATTAGAACCATATTTCATGTGCGTGCTGGCCCACGGGACACTGCAGAGCGGAGCGGAAGTGAGAGCTGGCATCTCCTAGGGAGGAGATGCAGGCCAGCACTCACAGATCCATGGCCGCGGCCATCGAGGGGTGAGTCAGAAAGAATGTCCGCTGCCGTGGACATTACAGAATCCCCCCTCTTATGCCCCCTCTTCTTGGGGCCAGAGCGAGAGTGGGTTTTCTTAATGATGGTAGGGTCACTGAAGTTCTCTTCTGGCTCCCAGGACCTCTCCTCTGGACCAAACTCCTTCCAATCCACCAAATACAAAGTACTTCCTCCTACCCTCTTGGAGTCCAAGATCTCATTTACCTCAAACACATCAGAAGTAGCGGTTCAGGACCAGAGGCTTCAGGAGGTACACATGAAAGGTGTTGGGGATTTTGACGGTAAGAGGCAGCCAAAGTTTATAGGAGACTGGGTTAATTTGTTGCAGGATCTCAAAAGGTCTGAGGAACCTGGCGGCAAATTTGTATGAAGGCGCCTTCAGATGGATATTCCTGAAGGACAGACAGACTTTGGTACCTGGGCGATACTGAGACGGCTCTCTACTTCTTGTATCCGCCTTTTGCTTCATGCGATCGACTACCAGCAGAATAGAGGACCGGGTATGTTGTTAGGTTTGCAGTAAGTCCCCAAATGCAGAGTCAGCTGCGGGTACCTAAGATGTAGCTGAAACAGGAAAAGGATGTTGACCGTACACAATGTAGAATGGTGTGGAAGTGGTGGACTCACCTGTGTGATTGTTGTATGGGAAGAAGCTGTACCCATTCATCATGCTGCATGGAGATGAAGTAGCGAAGATAATTCTCCATGATCTGGTTGATCCTCTTGACTTGACCATTGGACTGGGGGTGGTAGGCTGAGGAAAAGTCCAGTCTCACATCCAGGAGTTTACACAGGGCTCTCCAAAATTTTGAGCTGAACTAAACCCCCCGATCAGACACGATGTGAAGGGGCAAGCCACGCAAGCGGAAGATGTGCTGAATAAAGAGATCTGCCAGTCGAGGAGCAGAAGGTAGGCCGGTCAGCGGGATAAAATTTGCCATCTTCAAGAACTGGTCCACCACTATCCAGCTAGTATTGCATCCTGCTGAAGGGGGAAGGTCTGTGACTAAGTCCATCGCAATGTGCTGCCAAGAGGCATTTTGTACAGGCAGAGGTTGGAGCAGACCGGCAGGCTTGGAGTGAGCAACCTTGTTGGAAGTACACACAGTACAGGAAGAGACAAAATCCACAATATCTTTGGGCAGCGTGGGTCACCAGAAATGATGAGTTATCAGGTCTCGAGTCTTACGAACACCAGCATGCCCAGCCAGTTTGGAGTTGTGTCCCCAGCAAAAAATTCTTCTCCTGTCTGCTAACTGAACAAAAGTCCTCCCCTGCAGGTCCTTGCGTCTCCGTCATAGCGAGGAGGTAGTGGCAGTGAGAATCGGGAGTCGGCACTGGTACGGACAGGATGTGTAGCAGGAGGAACAGCCGGAGCAGCAGGAACAGGTGCTGTGGCGACTGCAGCTTGTGCATCCAGTCGATGTTCAATGGAATTCACCGCCAGGAGGAGTTGGTCCTGTCGTGACGTCATGGTCTTGGGTTGACCAGCGGGCTCCATGGCCTGAGCCTACTGCCACGATCTATGGGTATGTGGACCCACTGGGCCGCACCGCCATATCGGGGTAACAGCTTGCCAAACAACAGACTACCAAGTCAATATAAAGTCCAAGCACAAGGGTACCTGTAATAGTCCAGACAGTAGCAACAGCTTAGGCACAGATGGGACCTTGACGATGACACCAGAAGTGGTGTAAGTCAGCAGGCGTAGTAGATGGCACAACACGACTCCGACACTAGAGATGGCACAGGAACAAATACAGCACGGGAAACAGGATAAATATAGCAGGGCAAAGGAACACAGGGAACAGGATACGACTAAGGGACCATTTGCAAGACTAACAGAGGAATACAAACAACGCTCAGGCAAGGAGTGAAAGGGCAGGGGTCCTTTTATAGTCCAGGGTAATTAGTGCTAATTACAACCATATTTCATGTGCGTGCGCTGGCCCTTTAAGGCAGGGCACGAGTGTGCGTGCGCACCCTAGAGGACACTGCAGAGCGAAGCAGAAGTGAGTGCTGGCGTCTCCTAGGGAGGAGATGCAGGCTAGCACTCACAGAGCCATGGCCGCGGCCCTCGAGGGGTGAGTCAGAACGATGGTCCATGGCCATGGACGTTACACACCCCTTGATAAATGCCTTTTGGGGTGTAGTTTCTAAAAAGGGGGCACTTTTATTTTTGGTACATCAGGGCTTTTGCGAGTGCGACATGGCGTCCACAAACCATTCCAGCAAAATCTACACTCCAAAAGTCAAATTCCACTCCTTTTCTTCTGAACCCTCCCATATGTCTAAACAGCAGTTTATAACCACATATGGGGTATTACCATACTCGAGAGAAATTGCTTTACAAATGTTAGGGGGCTTTTTCTACTTTATTCCTTGTGAAAATGAAAAATTTTGATCTAAAACTACATCTTATTGGAAAAAATTTATCTTTTTCATTTTCATGGCTTAATTGTAATTAATTCAGCAAAAAACCTTTGGGATCAAAATTCTCACTATACCCCTAGATGATTCCTCAAGGGGTGTAGTTTCCTAAATGGAGTCACTTTTGGGGTGTTTCCACCAAACTAGTAATACAGGGGCTCAGCAAATGCAACATGGCGCCCAGAAACCATTCCAAAATCCAAATGGTGCTCCTTCCCTTCTGAGCCCTACCGTGTGTCCAAACAGCCGTTTATGACCATATATAGGGTACTGACTTACCCAGGAGAAATTGCTTTACAAATGTTGGGGTGCTTTTTTTTATTTATTCCTTGTGAAAATGAAAAATGTTGATCTAAAACTTAATCTTATTGGAAAAAAATTTAATTTTTCATTTTCACGGCTTAATTCTAATCAATTCCGCAAAAAAAGTTTGGGGTCAAAATAATCACTATACCCCTAGAAGATTCCTCAATGGGTGTAGTTCACCAAATGGAGTCACATTTCGGGTGTTTCCACTAACCTAGTACTACAGGGACTCAGCAAATGTGACATGGTGCCCAGAAACCATTCCAAAATCCAAATGGTGATCCTTCACTTGTGAGCCCTACCGTGTGTCCAAACAGCAGTTTATGACCACATATGTGGCATTGTTTTACTCAGGAGAATTGATCTACAAATGTTGTGGTGTTTTTTCTCCTTTAGTTCTTGTGGAAATTAGAAAAACTTAGCTAAACCTACATTTCTTTGAAAAAAAGTCTAGATTTTCATTTTCACGGCCCAATTCCAATAATTTCTGCAAAAAACCTGTAGGGTCAAAATGCTCACTATACCCCTAGATAATTTCCTCACGGGGTGTAGTTTCCAAAATGAGGTCATTTGTGGGGGGTTTCCACGGTTTTGTCCCTTTAGGGGTTTTGCAAATACGACATGGCCACCGCAAACCATTCCTGCTAAATTTGAGCTACAAAAGCCAAATGGTGGTCTTTCCATTACTGAGCCCTGCCGTGTGTCCAAACAGCCATTTATGACCACATTTGGGGTATTGTTTTACTTTGGAGAAGTTGTTTTACAAATGTTGTGGTGTTTTTTCTCCTTTAGTCCTTGTGGAAACAAAAAAAAAATTTCTAAACCTACATTTTCTTTGAAAAAAGGTAGATTTTTACGGCCTACTTCCAATAGCTTCTGCAAAAAAATTGTGGAGTCAAAATGCCCACTATACCCCTAAATAAATTCCTTGACGGGTGTAGTTTCCCAAATGGGGTCACTTTTGGGGGATTTCCACTGTTTTGGCACCGCAAGAGCTCTTCAAACCCGACATGGGGCCTAACATATATCCTAATAAAAAGGCCCCAAAATTCTCTAGGTGCTCCTTTGCTCCTGAGGCCTGTGCTTCAGTTCATTAGCACACTATCCTAAAACTGTAGAATCTGGGCAGGGTTAAGAAACTTTCTAAATGCTGTTTTGAATACTTTGAGGGCTGCAGTTTTTAAAATCGGGTGACTTATTGGGGGTTTCTTATATATAAGGCCCTCAAAGCCACTTCACAACTGAACTGGTCCCTGAAAAATTAGCCTTTTGAAATTTTCTTGAAAATGTAAGAAATTGCTGCTAAAGTTCTTAGCCTTGTAAATGTTCTAGAAAAATAAAAGGATGTTCAAAAAACTATGCCAATCTAAAGTAGACATATGGGTGATGTTAATTACCAACAATTTTGTGTGGTATAACTGCTAGTCTTACAAGCAGATACATTTAAATTTATAAAAAAGCTAATTTTTGAATTTTTGACATTTTTTCGCTAAATATTGGTGTTTTTCACAATTAAATACTGAATGTATTGAGCAAATTTTGCCAGTAACATAAAGTTCAATGTGTCACGAGAAAACAATCTCAGAATCGCTTGGATAAGTAACAGCATTCCGAAGTTATTACCACATAAAGTGAAACATGTCAGATTTGAAAAATTATTCTCTGTCAGGAAGGTCAAAAGTGACCACAACGAGAAGGGGTTAAGGAAGTCAAGGTTCAATTCATTTGTAAACAATATTCATGGGTTCAAAACATTTTTTTTTGCCTAAATACAGCAAATTCATATGATCACAATCTAGCTATTATTCATTTACCAAAAATCGATTATTCTGGTGGCGTATTGAAATTAATGAGCAGTGGCATATCTGTATTATACACCAACAATTTTAAATCCATAGTTAGGAACAATAGGGTCTATGTCTCATGGCTTTATTATCAAATAACCTATTTCCCCTTATTAATGATATGCTGTTCATGTACAGTGATAACAAAGCAATTGATGGTGGACATGCACATGTTCTGTATAAAAGGAAGGTAGGAATAATATATTCTAATGGACCCAAGGGAACCCCAGTCAGACACTGCATAAACCATTGTTTCTCTAATTTGTGATGGAAGCAAAGATATGCAAGTTCCTTGTGTTTTAAATGTTAATGCCGTACTTCACAGGGGGCACTTTTATTCCTTTCATCCTACCACACCTTACTTGTTTGTCCTGTAGATATGTATATACAGTAATTATAAGCCCTTCAACCTCTTTTTCTTTAATGTTAATTAAATCTAATTGGGACACTGTGCCTATAACGAAAAATTTTATTTGAGAAGGTGAATTTAAGAATTTTGGAATAAAAGTATATTCTCACAAACTTAGAAGTCTGACCTCTTTTACTTTTGTCTGTTAAAAACAAAATTGCTAAAGTGTGTTACCAGCGGAGAGATATTTGCTTTCAAAAAATGTTTCCACATGAGGAGATTTGGATACTTATCTAATTCAATGGCAATGATAAATGTAATGTCTCCAGCATCTAGTTCTCGGGATCCAGAGATGTCGCATTCGCACAGAACGTACATCCGAATAAAGGGAGGCAAAGCTCAGTGCTAGTCATAGGTGTTTGCTACCCTAGTGTGTTTTTCTTTATATTTTTTTCCGTGAACTTGAATATCAACTTTGTAAGCCAGCTTTCCTGAGTATTCTCTTGGACTCCATTATCACCTGAACCTTGGCATATCTGACTACGCTAATGTTTTACTCCGCAATACCACATACCTGAGCCCATCTCCCTGTGTTACATTTCCAGGTACATTTCTAGTGACATTTACCTTATTTTATTGCCCTTAACAACTGTACCTCCAACTATTCCCTTTTGGTCTGGTTCTCCTCCTGCTAGACGTTATCTAGGGAATCATTCGGTCGACCAGTTAATGGAACTTGAGGCCTCATGCACACGGCACGGACGGCTGCAGAGTGTCACCTTTGTGCATTAATTTCCATGAGCCTGGACCGCAAAACACGGCCGTAATAAGGCATGTCCATTCTTTTTGCAGTCCAGGCTCCTGGGTCATGCATGGACCGTGGAATTCACGGTCATTTGGAGCTTTTTTGCCTGCGTCTTTTGCATTAGCTTCAAACGCAATAAAAAAGGTCAAACAACGCTGTCATTTACTGAAGGAATTTTGAGGCAGATTTTTTTTGCCTTACAAAAAACGTGTGTGAACATACCCTACGAGTGTAGTGATTGTTTTGAACTATTTTCTATCTTTCTCGAAACAATTTTTGGTAGGGGTGCCCTGAGGAAATTTTATTTTTCCAGTGCTGCCTCGAGTCCGAAAAGGTACTAGGCTACAGGATCACGCCGGCCTACGCAAGGATCCCATCGTGGAGCAGCTCAGTTCGTCGTGGGAACAGGGCCTAGGTGAGTACAGTCTTTGTTTTTGTTTTGGGGGCACTGTCTACAAGAGGGAGGTGGGGGACTGTATGGCACGATCTACAAGGAGGAGGTGGGGGATTATGGCACTGTCTACAGGGAGGCTGTATGGCAAAATCTACAGGGGGGCACTATACTGTGTGGGGGCCACCAAGCGGACATTATACTGTGTAGGGGTACTACAGGGGGCATAATACTATGGGCACAATTAGAGGCCAAAATACTGTGTCCTTGACGGGTTTGTGATATATTATATTATTAAATATTATTATTATACTGTATTGGGGCACTAAAGGGGCATTATATTTTTTTATGGGGAATTTTTTTTAATGATGGGGTGGGGCGCCGAATGATCATTTTGCATGGGGCGCCATCTATCCCTGCACACACACACGCACACACACACACACACACAATAATATATTTATTTCCAACTTATTTCCCGACATCTCCTTCCCCCTCGCCATGTTTGCTTTCTCTACCAATCAATGTGGTGTAATTTTTTTCACAATTTTTTTAATGTAACTCGAGCATAAAAGCATTTATACATTTTCAAGCGATATAGTTCTGTAACGTAGTTACAAAGAACCTCTCGTTCATGTTTAATCATTTTGCCTAGCCGCAATTGATCATAGTATACAGTGGATGTGCGGTCCATGTCTAGTTTCTCTCACTGATATGATACAGAGTCTATCCCCCTCATTTGTTTTGTTTTACTTGGTACCAGCACTCCACACTTTTGGCCCAGCTGATTTTAATTTAGGAATGACCTCATAAGTGTTTCTGCTCCTGCTTGTACTCTCAGTTGTCCGCATGGTAAGGTGAGCTTATTCCATCTGTTCACTTGTTGTGCTGCTGTGGGGTGGTGTCTGTTGCTGTGGTGCTGCACTTGTGGGGGGACGTGACCCAGAGCCAAGGAGGCTTGGCTTGGCCTGATGGCATGGGTGCTTTTGGGCCTCTGGGTTGCTCCCTCTTCAGGAGCGGTGCTGCAGTGGCGGTGACCGCCACACGGTGGTGCAACCGATAGAGTAGGGACCCACTTTTAAGAGGTCGCCGTGAAGTGGCAAGTGGGCTTGCATACAATTTGATCAAAATGTTACAAAGAACCTCTCGTTCATGTTTAATAATTTTGCCTAGCCGCAATTGATCATGGTATACAGTGGATGTGCGATCCATGTCTAGTTTCTCTCATTGATATATATATATATATATATATATATATATATATATACACACACAATCATATATATATACTCTCACACACACACACACACACACACACACACACACACACACACACACACACAGCATTTACAGTTCCCCCTCCCCACAAAAACGATTATACAAAATCCCCCCTCCCCACAAAAACGATATATGAAGTATACCCCCCCACACACACACACATAACACTTACAGTTCCCCTACTTGCACAGCACATACACAGCTGTACTCACCAGTCCTGAGCTCTGTGGGGGGTTGTTGCAGGCAGGCGGAGAGCTGTGTATATGACTGCTCCTACCAGCCCTCTCTTCCTCCATCCTCCCCGCCTGTCTGCTAGGTGAATAGCTGGTGCCGAACACGATGTTCTCCTCACAGGCAGGCGACATTATATTACGTCACATATGGTGTATAATGCCAGAGGCGTAGCTAGGTTCTACTGCACCCGGTGCAAAGATTCAGATTAGCGCTCCTCTCCAACTTATTTCCCGACATCTCCTTCCCCCTCGCCAGGATTGCTTTCTCTACCAATCAATGTGGTGTAATTTTTTTGACAATTTTTTTAATGTAACTCGAGCATAAAAGCATTTATACATTTTCAAGCGATATAGTTCTATAACGTAGTTAACATAAAAATAAATTAAAAGAAAATAAATTAGAGGCCACACACAGCCCCCTGTAGATAGCTCCACACACAGCCCCCCCCCTTGTAGTTAACGCCACACAGCCCCCTGTTGTAGATAGCGCTACAAAGCCCCCTGTTGTAGATAGCGCCACACAGCCCCCCTGTTGTAGATAGCGCCCCACACAGCCCCCTTGTAGATAGCGCCACACAGCCCTCATTGTAGATAGTGCCACACACAGCCCCCTTGTAGATAGTGCCACACACATCCCCCTTGTAGATAGCACCACACACAGCCCCCTTGTAAATAGTGTCACACAGCCCCCCTTGTAGATAGAGCCACACACAGTCTGCTTCCCCCCTTGTAGATAGCAGCACACTCCATCCCTTGTAAATAGCGGCACACTCCCCCCTTGTACTTAGCGCCACGCTGTAAACAGAGCTCTTAGCGGAAGCCTACCACTACCACTCTTCGCTCTGCCTGACATGACTTACCGGAGGAGATGAGGAGGTCATGCGGCGCAGGCAGCGGCAGAGTTCCTTCTGACTAGGGTCGGTGACAGCTAGAGCCGGCCTTAGGTTGGATGCTGCCCTGTGCGGGACTCTGTATTGCCGCCCCCTACACAAACCAAAAATTAACCACATATATAGACACGCACATACTGGAACATATATACTGTACATACATAAACACAGATATTTAGACATACAGGCAAATATACATACACACATTTGTAATATATACATACAGGTAAATATATAGATGTACAGACACATATATACACACACACACACACACACACACACACACACACACACACACACCGGCAGGTAAATACACAGACAGAAACATATACAAATACATAAAAGGCAAATATATACAAGCACAAAGACACATTCACAAACAGACCAATATAGACCCACACAGGCACATATATACAAGTACAAAGACACATTCACAAGCAGACCAATATAGACCCACACAGTCACATATATACACAGTACAGATAATGTCATCGATTTCACGTGCAGCGCTATGTAACACCACAGATAACACACACAGTAATAACTGAGTACAGATAATGTAGTAGATGTTACCTGCAGTCCTATGTAACACCACAGATAACACACAGTAATAACTGAGTACAGATAATGTACTAGTGTTACCTGCAGACCTATGTAACAACGCTGATAACACAGTGATAACTCTCTGAGTACAGATAATGTAGTAGACGTTACCTGCAGTCCTATGTAACACCACAGATAATACAGTGATAACTCTCTGACTACAGATAATGTAGTAGATGTTACCTGAAGTCCTATGTAACACCACAGATAACACAGTGATAACTCTCTGAGCACAGATAATGTATTAGTGTTACCTGCAGTCCTATGTAACACCACAGATAACACAGTGATAACTCTCTGAGTACAGATAATGTAGTAGTGTTGCCTGCAGTCCTATGTAACACCACAGATAACACAGTGATAACTCTCTGAGTACAGATAATGTAGTAGATGATAACTATACCCACAGACACATATAAACACACACAGAGGCAGATATATATGGACAGCAGAGTATATAAAGCACAGCAGGGTATACAGGGGTCAGCAGGGTATATAGGGGAGAGCAGAATATATAAGGGGCAGCATGGTGTATAAGGGCAGCATGGTATATAGGGGCAGCAAGGAATATAAGGGGCAGCAGGGTATATAGGGTTTAGCAGGGTATATAGGGGGCAGCAGAGTATATAACGGGCAGCAGGGTATATAAGGGGCAGCAGCATATATAGGGGCAGCAGCGTATATAGGGCCAGCATGGTTTAAAGGGGAAGCAGTGTATGTGGGGGCAGTAGCGTATATAAGGGGCAGCAGGGTATATAGGGGCAGCAGGGTATATAAAGGGCAGCATGTTATATAAGGGGCAGCAGGACATATAGGAAACAGAAGGGTATATATGGGCAGCAGAGTATATAGGAAACATCAGGGTATATAGGGGCAGCAGGGTATATAAAGGGCAGCATGTTTCATAAGGGGCAGCAGGATATATAGGGGACAAGAGGCAGCCCAGATATCTGCATTTTATCTGTTCTACTTTAATATTGAACACACACTTTTACAGAGACAAACACATGCAGAGACATACACACACACACAAACACACACACACACACACACACACACACACACACACAATGTAACATATACACATACAAACACAGAGACATATACTGTATGCACACAGAGGCACATACTGTATACAAACAGAGACACACACTATACACACAGAGACACACACTGTATACACAGAGACACACACTGTATACCCACTACACACACATATACACACAGACACACACAGACACTCACCATGTATCCTTGCTTACAGGATCACAGGTTTCTTGCAGGACGGGCTGTGGGCAGAGCTTCCTCCTCCGCTCCTCAGCTGTTATTTACTCCGTTTGTGTAACAGCAGAGCACAGAGTAGAGGCAGAGCCCAGTGGTGCCCCTACATGCTGGGAGGGTGCAGCACGGGAGTGGACCAGTCCAGTCACCTGACCTGAGTCATCTAACCTCATGTCACTGACGTGAGGTCAGGTGACAGGTCAGGTGACTGGACTGGTCCACTCCCTGGCCGTCACAAACCCCAGTCAGAACGCCGCTGCGTGATCTCCTGGCTCTTCCTAAAGCTTATCGCTGCATGTGTCCGACATACAGGGCGCCTATCAGCAGTGATCAGCTGCTCTGCACCCCCCCTTCCCTACCACCTAGTAGCCTCCCCCCCCCTAGCTATGCCCCTGATAATGCAGCCGCCCAGAGCACACATGCTCTGCCTGTGCAGGACAACATTGTCCGTTACACACACAGCTCCCGCTCCTGTCCCCTGCGCTGCCCCAGCTTCTTAATACATTTTACAGGCCTCACTGGCCCCGGCCCAGCCCAGCCCGCTCCTGATTCAGTACCGACATTCTGTATAGGAGAGTGGCCCCTGCTCAGTGGAGCGGCTGCCCCACGGGAAATTCCCCGGCAAACTAGATGGCAATCCACCACTTGTGACAGGGGTTGCAAGTAGCAACATACACATGACCCAGACAACACTGTGACTACTGAAGTGTTTTCTTTTTTTCTCTGTTCACCTGTCAAGTATAATGGGCAGCTTATACATTATAACAGCTCCTTGATCCAGCTTTTCTGTCAGGTTGCACCAGCTATCCTGGTGGCAATCTGCTTTCTTTTTTTTTTTTTTAATTGTGTGGTTCCCTGATGAACCTGTCATTTTACCAGGCGTTAAACGCATCAGAACTGTGTTTATTATCTGTACTTATTTTGTTTCTTTTTTATGTGCAGTACCTCCCTCTATTAGAGAAACATAAGGCCAATGAGATCTGGAATGTACCTCCCTCCTTATATTAGAGAAACATAAGGCCAATGAGATCTGGAATGTAGTGCACGTGTATATTATTACTTTTTACAATATATCTTTTTCATCCTTAAGAAATATAGGCCAATATATTATTTCTCTGAATACTGCACTGCTGGTATTTTCTTTTTTTTTACCTATTGGTATTACACCAAATCTCACGTTGTGTTTACTCCCCACCCATTCTCTGGACTAATAAATCGGATAGGCCATTAACAGGACATCTAGGGTATAGGTTGGAGGTCAGGCCGTCCCTTGAGTAGGGGCGTTGCGCTGTTTAGGCAGGATGACCTGATAGGGTTTAACCTGTTAGTGACCGCCCCATAGTGTTTTTACGGTGGCCACTAACAGACTTTATTCCGATGCAATAGCCTTTTAACGGCACTACATCGGAATAAATAAACAGAGCAGGGAGCCATTAAATCTCCATGCTCTCAGCTGCCAGAGGTAGCTGAGGGCTGGGGGCATCCCTGCTCTAACGGGTGAGATCGATATCAGTATCTATATCACCCGTTTAACCCCTCAGATGCAGCGCCGCATCTGAGTGGTTTTGGAGAGAGGGAGGGAACTCTCTCTCTCAACCCACGATAAGATCGACGGGTGCTGGTGTGTTCTATGGCAGCCAGGTCTGCCTGTAGTGAATGCCTGCTAGGCTATGACAGAGGCATGGCCTAGCAGTTGCCTGTCCGTTTTACACGGACAGGCACTAATACACTGCAATACAGAAGTATTGCAGTATATTTATAAATGCGATTGGAGGATCGCATAGTGAAGTCCCCTAGTGGGACTAATAAAAAGATAAAAATAAAGTTTAATAAAAGTTTTTAAAAAAAATGCGATTATTTTTTTTTCTTTCTAAAAATCCACTTTTTCCCCCTACAAACTGCTTTATTATTAAAAAACAAAATAAAGTAAAAAAGTTACACATATTTGGTATTGCCGCATCCGTATCGACCCCAACTATAAAGTTATCACATCATTTAAGCCTCACAGTGAACGTCGTAAAAAATAAAATAAAAAACAATGCAAAAATTGCTGTTTTATTTAAATCCTGCCTTAAAAAAAATATGATAAAAAGTGATCAAAAAGTCGCATCTACTCAATGGTACCAATAAAAAAGTTGTCCCGCAAAAAAAGCCCTCATACAACTTCATTGGTGAAAAAATAAAAAAGTTATGGCTCCTCAAATATGGAAACTCAAAAAAAAAGAATTTTGAAAAAAAAGTGTCTTTACCGTGTAAAAGTAGTAAAACATACAAAATCGCAACAACCTGTTGAATAAAGTTATTGTGTTATTTATACCACACGGTAAACTGCGTAAATTTAGGACGCAAAAAAGTGTGGCCAAATTGCTATTTTTTTCGATTTCCCCCCCAAAAAAGTTAATAAAATTGAATCAATAAATTCTATGTACCCCAAAATTGTGCTATTAAAAATTACAACTTCTCCTGTAAAAAAAAGACATTATACAGCTATGTCGACGCAAAAATAAAAAAGTTATAGCTCTATGAATGAAACGATGGAAAAATATAAAAAATAGCTTGGTATTTAAGGTCTAAAATAGGATGGTCATTAAGGGGTTAATAGAGTCAGTTTGTTTTCCCTATAGCATTTTTTGACCCACCACCTTTTTAAAAGGACAACTTCCTTTTTTATCAATATGGAGCAAAAGTTACGTTTTATTGTGTAGTTTTTTTTATCAGTAACTTTACAGTGATAAATCCGTTGCATGACGGACACCAACAGCGCACAATGTACAATGGTAATAGCAGGGAAAAAAGGAAAAGGGAGGAAACCTCCAGCTCACCAGCTTCACACTCCTGTGTTGAGTATCGCCCGGATCAGCCGCCACGGCTCGCGGCAGGTAACAATAGCAACGAAGAGAAAGGATCCAGCGATGTATGGTGTAGATAAGGGAAAACTGAGTTCCCACTTTATTGAAAAATAATCCACGAACAGTGACACAAAGTAACGGAAACACCAGGAGGGTAACAAGGTGGTAGAATGGCAAAGAATGAAGCGCACAATGTAACCCATTGTCTTTAATGGGTTCCACTGAGTTTCGGTCATGGTGTTCATTATTTTACCTGCATGCATGCTGCACTAGTTTTCTATCTTTTAGTCTAGATATGTGTTGGAGGCTTCTAATAAAGCCTCCAGCACAGATGTAACCATAGCCTAATTCTAGAAATTCTGAATTGTAAAATGCTAACCTCACGGTTTAGAAGTAGCATCAGAGTTAATGAAAATCTGTGCATTTATTTGTGGTAATTCATTCCTGATTTAATGTAAGATCTCCTCTAAAAATATCCCCCACAGCTGCTTCAGAGTTTTGGTGAATTACTTACACAGCTTCTTATTCCAGAATATTCAAACATAGGGTTTTTTTCAGACTTGTAGTTGATTTTATGTTTTTTTTCAGTAAATAGCCGTTTAAAACATTGCCAAGTTTATAAAGGAATTTTCAGATGCGACCTCTTTCTCAAAATAGATAAAATGTGCTTCTATTTTTATTCTTACCCCATACATAATAAAATAACCTTGAATATTCTATGAAGGACTCTCTTGTGGTTGAGGAGGCAACTGTTGGTCTTATGATCAAATAGAGGAACGTTGCAGCCGATTCTCCCACATAAATCTGCGAAGAGTTCCGCCTCTGTCTCCTGCTAATCAATATTGTATTTAGTATATGGGTATGTGCACACGATAGCAGGCTTTTACGTCTGAAATGACAGACTGTTTTCAAGGAGAAAACAGCTGCCTCGTTTCAGCCGTAATTCCTCCTCCTCGCATTTTGCGAGGCTTCTCTGACAGCCGTAAATTTTGAGCTGTGCTTCATTGAGTTCAATGAAGAACGGTTCAAATTACGTCTGAAAGAAGTGTCCTGCACTTCTTTTGACGAGGCTGTATTTTTACGCGTCGTCGTTTGACAGCTGTCAAACGACGACGCGTAAATGACAGGTTGTCTGCACAGTACGTCGGCAAACCCATTCAGATGAATGGGCAGATGTTTGCCGACGTATTGTAGCCCTATTTTCAGACGTAAAACGAGGCATAATACGCCTCGTTTACGTCTGAAAATAGGTTGTGTGAACCCAGCCTATAGGTTCTTTTGCAGGTAGCTTTAGGGGGTCCAGAGGTAGCAGTCGCACCCGACCTTGGAGTCTGAGGTGGTCCAAAAGCACCTCAACTGTATTAGAATACACCAGTATTATAAATGATATATGGTAGGTAGGGGCCTTGATATAGATTTTGCATTGCGGCACAGATTTCAGGAGCTTCAATTTACGCCTCTGTTCTTGAGACAGGATATTAACTAAATGTAATAGTGGATAGGATTTATAGGAGATAAACAAGGCACAATCAGTGGAAATGGGACGATATATGAAGGACAGCATAAAGATGGCCATTGCAATCAATTCACCATATTTTGTAGAGTTCATCATTGGTAGCACTAAAGCACTGAATGCTTTCTAACATTGCGGATATTAATAATATTAAGAATAGCACAGGCCCAGGGAGCAAATATTTAATATCTATTATGTACCTTTTAAAATGGTTTGTTCAACAAGCACATATGGATGTGATGTTATAGCTTTTGTCCGCGACTATTTTAATCTTTAAAACCCGCTGAAGCTTCCCCATATTGAATTTTTTTTTCTAATATGCTTACCTTTGAAATTCTGGTCTGGTCCCCTATTGACTTCTGCGGGTCCCTGTATTTCTGGTGTTCTGACTTCCATATGAGGACGTTACATCGGAACATTGATAGGATGTGAGAATACTGAAGAACATTATGTTACTATAGACAGGACATCACCATGGCATAACTACTGTGGCCACTTGACATGACATCTCTATGGATGACACATCATCACGTTGAATTCATACCACCAGAGCTACAGGGGAAAACAGAAGCCGACAATGGGGAACCAGAGCTACGTTTTATCCAAATTTTGAGATAACTAATCATGGCATTCCAAACTAATACCTAGTTTTGGGTGCTGGAATTTATCATATCACTCTAGTACATACATATTGAGCCTAAGTAAGAGATCTGCCCTGTGTTATTTATTTAAAAAGGTCGTATGTTCCTAATCTTATGGTCGAGTTGACGCTAGCTTTTCTAGACTGCACATTGCAAAGTTCTTAGTTGTATTTCAAAATAAGGGAGCTCCAAAGGTTTAAATTTAACCCTTTAGTGACCAGTCTATTTTGGGCCTTAATGATGGAGCGATTTTTTTAATTTTTCAATCGTCGCATTTCAAAAGCAATACGTTTTTATTGTTCTGTAAACATAGAGTGTTTTTGCAGGTACAATATGTATTTTTTAATAGCACCATTTTGGGGTAAATATACTTTATTGATTAACCTTTCTTAACCTTTTTACATGGTTATGGAAAAAAAAACCTGAAATTTTGCCACTCTTTTTTGCATCTTAAAATTATGCCGTTTATCGTGCGGTATAAAATACATTTTTATTTTGCTGGTCAATACCATTACGGTAATAACACTTTTTTTTATGTTTTACTACTTTTGCACAATAAAAAAAATTTTTTTTTAAGTATTTGTTTTTCTGTCACCAAATACTAAGAGCCATATCTTTCTATTTTTCTGCTGTGGTACTGTAGCTGTATGAGGGCTTATTTTTGCGGGACGACTTGTAGTTTTCTATTGGTATCATTTTTGGATACATAAAACTTTTTGATCGCTGTTTATTGCATTTTTTAGAAGGCAGGATGTACAGAAAAGAGCATTTCTCGCATTATTTTATTTTATGTAACGTAAGTTAAAAAATAAGTAACGTAATTGTTTCATAGTGCGGGTCATTACTTTTTTAATTTTCTTTTAGTTTTGTTCATAATAAAGCTTTTTGCAAGGGGAAAAAGTAGGTTTTAATTTTTTTCACTTCAGATTTTTCAGTTAATTTAACTACTTTTTACTTTGTTTTTTTAGTCCCACTATGAGACTTAACTATGCGATTGTGTGATCGCTTTTAGAATACACTGCAATATTCTGTATTGCAGGGTATTATGCCTATCAATGTAAAACTGGGCATACACTGATGGCAGACCTGGGGGCCTTCGCAGGGGTGCTAATCGGGTGACAAAGGGAACCCCTTCCCTCTGAAACCACTTAGATGTTGAAACATCTAAGCGTTAAATGGGTGGAATGGGAGGTAACTACCATCCCGCCCGTTAGAACAGGAGCCGAGCTGTCTTCAGCCCGATACTAAATCTAGCCGGCAGGGTACATCTGTGGTGGGCTTATGACACAGCGCAGTGAAAAGGGGCGCTGTGCTATAAGTGCCTATAATGACCGCCGTGTAAAGGCGTATGGGCGGTAAATAAGGGGTTAATTATTCTTGGACAACCCTTTTAATGTGCAAAACATTTTTTGACTAATTGAGATTGTATTGTATTTTATTTATTGAAGTTTATTTCAGTAATTGGTCACATTTTGACAGAAAACAATATGAGCAAAATACTTATTATTGAATCATGACATATTATGAATCATATCCAATATGAAATCGTTTGCAATACAGTAGACGTTGCCTCACTCTTTCCTTCCAAGAAGCTGTGGCTTTATGAGATTAATTGGCACCCAATTTAGTACATTTAATTAACTGGCTGATAAATTGGTGAGCCTTTATGACAACTTTGTGAGCTCCCATAGGATAATTAATCTAATTTAAAGTCACTTGTAATACAGATCACTTTGATATTTGAGTCTAACATAAGGGAATACATTAAAAGGGAATACTTATTGAAAGTAAATAAATTGGTTGAAACTTATATAGAGCAGTATTGTAACTGAAATGATGCCCCTCTTATTTGCTTAAAACCATTATTAACAAATTTACCTTACAGTCTACGTCCTTCACAAAAACTGCCCTTTACCAATCAAACGAAACTCCTGGCTCCATGCACATCACCAACATATATTTCCACTTATCCACGTTCCAATCCCTAGTTCAAGGACACATCCTTCTAACTTAGTCCAGAATTGGGAGTCATCTTCCAAAATGGCTTTGGCTTCATTTTTGGCACCTTCCTGCCTTGGGGTCCCTCATCCTTATTTAAATTATTGACTGTGACAATGATACTTGGGTTTTTTAGGGGACCAGACCCACAAATATTGTGTTCACTGGGACGGGAAGTGATTTCAGTTGATTGACAGTGTCACGTAGGGTACGTGGACCCACTGGGCCTTACCGCCTTGGCGGTATGGCAACTGGCCAACAGGACGCAGGTCACAGTCTATAGTTCATATACAGTACCTGTGGCAGCTCGGTTAGTAGCAAGGCAGGCTCGGCTGGGACTAGGCAGCGGGTAGACGTCAGGTGTGGAGTAGTTGGACAGGCATAGATACAGCACAGCATGACTATAGCACAGCACGGCACTTGACCAGGATAGCACGGGATACAGGATACAGGAACAGGGAACACTGGAACTGGAAAATACTAGGAGACTATTTGCTTAGACAAAGTAGGATATGACAAACAACGCTCAGGCACTGCAGGAAGGGGCTGGGCCCCTCTTATAGTCCAGGGTGCTCATGGACTAATTTAACATTAAAGTCCGGTGTGCATGCTGCCCCTTTAAGAGCACCCGGTGAGTTGAAGTGAGTGCTGGCGTCTCCTGAGGAGGAGACTGGAGCCACCGCTTGCCGACCCATGGCTGCGGGCGTCAGGAGGTGAGTGAACCTGACGGCCCACAGCCATGGACATGACAGTATCCCCCCTCTTACACCCCCTCTTCTTGGGGCCAGAGCGAGAGAGAAACTTCTTCAGAATGGTAGGAGCATTGAGGTTCTCCTCTGGCTCCCAGGACCTCTTTTCAGGACCAAATCCCTTCCAATCCACCAAATAAAAAGTCTTTCCTCTCACTCTCTTGGTGTCCAAGATCTCCTTAACTTCTGCTGGAGGCAACCGCAGGGCTAGGAGTCTTGGTAAAGCGGTTCAGAACCACCGGTTTCAAGAGAGAGACATGGAAGGTGTTGGGGATCCTGAGGGTAGGAGGCAGCCGAAGCTTGTAGGCGACAGGGTTGATCTGTTGCAGGTTCTCGAAGGGTCCGAAGAACCTGGGAGCAAATTTGTATGATGGCACCCTCAGTCGAAAATTCCTGAAGGACAGCCAGACCTTTGTGCCAGTAAGAAACTGAGGAGGTTCTCTTCTCTTTGTATCCGACTTCCGTTTCATGCGGTTGACCGCCAGCAGGATGGAGGATCGAGTCTGCTCCCAGATCTGCAGAAAGTCCCTAAAAGCAGTATCAGCAGCTGGTACCTCGGACGTATCAGGTACCGGGAGAGGAATTCGTGGGTGTTGGCCATAGACGATAAAGAACGGTGTATTCCTTGTGGACTCGCTGGTGTGATTATTGTAGGAAAATTCAGCCCACGGGAGCAACTGCACCCAGTCATCATGCTGCTTGGAAATGAAGTGGCGTAAGTAGTTCTCCAAGATCTAAATGATCCTCTCGACCTGACCATAGGACTGAGGATGGTAGGCCGAGGAAAAGTCCAACTTTACACCTTGGAGTCCGCCGAGGGTTCTCCAGAACTTCGAGGTGAACTGAACCCCCCGATCAGACACAATATGCTGCGGCAAGCCGTGAAGGCGGAAGATGTGTTGGATGAAAAGCTTGGCCAGTTGAGGAGCAGAAGGAAGACTGGTCAGAGGAACGAAGTGGGCCTTCTTCGAAAATCGATACACCACCACCCAGACAGTACTGCATCCAGCAGAGAGAGAGGCAGGTCAGTGATAAAGTCCATAGCTATATGCTGCCAGGGAGCATCGGGCACAGGCAATGGCTGGAGCAGGCCAGCAGGTCTGGAGTGAGCGACCTTGTTAGCTGGACACACTGAGCAAGAACAAACAAAGTCCATAATGTCCTTGGGCAGTGTGGGGCACCAGAAATGATGGGCATCCAGATCCCGGGTCTTATGGGTCCCCACGTGACCTGCCAGTCTAGAGTAGTGTCCCCAGCAGAGGATTCTCCCTCTGTCAGCCAGGCGCACAAAAGTCCTCCCTTGAGGAATGTCCCCAACTTGCAAGCGGTTGACAGAGACAATGCAAGACGGATCAATGATGTTCTGTGGAATTTCCATAGTGTCTTCTGTCTCGAAAGGCCTGGACAAGGCAGCTGCCCTCACATTCTTGTCAGCCGGGCGATAATGGAGCTCAAACTGTAAACTGGTAAATAAAAGTGACCACCTGGCCTGACAAGGGTTCAGCCGTTGGGCCGCCTGAAGATAAATCAGGATGGGATGAGCTGCGCCCTCTAGTAGATGTCTCAACTCTTCCAGAGCCAATTTGATGGCCAATAACTCCCGATCCCCAATCGAGTAGTTGCGTTCTGCGGAAGAGAAGAGATTAGAAAAATATCTACATACCATTGACTTGTCCTTGGAACCTCTCTGGAACAGGAGTGCACCAGCACCGACAGAGGATGCGTCCACCTCCAACGAGAACTGTAGAAAAACATCTGGATGATGGAGTCTAGAGGCTGACGTGAAGGCACTCTTCAGGCTATTTAATGCGGACTCTGCCTCAGGAGTCCACACCTTGGCGTTCATGCCTTTCTTAGTGAGGTTAGAGATAGGAAAAGTCAGTGAGGAGAAGTTTGGAATAAACTGTCTGTAAAAATTGGCGAATCCCAGAAAGCGCTGTATGGCCCTAAAGCCTTGAGGGCGTCGCCATTCCAGGACAGACTTTACCTTTTCAGGATCCATCTTGAGACCTCTATTCGAGACAATGTAGCCCAGGAATGGTAGGGCATCTTTTTCAAACACGCACTTCTCCAACTTGGCGTACAGACGATTCTCCCTTAACCGCAGCAAAACTTGACGGACATGTCTCTGATGCGTCATAGGATCTGGAGAAAAAATCAAGATGTCATCAAGATAGACCACAACACAAACATAGAGGAGGTCACGTAAAATGTCATTAACAAACTCCTGGAAGACCGCGGGAGCATTACACAGGCCGAAGGGCATTACAAGATATTCATAGTGTCCATCATGGGTGTTAAATGCAGTCTTCCATTCGTCCCCCCGGCGAATCCGGATTAGGTTGTAAGCCCCACGCAGGTCTACTTTGGAAAAAATCTTACCGCGTATACGATCAAACAGTTCTGAGATCAGTGGCACTTATTTTTCACCGTGATGTGGTTGAGACCCCGGTAGTCAATACAAGGATGCAGGGAGCCATTCTTCTTTTTGACGAAGAGCCCGGCTCCTGCCAGGGGGGAAGACTTCCGTATGAAGCCCCTCTCAAAGTTCTCTTTAACATAGGCGGACATGGACAGAGTCTCTGGCAAGGAGAGAGGATATACCCTACCACAGAGAGGGAATGCATCAGGAATCAGCTCGATAGGACAGTCATACGCCCAGTGCGGGGGCAGCATCTCCACCTCCCTCTTGCTGAAGACGTCCAAAAATGCAGCATAATGACCAGGCAATTCTGCCAATGACCGAGGCAGAGGAGGCTGAGCCGAACTAATCTGCACCAGGCAACGGCTGTGACACTCGGGGCCCCACTGGAGAACCCAGCAGCACAGGGTTAACGGCCTTGGATAGGATATAGAATGATAGAAGCTCGGAGTGGAAAGCCCCTACTTGGAGCCTCAGCGGTTTGGTCACAGCTATTACTGGGTCTGGTAGAGGTAGTTCATTTACCGATGCTACCATCAACGGTCTCTCCAGAGGGGTAGTGGTAATTGAAGAAGATCCACCAGGTCTCTACAAATGAAATTAGCAGCGGATCCAGAGTCCAGATACGCAGAGACCTTATGCGTTTTCTCACCGGACACTATGGTCACGGGTATGGCCAATTTAGACGGGAGTCCTTCTTTGCCCAAGGTTGTCTCTACTATCAACCCTAGGCTTTGGGGTTTTTGGGGACACAGACGCACAGGATGGCCTCCGAGGCCGCAATATAGACAGAGTCACCGAAGTGCGTCTGCGTTGTCTCTCCTGGGTAGATAGCTTACGTTGGTCCCTCCTCAGAGACTCTTTAGGAGGATCGGCACCTGAGGACAGCAGAGTTTGCTGCAAGGTAGAGACCGGACTAGGGAGGCCTCCCTCCCGACGAGCCTCTTGGAGCCGTTCTCGGAGCCTTCTATCAATCCGGGCAGCCAGAAGGATGAGGTCATCCAGGGAAGATGGCAGGTCTCGAGTGGCAAGTTCGTCCTTAATTTTAGGAGACAGTCCATGCCATAATGTAGCCACCAGGGCCTCATTGTTCCACAATAGTTCTCCCGCCAGGGTGCAGAAGTGGATGGCCTACTCGCCCACAGTGATGTCTCCTTGGCGTAGGTTCAGCAAGGAAGCCGCTACAGAGGAGACTCGTCCAGGCTCCTCGAACCCGTGCGAAATGTCCGGAGGAACCCCTGGAAGTCACGAGTCTCTGGTCCTTGTCTCTCCCAGATAGGGTTCGCCCATGCAAGGGCCTTGCCAGTGAGGAGAGAATAGATGAAAGCAACCCTTGCGCCATCAGACGAAAATGCCCTTGAATACAGACTGAAGTGGATCTGGCACTGGTTCAAAACTCCACGGCAGGTACCTGCGTCTCCATCATAGCGGTCAGGAAGTGGAAAAAGAAAAATGAGGATCAACACTTCCAGAAGGTGTAGTCTGAGGAACAGTACTGCCAGGAGGTGTAGTAGGAGGAATGGCAGCTTGTGCCTTCTGCCGACGTGCGAGAATGTTCTAGGCCTGAAGGAGTTGGTCCTGTCGAGACCGGAGGTCTAGCATATCCGCCCGCATCTCTTGTGACGTCGTCATTGTCTTGGATCGACCAGCGGGGTCCATGGCCTGAGCATACTCTCACGTAGGGTTCGTGGACCCACTGAGCCGTACCGCCTTGGCGGTATGGCAGCTGGCCAATAGGGTGCATGTCACAGTCTATAGTTCATATAGGGTACCTGTGGCAGCTCGAACAGTAGCAAGGCAGGCTCGGCTGGGACTAGGCAGCAGGTAGACGTCAGGCGTGGAGTAGCAGGACAGGCGTAGATACAGCACAGCCCGATTATAGCACAGCACGGCACTTGACCAGGATGGAACGGGATACAGGATACAGGACCAGGGAACAATGGAACAGGAAAACACTCGGAGACCATTTGCTTAGACAAACTAGGATATGACAAACAACGCTCAGGCACTGCAGGAGGGGGCTTGGCCCCTCTTATAGTCCAGGGTGCTCATGGGCTAATTTAACATTAAAGTCCGGTGCGCACGCTGCCCCTTTAAGAGTGAGCACAAGTGTGCGCACGCACCCTACCGGTCCCGGTTTGAGGTGAGTAATAGTGAGCGCTAGTGTCTCCTAAGGAAGAGACTGGGGCCAGCGCTCGCCGACCCATGGCTGCGGGCATCAGGAGGTGAGTGAACCTGACGGCCCGCAGCCATGGACATGACAGACAGATGCAGAAAGGAAGACATAATTTGGAGTAGAAAAGGGCATCACAAAGAAAAATGACTGCGATCATGTACAAGGCATGTTGTATCTGTTACAAATGTTATTTTGTCACTGAACTCAGGATTTAGGACTGGTGCTGTACCATAACTTATAGTCAGTCACAAGGGACTGGGAATTCTATAATTACTTATTGGGAAAAAGATTGTATGCAGCCTCACAAGAAAATTTCCAATTACGTGGTAATTTCTGCAATAGTCATAAGGTTGTATGCAGCTTTTTTCCCAAGAGGTACTAATAAAAGCAATAATAGCAATATTATAAGTCTTTGGTATCTAGAACAAAAGTGGAATTCCAGACCTATTGCAACCTATCTTAAAGATTTCTGCCAGGCTGTATTAAAATAAATGGAAAAGAGTTTGCATTTCTAACTTCTAGAGGGGCTGTCATGTAGTCATTCCTATCTCCATATAGAAGTGTCTGCACTTTGTGTACTTATCCAAGTAGGCAGAGATGTTACAGTGTCGTACTTATCAGAGAATTATCTACAAACTGCCAGACGTGATCCTCCTGCCATGTAACATACGAGAACTGGCTTGATAGCAACAAAACTTTAGACATTTTGAATTTGCTGCAGGCCACGGATGAGCAGTTTGATGTGCCGAGGGTACCAGATAAGCCCCATTAAATGGGGCTGAACCGTGTGTGGGAATCTGCCGGCTTTTCCTTGCGGAATCCACAGGAATAAGTAGCATGCTGCAAATTCTCGCAGATTTTTTTTTTCTTTGCCTTGGGAAAAAATCCATGGAGAAATTATCCAAAGCATGTGAACAGGGTTGCAGAAATCCCATTTACATTCATTGGATGGGGATTGTTGTCATATTTGATGTGGATTTCAGAGTGGAATCCGTAACAAAATCCATGCCGAAATCTGTGCTAAATTAGAGTTATATCCTGAACATGTGAACAGGCCCTAAGTGGTGATGCATAATTATAGCTTGTCAATGTAGAAGAACCAGTACAGTGTAAGGGCACTAATGCCACTGAATCAAGTTGGAACACCTTCTGGACTTAAAGGGGTTATTCGGGGACCACAAAAAAAAACAAAAAAAAAAAACATTAAATATGTATAACCACATTTCTACACTACTACAACTACTCTGCCTGCACAAAATCACACTTCTGAAATATACTCCACTTCTGATGTAGCCGCACACAAAACTTTCAAGTAGGAGCGACAAGCTGTTTCAGCATGCTCTGAAACTACAGTTCCTTTCATGCCCTTCTTTTCCTTATAGGCCTGTATCCCGGCCCCGCTTACTGATACAGTGCGCATGTGTCGGGAAATGCCAGCCGAAGATGGGGCTGGCTTAATTCCTCTGCATCGTCATAGTGCCAGACCCCTAGCAGTCACATGCTTTGATGATGCGCCGACACCATAGAAGAGGGAGACTGCTATTTGTCAGGCGGGTATGTGCCGGCATGTCATCAAAGCAGAAAAAACTACAGGACTTCCAGACACGTGACTGCGTTCCCACACGGGGCATCGACACAATATTGGAACTAAATGCATATTAGTAAGTGTCCTTATTTTATGCATTTAGAGCACTGAAATGCAAATTTTCTGGAGTGGATAACCCCTTTAACATTCCACGCCAAGCCAAGGTAATCCTCTTGAATTACATGAACATGCTTTGTTACATGCCTGTACTAGAACGTTTGATTGACTTTACAAATACCACTTTCTTCAGGCTGGCTACTTTTTAAAACTCAGCTTGTTCACCAACAGCCTTCATTGGGTAAAATGTATCGACCATAACTTGCCTTCAACTTTCGCCTGACTTTCCAAATTTCATATTATACGTTACAATTATATAATACTAGATGTAGTGTGATAGTTTGACATAAAGGGTATTCCCATATTTTAAATGTGTGTTCTTTTTTTAAAGTTATACTCTATAAAAAATTTATGTTTCATTAATGTACCTATATACAATTGTTTATCCCAGAGAAGGCAGCACATGTATATGTTATGTTCACATTGTATTGATTTGGCAGGTTCAGGCAATGATGACTGGTAACTGTTGCTTAAAATATTTTGGCCCAGAGTTGAACGGTATTGACGGCATCTGGGTTAGCAGGATTGTCGCGGCACAGGAGAAAAGGCCAACAATATGAGTCAGCTTTCCACCCGTCGCTGGTACTGGGGCGATGATAAAGAGGTTCTGGAGGAGCTGCGACTGTTGCGGCTGGAGAGGAGGGAGTGTACCAGATTAAGGGGCAGAGTTTGTGCCCTGTTGCGATCCCTGTTGCGGCCTGATTGTAGGGAGAACAAATAGGAGCCCAGTAGAGAAGCTGGTTTTCCAAGAAAGAGGATGAGCATACGAGAGGCATTAATGACTGGTAAATGTTGCTTTAAATGTGTGTGGGCCTGAGTCTGAGTGGGTCCAGGAGTGGTTGAGAGTGACAGGCAGGAGCCTCCCCAAGGAGTTGTATGAAGCAGGCTTTTTGAGGCCTAGTGGAAGGCCAGACATATTTTAGCACGTCCCCTGTATCAGAGAGGAGTGTCCTAGACTCTGTCCTACAAGTAGTAAGCCAGACATCATCGCCTGCCTGAACGACAATTTGCTACGTTAAAGAACTATGATTCTCAGAGGTGCAGAGAAGTGTTGTGTTAATCTGCTGTGGTCATGTGTGAGTGAGACCACAACCTGAATAAAGGACCACAACCTGAATAAAGGACTTTGTTTTGCCATCACTCCTGCTGCTTTGTTCCATCTTTTCCATGACTACACTGCATTGGCCTTACACTACCTAGGCCTCACCTTACATGGTGTTCATCCATACCACACATCCCCAAAAATGTGTTCCAACCATAAGTACATTTTCCACTGAGATCTTAACCGTATGATCATATTAAATACTCTCCTAATACCTATTTCTCTCATTTGTATCTTTTGACTTTTGTATTTCCATCTCCCTAATAATACTCACACTTAAAATAATTATACTCATTCAGATAAATCCTCTCCATTATGTTTTAAATTGAATTGGAATTCAATTCCATGCTAGAGAGACCGGCCTCCACGCTGTTCAATATGTGATCGGCTAGGCTATTAGCAACAATCAGGTGTCTATTTTAATTTTGTTTGCTTTGTCAACTGTGTTCCACACTATTAACCATTCACTTTTTATTGATAGCTTCCCTTCAACTGCTGTACCAACTTATTAATTGTTTCTTTTTACGTCAGCATGCATGGTTACATTCAATCATTACCGTTCAACTTATTAAAGTTTGTTTTGAGAATTTTGCTATGCCAGTAACTAGAGACAGATTATTGACAGTAATGGCAATATGGCACCTTTCACACCATATACTCCATATGCCACCATCTGGTGCCTCTGTGAGGCAGCATATTCTCCCCTAGAAGCAATGATTCTACCTTCATATTATTGTGTACAATGGAGCATAACACTAATTGAAATGGCTTGTATGGAACATTTGAAGTCAGAGGCACATCAGAGGTACTGTATTGGCTCAAAGCAGTATACAGGCGCTGTACCATGGTTCTGCACAACACACATCCAAAATAGGGTCATGTGAAGGAGTCCTTAAGGGATACGTTAAATATCCATGAGATGTCTAAAAATAGACACATAATTATTGATGGAATATTTTATTCTCTTAATCCCATCTTTTTAGCTGGCAAGGTTCATAAACGTGATCAAATAAGACCTTGTTGATTTGACTGCTAACTCTGCTTTTAATCTATTTCAACCTTGTACTAAGATGGGACATAGTTTCTGTTGTGCCGAATACGCATGCGCCAAGTAGCGTCCTGTGCTGCTATGGTTCCTCTGTATAGTTACATAAAGTTACAAAGTTACATAGTTAATACGGTTGAAAAAAGACACATGTCCATCAAGTTCAACCAAGGGATGGGAAACGTTTCTACACATAGGAGCTAATACTTTTTTGTTCTAGTTAGTTTACGGTTTCGCTAGATACTTGTTACATAAACATTGTCATTTTCGAAACATCATACTTACTGAATGCCACTTGGATTTCATTATTTCTATATACAAATATTGATCTTTACCACCTGTGTGTTTAGTGCCATCCCTAATAATTGACAATGATGTGAGGTAAAGAAATAGGATCAAGAACAAAGGACACTTGTTACTTGATTTACTAGTTATTTTGTATGCATTAGAAATATGAAAATGACTAATGGTTTCTTCAAGCATGAAGCCTCCTAATGTAATATTGTTTGTTTCATCAATTTACACAATGGGGGGCATTTATCAACACTGTCGCTTGTATGAACTGGAGCATTGTAAAAAAAAAAAACGGCTTTGGCTTGTGCTTATTAGGACACTAACAGAATATGATGCTGCTTTATTTTATAGACAAATAACACAAATATAACATATCAAGCTTATTGTGTGTACGTATTTGTGTAGTGTCCGTGCAAAAAATATAACATCCTTAATCAAGTAGATTTTTAGGTAAAAAATTAAAATATCAGATCAATAGTAAAATTCATTCAGCAGATCACAAGCACCAATTTTTATTAATATGCCATTTTATGGATGGCAACACTTGATGTCACATCTGATCCAATCTATTAGGCATTCAAATACATATTAGACATGCATTGCATAACTATTACTCAGGAAATAATTAAATATAAAACATGCATGTGGTATATTCTTGTATTTGTTAAGCTATTTGATCCGTGACAGTATCCAAAGATTATTTGGTCATCTGAGAAAAAATATCTAAAAAAATAACACCTTTGAAAGGGCGGACACAGCCGTATTCATAGCAGTATTTGCTCAACTTTAATCCTTGCTTTCTCCCCCAGGTCTCGCCATTCAGATGTTGCTCTGTTTAGGCCTCCATTGTTTGGATCTCAGTATGTATCCCGACTCCTGCCACCATTAAATGTCATGATTCCTGTCCCTGGTGCCTGTCTTGCTGCCTGGTTCATGATTATCCTTATTTTCTGGTAGCAGTTCCCAGCTACATCTTCTGGTATTCACCTCTGGTACATCGCCAGGCACGTTCACTTATCTGCTATCTGACTACAACCCATACTTTATCCTGATTTTGCTTCCACACTAACCATGATCCCAACAATGCCTTCAGCGTTATAATGGATTAACAGCCCCGATTGATTGGAAACGATTCTGGGATTTGCAAAAAAATTCCTTTGCAGTAAAGTCCAAACCTGTTTACACTTTAAAAGATGTAAGCAAGAAAACCGGGAAATCCTTAGGCTGGGGGCCAAGGTCTTACCACTGCCAATGCACTGGCAAGTCTGTAACAATCAGCAATGGTTCCTACTTTGGGGTTAAAATGCTTGCAAATGCATTAGCTATTGGTTTAGTCATTCTACTGGACCTTCAGCACATTTTGCTTGAATGAAACTTAGGTATAGTATGTATAAATTTTTTATATAATTGGGGTATTACATAAGATGCAGCATTGCTTGACACTTCAAAAGCTATTCTAAATATATTTTAGATTTTGAAGCATTGAACATAGATTCATTCTTTTACTTCAATGAAGCCATGCTCACTGTCTGTAAAGTGCATAACCCATGCATAACTGGATGGCGCATGGACACCACTGACCCGGAAAACTATAACAATGGGCACCACCAATACTCTTGTGCATATAATGGTTCACGTACAATACTATGTTCATTTAAATTGAAAACATTTTTTGTCATAGAGGCATTTCTATGCAAAAGAGAAGATATTCTTAAACCTCATACTGTACTTGAACTTATACTAATAAATGCTTATGATATTATACAGTATAAAGTATATATATTCTTTGTTCTATTCTGTGTCAAGCCATTTTAAGAAAGCACACTATTGTTTTACATCATTTTTAGATTCCCTGCAAGACTTCTCTCTGGTCCCATATAGAGAATACAAGTGCTGCTCATACTGTTTGTATGGAAGATGATGGGGGCACTACAGCCTTCCCCATTCTATTGACAGAATACAGGCACCATAAAGGGTCAATGCTTTATGCTGATAATGCAGAGCAGAGTCGCCGCACGGATAGTCTTTTTTGGTGGCTGATCTCCTGAAACCCAAACCACTCCAGCTCATATAGGAAGAAATTTAGCTAATAGGTGGATGTAAGAGAATTGCTGTAAATGCAATTCCATATAGTAAAAGGGAAGGTTCACCAATGGCTTTAAATGTAATATTTTATGCATATCAATGGCATAGTCTTCCTTGTTACAATTTGTCACTCATGCACTAATGCTACAACTGGTAATCACTTTTAGGCTGGGTTCCCACGTAGCGTAAACGGAAATCCATGCGGAAATTCTGCAGCATTTACAGTAGCGGCAAAGTGAATGAGATTTAGAAATTCTTATGCCCCTGCTGCGGAAAAAATATGCAGAAAGGTAGTGCGGAAAGTGTTCTGCGGTGCGACTTTAAATTCCGCAGCATATCAATTTATGCTGCAGGTTCTGTGGGCAAATGCTGCGTGTTTAACCCATAGACTTCAATAGGGAATATAAATTCTGCAACAGATTTGTTTTTACAGCGTTTATGCAGGAGAACCACAGTAAAAACCACTTAAAATCTGCATAATATCAAAGGGGAGAGAAAAGACATGGACCGCACATCCACTGCATACTATGATCAATGCGGCTAGGCAAAATATTTAAATATGAACGAGAGGTTCTTTGTAACATTTTGATCAAATTGTATGCAAGCCCACTTGCCACTTCACGGCGACCTCTAAAAGTGGGTCCCTACTCTAGCGGTTGCAGCACCGCATGGCGGCTACCGCCACCGCAGCACCGCTCCTGCAGAGGGAGCAACCCAGGGGCCCAACAGGAGCAGGAACACTTATGTCTATTCTCTCCCCTTTGATATGATACAGAGTCTATCCCCTCTGTTGTTTTGTTTTACTTGGTACCAGCACTCCACACTTTTGGCCCAGCTGATTTTAATTTAGGAATGACCTTATAAGTGTTCCTGCTCCTGCTTGTACTCTCAGTTGGCCACTGGGGGCGCATGGCAAGGTGAGCTCATTCCATCTGTTCACATGTTGTGGTGCTGTGTGGTGGTGTCTGTTACTGTAGTGCTGCACTTGTGGGGGGACGTGGCCCAGAGCCAAGGAGGCTTGGCACGGTCTGAAGGCATGGGTGCTTTTGGGCCCCTGGGTTGCTCCCTATGCAGGAGCGGTGCTGCGGTGGCGGTAGCCGCCATGTGGTGCTGCAACCGTTAGAGTAGGGACCCACTTTTAGAGGTCGCCGTGAAGTGGCAAGTGGGCTTGCATACAATTTGATCAAAATGTTACAAAGAACCTCTCGTTCATATTTAAATATTTTGCCTAGCCGCAATTGATCATTGTATACAGTGGATGTGCGGTCCATGTCTATTCTCTCCCCTTTGACACTTAAAATCTGCAGATGCACATATTCTTTGCTATAATCAATGTTTAACACAAAGTCCAAAGGTAAAAATGCTGCGGAAAAATGCAGCATTTCTGCAGCAATATGCACAGCATAAATGCACTATTTGCTGTGGATTTCTGTGACAGATTTATCTGCGATTTTTTTTAATTTTATTTATTTTTTTAGATTCTGCAGAAGATTTTCTGTTGCTGAAAATCTGCAGCATTTCCTGTGAAATTTCAGACGGAAAAAAGGCAGCAGAATACAGTAGCAGCAAAGTGGGTGACATTTAACAAATCTCATCCACACGCTGCATAAAAATTCTGACCAGAAATTGACCTGTGGTGCAAATTTTTCGGACTGCAGCATGTCAATTCCTGCTGCGGAAAGTGGCCATAATTGCTGTGATTTTCAGAGATGTCACCATCTCCCAGCATTGTGAAAAACGCAGCAAAATGTGCACCATTTCCTGCTGTAAAAACCGTAGGAAATGGTGCATTTTAGGTGGAGCGGAATGTCTGTGTTTTTGAACTGAATTGATGCAGAATTTTTAAGACTTCCTTCACACATACTTTTTGTGTGGTATTTTTTTTTGGCCAAACAAACACAACTAAGAAACTCACGTTTTTGTTATAAAATGGTACGTGTTTTTTTTTTTATGGTGTCTTTGTGCCACTTTTTGTTAATAGCGTGATTTTTTTTATTTTTGTGGTGTGGAATGAAAAAAAAACCCGCAAATTCTGCATTGTTGTTTGGGTTTTGTTTTCACAGGGTTGGCCCTGTGGTAAAAATGACATGTTAACTTTATTTATAGTCGATACGATTACATCGATGCAGAATTTATTTAGAGGTTATCTCCCCTCTGTCTAACGGCTTAGGTGCCACAGTCGCTATTGACCGTGGCATCTAATTGTTTAAACAGCAGGGATTTTGACATACAAAAGATTGAAATAGCTTTTTTTCTTTCCATTAAAGAAATTTTAACACAGTGGATGGTACATGTCATATAATACTCTATACAGTACTTTTCCATTACGTTACTTTGACCAGAAATATACACTATATGGAAAAAAAGTATTGGGACACACCTCTTAATCATTGAATTCAGGTGTTTCATTTATTCCCATTGCCACAGGTATATAAGATCAAGCATCTAGCCATGCATTCTGCCTTTACTAACATTTGTAAAATAAAAGGTCGTCCTAGAAAGCTCACTGAATTCCAGCGTGGTACAATAATAGGATGCCACCATTGTAACAAGTTAGTTTGTGATATATCATCCCTCCTAGATATTCCGCGATCAACTGTGAGTGGTATTATTGCAAAGTGGAAGTGTTTAGGAACCACAGCAGCTCAGCAACGAAGTGGCAGACCCTGTAAAGTCACAGAGCGGGGTCGGCAAGTGCTGAGATGCATAGTGCATAAAAGTTGTCAATGCTCTGCTGACTCAATAACTGCGGAGTTCCAAACCTCCTCTGGCAATAGCATCCGCATAGAAATTGTGCACTGGGAGCATTATGGAATGGGTTTTCAAGGCTGAGCAGCTGCATGCAAGCCTTGCATTACCAAGCACAATGCCAAATATCTGATGGAGTGGTGTAAAGCACGCCGCCAATGGAATCTGGAGCAGTGGAAACGTGTTCTGTGGTGTGTGGAATTACGCTTCTCCATCTGGCAGTCTGACGGACATGTCTGGGTTTAGTAAATGCCAGAAAAACGTTACCTGCCTAACTGCATTGTGCCAACTGTAAAGTTTGGTGGAGGGTGGATAATGCTATGGGGTAGATTTTCAGGGGTTGGCCTAGGCCCCTTAGTTCCAGTGAAAGAAAATCTTAATGCGTCAGCATACCAAGACATTTTGGACAATTGTACGCTTCCAACTTTGTGGGAACAGTTTCGGGAAGGCACTTTTCTGTTCCAGCATGACTGTGCCCCAGTGTACAAAGCAAGGTCTATAAAGGCATGGTTGGGTGAGTTTGGTATAGAAGAACTTGACTGGCCTGCACAACGCTCTGACTTCAACCCCATCGAACGCACTAGAACGGAGATTGCGAGACAGACCCTTTCATCAAACATCAGTGTCTGATCTCAGAAATGATCTTCTCTTCTGGATGAATGGGCAAAAATTCCCACAGAGACACTTCAAAATCTGGTAGAAAGCCTTCCCAGATGTGTAGAAGCTGTTTTAGCTACAAAGAGTGAACAAACTCCATTTTAATGCTTATGGATTTAGAATGGGATGTCATTAAACTGCTGATGGGGTAATGTATGGGCGTCCTAATACTTTTGTCCATATAGAGTATATGGCCCAGAAACATACGTGGCCATGCAGTAGCATAACTAGTGGGGGGCAGGGGAGCGGTGGCCCTGGGCCCACTGAGATGGTGGGGCCCCCTGCGACCACCCCCACCATGTCTGAGTGGGCGGTGGCGCAACTGAAACCAGCCGCTGCCACCACTTCCTGCACTAATTGTACCTGTGGCTATAGGATGCAGATACAATTGCATGCATAAGCGCTGAATGGCCGGGCACGTTTTGTGCCCGACCATTCAGCGCCTAACAATGACGCTGATTGGCAGGGCAGAATGACTTGCCCCGCCAACCAGTGCCTTTCAACGACACAAATGCTTCCATTGTTGAAAGGCGCTGATTGGTGGGGCTAGCGATTCTGGCCTGCCAATCAGCGCCTTTTAATGACACTAGTGGTGCGATGACATCTGCACGCGGCTTCCGTTGTTGAAATGCGCTGATTGACGGGGTAAGTCATTTTGCCCTGCCAACCAGCGCCTTTTAATGACGCTAACGGCACGATGACATCATTGCGCCGCTTCCCTTGTTGAAAGGCGCTAATTGGCAGGGCAAGTCATTCTGCACTGCCAATCAGCACCCTTCAATGACGCAAGCATCATTCAGCCCCAGCAGAGCTGTTTAGAAGAGAGCAGGACGGCGCAGGGATGAAATCAAGGTGAGTATGTAAAGTTTTTTCCACTTAAAAGAGTGAGTGGAATTACCTAGTGGGGGAGCTATATGTGGGGCACAATCTACAGAAGAGGCTATTTCAATCTTTTGTATGTCAAAATCCCCGAAGTTTTATACGATTAGATGCCACGGTCAATAGCGACTGTGGCACCTAAGCCGTTAGATCTACAGGGGGGCTATATGTGGGGCACTATATACAGGGGGTGCTATATGTGGGGCACTATCTACAGAGGGCTATATGTAGAGCGTTATCTACAGGAGGGCTATATGTAGAGCGCTATCTACAGGGGGCTATATGTGGGGCACTATCTTCAGGGGGCTATCTGTGGGGTTATATACAGGGGTAATGGGGGTTATATACTGGGATTATGGTTGTTATATACAGGGATGATGGTAGTTATATACAGGGATGATGGGTAGTCCAGCCATCATCCCTGCATTAGCCCCCATCATCCCTGTGTATACCAGCCACCATCCCCTTATATAACCCCCATTATCCCTGTATATAACCCTTCCATCATCCCTGTATATACCAGCCATCTTCCCTGTTTATAACCCCCATCTTATCCATAAATACTAGCCAGGCTGGTATATACAGAGATGATAGAGGTTATATTCAGGGATGATGGTTTTTATATTTATGGATGCTGGGGCTTATATACAGAGATGATAGGGGGTTATATACAGGGATGATGGCTGGTATATAATTAGAATGTGCCTCTTCAGTTGTAAACATGCGTTAGGGTGGCCCACTGGGTTGAGGCCCACTCAGATATGTTTCACCCCCCCCCCCCCCAGTGCTAGAGCCCCAGCTACGCCTTTGTGGCCATGGTCTACTACAGTATAACCCTTCACTATCTTGACTGAGATTTGCCAAATTATGAAAAGCACTTCATATGTAAACAATGCAAAGGGCAAAGATATAAAATAGTGTAGTCAGTGGGATACATTACATACACTACTTTGTGGCTTTCAAAGGAACAGGAAGCAATGTAATTGCATACGATCACAACATAAAATTGTACTAATAATTACAGAAGACACATTGCAGAATCACACTGTGCATTTGAAGTACACAGCACCAGTTTTTACATTCTATATTAATAGGCATCCTCATTTTCTTACCATCATACAGATACTTAATAATAAAATACTGGACTTAATGCACAAAATAATGTATTTCTCATCCTAACATTACTCCCTTCTATGATTACATTGTTACATTTTGCACACTGTACTTTGTCTGACCTGAAAGGACACTATTTATAAGTGAAAAAAATATGTGTGAATACAGTCATCTCTACTGAAATGTTATGAAGTGTATACTTTCTGATCTCACATTATGTTCCTTCACTTTATACACAACATACATGAGAAATGTCTTCTAGCCATTATTTAATTTTTTTTATCTGAGAAAATGTCTCAGCTGTGTGCTATAGGAATAAAAAGGGGCAGATTTGATAATGCTATCTAAGATTTAGACCAGGCAGTCAGAAGATGCGCAAAAATTTATCGCAATGGTGCGGGCTGTAAGATAAATCTAAAACATCTTGCTAGACATGCTAGACACTTTTCTCTAACTTTTACCAACTTTTGACTGACTTAGTTTTTGTTTGGGGCAATTTGGCGCATTTAAGTCATGTGCCTATCACGTTGAGCCATGCTTCCTTTTCAAGACACTTTAAAAAGTGTCTGGTGAGGTTCAAACACTTAAATTGCACCAAAATGTACCAAACTGCGCCAGTTTGCACCAAAATTTGAAACTGACCAAGCCCAGGTCAGTTTCCAAGAAGTCCAGAAGTCAGATGTATAGAGAATTGTCAGTAGCTTGATCACAACACCTGAAGACAAGGAAATTCACAAGCAAAGAAAGAGGGGAGGAAGCCAGGTATAAGTACTCCACCCTAACACCTGACAGGAAGAAAGACAAAAGTGGGATAGGCTCAACAAGGAAAACCAGAAACGCCCAGAAGCTCCATACGATGCCGGTGTCGGCTGTTTGTTACAGCCGACACTTCAGAGTAACGAGCGGCATCGCGCTCTATCGTGATCCCACTCGTTTAATTAGTTAAATGCTGCGGTCAATAGCGACCGCAGCATTTAAATCGTTAGAAAGAGGGGGGCAACCCCCTCTAACAGCTCATCGCGACCCCGCAATGCAAACGCGGGGGGGGGGGGCGATGGTCGCTATGGCTGCCTGGGGGCCTAATGAATGCCCCCAGGTCCGCCATCTTTGTGCAAATATATAGATGCCAGTCAGGCTCACGATATACTGCAATACATTAGTATTGCAGTATATAGTGCAAGCGATCTAACGATCGCTGGTTGAAGTCCCCTAGGGGGACTAATAAAAAAAGTAAAAATGAGTTCAAAAAAATTTTACGTAAAAAATTATTTTTAAATTAAAAGTTCACAAAACCCCCCGTTTCCCATTTCACCCCTAGATCATAGTAAACAAATAAATAAATAAACATAATTGGTATCGCCGCGTCCGTAAAATTCTGAACTATTACAATATATCATTATTTAACCTGCACGGTGAACGTCGTAAAAAAACATAAATTGTAAACGCCAGAATCTCTATTTTTTGGTCACCTAATCTCCCACAAAAAAATATCCCGCAAAAAATAAGCCCTCATACAACTTAATCAATGGAAAAAAAAAAAGTTATGGCTCTCGGAATTTGGCGACACAAAATAAATTTTCTTTTTTACACTTAGGTTTTTACTTGTAAAAGTAGTAAAATATAGAAAACACTATACATATTTGGTATCGCCGTAATCGAATTGAGACAGAGAATAAAGTTAATATGTTGTTTTAATTGCACAGTGAATTCCGTAAAAACAGCGCACAAAAAACCATGAAGGAATCTCTGTTTTTTTCATTTTTTACCCCACAAATAATTTTTTTCACATTTCTTAGTACATTATATGGCAAAATAAATAGTGCTACGAAAAACTACAACTCGTCCCGCAAAAATCAAGCCCTCATAGCACTATATCGATGAAAAAATAAAGAAGTTATGGCTTTTGGAAGGTGGGGAGGAAAAAACTAAATACAGCTGCTTTGTATTCTCTATACAGAGCAGCTGTATCGTTCGCTAAATCCTGTACCCATCATATAACTTAGATGTGATAGATTATAGGTGGATTCTGCGTGCCAGAGAGTTCCGCGGACCTGACGCATTCAGGTTTTACAAACTATACAACTGCTCTGTATAGAGAATACAGAGCAGCTTTATCTCAAAAAGCAAAAATAGTTTTTAATAAAAACTATTTTGAAAGTTGTACCAAATACACTAACTGACATTTTTATTAAAAAATATATATAAATATTACTTTCGAAGGTTTACATAGCCTTTAAAGGCTATGGACACCTTTGGGGTCTTTTTTTTTATTTATTTTTTTAAATGCATTAATCCGGGGCTTACCACAAGTTTAATAATCTACTTTATTTTAAAAACTGTTTTACTTGTATCACAGTACATAGATGCTACAGAAAGCCATTCCGAGACAAATTCGTCAGTGAGCTGTAGTGACGGCTCAGGTGACAGCAGCTTCTGTGTGCTCCTGAGCGATTTTCTAAACTCAGTTCTAATCAAGTCAAAGTGGACCAATAGCGACTGGGCTCAATAAGGGTTAGGTAAAATGGGGGTCCCTCTGTTACCTGATTGGTCTCTCACCACGCTAGGCCACTGCCCAGGTCTGCCATCTTAGTGCTCCTATTAGACCTAGAGGCAGGGCTTAACAGGATAACGCTGAAAGGACAATGCACTGCAATATATAAGTATTGATGTAATGATGGGGGTAGGGAAACAGACAAGTGAGCCCTAATCTACCCGCCACTCAGTCCCTGCCTACTTGCAACGACCCGCCCTAGGCGACGGGGTACAACTGGGCGACGGTCCCTACGCTCAGTAAGTGCACGACAGACAAACAGACAAGGGTACACAGAAGCTAAGGGAAATGGGGCAGTTGCCCACGGCAACACAGTGAGCAACAAGAGTGGTGAACGAGCCGAGTCAAACCAGGAGTGTACGAGGTACCAAATGCAGAGCAGGAAAGTAGTGAACAAGCCGAGTCAAACCAGGAGTGTACGAGGTACCAAAGCAGAGCAGGAGAGTAGTCAGTAAGCCAGGGTCAATTAAGCAGGGTCAAATAGATCAGAAGCTGCAGCAGGGCCAGGAAACCAAACGAGAAGAATCACAAACAAGGAGGAACAGGAAAGGCAGGTATAAATAGACAGAGGGCGGAGCTAGCTCCGTCTGGCCAGGCTGTGATAGGCTCTCCCACTCCTAAGCCTGCCATGCTGAGTGGTGGAAGATGGAGTCAGTCTCACAGACATAGAAGCAGGTGCAGACTGATTACCTACGGGCGTTGACACAGAAGCTGTGCCTGGCAGATCCTTTACAGTACCCCCCTTTTATGAGGGGCCACCGGACCCTTTCTAGGTGGACCTGGTTTATTGGGGAAACGAAGGTGAAACCTCCTGACCAATACCCCAGCGTGAACATCCCGGACGGGTACCCAAGTCCTCTCCTCAGGCCTGTATCCTCTCCAATGGACCAGGTACTGGAGGGAGCCTTGGACCATCTTGCTGTCCACAATCTTGGCCACCTCGAATTCCACCCCCTCGGGGGTGAGAATGGGGACAGGAGGTTTCCTCGAGGGAGCCAAGGACGGGGAGCAGCGTTTAAGGAGGGAGGCATGAAACACGTTGTGTACTCGAAAAGATGGGGGCAACTCCAGTCGGAAGGAGACAGGATTGAGGACTTCAATGACCTTGTACGGCCCTATAAACCGGGGAGCAAACTTCTTGGACGGGACCTTAAGGCGCAAGTTCTTAGACGATAGCCACACCAGATCCCCGACCATAAACAAGGGGTTAGCAGAACGTCTTCTATCTGCCTTAGTTTTTTGTATGCTCTGGGACGCCTCTAGGTTCTTCTGAACCTGGGCCCAGTCTGTGCACAGTTCCCGATGAACGACCTCTACCTCGGGATTGTTGGAACTACCAGGTGAAACGGAGGAGAACCGTGGATTAAACCCAAAATTACAGAAAAAGGGGGAGACCCCTGACAAGTTACTGACCCGGTTATTAAGGGAAAATTCGGCGAGGGGAATGAATGAGATATTGTTCTAGAGACTGATTAGTCTTCTCAGTTTGGCATTTAGTTTCAGGATGGAAGGCAGAGGAGAAGGACAGATCAATCTCCAACTTTTTACAGAAGGCTCTCCAAAACAATGAAACAAATTGTACCCCTCTGTCCGAAACAATATTGGCAGGGACCCCATGGAGGCGCAGGATGTGTTTGACAAACAAGGTAGCTAACCTCTTAGCATTGGGTTGTTTCTTGAGGGGCACAAAGTGGCACATCTTACTGAAGCGGTCTACTACAACCCACACCACCGACTTGCCTTGAGATGGAGGCAAATCGGTGAAAAAATCCATGGAGATATCGGTCCAAGGTCTCTGGGGAATGGGCAAAGAACGTAGTAAGCCCGATGGTCGGGACCTGGGAGTCTTGGACCTAGCACAAACCTCACAAGCGGCGACGTAGGCCTTAACGTCTTTAGGCAACCCAGGCCACCAATAGTCTCTGGCAATGAGGTGCTTGGTACCCAGGATGCCTGGATGACCAGATAGTGCGGAGTCATGATTTTCCCTAAGTAGCCTTAGCCAGAATTGCAGGGGAACAAACAGCTTGTTCTCAGGAAGGTTCCCGGGAGCTGAACCTTGATCAGCCGCAATTTCAGAGACCAAATCAGAATCAATAGAGGAAATGATTATACCTGGAGGCAAAATACAAGCAGGATCTTCCTCTGAAGGAGGGCTGGCCATGAAGTAAGCGACAGTGCATCAGCCGTAATATTTTTAGACCCAGCCCTATAGGTAACCAAAAAGTTGAATCTGGTAAAAAATAACGCCCATCGAGCTTGTCTCGGGTTTAGCCTCCGGGCAGATTCTAGGAAAACCAGATCCTTGTGGTCGGTAAGGACCGTTACCTGGTGCCTAGCCCCCTCCAGGAAGTGGCGCCACTCTTCAAATGCCCATTTAATGGCTAAGAGTTCGCGGTTGCCAATATCATAGTTACTCTCAGTGGGCGAAAACTTCCTGGAGAAGTAGGCACAGGGACGGAGATGGGTGAGGGACCTGGTACCCTGGGACAGGACAGCCCCCATTCCCACCTCGGATGCGTCAACCTCTACGATAAATGGCTCCATTTGGATGGGCTGAACCAGCACAGGGGCCTAGATAAAGCACTTCTTAAGGACCTCAAAAGCCTGGACAGCCTCAGGAGGCCAGTGGAGGAGATCAGCACCTTTGCGAGTGAGGTCCGTAAGAGGCTTAGCGATGACCGAGAAGTTAGCAATAAATCTCCTGTAATAATTAGCGAACCCCAAGAAGCACTGTAACGCCTTCAGGGAGGCAGGTTGGACCCATTTCGCCACAGCCTGGACCTGGGCGGGGACCATGCGGAATTCATGAGGAGTGAGGATTTGACCCAAAAATGGTATCTCCTGCACCCCAAACACACATTTTTCGGTCTTCGCAAACAGTTTGTTTTCCCGAAGGACCTGGAGCACCTTCCTGACATGCTCAATGTGGGAGGACCTGTCCTTGGAAAACACAAGTATGTCATCAAGGTACACTACAAGAAATATCCCCAGGTAATCTCTTAAAATCTCATTTATGAAATTCTGGAAGACCGCGGGAGCATTACACAACCCAAAGGGCATGACGAGGTATTCGAAATGACCTTCGGGCGTGTTAAACGCAGTCTTCCACTCATCCCACTCTTTGATGCAGATAAGGTTAATAAAAACTATTTTGAAAGTTGTACCAAATACACTAACTGACATTTTTATTAAAAAATATATATAAATATTACTTTCGAAGGTTTACATAGCCTTTAAAGGCTATGGACACCTTTGGGGTCTTTTTTTTAATTTATTTTTTTAAATGCATTAATTCGGGGCTTACCACAAGTTTAATAATCTACTTTATTTTAAAAACTGTTTTACTTGTATCACAGTACATAGAAGCTACAGAAAGCCGTTCCGAGACAAATTCGTCAGTGAGCTGTAGTGACGGCTCAGGTGACAGCAGCTTCTGTGTGCTCCTGAGCGATTTTCTAAACTCAGTTCTAATCAAGTCAAAGTGGACCAATAGCGACTGGGCTCAATAAGGGTTAGGTAAAATGGGGGTCCCTCTGTTACCTGATTGGTCTCTCACCACACTAGGCCACTGCCCAGGTCTGCCATCTTAGTGCTCCTATTAGACCTAGAGGCAGGGCTTAACAGGATAACGCTGAAAGGACAATGCACTGCAATATATAAGTATTGATGTAATGATGGGGGTAGGGAAACAGACAAGTGAGCCCTAATCTACCCGCCACTCAGTCCCTGCCTACTTGCAACCCTCCTGCACCCCAAACACACATTTTTCGGTCTTCGCAAACAGTTTGTTTTCCCGAAGGACCCGTAGATCAAACTTAGAGAACCATTGGGCCCCCTGAACCTGATTAAAGAGATCAGGAATCAAAGGAAGGGGATACTGGTTCCTTACAGTGACCTTATTCAAGTTACGGTAGTCAATGCATGGCCTAAGACCACCATTCCTCTTCCCTACGAAGAAAAAGCCAGCACCTACCGGAGAAGTAGAGGGGCGAATGTAACCCTTGGCCAGGCATTCCTGGATATACTCTCTCATGGCTTCACGTTCGGGACAAGAGAGATTAAATATCCTACCCTTAGGGAGCTTAGCTCCTGGTACCAAATCGATAGCGCAATCGTATTCTCTATGAGGCGGTAACACTTCGGAGGCCACCTTAGAGAAAACATCAGCGAAGTCCTGAACAAACTCAGGTAGCGTGTTCACCTCCTCAGGGGGAGAAATAGAATTAACAGAAAAACATGACGTCAAGCATTCATTACCCCATTTGGTAAGCTCCCCAGTATTCCAGTCAAACGTGGGATTATGCAACTGCAACCAGGAAAGGCCTAAAACCAAATCGGACGATAATCCCTGCATCAACAGTACAGAGCACTGCTCCAAATGCATGGAGCCAACAAGGAGTTCAAAAACAGGGGTATGCTGTGTAAAATAACCATTAGCAAGAGGAGTGGAGTCGATACACACTACCGGGACAGGTTTAGGCAAATCAATCAAAGGCATAGCTAGAGACATAGCAAATTCCACAGACATGATATTAGCAGAAGACCCTGAGACCCACTAAGGCACTGCCGGTAGCAGACCTACCACCAAAAGAGACCTGAAAGGGAAGCAAGATTTTATTACGTTTCATATTTACGGGAAATACCTGTGCGCCCAAGTGACCTCCCCGATGATCACTTAGGCGCGGAAGTTTTCCGGCTGCTTATTCTTACGCCTAGGACAGGTGTTCACTTGATGCTTGTCATCCCCACAATAGAAGCAGAGACCATTCTTCCTGCGGAACTCTCTACGTTGTCGGGGGGACACGGAGGCCCGGAGTTGCAAAGGTACCTCCGAGTCTTCCGTGGAAGAGCGAAGCAACGGGTCCTCGGGACGCATCATGGGGGAGTCAGAGGGGAAAACACAAAAACTTTCAAGTTGTCGTTCCCTGAGACATCGGTCAAGTCGTACCGCTAAAGCCATAACCTGGTCTAGGGAGTCAGAAGAGGGATAGCTAACTAACAGGTCTTTCAGGGCGTTCGACAGACCCAACCTAAACTGGCACCTTAAGGCAGGGTCATTCCACCGAGAAGCTACGCACCACTTCCTAAAGTCAGAACAATACTCCTCAACAGGTCTCTTACCCTGACGTAAGGTCACTAGCTGACTCTCGGCAAAGGCAGTCCTGTCAATCTCGTCATAAATGAGTCCGAGAGCAGAAAAGAAAAGATCAACGGAGGAAAGTTCAGGGGCGTCAGGAGCCAAGGAGAAGGCCCATTCTTCGGGCCCTTCCTGGAGCCGGGACATAATTATACCCACCCGCTGGCTCTCAGAACCTGAGGAGTGGGGTTTTAAGCGAAAATAGAGCCTACAACTCTCCCGAAAGGAGAGAAAAGTCTTCCGGTCCCCTGAGAACCGGTCAGGCAACTTGAGGTGGGGTTCAAGAGGTGAGGTGAGGGGCACTACCATGGTAGCGTCAGGCTGGTTGACCCTCTGAGCCAGGGCCTGGACCTGTAGGGAGAGACCCTGCATTTGCTGAGCCAGGGTCTCAAGGGGGTCCATAGTAGTGTGAGGGACCAGGGTAGACTAGGTATATGGGCTTGTGATTATGTAATGATGGGGGTAGGGAAACAGACAAGTGAGCCCTAATCTACCCGCCACTCAGTCCCTGCCTACTTGCAACGACCCGCCCTAGGCGACGGGGTACAACTCGGCGACGGTCCCTACGCTCAGTAAGTGCATGACAGACAAACAGACAAGGGTACACAGAAGCTAAGGGAAATGAGGCAGTTACCCACGGCAACACCATGAGCAACAAGAGTGGTGAACAAGCCGAGTCAAACCAGGAGTGTACGAGGTACCAAACGCAGAGCAGGAGAGTAGTCAGTAAGCCAGGGTCAATGAAGCAGGGTCAAATAGATCAGAAGCTGCAGCAGGGCCAGGAAACCAAACGAGAAGAATCACAAACAAGGAGGAACAGGAAAGGCAGGTATAAATAGACAGAGGGCGGCGCTAGCTCCGTCTGGCCAGGCTGTGATAGGCTCTCCCACTCCTAAGCCTGCCATGCTGAGTGGTGGAAGATGGAGTCAGTCTCACAGACATAGAAGCAGGTGCAGACTGATTACCTATGGGCATTGACACAGAAGCTGTGCCTGGCAGATCCTTTACAATTGAGAAGAAAATTGCTAAAAATGCAGAAAACAAGTCATTTAATGGCCAGACATAGTTTTATTCCTCATGTACACACATATGACAGCTTATTCTGAAAAGTCATCTGAAAAGTTAGCTTTCCTTTAAATTAAAAAAAAGCCTTTTCCCATTTTTTTATGTTAAATAATGTAAACAAAAAATCCCACATATTTGGTATCGCTGCATTTTTAAAGATACAAACTACTAAAAACAACGCTATTTAACGGTAAAAAAAAATTGGTACCTTTGTAATCATACTCACCCGCAGAATTAAAAAGGGCTGAGCTAAAAAGAAGCCAAGTAGCAACGACTAAGGCCTCATTCACACGAGCGTGAATCACGTCTGTGTGATGGCCGTTAAAACAACGGCTGTCACACGGACTCATGCATTTCAATGGGGCCGTTCGCACGACCGTTGTTTCAACGGAGCGTGTGAACGCACGGTTGAAAAATAGGACATGTCCTATTTTACTGCATGTCACGCCTCCCTCCATAGACTGTAGTTTGTGGGGAATGCGTGACAATGCGTTCTGCACAGGTCCACCTCGGACGTAGAAAACTACAGTTTAACATCGGAGGTGGGCTACATTCGTGTGAAGGAGCCCTAAGCAGAAAAACAGGTAAGCATCCCCATAGGTCCTGACTATATTGCTTATCCTCACAACTGGACATTTCCTTTAAAAATGAAGACAAATATAGTCACGTCCCATAGAGTTCACATTCAAATTAAATAGAAAGTCGTTTCCAGCCATCTTCCCTAATAATGTAGTCGTAAAATCAAACACTAATGAAAAAAGCAAGCGCAATAGGCTTCAATGTACATTTTATTTACAAGGACAATTATTGAGAAGCTGTTTCTCCAGTAAAGCGGCCAGATAGTAATATCTCCAGCTTTCTGGTAGCTGACATATATCAATATAATTTATAACACTATAAATTACTGTTTCCTTTTCACACTTTAAATAAATTGCTATAGCAGCCATCGGTATGTCACAGAACCCATTATTTGTCTCATTCCTGATACTTTTAACAAAAAAAAATAAAAAATGTGTATCCCTGAAAATGACAACCCAGCTCTAAGCCTTTACAGATATCGAAATGCTGTGTATTAACCCTTGTTTACCAGATGCTTTTAGAGCGCATAAGCGTTTTCAGTCAATGACATGAGATCAGCTGCCTGGCCTGAAATAAAATATGCTTGCCAGTGTTTTAAAGTGGAAAAACAGGGGTCCTTTATTAAAAGCAGATTAGCATATTCTACCTCATTAATATCTTAGGTTTAGCATTAATTGCCTCAAGAAAGAAAGAGAAATAAAGCTTAGAGCCGCCATACGTATAAATATGACCATGACTGAACATTTTCTTCATACTGTTTTCTTTCCATTACACAGTGGTAACATAATGGGCCTAGCACAGAATAGATATTGTTAACCGTTCTTGCCCATTCCGACTCAATTACCTGAGCGAACATTATTAAGAAAGCTGCGCGTTTATTTAATAAATAGATAATTGTGGTTTTAACGCCGGTGGGAGAATGGCTTATTTACCGTATATTTCACCCTCAGGTGTGCTCATTTCTTGGGCTACTCTTTATAGAAATCCTGAAAACCTGATGTTTTGAGCTGTGTTCATTTCATTGTGTGAGGGCTTCTGAAATCAATCATTCTGCCATGCTTTCAAGCCTCTTTTGACTTTTTTAATGCACTTGCAGCTTTTCATTAAGCCCTTTTTTTTCTGCGACGGGCAACGCAGGTAGTGAACTTCAATGATTCAGCAGTAATATTGATTGATATAGAAAAGCAATAATTAACAATATTTTCTGGGTCTTAGAATACTTACTCCCAGCACAGAAATAGAAAAGAACCGAGTGAAACCAATTAGCTAAGGGTATCAAGTTAGAAGTAATGAAGGCCTGCGGTATTGATTATTACATTTATACAGTATCAGGTGATAATTTTTTTTTACATGCCCTTCATATTTTCAGAATAACATAGATGAACATCAAGTATTTTAAAGGTTATTGCTTTAGATGAGCCTAGCATTGTCATTGAGAGTGAGGTGTATAGTGATTTTATAAGAACAGTACGTTTTCATAAATTTCTATTATTAAAATCTATTGAAGAAAGCACGAATAATATGTAAGATCTCAAAACATTGACGCCGGTGAAGCCTTTTGAAATCCATCTTGGGAATATCACGGCCATAATAAAAATCTATTTCAAGTGCTTTATTGTTAGAAAAAATATAAATATCCTGATTGTTATGATATGACATAGTATACTTCACTATACATGGCTCAGGTAAGGGGCTTCTTAATTGTCCAGATCTCTATGGGAAAGTACAATCACGTGAACCGAAGAAGGTGTGGGCCTTCCTAAAAGGAACACATTTTGGATGAAATGTGGCCTGGCTGTGTGGTTGTATAATGTGGATTGCCCCCTCTAACAGCAGTCTAGCTGGGTAGCCTTGTCCGCCTCCTATAATAGCCATTGATTTCAATGGTAATGCTTCCATTACTTATGGTTTCTATTTGTTACCGTTGTGTAAGGTTTCTGTTTTTTTTACTGAATAAATAGCACAGTCCGGCTGTGTAATCTGGTCTCCCCTCCTAAAACAACCATCTGTCTGGGTCATTTGGACTACCCCTATACCGAAAGTCTCATTATGTAATCTGGGCTACACACTGTAACAACAGTGTAGCTGATTATTTTAGACCGCCCACTATAAAAGTCTGGTTTAGTAGTCTGGACCGCCCCCTAGACATTGTGATTTCTCTACTGAGAATACCAAATTGCAATATGTAATTTTTTTTATTTATTGCTGCCTTTTAAACTGAAGTTTTGCCATTTTCTCCATGAGGGTAGGTTTGTCTAGTCCAAGTCAAAGTCTAATTCCTTCTATCTCCAATATTCAAATGAATTGAAGTAAATGATTACCTTATATTTACCCCTTGACACAAATACACAAATTGGGCACACTAACTGATAGTGGCACAATGCTAAGTGTTATACCAGTATGTGATTACAGTTATTACAATAATCACAAAAAATGCACTGAGAAATGTGCCCTAATTACCCAAATGCTAGATATATTCCAAATGGGTATAAGGTTTTCACAAAACATGGACCATGAATTTCTAAAGGTGCCCCAATGCAAAAACTGTAACAACCCCCTCCCCACACACACACACGCACACACACACACACACGCACACACACACGCACACGCACACGCACACGCACACACACACGCACACACACACAAACCTACAATGCGACTTTTATAATACTTCTTCTTATGAGGCAGACAGGTTTTTGGACCCTCTCAGGCACCAGGTTCTGAGTGTGACTGCTACCTCTGAACACTATATATCTATAGCCCTGTCTAAAAAGAGCATTAAGAATTTAAAGAACCTCCAACATTCAAGAAGAATTATTAAACATGGTAAATATTGTAATCTGAAGGTCAAAATAAACCCACCTTCTCCCTATGGAGTTTAGTCTCATGTTGTTTCTGTAGGCACATAGACTTCGTATTGGTGAGGCGCACCTTTCTACTGGTATCCACACACTGGCATACTGATAATATATACAATTACAATACATTCAGTCACGTATTCTTAATATATGTATGCCTTCTGCTATCTAAATTGGAGAGCTTCTCCTATGGATGCAGCCATCTGACAGTACAAAAATGCTGTAGTGGAGTTGGAAAAGATTCAGTCTCTTTAGTTGAAAGGTTAAATGGCCAGATCTCATACAGTCCGGCCACCCACATATGTGGACAAAAGGGTTAATGTAATCCTATGTCTTAATCCTAGGGTTACGTAGATCCATTCAGAGCAGTTTAAGTGAGGGAAAAGTAAAGTGTTCTATATGATCTGCATTGTGTTTAATGTTGTTGATAACAGTGCTTTCCCGTACCAAAACATGTCTAACGTTTGCAATAATCAGATATTTATTTCTTATAATAATGTACCCAAGCACAGCAAGAGGGAAGAACAGTCAAAGTCAAGAGGTAAAATACAAGAACATTTTTGCTTTATTACATGTTTTCCTACTAATTAGCCAGTCCTTTAAGCAATTCTCATTATGGTAAAATAATTAATACTAAAATTTTAAATATTACAGCGTGGGAGTTAGCAATTTGGGAGTTTAATTTAAATCATATATTATTACTGGGCAAAGTTACTGTTTAAACTAAAAATGGGAAAAAAGTTGACATTAGACTTTGTTCACATCTGCGTTGTGGCTTCTGTTTGTAATGGAAGCCACGACGCAGTGCTGGATCCATCGTATGATGGATACCAACTGTGCCCACTGGACCACACTGACTTACAATGGGGTATGTTGGGGTTCCGTCATGGTATCTGACATTTTGACAGCAAGACTAGCACTGCATGCAGCACTATTCCTCCCTTTGAATCTGACTATTGCTGAAGGAGGGTCTGAGCACATGTGAACACAGTCTTATCCAATGTTACATGAGGATGAAAAAAGAAGCACTCCAGAAAATCTTATTATTCCTTTATTGTAAAGTTATCCACTCTGTTCTGGGCCGTCGATCCAAATGATGACTCTCTAAATCCTATCTTTGTGGACTGGTGGTCAGTCTCCCTATGCAAGCCTATGAGACCCTCAATGTAGTCTTATATGCTTGCATAGAGAGACTGAACTCCGGTCCCTACAGCAGACGCTGTAGGATTCAGAGAGCGAGAGTGCAGGTCACATGATTAAAGAGCGGCCTGGAATGGAGCAGATGGGAAAAAAATATTTTCCCAGAGTGCTTCTTTAACTGCAATGTATACATTATAGGACTTGTCCATAACTGGGTTCCTGTTCATGGAAAGGAAATGCTGGCGCTAAGCAGTGGTACGTATTTCAATAATCTGTCATGTGTCTGTGGTTTACTGGATCTGGGTACAGGATTCAATAAGTTAATGGGCATTGCATGTATATGTAATGTTACTAACTCACAATTTTTATTGGCAATTAATGGCTAAAGATGATAATGGAACGCATCATGACCAAATACCATATTTATCCTTGCTAAGTTAATACTACTGTAAGAGAGCTTTTCTAATAAACTGATCTTACACACACACCTTAAAGCTATAACAAAATAAAAACGTATACCAGATGTGCCATGTATTCCTGCCAGGGTTCTGCCCCCACGTTCCATGAACAGTCAACAGTCAACCCTTTCAACTCATAGGTCTTATCAGAGCACGACGTCTCCTTTTTTCTTTAAACCTATGTTTTCAAGGCATACACATAACATATGTATTGAATAAAAAAATCCAAAATCTAATAGAACTGGAGCATACAAACATTTGTATGGTTACTGATTCCAAGTGCTACTGTACATAATGCAGTAAAGAATCTAGCAAGTTTTATTCATTTATTATTTGTTTGTTTTTTATTATTTATTTAATAATTTTGTATTCATTGGAAAAAACATTTGTCTTTCGAATTTTTCCCCAGAAACTTTCTTTAAGGTCTTATGCACACAGCAGCATTAGGGATCCATGTTGTACAGATTCATAATATGATGCCCATAGCCTGATATGGGTTCATACTGTACGTCCTTGGGCCTCTGATTTTAACCAGCTCCGTCCTTGTTCCGACATATAAATCTGTGTGCATGAGCTCAAACTGTTGATCAGTTTTTGGAGTTCAAGGTATTCAATTACATGAGTCTCTTTTTATACCCCAGCCTGCCCTATCCATCATTGTTATGCTGTGGATTTGCCACAGTTTTTAACCATAGACATCAATGCCAGAGCATTCTGATGCTCTGTTCTGTTTCCTCTAAAACATTTTTTCTGATGCACCACTATTTGCAAATATGAAGGACATGCAAAACGTAACTGTTTTCTTGGAAATGTTACTGAAGCTGCTTCTAAGAAAAACTGAGATTGTAGTGCCAAAGTTAACATAAAAAAACAAAAAAACATAACAAAATAAACCAGGAGTTATAGGACAAAATGTACAATATTTTTATTTTTTTTCAAATCCTGTCACTAAAACCCTTTATCTGTCTGCTCAGAACACACCAAAAATAGCATTTGTGCCTGTCCCTTTTAAAAGGGGTATTCCAAGAAAAGAGTATTAAACCACATCCATGGTATATGCCATAAATGTATGATAGGTAAGGGTCCTGTCTCAGACACCTACTGTAGCGTCCATGGCCGCGGGTCATCGGGGTTACTCACTGCTCGACGCCCGCAGCCATGGATCTGTGAGCGCTGGTCCCCATCTCCTTCCTAGGAGACGCCAGCGCTCACTTCTGCTCCGGTCCCCTGTGTCCCGTAAGGTGCGCGCGCACGCTCGTGCCCGCTATTAAAGGGCCAGCGCGCGCACATGAAAACAATCATCATCATCAACCCACATGATTTCCTGGACTATAAGAAGACCCCAGCCCTTATGATCCTTACCTGAGCATTGTTAGTATATCCCAAGTCTGTCTTGCAAATGGTCCCTTAGTGTTTCCCGTTCCAGTTGTTACCCATGCCCTGTTACCTCTTCCTGCATCCCGTGCTTTGTTCTTGTTTCTGTGCCTGCTAGTGTTGAAGTCATGTCCTACTGCACCTGCTGTCGTCTGCCACGTCCAGTGTCTTCTGCCATGTCCTGTGTCTTCTGCCATGTCCAGTGTCTTCTGCCACATCTTGTACTGTCCGCCGCGTCTGGCGCAACCAGCTGCACCAACCTCCATCCGTGCTGAAGCCACAGCCACTGCATGGACTAGTTCAGGTACCCGTGTGTTATGAACTTCTATAGACTTTTGTATAGACTGAGACCTGGTCAGCTGCCTCTCCGCTACGGCGGAACGTGGGTCCACATACCCTGTGACCGTGACACCTACCAATCAAGCGAAGGAGGTGAACCCAACTTTATGCAACTAATTAGAAAAGTCACCACACTGGTGCTTCTGTAAGTTCCAGGGACAATAATAAAGAGCGCAGAGTTTCAACAGCGCATCTGAGGTAATAGAATCCCCATTCTCCTAAAAGGTATCGGTCTAAGAAATGCTACTGATATGCTGTAAATGTTATTTATCAAAATACCCCTTTAAGCAGAATCTCAATTGGTTGAGAAATATAGCACGATGGACCTGAGACAATTTTTCAATTTCCTCTTACTCCAGTTTTACAGCTGTGACACATTGATAAATTTGCCTCAGTATATTCATCATGGCTGCTCATTAATTTTGCAAAGCAGCATGTGCACTATTTAAGAAAAGGTTGTACTTGAATAGTGTTATGTACGATAAAGGGTTTTCATACTTCTGTATAAAATACGTTAATTCTATATCTCACAATCAGTAGAAGTGTTTTCTATTATAAAATACATTAGCAGTCTCCCCTAACATTCGACACATTGTGCGGAGCCTTCATATGGAATTGAAAACGGGAATTTGTATGAGCGTAAATGTTACACATTTTATTGTCTTTCCTTCATTATAAGTGCTACCACCCACAGTGATAACATAATTGAAAATGCTTCTGTTGTCGTTGCTGGAAACGGATAGAAACAGCTATTTCTTTTCTCCATGATAACAGAATTCAGAGACTCTAAATAACAACACAAGATAATACAAAAGCCTTTTTCTACTATCAGGGTATCCTGAACCTTTATTGCATAGGAACTACATGAGCGCTATAGCACAAAAAATTGAGGTAGTAGATATAGAGTTGAAAATGCTCCCTTTGTGTTGCATGTTTTCTTTGTATCCAACAGTTCATCCCTTTGGAAATGTGGTTTACTTGTTATTAGTTTGTGCCACGTTCACACAATAAAGTTTTGGTGCAATTTTTTAGTGTCTTTTCTTTAAGCCTAAAACAAAGCTAAGGGTAAGCTTACAGGTGGCAGAATTGTTGCAGAAAATTCTGCGATTGAAAATCTGTTCCATATACAGTATCTGAATTGGGTTATTTCTGCAGCATGGGCATGGATCTTTACAAACCCCATTCAGATGTAACAGTCGCAAAAATGTCCACAAAAAAACTGCGAAACTTGTGAAGATAACTTTATTCTTCTCTTTATATTGGATGTAATCCTACTTTTGGCCAAAGTAAATGTATTCAATAACTAAATTAAAAACATTCTTGCGTGGCCTAAAACTTTTGCACCATTTCTATCCCACACATTATTGCTGACGGGAATATGGAAAATGCAAGTGTTATAGTTCATATTCTTGTGACCAGAATCAAATCGACTTCTGGCATATATGCCATATATGCAACACTTATGCCAAATATGCAAGTGACTTGGAGTAATGGAGGCCACCAAGTACCCTCTAATAAACACCCCACCCCACTATCTTGAGTATACCTGGAGCTAGAGATATGGATCCATCCAAAGTCCAAGTCTGACGCTTCCCTATTCATCCTGATGTTAACCTCTCTTCTAACAAATAATAATAAGGACTGAGAGGTGTGTGTGCGTGCGTGTGTGTGTGTGTGTGTGTGTGTGTGTGTGTGTGTGTGCGTGTGTGGCACTGTGGTTTATTATTCCATCAGAGGGCATCATAGTTGTCAAAGTGACCACTAACCCAGTGCTTCAGATGCAAATGACCAGAGATTTCCTCATTCTCAAAGGAGGAGATAAGTTGGTGAATGTTAAAGAAGCCCTGTAAATATAACCGGTCGAAAGCTTCAACATTGGAGTTGTTTGGTTATATAACCACACGATCCTACCTTTTCTAATGTCTTTTCTCAACAGCTTGGTGCATATATATTTTGATTCCTCATCGGAAGTTATGAACATATTCCTCTCTCCTCCTATGTTAAACAACGTAAAACAGCAATTCTCTTTGAACTTGTCCTTATCCAGAGAACGTATGAAAAATACGTTTGGTTCACTAGACGCATAGGGAATTCGGACATATAATATAGGTAATAAAGTATGGTACAAACTGTTCATCTGAAACCAGCCTCATGAAATGTGGACAAGACGGACCAGAGTGGCCAATATCACAATTTCAAAAAAGTATTTCAGCAGTTTTGTTTATAAGATACTAACACCTTTCGTCATTCATATTGGTAGAGATGATGTTATTCGAGCGCCCTGAACAGTCACATCTTGCAAAAACACCTCACGCTGGCCTCCTGATATCATAGCGCCATCTTACATGTAGGTAATGATGATTTATTAACCTCAATGTATTGTTAATACTTCTAAAAAATAATTGGAAAGTTGTTCTTTGTTAGACATCTGCGCTGAGAGCTGAATCCAAGAATGAATTCAATGTACAGACAATCATGAAAGTTTCATGCAAGTAGAAAATGAAATATATTATATCAAAATCCGAATCCTATGACTAGCATATATAATATAATCATTAAATTACTTGCATTGATAAATTCTGATGACATTGCTTAACTATTTACTAGTGATTAAAGTATATTACAGTTTATATACCATATGTCCTAGCACAAACCCTGCTCAGAATTAAAACAGATATTTGAAGTCTTCAGATTTCTATGTAATGATGTGATCTCTGGCTTTATTATTTGATATGGGGATGGAAGCCTTGAACACTTCCTTACATATACAGAATAAAACCTTATACACACAGCAGAGCCTGTACGGAGAAACCATAGCTATGTGTGGCATTATATGGTGTTTCTGTACATCCCAGCATTACACAGATATTCTTTCCTAGGAGCATTGCCTCCATAATACGACATCTGATGGAGCATGTCATAATCGTTTTTCTTACTGATTCTTATAGAGGCAAAGATGGGCTTTATAAATATGCAATAACACACAGCGTAAAAATACGCTTCAATATACACAACAGTTATTCCGCAGCAAATTCTTAGCGGAATTACTTTTGCTGATTTTGTGGCAAATTTGCACAGCGGCAATTTTCGTCATGGAAATTGAAACCTTGCACGTGCTTCAAATTTTGTTTTTACCCATAAGAAAACATGACGGTACAAGGGCGACAAGGGGCCACACAAACGCCCTCCTATCTACTGAATATACAACGACACATCTAAAAACGCACCACCAACCTATGATCAAAATACTCCTCTAGGTGACCCCTTGCAGGCCCAGACCCGTCATGACCGTCCTCTGCCCAGCTCTGCTTAGCTCTGGGCTCACATAATGTAGATTTCCACAGCAGATTTTTCCGTTACAGAAAGCTACGCCATGTGTGACTGCACCCTTATGATTCCGTAGAAGGAGTAGGTTACATGGACCTGAAACACAGTGGTTTGCATGAGCCCTGACCCAGTACTTTACATGAACCCTTTACAACATTACAACACAGGGGGAAACACAGTCAAGAGCGGGTAAGATGTCTCTTATCTTTCCTTTATATTTTTCACTAATACTTTCGTATTTACAATTTTCTTCTTCATCAATGTGTAGTTCACTTTCAATGATACAATTGTGTTTTGTATATTTTACTCTATAAAAAGCATGTCCTCCAAATTCTAAATGTTTTTATACTTATGCTTGTGAATTTTTCTTTTCAAACTGTAGTTGTATACATATCTTACTGCTTCAGTAATTCTCATACAAATCATTCATATTTTTCATAACAGCCCTATTTAGCAAAATTAATAAGATGATTGAATCAAGTGTTAGCTGCTTCCAACGTTCTCATGCCATTCTCTCGGTACATATTCCCAGATATAGGGGCCGGATGAGTACCAAGGAAATCCAGCCAACAGTGGACTTATCCAGAGGCCTGACAGATATGCTCCTGGCATCCTCATCTGGCTTCTTGGCACTCACCACCGGCAGCTGTACCAACAGCCTGGCTCTTGCCCTGGAGCATGTCACGCGGTCATGTGCTCCGCTGCTACTGGCTCCCCCCCCCCCCCCGCTCCTCCTGGATATAGTTTTCCTTTGATTCACCTTGAATGGAAAGGAGCATGTGTTCTGATCTTTGCTGAAAGTAATTTACTGATAAAGCTACTGCCCAGATAACTGATTTAATCTTTTTATACTCTTGTTACCTTTTTATTAAAAACAACACTAACACTTTTCACATTACCTTAATAGTCCCTTTTTATGGGGACATTAATTCTGTACAGATTTGCAGATGCACTTTAATGTGCATGAGTAATGCTGCTTTTTATATAAATTATTAATTCTGTCATTCTTCTCCATTTGTAGTGATTCTTCTGTAACAGACACTAGATTTTTCATGACATCCTTTTCAGAATGTTCATATAATGAGCCGACATTCTATATTATTATGCTCCATGTAACATACAGCATTTGCAAAAATCAGTATTATCCAACATAATATCGGCATGACAGTAAATATATATGGGATCATAATAATCATTACACGAGAAGGACACAGTTGCAATCCATCAAACTGATAAGAAACTTCTTGATGCACCAAATGAAATGTTAATAGAGGAATTCCTTCCTAATAAAAATTGCAAGTGTTTAAATCTCCTTCCTTTATAGCTGTTCAATTACCTCGTTTGTCTATATATTATTGTTATAGCTTTTGTTGTTTTTACAATGTCTGCAGATTATTACCAAGCGTTTGCATTAGAATTATAGGTTATTCTCTCTAAGGAAGTGAGTTTTGAATATTTAGAAGATCATGAATTATAGTGGAAGCCTTTCAGAATAGATACACGATCGGATTGGTCTGAACTAGGAGCATCTGTTACTACCCTCAGTATATAGAATATAAAATATATTCCATTTGTTTTGTAGCAGATAAATTAGTTCTTATTATAGTGGCTGAGCTGTTCTTCATAGACACTGTATAGGGCAGGTTATATGGCTTTATGTAGCGTTGTGCAGTATAGCAGTCTTTCATAATGAATCAGAAATGGCATGTACCTTCAGAGAACTTAAATTATTAGATTTACACCGCATTCCAAATTATTATGCAAATTTTATTTTTCGCTGATTTTCCTAAATAGTCGATGCAAATGACAGTCAGCATAATCTTCAAGCCATCAACCGTTGGAGTATAATGCAAATTTAATTGAACAAATCTCCTTATGATAACAGATTTTTTTTTAGAAGTAAAAAACTCAAAATGCACTGTTTCAAATTATTATGCACAACAGAGATCAAAACATTTTAAGGGTTGTAAAGAGAACTAAAATGGTAATTTGTTGAATTTGCAGCATCAGGAGGTCATATTTACAGAAATCAAAAGCTCTTTCAATCAAAAAAAAACTTAGCAGGCCAAGTTACATGTTAACATAGGATCAGGGGCGTAACTAGGAAAGACTGGGCCTCATAGCAAACTTTTGACTGGGGCCCCCCTCCCCTGGGTGTCACACAACCCCCCCCTTGCAGATAGTGCCTTTTCTACAGCCCCCCCTGTAGATAACGCCATACAGTCCCCCCTGTAGATAACGCCATACAGCGCCCCCCCTGTAGACTGTATGGCGTTATCTACAGGGGGGACTGTATGGTGTTATCTACAGAGGGGGACTGTATGGCGTTATCTACAGGGGGGACTGTATGGCGTTATCTACAGAGGGGGACTGTATGGCGTTATCTACAGGGGGGACTGTGTGGCGTTATCTACAGGGGGACTGTGTGGCGTTATCTACAGGGGGGACTGTGTGGCGTTATCTACAGGGGGGACTGTGTGGCGTTATCTACAGGGGGACTGTGTGGCGTTATCTACAGGGGGGACTGTGTGGCGTTATCTACAGGGGGACTGTGTGGCGTTATCTACAGGGGGGACTGTGTGGCGTTATCTACAGGGGGACTGTATGGAGTTATCTACAGGGGGACTGTATGGCGTTCTCTACAGAGGGGGCTGTATGGCGCTAACGCCATACTGCCCCCACTGTAGAGAACGCCATACAGCCCCCCCTGTAGAGAATGCCATACAGCCCCCCCTGTAGGGAACGCCATACAGCCCCCCTGTAGGGAACGTCATACAGTGCCCCCACCTGCAGGGAACGCCTTACAGTGCCCCCCTGCAGGGAACGCCATACAGCGCCCCCCCTGCAGGGAACGCCATACAGCGCCCCCCCCTGCAGGGAACGCCATACAGCGCCCCCCCTGCAGGGAACGCCATACAGCGCCCCCCCTGTAGGGAATGCCATATAGCGCCCCCCCTGTAGGGAACGCCATACAGCCCCCTCCCCAAAAAAAATGCGACCTATAGTGTGTCCTACAAATAACATGCATCCCCTATCCACAGGATAGGGGATACATGTGTGATCGCCGGCATTGATAGGGAGAACGGGGGACTGAAAGTCACCTGAAGTTCTCCATGACTAACCTCTGACTTCCGGCGTCTGTGTCGGCAGCTCAATAAAAATGAAAGGAGCGCTGGTCACGCATGCGCACAAGCGCGACCGGCACTCCATTCATTTCTACGGAGCTGCCGACACAGACCCCGGAAGTCCGAGGTTTGTGATGGAGAACTTCAGGGGACTTTCAGTCCCCCGTTCTCCCTATCCCTGCCAGCGATCACACATGTATCCCCTATCCTGTGGATAGGGGAAACATGTCTTTTGTTTAATGGCAGAGCGGGGAGATACCTCCCTGCTCTGCCGTAGTGTTCAGTGGCGTCCCGCTGTAGCAGCCATAGCGGCTGCTAGCGGAGCCTGCGGCCATGGTGGGGGCCCGTGCCGGCGGGCGACACGGGCCCCTTCATGCCGCGGGCCACGTAGCAGTCGCTACGGCGGTAGTTACGGCACTGCATAGGAGCCCTTCTTTGATATCACCTTCACAATTCTTGTATCCATTGAATTTGTGAGTTTTTGGGCAGTTTCTGCTTGAATATCTTTGCAGGATGTCAGAATAGCCTCCAAGAGCTTCTGCTTTGATGTGAACTGCCTCCCACCCTCATATATATTTTGCTTGAGGATGCTCCAAAGGTTCTCAATAGGGTTGAGGTCAGGGGAACATGGGGGCCACACCATGAGTTTCTCTCCTTTTATGCCCATAGCAGCCAATGACACAGAGGTATTCTTTGCAGCATGAGATGGTGCATTGTCATGCATGAAAATAATTTTGCTGCAGAAGGCACGGTTCTTCTTTTTGTACCACGGAAGAAAGTGGTCAGTCATAAACTCTACGTACTTTGCAGAGGTCATTTTCACACCGTCAGGTACCCTAAAGGGGCCTACCAGCTCTCTCCCCATGATTCCAGCCCAAAACATGACTCCGCCACCTCCTTGCTGACGTCGCAGCCTTGTTGGGACATGGTGGCCATTCACCAACCATCCACTACTCCATCCTTCTGGACCATCCAAGGTTGCATGACACTCATCAGTAAACAACACGGTTTGAAAATTAATCTTCATGTATTTCTGAGCCCACTGCAACCGTTTCTGCTTGTGAGCATTGTTTAGTGGTGGCCGAATAATAGCTTTATGCACACTTGCAAACCTCTGGAGGATCCTACACCTTGAGGTTCGCGGGACTCCAGAGGCACCAGCGGCTTCAAATACCTGTTTGCTGCTTTGCAAAGGCATTTTAGCAGCAGCTCTCCTAATCCTATTAATTTGTCTGGCAGAAACCTTCCTCATTATGCATTTATCTGAACGAACCCGTCTGTGCTCTGAATCAGCCACAAATCTTTTCAAAGTACGATGATCACGCTTACGTTTTCTTGAAATATCCAATGTTTTCATAACTTGTCCAAGGTATTGCACTTTTTCACGCTTTTCGGCAGCAGAGAGATCCTTTTTCTTTCCTATATTGCTTGAAACCTGTGGCCTGCTTAATAATGTGTAACGTCCTTCTTAAGTAGTTTTCCTTTGATTGGACACACCTGGCAAACGAATTATCACAGGTGTCTGAGATTTATTACAATGATCCAAAGAGCCCTAAGACACAATACCATCCATGAGTTTAATTGAAAAATGAATAATTAAATGTTTATGACACTTAAATCCAATGTGCATAATAATTTGGAACACGGTGTAAAGAGAACCTTTCACCTGCCCCTACATGTGCAGCTTAGAGCACCATGTAATAGGCACTGCTGCACAAACCCTGTCTCACTTTAAATTATTTAATTATTGGTGCCATTATATTTGGCGCCCGATATGTAAATAACCCCCTAAACTGTCAATGGGGTGTGTAAATGGCATGGGGGCGTGTTACTATCGCTGTGACACTGTCTAATCAGCTACGGACAGTGTCACCGTGGCTTGTGCTGTGTGATCTCTCTCGAGAGATCACACAGTCTTGTCATCCTTGCCTGCCAAGAGCTGAAGAGTGAGAGCATGCACGCACGCCCACACGCGTGCACAGATCCGACGGCGTTGCCGACGATACTCCTGCTGCCATAGAAAAGAAGAAGAATTCACATTCTGTTCCATGGCGGTGGCGGAGCTCTCCTCTCCATCTCTTGTTAGACAGTGAAGGAAAAACTGTGTGATTTTGCGAGAGAGATCACACAGCACAAGCAGCTGTGACACTGTCCGTAGCTGATTGAACAGTGTCACAGCAATAGTAACACGCCCCTATGCCATTTACACGCCCCAATGACAGTTCGCGGGGTTATTTACATATCGGGCACCAAATATAACGGCACCAATATCTAAATAATGGAGGAGGATAGGAAAACATTTTTAAAGTGAGACATGTTCGTGCAGCAGTGTCTGATACATGGTGCTCTCAGCTGCACATGTATGGGCAAGTGAAAGGTTCTCTTTAAGTTGCTTTATGTACAAAAGCAAACTTCGGCAGATAGATAGCTAATGCTCCATGTTACATAGTAGTTACATAGTTACATAGTTAGTACGGCTGAAAAAAGACACATGTCCATAAAGTTCAACCAAGGGACGGGAAAAGGGAAGGAAAAATTTCTACACATAGGAGCTAATATTTTTTTGTTCTAGGAAATTATCTAACCCTTTTTTAAAGCCATCTACTGTCCCTGCTGTGACCAGCTCCTGCGGTAGGCTATTCCATAGATTCACAGTTCTCACGGTAAAGAAGCCTTGTCGCCTCTGCAGCTTGAACCTTTTTTTCTCCAGACGGAGGGAGTGCCCCCTTGTTTTTTGAGGGGGTTTTACAAGGAACAGGATTTCACCATATTTTTTGTATGTGCCATTAATATATTTATATAAGTTAATCATGTCCCCCCTTAGTCGTCTTTTTTCAAGGCTAAATAGGTTTAATTCTTTCAATCTTTCCTCATAACTTAAATTCTCCATGCCCCTAATTAGCTTCGTTGCTCTTCTTTGTATTTTTTCCAACTCCAGGGCATCCTTTCTATGAACTGGAGCCCAGAACTGAACTGCATATTCTAGATGAGGCCTCACTAATGCTTTGTAAAGTGGTAATATTACATCCCTGTCCCGTGAATCCATGCCTCTTTTAATACACGACAATATCCTGCTGGCCTTTGAAGCAGCTGATTGACACTGCATGCTGTTATTGAGTTTATGATTTACAAGTACACCCAGATCCTTCTCAACAAGTGAATCCGCCAGTGTAGCTCCCCCTAGGACATATGATGCATGCAGGTTGTTGGTACCCAGATGCATAACTTTACATTTATCTACATTAAACTTCATCTGCCAAGTGGACGCCCAAACACTTAGTTTGTTTAAATCTGCCTGCAATTCATGAACATCTTCCATAGACTGAACTATATTACATAGCTTGGTGTCATCTGCAAAAATAGAAATAGTGCTATTAATCCCATCTTCTATATCATTAATAAATAAGTTGAAAAATAGTGGTCTCAGCACTGAACCCTGGGGTACACCAGTTATTACCGGGGACCATTCAGAGTAGGAATCATTGACCACAACCCTCTGGATACGGTCCTTGAGCCAATTCTCAATCCAATTACAAACTATATTTTCTAAACCTATAGTCCTTAATTTACCCATTAGGCGTCTATGGGGGACAGTGTCAAATGCCTTTGCAAAGTCCAAAAACACTAAATCCACAGCGGCCCCTCTGTCTAGACTTCTGCTCACCTCTTCATAAAAACAGATTAGGTTAGTTTGACAACTTCTGTCCTTAGTAAAACCGTGCTGGCTGTCACTTATAATGCTATTTATTGTCACATAATCCTGTATATAGTCCCTCAATAGCCCCTCAAACATTTTCCCCACAATGGATGTTAAGCTTACTGGTCTATAATTACCCGGGGAAGACCTAGAGCCCTTTTTGAAAATAGGCACCACATTTGCGCTGCGCCAGTCCCTTGGCACTATACCAGTCACTAGAGATTCTCTGAATATTATGAAAAGGGGGACAGAAATAACTGAACTAAGCTCTTTAAGAATTCTAGGGTGTAACCCATCTGGTCCCGGGGCCTTGTGCACATTTATTTTATTTTATTTAGCTTGGACCATATCTACATTCATCCAATTCAGTATATCAACTGATATATTAACAGCACTGGCACTGGCTACATCAGCTGCTCTTTCTTCTGTTGTATATACAGAACTAAAGAACCCATTTAGTAACTCTGCCTTCTCTTGATCCCCTGTGATCAACTCCCCATTACCATTATCTAGGGGTCCTACATGTTCAGACCTTGGCTTTTTAGCATTTATATACTTGAAAAATGTTTTGGGATTTGTTTTACTGTCCTTGGCCACCTGCCTTTCATTTTGTATTTTTGCTAATTTTATTACATTTTTACAGATTTTATTAAGCTCTTTATATTTTACAAAGGCTACAGCTGTACCCTCAGATTTGTATTTTTTAAATGCCCTTTTTTTTGTCGTGTATTGCCCCTTTCACAGAAGGTGTAAGCCATGTGGGGTTTAATTTGAGTCGTTTATACTTGTTACCTATAGGAATAAATTTTGCACTATAATAACTCAAAGGAGATGTGAAAATCTCCCATTTATCATTTGTACCATTATTTGACATTAGTTCTTCCCAGTCCATATCCTGAATTGCCGCCCTCATCCTGGGGAAATTGGCTTTCTTAAAATTAAATGTTTTTGCCCTCCCAGCCTGCGTTTGTTTTTTACAGTATAGGTAAAATGTAACTATATTGTGATCACTGTTACCGAGGTTTTCACGAACATTGACATTCCCAACAAGATCTGCATTATTAGAAATGACCAGATCCAATAGAGCTTCACCTCTAGTCGGGTCTTCCACAAACTGGCCCATAAAATTTTCCTGCAACAGGTTGAGGAAATGTCTCCCCTTTGCAGTTGAAGCCGAACCATGACCAAATCAATACTCTTGTAAAAAAAAAAATCCAGCATGTAACATGCTGATAAATTCCATTATTACTGCATGTTTAGCTAGGATGTGTTTGTAGAGGACAACAATAAAATTAATTCCAAAACCAAGATTATAGTATGCTGGATGGATAGATCTTATTATCAGCAAATAAGACTTGAATATATAGATATACATGTTATGTTAATAATCACATGAAATATTCTTTACTAGGGACAATGAAGGACAACAGATAGAACGGGAATGTCCCTGCGGATATCATATTAGACCTGGAGAAGTATGTTTGTTAGAAAGTAACCATGCACTGAAATAACTTTTATTCACACGGCATGACTTCTGTAAGGTATGTTTGGATAAGACGTGATCAGAATAAGGTACTGAAAATATTTTGAGGAGATTTTAATTTATGTTGACATAGTAGCATTACTGAGTTGTTGTTCTAAACGTAAAATAAATTTCTTCTGGTATGTCTCCTTTGAGTATCAGGTATGCAGGTTTACCTAATAAAATGGTCACTACACACACTCCTTAACATTGAAATTGCAACACCAAGAAGGGCAAGCCATAAGGTAAATGTAAATCGAGGAAGTAGCAGGTGTCGCTAAGATCTGCAAATTATCAAATTTTCAAGCACCTAGCGCCAATTTGTGGCATGTGGGAGGGAATAAAACCAAGATGGAAAGCAAAGTTTAATAGCCATATGAAACCTCACAAATCGGATCCAGTGATGTGGGATGATTGTGCGATGCCTCCTGTTCATTGACATGCCAGTTATCGCCACTTGTTGCAAACTGAGAGAGACAGAATCCTTGAGCTGAGAGACCTTGGTTTATCACTCTGGCATAGGCTGAGATGTCAACGCTGTTCAACGTGTCCTGGAGGTTGGGAGAACAACAAACGGGAATGACAGCAAGAGGTGCGCAGAGTTGAACCTCTGCACGGGTGGATCGTCTGATTGAAAGAATGCCGCATAGTGATTAATACTGTACTACAAGTGAAATTTGTCACCACATTCCAAGCCTATGGTGGCTACCAGTGTAGACACAAACTATCAGAAGGCATTTGCACGACAATGGGCTATAAGTCAGATGTCCAGTTACATGTGTTCCATTGACCACACGCCACCGCTCTCAAAGATTATCATGGTGCACAGCAAGACGGCAATAGAGGCTAGAATGGAGGTCTATTCTCTTCAGTGATGAGTCCTGCTTTTGTCTAAGATGCAATGATAGCCAGAGAATGCTCTGGAGACTATGTGGGCAATGCCATGAAGAGGCCTTCATAAGGGAACGTCAGACCGGTCCTACTTCCGGGATTAGAGTGTGGCATAATGTACGATAGCCGGGCCCCTCTAGTCTTTATTTCATGTACACGATTTTGACGTGGAACCAGTGGTACGACCATTTCCCATTAGTGTCCCAGAAGCCGTTTTTCAACAGGACAATGCCAGGCTGTGTTGTTGTGAGTAAACACCAAAAAGATATCCCCATATGCTATAATAAAACAAGATCAAACGTATCTTAGAAAAAATACAAAATGACTTTATTAAGGACAGACAACACAGTTGATCAAGACGATTTAAAAAAAATATATAACCACCCATAAAAACAATGTACAACAGTACACAGAAGACAGTGTTGAATATAAGGCAGGGCAAACAATGGTAGTATAACAATATCAACGACTATAAAGTATGTATACTGATAATAATCACCATAACAAGGGCCTATAAAATAGTCACAAAAATTGTAAAGTCACAGTCATGGAGAGGAAGCTCATTGAGACCTCAAGATACGCATACCAAAAGACCCACCATGCGCCATTCCACTGCCACAACACTGTCAGAACACCCCAACGCGCGTTTCGCACCTGGCTTCGTCAGGGGGTGCTGAAAGAGTGTGATCAGAGGATTTAAATAAGGGGTACACAGCTGAACGGTGTACCACACTTACTTGTCCATAGGATGTTCAGCTGGCGCCTGCACGAGGAGAGGCAGCACCTCAATCACGCAGTGCACGGCGTCCGGAAGTGAGCAGTGCGCAACTGCACAGAGCCCAAGTCCATGTTGCGCCGTGAACTACATGATGAACGGCCCCCCGCCCCGCGCATGCGCACAACAACCACAGACCACCGCATCCATCTTGGAATAGGGCAAGGCAACCGCAATTGCCCATATCCAAGAGATGGAGAGCGGTATGAATACATGAGCGCTATTCACAGTTAGAATATATTTATATATGTTTACTACATTACAAAATAGCAAAGGCATTCTAGATGAGAGTATATTTAGACATCTTGAAATGTACGGAAATAACATAAATCACACATTGGTTCCGATAAATCAAATACAGGCAACAGTATATCATGCAATAATATAGATGAACAAAGTGTACAGAGGGGGACCCAAATAAGTCGCACTGATGTTGAGTTTCTTGACATTAGACTCACTAGTGACATAGATGGATCAATTGTCACTGATATTTTCAGGAAAAGTACATCAGTCAATTCTTTCCTTTATGCCAAATCATCTCATCCTCCACAGACACTGAGAGCAGTTCCAACGGGACAATTTTTAAGAGCACGTCGGATATGTTCCACAGAATCAGCCTTTGAGAATCAGGCCGCTGACCTCTCAAACAGGTTTCGTGCTAGAGGTTACAAATCTATGGATATTGAGCAAGGATACATGAGAGCCAAAAATACGCAACGAAGTGACCTACTTATACCTAAATTTAAGAAAAAGAACAGTAATGAAGAGGTAAGGTTCATCACTGGATATCATGCCCAATGGAGAGAAATGAAATCGATTTTTGAGAGGTTCAGCTGTGTACCCCTTATTTAAATCCTCTGATCACACTCTTTCAGCACCCCCTGACGAAGCCAGGTGCGAAACGCGCGTTGGGGTGTTCTGACAGTGTTGTGGCAGTGGAATGGCGCATGGTGGGTCTTTTGGTATGCGTATCTTGAGGTCTCAATGAGCTTCCTCTCCATGACTGTGACTTTACAATTTTTGTGACTATTTTATAGGCCCTTGTTATGGTGATTATTATCAGTATACATACTTTATAGTCGTTGATATTGTTATACTACCATTGTTTGCCCTGCCTTATATTCAACACTGTCTTCTGTGTACTGTTGTACATTGTTTTTATGGGTGGTTATATATTTTTTTTAAATCGTCTTGATCAACTGTGTTGTCTGTCCTTAATAAAGTCATTTTGTATTTTTTCTAAGATACGTTTGATCTTGTTTTATTATAGCATATGGGGATATCTTTTTGGTGTTTACTATGCATGGGGTCCCATATATGCAACTTTATTCATTGATATATGACCTTGAATTTATAGGTATTCTTTTTTTGGCTTAATTAATGTGTTGTTGTGAGTAGCCTGTGTGGCCTAAATGTGCTACCATAACCTGCAGTGGCTCTGGACTTGTCTCCCATCGAGCACATTTGTGACATCGTTGGTTAGCAATTGCAAAGGGAGCTGCCAGCAGCCAATCGTGATGATTTGCGTGCCCAAGTGCATTCAGCATGGCATAACATTCCTCAGACAACCATTAATAACATCATTGATAGCATGCCAAGGCATGTAAGTGCATGTATTCTGCTCATGGTGCTCATACTCAATAGTGAAAAAATTAAGATGTTTGGAATATTTTGTTTCCACTTTTTTATAATTTGCATATTATTTACATGTCTATCGATCCTGTGGTTTCCATAATGTAAAAAATTTTCCTTCTTGGTATTGCAATTTCAATGTTGTGGAGCGTATATTTGTATGCACAAAGAGAGATGATTATATGTAACTTTCTTTAACATTCATCCAGGTTACTTGGATACACTTCCTGAAAAAGAAAAATTACGGATCTTTTCCTTAGTAAATGACATGACCTCCTTCTACAAGCCTTGATGATAAATGAATTAATTAATTTTATGCTTAATGGGCATTTCTCAGTTCAGTCTTGTAGAACTTTAAAATTGCAAATGCTAAAAGTACGTCTATCATCAGTGTAGATGTGCTCATTCTGTGATGGTGGCAACACATACAAACACTCAGAAACTAAAATGAGTTAACTAGAAAGGTTCTTGACAAACAATTGTATCTGTCCGAGGCAAAAGTAGAGTATTCACGGAAAACCAATATGCTGAAAATAATACTAACTTAAAGGGGTCTTCCCAAGACCAACATTTATCAGCTATCCACAGGATAGGTAATAAATGTCTGATCGTTGGGGACCCACAGCTGGGACCCCCTATACTCACTAGAGTAGTGGTCCCAAACCCCTGTTCCTCCTCACTACAGCCCCATGGAGGACAAGCATGCGCTCTGCCACTCTATTCAATGTCAATGGGGCTGACAGAAACAGCTCAGCGCTGTACTCGGCTCTCTCTGTCAGTCCCATAGACTTTTAATGGAACGCGTCAGCATTAAATGTCCTTCTCACTGCAGGGAGGGGAGTGAAAAGGAAGAGGAGGGGGTTCAGGACACCCGTTCTAGTGATTAGTGGGTGTCCCAGCAGTAGGGCCCCAGCAAACAGACATTTTTCACCTATCCTGTGGATAGGTGATAAATCTTAATCTTGGGTATACCCCTTTTAATGCAGATGGTGTCATGATCACAAAACACTCAATGATAAAGGGTTATAAGAACCAATTCAGGTGTTAAATAAGTCTTTATTTTACATGTGAGCCATTAGGTTAGCAACCCATGAAAAGAAAAGGAAAATATTTATCTGATAGTAAGGAAAACCAATTTAAAGGGGTTTTCCCACCATAGGAAGTGACGGCTTATCGCTAGGATATGCCATCATCTACTGATCCGTGGTGTTCAAACTGCCATGACACCCCCCCAGCCCTTTGATTTATGGGGCCCCAGAACTAGCTAGACGCTGAAGATGATTTTCAGTGTTTCCCTCCACTCAGTCACCCGCTGTACAGAAAACTTGACTTCAATGGGCCTCTGTTGCAGCTTGCACACATTGGTCCCTTCGTTCTTATGATCGCAAGGTTCCTCATAGAGTCCACATAGTACTGCCAATGTAAGGGCCAGTTTAAGAATTTGTATAGTTTTATGTAATTGCATGGCAACGAAAGCCTTGGTTTGTATTCAACTGGCCTTATTGACAATCAAATGTAATCTTTTTAGCAGATGATGGGATATGTGGGATATGGTGGGATATGTTCTTGTGAATATTAAAAACATCCTCCTTTTTTAGATAAGGCTTCGTTCACATATGGTTTCCGTTTGCCTCAGTTGTGCAAGGGTTCCGTCGTTTTGCCGGAATCAATAGTGTAGTCGACTACGCTATTGATTCCGGCAAAATGACAGAACCCTAGCACAATGGAGACAAACGGAAACCATTGATACTGGATCCCTCACCATTGAAATCAATGGTGATGGAAACGGAAAACTTTTAGTTTGCGTTTGTGTCGGTCAGGGTCCCCTGGCGCATATGTGAACGAAGCCTAAATGTTACTGTTACAGCTATTGTCTATCTTTATTGCATTCTAATACTGCCTGAGGAAGGAGCTGGTTCGGCTCCGAAACGCGTCGCCTGTATTATATTAAAGACTTTGATACTTTATACCGTGTTTGCTTCCTTCTGCTACACTAAGGACTAACAGCCAACTGCGATCCTAGAAATCAGTGCCGCGTCAAGGGTTGAATTTTTTTGAGGTTCATCACCATCATTGGTTTTTGAACATTGTGAGAAACTAGACATGGATCGCACATCCACAATATATACGTTGATCGAAGCCGCTAGGCATAATTTAGAAACATGAACATGAAGTTCTTTGTAAATATTTTGATCAAACTGTATAAGCCCACTTGCCACTTCATGGCGACCTCTTTAAAGTGGGTCCCTACTCTATCGGCTGCAGCACCGTATGGCAGCCCCTGCCACTGCAGCACCGCTCCCGCAGAGGGAGCAACCCAGTGGTCCAAAAGCACCCATGCTATCAGACCGTGCCAAGCCTCCTTGGCTCTGGGCCACGTCCCCCCACAAGTGCAGCACTACAGCAACAGACACCACTATACAGCACTACAACATGTGAACAGATGGAATGCGCTCACCTTACCATGCGCCCCCAGTGGCCAACTGAGAGCACAAGCAAGAGCAGGAACACTTATGAGGTCATTCCTGAATTAAAATCATCTGGGTATTTTTTCAAATGCGTGGAGTGCTGGTACCAAGTAAAACAAAAGAACTGAGGAGGATATACTATAGAATTATAACATTTTTGATTCTCACTATCCCACAATCCGATTTACAACCGGTCCAAGGTATGGTTTCCGGCACAACCCGCAGCTTGCAATTTTCTTGACATCTTTAACCACAAACTTCAAAGTTTACATCTTCAGGGGTGTCGTGCTCCTAGCACGACGTCACCAGGTGAGCATTTCATCTTTACATAATTTATTTTTATCATATGTAGGTAATGCCCTATGGTTGCGCCGGTTTCTATTCTATTTTTCTTCTAGTGAAACTTTATTGCATTATAAAAACAGTGTTTCCCTCTTAACGTCCCTTATGTGCATGATCAAGTGCTGCTCTATTGTAAACATTTATTTTCTTAACTGAATCAAAATTAGAAATATAAATCATTCTTTTGTTCTTCCAGATATCTAGTCCCGTAATGTATTCTGTTAGTCACTTGTCAGGGTTTTCAATTAATGTTGCTGCTCCCAAGTTGTACCAATAAGGCTTCATGTACTAACTGAAAACACAATAAACATCTCCAAACAACATTTTATACTAATCTGCCGGGTGGGCTTCATCTGAAAACTCAACTCTGAAGTTCAAACTGTCTTCGGTTGAAAGTGATTTAAAAGAATTTCCATTAGTAGTTTATTTTAGTAAACTTGGGTGTCACGGATCACTGCAAAACAGAACATTTTCAAAAAATGCATTTAAACCTCGACATGAGTACCTAGCCTTAGTCTATGTTTACACGGCAGATATTCATGTGGAAAATTGTGACGTGGAATTGGCTGAGAAACCGTGGCAGAAATCCGAGACTGACTGAAACATGCCACGTTTCTGCACACAGATTAACCCTATTAAATCGGGTTAATTTGCCTGTAGTTACCTGATGTGTTTTTATGTGGTGCAGTGCGCTACGGAAATCAAGAAGTGACATGTCAAGTGACTTCTTTTTCAGCTAGGTGGTTTTCAATTTTTTCCACTGAAAATTCTGCCTTGTAGGAATAATGGGGCAGTTTCCCATTTCAGATAATGGGAAGCTTGTTACAAGCGTTCTTATGTTGAATTCGATGTGGGAATCGTGGTGAAATCAGCGTCAACATTCCACCATGTAATAAGGGATATAACTTAAATAACAATTTTCTAATATAGCGCTTTTATTGTAGATGGGGGAGAGGTTGTACTGCTGTATGTTGACAAATTTACAGGACATTTGTATAGCATTTGTTGTTAAAAAAAACATCCACAGCTAATGGGAGTGAAAAAAAATACCAAACTATTCCTTTATTTCGGAATCTAAAAGTCGAAAGTCAAAAAAAGCCAAACATCCGAGAACATCAAAAGTAGAAGACTGAGAAGAGATAATAAATACATTGACCTCTCTGATTATGAAAGATGGTGATAGTTACAGATATTGGGGGGAATTATTAATACCAGTGTACCATACAAATGGTCCCTCTCCCCAGGGCTGAGTGACACAAATTCATCAATAGGACGCACGCCCTGGTGATAAATCTGGCAATGTCTTAAAACCATGCAGGCAGAATAGTTTCAGAAATGTTTGATATGCTGAAGTCCTGAACACTTTTTTGGTACATACTTGTGTGTTGTAAAAAATGGTTCAGGGGATATGGTGCTCAAATGTAAACCACCGAAAATACTTTGATAAAACTGCCCCATTCTGTTAGGAAATAATATGATGAAGTAGAACTCCAGCATATGGTCTAAGACCTCATGCACAGCGCTGTATTATGGCTCTGTACAACCATATAAATATCTATACATACAGTGCTGTATGGAGAAACTCCATAGTACAGAGCTGTGAGGTATCCACGTGCCAATGTATAGGCTCAGTGTCATGTGCAAAGTGGAGCGGTTGCCCAAAGCTACCAAATAAGTTGGTAATAACTCATCATCTCATTATTTCCCCTGAAAAAATGAAAGTTGGAATTTAATTGGTCGTTATGGGTAACTGCTTCATGTTATGTCTGTACTATTTTATATACAGGTGGCAAAAACCCTACTAGTTCCTCCATGTCTAAACGGCGCCCTTAAAAAAAAAAAGTTAAAATGTGTTATTAATAATAATTATCTTAATTGATATAGCACCAACACATCTCGCAGCACTTTACCATTCAAAGGGAACATGAACAGACAATATCAGACATTACATAGTGACAAAATGAATTAACAATTCAGACAAGAGGAATGAGGACCCTGCTCGCCAGAGCTTACAATCTATAAGGAAATAGGGGTGACACAAAATGTAAAAAGTGTTTGTATTGTACAATGGTCCAGCCGTCTTTTATACACATGGGGTGGTACTCAAAGTTCATTAGGGTGCAAGGAATGTGGGGAACAGGGCCACCATCAGGGCAGTACTAGGGGTACTGCTGTAAGGGGCCCAGCCAAACCTAGTTGAAAGGGGGCCCGGCAACTGCCGCAACTTGCCTTTGGTAGAAAAAAAAACAGGCCCCTGCAATAGGGCCCGTTCTTTTCACCAAAAGAAAGTCGTGAGCTGCGGGCCTCCCCTCTCGTCATGGGGGCCCGGCCGTCAAACACTGCTCACGCGCACCCGCGAGCTACCGCACACACCCTTGAACACCTGCATGCACCCATGGACAGCCACGCGCTCCCGCGAGTGGACGCACGCGACCACGCGCGCACGCGCAAATCGGCACACACACTAATCACCTGGGTCTCCTCCTCCTCCAGAGCGTAGCTGCGTAAGGAGAGGGGGAGGAGTCAAGTTGCAGGCGTTCTCCGATCCCTGACATTTTCTGGAGCCTGGAGGTGAAGGACTGGACATGGAAGACTGGAACTGGAAGACATCACCTGACAACGAGGACTGGAGTGGGAACCAGCAGCTCTTCTGACACAAAGACTAAAGTGTCTGAAAGTGCTGATTAAGTATGGCCCTGTTCAAACGGAGTATTTTTCAGGCAGAAAAAATCTGCCTGAAAATTCCTTAAAGAATTTTGAGGCAGATTTTGACCTGCCCACACTATCTTGCCGCGTTTTATGCTGTGATTTTTGTCCGCGGCAATTGAGGACCGCAGACAAAAAGCGGGAGGTCAGAGGCCAAACCGTGGCAAGAAAGGACATGCTGCTTTTTATTTTTTCCGCGACTGGCTCCCATTGATATCAGATGAAATCAATGGAAGGCGGTTTTGGACGTTTTTTAGCGCTGATTCTGACGCATTGTCCGAGTCAATATCAGGGCCCAAAAACTCTGTGAACTGGGCCTTATCATTAGGGTTGGAACACACTAGGCTTGAACACTGCGGATTTTATGCAACACATTCCGTTGCAGAAAATCCGCAGCATATAACAGGAGCAGCAGAGTGGATGAGATGTGAAGAAATCTCATCCACACACAGCGAAAAAAATTGTCAATTTATTCTGCGAAATCGCTGCTCCTTTGTTGCGGAAATGCTGTGGTTCTGCCGCAAAAATCACAAATGAGAAAAAAAAAGCTATTTTTTTATTTAAAATTCATTAAAAAAATTTAGACTTACCCTGGCTGTAGTCTAGGCGACGCGATCCTCTATACTTAGCGCAGCCCGGCTTCCTGTCATGACGTTTCATACCATGTGACTGCTGCAGTGGTCACATGGTCTACAGCGTCATCACAGGAGGCCGGGCTACGTTCAGAAGAGAGAGACGCGTCGCCTAGACTATGGCCGGGGTAAGTAAACTTTTTGTTTCCCTACAGGATTTTCACAGTGGACATGCCTAACGAAACCTGCACCACTATTTGGTGCGGTTTTGCTGTGGAATTCCCTGCGGCTACAGGGGCGGATAAGCTGTGTAGCTTTACTCAGCATATCCGCCTAGTGTGTCCCTTATGATGTGCTCCCGAAACTGCTGCCTGTCTCTAAATAGGAAATTGGTCCAGTAGAATTATTTTATTTTTTTATTTTTTTTGTGAACCAACTTCAAAAAATACAAAACTTTTGTGTTAGGCCTTGTTCACATCTGCGTTGGAGGCTCCGTTGCAGATCTGACCAATAATACCAGATACAATAGTGCAGCATGCTGCCCTATTGTTTTCGTTAAAACCACGGACACACCAACAGAAATCTGACAAAACCCATTAAAGACAATGGGATTAGTCGGCGGCTGGTGTTGTCCGTTGTGCAACGGAGCAGGCGCTTCTTATTTTTCTGTTGTTCTGCTCTGGCGGAGGAGAATAGCAGAAAGCTGAACGCAGGTGTGAACCCAGCCTTACATTTTGGGCATTTTGCGTAAAATAAAACTTGCACTTCCATGCAGGCGGAGCTTGTACGGAGCAGCGGTCAAGCATGTACTCTGCTGTTTCTGTCATTCCTATACACGTTGAATTAAATGGAAGCGTGCACGCTTGACCACCACTCAATTCAATGTCCCCCTCACTGTGGGTGGTGCAGTGAGGAGGATCTGGGGGTTTGGGACCCTCATTCTTATGAACACAAAGAAAAAAATACCTGCTGGCCTCACTTTCTTCCCGCTCCAATCCCTCGTTCTGGTCCCAGTTGTCTGACATCCAAGATGGCTGCTACTGTCTCAGACTTGCATGTGGGGAGCGTTGCCTGCCAGTCTGAGACATGCCCCCCACCTCCTTCACTGCTCTCGGAAGGACAAGCACTGATGATGTCAGCGCTGTGTCCATCTCTTCTGACACTTCTCCTGCTGGGTCCTTGACAGGGGTTCCGGCTGCAGCAACATCCTCACTGACAGGCTTGTCATGAATCATCTTCTGTATGTAAGTATATCGCATTGTATGCTGGTAACGGTCTTATATGTTTTACTGTCTGTGTTTTTTTTTAAAGGTTTCAGTATCTTGGACTATGTAAGATCGTCGTGGTATCGAATTTTTACCAATAAAATGGTCAAAGCGGGCTGTAGGGGGGCAGTTTACTTCAATTAAGGGTTTTTATGCATTTTTCCACTGTATAACAGAACTAGTAATCGAGGTGTCTGACTGACACCTCTCCATTACAATCGCCAGTGCTTGGCGTCAGCCAGAGGTGTGCTATGTCCACTTTTGGCTGACACGAACCCCTCCAATCAATTACCCCAGTACCCAATGCACCAGGGGTACTGGGAAGAGCCAAAGACTATCTAATGTGATGGGTGGCCTCTGGCACGGCTGCAGGCTGGTGTTTTTAGGATGGGAAGGAACCAATAGCCATGGACCTTCCCATCCTGACAATTTCAGGCTGCCGTTGTTGGTTTTTCTTGGCTGGATAGAGAAATAGGAGGACCCCACATGTTTTTTTGTTTATATCATTTACTTATTGTTTTTATTTTTTTTAAGAAATGCATTACACTATGCTATAAATACCAAAAAAAAAAAAAAAAATAAAAAAAAAAAAATATATATATATATATATATATATATATATAAAAACATGGAGAAAATCAATAGCTGCAGTCTGATTATCAGGATGGGCTGGTCCATGGCTATTGGTCCTCTCCTATCTTAAAAATACTGGCCTGTGGCTGCCCATTACGTTGGTTGGGCCGCTCCTAATGGTTCTTGCCTCTTTCCAGTACCCATGGTGCATTGGGTACTGAGGTATTTGGAGGGATTAGAGTCAGCCAAAGGTGGACATAGCACACCTCTGACTGACAACAAGCCCTAGCGATTGTAATGGAGAGGTGTCAGTCAGACACCTCGATTACTAGTTCTGTTACACAGTTGAAAAAAATATAAAAAAAACACTTTATTGAAATAAACTGCCCCCTACAGCCCGCTTTGACCATTTTATTGGTAAAAATTCTATACCACGACGATCTTACGTAGTCCAAGACATGGAAACCTTTTAAAAAAACACAGACAATAAAACATATAAGACCGTTACAAGCATACAATGATATACTTACATACAGAAGATGATTCATGACAACCCTGGCGTTGTCTTCCTCCGTCCTCCACTGACGCGCTGTCAGTGAGGATGTTGCTGCAGACGGAACCCCTGTCAAGAACCCAGCAGGGGAAGTGTCAGAAGAGATGGACACAGCATTGACATCATTGGTGCTTGTCCTTCCAAGAGCAGTGAAGGAGGTGGGGGCTTGTCTCAGACTGGCAGGCAACGCTCTCCACATGCAAGTCTGAGACAGTAGCAGCCATCTTGGATTCCGGAAAACGGGGACCGGAATGAGGAAGCAGAGCCTGAAGCAAATGAGGCCAGCAGGTACGTTAACAATAAGTTTGCAGTTTTTAATTCTTTTTTATTTTTTGGACTGAATGGTTGCTTTTTAACCAGTAAGCAGAACTGTAGAACTAATGACGAAGCTCTTTACAGTATTTTTATATATATATATATATATATATATATATATATATATATATACAAGAAGAAAATTCAGCAGCACTCCGATGATCAAGGTGAAAAAGTGAAGTTTATTGTGCCAACATGGCAAATGCAACGTTTCTGTCCCACCTTGGGACCTTTCTCAAGCATACTGATACATACACATTCAGTGGTTTATATAGTGTGTATCTAATCTGCATAATCAATCTCATTAGAACCCTCGAGCGAATGATTATATGTAATATAAACTCAAAGATCGCACAATGTGTCCGTAATCAGCATCTAAAGGGTAAATATACCAAAAGGTTATATATATATATATGGAACAGGTAGTACAACAGCAGATAAATATTCATAAACCAAGAAAATCATTTATAATAATACATAAATAAACAAATAGAGTCCACACGAGGAAGGAGGGACCCCGATCACATGACATTTATGTAATTATGTCTTTTCTTGCATGATCCATGTATGTTTTATGTTGTTTTTAATATCAACTCACTGTTTCACAATATGTATCGATTTATGCTGCTTAGATACTCTTTCATTGTCTTTATCACGTTGTTTTGAGATGTATATGACAGCCCCATTATTCTAATGAGATTGATTATGCAGATTAGATACACACTATATAAACCACTGAATGTGTATGTATCACTATGCTTGAGAAAGGTCCCAAGGTGGGACAGAAACGTTGCATTTGCCATGTTGGCACAATAAACTTCACTTTTTCACCTTGATCATCGGAGTGCTGCTGAATTTTCTTCTTGGATATGTGTATGGTCTTTGGATCGGGACTATCAGCTGGCACCCTTCATTACTTGATCTCGTATTTGGAAACAGAGTGCTGCCGTCTTTCTACTGGTATATATATATATATATATATATATATAGATATATATATATATATATATATATATATATATATTTATTTATTTCACTTAATAATTTTTATTATTGTTAAAGGTCCAAAGCGCTGAAGAGCAATCCCAGCGACGCCAACTGCTGTATCTGGATAGGGCAGAGGGAGCGTCTCAGCTTCAGTGTGTGGTAAGCACTTGTGAGCTTGATGCCCCCCTGCTGAAGAGAAGAGAAGACTGCAAAGGTAAGTGTAAAATGAATAAATGGGTTACATATAGAATTAGAATAATATTTACACACAGGGGTGTAACTACATTATGCTGCGCCCCACTGCCACATCCGGCTGGGCAGCATCAGGAAATTATATGAGACGCAGCAGTCACCGTCCTAACACTTCGTTAAATACGAGGATCCGGTTTTAAGTGGGGCTCGCCCATTCCAGGTCGACCCACCCCCCTGTGACCGCAATTGTTATGTCACTGTTTTAACAACCTTTTTCTCCTCTACTCTCATGCATCTATTTTTGATCACAGATGGGGTTTTAAGATTGTACCAAAACAAATCCTGTATCTTCTATTTAGATTATGTGAACCTGTCGGCCTGTTAATGTTGCCCTAACTGCGGGCAGTATGATATAGTGACAGGTGCACTGATTAAACTAAACTATGTGTTACTCTAAAGTGCTGCGTCATATAAGAGAAGTCATAGCTTAAGCACTGGCTTGTGTCCATTGTTAGGGCAGCATGAGTGTGATAAAAGGTTCCTTTTAAAGGGGTTTTCCAGTCCCTAAAAATTGATGGCCTATCCTCAGTATAGGCCATCAATAGTTTTGGGGTCGGTACGAGCGCTGCTTCCCCTTCATTTCTACTTGCTCACTGTAAATCGTCGACACGGATGTAGCGGCGATTCACAGTATTGCAGCCTTCTCACATTGAAGTGAATGTGAGAGGGTTGCAATACTCTGAACTGTACTACATCTGTATTGACGATTCACAGTGAGCAAGTAGAAATGAAGGGGTAGCAGCGGTCGTACAAGCGCTGCACTCCCTTCAAAACAGCTGATTGGCGGGGGTCCCGGTAGTTGGACCCCGACCCATGAGCTATTGATGGCCTATCCTGGGATAGGCCATCAATTTTTAGGGGCTGGGAAACCCCTTTAAGTATTATATTCATTAAATCTGCAGAAAAAGGAATAAAGTCTATATATTTTTACGTTAGAGTAGAGTAGGGCCCTGCCAAAAGAGTCTACCTTGTTGTGGTGGCAGGCTTCAAAATCTTTCGGCCAAATAAGAAGTTATTAGTTATGTATCACACAAAGAGCGTAATATGGTGCTGGACAGAGTATCGTTAACGGGCGGTGCCATGGTAGTGGTGCCTAGATAATTTAGCTGTATTGGGCCTTGAAATTCCTGATGGCGGCCCTGGTGGGGGATACTGCTGAATGAGGGGGTCAGGTTCTGATGACTAATGAAATAGCGGGGGTAAGAGAAAGGAGTCAGTATAGGGAATGTTATAGGCCTGGCAAAAAATATGTGTTTTTAGGACACGCTTAAAATTGTGGATTTTGGAAATTAATCTAATTGTCCAGGGTAGCGCATTCCAGGGAACTGGTGCAGTATGTGAAAAGTCTTGGAAATAGTAGTTGGAGGTTCGAATTATGGAGGATGTTAATCTAATATCATTGGCAGAATTCAGAGCATGGGTAAGGGGGTCGACAGAGGTGAGGGAGGAGATGAGCAGCACTGTAGAGAGTTTTGTGGGTGAGCCTAATAAATTTAAATTGTATTCTAAAGTGAATGGGCAACCAGTGAAGTGACTGGCACAGAGTAAAAAGGTATTGGTGTACCGGTTGATCAGACAGAGGAGCCAGTATGCTGCATTCAGGATAGATTGGAGAAGAGAGAGTTTAGTGAGTAGAAGACCCAATTACCTTATAACATATCAGCAAAGGTCACTTCCCAGCAGGAATCCAGGAGTAGAAATTCTGGTCACACATCATCACTATGCAGCACCAGGGCTAGTTCTGCAGTATAGTGAGTGACTATTCTGCATGTGGATCCAGAGTAGGCGTCTAAGCATGGCAGTAGCGGCTGTAGGGAATGGCTGAAAAATATTTGGATATAACCTTGAAAACAGGGCACTTGAAAAAATATTCATGAGAGATGCTGAAGGACATGCTTTGTTTATTCACTGTCTGTTGCCGTGATGTAGTGAAAAGTCACTTTCTCCTCTTTACATTCCTGTTGGAAGCGGCCACAGACAAAATCAGGGATGCAGATGGACAAACAATTTGAGACCATAGTCTGCCTGACAACACAATATCTTTGGCTATTTTTGGGGTGCTATCAAGTGTTTACATAGAAGGTACGGACATACATCAGGCTGACAGAGATTAGGAGGCTGATTGCTTTCATAGGGAAAATAATGTCTCACATTCTCCTTGAGTAGTAAAACTATCCTTACTGTAAATCAGTTTTATTGTGCTAACGTGGAAAGCGTAAGACAGTAACTTACATTTGCACAAGGAGGAGAACAGGATTAGCAATGATAATTAAACAATATTTTAGATCATTCATTGTCAGTAAAATGAAAAAGAAAAAGTATCCATTCTTTTCAGGGAGCAATTACATCAAGGTTTTACAGCGCGCACTGCTTCAACAATACACGTTCATGAAATACATGCTTATTCTCATCTACTCATTTATACAAGGGTATTAAACTTTGTAATGCACTCTCTGTGCCAAGGGACCTGCTCTGTATACAGTGTGCGGGGTTATTTTTACAGTATAGATAAGTGGGCATACAGAAACACACGTCCATGAAGAGCAGACACCAAAATATAGACGAGGCTGGACGGCAGCGCGGAGGGCTTAAAGAGGCTCTGTCACCAGATTTTGCAACCCCTATCTGCTATTGCTGCAGATAGGCGCTGCAATGTAGATTACAGTAACGTTTTTATTTTTAAAAAACGAGCATTTTTGGCCAAGTTATGACCATTTTCGTATTTATGCAAATGAGGCTTGCAAAAGTACAACTGGGCGTGTTGAAAAGTAAAAGTACAAGTGGGCGTGTATTATGTGCGTACATCGGGGCGTGTTTACTACTTTTACTAGCTGGGCGTTGTGTATAGAAGTATCATCCACTTCTCTTCAGAACGCCCAGCTTCTGGCAGTGCAGACACAGCCGTGTTCTCGAGAGATCACGCTGTGACGTCACTTCCCCAGGTCCTGCATCGTGTCAGACGAGAGAGGACACATCGGCACCAGAGGCTACAGATGATTCTGCAGCAGCATCGGCGTTTGCAGGTAAGTCGATGTAGCTACTTACCTGCAAATGCTGATGCTGCTGCAGAATCAACTGTAGCCTCTGGTGCCGACACGATGCAGGACCTGTGAGTGACGTCACAGATCTGCACTGCCAGAAGCTGCGCGTTCTGAAGAGAAGTGGATGATACTTCTCATCAGAACGCCCAGCTAGTAAAAGTAGTAAACACGCCCTGATGTACGCACATAATACACGCCCATTTGTACTTTTACTTTTCAACACGCCCAGTTGTACTTTTGCAAGCCTCATTTGCATAAATACGAAAATGGTCATAACTTGGCCAAAAATGCTCGTTTTTTAAAAATAAAAACGTTACTGTAATCTACATTGCAGCGCCTATCTGCTGCAATAGCAGATAGGAGTTGCAAAATCTGGTGACAGAGCCTCTTTAAGGGGAAGCCTCCATGACTGCCATAGGAGGGAGAGGGAGCCAACAGGAGAGGAGATAGTTGGTAAGAAAGGAGGAGACGTAGAGGGGAGGGGACAGGGGGGAGTTATCTGTTCCTCCCGCTGTTTTCGGCATTGAGCCGGAAGCAGCGGGAGGAGCAACAGGTAGATAGTTAGCTCCTTTCACTTACCTCCCACTGCAGTAGTTAGGATGTCTTCCATGGCCGCAATGCTCGAGCAGCTGCAGGCTGCGGCGGTGTTTCATGATCTGGGCTGGCTGGAGGAAACCGTTGCAGCGATAGCCCGGATCCCTCAGGCAGGTCCGTCGCGCTCTGTGTCGGCAGCCGACACAGAGGCGCCCCCTTCCCCTGCCCTCCTCACGGGCGTTAGTGATATAGCAGCAGGGGGAGAGATGATCCCTGCGGCCCCTGCTCCAATAAAGCAGAGGGCGGCGTCGGGAGCGGTGGCTCAGGCCAGGTCACCTCGCCGCTCCCGGCGGTCCCGTCCACCAGAGCGTCGCAGGGGGAGCCCTTCTAAGGACGCTGCAGGCCAGGTTGCTGGGACGGGCGCCTCCTCCCAGGGCCTGCATCCTGGCAGGAATCCCCAGCCGCGACGGGGCTCGGCGGCTAACAGGGAGTCGCAGGCCGGGCTCCCTATCACACCCCCGCCTTCAGCCGCAGTTTGCCGGGTGCAGTCCACGGCCGCCCCGCATGGTGATGTGCCGGCCAGGGGGCAGGCTTCCTCGAGATCATCGGGGAGGACGACAAGATCAACGCCGACGTCGAGGCAACAAGTCCGGTCGGAGGTTTGGATCCCTACGGTTGGGCGGCAGGTGGCCGGCCCCGCGGTCAGCATGTTGGGGTCCCCATGTCGGAGATGTCGGTGTGAGCACCAGTCGGCAGCAAGAGAGGATTTAGAAGATGGAGAGCTGGATGAGAAGCAGCGCGGTCAGGATTTTCCGGCTGGCGAGAATATAGCGCCTGGGCAGCCCGGTGAGTGTGTAACTCCTACGTTACCGTATCCAGCAATTTTGATGTCGGGTTTTGAGGGTGGGGCAGCGAGCGCGGAGGTTGCGGCTGCCGATAGTGGCGTTGTCGGGCGCGATAGCTTATCAGATCTGGTGGGTTGTTTGCGCGAGTTAGTCGGGCGCTTAGATAGGGCAGCGGCCCCTGTGGTGTCCCCGGCGGTGGTATGGGAAGGTCATCGTGATGTATTGCCGCGGTCCGTGGGTAGTAATGTTGCGGGGGTGTCGAGAGAAGCAGTAGCAGTGTCGGTTCAAACTGAGGCGCAGAAGGATGGGGATAGAATTAGGCTGGATGATCGTGCTCGGGGCGAGGTTTATGTCTGTTTTGAGGGTCCGTTAGGTGCTCACCTGAAGCAGGAGGTGAGGGACCGAATTTGGAAGGATGAATACGTGGAGATATTTTCTCTTCTGCCGCTTGCAAATTTCAGCTTGGATAAAGGCAAGCGGGATGAGAGTAAAAAAGAGGAAGAAGAACGCCGGCGGAATAGGCTTATTCCGCAGACGTTCGTTAACTGTTCTCAAGCTTTTGCTATTTTGGCGAGCGTGATTGGAGAAAAGGCGCCGGAAAATTGCTCGGCGTTGTTCTGTTATTTCAATGCCATCGGGGAGGCTTATAGGGCGTATGGGGGGAAGGCGTGGTTGCGGTATGATGAGCAATTTTGCCAGCGAAAAGCGGTACGGCCGGCGATCCGGTGGGATTAAAAAGATATTGCGCTGTGGTTAAGGGTTACGGCCCCGATTAAGCAGTCCTTTCCCGGGAGCGTCGGCCAAGGAGGTCAGTCGGGTCAGTCCGGACAGGGTTCCGGTTCAAAACTTGGGTTCTGCTGGCAGTTCAATGATGGCCAGTGTAAGTTCGGGGCCTCATGCAAATTTAAACATGTCTGTTCGGAGTGTAACGGCTCCTCTCATGGGGCTGCAAAATGCATGCGGAAAGGGAAGCGGGCAGGTCCTCAGTCCTCCTCCGTTGGCCAAAGGGCGGTCTCCGGTGAGGATGGAAAGAATGGCACCGTATCTAACTGAATATCCGGATAGGGTTGCAGCCAAGTTAATTTTCGAGGGGTTTTCGTTTGGTTTTGTTATTCCCCCTCCTCCGTATGAGGTCCCAGTTACACGGCGTAACCTTAAGTCGGCGAATTTGCACTTGGCGGTTGTTTCAGAAAAACTGTTGAAGGAAGTTTCGCTGGGGCTCATGGCCGGTCCTTTTGTCGAGCCGCCTGTGGTAAATTTAGTTGTATCCCCCTTGGGAATTGTGCCGAAGCGGGAGCCCCATAAATTCCGTTTGATTCAACATTTGTCCTTTCCCAGGGGAGCGTCGGTAAATGATGGGATAGATCACGATTTATGCTCGGTGGTTTACACGTCATTTGATAAAGTGGTGGCATTGGTGCGGGGGGCGGGACCCGGGGCGTTGTTGGCAAAGACAGACATTGAGGCGGCTTTTCGTTTGCTGCTGGTACATCCGGAGAGCCAACGGCTGTTAGGTTGCTTCTGGAACGGGGGGTTCTATGTCGATAGGTGTCTTTCAATGGGGTGTTCTCTTTCGTGCGCATACTTTGAGGCTTTTAGTAGCTTCGTGGATTGGGTGACGAAGGGTGTAGCTGGGGTGGACTCATTGATACATTATCTGGATGACTTTTTGTGTCGGTCCTAGCGGTTCCCCTGTTTGCGGTAACCTATTGTATTGCTTGCAGAAGGTTGCGTCGGTTTTCGGAATTCCGTTGGCGCCGGGAAAAACTGAGGGCCCAGTCTCCACCATCTGTTTTTTAGGTATCGAAATTGATTCGGTCGCTATGGAGTGCAGGCTGCCGGAGGATAAGTTACTACCCTTGCGGCAGGAAGTGAGGCGGGCCTTCCGACTGAAGAAGATCACTTTGCGCGAACTCCAGTCGCTGCTGGGGAAGTTGAATTTTGCCTGTAGGATCATGCCAATGGGTAGAATTTTTAGTAGGCGATTGGCGGCAGCGACGGCGGGTATCAGGGCTTCCCATCATATTGTGAGGCTTGGTTTGGAACACAAGGCAGATCTACAGGTATGGGATGAGTTCTTCGGGCAGTATAATGGTAAATCGTTGTGGATGTCTCCGGTGCAAGAAATGAGCGATGTGGAGTTGTTTACTGACGCGGCGGGGTCCGGGGGTTTTGGCGCATATGCGGGGGGTCCATGGTGTGTGGGGAACTGGCCTGACAGCTGGGTGGTCAGTGGGCTTACGCGGAATCTGGCCCTGCTCGAGCTGTTTCCCATCGTGGTTGCAGCGACCATTTGGGGGGACAGGCTCAGGAATAAAAAGGTTCGTTTCCACTGTGATAACATGGGGGTGGTGTTAGCAATTAACAACTTATCAGCATCATCTCCACCGGTGGTTCAGTTGTTGCGTCACCTAGTGTTGTTGTGCTTGTCGCTAAACGCGTGGGTAGTGGCGGTGCATGTTCCAGGGGTGTCCAACTGTATTGCTGATGCTCTTTCTCGCTCGCAGTGGGATCGTTTTCGTCATTTGGCACCGGGTGCGGATGCGTCCGGCTTGGCTTGGCTTGCCCAGAGCATCTCTGGGAGCCGGTTTCGGTCCCGTGGAACGGTTGATTGAACGGTCGCTGGCTAGGGTGACTTGGAACGCTTATTCGGCTTGTTGGCAGCAATGGGAGGATTGGGTAAGAGTACTGGGCAACGTCTGCACGGAGCAAGACAGGTTGGTAGCATTGTTGTACTGGTTGGGTGATGCGTGGGAGGCGGGGTTTTCGCTGGCTAAGGTGAATCGTTTCATTGCGGGTTTGGCGTTCGGTTTCAAGTTACGGGGTTTCCAGGATGTATCCAAGCATTTTCTAGTAAGGCAAGCTTTGAAAGGTTTGCGTAGAGGGAGGGCCGAGGCAGATCAGAGGCGTCCCGTGTCTTTTGCCCTCCTTGGTTCACTGGGCGCATCGCTGGGGGCTGTGTGCAATTAATCGTACGAGGTAGAATTGTTTCGATTGGCTTTTTCGCTCGCGTTTTTTGGAGCACTCCGAATTGGGGAGTTGGTCTCCCCTAGTAAGGCTAAGGCTAGGGGGTTGTGACAGGCGGATGTTGGTCTTTACGGGGATAGACTCGAGTTGTTGGTGCGGCGGTCCAAGACTGATCAGTTGGGCCGGGGTAAGCGGATAGTGTTGTTTGCTCTCCCGGGGTCGACGATGTGTCCGGTCGCTTGCATGGGTGCGTTCAGGCCACGTGGCGCGGTGCCGGAGGCGCCATTGCTCCACCATGAGAATGGCGCGTTTCTGTCTAAGTATCAATTTGATGCAATTTTCAAAAAATGCTTGGCTGTGGTTGGTGTGGGGGACGGGTGTTACTCATCTCACTCGTTCAGAATTGGCGCGGCTACGGAAGTTGGGGGTTGGATGACGAGGGTGTGCGTCGCATTGGCCGCTGGGAGTCCAATAGGTTTAGGACTTACGTTCGCCCTCATCTGTTATGAGTTGTAAGTTGTTTCTTATGGTTTTCCTTGAGTTTCTTGTCCTTTCTTTTCAGATCATCGCCCATGTTTAGTCTGGCTGTTAGGACATTCTTTTGTGCACTGGGGGGCACTGCGGGCGGAGGTGCGCCCGGATGGCCGCCAGCTTCGCATTCCGCGTCGGGATGTGGTGTTACATTGGTTAGGATTTCGAGGTATGTTACGGAGCCGGGTATTGGCCGAGTTTCAAACATATGCTCGCCTGGATAGAGTCCCGGAGGTTTTGGTGTTACATGTTGGGGGGAACGATCTAGGGGTACGCCCCTTTCGTGAGCTGGTGCGGGATATAAAGCACGATTTGTTGTGTCTGTGGGCGTCTCATCCGTCCTTGATGATTGTTTGGTCGGACATAGTTCCGAGGAAGTCTTGGCGCCTGGCAAGGTCGGTGGAGAGGGTTAATAAGGCCCGCATTAAAGTGAATCGGGCGGTGTCACGATTCGTTGCCAAGAACGGGGGCATTTGTGTTCGACACAGGGATCTTGAGTCCGGGGTTGGGAATTATTGGCGTAGTGATGGGGTGCATTTGACCGAGGTTGGAATTGATCTGTGGAGCTTGGCCTTAGCAGAAGGAATTGAGAGGGCGGTTGTGGTATGGAGGAACTCACAGGCTTAAGGTAGTCAAGGCCTGTTTCGCTGTGGTGGGGGGAGTCCTTGAGGTTGGTCAGTACAAAATGGTGGGGGGGTCGCATCGGGGGTATGCGTCCCCCAAAAAGTTATATCATTTGAAGACTTCATAGGGTGTTATCCCTTTGAAGTGGTCTTCTGGTGGTTGGAGCCATCTGCAGAGGTGAGCGGTGCCTCCGAGCTGGTTTACGGCTGGAGGTAAAGAGTTGGTGGTGGTTTGCAGATGGCTAATTTAAAGAAAATCCGGTTTTAAAAATGGCTTCACGGACTTCCCCTGCTCTGTTAAAGTATTAAAAATGTTGATTGTTAATTCTGATTCTGACCCATGTTGGGTCATGTGAATTAGAGGAGGAATTCTCCGGTCGAATTCCAAAAGGAGTTATCCGAATGTTTCGGATTAAATTGCATTTAAATAATGTAAATAAATAAACGGCTGCTGTGGCCATTTCATATCCAACCTCGGTTGTCACGTGTCATTATTGGGAGGCGGGCCGAAAAAGGGGTGAATAGGATTAAAAGGTTTAAATAGCACATGACTCTACTTAGGCCAGTCATGGTTTGGGGACAGTATTGACATGGACAGTGCACCATGTTTCCGTTTGAAGCAATGCTTCTAGGGGAGAATACCTCCATAATACATCATGCAATGGAACGTGATTTCTTTTTCTCACAGTGAGGTACAGTATGGGCCCATCGCAGGCTATGAGCACTGTATTATGAATCCATACAATCCAGATTCATTATTGGAATGGTGCATGAGGCCGTAAGCTGTTGTTTAGTCCCGGAAAACCCTTCCATCACTCAACAGTGTGAATGTGTGTGAACAATAAGGAAGATCTACTATTGTAGTTGCATCAGAACTCTGGCCTAAGTTGCTCCTTTTTTTGCGAAAATCAATTAAGACAAATAAAAAGTGTCTTTAAAAAGGTGGTGTGACTTAAAGAAAAGGGGTCTAACTTAAAGTGGGCCTCATACACAAAAAATTTTGGCACACAAACTGGTGTAAACTGGTGTAAACTAAGCCAACCAAGATGTGGTATACGGAAGAGAAAGATATCTAACATGTCTAGCAAAATGCACCATTGATGAATTTGGCGCATCTTCTGACTGCCAGGTCTAAGATTACGCTGTCTAAATATCACACAGCATTAGTAAATCTGCCACAATATAATTTGTTCCGAAAAAGGGATTGGAACCAATGAGAAGAAAGCTTGCATAACCTAAAGGAAAGACTTGGGAAAGGTTTCCTTGCTATCATTTCATGGTACCTAATTCAGTTTTTGACACAAAATATGGCTGTCACGCAGATTTATATGGCCATGGGATTAAACTCGTAATCACACGTGCAATTTTGATGGCGCTTGAGGTGCAATTTTTTTATGCAGTTTTTTGTGCCACAGTCAGGAGTTGATCCAACAGGAATCGAAAAGTAAAAGTCCTTCCTTTATACTTCCTATTCCTTTTAAATCCATTCCTCGGTTTTGGCTCAAAAAACTGCACCTAAAACTGCATCCAAAAAAATCATAAATTCCACCGTTGTTTTACCCGTGTGGTAAAAATTACTAACCTTATGCTAACCTTGTTCTGCGAGTCAGTGTGATTACGGAGATACCTATTTTTTTCAACGTTCGTCTGAATAAGCCCTAAGGGTCAGTCGACACGTTGCGTAAATACTGCAGATTTTCCGCAACGGAATTCGTTGTGGAAAATCCACAGAAAATACAGTAGCAGCAAAGTGGATGAGATAGAACAAATCTCATCCACACGCTGCGTAAATACTGAGCGGAAGAAAAGCTCAGAAATTGATCTCCGGTGCAAAGCTTTATTCCGCAGCATGTCAATTGTATCTGCCTAAACGCTGCTTATTTGTTGCAAGTTTTCCCCATTGAATTCAATGGGGAGGTAAAACCTGCAACATATAGTAGTTATTGCGGTTTTTGCAGCGGGTTCGCAGCGCTTCCACCGTAAAAACCGCAATTCAGGAAAAAAATCTTATACTTACACAGTAGTCTGTGTTCCTCCCTCCAGCGCCGCCTCCTGGGATGATGTTTCATCCCATGTGACTGCTGCAGCCAATCACAGGCTGTAGCAGCGGTCACATGGGATAAAAGTCATCCCAGAAGGCCAACTTGGATGATGTCAGAAGGCCGGCCCTCTGGGATGACATCTCATACCATGTGACCACCACTTAAGCCAATCACAGGCTTCAGCGGTCTTCTGGGGTGAAGCATCATCCCAGGATGCCGGCCTGCTGGCAGGCCGGCAAAGTCCTGTAGTTTTCCGCAGCAGACATTCCGAACGAAAAGCTGCACCACAGTTTGGTGCGGTTTTCCACCTGGAATTCCCTGCGGCGCACAGGGCAGATACGCTGTGTGCTTTTATGTAGCTTATCTCCCCTTGTGTGAACTCAGCCTATGTGTTAAGTTAAATTTCCCTACAGCACCACCACTGGAGAATTTAAGAATTACCCAGTGCCCATTCAAATCAATAGGTTATCTGTATAATGCAGGACAGGTCCTCCAGAGCAAAAGACGCTCTTTGTAATCGTTCTCCTATCTGACCAAGAAATTAGGATCCTAAACGGGGACAGTGCGCACTGAATAATGTTTTAAAATACGTTCACAAAACATTTTCCAAGCGAACCAGCCATGTTATCTGGGTCCATACGCATGTTATAATATGCCCATAGCCTGCTATATGCCCATATTATATCTCTGTTTGCCTCTTTTTACATAGGCACATTGACGTTTATTTCTTATTGATTCCATGAGAAAAAAATCATGGCATGCTCTATCGCATGCTGCATAGCTGTAGAGCACAGGTATTCTCCCTTAGAAGAACATGGCAATGCCATGTCCATGGACTTGCAAATTACATGTGTAATAAAAAAAAAAAATCATTTAGTTGGTGCAGGGAGGTTGGACCAAATCCCTGAGCAAGGAGGCTGCGGCTTCTCAGCTAAGTATTAGGGTATGTGCACACGATAACTGCAATTCAGGAGAAAAGAGCTCCTGAATTTCAGACGTAATTGCATGTACTCGCGTTTTGCGGGGCGTCTTTTACGGACGTAATTTGGAGCTGTTCTTCATTGGAGTCAATGAAAAACGGCTCCAATTACGTCCCAAGAAGTGTCCTGCACTTCTTTTGACGAGGCTGTAATTTTACGTGCCCTCTTTTGACAGCGACGCGTAAAATGACAGGTCGTCGGCACAGTACATAGTAAGACTCATTGAAAGCAATGAGCAGATGTTTGCCGACATATTGGAGCTGTTTTTTCAGACGTAATTCGAGGCGTAAAACGCCTCCATTACATCTGAAAATAGGTCGTGTGAACCCAGCCTTACTCCCTAGCTGTCGGACCCCCAATCAGATAACAATGGAAGGTTAGAGATTTGCTATCACTTGATATCGTTATCGATGGCCGATATTGGCCGTGAAAAGGAGCAATGATCGGTAATATATGGGGACGAACTATGGTTCAATCGATGGTCCCCATGCATTTGTATACTGTCAGCAGCACATCTCCCTGTTTACACATGATAGGGTGTGAAAACTTCTGTAAAAAGCATTCCATTTTAACATTTCTTGCTAATGATACTTTTTATATACACGATATACTCATGCATTTTATTTATATTTTATTAGAAGGCAAAGATAAAGTTCCTATCCTTGAGCTCTAGTGCTCCTGAAATGGACACGCATGTGTTTGACACACCCAGCACCCTCTAAGCAGCAGCCGATTCTCAGTCACGTCTGTGCTAGACATGTTATTTACCAGCAGACTGAATTAGAATACTTGCATGCCACGCTTGTAATTGACATTGTTTAAAGTTTTTGATGGGATTAAACCATTTGTAGTGTTTCTTTGCTCGTTTCCATGCGGGATACCAAATTTGTAATACAGGGTTTACGTGCTAGAGATTGTTGATGTTGCTGGAGTTTGGAGTTCAATAAGACAGCTAATCCTTTAACATCATGCCTTCCAATACTAGCAGCACAAAGATAAATACTACTCAGGGAGAATTGTAGACGCATTATTTCCCCCACAAAAGCAATCAGCCTCCTAATCTCCATCAGTCTGATTTACGCCTCTGGGTATACCTTCTCAGTACACACCAGCTATCACAAGACGCACAAAATCTGATGTATTATACTTGTATAATACACTGAATGAAAATCCCCTGAGTTATAAATGACTTTGCTTCACTGAGAATCAAAAGGTGTATTTATAAAGTGTAATTATTCGGGGATATTTATGCATTTGGCTACATTATGTATATACCAATAAATTTGTTCATGAATAAAATTCATAGGTGTGCTGGTACAGAGTAGATCAAGCCTTCTGTCCTTCACGGGGATATTACTGACCTAAAATAGCAGAGCGAGGAGTTAAAATCTTCCTTTTTCCTCCTGCTATCAGCAACTGCAGTAGCTAAGAAGTAGCAGTTCTCTATCTCTAAGGAATTGCAAGTGTGTGCTGATTGCAAAGCCTGAGAGAGATAAAACAATTTGCATTTTTATAGTTGCTTTCATCTAAACAGGTCTCCAAGGTGCATTATAATGATATTTTGGAGCTGGAGAGTGGCCACCTCTATAGAGTCATAAGGGCTAAGGACTGTGAGAGTCATTTGGTAAATATCTCCAGCTCAGAAACTCCAAGTACTGTACTCATGCATAGACATGTCATTCATGTACCTTGAAAAAAATGCCAGAGGGTTTTTTTCACTCTACATAATAAACCTATTTTTGAAACGAGAAAACTTTTAAATGTAGAGGCAGAAACTGTTCATTATGTCATAATCCAAAGTACAAAGCATATATTAAAAATGTAATACATTATGACCAATAGAGTATATATAGTGCAACATTCAAACAGGCAAGGACTTAAAAAGAACCTATCAATGAACCTATTTTAGAATAGGGTTTTTGATAAATGCTAACGTTGAAGGCTTAGGCTTCGTTCACATCTGCGTCGGAGGCTCCGTTAGGGGCCTCTGTCACAGATCTGGTAGGATTTACTGGAGTTTACCGGATGCTGCACTATTGTATCCGGTAAAATCACAGACACCCCGATGGAAAGCTGACAAAACCTAAGTCAATGGGTTCCGTTGGCAACCGGCGGTCTCCGTTGTGCAGAACGGAGCAGAATAACGGAACAGCACAACAGAGGTGGGAACATAGCCTTAGTTGTAACCACTAAGTGTGCAGTTGTTTTGACGTAATCAATAGCGCAATCGGCGATGGTATTGATTCTGTCAAAGCAATGGAACCCTTACACAACAGTGACAAACGGAAAGCATTTGCACCGGATCCGTCACCATTGAAATCAATAGTGATGCAAACAGAAACCTTTGGTTTCCGTTTGTTTCAGTTTGGATTTCATTCATGGGTTCCCCTGACGGATAGGTCCGACGGAACCTATGAACGGAGTCCCGACGCAGAGGTGAACGCAGCCTTAGTGGAGAGATGTCAGTACAAGGTAGACGGATGTTAAACTATACCAAATGACAGAACAGAGACTGAGTAACACACAGATAAGAGAACGTAAGACATAGGTCTGAGACATGAAAGACAGACAAGTGAATGAGAGGAAGATGAAAGGAAAAACATAGGACAGGACAAGCTAATGAAGTAATGGGGCTAGAAAGATGATAAAAGGTAGGGTTAATATGTTTGGCTAAATAATGGTGTAATTTAATTAAATCTAATGTTTTAAAAATAGTATTAGAATGTTAAAAATGTATATTATCAAGGTCAGATAATAAAAGGGGCAAAAGGGGCAAGTACCCAAGGGAATCCACCATCTAGGCATTCACCAGCAAGTCTTTACCTTGCATGGATCACATTGGTCTCTAGATTCAGAAGGCATTGTTGGACACAAGAGGGTAAAATCCAAGAGGTCCTTTCTCAACTGTTTTCTAGTGTTGCAGTAGGAGCCCTGAAGCACAGGTAGAGATAGTCAACAGAAGATGGTTGGCTGTTGGCTGTTGGTTGATTGGTTGTTGGCTGTTTTTTTAGTTTGTAGATACACACTGTATATCACTGTTACTGGGCACTGGTGTTTAAAGAGTCCTGAATTATATCTGAGCGGTCCAGGCACAGGTGTTGCAATGGCGGTCAAGAGATTAGTTATGCCTCTGCTAGTCTCTGAATGGCACTGTAGATTGATGGTAGACATGGTATGGCACTTTTTCGGGGGCACTCCATATGCAGTGTCCTGTAAGGCATGGAACATTTTAATTCATCTCATCTGCATTTTTGTGTGTTCTGCAGCTTTGATTATTCTGTAGCTGTCATTATTTTAGGACTGGTTAAAAAATGTAAGAAGCAAGTTTATTGGTTGTTGTGACAACCCCTGTGGGAGTTGTAGAGGTAGTCCTATTGGACATCATCTTGCTTTTCAAGAGTTAAAAAAAAAAGAAATGGCTAAATAAAATATTCAAATAATTCATTAAAAGGACACTGAAATGATTGGCTGACTATGTAATATATGGACAGGTCAGGTCTGTAATGCCTGCCGCTACCCTTGTTTAACTGGTCCTGCCCGGTGCTGCTCTTCTTTTAGCGGCCTCCCATGCTGCCGATGCTCGCTTGTAAGTCTTAGTGCACACGAGCGCGCTAACCCTCGCTTTCTTAAAGAGCAAGCACATGCCAAAATCAATTCTCAGGTTTTCCTAGCTATAAAGGTTCCTCCCCTTCCTTCCTTGCCAAAGCAATTTGGTTCTTACTAAGATTCCCTGTGTTCCTAGTGGTTCACTGCTATCTCGTCTATTGGAGTCCTGTGTTTTAACCTCAACTTGTGCCTCTTACTATTCTTGCCTGCCACCTGCCCTGACGTTTTGCTAACTGACACGTGAGTAACTTCTCCCACCATCCCTGACCCTTTACTTTGTGACAAGTTACGAAATTATGCCGTCTGCCCTGACCTCTTGCTATAGCAGACCACGTTTAATGGCACTACACCTGTTATTGTTGCCCATCACCAAGGAGATTACTCTGGGGGTCGAGACCTGGTGTTCCCCTGCAGCAAAGTCCAGATGTCTGTAGAGGGGTTAAAGGATGAACACCAGGGGTTCTCTTAGACTACACTGGTCGGTTTAGCACCACATCAAATCTCTTCATGACAAAGTGGGTTCACATCACCCTCTGCTGGCCCCGTGACAGAATCTCCATGGGACCAGTGACATGTTCTGCCAGCCATTTTTACAAAGGTGAAGGAGGAAGCGCTTAAAAGTAAGATATGTGTTGTGTCGGCGTCTGCACTCTCTTGCCTCTACGGTGCGCACGCAAGCAGTCTGCGCACCAACAAATTGTTCTCTAACCTATCCCCTCACATCCTGGACTATATAAAGGGCTCTGCCCTTCCACTCCTTGCCTGAGCATTGTTGTTGTCTACCCATGTTCGCATTGCAAATTATCCCCTAGTTGTATCCCAGTGTTCTCCTATCCTGCTTCCCATATCCTGTTTCCTGTTGCTGTGTTGGTTCTGTGCCTAAGCCTATAGTTGGAGTCGTGTGTGCCTCATCTGCCACGTCTGGTGTCATGTGCCACGTCTGGTGCCAACTGACACATGTCAAGCTTCATTCGTACCACGTAGCATCTGTGCCAAAGTATCTGCTACACCTCGTGTCTGTCTGGACTCTTACAGGTACTCTTGTGCAAAAAACTTTTGCATAGACTGTTTTTTGGCCAGCTGCCACTCCGCCTAGTGGGTCCACATACCCCAGGACCATGACAATATGCAAAGTTTTGGACCGAGAGATGCATTAATAGAGGGTGCACTGGTACAATAAAGGCGAATTACATCAGGCAGTATCATTTGCTCCTAGATTCTCCAAGTATTGCATTTGACTGCATGAACTGGATACTTAGAGCATTTATTTCCTTTTCATGTCTCAAGTGCCTGTTAATATCTAAAATTGGATTCTTCTTATAGAACATGGTGTATCATTAACATATTTGTTGTTATTATTATACATTGTGCATTTTATTTTATTCAATTACAATTGTATAAAGTGCCACTACATAAGAAGCTCCAATGTATAAGGAGCTCTGATGTATATAAGTGGAATAATTCAATATAATACATTACTTACATAACTATTAACAGTTTAGAATTTGTATCACTTGGCAGGATGCATCACAGGAGTGTTAAAAATTTGACCCTACATCAGTACGTGTCTTAGATAATGGAACTTATAATGCACCTTTTATTATGATTCAATAGATATCAGCTACATTAAATAACAACATATGTGCATTTAGGTGCCCATATAAAAACACAACAATTAGATTTGCCATGCTTTTAAATTGAAACAATAAATCCATACTGCAAATTTCTAAATTACACTTCAATACTTTACTTAGTAACGTCAAATGGTGGTTTATTATAGAATTTACTAAGCAAATATTATTTTAAAATATGTAAAAGCATATTGATTGATAGTTGCTGGACGTATTTTATGCCTTTGGCACCATTGTGAAAGACATGTTCCATGTAGATGAAGAAAGGAAGATGATCACAGCACCAGAGAGAATATTTAATGTAATATAATGGGTGAAAGCCTTTACAGGAACCTGATCCAAGGTTCCACAAATGGAAACAACAATTTTCAAGGAACAAGGCAGCACATCCAAAAATAGGAATTTTATTTACCCACAAATGTGGCGTTTCAGTCCAGCAGGACCTTTCTCAAAGGTCCTTGATGTTGCATGTAGAAACCAACATTAAATCTGACGAGGACAATCGTCATATACTGTTTTAATTATATATTAAAGTCTTTGTTACACCATCAACTTCACACCACTTTTTTCCGATTGACCATCAATGATGCTAGAGCGTGAGGTCCAAAGCACAGTCTCCACTGAACATTTTGCCCTATGTTAAAGAGAACCTGTCACCACTCCTGACATCTCTGTTTTAGTAAATACTTGTATTCCCTATAAAATAACAATTCTGGAGGATCCTTTCTTAGAACTCTGTGTTGTACCGTTCCTTTATTACTCCTACCACAAATTTATGAATAAATTGTCAATTGGGTGTTACCAGTTGTGGGTGTGTCCCTACACAGTCTGAGACTGTCCAATCAGTGCTGACAGAGTGAGACTGTGTAGGGACACACCCCTTTGACAAGGGGAATAGTAACACCCAGCTGTCAATTTATTCATAAACTTCTAGAAGGAATAACAGAGGAACGGCATAACGCAGCGTTCTAAGAAAATATGTTCCAGAATTGTTATTTTACGGGGAACACAAGTATTTACTAAAAATAGACATGTCAGGAGAGGTGATATGTAATCTTTATTTATTTTTTATTTATCTCTTTATTTATTGGTGTTCGTACATTCTACCAAAGGTAGATTGCAGCCTTTTTGGCCAAAATATTGCCCCCTGCAGCCAGAAAAGGGTGCCTGAGCTAAAGTTCTTACCTTACTTGGATGCTGCACTCCTGGCATCGCTGCAGGATTATCACATCTGTCTATGGTGGTACATTACAGTGCAATCTCTCCCTATTTAATTTCCTTAATAAAATGTCCTATGCTTGGACTCTCAAGTAAAGAGTATACATATGTATCAGTTAATAAAATACTATAAATAAGTTTCGCCACAGTATTGAGGACATTATGGGAAACTTTAAGCACAACATTTTACTTATTGACCATCATACCCAAGAACACCTTTCCCACAGTGAAGCATGGTGATGACAGCGTCATTCTGTGATGATGCGTTTCATTGGTAAGGACTGGAAAACTGGTCAAGATTGAAGGAAAGATGGATGGCAGTAAATACAGAGCAATTCTTGTGTCCTGTTTGTCTGGCAGAGATTTGAGACTGGGACGGAGATTCACCTTCCAGCAGGATAATGACCGTAAACTTCTAAAGCTACACTGGATTGGTTTAAGGGCAAGCATATAAATGTCTTGGAATGGCCTAGTAGTCAAAGCCCAGACCCCAATCCAATTGAGAATCTGTGGCATGACTTGGAGGCTGCTGTACACTAACACAACCCATCAGTTTTGCCTGGAAGAATGAGGAAAAAATTCCAACTTCTAGATGTTTTAAGATAATAGAGACATATCCCAAAAGACTTGCATATGTATTTTCAGTAAAAGCTCGCTCCACACAGTATTGACTTTCTCTGTTTTTTTCTTAATTATTGTTTGTGTCACAGTAAAAAAATATTTTCCACCTTCAAAGTGGTGGGCATGTTATGTAAACCAAATGTTATAAACTCCCCACAAATCCATTTTAATTCAAGGTCGTAATGCAATAAAACAGGAAAAACACCAGGGGGAGAATACTTTCACAAGGCACTGTGAAGGCTAAACGCTCGCTAGAATAAACAGTAATCTATAATATCCACAAGGATTAAAATAAATAGATAAATACTCAGCTTGTTAGGCCTCAAACAGTCTTATAGTCGGTTGTGCTCTCCAGGTGACACATCCTCGGAAAATACAGCAGAGTCGCTTATTTTGCTCACTCCCCTAACACCTTCACCTTTGATGTGCCAGTAGTTAATTCTCAATGTTGCCTCTACAAGAGTAATTGCAGCAGAGGCTCAGTGATTGAGGTAGGCCAGTGTCAGGCCTAGGCTGCAATTACTCTTGTAGACTGTCAGGGTACGGTTCCACATACTGGCGTCCGCAAACCATGACCAGGGCTTTCAAAAACATTTTTATTGGCCACAGGGTTTTGCAGGTAAACAGCAGTTTTACCTCCAAAATCCCAACTTTAATGGTCTATGTCCCTCCTCTACATTTCTTCTTCAACATCCTAGTATTTCTAATGTTTTGGTTTGTCTCAGTGTGTTATGTGGAACAGTATTAAGTACATTGGAAAAATCTATATATATGTCACATACACTGCATTATCAAAATCCAGATTGCAACTTAACTTATGATAAAAAATAATCAGATTGGTTGGCAGGACTAGTCCTTCTTGATCCGATGTTGACAGCCTGAAAGAAGATTACTGCATTTTCTATAAATTAAGTCTTGATAATGTCCTTACAAATGCATTTTACTTCTAACTCTGTCTTAATCTCTCTAGACTGCAATATCAAATGTCACATTGGGCTATTTTTCTTTCACATGTGGTAGATCTGTTTTACTTTAGCCATGTATATGCATCATGTAAAATAATATTTTTTTAGAAATAGTGGTTGGTATGTCATCATACCTAATTCCCATAAAAAAAACAACTTGGATGTCACCTGTTATAGTCAATCATGAAAGAGACATAAGAGCTTAACACTTCAGGTTACTTCAGGTTATCACAATAATGAAAATTAAATATTTTTGCCTCTTTCCCAAAAATAATGGTGGATTGTCGTGCACCGCAGGTCAAATCAACGTGTTGTTTTGAATCTGAAATATCTTTCATAGTACAATGAGAAACGGATTTGTTAATACTAAAGACTGTATAATGAATCATTTATGTATGTGCCAAGATTTCTAGGTAGCGGCATATTAAGTTTAGGCGGCATATTAAGAAGCTAGCCTTTCCATCAGAGACAGTGCTAGCTTTTTAGAGGGTTGTAAACTGTGCAAATGCCCCAGGTCCCTGTGTCCTCGGGGACCCCTAAGAACTAGATATTTGTAGCAACCCGAGAGTGAAGCATGTAAAGCTACCAGGCTCTTCACCGCCCTAGATCAGCCAGGGACATTATTATCAGCCCCTTGACTATTTAGATATTTTATATTGGTATAATTTATAAACTTAATGTAAGTTTATTTTGATATTGTGTGGGAAATATATGGAAATACTGCTATATGGCGGCATTGTTTGAATACTGTATGTAGGTAATGTTTAGGTATTGTAATGTAATTATTCAGGTAGTGAATGGTAGTAATATGTGGGCATTGTATGTACAGTACGTATTATTTTGCATTATATGGCAGTATTCCGGTATGAACATTCAGAAAAAAAAGCATGTGTATCTGTGTTTTAAATATATATTTTGAAATTATGAGAACGACTGTCTAAAAATGGTGAGTGGGGGGCACTACTTTTCTTGTTGCCCAGGGCCACATTATCTAAAAAACCATCCTCGGCCTGAAGTGACAACACTGGATCCCTATGTTCTAGCTGGCAAGCCACCAACACTCCTGTGCTTGCATTTTTCAAAGAAAATATGCAATGTTTACGGTGTCTGGGATCCCAGCCTTAAGGTCTGTTAAATGGCGTAGCTATAGGGGTCACAGTGGTCGCAATGGCAACTGGGCCCCACAGTCAGGGGTGCCTACTGCCCCCTCCACCATGTCTATCCACTGTTACTGTAGTAACTGGGGCCTATGTAACAAACTACACAAGCCCCTTTTACTACAGTAACAGTCAGGGGTGCACGCAGGGGGATTCCAATTGCGTGGAAACCCCTCCTGTGAACAGGGCCGGAAAGCCCTTACATACTAGTGGTGTCACTAGCACGTAGCATTGGCCCGGTACCCCAGGTGACTGCCACATTCAATTGTATCTGTGTCCTCGGGACACAAATACAATTAATTATTATGGCTGAGCAGGGAGCCTGCTCCATGCTCTGCCATTCACTAGGCTACAGGCCACGTAAGGCTGGCAGCCTATAACATGTTGGGGCAGGATCCCTGTGCATGTCAGCATGATGATGTCACTGGATTGTGTCGGCCTACGCAAGGAGCCTGTCTTGGTGCCTCATAGACTTCAGGACTGAGGAGGCTGTGGAGCTCCAATCTTCGCGGGAATGGGGCTAGGTGAATATACATTTTTTTTATTTGTTGTGGGGCACTCGGCCACTATCTGCAGTGAGGCTGTGTGGCACTTTCTACAGGGGGCTGTGTGGCACTATCTACAAGGGTTGGTGTGGCACTATCTAGAGGGGGTTTTTTGTCACTATCTACAGGGGGCTATGTGGCACTATCTACAGGGGTGGCACTATCTACAGGGGAGTGGCACTATCTACTGAGGGCACTGTAGAACTATCTACAGCTAGCCGTGTGCCATTATCTAAAGGGGGACCATGTGGCACTATCTAAAGGGGGACCATATTTCACTATCTACATGGGGCTGTGCGGCACTATCTACAGTGGGCACTGTGGCATTATTTACAGGAAGCAGTGTGTGGCACTATCTATCGGAGGCACTGTCACTCTATCTACATGGGCTGTGTGTGGCACTATCTACATGGACTGTGTGTAGCACTATCTACAATGGACTGTCTGTGGCGCTACTAGGGGCACAGTAGCACAATCTGCATCGGCTATGTGAGGCATTATCTACAGGGGACAGTATGGAGCACTATCTATGCTGGTTTTTACGCTACCAGTAGTGGTCAGCACATATCGTCTACCACTTTTTTATTAGAACTTGTAATATAAAGGACTTGGCTAGTGAATATGTGCAGACCAACATTCATAGCGTATAAAACAGAGGGTAGCGGGAACCGGACGAAAATAACTTGGTTTGGAAAGTATGCATTTGGAAACTCCCATTTAAAAATTCTACGTTTGTCCCTGCAGTATGCTTACCAACCTTACTCCTGAGTTGGGTCCAGACACAGCATGGTTCCTGATGCCTTTCAGTGTCACGGCGTCACAACCTTATGTGCGTCCAAAGAGGCACCGGTTCAGGAGAGAAGAGGATAAATATAAGAATACTGACCGCTGGGGCCCTGTACCTAAGCCTCCCATGTAACTGACTTAGATACAGGGCCCAGCAGAGAGTATCACACATGTCTGCTGGCAAAGAGAAATTGCGGGGGAGCCTAGGACTTTTGCATCGGGGCCCATGAACCTTTAGCTACGCCCCTTGGTCTGTTCATACCTTGCTAACACAGATGCACAGCTCATTAAATGTATCAGGGTTCTCTGTTGTGAAGAGCCCTGAACCTGCGTGAGCAGCACATGATCAGAACAGGTTTTCAGTCGCGGAAAAATTTCCATTCAATAATAGTAAGCAGAGATCTTGAAAATAGTAGGGTATTACAGCTTAAATTATATTAAATAGCTGCATAACCTTCTATCATACAATATTAAAATGTGATCTACATAAAACCGTTTTAATACTTTACATATAGTTACTTACTATCTGCATCCATAGAAAAGTTACTAAACATAGCAGGAACATGGCAGCCTTTTGGTTACAATGTATTCAATTTTTATTTTGCTTTATGGCATTTACCCAATTATAATGCAATGACATATACTCTTACACCTTTAAAACATTAGAGTAAATCATTAACATCTCATTCTGCATGCACTACTTAACCCGCTCCCGCAATTTTTCAAAGCATTTTCATTATATAAAACACAATACATTCCTGGTATAAATGTATAAAGTGATGAAAGAAAATATGACCCTAAGTTTATTTTAGTATGTAAACTGTTTAGAAGAATCTAAATTGCATACGGTAACCTCCACTTAAAAGCTTCTCTTGGAAGATATAATTCATCATTTAGAGTAAAACTTTTCGTTTCAAGCCTGACCTATTCTTCATTTTCTCATTACATCCAAAACATTGCTAGGGCAAACAAGGTCCTCTCCTAAAAAAAAATCCTCTCTATAAAATCCTTTCCAAGTGCAAGTATTCTATACCCCTGGATCTAATCCTAATTAAAAATAAATTACATGTTATATAGATCTAGAAACTAGAAAGATAATCCTATTACTCAGGAGAGTCTGTCCTTCATCTACCACTTTTAAAGTGGAAAAAAGATGAGCTGAAGCTGAGCCATTTTCTTAAAAGGATGCCCAAACTTTTCAAAAAATGTTATCCATCATGTGTTGCAAGTGTTGGCACACGAGTATTACAATACTGGTATTAGACTTTGCCAGCTATCTGTTACCATTTCCCTCCAATGTAAGGCTTTGTGGCTTGTTTAGTCTCATGACTGGTAGACATTTGTCTACTGCGTGGTTCACATGAACACTGGGGCTTCTTTGAGGCAGTAAAAAGCCTATTGATGTGACAAAAAGAAGCTTTTGTTCCAAGGATCAGTTTCACTGGGTGTTTTTTTAACTCCCTGTAGGGATCTAAGGGTTGATACTTTCAATGACATTTGCTTAATCCTGGTGGCTGTGCCGTATCTGTGTAACCAAGGATAATACCCGATTGGATGTAAAATGAATTTGGTTAGCAAGAGCAATAATTCCATACCTAAAGTCAAACTGTGCCTGTTTCTTAGGACGGGTAAGAAGGAAAGTGGCCAGATGCTCAGTTTGCTATTGGGTTGGAAAGAACGTAACAGACAGGCTCTTATTACCCTCAAGCTTACTTCATTCACATGCCAGGACATCTCCTCCATACATGATCACTGTGCTGGCATGGGATTAGATGGGTGCTGTATATGTTACGTCTAAGCTTCATTTGACAAAAGATAGAGCCAACTGGCATATACAAGCAACAGAAGGCAATCAGAGAGGGTATTGTAAGGGTGCACATGGAGACTGCGCTCACCACAATTTTCAGAAAGAAAACAAAACATAAATTAATAAAAGCGGCCCATCCATTAAGTCATGCTGGAATAATTAGCATTAATTGCCTATGTAATGACCAGTCCTTGCTGCTTAAATGAACATAAAGTAGCAACAACCTATAAACAGTAGTCCAATGAGATCGATCATTCTTAAAGAGTAAAGTTTATATAAGAAAACAATATTATAAAGATTGCAGCAAAACAACTTATAACATGTTAGTCAGCCAACCGAAGCAAGAAATGGCCTCGCTATCTCTTCCACGTAAAGCAAACAAAGCTTAACAAATATCTAAATTGTACACCTTGTATGCTTGATCTGTCCTGACACATTGTAAACTATCTAGCAGACTGTGGCTTGTCTAATGGCACTGTTCATGCTGGATCAGCAAAGCATATCGTCAACCTGAAAGGCCATATGGTCATTACCTGCAAGCTGTGTTTTGACGGGCTGCTTGAGCTATATAAACCGCCTGTTACATATTCAGAAGTCTAATTCATCACCTGCCTGTGTGTCTGCCATATTTGCCTGCACCCTTCTGTCCTCTTTCAAGAAATGGCTTCTAGATGTGCAGTAATTTAATAGGGTAATACTTGGTTTCTTCTGCTTAAAGAAGAGGTCCCCGTCTATGATGTTCATATTCCACATTAGAGCATATGGACAAGGGTTGACTTCATAAGACACCCCCTTTAAAACTAGTTTGCACTTGTTTGATATCCTACAAAGATAAGGACAGTGTGAATTGTTTCATGTAAATGTTTGTCATTGTAACTAAAGCTTGTATTTAAGAATTTTCCTAAACTACTCCCTATAATGGAATTAAAGAGGCTCTGTCACCAGATTATAAGTGCCCTATCTCCTACATAATCTGATCGCCGCTGTAATGTAGATAACAACAGTGGTTTTTATTTTGAAAAACAATATTTTTTTAGCAAGTTATGAGCAATTTTAGATTTATGCTAATTAGTTTCTTAATAGACAACTGGGCATGTTTTTACTTTTGACCAAGTGGGTGTTGTAAAGAAGTGTATGAGGCTGACCAATCAGTGACCAATCAGCGTCATACACTTCTCATTGTTCCAGCCCAGCTTCTTTCACTGCACAATCACACTGTGCTGTGGATCATGCTGGGCTGGAACAATGAGAAGTGTATGACGCTGATTGGTCGCTGATTGGTCACTGATTGGTCAGCATCATACACTCCTCTGTACAACACCCACTTGGTAAAAAGTAAAAACACGCCCAGTTGTCTATTAAGAAACTAATTAGAATATATCTAAAATTGCTCATAACTTGCTAAAAAATGATCGTTTTTCAAAATAAAAACCACTTTTGTTATCTACATTACAGCGCCGGTCGGATTATGTTGGAGATAGGGCACTTATAATCTGGTGACAGAGCCTCTTTAATTCCATTATAGGGAGTAGTTTAGGAAAATTCTTAAATACAAGCTTTAGTTACAATGACAAACATTTACATGAAACAATTCACACTGTCCTTATCTTTGTAGGATATCAAACAAGTGCAAACTAGTTTTAAAGGGGGTGTCTTATGAAGACAACCCTTGTCCATATGCTCTAATGTGGAATATGAACATCATAGTCGGGGACCTCTTCTGTGGAGCTTCTGCTACTAGCCAGAGTGTAGTTCCATTAAGCTCCAGATATGATGGACTCGGCCTGACCATTTATTACATGGTCACCCATTCATTAAGATGCTCTAATAATAGCACATACAGCCGCTGCAGGGGAAATGTGTGGCTGGTTCCAACTTCCCCTGGTCATATCAGCTATGCACTGGGCATTTTAAGAGATTGACCAGCGGCAATCATACGATCTCCCAGTTTTATTTAAAAAATTGGTAGTTAAGGGGAGATGCCTTTAATTTAGGCTAGGATTACTGTGGATATGCCATAAATGCCTGTTTCTGGCAGGGCTTAAAATTAGCAAAAAGATGGCAGACCTGTGGGCCTTCATTAGTCCCCAAGGCTGCCATGACAACCTTCAGCACCCCGCAATCACATCTCAAGGGGAGAAATGGGCTGTTTGAGCAGGCCACCCCCTCTTTCTAACGGCTTAGATTCCACGGTCGCTACTGACCGTGGCATCTTAGTGGTTAAACGGCCAGTATCATAATTATGTCTGTTTCCAGGTATTGCAGTGAGGTGTTGGCTGTAACATACAGGCAACACCAACAGAGTATGAAGCGGACTCAGCCCGTGAGCCCGCTCCATGCTTCCCCTTCCCGGCCATGATGTAACTGTAGGTCAAATGTCAGGGAGAATTTAAAGATATTTACATGCCTTTAATAAACTTTTATTATTATCCTCCCCACTATTTTTATCCTTTTTGATCCCAAGGTGGTTGTTAGACTTCCTGGTTTTGGGGTGGGCATCCTACTCCATTGTGACCACTTGTCCTCAGCTGAATGTTAAAAATAGATAATAAAACATAACTAACAGGGGAAATTGTAGGAGTACCCTAAGTAAGGTCGATCTCGCCACAGAAGTTATTTCTGACTCATTATCTCACTCGGGGCAAATGCAAAGAGAGGGAGAGAGACTAATGATAAGGCACCAAGGGAGCCAGGTTATTGTACACATCGTGTTCACTGCAGTATGGTTCTATACAAAAAGACAAAGTCCTGAGCAGTGCTGCTAACAACAATAAATCTATCAGACTCAGGTTTCTCTGAGCCATCCTTTATAGAGCAGTAGTAAGTGTCAGTGCAGGACGGCAGCCGGAGAATGCACTACAATTCAAAGAGGACCTGTAACAGGACGGCTGTGTGCTTAGTGCGCATGCATGTCCTCTATCTCTGCACTGCTGGTGGACGGCTCCAATAGCAACAAATACAAACAATGGACGGTAAGGGCTTATAAATCTGGAGAAGGGGGCATTTTCCATAATACATTGGTGGGATTATATCAACTATTCCATGCAGTTTTCTGGCATAGAAAAGTTGCAAAAGGACTCAATTTGCGATGCAAATTGCAACTTTTGATCTTTTCACGCTGGCCTTGCCATTTTTTGTAGAAAGTAAGCATTGCTTTTCAAAAGAAGGTGGAGCCACGTCGGCCTGATATATTTATTATAATTTACTCTAGAAAATGGGCGGAATTTATGTTGGAAATCTATGCCACATTCTAGCTGCCGTAGATTTTACTCTGTGGGGCATAGCAAGGTAAAGACCCACGTTGGGCCTCCTAGATGGCCACCGCCCCAATCAGACTACCCCCCCCCCCATAACCTCCATTCCCCTCTCAAATAATTAATTTAATTAATTAATTAATGAATTTAAAAAAATGCTTAGCTCATTGCTCTACTTCTACCCTGCGGCTCCCCTCAGCATTAAATGGCTCATACAATGTGCTGACTCCGGGCAGCTCCAGGACGTTGTATGCGATGCAGTAAGGATGACATTGAGTGCTGAACTGCAGATAAAGCCCTGATGCTGCTTGCTGTCAGGACCTTGTATGAGCCACACTGGATTGCTGAAAGGACCCAGGGTGGAGAAGAGGAGCGAAGAGGTTAGGTGAGTATGATTTTTTCATTTTGTGTTTTATTAAAGGGGGGGAATGGATGGCATGTGGCCATAGTTTTTGTGCCACAAATATGGCGCACAGCCGCTGTCACGGGGAGCGAAAATGTGCAACAGATTTATTTCGTGTAAATTATTATTGGACCATAAGGAGTCATATCAGATATATTCAAGCTTGTCACCGCCTAGTGTGTGTGGATGGGACTGCAGGCATTGTTAAGAGGAACAAATAACTTGGAGCCATAGGCAGTAATAGTCAGTTTGCCATAGATAAAGGAAGCTTATATCATGAGTGTTAAACCACAACCTGGAAATATTCAAGGGTAAACAGGGTCAGTACAGCCACTCAGCATAAGTCCAGGAGTTAAAGTGGGTAATCCAGAGGTCAGTAAGGCTTGATTCACACCACCTCTGCACGCCTGCCTAAAAGTATCAACAAATAGCAAGCACTATACCAAAGGGCAAGATACAAGGTAGAGCTGGCATACAAATCCATGGATCAAAATCGATGAAACCAAGCAGACATGGTGAACTAGGATCAGGAGGGGGAACAGAAGCACAATGGCAAGAGCACAGAGCCAAGGGCTCAGAATGCAGGCAGGATTTGGGATCTGGCAGGACCACTAGATCAGGATATAGGCCAAATAGGGTGAGCAAGACCATTTAGGAATCAGACAAAATATAGGAGCCTGACACAAAAACAATAGCATAACACAGGCTAACAAACGAAATGTTCCAATATCATTATATACAGAAGACACAGTTAAAATAGAAAAAGTGATTTCTGGGTGACAAAACAATGAACACAAGCAAGACACAGACCCAAGAAGACACAAAATATAAACTGACAGGGACTGTAACTGGTATAAGGTGTGTGTAGACTGTGCTAGGACCTGCAGGTCATGGGCTCAAGCCATGGAGGAGCATTATAGTGACATTTGGTTATTTTGAAAGCATTCATTTATTATCTTAAAATATCAAGATGTTTATTGTTTTATGAAAATATGTTATGTCTATGGGCAGCCTACCCTAGGTAAATATCCAAAATATTACCAAATGGAAAGGCAAGTATCGTGAAGATAGAGGACAATTCCTAAGCATAAATGTGCTGGGAAGAATAAGTCACAGACAAGACTACACGGCACAGACAAGACTACACGGCACAGACAACACACCCTAGTTATGTTGTATCTACAGAATGAACAATTAGGAGATGAAGACAAAGTAGGACAAAGCGGTGATCTTGAATGTCACACATAGGCAGACGTTTAATAGCATTAAACAATTGACTGTGACCATAACCTGATAAAAATAGTTGATCCTCTGGATAATTAACCTTGTCTTTCTTGGTTCTATGCCAGGTTTCTATGTGACATCGTGCAGATGTGAAGAGGAAAAAAGACACATTTCGCCCATGAGATGATATTCATGAATGCTTCGACTTCTGAGAGTGTCCTTCAGGAATGGATGAGTACAATTCCTATCTTTAGCAGGTTGTGTCAGTATTAAGAGCATGTAATTGAAAGATTTGCATTAACTTCCATAGCAACTAAAGAGTTACACTCTCCAAACTGTGCAATTTATAAAGGCAATATATATATCGGGAGGGGACAATAAAGCGGAGGAAGAGCTAGAGAAAGGGAGTGAGAGAGGGATTGATTTCACTACTTAGTGCAGGAATAAAAACATATACGACATTTTAATGCATTCCCCGAAATAAGATTGTTAAATCTTATAGTCTTCACATAAGGCTAGTGATTAAACATCCATAATACCAAATGTAGGATTAAGAACTGTAATGGTCACTTGTAATGCTGTACATGGATATTTTGGCTCCAGTTAGTTTAACGTCCAAATATGTCATTACCGGGACAAAAGACTAAAAGGGATTTTTAAAGGTAAAGAGATTTGGGAATTGTTTTACGAATCCTCATATTCCCACAAGGCAGTTTTCAGGTTGGACCACCACGTGCACACTACAATCATAGACATAACAGGGATATGATCAGAATTGTTTTTATTATTGCTACAGTTAGTTATTTATGGTCCGATCATAGTGTAAATCCCCATGTGTGAAATCAGTTATATAGTTAGATTTAGGAGAAGATAAAATATCCAAAAGTCTTTAAGACAGGGCATACTGTTCTGTATACTGTTCGTATAAAGCATATGTATGTGGAAGGGAATAAAACTATTCACATATTATAATTTCCATAATACATATTCTTTGTTTGTTCTGCTTTAACTGACACTAGAAGAGATTTTCGACATGTAAATAGTGTATTTAAACAATAACAACTTGTATTGAAGACATAATTATATGAGAATCCAGTACTGATCCTTTCTCAGGTCTCTATTTTCTATATACATCATTCAGCAAAAACCACTGACAGGTGAAGTGAATAACATTGATTATCATGTTATAATGGCACCTGTCAAAGGGTGGGATATATTAGGCAGAAAGTGAACAGTCAGTTCTACAAGTTGATGTGTTGGAAGCAAAGAAAATGGTCAAGCGACTTTGACATGGGCCAAATTATGATAGCTAGACGACTGGGTCAAAGTATCTCCAAAACAGCAGGACTTGTCCCGGTATGTGGTGGTCAGTACCTACCAAAAGCGGTCCATGGAAAGTTAAATGGTGAGCCGATGATAGGGTCATGGGCACCCAAGCCTCAGTGATGTGCCTGGGAGTAAAGGTTAGTCTGTCTGGTCCTATCCTGCAAAAGAGCTATTGTAGCACAAATTGCTCAAAAAGTTATTGCTGGCTATAATAGAAAGGTGTCAGAACTGGGCTGGGGGCTGCCCAGTTCTGGGCTGCAGACTGGACAGAGTGTCCATGCTAAGCCATGTCCATCAACAAAAACACCTACAATAAGCACAGGACCATCAGAACTACTCCATGGAGCAAATGAAGAAGGTGGCCTGGTCTAATGAATCCCATTTTATTTACATCATGTGGACAGCCGGGTGTGTGTACTTTTCTTACCTGGGGAAGAGATGGCACCAGAATGCACTATGGAATGAAGGCATGCTGGTGGGCGCAGGGTGATGCTCTGGGCAATGTTCTGCTGGGAAACCTTGGGTCCTGGTATTCATGTGGATGTTACTTTGACATGTATCCCCTCCCCAATATATTGTTGCAAAACGAGTACACCCCTGCGCCCTGCCACACTGCAAAAATTGTTCAGGAATGGTTTGAGAAACATGAGAAAGAGCTTAAAGTTTTGACTTAAAATTTCCCAGATCTCAATCTGATCGAGCATCTGTGGGATATGCTGGAAAAACAATTCCGATCCATTAAAGCCTCCCCTTACAACTTACAAGACCTAAAGGATCTACTGCTAGTTTCTTGGCACCAGATACCACAGGACGTCTTCAGAGGACTTGTGAAGTCCATGACTTGACAGCTCACAGCTGTTTTGGCAGCACGAGAGGGATCTACGCAATATTAGGCAGGTGGTTTTAATGTTATGGCTGGACTGTATGTACAGATGTAGCCAGGTTTATCTTGACTGATAACTTGCTGCAGCGTGATATCACACAACAGAAGCCATTGAAAAGTCATTGAAAAAGTCAAGTTAAAGTTTCTTGACGCTGTATTTAATGCGTTAAAAGTCAAGATAAAGATGGCTACATCTGTTCTTGAAATCTATTTAGCACCTCACTGGATTTAGAAGATTTGACAAGTATCTCTCACTCACATCTGCATGTTATTGTATGTGTTATAGATGTCTGTGCTGCTTTTACTAATGGAACCATCCTCATGTGTTATGTGTTCTTTTCTTTGTAGAGCAGCCATATTGCATTATCAAAATAGCTGCCTGGATGCTTCAAAGAGATTACTAAGCCATTTCACTACACATAAAAAGTAATATGCTGTAATCACCACGACTGTAAAATAATGGATGTGTCGGAAATGAAAAGCGTGCACTATCGGGATGCTTACAACTTGCTCTGGTACACAATGTATACCACCTTCTGATAATATATACCAAGGAGTGCTACGTCGCTGCCTGGTGCTGATTAAACTGGGGTGAGAAAGAGACAACATTGGATTTTCAAGCTACAAGCCCCTAGAGGATTGGAGAATCAGATAACCCTTTAGATATGTGAAGAACATAGATCTACATGTGATAATTATCAAGAGAACTGTAGGAGTCGCAGCCAAACCTTCTGCTGTCACTTATGAGTGCTGATGTCCTCTTTAGAGAAGGGCTTTTAACATTCTCAGAATAAAAGTGAACATATGCTCCAGTATCTGAACACTTGGCACACAGGATCGTGTACACACAATAGGAAAGATTTATTAACGCTGTTGGGGGATTGGCTCTGTTTAACAACTGTCTCAAATTGAATCAATCTTTGCAACACGGATTTAAGAAGTTATGATGAATGTCTCTTAAGATGCCCGTACACATAATTAGAATTGTTAATGATAATCATAATCTAAAACAGTCATTAATGAAGATTGTTGTATCTATGATCAGTGTTGTATGGATCCATATTAATGTGACGTCCGATGACATGCAGAAGTATTTTCTGACAGATTCTGTATTTATCTGTGAGAAAAAATTGTGGCAAGCAGAATCAGATGCCATATTAGTTCACACAGAGTTTTTTGACGAGTTTTTTTGACGTGGAAACCGCGCCGCAAAACTCATCAAAAATGGCCCGAAAATGCCTCCCATTGATTTGAATGGGAGGCGGAGGCATCTTTTTCCCGCGAGCGGGAAAACGTCTCGCGGGAGGAAGAAGGGACATGCCCTATCTTCTGGCGTTTATGCCTCTGACCTCCCATTGACTTCAATGGGAGGTAGAGAAAGCGTATTTCGCTGCATTTTATGCCCACAGCGCTTGATGGCCGCGGGCAAAAAACGCAGCGAAAATCGGCGTGCAGGGAGAGGAAAATCTGCCTCAAACTTCCAAACGGAATTTTGAGGAAAAAATTCCACCTGCAAAAAACTCTGTGTGAACAGGGTTAGAATACACACAGCGTGTGCGGATACACTGCATCAAGCTCCGCATTGTATCCGCCCTGAACACCGCAGGGAATGCCATCCGAAAAATTGCACCACATTGTGGTGCGTTTTCCGGCAGAATATCCGCTGCATAAAGCAGTGCTAGAAAAAAAACAAAAAACCTTCATACTTACCCCCTCCCTGTTCTCTGCGTGCAGTCCGGCGTCCTGGGATGACGTTGCAGACAATGTGACCGCTGACGCCTGTGATTGGCTGCAGCGGACACATGGGATGAAACGTCATCCCAGGAGGTCGGACTGAAGAAGAAGCAGGGAACTCGGGTAGGTATATCTTTTTTTTTTTTTTCTTACTTGCGATTTTTGCAACGGAATCGCTGCAATTCCGTCGCAAATGTCGCAACACACACCACTTTGTTGCGGTTTTAAGCACCCTATTGAATTCAATGGGAAAAACCCGCAACAGAAGAGCTGCGATTCTGCAGAATTAATTGACATGATGCGGCTGAAGAAACCGCACCGCGGGTCAATTTATGTGGGTTTTTTCGGTGGCTTTTTTTCCGCTGTGTGGGACGAGATTTGTTGAAACATCACGCACACTGCTGCTACTGAATCCGTTGCGGAAAATCTGCAGTGTTTATGATGTGTGTGTTCGTACCCTTAAGGAGGTTTTCCCCCTAGAAACAATACTTTTTGGTGAGAATTTGGTGCCTCAAAGAAGTCACCATATGGTGACACATGAATTGCCTACAGGTCTATAATATGAACCTGTGAGGACTATGCATGAAAGGGTACACAGGGTTTATAGATATGACTTTGCCATGTGCTTGAGCTCTTACTAAAAATCTGTTCTAACTGTTGGAGATTTGATCCAATGGAAATAACAGATACAGAACGTATTTTCTAATTTTCTCATTCATTATTTATTGTATTTAAATTCAATTTAATAATTTATTATAGGATTAATGACATGTACAGCAATAAGCATGAATGATATTTGCAACAGCCGGAAAGAGTTTTTCCCTATCAAATTAATTTTGCAAATATCATGCAGTGTATGGCCCTTTAATTATCTATTTTATAACAGTAAAACAAAAAGGCTAAATTAGGGTATAACTGTACTGTCTATAGTCAGCTTTATGCTTCCGACTAATATAAAATATGGACTGACCTATATGTATTTATTCCTTTTTTGTGCAACAAAATTCATGTTGCATAACTGAGTAACAAGCCACGCCCACCACAGCCATCTCTGCTAACATTTTAGGGTGTATTCACATGTGCAGCTTTTGATCAGGTTTTGATCATGTTTTTTCATATGCAGTTTTTGAAGACAAAACCAGATGTGGATCAAAAAGGGATAAAAAAGTATAGAGGACAGATACTACTTCTCCCTTTACTTAAATGCACTCCTGGTTTTGGATGCAAAAACTGCATCAAAAACCTCATCAAAACCAGCACGTGTGAATACACTATTAAAGTTGCAAAACTCTCTGATCTGTTTAATAACTATGAAACAGGTCACATACAACTGTTTTCAAGTCTATATTTAAAGTCCTATTATATACACTTGGTACATCGTATGCTAAAGGAAACCTATGCAATGTCACTGGTCGGACTCCTAAATCTTCAGCACTAAGTAAACCTTGTCAAAGATCGGCCGATGTCATTCACACATGTGTTGTTGTTTTTTCCTTAGAAATGAATATTTTTCCGGACTTGATATCAGTAATCCCACGACAGTCAGTCTCTGCTTACAGACAATAATAACAACTGCATTCAATTGCAAAGAAAATATAGATGACATATACTTTTAGATTTACAGTCCTGGCAATAGGTCAATGAAAGCAAATGCATCATTGTCCTCTATCCTGATAAGTCTTTGACATGAAGATATAAAGCTTGCAATGACTTTGGATATAAGTAATATTTGGAGTCGTTCCCTTCAGTGGGGATGGTCTAGGGGCATAATGAAATGTGTAGTACACGTGCTCCATGTTACAGTAGCCCGGGGCTAGTAAAGGCTGGTGATCCACAGCACAGTGTATATGTCTTCATACATTGAAGAGGCAGATGGTTGAGTCCCTGAAGGTTCGTGCCAGGTTTAACCCCCTACTGTGGTTTTGTGAGCCTGGAACGAGACTGGTGTTGCTTCCCAGAGAGGCCCTGTTAGCACAAAATGAAAATCCCCTAAATAGGCGGAACTGAGCATCAGGGGGGATCGCTTACTAAATGCATTCTAATAGGAGAAGGCTATTGTACCCCATTCAGCACATATCATCGTTTAGCCAAAGAGTTATGGCAATGATTGGTCCTGAATGGAGGTGCAGAATGGATACATGTGGCGCTTGCTCATTATATTCATCTTAGTCCAATTCCTCTGTGGAAACTGTTCAACTTTGTTCCCTTGTGCCTGTCATACAAACAATAATACAGACATTGGTGTCTCCAATGGGATAGCCTGCCATGCCATTATCCTGGTGCAGATAACAAGAGCTTCATAAGCCTTTGATACTGTCTGATCTTTGAAACCTTTCCAAAGCTTCTCAAGTCTCCGCTAAATCCTATTTTGAACATTTAATTCTTTCTTGGGCCTTAGTGTCCAGGGCTTATGAAAGCCACTGGGGTAGGGACATGCATACTAAAGCACAGCACAGTCATCTGAAAAGCAAATTGCAGCTCTGATCACACGACTAAATCACTATTATGTGCATAGACTTGAATGCACTGTATTCAGGGTAATCCTTCAATCTCATTTAGGGCTTCTGCTATGATCATTATTGAGTGTAAAGCTGTTGTCTGTAACTAGGCAGATCTGAAGTCACTTTATTTGCAAATAACAAGGCACCTGGTCCACAGTAGGGTGTCACTATCATATTTTACAAAACATTCAGATTGCTCCACTATCCACCAGTGCATCCTTAAAAAAAATGGACAAACAAAAGATGTCCCTTAAGGTTTTATTATAACCCTTTTATGCTAAACGACCCACCAACTCCCGACACATCTATTCATTGCTGCTGTTTAAACCAGTGAAATAGTTAAATCAGGGCTATGGGAAGAATTCAAGAGAATGGTGTCAAAGGAACTTCTGTGATTGGCTGCTATGTGCACTCATTTGCATGTCTGAGCTTATAAAACCCCCTGAAGAGTGGCCAGACCAGCTCAGAACTACAGACTCTATCACAGGGAGCTTGGCAGTGACACTTTGCAGAACAGATTATTGTTATTGCTAATATTCATGCAGTCTTCATAGAGATAACATTGCATCCTTTTTTCCATCTGCTGCTAGCCATATTGACTTTAGAAAATGACATTTATAAAAAGTGGAAGCTGCTCCAGGAATTTTCACTATTGCCTTCTGTGCTTTTTTACCCTGGTATCAATTGCTACATGCAAGACTATACGTTATAGGACTTATGAAGAAGACGACCCTGGAACAGTAATAGGGACCTTAGCTGAAGATATGCACCTTAACCTACCTGGAGAAGGAAGTTTCCGTTTGATGAAGCAGTTTAACAGCTCACTCATTCGTGTCAGAGAGAGTGATGGTCAATTGAGCATTGGGGAGAGAATAGATCGGGAGCAGATTTGCAAGCAATCTCTTACTTGTAACCTTGCACTGGACGTGGTCAGTTTTTCCAAGGAGCAGTTCAAACTAATTCATGTGGAAGTGGAGGTGAAAGACATCAATGATAACAGTCCTCACTTTCCCAGTCCAGAGATACCTGTGGAGGTGTCAGAAAGTGCTTCTGTAGGCACCAGAATCCCGTTGGAGATAGCTGTGGACGAGGATGTAGGGTTCAATTCTATACAGAGCTTCCAAATCTCAGTCAACAGTCACTTCAGCATTGATGTGCAGACCAGGGCAGATGGAGTTAAATATGCAGACTTGGTACTGATGAAAGAGCTGGATAGGGAAAGTCAGTCCGCATATACCTTGGAACTAGTGGCTATGGATGGAGGGAGCCCATCACGATCTGGTAGTGCAATGGTTAATGTTCGAGTCTTGGACTTCAATGATAACAGCCCTGTCTTTGATAAAAGTGCTGTCACTGTGGACATTATGGAGGATGCTCCTGTAGGATACCTGCTACTAGATCTCAATGCAGAAGACCCTGATGAAGGCGCCAACGGAGATATCGTGTATGGCTTCAGTCCCCAGGTGTCTCAAGAGGTACGTCAGCTGTTTAAAATCGATTCGAAATCTGGTCGCCTAACGCTTGAAGGTCAGGTTGACTTTGAGACAAAGCAGACCTATGAGTTTGATGTACAAGCTCAGGACTTGGGTCCTAACCCTTTAACTGCTACTTGTAAAATAATCGTGCATATCCTAGATGTGAATGACAACGCTCCAGCGATCAGCATCACCCCCCTGACATCGATCAGCGCAGGTGTAGCCTACATCACCGAGGCGGCCGCTAAGGACAGCTTTGTAGCACTGATCAGCACCACGGACAGGGACTCTGGAGCTAACGGGCAAGTTCACTGCACTCTCTATGGACATGAACACTTCAAGCTGCAGCAAGCCTATGAGGACAGCTTCATGATCGTCACCACCTCACCTCTAGACAGGGAGAAGATAGCGGAGTACAACCTGACAGTCGTGGCTGAGGATCTGGGCTCACCACCTTTTAAGACCATCAAACAATACACGATCAGGGTGAGCGATGAGAACGACAATGCCCCTGTGTTTGCTAAACCACTATATGAGGTGTCAGTCATGGAAAATAATGCCCCTGGAGCTTATATAACTACAGTAGTTGCCCGAGACCCCGATCTTGGACACAATGGTAAAGTCATCTATAGACTGGCAGAATCAGAGGTGAATGGTGCCCCGATCTCCACCTATGTGTCTTTAGATCCTGCAACTGGAGCTATTTATGCGCTGAGAACCTTCAACTACGAAATCCTCAAGCAGCTAGACCTTAGGATACAAGCCAGTGACGGAGGTTCTCCACAGCTCACAAGTAGCTCCATCATCAAGGTCAAGATTGTGGATCAAAATGATAACTCTCCTGTTATTATTAACCCCGTGCTGTCCAATGGCTCTGCCGAAGTGGTGATCCCAGCCAGAGCTCCTCGTGGCTTTCTTGTTACCCAGGTTAAAGCTAAGGATGCAGATGAAGGAGTTAATGCGGAGCTGTCATTCAGCCTCTCAGTAGAGGGACGCAACTTATTCACCATCAACAAGGTGACAGGTGAGGTGTTCCTTACAGCAGATATCAGTGATGACCTGAGGCAGGTTTTCAAGACAGTTGTCACGGTCACAGATAATGGCAGACCCCCCCTATCTACTACAGCCACTGTAAGTTTCCTGGTCACAGCCGCGACCCCTCCAGCCAACCACGAAGTCATGCAGCCAAGTTCTTGGGAGGAGAAAGTTTCCCACTGGGACATTCCTTTGATTGTTATCATTGTCCTTGCCGGCAGCTGCACCCTGCTCCTAGCGGCCATCATCACCATTGCAACCACCTGCAACAAGCGGAGGAAAGAGAATAAAGCCGGCAAGAAGGAGAGGGACATCTCCGAGCTGGAGAAGGGGGAGCAGGACGACGAGGAGCTCATAGACAGTCAGAAGGGAAACCTGTTTGATGCCAGACCTTTCCCCAATGCGACTCCATTCACAGGGACGGAGCCAGCAGCAGCAGCAGCAGTCACCCCGGAGGTGCCCAGCACGGAGGAGAACTTCGGGACCTGCCTGTACGACACTCAGAAGAGGCTGAGGACCGCCAACAACGAGGTAAGACTGTGTGCCCAAATGCGGGCGGTGCTGGGGCGGGAGGGCTGGACAGTGCGCGGCTTATAACCTGCTTGTCTCCGCAGAACTATGCCTCAGCCCCCGGCTACGGCAAGGACGCGGGGGCCACAGTCACAGTGTGGAAGGGCCATTCATTTAACACAATATCCATACGGGAAGCGGAGAAATTCAGCGGGAAGGACAGCGGCAAAGGCGACAGTGACTTCAACGACAGCGACTCTGATATCAGCGGGGATGCGCTCAAGAAGGATCTCATCAGCCACATGCAGACTGGTGCGTTACCGTACACAGTCTATCTATCTATCTATCTATCTATCTATCTATCTATCTATCTATCTATCTATCTATCTATCTGTCTGTCTGTCTGTCTGTCTGTCTGTCTGTCTGTCTGTCTGTCTGTCTGTCTGTCTATCTATCTATCTATCTATCTATCTATCTATCTATCTATCTATCTATCATTTGTCCATATGTGAGCTGCAGTAGCAAGATAATATACAGTATATCTGAGAGCGGTTTGCACTCTCTATATGTGAATCATGCATACATTTCAGAATTTATATATATATGTATAATGTCTATACTAACTATACTAGTAATTTGGAAAATGCAAGGTCACTTGGAGGATCTTGTAGTAATCCTACCATTTATACATGTTTATACTTTAGTATTCAATCTCACTGTGAAACTTGAAAAATAATGTTTTATATAATAATTTTATTATCAGTAAATTTCCCATACCTTCCTTAATTTACATCACATTTCACTAATTTGTAACAAACGATAAATATTAACATCCATTAAAAAAAAATATCAAATATTTAAAAATTTGCATGAGACTATACCTCCGACCAAATCTAGAATACAATAATCCGACCTGCTCTGGTGTGTGTGTGTGTGTGTGTGTGTGTGTGTGTGTGTGTGTGTGTGTGTGTTTGTTTATGTGTGTGTGTGTGTGTGTTTATGTGTGTTTGTGTGTGTGTGTGTGTGTGTGTGTGTGTGTGTGTGTGTGTGTATATATATATAGATGTATATCTATCTATCTATCTATCTATCTATCTATCTATCTATCTATCTATCTATCTATCTATCTATCTATCTATCATCTATATATATACTGGTTAGATAGAGAGAGAGAGAGAGAGAGAGAGAGAGAGCCACACACACTGTGAAACCTCTCCAAAAGACCACCTCTCTGAGAAAACCACCCCTTTATCTAGACCAGATTCTCTATGATGGATTGTCAGGATTTTCAGTTCCATCATATACCATGCATACTGGCCACCTTCTCTGAGAGGAACATCCCTCTGGATGATCATTTTTCAATGCAATTTTGGATGATCGTCTTACAGAGCTTTCACTGTACAATATATTAGGGGGGGAACATGTTTGCATGTAACAACAGAGAATGTTGATGTATATAGATTGTCTATTCATCATGTATATAGATTGTCTGTCCCTTTACCTACCACTAAAAATCTCTAATTGCTGTTATTTTGATTTTAGGACTATGGGCCTGTACAACCGAGTGTAAGATTCTAGGTCATTCTGACCGTTGTTGGAGTCCATCGTGTGGAAGACCACCAAATGTCCATTCTGCAACCTTGCACCCAGGCCAACTCTCAGTTTCCAGCTTTGGCAAAAGCACCTCTCTCCCCCGAGATCCTCTGCATAGAGATAACTATTACCAATCATCAGCCGCTCAAGCACACCTCCAAAAAACAGGTGGACTCCAGTGTGTGTATGAGAAGGTGCCATCTAAAGACTTTGAAAGCAGGACAATTAATTTAATTTCACCTCCGAGGCCCGGCAGACTTCCTGATCTACAGGAAATCAGCATGCCCCTTTATAAGTCTCCTGGCACAAGTCGATATGTGCCACCACAAGACACCACCTGTGAACAGGATGAACTTTAGTCTAACACAGTTGGACCTGTACAGTCTGCAATGGACAGCCCAAATCTGTGTAAATGGGACTGCATAACTCTAAGAGTTTTAAGTTATTGACCATAGTTAAATAATAAGGAATCTTTATTTAGGTACAAGAAGTCTTAATGCATTTCATTTGCCATAGTTCAAGTGATGTCTATGGTGTTATTTATTACAAAGTCTTCCAATCATAAAATTGTCAAGAAATTATATAATTTTATGTCATGAATTTTACAAAAACAATGCAAGATATTGTATACCGACTCACACTGGGATAGATTTATAAAAACGAGTGCAGGAAAAGGTGGTGCTGTCCATAGCAACTCGTAACATTCCAGAATTCATGGATTGATTTGCATTGGAAACACTTCACATTTTGTCTGCATTATTTTTTTTATCAATGAGACCAACTTTTTGTATATATACCTCAATTGGAATTTTCTCTTTCTGATATGGTTACTTTACACTGCCCCACGTCCTCTACTCCATTATTTTTAGTAGAAACTTGGGCCATTTCTGAAAACAATATAGTAAAATAGTGAAAATAATTCATAAAAAGAACACTTTCCCATTTCTTTGCTGCTCCCCTAAACTATGCTGCACTAGTTTGCCTATACGGTATACACAATCAATATTTATCATTGTAAAAATGCCTGTCCATATCAATTCCATTACCTTTGAGATGTAGAATTTCACCATCATAATTGAAAATCACTAGGAAATGGGGAATTTGTGAAGATCCAAACAGCCGGCCAGTGCAATTCCTTGTCTTGCATCATATTAAAATAATTTCACAAGTCATTGCATTTTCTAAATCTAGTGCCAGACCATTTGCCTATACGCCAACGATAGAAATGGACACATACATTTTTGTATAAAACGATCTATACTCCTTACTTATGAAAACGACCAGATATATCAATGTTATGTACGTTGCATTCTACATTCTGAGACAATACAAATTCTAGCATTATGTAAGTGTACTTGTACCTGGATAAACAGTGGACAGTGTGTGTGTTTGTGTGTATATTTGTTATATACATTCACACATACACTCATTTAAACAATGGGCGGAATCTATCAAATTCTTACTCTAGACGCACAAAATAATTCAACCAAATGAAACATTTTCAAATGCATAATATTTTTTTATTTATTCAATGGAATTATTTGTGTCATCCATGAGTAATCTTTGCATAATGGCAAAATGTTGATAATTTCCCCCCAATGTGCCTTAAATCAAAGAAATGGTGGGATTACATTCCTGTCAGGTCAATATAATTTGATATTAGTAAACAAATATTGTTTGACGTTTCTGTAATTTTTATGAAATGTGCAGTATTTAATTTTTTTACTGTGTTTTTTGATCTCACACATGGCTTGCCATTTGGTCGTGAATTACATGACTACTGTGTACTTGTAATAAGTTTGTAAATAGTGGGAAAATTTGTTCTATTTTTATATTAAAATGTTCAAAATTATTGCCAAAGGAATTACAGTATGTGTATGAATACAATTCTAAACTTCAGTCACTTGAAATGTATGTGTTGCAATGTACATTTTTACAATCCTTGAAAATACTTGACCTAAAACGTGTGAGTTGTAGATTATGCACCAGTGGACCATATACTATGTTACTGCGTTTTTATTTCAGCAATTGATGTCACCATCAAACACAATAAAGTATTTGTGAATTCTGTCAAGAACTTCACTTTAAATTCTCTTACACTTTCTGTATTTCCAGTAATTTAAACACAATATTTTTTTTGTAGAGATGTTGTACACTAATAAAACATTAATGCCTATGCACACGACCGTGTGAGCCGCCCATGTTCCATCTGTGATCCATGGAAAGATAGGATATGTCCTATCCTTCAATGGATCGAAGTCGGGTCTGTTTTCACAGACCCGATTCACCCGCTAAAGTGAATGGGTTCCTGAAAACTATCAGGTGCCACTCGGATGCCGTGAAAAACGATCCAAGTGGCACTCGGTCGTGTGCAAGTGGCATAAGGCCCACATTTATCAATGTATTTGCACCTTTTTTTAGCACATTTTACATGTGCGAAATATTAACTATTTGTGCCATGCATGTCAGATCCTAAAAGTAAAGTGAATAGTTGCGTGGATTACTGCTTGGCCAGAATTTAGACACATTTATGATATGCGACTTTTTAAAAAAAAAGTCATAAAAAAGTTGGTTTTCTACTACACACAAGACCTGGCGTAAAAAAAAACAAAAAACTGTTATTTTAGCCAGCGCAAAAGCTAATTGTTATGATGCATGTTGTGAAATATATATCAAAGGAGGCACATGCAGTCATAAAGTTGTCTCCACATATGTCAATAAAGTAGCTGACCTTTGAGAAATGCGCTATTGATTTAGTCAAAAACAGCGGAACCCTGTCACAATGGTGACAAACGGAAACCTTTAGCAATGTTTCCATCACCATTGATATCAATGGTGATGCAAACTGAAGCTTAGGTTTCCGTTTGCCTTTCCGTTGTGAGGTTCACCCAACGGAAACCTCCGACGGAACCCCTCAGCGGAATGGAACGGTGATGTGTACACAGCCTTATTTACAAGTTTATACTGGGTATGCTCATATAGAGATCGTAAAATTTTGTGTCAATTGTACTGGCTAAATTATCAGTGCACTTGTGTCCAGCTTAAATTGTAAATATTGCAGATTGGCATTGTTGCTGCTCCAAGGGATTGTCCAGGATTAGAAATGGGGTATGTTTTTATCCAGAAACAGTGCCACTTGTCCATGAGATATATCTTGTATAACAGCTCAGGCCCATTAATTTGAATAGAGATGCGTTGCAATACCAGACAAAGCCCATGGACAGGAGTGGTGCTGTTTCTAGGGAAACAATCAGGCCTTTTTCCTAATCTTGGACAAACCATATAAGGGCCTTTGAATTTGTAATCGTTCTAATAGGAAACCCCTTTTAAAGGTTTTTTATTTTTTTAAGGTAGTCAGATTTAACACATTTTCTCCTGCTGTTTAAGCAATATATACTAGCCTACATTACTTATTACTAAAATATCAAACTTTATTTTGTATAACATTTTCAATTGATCTATAGACAGCACTGTTTCTGAGTTGTCGCTTCTCATCAGTGTAAGGGCCTGTTCACATCAGTATCGGGCTTCCATTTGCACTGATTTCAATGGTAATTCTTCCGTTGCAGTTGGTCTCCGTTTGTCTCTGTTCCGTAAAGTTTCAGTTTTTTTGGCGGAATCAATAGCATAGTCGACTACGTTAGTGTTTCCATGAAAAAAAATGAAACTTTACGGAACGGAGACAAACGGAAACCAACTGCAACGGAAGAATTACCATTGAAATCAATAGTAATGCAAACAGAAGCTATGGTTTCTGTTTGGCTTTCCGTTCATTGGTTCCTCCGACGAAAAGGTCGAATGGAACCGATGAACGGAAGCTCGACGCTGATGTTAACACACCCTAACACTAGAGAAGCACATTTTTTTTATTCCATCAGATTTTTGCAGTATAACCAAGTGCTTTTTTCTTCTGATCAACAGAAAAAGATTAATGTCAAAGTGAACACATCTCAAAGTTTGTGTGTTTTTGTCTGGGAATATTCTTACTGTAGCTTTACTGTGTAAACCTCCAGCATTCCATTTTCTACTCTTTACAATTAAAAATGTTGGTGTGATGACCCAAAAAAATTATAATGCCCTGTGCTCGTATATTCCCTACAGATGCAATTATATCTGATATTTGTCTGTATTTGGAATAATAATTGTAAAACACTATCAAATGGATTTTCCCACTATAGAATCTCTACAGTAGAATACTTTCATGGTTCGCTTAGCACAATAATATAACAACCACCAGCAGCCACTATTACAAATCCACAAGGGGAACAGAGGCAGTTGCACCCAGGCCTTGATAACTGAGGAGGCACAAATGACCTACTGCCACTTAAGCAGGCTAGAGTACACCAATATTATAAATGGCACATAGAAGATAGGGAAACACTGTTACCAATTTTGATTTTAGGCGCTTTAAGTTATGCCTCTACCAAGATGTTATAAGCTAGCTTTCAACAGATCATAAATAGCATGAATATTTGCTTCTCACGCACTACTACTGCTTCTTATCAAGAAGATCAGGATTAACAGTGCCATAGGACCTCCCCAGATGACATATATACAGTACTGTGAAAAACGTTTTAGGCAGTTGTGGAAAAATGCTGCAAAGCAAGAATTCTTTCAAAAATAGAAGAGTTAAGAGTTTTTATAATTTGCCAAAATACAAAGTAAATGAAGAGATGAAAAATCTAAATCAAATCAGTATTTGGTGTGACCACCCTTTGCCTTCAAAACAGCATCAATTCTTCTAGGTACTTCTAGGTACTTGTGTAATGACTTGCAGAAAGTCATTATAGTACAATTATAGTCAGGTGTATTATTAACCAATCATACCAAACAGGTGATCATGATCATCTTTTTCATATGTAGGTTGAGACACAGTCATTAACTGTAACAGAAACAGCTGTGTAGGAGGCTTAAAACTGGATGATAAACAGCCAAACTCTGCTACAAAGGTGAGGTTGTGGAAGACCGTTTCATTTCACAGGTCCACTATGGCAAGATTGAGCACAACAACAAGGTAGTTATACTGCATCAGCAAGGTCTCTCCCTGGCAAAAGATTTCAAAGCAGACTGGGGTTTCAAGATGTGCTGTTCAAACTTAATGAAGCACAAAGAAACGGGCAACGTTGAGGACCACAGACACAGTGGACAGCCAAGGAAACTTAGTGCAGCAGATCAAAGACACATCATGCTTACTTTCCTTTGAAATTAGAAGATTTCCAGAAGTGCCATCAGCTCAGAACTGGCAGAAACCAGTGAGACCCAGGTACACTCATCTACTGTTCGGAGAAGTCTGACCAGAAGTGGTCTTCATGGAAGAATTGGGGCCAAAAAGCCATACCTTTAATGTGAAAACAAAGCTAAGTGACTCAACTATGCATGAAAACATAGGAACTGGGGTGCAGAAAAATGGCAGCAGGTGCTCTGGTCTTATGATTCAAAATTTGAAATATTTGGCTGCAAGAGAAGGCAGTTTGTTCGCCGAAGGGCTGGAGAGTAGTACGGTAATAATAAGGGTCTGCATGCAACAGTGAGGCATGGTGGATGTTCCCTGCAAGTTTGGGTCTGCATATCAGCAAATGAAGTTGTGGATTTGGTCAGGATTAATGGTGCCCTCAATGCTGATGAATGCAGGCAGATACTTATCCATCATGCAATACCATCAGGTAGGCTTTTGATTGGCTCCAAATTTATTTTGCAGCAGGACAATGACCCCAAACATACAGCCAATGTCATTAAGAACTATCTTCAGCGTAAAGAAGAGCAAGGAGCCCTGTAAGTGGTGATATGGCCCCCCAGAAGGATTTGAGGAAGCCTACATCGACAGATCTGGTTACTTCTCCAAGATGTTTGGAACAACCTCCCTGCCGAGTTCCTTCAAAGACTGTGTGCAAGTGTACCTAGAAGAATTGATGCTGTTTTGAAGGTAAAGGGTGGTCACACCAAATATTGATTTGATTTAGAGTTCTCTTCTGCTCATTCATTTTGCATTCAGTTAATTGATAAAAAAAAACTATTAACACTTCTATTTTTTAATTATATATATTATACAGTTATGATTGGTAAACGATGCTGTATCTATGTATGTATGGCAGTCCCTAGAGTATATCTATAAATCATATTTTCTCATCATAAGATTTTAAAACTGATCTAAGGCTCTCCCGGTATAGAACAACAACAGAGGTTTCTAAACAGCATTGAGCCCTGTGCAACCGAAAAGCTGGAGATGAATACTTCCTAATGTACTTCTACTTTTTTCTTTTTTTATTCTAATTGTTATGCAGACATGTACTTATTAACATTCAGAAAATGTAACCGTAGGCTTAGCGTAAGCTAAATTATATCAATGTATTAACTTTATTCAGTTTATTCTATGTTTACTGTAAAATGCATAAGATTAGTTCACTATTTAAAAATGTTTTTATATCAAAACTAGAACCTTTGTAATATACAAGGTAAACATTGGTGAAGTAAACCTATAAACTATAAGTATATTTGTTTATAGTCACGTTTATAATGATAGGGATGTTACTGTTTGAAATGTGTATTTTTGTAGAGAATCCCCTATAATGCAGATACAGCAACAAAACAACTTTCTCCTGGACTCCAAGCTAAGATTTTATCACGATTGTTCTTCTGTTTACATAGTCTGCTCCTTGTAACAAGCACATCATATGGTCTGTTCAGAATAACCTCACAATGAAAACAGAATGCTTGTATTCACTGACTGCAAGAAGAGATATTGAAGTTGGATTTACAATGATTTAACATTTCATATAAAATAATTAGGCTTAATTACACACAGTGGGGAACTCTTACAAATCATGTAAAGGCAGATTTTGTACTATTTGTTGTTTAGCGGAAAGATGTCAGGCAAAATACGTAAGGGGGTTTGGTGCCGCCTGGTGTGCCAATAGAACGGTATTAGTTGTTACATATGATTAGAGTTAGCTATTTATTTTCTAATATCTAGAGAGAAGTCTTTAAATACTGCATTCATTATTGCGTCTTATCTTCTATGTACGTAGCCAATAATGACAGCCATTTTAATGTCCATATGAGTTTTTGTCCAGATTTTTAGTGATTGTAAATGGCATATAAATCTGCAATGCTATAAGGATTACATTCCTCCTTTTTTTCTCCCCTATGGCTCTTTCGACAGTTCTCACATAATACACCCATCCACTACAGTGTTAGCCAGTGTCTTCCCAATACAGTGCCTAAGACACTCATTCTGGTACTCTGGTACAGTTCTAACTACTACGTCTCCCACAGTAGAGACATCTATTGTGCCCACACTGTCAAAAGTGCCCCCACAATGCCCGATAGCAGTGTCAGCCACATTGTACACCTATTGCCACTCATACTGTTCCCACTGTGGTAGATTTACTTCTGCCATATTCTTACACTCTTCTATCCTTTACTATCGGGAACTTACTGTGAGCATCCAACTAGCAGTTTCTCACAGGTAACTCCCTATAGGGTCTGCTTAGACAGAAGAGCAACTTGGGTTCCTTAAACCTGCCTCCTCCCCCATTCTTTATTTATTTTATTAATTTATATAGCGCCAACTTATTCCGCAGCGCTATATGTAGATTGTCATCCCTTACATTGGTCCCTGTTCTCAGTGGGGCACCCAATCTTAATCCCCTATATATATGTTTTTGGGATGTAGGAGGAAACCAGAGTACCTGGAGGAAACCCACGCAAATAGAGAACAATAGGGAATAGGGAGAATAAGAATAGGGAGAACATGCAAACTCCATGCTTATGTTGTCCTTGGTCGGATTTAAACCCAGGATCCCACCGTAATTTGGGGCACACATATGACAGTTTGAGAACCTATGCCAGGGGTTGTCTGGTTTTAGCAAATTAATGTACTTATTAGTATAATTCAAAGTTATACAATTTTCCAATATACTTTCTGTATTAATTTCCCACGGTTTTCAAGATTGCTTGTTGTTACTCAGTAGGAACATTCATTGTTTACTTCCAGTGGATAGAATTCTGTCTATGGCCACATGATGGACACACCAATGCATGGCTAGTTACATTATGTGTATCAGAGCTGTGTCTTCTAATGATCCCAGCACCTGTGTGTCCATCACATGATCATGGACAGAATTTTATCCACCGGAAATAAATAATTAATGTTCCTGCTGAATAATTACAAGCAGAGATCTTGAAGACCATGAGGAATTAACGCATAAAGTATATTGGGAAAATTGTAGAACTTTTAATTATTAAAAAAAAATAACACTAATTTGCTTAAGTTGTATATATTACAATTATTTTTAGCTTTTTTTCTCATTAAAATTACATTATGCTTAATAATGCAATATAAGGCATGTTGCTGTTACTATTTTTTTTATTATTATCACTCTTCACCTATATTGGGTAATGAATATCGGGATAATGTTGTAAAATCTCCATGCAGTGACCCATTGCACTCTTAAAGGGAATGTGTCGCTAGAATTTTTTTTTTTTTTTTTTTAGTCAAACAATTAGTGTATAGGTGATTAAACATTGTTCTAATGTTTTTAATTTTTTCACGAGTCAGGAAATATTATAAATTAGATTCTAATTTATAATATTTCCCAGCGCTGGTCACTAGATGGAGCAATTCCCAAAATTGCAGCATTGCATGTGGTAAAGCAACCACATTGCTTTATGCTGCAAAATTTGAGAAAACTCACTCGCTCTAGTGAGCTCTCAGAATCCCCCCTCCTTTATCCTGGCTAGTGCCGGGAGAAACGAGGGGATTGAACGGTCAAACCTCCTACACTGTGTGTCGCCATTTTTTGAGCTAACACACAGTGTAGTAGGTTAACATACAGTAGTAAACACAGTAAAACACGTACATACACAGACCTCACTTACCTGCTCCTGCCGCCGCCGCTCCCTCCGGTCCGTCCGCTCCGTCTGCTACCTCCGCTCCAAGTGCACAAGTCCGGAAGCCGCGACCGGAAGTAGTAATCTTACTGTCCGACCATGACTTCCGGTCCACAAGAAAATGGCGCCGGACGTCGCACAGTTCAATTTGGACTGTGTGGGAGCGGCGAATGCACCGTTCCCACACAGACGGCGTACAGCATAGTGGATGGAACGGGCCCCGTTCGCATTCACTATGGGACTGTATGTGCCGTATTCCATGTCTGTATGTGTCGTTAATCGACACATACAGAGATGGAAAAAAAAATGGCAGCCCCCATAGGGAAGAAAAAGTGAAAAAATAAGAAAAAGTAAAACACAAACACACAAATAAATAAAAAATGTTTTAATAAAACACTAAAAGCAAATTGATCTAAAAAAATGTTTTTTCGTGACACTGGTCCTTTAAATGTCTGATCAGACCCTAGCATTGGCTATACAGAGGGGGAAATCTTTGTAACTGAAGATATCTCACTGACCATACTGTAGGCATTAGGGCTTATTCACATGAATGTAGAATATGTCCGTGTGATGGCCATTAAAACAACGGCCGTCACATGGATGCATGTATTTTAATGGGGCCATTCACACGGCCTTTGTTTTAACGGACTGTTTGAAAGGTCCGTTGAAAAATCGAAAATTTTTCTTCCGTTTTTATGGATCCCTTGATAGACTCAAGTCTATGGGGATCCGTGAAAACTATTATCCTCCGTTTTCACAGATCCCTCAATAGACTCAATTCTATGGGGATCCGTAAAAACTGGTCCCGCACGGGTGCAACTCGGACGTGACAAACTGTAGTTTTTCACGTTCGAATTTGCACTCGTTCGTGTGAATCTGGCCTTAGTGAAATATCTCTAAAAATCCCTGTATGTCTAATGTTAGATATAGTCATCCATACTTCTTGCTGAACTACCAAGTGTAAGTTCTCAAAACATCGGGGACAGATGGAAGAGAGTATGACTGCAGGAACATAATACATCGTTTATTGCCTCTTACCATGGAGACACAAACAGTGCATTCGGAAAGTCTTCATACCCTTTCACTTTTTTCACATTTTGTTATGTTGAGGTCTTGTACTAAAATAAAAAACAAATTCAAGTTTTTTCCCATCATTCTGCACTCAATACCCCATAATGACAAAGTGAAAACAGAAAAACTTAAATTTCACCTGGACAAAAGTACTCAGACCCTTTGCTATGACACTTTCAGCTTTGAAATGTTTCTACACCTTGATCGGAGTCCATCTGTGGTTAATTCATTTGATTGGACTTGATTTGGAAAAACTCACCCATCTCTATATAAGGTCTCACTGCTGGAAATGCATATCAGAGCAAAAACCAAATCATGAATAGGAAAGAACTGCCTGTAGAGCTCAGAGACAGGATTGTGTGGATGTACAGGTCTGGAGAAGGGTACAACAAAATTTCTGCTGCACTGAAAGTTCCCAGGAGTACAGTGGCCTGCATAATTCTTAAATGGTAGAAGTTTGGAACAGCCTAGGGCTGTTCCTAGAGCTGGCGGTCCCACCAAACTAAGTAATCGGGGGAGAAGGGTCTTGGTAAGAGAGGTGACCAAGAACCCAATGGTGAGCTACAAAGATCCTGTGTGCAGATGGGAGAAACTTTCAGAAGGTCAACCATCACTGCACTTCACCAATCTGGGCTTTTATGGCAGAGTGGTCAGAAAAAATACTCTCCTCAGTAAAAGACACATGAAAACCTGGCTGGAGTTTGCAAAAAAAGGACTCTCAGACTGTGGTCTAATGAAACCAAGATTTAACTTTTTTGCCTAAATTCTAAGCGTCACGTCTGAAGGAAACCAGACCCAATACATCCCTACAGAGAAGCATGGTGGTGGCAGCATCATGCTGTGGGGGTGTCTTTCAGCGACTCGGACAGGGAGACTGGTTAGGATTGAAGCAAAGATGAATGGAGCAAAATACAGAGATATTTTGAATGAAAACCTGATACAGAGTGCTCTGGACCTCAGACTGGGCCAAAGGTTCACCTTCCAACAAGACAATGACCCTAAGCACACAGCCAAGACAACACAGGAGTGGCTTATGGACTACTCTGTGACTATCCTTGAGTGGCCCAGTAAAAATTACTAACATTCTGTTTTCACTTTGTCAGTATGGGATATTGTGTGCAGAACGATGGGGAAAAACTTATTTTTTAATTTTTTTAATTTTAGAGCAAGACGTCAACATAACAAAATGTGAAAAAATGTAAAGGGTCTGAAGACTTTCCGAATGTGTTGTATGTCTGCATAGGTGCTATAGAAGGAAAACTATAGGACATTTTTAATCATTTCTATTTGTAAAGTTGCTTAATTTTTCACTTCAAATCCATTTGGACAATAAAGTAAAATTTCGTTGTGGAGTCACAGTGCCCATTATTTTAGTGATATAGTGAGGGACATAGACAAGGGGTTAAAACTTGCCTTATGTGCCCTCACTCCTTCTTGCTGCGACACTCCTCTTCGGGTATGTGTGTTTGCAGGGCCGCCATCAGGGCAGTAGAGGTGGTACTCCCGTCAGGGCACTGGGCTAAACAGGTGCCCGTCGCGACCGCAGAGGCATAGCTATAGGGGTCGCAGGGGTCACAATTGCAACCAGGCCCAGTAGCCAGGGGGGCCCGCGGCCCACCGTACTGCGTCTGTTAAAAGTTACTATAGTAACTGGGGCCTATGTAATAAACTACACGAGCCCCTGTTACTATAGTAACAGTATGCTTACCCTCCTCGTCCCCAGCGCAGCTGTCTTTGACAGCACGACATTGTGCGCCGTGCACAATGTCACGACGCTGGATGGCGTCAGGAACTCCGTGGTGCCGATGAAGAGGACATTACTGTCTGCTGGGGCCCTGTATCTAAGCCTGCCCTTTGGTAGGCTTAGATATAAGGCCCATCAGACAGGATACCACATGGTGTGATCCTTCTGATGGGCCCTATATCTAAGCCTACCTTGTGGCAGGCTTAGATACAGGGTCCAACAGACAGTATCACACATGGGCCCTGTATTTAAGCCTACCATATGGTAGGCTTAGATATAGGGCCCCAGCAAACAGGATTACATATGGGCCCTGTATCTAAGCCTACCACATAGTAGGCTTAGATACATGGCCCATGTGTGTTCCTGTCTGATAGGCCCTGTATATAAGCCTACCACATAATAGGCTTAGATACAGGGTCCCAGCAGACAGTAACTTTATACTGTATAATATTACTGTCTGCTGCGGTCCTGTATCTAAGCCACATGGTAGGCTTAGATACATGGCCCATGTGTGATCCTGTCTGATGTGCCGTGTATCTAAGCCTACCACATGGTTGGCTTAGATATAGGGCCCATCAGAAGGATCACACCATGTGGAATCCTGTCTGATGGGCCCTATATCTAAGCCTACCAAAGGGCAGGCTTAGATACAGGGCCCCAGCAGACAGTAATGTTATACTTACCCTCCTCTTCATCGGCACCGCAGAGTTCCTGACGGCATCCAGCGTTGCGACGTTGTGCACACCGCACAATGTCGTGCTGTCAAAGACAGCTGCGCTGGGGATGAGGCAGGTAAGTCATATACTGTATAAGATTACAGTCTGCTGGGGTCCTGTATCTAAATTTCTGATGGTGGCCCTGTGTGTGTGTGTGTGTATGTGTGTGTGTGTGTGTGTGTGTGTGTGTGTGTGTCGCAGTGTGTATATATGTGTCACAGTGTATGTGTGTGTGTGTGTGTGTGTGTGTGTGTGTGTGTGTGTGTACAGTATCAGTGTATATACAGTTTGTGTTTGAATGTATGTATGCGTGTGTGCATGTGTGTCATAGTGTGTATATGTTTGAATTTATGTATATGTGTGTTTGTGTGAATCTAAGTATAAATGTTTTTTTGTGTATTATTTATTTATTTTATTCATAAATATAGCAACAACATATTCTGCAGCGCTGTACAGAGATTGTCATTGCTCACATCAGTTACTTTCCCCATTGGGGCTCACAATCTCAATTCCAAACTAACCTATCAGTATGTATGCATTTACTATGCAAGTACAGCCATAAACACCATCACAAAATCCTGTTTACCCCCTTGACTATAGTGATACGCATGTTAGAAATGTTCAGTATCTGTTGGTGCCTATTACATGGCACTTGTGTAAAGTTTGTATTTCTTACAACAATATTCAAATCTGAACAGTGGCTGACAATTCCCTCTATCTCTATGCATAGCATAATATAAAGGCTGTTCAATGCTATTCTCTGCATACAGTGATGTTTCTGCCTCACCTGCAGATTAAATATGATATTTACCACAGACCACAATATTCTAAACACCAAGCAATACAATTGGGAACCTATGTTTTCCCAGGGAGCTGGAAATGAAGCAGAGACTCATTCTGCCATCCTCCATGGGAGTGTTGAATTATTCTCCAAGTGCTGGCTGTTCTTTCATCAATTCACTTCACATGCACTAGTTGTGTTGGTTATTTGGTTCTTATTAAACTTGACAAATGTCATTTTGACTTTAAGAACATGTACTGGAGGTGATGAAATATCAAGGAACCACAAGTGATTCAATACAACCCTGGGGAGCATAAATGACTCTCTAGATGGATCCTATTTTTTACTTTTCCTTCCGTCTATTGGGGATATTACTCTTTGTGAAAAGTATGTATTTCTATCAACTCAATGTTCTGGACACCGAGTGGAAGATATCTAGTAACTATCCTAAATTAGTCATTATATATATATATCTATATATACAGTGAAGGAAATAAGTATTTGATCCCTTGCTGATTTAGTAAGTTTGCCCACTGTCAAAGACATGAACAGTCTAGAATTTTTAGGCTAGGTTAATTTTACCAGTGAGAGATAGATTATATAAAAAAAAAAACATAAAATCACATAGTCAAAATTATATATATTTATTTGCATTGTGCACAGAGAAATAAGTATTTGATCCCTTTGGCAAACAAGACTTAATACTTGGTGGCAAAACCCTTGTTGGTAAGCACAGCAGTCAGATGTTTTTTGTAGTTGATGATGAGGTTTGCACACATGTTAGATAGAATTTTGGCCCACTCCTCTTTGCAGATCATCTGTAAATCATTAAGATTTTGAGGCTGTCGCTTGGCAACTCGGATCTTCAACTCCCTCCATAAGTTTTCGATGGGATTAAGGTCTGGAGACTGGCTAGGCCACTCCATGACCTTAATGTGCTTATTTTTGAGCCACTCCTTTGTTGCCTTCGCTGTATGTTTCGGGTCATTGTCGTGCTGGAAGACCCAGCCACGAGCCATTTTTAATGTCCTGGTGGAGGGAAGGAGGTTGTCACTCAGAATTTGACGGTGCATGGCTCCATTCATTCTCCCATTGATGCGGTGAAGTAGTCCTGTGCCCTTAGCAGAGAAACACTCCCAAAACATAATGTTTCCACCTCCATGCTTGAGGGTGGGGACGGTGTTCTTTGGGTCATAGGCAGCATTTCTCTTCCTCCAAACACGGAGAGTTGAGTTAATGCCAAAGAGCTCAATTTTAGTCTCATCTGACCATAGCACCTTCTCCCAATCACTCTCAGAATCATCCAGATGTTAATTTGAAAACTTCAGACGGGCCTGTACATGTGCCTTCTTGATCAGGGGGACCTTGCGGGCACTGCAGGATTTTAATCCATTACGGCGTAATGTGTTACCAATGGTTTTCTTGGTGACTGTGGTCCCAGCTGCCTTGAGATCATTAACAAGTTCGCCCCATGTAGTTTTCGGCTGAGCTCTCACCTTCCCCAGGATCAAGGATACCCCACGAGGTGAGATTTTGCATGGAGCCCCAGATCGATGTCGATTGACAGTCATTTTGTATGTCTTCCATTTTCTTACTATTGCACCAACAGTTGTCTCCTTCTCACCCTGTGTGTTACTTATGGTTTTGTAGCCCATTCCAGCCTTGTTCAGGTCTTTGATCTTGTCCCTGACATCCTTAGAAAGCTCTTTGGTCTTGCCCATATTGTAGAGGTTAGAGTCAGATTGATTAATTGAGTCTGTGGACAGGAGTCTTTTATACGGGTGACCATTTAAGACAGCTGTCTTTAATGCAGGCACCAAGTTGATTTGGAACGTGTAACTGGTCTGGAGGAGGCTGAACTCTTAATGGTTGGTAGGGGATCAAATACTTATTTCTCTGTGCACAATGCAAATAAATATATATAATTTTGACTATGTGATTTTCTTTTTTTTTTAAATATGATCTATCTCTCACTGGTAAAATTAACCTAGCCTAGAAATTCTAGACTGTTCATGTCTTTGACAGTGGGCAAACTTAAAAAATCAGCAAGGGATCAAATACTTATTTCCTTCACTGTATATATATATATATATATATATATATATATATATATATATATATATACAAACATTTTTAAAGAACTCACTAAGTTCCATCGTGGTACTGTAATAGGATGCCACCTTTGTAACAAGTCAGTTGTGCGATTTCTTCCTTCCTCGATATTCTGCGATCAACTGTGAGTGGTATTATTGGAAAGTGGAATCGTTTAAGGAACCACAGCAACTCAGCAAGTGACAGTCCTCCTAGAGTTACAGAGCAAGGTCGCAGAATGCTGAGGCGCACAGTTCATAAAAGTCGCTAATGCTCTGCTGACTCAATAACTTCAGACGCGATGAAGTTCCTGTGGGAGGAAGTGAGTGACGTCACAGCGTGATCTCGCGAGGACACGCTGTGTGTCTGTGCACTGCCAGAAGCTGGGTGGTAACGAAGAGAAGTGGATGATGCTGATTCGTCAGCACCATACACTTCCATTCACAACGCCCAGCTAGTAAAACAAGTAAACACACCCAGATGTAACGAACACAATACACGCCCAGTTGGAAATAAGATTAAAAACGCCCAGTTGTCCATAAAAAAGGCTCATTTGCATAAATATAAAAATGCTCATAACTTGGCCAAAAATGCTCGTTTTTGAAAAAGAAAAACGTTACTATTATCTACATTGCAGCGCCGATCACCTGCAATAGGAGATAGGTATTTGAAAATCTGGTGACAGAGCCTCTTTAAGCCTTGCTCTAGGCCTCTATCTGGATCCTGCTTACTTACTGCTCCAGTCACACTGCCTCACCTGTGGAGGCTCCTGCATGTCACTCATGCTGTACAGTCAACATGCGGCAGGGCTTCGGCCCATCATCTGCAAGCAGCTAAAGGAACCATAGACATACCTCCCAACTTTTGAATTTGGAAAAGAGGGACATTTTTAAGCCACGCCTATAACCACGCCCCTAACCACGACCAATATCCTGCATAAACACATCAAATCACGGCCAGATCCTTCTGCAAATAACAAGCGCACATTCTCACTGCGGATCTCTGGACTGTCTGGATATCACAGATATTATGGATCCGGTTATGTTGTCTTTGTGTTACTTTTCCTATCTTGGGTATAACATCTACTCATCATGGCAGCAACTGCAGGACAAACCAAAAGGCTCAGAACAATGAAAGTCAAGAGGGAGAACCTGTGGTTGATGACTTTTCAATTGACAGGTAGCAGAGTTACATGTTGGGGATTTTTTTTTTCAGTTGTGTAAGGCCCCATGCACACGACTGTATTTTTGTCCACCCGTAAATACTGGCGTAAATATGGGTCCTTGGTCACAAGTATTCGACCCGTATTGCACCAGTATTTACGGACCCGTGCCCGTAAATACGGGTCCGGTGTCACCCGTATTCCACCCGTTTTTACGGGCACGTTTTCGCTGCAAAATTACACTGCAGTAATCGGCAGCCCTTCTCTCTCTCAGTGCAGGATAGAGAGAAGGGACAGCCCTTTCCGTAATAAAAGTAAAATTAAAATTCATACCCGGCCGTTGTCTTAGAGACGCGTCCCTCTCTTGACCTCCCTGGATGACGCGCAGTCCATGTGACCGCTGCAGCCAGTGATTGGCCTGTGATTGGCTGCAATGGTCACTTGGGCTGTAACGTCATCCCAGGAGGCTGGACTGGATGAAGAAGCAGGGAGTTCTGGGTAAGTATGAACGTTTTTTTTTTTTTACAGCTTTATCTATATTGTGATCGGTAGCCACTGTCCCTGGTGCTGAAAGAGTCACTGCCAATCGTTTAACTCTTTCATCACCCTGGACAGTGACTATACACTGACGTTGCCTAGCAACGCTCCCGTAATTCCGGGTGCACACACGTAGTCACCCGTAATTACAGGAGCCCCATAGACTTCTATGGGACTGCCCGTGCCGTAATTACGGACTGAAATAGGACATGTTCTATATTTTTCAACGGCACGGGCACCTTCCCGTAAGCATACAAGGAAGGTACCCGTGGCCAATAGAAGTCTATGGGCCCGTAATTACGGGCCGTAATTACGGACCGTGATTACGGGCGTTTTTACGTTCGTGTGCATGGGGCCTAACTCTGCTACCGGTCAATGGAAAAATCATCTACCAGAGCCCCCTGTAGATTGCTCCACACACAGCAACCCTGCACAAAGCGCCAGTCACAGCCCCCTGTAGATAGCTCCAGATACAGCCCCCCTGTAGATAGCGCCACACACAGCCCCCCTGTAGATAGCACCACACACAGCCCCCCTGTAGATAGCGCCACACACAGCCCCCATGTAGATAGCGCCGCACACAGCCCCCCTGTAGATAGTGCCAGACACAGCCCCCCTGTAGATAGCGCCACACACAGCCCCCATGTAGATAGCGCCACACACAGCCCCCTTGTAGATAGCACCACATAGATTCCCCATGTAGATAGTGCCACACACAGCCCTCCTGTAGATAGCGCCACACACAGCCCCCCTGTAGATAGCGCCAGACACAGCTCCCCTGTAGATAGCGCCACACACAGCCCCCATGTACATAGCTCCACACACAGCCCTCCTGTAGGTAGCGCAACACAACGCCCTTATACTTTGTGCCACAATGGCGCCAGAGCGGAGAGCGGTAGAGGTAGCCTACTGCTGCCACTCTCCGCTCTGCTTTGACGTCACTCACCATCAGTAGAAGGCAGGAGTCTTGCAGCGGCGTTCTCACTGGTGTCGATGCCGGCCCGGGAGTGGACCAGTCCAGTCACCTGACCTGTCTCCTGCCTTCTTCTGATCGCTGCTGCAGTCGTCTGGCATGCAGGGCGCCTGTCAGCAGCGATCAGCTGTTTTGATACAGCTGCAGCCAGTGGCGTAACTACCACCGTAGCAGCCGTAGCAGCTGCTACGGGGCCCGCGGCATGAGGGGGCCCGTGTCGCCCGCTGGCACGGGCCCCCACCATGGCCGGAGGCTCTGCTAGCAGCCGCTATGGCTGCTACAGCGTGACGCCACTGAACACTACGGCAGAGCAGGGAGGTATATCCCCCCTCTGCCAGTAAACAAAAGACATGTATCCCCTATCCACAGGATAGGGGATACATGTGTGATCGCTGGCAGCGATAGGGAGAACGGGGGACCGAAAGTCCCCTGAAGTTCTCCATCACAAACCTCGGACTTCCGGGGTCTGTGTCGGCAGCTCCGTAGAAATGAATGGAGCGCCGATCGTGTAGTGTCCCACAGGAGCACTACTATGAAAACTATGTTTGTCTTCATGTGTTGTGTTATGTTGCCATCTACAGGTTCAGAAATGTTATGACATTGTGTTTCAGCCTATGCGGAGTGTTTTTCTATAATGTAACAGAAGCTGGGAGGAGTTAATTAGGGAGTGGTTAGAGTGAGTGAGGGGAGTGGTGAGCTAGGAGTGGATGCAGCAGGAGGCACAGTGAAGGTGCTCCTGAGTTCAGCCATTTGCGGATTACAGAGAAAGACAGGCCTAAAGAGATTTATTGGAATAACAGCTCAAGGAGCCAGAAGAGTCCAGAAAGAGAGACTGTGAGTAGAGAGATAATAGCACTCCTGCATTTAGCATTGGGCTACACTGATTGAGCTGAATTTGGATGACATATTTGTATTGTACAATCTCCATCTTGAAAAGTAAAAGTGTGCTGCAAGCTCTCCTGATTAACTGCCACCACCGTCTCCTGTCTTCTATTTGCACTCTACACCAAGGGCACCCCAAATAACACCAGACAGGAGTCAGCCACCAAGGGAGTGCCCCGGGGGAAACAACAGTCATCATCATCATCTTGTGCAACCCCCTCATCACTGTGTGTGTGTCCCTGGGAGGTGGGAAGGCCAGCAAGGCAAAATACCACCGTGACACAAGACAGAGAGCCCAGTATCCACCATTTTGGGTTCCTGCATTCCCCGCCACCCACGGGCCACCACATATAATTTTGGCGTCACGAACAGGATATCTATGGCCTCTGTGCCTTATGAACTAAGTCAGCGCTGATGCGCCACAGCCGGAATAAAAGTTTCCCGCCAAGTCGCCGCCATATTGGAAGTGGCAAGGAGCTGCGCAGGAGAACCCGCGAAAACAGCGGAGCAGCTAAGAGAAAGCTGGTGAGTGCCTGAATAGGCCAGTAAATGAGATTTAAAGTAAAAAGTGGCAGTTAACAGTGTAGAGACACCGGGAAAGATATCCGGAAAAGAGGCTTAGTGCATAGCCTGAAATTGAACACCCGTTGCTAGGGGTTACTGTAGGACTTATTGCAGAAAATGTCTGACGACGGAGATAACGGCTCTCCAAGCCCCAGTGGGTCACCTCCAACAGCGCAAGTGATGCCACTCACTATGCCCTATTACTTTGGAGCACCATGGCTTCCTCGCTACAAAGGCGAAGTTCATTCCCTGAGGGAATTCAAAGAGAAGATGCTGTCCATGTTCCGTTTGTATCCTGTCTCAACAGACCAGAGGGTTGAGATATTGATAGGACAACTAGAGGGCGCAGCATTAAGAGAAGTGAAATCCTGGCCCAGAACAGAGAAAAAAACAGTGGAACAGATACTGGACCGATTGCGTGCCACATTTGAAGTAAGGACTGTGGCAGAGCTCAAGATGAGATTCTTTGGAAAGAAGCAGCAGCCCGGTGAGTCATTGAGAGACTTTGCTTTATCCCTGCAGGAGGCCCAGCGGGCAATTATGCAAGTAGAACCCTTAGAGGCTGCAGAGGCTGACAAGGCCTTAAGGGAGCAGTTTGTTGAAGGAGCTGCATCTGAAGCTCTTAAAAGTCAGCTCAGAATGTTGGCCTCCCAGAACCCAAGCTGTATCTTCTTGGACTTTAAAGAGCTCGCAATTAGAATCCTGGGGACTGAAGCCGCAGCGGTTCAAGCCAAAGTTTTCCCCTATTCCATAGAGACTCCTACGGAGTCGCAAGTAGATCATCCTACAGCAGCGGGAAGTCAAGTTGCACTAGCTCAGTGTGCTCACATGCAAGCTCAAGATCCAGTTGGTGAACTGAGGGACCAAATTGCTATCCTCACCAAGAGCCTCAGTAAAATGTGCCAGAAAATGGAAGATATGGAGCAACGCCAGAAAGAAAGCCGCCGCTACTCCAGTAACAGGTTCAGTAACCGATCAGAAGGGGGAAGTTACCGGAATTGGGGTAGACGCTCTTCTGACAGATTTGATACCACCGGAAGACCCATTTGTCGTAGGTGTCAAAGAGCTGGCCATATTGAAAGAGAATGTCGTCAGTTAAACGACAATCCCCCGAGGCAGAGGACCGCCCCTCGGGAGGAAGACGAATAGGTCCCACAACACCAGAATGGATTCCCCGGTACATTGGGCAGTGTCCAGTGATTACGATCCACCTAAATGGGATCCCACTGTCGGCCTTACTGGACACTGGCTCTCAAGTCACCACTCTGCAGAGAAGTTGGTTTGAGAAGTACTGGGACCTCGACCAGCTGATACAACCCCCAGACACGTGGCTTAACATTGTAGCCAGTAATGGACAATCGATACCCCATCGGGGCTACTGGGAACCCACGATCCAGATGGGAGAAACTGAACTGCCCCAGCAAGGCGTAATTGTAGTGAACGTCTGGGATGATGACTTTCCACCAGTGGTGCTGGGCATGAATGTTCTTAGGAATTGCTATGAAGAGATGCTAGATGCCCTACACCGAGCACTTTCTACAGTCCCTGTCTCCAATCAAAATGCAATTCAGCATGCTATCCGTCTCTTGAATGCCCAACAGAGGTTCACGAATGAAAAGGGTGAGATCTGCCGTGCCCGCATCATGGACTCACAACCAGTGACTCTGGAACCAGAGACGGAAACCATTCTGTGGTGTCGAGCTCGTCCAGGTTTGCAAGGTCAAGATTACCAGGCCCTTGTGGAACCTCTTCTTCTGGAAGATCATCCGACCGTGCTAGCAGCCAGAAGTCTAGTGACTGTTTCTAATGGGAGGGTACCTATTCGCCTCCTGAACATTGGTGATACGGCTGTGGTACTGAGTAAATACCGTCCAGTTGCTAAGCTCTCACAGGTCTTCTTCCAAGATGTCTGGAGCCCTGAGACTACAGTGTTCCAGCAAGCTACCCAGAATCAAGTTACCCCTGAGATGACAATGAAACCCTGGTGGACCGAGATCCATGTTGGCGATGCTAATACTACCGAAGAGGAGATCGAAGGAGCCCTGATGGTGGCCAAAGACAATCAACAAGCCTTCAGTAAACATCCTATGGATTTTGGGAAGGCTACTATCATTGAGCACACCATCCCTACAGGCATCCATCCACCCATCAAAGAAAGGTACCGTCCCCTTCCACCAGCCATGTACCAGCCAGTGAAGAAAATGATTCGGGAGATGAAGGACGCAGATGTGATTCGGGAGAGCTACAGTCCATGGGCTGCACCCCTAGTCCTGGTGAAAAAGAAGGATGGCAACATTAGATTCTGCGTGGACTACCGCAAAATCAATAATATCACTCACAAGGATGCGTATCCCCTGCCACGCATTGAAGAATCCCTGACTGCTTTGGGGTCTGCTGCCTACTTCTCAACTCTGGATTTGACCAGCGGGTATTGGCAGGTACCTATGGCTCCCGAAGATAGGGAAAAGACTGCTTTCACTACTCCCATGGGGTTGTTCGAGTTTAATTGTATGCCCTTTGGGCTATGCAATGCCCCGGGAACCTTCCAGAGGCTGATGGAACGCTGCCTGGGTCACCAAAACTTCGAGACCGTCCTCTTGTACCTGGACGACGTAATCATCTACTCAAAGACTTATGAGGAACACCTACAGCACCTGGCAGAAGTCCTCAAAACCCTCATCAAATATGGCCTGAAAGTGAAACCCTCCAAGTGTCATCTCCTGAAGCCGGAAGTCCATTACTTAGGCCATGTCGTGAGTGCAGAAGGAGTGGTTCCTGATCCAGGCAAAGTAGCAGCAGTAAAGAGCTGGCCAGCCCCTACCACAGTCAAGGAGGTGAGAAGTTTCTTGGGATTTGCAGGGTATTATAGACGGTTCATCCCACACTTTGCCCAGATTGCAGAACCCCTCCAGGGATTGTTAAGAGGTCACTCCAAGGAAGCTATGAAGAGAAGGATCCCGATTGAGTGGGCTGAAGCCCATGAAGCCGCTTTCCAGAAGCTGAAGCAGCTGTTAACCGAACCACCTATCCTGGGATATCCTGACTACAACCAACCCTTTAGGCTGTATACTGATGCCAGCCAGAAGGGATTGGGGGCCGTCCTGTCGCAGGTACAGGACCAGAAAGAGAGAGTCATCGCTTATGCCAGCAGAGGTCTTCGAGGCGCTGAACGGAACGACCAGAATTATAGTTCCTTTAAGCTGGAATTCCTGGCCCTTGTGTGGGCAGTGACCGAAAAATTTAAAGATTACCTGGCTGCAACACCCTTCATCGTCTTCACGGATAATAATCCGCTGGCCCACTTGGATACAGCGCGACTGGGAGCTCTTGAACAGCGATGGGCATCCAGACTGGCGAATTATCAGTTTGTGATCAAGTACCGGACTGGTGCGTCCAACGTGAATGCCGATGCCTTATCCCGTTTGCCTGTGGGTGAAGAACTGGTCCGATGTAATGATGAATGGGAAGAGGTAGAGATGCCTACATTCTATGCTCAGTTTGCAACCCAGAATTCGGTGATCGCTCAGAGGAAGCGAAACGAACATCCGCAACCAAATGTTCCTGACTGCTCCCAAGATTCCAGACAGTGGGCTAGATTCCAACGGGAGAGTAGAAACCTACAGGAATTGCAGACTTCCCTTCTTCAGAAGAGGACTCCGGACCGAATACGTAGAGGTCAAGCTGATCAGGAATTAATTTGTCTATGGAGACTGAGGAATCGACTTTTCGTGTCCAGAGGTCTACTACAGAGGACTGCCCTGGATCCAGTAACGGGTGAGCGTCTACATCAAATTGTGGTACCCCGGCGAGATTCCAAATCCATCTTGGAAGCCTACCATGACAGATCGGGACACTTTGGGGTTCATAAAACGGAAGATACCATACGCCGACGATTTTACTGGATTGGCATGAGAGACGACATAGAGAAGTGGTGCCGAGAATGTCCCACCTGTGCTCAGAGCCGAGGAGAGCGTCATGACCAGAGAGCCCCACTTCACCCCATCATCAGTCATAGACCGCTGGAACTGGTAGCCATTGACCATGTCAAGTTTGAACCAAGCCGCACTGGGTATACTTATGCTATAACTATAATTGACCACTATACGAAGTTCGTGGTAGCTATGCCAGTGAAAGACCTGACTGCCAAGACCACCGCTGCCATCTTTTGGAAGAATTTCGTACTCCCCTATGGCTGTCCGGACAAGATCCTGACTGATCGTGGTTCCGCATTTGAGTCTCAACTGTTCCACGAGTTGTGTTCCCTCTATGGCTGTCAGAAGCTGAGAACTACCGCTTATCATCCACAAGGTAATGGCTTATGTGAAAAGATGAACCAGACTCTTATTGGGATGTTAAGAACTGTTCCGTCCCAGAAGAGGGCTGATTGGCCGACTCTCCTGCCAGAATTGGTGTACCTGTATAACAACACTGTGCACTGCTCCACAGGGTACACTCCTTACTATCTCCTGTTTGGCCGTCAGGGCAAATTGCCTTCGGACTTGGCCATGGATGTCGAAGTTCCAGATACTATCAACCCCCTGCCAAACACAGAGTGGGTGAGTGATCACCAGCGTCGCCTGGCTGAAGCCAACGAGATTGTGGAAAGACGGATGGAAGATGCTCGTCAAAGGCAACAAGCAGGTTTTGATCAAAAGGCCGAAGCAGAACCCTTCCAAATTGGAGACCGTGTGTGGCTGAAAAACAACCATCGTTCAAGTAAGTTGGACAGCAAGTGGCAGAAAGAACCATACACAATTAAGTCCATCCCGCACCCTGGGACTGATGTCTATGAGATTGTGCGCGAAGGCCGAGATTCCCAAGTCGTCCACCGTAATCGTCTCAAGCTCTGCCTAAAGGAAGAGGTACCAGCAGAACCACAGACAACTGAGAAATCTCCTGCAGCTGAACCGCTACCGCCAACAACTAGTATGTCCCCTCTTGATTGGCTGTTCCAACCTGGGCTGTCTATTTTTGTTCCAAGAACTGTTCTTGATCCCGGCGAAGACCAAGTGACCTCGTCATCCGAGTTCCGGCCTGGTCCAGAGGAATCCAGGGACCCTGAAATTGTTATAGAGGAGCCCCTGAGGAGATCTGATAGAGCTACCCGAGGTAAGATGCCAGCTCGATATCAAGATTGAACTGTTGAATCTGAGACTTCATTTTTGGATTATCCTTCACCAGAGACATTGTATTGTTTGCATCCCAATTGGGTAACAAGCCCTTCATTTTCCCCAGTTCATATGACCAGGACTCTTGGACATTTTCCTTGTTCAGCATTATATCCTCATATTCCTCAGAGACTGTATGGACTCTTAGTTTATTATTGCAATTGTGATTAACCTTTGTTTTAGGTTAACCTGCCGCCTGGAGAGTCGGACGCCGAGGACGGCTTTATTTAAAGAGGGGGTGTATGTAGTGTCCCACAGGAGCACTACTATGAAAACTATGTTTGTCTTCATGTGTTGTGTTATGTTGCCATCTACAGGTTCAGAAATGTTATGACATTGTGTTTCAGCCTATGCGGAGTGTTTTTCTATAATGTAACAGAAGCTGGGAGGAGTTAATTAGGGAGTGGTTAGAGTGAGTGAGGGGAGTGGTGAGCTAGGAGTGGATGCAGCAGGAGGCACAGTGAAGGTGCTCCTGAGTTCAGCCATTTGCGGATTACAGAGAAAGACAGGCCTAAAGAGATTTATTGGAATAACAGCTCAAGGAGCCAGAAGAGTCCAGAAAGAGAGACTGTGAGTAGAGAGATAATAGCACTCCTGCATTTAGCATTGGGCTACACTGATTGAGCTGAATTTGGATGACATATTTGTATTGTACAATCTCCATCTTGAAAAGTAAAAGTGTGCTGCAAGCTCTCCTGATTAACTGCCACCACCGTCTCCTGTCTTCTATTTGCACTCTACACCAAGGGCACCCCAAATAACACCAGACAGGAGTCAGCCACCAAGGGAGTGCCCCGGGGGAAACAACAGTCATCATCATCATCTTGTGCAACCCCCTCATCACTGTGTGTGTGTCCCTGGGAGGTGGGAAGGCCAGCAAGGCAAAATACCACCGTGACACAAGACAGAGAGCCCAGTATCCACCATTTTGGGTTCCTGCATTCCCCGCCACCCACGGGCCACCACAATCGCGCTTCTGCACATGCGTGACCAGCGCTCCTTTCATTTTTATTCAGCTGCACAGATGCCGGAGTCAGAGGTTAGTCATGGAGAACTTCGGGGGACTTTCGGTCCCCCGTTCTCCCTATCGCTGCCAGCGATCACATATGTATCCCCTATCCTGTGGATAGGGGATACATGTCTTTTGTAGGACAGCCTGTAGGTCGCATTTTTTTGGGGGGTTGGAGACGCTGAGTGAGAGTAATCCAATAATGGAGTAGCAACAGGGAAATCAAATTCCCCCTTCTTCTTCTCTGTGTCTGTTGTGCCTTAGAAAGATAAAGGCTGCTGTAAACACAGCCTCAGAGAGCATATTTCCAGTAGCTGTCATCCACAGGCTGTACTAAAGATCCACGTTCTACGAATACATAATAGAGCACCCCTAGAAGTCGACTGGCTTATACCAGGGACATACACAGGTTTTTTTCTCACGGTTTCATGCGGGAACATAAGAGAAATAATTGGGATACAATAAATTGCATTCTGAATTAGAGAAATGCTCCTCCAGAAACATTGCTTCTAGAGGAGTATACAGATGCTGTCAGTATAGAGATGCTCTATGGTGTTCCCTACAGGGGGGCTGTATGGCGTTCCCTACAGGGGGGCTGTATGGCGTTATCTACAGAAGGGACTGTATGGCGTTCCTTACAGGGGGGGCTATATGGCGTTCCCTACAGGGGGGGCTGTATGGCGTTCCCTACAGGAGGGGGCTGTATGGCGTTCCCTACAGGGGGGGCTGTATGGTGTTCTCTACAGTGGGGACTGTATGGCGTTAGCGCCATACAGTCCCCCCTGTAGAGAACGCCATACAGCCCCCCCCTGTAGATAGCGCCATACAGCCCCCTCTGTAGATAACGCCATACAGTCCCCCCTGTAGATAACGCCATACAGTCCCCCCTGTAGATAACGCCATACAACCCCCCCCTGTAGATAACACCATACAGTCCCCCCTGTAGATAACACCATACAGTCCCCCCTGTAGATAACACCATACAGTCCCCCCTGTAGATAGCGCCATACAGCCCTCCCCCTGTAGATAGTGCCATACAGCCCCCTCTGTAGATAACGCCATACAGCCCCCTTTGTAGATATCTACAGAGGGGGCTGTATGGCGTTATCTGCAGGGGGGCTGTATAGCGTTATCTACAGGGGGCTGTATGGCGTTATCTACAGGTGGGCTGTATGACGTTATCTACAGGTGGGCTATATGGCGTTATCTACAGGGGGCTGTATGGCGTTCTCTACAGGGGGGGCTATATGGCGTTATCTACAGGGGGCTGTATGGCGCTATCTACAGAGGGGGCTGTATGGCGCTATCTACAGAGGGGGCTGTAAGGCGCTAACTACAGAGGGGGCTGTATGGCGCTATCTACAGAGGGGGCTGTATGGCGCTATCTACAGAGGGGGCTGTATGGCGCTATCTACAGGGGGGGCTGTATGGCGTTATCTACAGGAGGGGCTGTATGGCGCTATCTACAGGGAGGGGGCCGTATGGCGTTCTCTACAGGGGGGCTGTATGGCGTTCTCTACAGGGGGGCTGTATGGCGCTATCTACAGGGGGGACGGTATGGCACTATTTACAGGGGGGTCTGTATGGCGTTATCTACAGGAGGGGCCTGTATGGCGCTATCTACAGGGGGGACTGTATGGCGCTATCTACAGGGGGGTCTGTATGGCGTTATCTACAGGAGGGGGCTATATGGCACTATCTACAGGAGGGGGCTGTATGGTGCTATCTACAGGGAGGGGGCTGTATGGCGCTATCTACAGGGGGGGCTGTATGGCGTTATCTACAGGAGGGGCTGTATGGCGCTATCTACAGGGAGGGGGCCGTATGGCGGTCTCTACAGGGGGGCTGTATGGCGTTCTCTACAGGGGGGACGGTATGGCACTATCTACAGGGGAGTCTGTATGGCGTTATCTACAGGAGGGGCCTGTATGGCGCTATCTACAGGGGGGACTGTATGGCGCTATCTACAGGGGGGTCTGTATGGCGTTATCTACAGGAGGGGGTTATATGGCACTATCTACAGTAGGGGGCTGTATGGTGCTATCTACAGGGGGGACTGTATGGCGCTATCTACAGGGGGGCTGTATGGCACTATCTACAGGAGGGGGCTGTATGGCGCTATCTACAGGGAGGGGGCTGTATGGCGCTATCTACAGGGGGGCTCTATGGCGTTATCTACAGGGGGGCTGTAAAAAAGGCACTATCTACAGGGGGGGGGGTTGTGTGACACCCAGGGGAGGGGGGGCCCCAGTCAAAAGTTTGCTATGGGGCCCAGTCTTTCCTATTTACTCCCCTGGCTGCAGCGGGACATTTTGCAGACCGCCCGGGACGACGGGACCCCGGTGAGAAACCGGGACTGTCCCGCCGGATCCGGGACGGTTGGGAGGTATGCCCATAGACTCTCTGCACTACACAGCAGCTTGTTCTTCCTCCAGCACAACACTTGTATGCAGCTTGCTATTTCTTGGGCTGTGCCTGAGAACTGAAACATAAACAAAGGGAATAGTGACCTTTTTATGGACTAAGCGCTGCCCCCAAGATAAGAATGCAGCATAGCCCCGCTGATCCCATCCTCCCTGCTGTTATGGGATGCAGTTACCTCTACCAAGATGGTGCCCGGACCATTTCACACGATGCTTTGCAATTTGGATATTACAGTGATCTAACCATCGCAGCCTGAGAACTGCAGAATGTCATGTACAACACAGACGTGAGGTTTTGCAGAGAATGATCACATGACCACAGGTCCTGCACCATATAATACAGTGCAGAAACATAGCATCACAACAAATGTCAACATAAACAGATCAGCATGGGGAATATAAACAAAGCAGCAGGAACATGTCTTTCACTAAAGACCTGGGGAGAAAGCAAGTTAGCATAGATTCCATGTAACTTAAAGAGACAGTACATATTTACATAAATTCACCAGCACCTGCCACAAAACATAACGTTACAGTGCAAAAACTAATAATATACATTTACTTCTGGGGTAATATCACCTGGGGAAGGGAAGTTTCATGAACATAAGACTCAAATGCACAGCACATCACTTAGGCAAACCATACTCTGCACTAGAATAAATTATTTACACTAATGTCCCCTTTAAGACATGGAGATTTATTCCCATATGTTACAGAGCTTCAAGTCCCTATGGTCTATTTTGTCCTTGTGGAGAAATATAAAAAAGGAAGATTTAGGCTGGAGTTGAACAGATTGCTGACCCATAGCTAAATACTCAAATACAGCAAATAGGATTACCTACGGCCAAGGTCTTATGATTATCCAGTAAAAATTTGAAGACACAAGTGCTTTTAGCCACTCTCCACATAAATCGTATGAATGGTCAGACTCTACAGCATTGAATTTGATGAAGATATACTTCTGCTAAGCAGGCTATTTGTTAAAAGGCAAGAATGGATTACATCTAACCTTTATTGCTATGATACAGAGTGAGAAAGCAGTTTTGGGAGGATTTCCTCTGATAACTATTATTTATGATTTGCCAGTGGTGTTTAATAATGGTAATATTCTATTCTATTATAAGAAAAAGCATGCATCTGAAAATTGTTAGTCTTTCGCCACCTTTGCCTCTAAAATGAAAGATATTTTCACTTTTTATCGACAATCCTTAATACAAAATGCACATTGGCCTTTTCTGCAACCAAATATCTTCTAGCAATTAGATGTGCAGAAACGCAGATCAAAGGGAAAAAATATTATTACTCACTGATACATAAAGAAATGATGTGCAATGTGACTCTTTGATGGAATATTATTTTGGTGATGAAGGTTTATATTATGAAGAAATTGTCATAGTCTAGTTAAAGCCTTCTTTAGTTAAAAGAAACATCTACTGTATCAGGGACCGCTCAGTATCATTAGCAGGGAACTTTCCAGTTGGTAGCAGAATTTTGCATTTACTCAACCAAAATGTCAATCTTAACCCCTTAATGACCAGCCTATTTTAGACCTTAATGACCAAGCTATTTTTTACGTTTTTCCATCGTCGCATTCCAAGAGCTATAACTTTTTTATTTTTGCGTCGACATAGCTGTATAAGGTCTTGTTTTTTGCGGGACAAGTTGTATTTTTTAATAGCACCATTTTTAGGTACATATCATGTATTGATTAACTTTTATTAACTTTTTTTTGGGGGGGGGGATAGAAGAAAGTCTGACATTTCGCCACTCTTTTTTGCATCCTAAATCTACACCGTTTACCGCATGGTATAAATAACACAATAACTTTATTCAGCGGGTTGTTACAATTGCAACGATACCAAATTTGTATAGTTTTTGTAGGTTTTATTACTTTTACACAGTAAAAACGCTTTTTTTTCCAAATTATTTGTTTTTGCGTCTCCATATTTGAAGAGCCGTAACGTTTTTATTTTTTCGCAGATGCAGTTGTATGAGGGCTTTTTTTTGCGGGAAGACTTGTAGTTTTTATTGGTACCATTTTGGAGTAGATGCGACTTTTTGATAACTTTTTAAACACATTTTGTTTAAGTCAGGATTCACAGAAAACAACAATTTTTCCGTCGTTTTTTATTTTATTTTTTACGGCGTTCACCGTGCGGGTTAAAGAATGTAATAGATTTATAGTTGGGGTCGTTACGGATGCGGCAATACCAAATATGTTTAACTTTTTAACGTTATTTTGGTTTTTTAATACTAAAGCAGTTTGTAAGGGGAAAAAGTGTGTTTTTCATATTTTTTTTCACATTTTTTTGTAAATTAACTTTATTATTATTTTTTTTAAACTTTTTTACTAGTCCCACTAGGGGACTTCATTATGCGATCCTCCGATCGCTATTATAATACACTGCAATACTTTTGTATTGCAGTGTATTACTGCCTGTCCGCTTAAAACGGACAGGCATCTGCTAGGTCATGCCTGCGGCATGATCTAGCAGGCATTCATTACAGGCAGACCTGGGGGCCTTTATTAGGCCCCCGGCTGCCATGGGAGACACAGACACTCGGCGATCTTATCGCCGGGTGTCGGTGGGATGAGAGGGAGCTCCATCCCTCTCTCCAAAACCACTCAGATGCGGTGCTCGCTATTGAGCACCACATCTGAGGGGTTAAACTGGTGAGATCGATACTAATATCGATCTCACCCGGCAGAGCAGCTCCCTGCTCTGTTTACTTATTCCGATGCCGCGACGTAAAAAGTCTATTGCATCGGAATAAGGCCCGTTAGTGACCGACGTAAAAAGACTATGGGCCGGTCACTAACGGGTTAATGTCAAAAAGAAATGTTATTTTTATTTTGTTCTCTGCAGAATCCTGGTATGGATATAATGGTGATGGAAATCATATACACTTGATTTGGGTGTAGAGTGTATATGGGACATATGTAAACTGCCAAGTGGAATAACTCAATCTGAAATGGCTCTTTCTGTATTCCCCAAAGACTTCAATAGAAAGTGACCCCATGCATGCAGCCAGCCAACTATCTGCCAGGAACAGGGGTTCCAGTGGTATAATCCCCACCAATCAGAAAACCCCAATAGATGACATCAATGTATACAACATCGCTTAGAAAACGATTATCAAATACTTTGTCATCTAACGGTTCAAATTATTTTCTTCATTTGTTCTGAAACCAGGGCCGGATTAAGGTTGATGGGGGCCCCCATCCATCTGCAACCACTTGTACCCCTTATAGCAGCCACGTACAGTTAGGTCCAGAATTATTTGGACAGTGACACAATCTTCATGATTTGGGCTCTGCCATCACATTGGATTTGAAATGAAACAACTGAGATGCAATTGAAGTGTTGACTTTCAGGTTTAATTCAAGGGGTTGAACAAAAATATCCTGTGAAACGTTTAGTAATTGCAACCAATTGTCGACACAGTCTCGTCATTTCAGGGGCTCAAAAGTAATCGGACAAATTAACATTACCATAAATAAAATGTTTTTTTTTTTTAATACTTTGTAGAGAATCATTTGCAGGCAATGACTGCCTGAACAACCTAAACAAACCTCACACCAAACCAAATGGCGTATACAGGGGTCCCTTAATATAGCAGACAAACTAAAGCGAACCAAAGAAAAGGGACATGACCCTCAAAGAATAATATACTAATGATATGCAAGAGTACAAAAATCTTTATTAAATATAGTACACAATCACATAATACAGGATAAAAGAGGAACCATATACGAAAGAGATTATACAGCAGGGTCAGATGGAACAGACCATGAACACACGGAGTCAACCATCCAAAAATGGCTAAAGCACACGCTAAGATAACCCACAGCAAAGCAGATGAACGTGGGCACAGAATAGCCAAGAACCCACATATAATCAAAATGCTGCCTAACTAGTAAACAGTGATAAATAGGTAGACTGGAAAAAGCCCTAACAATACAAAAAGGCACAAATGGCCAAGGGACTAAACCTAACCCTAGCTAATAATAATACATAGAAATAAGAACTAGAGGCCAGCAGATACCCTGGGACATGATGGAAAGTGGTGCAAAAGTACTAAAGTGGACGGATGAGTGAACGCCTCAATGACTGCCTGAAGTCTGGAGCCCATGGACATCTCCAAACGCTGGGTTCCTCCGTTGTGATGCTTTGCCATGTCTTTACTGCAGCGGTCTTCAGTTGTTGCTTGTTTGTGGGTCTTTTTGCCTTAAGTTTTATCATAAGCAAGTGAAATGCATGCTCGATCGGGTTGAGATCTGGTGATTGACTTGGCCATTGCAGAATATTCCACTTCTTTGCCTTAAAAAACTCCTGGGTTGCTTTTGTAGTATGTTTTGGGTCATTGTCCATCTGTCCTGTGAAGCGACGTCCAATCAACCTTGCTGCATTTGCTTGAATCTGAGCAGAAAGTAAATCCCTTAACACTTCAGAATTCATCCGGCTGCTTCTGTCTTCAGTCACATCATCAATAAACACTAGTGACCCAGTGACCTTGGCAGCCATTCATGCTCATGCCATCACACTGCCTTCACCATGTTTTACAGAGGATGTGGTGTGTTTGGATCATGAGCCGTTCCAAGCCTTCTCCATACTTTCTTCCTCCCATCATTCTGGTACAGGTTGATCTTAGTTACATCTGTCCAAAGAATGCTGTTCCAGAACTGGGCTGGCTTCTTTACATGTTGTTTGGCAAAGTCTTATCTGGCCTTTCTATTTTTAGGCTGATTAATGGTTTGCACCTTGTGGTGAACCCTATGTATTTGCTCTCATGAAGTCTTCTCTTTATGGTAGACTTAGATACTGATACACCTACTTCCAGGAGAGTGTTCTTCACTTGGGTAGATGTTGTGAAGGGGGTTTTCTTCACCATGGAAAGGATTCTGCGATCATCCACCACTGTTGTCTTCCGTGGACGTCCAGGTCTTTTGGAGTTCACGAGATCACCAGTGCGCTCTTTTTTTTCAAGAATGTACCAAACTGTTGATTTGGCCACGCTTAGTATTTGTGCTATCTCTCTGATGGATTTCTTCAGGTTTTTTTTCAGCTTAACACTGGTCTGTTTCACTTGCATTGAGAGCCCCTTTGACTTCATGTTGTGGGTGCACAACAACAGCTTCCAACCCTTCCTCAAATTAGGTTGTGAATACCCTCAAATTAAAGCTGAGAGTCTGCACTTGATTATATAACTGTATATTCAATATGTTTCAGTAAACAGCTAAAATGCCAAAACTTGTATCACTGTCCAAATAATTATGTACCTAACTGTATAGGAAAGATGACTGTGCATGCAGGTAGCCCTCTCTACTTAATTATATGGAAGCTATGGAGACAGCTGTTAAGGAATCTCCAATTTTCAGAGAGATGGGGATCCCAGAAGTGAGCAAGTGTAAAAGATGATAGATAGATAGATAGATAGATAGATAGATAGATAGATAGATAGATAGATAGATAGATAGATAGATAGATAGATAGATAGATAGATAGGAGATAGATAGATAGACAGACAGACAGATGATAGATAGATAGATAGATAGATAGATAGATAGATAGATAGATAGATAGATAGATAGATAGATAGATAGATAGATAGATAGATAGATAGATTGATAGATAGATAGATAGATAGATAGATAGATAGATAGACAGACGATAGATAGATAGATAGATAGATAGATAGATAGATAGATAGATAGATAGATAGATAGATAGATAGATAGATAGATAGATAGATAGATAGATAGATAGATAGATAGATGATACATAGATAGACAGACGATAGATAGATAGATAGATAGATAGATAGATAGATAGATAGATAGATAGATAGATAGATAGATAGATAGATAGATAGATAGATAGATAGGAGATAGATAGATAGATAGATAGATAGATAGATAGATAGATAGATAGATAGATAGATAGATAGATAGATAGATAGATAGATAGATAGATAGATAGATAGATAGATAGATAGATAATAATAATCTTTATTTATATAGCGCCAACATATTACTCAGCACTTTACAATTTAGAGGGGACATGAAACAAACAATATCAGACATTACATAGTGACAAAGTTCATTTACAATTCAAACCTGGGGAATGAGGACCCTGCTTGCAAGAGTTTACAATCTATGAGGACATAAGGGAGACACAAAGTGTAACAGTGTTTGTTCTGTACAATAGTCCGGCCATTTTTATACACATGCGGTGGTAACATAAAGCTGCATGAGCCGGTCACCAGCCAGTATCCGTGTATGACGGACATGAAGAGAAGGAGTGTGAGGGAATCTTATTCTGATGACTAATCTAAAAGGAGGGCCATGGAAAGGAGTCAGATTAGGGAATGTTATAGGCCTGTCTAAATAGATGTGTTTTCAGGGCACGTTTAAAACTGTGGATATTGGGAATTAATCTGATAACTTTTGTGTCATTTTAAGGTCTCATTGTAACACCATATTTGGCAAATCTTTTAAATTTCTGTTATTTATGCTTCAAAAATGCAAATAACTCTGATTTACTGTGAATCTTGGACCTAATAGATCGATAGTACCCTTTTTTCTGGCACATCATGCTTCATTAAAATTTCTCTGGGGCACCATTTAGTTACAGCCCTTTGTCTGGCTAGTAGAGAGACCGACATGTCACGCAGTAGTCTCTCACAAAATTGAAAGAAACACACTCCATATATATAAATGTAATCTATTGATTATTCCAACAAGCAGCCAGAAGATCGCATCTAGACAGAAAATGCTGGAATTGACCCCCCCCCCCCCCCAAGTATTTCTGACAGCTTATTTTTCTGTTTGTGAATGCAGACATAAAATAAATACCAAATAACATTAATCAAGAAAAAAATCTATTAATCTAAGGGCCCGTTCATTTCAGCGTTGTCTTTCCATTTATCGGTTCCGTTCAACCTTTTCGTCAGAGGAACACATAGTCAAACGGAAACAATCACTTCTGTTTGCATTACCATTGATTTCAATGGTATTTTTTTTTCTTTCAGTTGGTTTCAGTTTGCCTCCGTTCCGCCTGGTTTCCATGTTTTTCACGGTAACAATAGCGTAGTCGACAATTAAATCCGTTGTGGAAAATCCAGATTATTTACTCTACATGTGCACACGGTCATAGAGCGCTAAGATATGTGCAAGCATTAAATATATGGATTCTTTTAAATCGCATTAGGCCCTGTTCACATTTGAAGATTCTGTCGTTTTTGCTCGACAGAAACCCTACGCAACCCATTAAAGTCAGTGGGGGAAATTTATTAAGACTGGCATTTCATATGTCAGTCTTAATATAAAAAAGTTGGAGTGAGATGCGACACATTTATTAAGAGGCGTACGCCTCCTAACAAATGTTTTGCATCTTTCGCCATTATTGTAGTGCAACTACCACAGCTGTGCGTCATCCATTCCCCCTTCCCATTGGACATAAAACTTAAAAGAAGTATATTCACTTTACAGCTTCTCTTCTCCTCTTCGGGGCCCCTCAGGCTTTCTCAGCGTGCTGCAACTGATACAAGGTCCGGACACCAAGAAGCGTCAAGGCCTTATATGCAGCGCAGCACTTAGGGTATGTGCACACACACTAAATACGTTCGTAATTGACGGACGTATTTCGGCCGCAAGTACCGGACCGAACACAGTGCAGGGAGCCGGGCTCCTAGCATCATACTTATGTACGATGCTAGGAGTCCCTGCCTCGCTGCAGGACAACTGTCCCGTACTGTAATCATGTTTTCAGTACGGGACAGTTGTCCTGCAGCGAGGCAGGGACTCCTAGCATCGTACATAAGTATGATGCTAGGAGCCCGGCTCCCTGCACTGTGTTCGGTCCGGTACTTGCGGCCGAAATACATCCGTCAATTACGGACGTAATTAGTGTGTGTGCACATACCCTTAACGTCATCAGTCTGATGCTGCCCGGTGTCAGTACATTGTATAAACCGCAACATGCTGAGAGGGGACCTGGAGGGGAGAAGATGAGCCGTGAGGTGAGCACATTTTTATTTTATTTAATTGTCTGAGGTAAGTAGGAAGTCTAATGGGGGGAAGTCTGATCTGGGAAGGCAAGGTAGGGGGTCTGGCACCGGCTTCTACCTTGCTATGCCCCACAGAGTGAAATTTACAATAGATAAAAGCTGGCATAGATTTCCACTATAATTTACACCAGTTTTCTAGCGTAAATTATAATAAAATTGTTGGACTCATGTGGCCCCTTCCCTTTTTGGAACCACACCCCACTCCACAAAACTGCCGATGGCGGCGTAAAAAGGCTAAAAGTTGCAAATTGCAAATTTTGGGCCCTTTTAAGCCCTTTCTTTGGCAGAAACGGATAAATTCTCCAGATGGATTCTGTCAGGTTGGTTTGTGCCGTTGGTTTCTGTCATGCGAGCAGAAGAACGGAAAGGCCTGACACAGCCCTATACTTACAAATGTGAGGTTAGTGCCCAATTTGATAAAATTGTGTGAAGTTGCCTTGTATTGGCAAGGTCACCTTGTCATGGCAGATGGGCTCACACAATTTAATCAAAACGTGCCCTAAGAACCTCACATCTGTAAGTATAGTAAACATAGCAGTAATGCAAATTAAAATAATCGATATATTCAATGTTTGCGTATAGCTTAGCGCTCGCAGAATGCTGTTGTATTATTTTTTCTCATGTAATACAAAGAGGCCAAAACATAACAGAAGAAGCCAGAAAGATGGGGGAGAGAGGTAAGAGAAACCGGCGGCTATGAATTTTTATGAAGAATCTGTGACCCTATGTTGTGATCATAGCACCATAGCGGGTAAAATGGCTGCTGTAACTACTTTCTGAACCCAGGTAGAAGAAGAAAAAGAGGTCACAAGCATAATCAGCTCACACGGCACAGTGGTAAAAAAAAAGGAGTGTTCTCAACGCAGCTTAGTCTAGATTTTTAACCATAGATATGCATAAACTAATTGATATAATGTGAAGTGTGCAAGACCAACGTGGAAAACGGCATATAAAAACGAAATATGAGGTTTTTATATAAACATGCATGCAACTACCAGGGTAGCAAGCATTGCAACTGCTATGGGGCCCGACCAGCAGGGGTGCCCCATACAGAGGTAAGGAGCAGTAAGTGGTGACTATGTATGATGGATTGGGGGTATGGAAAATTAAATAGAGTGCCATTCCAAATTTCACTATAAATCCACACAATTATTTGTTGCGCCCCTGCTGTGTACATTGTCCCTCCACTGTGGCATCAGTTTTCGCGTTTCCCTGTACTATGACATTATTATTTGCATTTGACCTGCTATGATACAGTGTTGTTTTCTTTTGTTGATATTACTGTAAGCATGGTGACAATTTTATGTGTATTAATCCGGTGTCATTATATAGTCATATGGATTACTTTTTTGCCATGATTTTGTACATCATCACTGTACTATGACACCCACTGTTAAAAAAAAATAGAAAAAAGATTTTTCAGATCCAGTTATTTATTAGGGCATGACCACACGTGGCGGATTTCCTCCGCAACTGTCCGCATCAATGCCGCACAGAATCTGCGTTGCAGATTCTGCTGCGGATCTGCACAAAATGTGCAGAAAATTGATGCGGACTAGCTGCTGCGGACTGCGGGAAAAGTGCTTCCCTTCTCCCTATCAGTGCAGGATAGAGAGAAGGGACAGCACTTTCCCTAGTGAAAGTAAACGAATTTCATACTTACCGGCCGTTGTCTTGGTGACGCGTCCCTCTTTCGGCATCCAGCCCGACCTCCCTGGATGACGCGCCAGTCCATGTGACCGCTGCAGCCTGTGCTTGGCCTGTGATTGGCTGCAGCCGTCACTTAGACTGAAACGTCATCCTGGGAGGCCGGACTGGAGACAGAAGCAGGGAGTTCTCGGTAAGTATGAACTTCTATTTTTTTGACAGGTTGCTCTATATTGTGATCGGTAGTCACTGTCCCGGGTGCAGAAACAGTTACTGCCGATCGCTTAACTGTTTCAGCACCCTGGACAGTGACTATTTACAGACGTCTCCTAGCAACGCTCCCGTCATTACGGGAGCCCCATTGACTTCCTCAGTCTGGCTGTAGACCTAGAAATACATAGGTCCAGCCAGAATGAAGAAATGTCAAGTTAAAAAAGCAAGACGCATCCGCAGCACACATAACATGTGCATGACAGCTGCGGACTTCATTGCGGAAATTAGAATCTCCATTGAAGTCAATGGAGAAATTCCGCCATGAGTCCGCCACTGCTCCGCAACAGACAGAGCATGCTGCGGACACCAAATTCCGCTCCGCAGCCTATGCTCCGCAGAAGAATTTTACGCATCGTCTAAACGAACACTGCTAAATTAAAGTGAAAGTCAATGGACAAACGGCTCCGCTGCGGATTAACGCTGCGGAGTGTCCGCAGCGGAATTTAAGTGAAATTCCGCCACGTGTGAACCCAGCCTTATTCTGCTTCAAATTTTTAGTCTCCAATATAATTTTGATGTCTGTTTATTCTTCCAAAATTAAATTTTCTGCTGAGAAAGTATTTATTTGCACTGCATCAACATCAAATAATCCGTTATGCAGAATGAAGTTACAGAAATTTGGAATTTTCCATAAATTTGGATTAAGTCTAGATTATGCACAAATCTATAGACAGTTAAATCATCCATAAAAAATTTTTATATGCCATTATTATAAGTATTGTAAACACTTCTTTCCAACTTCTGTGCCCAGAGATTCTATAGCATCACTTCTGCTTTACACATAAAACACCACCTGAGATTTTCATGCAGAATTTGCTCTACTTTGCTGCCTTTATATAAAGAAGAATAGCTCCAAGACTGAATGTACCAGTTTGGAAGAACATTAAGTGGAAATCATTAATTCCCAAGGTTTTGAGAAGAATAGCCCAAGAGCACACATGTAACATTCAAACAGCAGCATTACAGATCTGGAAATAAAAAAGCACAGCACAGAAACACCATCTTCTCTTCTTTATTTAGGGTAATAAATCCTATATTCATTAAATGTGCACCGAATATGCGCCGCACACTTTTGTGCCTGTTCATAATGTGTGCAGGAAAATATGCTCAAAAACTGGTGAACATAAACATGATAATGTTTCTCCGTTGGCTACTGTTCTAACATCACATTAATGTTCTAGTCAATTAAGAGATGGAATGCCATGGGGCACTAGGGTCAAAAGAAGCACTGTCTGGGGCCTGGCAGTGCAAAGCAAGATGCAGCAAGCTGGATGCCTCAGATTAAACAATTCCCACTGATAGGGAATTTAATTATTTGATTAATTTAATGTAGGTTTTTATTGAGTTTGTCTCACTTCTGAAACTTAGAGACCTAAATTAATTCTTCCCACTTGTGCTGTGTTAGTGGTTTGCTCATGTAAAGGTCTATGACTGGTAGCGCACTACTGTATATCTAGCTGCTGTAATAAACGTCAATGTTTCCATAGAGATGTACATCGATTTAAATGAAAATGCCTGATGAACGTGGCATGGTGATAACTAGTAGAAAGTTATATATGGATTACTAAACTGCTTTTATCCGCAATGAAGCTGCATATTTTACATTTGACGCCTAAATTTTGCTACAAAAGGACAATTTGTAACAGATACAACATGCCAAAATATTACGGTCGCAGTCAGTTTCCTGTGAGATGGCCCCTTCTGCTCCAAATTATGTTCCCTTGTCTGCATCTGTCAATCTAATGACATCACTTCCTGTCTCACTGACCACAGAGTCTGGTCCTATATATAACCTAACTGTCATCGTCACAGACAATAATTAAAATAGGGACTTAGAGATACCAGGACAGGGAGGCGCCACCTATGAAACCAGGAGCAGTTTTCGATGATGGCTCCCAGTCCTAGGATAAATTGGGAGGATGTGAGATTGGGAATGGAATGTGTTAGGAAATGTCTGTCACTTTTCGGTTGTCATGACTACTAGCCAAGCTTCTGGGTGGTCCTGGTTTGAAATGCAGAGCCAATCTGTTTTCTCTGTCTGCAACCTATCAGGGCCATGGGTGGAGTACTTGAGTCTGTTCAGTTTCTTGTTTGTAACTTGTGATTTTCTTGTGTCTGATCAAGCTCCTGGTTAAACCCTGAATTACCTTGACTACTTGTACTCTTTGAAATGGACTTCAGCCTTTGTCTTTGGATTTACCCTCTGCTCACTGATTTGGATATTCTGCTCACAGCTGGTTTCGACCTCTGCAACTCCTGACATTCTTTTGTTTTGTGATTTGGACTTTTAGTATCACCTGCTTGTGAACTCTGTTTGCTGTTTACCCTCTGGCTGGTCTGGTTATTTGCTCTGGTATTGCCTGCATTGCACCTCCTGTCCAACACCGTATTCTGTTAAAGCAACTTGGGTTCTATGCAGCCAAATCCAATCTGCCTTGCGGTGGGCTCTGGTAAAGACCAAAGAGTAGCCTTAGACTCTGCTGACCAGAGTAGTGATGGACTTAAGGCAGCGGATTTACTTATACGCTTGATCCAGGCAGTCTCCAGCTGCCTTTGGGGAATTGTTTGTATAGCGATTCCATAAACTTTCACTCTGGGAATTGCTCAAGTAGTGAAAGCTTGACAGAATGTAGATAAGTAGAAAAAAGGGGTTTTGTAAGGGGGTAGTTGAGGAATTGGGCTTTATGATTTTAATTGCTGTCATGACTGCAAAACAGAAATTTTTCCACTGTAAAGTTTCACTGTGGAGTCCTTTAGGTCTTGTTCACATTTTAGATGCAGCTTTATGTGTGGTTTTGTTTTTTTTTCCAAATTTGTTCTACTTAGAAACAGATCTATGAGGCCTTGTATACACAAAGCAGTTTGGATGCATCTTTGGTGCAGTTTTTGTTTCTTTCTTTTTTTTTGCCAAAACCAGGCGTTTCCTTTGCAAACAATAATTTTTTTATTGAAGAAAAATAAGCAACGTTGTAATTAATTTAAAGTTTATTTTAAAAAAAACATTGCTATTGTTTTGCTTTTACAGCTCCTATGCAGAGTGATGAGTCTGCATAGTAAAAGACAACAAACCCTGTGTTGTTTAAACCTGCAGTCATACTCCTTTCCATCTGTCTCCTACATACATTCGGTAGTTAAAGGGGATTTCCCATCTTGGACATTTATGGCATATCCACAGGCTATGCCATGAATGTCCGATAGATGCGGATCCCACCTCTGGGACCCGCACCTATCTTTATAACGGGGCCCCCTAAACCCCGTTCTGCCTTTCTCGGTTCCCGTAATTTCCGACCATGTAATCAGAAAACAGCGTTGGACCCCAATCACCTCTATGGGAGTTACAAAACAGCGTATCTGAGCGAGCTCGGCTGTTTCTGTAACTCCCAACCATCCAATCAGGAAGTGGTCGGAAGGCAGCGGGAGCCAAGCATGGTAGAACAGGGATTAGGATGTCCCGTTCGGGAGATAGGTGGGAGCTCCATAGGTGGGACCAGCATCCATCAGACATTTATGGCATATCCTGTGGACTAAAGGCATTGTCCAGCCTTATGTTAATTAAAGCTTATTATTATATATAAAAAAAAAAAAAAAGGAGCTAGCACAGCGGTTATCACCCCGGGAAGCCGTGACTAAGCACAAATAGCTGTTCCAATCTAATGCATGAATATGCCAGGTACACCATAGTGGGAGCCACTCTCACAGAGAGAGACCCTCTATTCTGGTACCAATATACTGACTGACCATATCCTATTGGAAAAATGAGTTAATGCCAAAGGATCAGAATTGCCGATTGGATGTATGATAATTTGGAGCAAATTTTATTTGATGCTGCATACTTAGGCAGACCGCAGCTGGGTTAAGAACGGCAGTTGTTGTAAACAGTAGCACGGCGATGCAGTGGGTATGAGGTTAGTAACAGTACCCCCCTGCTGAGGCCCCTTCTGGAAAAATTTTGAGGAGATTTGAGAAGATATTTTAAATGAAACTGCTTTATCAGTTGTGGAGCATAAATGTCTTGTTTCGTAACCCATTTTCTCTTCCAGTCGATTAGGTAGTATAGGTGATAAAGGTTAGGCCTCATGCACACGAACATGTTTTTGTGGTCACAATACACCCGCGGGTGAGTTGCGGTCCCATTCATTTCTATGGGCCTATGCCAGAGGCATAGCCAGGTTCTCCAGCGCCCGGGGCACAGATTCAGTTTGGCCCCCTCCCCGAATATCTTTCTTGACATCTCCTTTCCCCTCGCCATGTTTGATTTCTCTACCAATCAATGAGGTATCTTTTTTTTCACATTTTCTTTTGTGCAACTCGAGTCTAAAGCCATTTGTACATTTTACAAGCAATATAGTTCTATATACAACACCCGAACCATGCTCATTACATATATATAATAACAGAACCAAGCTCATTACATATATACAGCACCAGAACAAATCTCAGTACATATTTACAGCACCAGAACAAAACTCAGTGCATATATATGTCACGTTGGGTATGTGGACCTATTGGGCCTTACCGCCTTCACGGTATGGCAGCTGGCCAACAGGACACAGGTCACATTCTATAGTTCATATAGTGTACCTGTGGTAGCTCAGACAGTAGCAAGACAGGATCGGGTGGGACTAGGCAGCAGGCAGGCGCCAGGCATGGTGTAGCAGGAGAGGCGTGGTACACAGCACAGCATGACTTCAGCTCAATACGGCACTTGAGCAGGATAGCACGAAATACAGGTAGCAAGAACAGGGAACACTGGGAACTGGAAAGAACATAGGAGACCATTTGCATAGACATACTAGGGTAACGACAACAAGGCTCCCCCTATAGTGCTCCACATATAGCACACCCCTGTATGTAGTGCCCCACATATAGCTTCCCCTATAGTGCTCCACATATAGCCCACCCCTGTATATAGCCCACCTCTGTATATAGTGCCTCACATATAGCTCCCCTATAGTGCTCCACATATAGCCCACCCCTGTATATAGCCCACAGCTGTATATAGTGCCTCACATATAGCTCCCCCGACAGTGCTCCACATATAGCCCACCCCTGTATATAGCACACCCCTAAATATAGTGCCTCACATATAGCTCCCCCTATAGTGCTCCACATATAGCCCACCCCCTGTAGATAGAGCTGACCCCTGTAGATAGAGCCCCCCCTGTAGATAATGTCACTCACATTTTTATTAGGATAAAAAAAAAGAAACTTTACATACTATCCTTAATCCCGCTCCCGCACCATCCGGTGGCAATGCAGACCTGCTCTCTTCTGAGCAGGTCTGCTGGGGTTGAACGTGGAAAGGCGTTGATTGACAGGGCAAGTCATTCTGCTCTGCCAATCAGCGCCTTTCATAGACGCAAGCACTGCAATGACATCATCACACCGTTTGCATTTATGAAAGGTGCTAATTGGCAGGGCACTATCACTTGCCCTGTCAATCAGCGCCTTTCAACGACGCAAGTGGCGCAAAGAATTAATCGCGCCACTTGAGTTGTTGAAAGGCGCTGAATGGCCGGGCACGGAACGTACCCGGCAACTCTGCGTCCGTCCAGGCCGCAAATCACGGGCCATGCACACCACTATGGTAGTGTGCATGAGGCCGTAATTATGATCCGTAATTACAGGCCCATTCGTTTCTATGGCCAACGGACACCTTCCCATATATGTCGTAGAAACTTGACAAAAAAAATAGTATTTTTTTATTTTACGGACCGCGTTACCATACTTTATAATCGGAGCACAGTCTTTGAATACAGGTCGTAATTACGGGCACGGTCGTGTGCATGGAGCCTCAGAGAAAAGAAATTGGAGCAGTTAGGTAGAAGAAGTTCAACTTAAGATGATAAGTCATCTGATAAATTTGCTTAAGCACCAGGAATGGTCCAATGAGTCGTGGAACAAGGTTATAGGATGGCACTTTAAGTCGTATGTTTCTTGTAGAATGAAGCCGAACTTCATCTCACTGATGTAGTACTAGACCTGGATGCTGGTCTTTCTCAGCGGATCTTTTCACTTTGGCAGCAGAGCTCTCCAAAGCCCTATGAACCTCTAAACAGATGTCCTGAAGATCCTTACAGACGTCATCGACTGCTGGTACCTGAGGCTGGAAGAGACAGTGGAATGATAGGACATCGACTGGAGACTGTCTCGAAGGGATTTGAATAATAATTCAGAGACGTGATTGTTGTGGGCAGATTCAGCCTAAGGTAATAGTTCCAACAAGTTATCCTAGTGGGCATCAGCATATGTGCCGAGAAACTGCTCAAGGACTTGAATGACACTTTAAGTCTGTCCAGAACGTTGACGATGATAACCGGGAGAAATCTAAGAAGATTTTTTTTTCCCAACTGCATGCCCCGATCAGAAACAATAGGGAAGATTGCCTAATTCTTAAAAGGGTGTTCCGATAACAACGATTATATTTTATATAATAGTACTCAAAAAAATATTATAGTAAGTTATTGAAAGTTGTACATGACACTAGAAAGTCTATTTAAATCCCCTTTTTCCTACCGATGTTTGAGAGCTGTTGCCACTAGATACGACATCCTGTAGTCCAGCTTCATCCAGGACAAGCATTCGCAGTTTCTTCTTTTCATTTCCTATAGCAACGTCTTAGAGAGTTACAGAGTTGTGCATGCGCCATTGCGGGCGGGCTTGTGCCGTGTATACTGTCTGTAAATGCCTGACCATAGATAAATCCCACTGCAACTGATGATCAACTGGCAGGGTCTGGCAACGAAGGAGGGGATCTGTGCCACTACCTATACTTGAAGACCAGCCCGACACCATCCCGTAGGTGTCTTCTCATCGTGACCAGTTATCACTAGCCCCGCTACCTCCGGATGATCTGCCAGCAGCGACTGCAGCACAACATTCCCAACATGTGTGGAGACATGGCCTGCCCCAACAACAAGCCCATGCCACAAACAAAACCTCTTATCCCCATTGTGCCCACACAGGTCAGAGAGACCAGTGCCTCGTGCTCTCTCCATTCATTGCTGTACTGCTGCAGTTTACCCCATATTGAGACACAGCGGGTGGCCTGCCCCCCCCCCCCCCCCTCATGAGAAGGGTTCCAATGTTAGCATTTTATTATTGCCCATAATAGGCGCTTTGGCTGACGCCACAGATGAGTTTTACTCTCTGCTATGACCAATCATTCGAGTACCATAGACATAGGGGAAAGCAGGGTGTACATAGGGACAATGTGAGGCATGAAGAAAGTGCACAGTAGCAGGGTGCGCCTGGAAAAGTAGTTTATACTAGGAAAGTGGGCGGTCACGTAATGGCCATTCTGGCCTTGGTAGACTGAAAATATAGTGGAGCCACAGGTGTTCAGTGTAAACCCTACTTTTAGGAAATTCATGGTCTGAGAGGAGTGTTATGGCACAATCGTAGGGGTGATGTTCTGGAAGGGTTTCAGCTCACTGTCTAAAATAAACCCAAAATGCTAAAGCCTGGTACTGACGTGGGATGCCAGATGGAGGAAAAAGCATCATGTCAGCGAGCAAACGGCGGCAGACCAGACCACATCTTGGAAACAGTGCTGGAAGCAGAAAGACCCCAAGGTGATATTTCCGCTCTCATTTAAGCCTTGGAGTTTTCCAACTTCAGAGAACAAACTGGACAGTTGATGCGCAGATGTCCCCTTTTTCCATAATAGACACAGCCCTTGGGTCAGATGGCGATTTCTATTTCCTGGCACATGGCCATGCAACTCAACTGCATAGGTTTATCCAAAACTGTGACTGGAGGATTGTGGAAGGTTGGTACCAGATGGGGTAAATAAGGGGCACGACCCACCAATTAACCTTTTATATAATCCATAAATCCATCATGGAAAGCCCCCACCAGAGTTCCGAAGCTAGGGTGCAAAACGTATGGACCAACTGTGGACACACCTTGTTTCGAATGAAAACGTGCCAAAGCAGCTGAAGAAGTATGGCTGGGTTCTTCAAAAACTCTCCAGCTGTAGGTTGCAGAGCATCAAAGCAATAAGAAATTCTCAAAGTGCTGACCTGAACCTTTCTGGGCAAGTTCATAAATGTGCATAGGCATTGAAACAAGTAGACATTGTTTCAACTTTGGAATTCCTGGGCTGTAAATACTGTTATGTTTTTCACCAAAGAAATGGATGCTCCAACTGCAATCGTTTTGGCACTGGCTAAACTGTTATGTGGACACTCTGCAAGGCACGTCTGGAGAAGGATCAGCTTCAAGGTTAGGATCAGAGCCAAGGGTTGACATCAGCTGCTGGATGCTTTGTTTAAAAGGAAAGCTGGAGCACGGAGCTGGATCGCAGTCGAGGTGAGAAACACCTCCAAATTGTACAGAGCTGTATAACAGCACCCATAGAGGTTTATGGGACCATACTCTACTTCCATGTGCCTGATTTCAAATCAAATGCTCTATTTTGTAGGTATTCATCCCTAGAAGCATTGCTTGTGATATGTACCTATGGCTCCATAGTGCATAGCCTCAGGAACTCTGTGTGCTTTTGCAAAGGCTCCAAACCAGTGGCATAACTACCGCTGTAGCTGCCTTAGCGGGTGCTACAGGGCCCGCGGCACAGACCCCCTATGCCAGGTTGCGCCGCTAACATCCACACATTCAATAGTATCTGCGTCCTTAGGATGCAGATACTATTAAACACTCTGCCATTTACTAGCCTACAGGTCATTCGGGCTGCAGCCTATCAGGCGCAGGGACAGGATCCCTGCGCAGGCTGGCTTGATAACGTCACTGGATCACGCCAGCCTACGCAAGGATCCCGTCACCGTTTGGAGCAACTCTGTTTGTCTGCGGGAACGGGGCCTAGGTGAGTAAAAAAAATTTGTTTCATTTGTTTGGGGGCACTGTCTACAAGAGGGATGTAGGGGCTGTATGACACTCTCTACAAGGGGGAGGTAGGATATCAAAGGGGAGAGAAAAGACATGGACCGCACATCCACTGTATACTATGATCAATGCGGCTAGGCAAAATATTTAAATATGAACGAGAGGTTCTTTGTAACATTTTGATCAAATTGTATGCAAGCCCACTTGCCACTTCACGGCGACCTCTAAAAGTGGGTCCCTACTCTAGCGGTTACAGCACCGCATGGCGGCTACCGCCACCGCAGCACCGCTCCTGCAGAGGGAGCAACCCAGGGGCCCAAAAGCACCCATGCCTTCAGACCGTGCCAAGCCTCCTTGGCTCTGGGCCACGTCCCCCCACAAGTGCAGCACTACAGCAACAGACACCACCACACAGCACCACAACATGTGAACAGATGGAATGAGCTCACCTTGCCATGCACCCCCAGTGGCCGACTGAGAGTACAAGCAGGAGCAGGAACACTTATGAGCTCATTCCTAAATTAAAATCAGCTGGGCCAAAAGGGTGAGGTAGGGGCTGTGTGGCACTGACTACAAGGGGGAAGTGGACGGCCCTGTCTACAAGGAGGAGGTGGGGGGCTGTATGGCCCTAACCACAAGGGAAAGGTGGAGGGCAGTATCTAAAAGGTGGAGGTGGAGGCACTGTCTACAAGGGGGAGGTGCGGGCACTATCTACAAGGGGGGAGGGGGGCACTTTCTACAGGGGGGGCTGTGTGGCACAATCTACAGGGGGAGCTGTATGGCACAATCTACAGGGGTGCTGTAGGGGGCTGTATTGCACAATCTGCAGGGGGCCAATATGATACAATCTACAGGGGGGAACTATCTAAAAGGGGGGGCTGTGTGTGCCACCCAGGGGAGGGGGCCCAGTCAAAAGTATGCTATGAGGCCCAGTCTTTCCTAGTTACGCCCCTGCTCCATACATATGATTCTCCTGTGTGCATAAGGCCTAACTTTATGTTATCATTAGCAAACTCTTGTAAGAAAGTTCCTACTAGCAGAGTGTGTGTCCAATTTATTTGAAAACTAGAAAAGCTTAGAATTTAATAAAGTGATTTAAAGGAGTTAGCAGCATTATCCACTAAGTCAAACTCATCTATATCCCTGCTGCTGCCAAACAAATTAAAAGCAGATTAACCTGTTTGTCAGTTGCTTTAGGTTAAAATGCCAAGTAAGGTATAAGAATGTTTTGTCCTATGTGAATAGGTCCCTTATTAATAGCTCCTAAAATAACAGACCCTATTTAAAATTCTGCCTACATTTGTTTTTGAGTTACATCTAATAATGATAATAAAGGAACTGTATTATATGCAGTTTTTAATAATCCCTCTAAAGGCTCATGCACATGGGAATGGAGCCTGTATGACAGAGGCCATACGGCTCCTCAATACAAAGACACACACGGTCTGCCACTTTCTGTCGGATTTCTATGCAATCCCTGAAAAAAAACTATCAGAGGCATATGAAGGTACAGTACAAGCTCCATGTATATCTATTGAAGCCCTATTATGGCTCCATACAAAACGTGTACATGATCCTACTTCCGAACCGTCCCGGATTCAGCGGGACAGTCCTGGATTCTGGGCGGTGTCCCGCTGTCCCGGCCAGCCGGTGGTATGTCCCGGTGTCAACTGTATCTGCATCCACAGGATGCAGAAACAGTTGAGTCCAATGCTGAAGCAAGGAACCGTCAGCTCCCTGATTTAGAAAACAGCAATGGAGTCCCCGGCCAGAGCAACGCAAGCTCTCTGGCCAGGGACTCCTGTCTTGGGAAAACCCTTGACGCCACTGTCCATATATAGACAGTGACATCAGTGGCTCCTCCAGGAGCAGAATCCCCGGCCAGAGCATTGCCGACGGTCTGTCCGAGGATTCCACTCCTGGCAAAGCCCCTGGCGTCAATGTCCATATAAGTTCATATCTTAGATGTGATCGATTACAGGTGGATACGGCGAGACTGACGGATTCAGCGTAAAACTAGCGATACAGCTGCTCTGTATAGAGAATACAGAACAGCTGTATCTCCAAAAGTAAAATGATTTTTTTTAATAAAGACTAATTACAAAGTTACACTAAATGCACTGACTAATTTATATTTTTTTTTTTAAAATGCCCTCAAAGGTGTGCATAGCCTTTAAAAGGTGTTCAAGCTAAGGCATTTATAGGCGAGCATTGCTCATGTGGTTTTTCAGTCATTTGAATGATGTGTTATTTAACTGGAGTGGTGGGATGTAACATGTAATGAATAGGTATCCATTAAATACCCATTCACAACTGACAGCCAACCACGACATACATCTTTGTCATGGGTCAAGAATGAGTTAAAAGAAAACTCAATTTGGTCAATATTTTATAACATTCCATAGTTTTATACAGTTTAAAGATGTTTTATGGGTAAGTAGCCCTTTAAGATAATGCAGAGATAAAATGTTTGATATACTGGAAATATGATACAACTATCATAAAAAGACAGGATATCCTGTGTCAGCGTATGTAGTACTAATAACATATTCCTATGCCTATTAATTTTTTTTTGTGGTGAAGAGCGAAAAATGATGATGCTGTAAAATATAGATGTAGATTTAGCCATCTCTCCCATTGTGCAATGCACATGTTGCAATCCACTTATGCAGTGGTGTTATGTTAACTGAATTAAGTGAAATGGAATCTTTCCAGATGATAGTTCCTTTTATTGGACCAACATAAAAATGATTAGAAAGCCGTAAAATTAAATGTCACTTTCCAACATTCATTTAATTAAGCTATAGCAGAATTAGATTACAGCAATATCTAGGTATAATTTTTATTTTGGCGCATTAAATGATATCTTAACCTGTAGGAAACTGATTAAAAACATTATTAGTTCTAATTATTTACTCTTTGACAGATTCATGCAGATAATGAAATATATCTCATAACAAGGTTAATTCAGCAAACTGCATTGAACGGCTAGTTCTGTTTCCTTGCTGCACTGAAGTCTTCTAATCCAACCAGCGGCAACAACTGCGTGGAGTCTGGAGGTGGCCCATATCCTTTGGATATGCCATAAATATTTAAGATAGGAATTTCACTTTAAAGGCCATGCTGCACAATAAGCTCCATCTAAGACACGCTATAACAGTTTTACCCATTGACTTCCACAAGCTTTTAATTCCTGCATTATTACATATGTGGTTTTCGGGGGGGGGGGGGCACATTTCTAAGAGCATTTTCTACACCTGTTTCTTTAAAGGAAAACTCCACTTTTGAACAACGCTCACAGCATTACATAGTTTAAATCTACATATAATGATAGTTTTGGAGCGGGTGCACACAAGGCGGCTTGATGGGGGGGCCTTAAGCAGTAAAATGGGGTTTAAATAGTGGTGTAATTTACATATTGTAGGGGAGGGCTTATGTAGAAAGTGACTAAGCACTTCACAGTGGGGCTTAGGTTAAGGTCATGAAAAGGCACTGGAAATTATTGTGGAGTATTAGGCGGAGATGTTGGTAATGACTCTTTCTGTAGGAATTGGGTTGATGGTGGTTTGTTCACTGTGAGGGTTATGTGCAATTGGATATTTAAATGGTATTTAAATATCTGTTATATGGCTAATAAATTGCTGCTGTGGCCATTTTTCCTACCAAAACCTAGTGTTAATGGTTATTTTAGGTAGACTAGGTTAGCAAATGTAAATATAAGGTGGATAGTTTGTTTTTTACGAAGTCTTAAATCCCTCCAGTCAAGTTCCGTAATACTTTCAAATACTTTCTTTAATTATAATGAACTGATTCCGAGTTACATTATGATTTTTTCTAATAGATTGCTCGTTTTCTGTTACCAATTTCCTACATCTACAGTTTTAAGCGTGCCCCAAAAACACATCCCTTTTAGGCAAGATTACCACATTATATAAATTGCCCTTTTCACGACTTTATTCTTCAATGCCTGACCCCTTTGTTCAACATTTGCCTCCACGCTCCTTGCACCCTAATGCAATTGTATAAAATATGGCTGGACCATTGTACTTAACAAGCACTTTTTACATTTTGTGTCTCCCCTATATCCTTATAGATTGTAAGCTCTTGTGAGCAGGGTCCTCACTCCTCTTATTTGAACTGTGAATTAGTTTTGTCACTATGTAACGTCTGATATTTTCGGTACATGTTTTCTCTGAATCGTAAATTTTAACATATATATCATAATAGAGCTACCAACTTATATGTTAAACCTAGGCTGTGACTGATGCCTAACAGTGGCATCCATTACCCATAGGCTGTAATGATATTCATTTAACGGATAACATTGTAGCCTATGGGTGACAGATGCCACTGTTAGGAATCGATCACTGGCCTTCGTTTAACGAATATGTTGGGTAGCTCCAGTAACGTAACTGTCCATATATGCGCCCTGTCTCCTGATGATGGAAGACAATGTCAGCTCTATGGGATCCTCTGGGATCCACACAGAGAACCCCTTACCCGCACGGCAGCCATATCCCCTGTGATGGCAACATCCTCAGAGTAGCCGGAGTCCCCTGCTGCTAGCTCGGCCTGTGGAATCTACGTTACTGGAGCTTCCCTGCGGCTTTCCAAGGACATAACTGACCAGTTACGTCACTGGGGCTACCTTAGGGAAGCTCCAGTGATGTAGCTTTTCTGGACCGAGTTGGTAGGCAGGGAATCGGTCTGCTTCAAAAGCAGCTGGGGACTCAATACAACACCTGCATGGCGGCCCGTGTCCACACGATCTTCCCCTGCGATGGCAACATTTTCAGCTGAAGTCCCCTGCAACCTGGGATAGCCCCAATGACATGACCGGCTTCCAACTTGGTCTGGGCAAGCTAGAGCCACTGTGCCTTACATCATGGGGAGACAGGGCAGCCTCTGCTGCATCGGGAAGCTCCAGTAAAAAATAAGACATATTCCGATATGCATTTTATGTGTGACATTGAAGTTAATGTGATTGATTACTAAGTATTACACTATCACCCACTCTAAATGAGCCTTCAAGGTCAAATAATGACCCACACACTAGTTGTTTTATTATTTCTCTTCTTTTTATTACTGTAGTAATTATTAATTAATAGTAATTTAGCAAACATGATCATATTGACAAAACCTAAATCAACCAGGTACAGTATATCAATGCAAAGGATATGATTAACCTATTTACATAAAGGCCTAGATACAAATCTGTGGTGATCTGCTCATTTTATTTCCTGAATATTGGAGAGATCTTGGAGCAACAAGCAACCCATCCCAATAACTTCATTATTATGCACACAGTATTACAGCTTTGCCTGCAGGTATAATTCCTGTGCAAATTAGCTGTCTGACCATATCCGTCCCATATTTACTAAGAAACAATGGATTAGAGAAGCTGACAACATTACACAGAATTTTATAAAAGGACACGGTGACACAGCTACCAATCTAAGTACATTATCAAAACACACGTTACTATATTTTACTATCCGAACTAGGAATAAGGAGTTTTTTATTAAAGCTTTTTTTTTTTTAGAGAGATTTATACAAAAACTGTTTAGCATATGTGTCTCAGTGTGCACAATAAGCCGAGATTCATACAGTGCGGATTATTATGCTGTATTTTCTAAGCTTTTAAGTGCCCAAACACTGTAGGATCCACTCTTGCCCTTGGCTTATAAAAAAAACAAAAACATAAAAAGCGACATTAAATTGACCTGTGTGAACATGACTGCAAAGTACTACATTATTACGTTCAGAATATCTCCATATATTCAGAGTCCGGTAGAGCATGCAACAATTTTTTTTCCTGTCATATTTATACAGAATCCAAAAGAAAAAAACTCCTTTGAAAGCCGTATGAAATCAAAGGCATAAAGACTTACAATAAAGGGCTCATGCGAGAAATCTTAACGCTAGTTGCGAGCTTGTGTATTTTGGCTAAAATATCAACTCATTATGAACCTCAAGTTTTCCATTTTTGCAGCCTATTTTGTGATGTTGGGGGAGAATGGGGTATCAGTGCTTTGGGTGGTACACTTAGGAATTGTTGAGCAGACTACCTAATCAAATATTATGGGTATGACCGTTAGGGTATGTTCACACGTAGTGTATTTAGCGGTTTTTCGGGCCATAAACGGCCCGAAAAACGGCCAAGAAATCAGAAGCAGAATGCCTCCAAACATCTGCCTATTTCAATGCGAAAACGACGTTCTGTTCCGACAGGGCTTTTTTTCCTCTGCCTTTTTTAGCCCTTGGGGTATGTTCAGCCCTTAGCGTATGTTCACATGTAGTGTTTTCAGCCGTTTTTCGGGCCATTTTTCGGGGTGTAAACGTCCCGAAAAATGTATGAATAATCGGAAGCATAAGGACTCCAAACATCTCCCCATTTGAAAATGGGTTTTCTAAACGAGATAACCTTTGAAACCACTGTCTGGGCAACCACCAGAATTAAAAACAGTTGTGCAAAAGGAGAAAAGTTTATGCATGCTGTTTATGCCACCACCTAATTTGAAGCAGCTGCACAATGCAAAGAAGCAAATAGTCAATAGGCTGGATTTACATGGTGCGTTTTTGTTGCGTTCTTAGCATGCGTTTTTTTTGGTAGATAAACCCCTATGTCTCTCATTGGGAGTTAATCAACCACGAAAAAAAAAAGGCACCATGTAAAGCTAGTTAATAACCTATTGGCTCCTAGCAGCTCTGCTGAGCAGTTCCGTCATATTACCCCCATTAAGCTGGGTTCACACTTTGCGGCAGTGTGCTGCATGGCCAAACTTTTTGTAAAAGTTTCAAAGACCTTCAATGCATTTGTTCAATTTTGCCAGGCCAGGATTGCTTAGCTCCTGACTTGTACCGTGGTAATTTATTATCAGGTCTTGATATAACTATTACTGTTTTAGGCTCACCTCTAATTGTAAAATAACTGTATAATTCTATATTTCATATTATACATAATTTGTAACTTACATGGAAATACTTTAATAAGCATATTCAGACTAGCAAATCAGTAGAACAAGTTTCATTTTTAATGCAGCTCAATCATGGCAGTTAAATGATTCTTGCAGACTTTTTACTTCTCATATGAATCAAAGATCCAATTTATATTAACAAGTTTTTCAACATCTAAGCCTATAAGCATTCATTATCTGCTATATAGCTACAACTATAATCTATACCATCAAGCAATATGAGTCAGCGGCGTTTTTAATCCACTCAATATTATGAGCAACATTTAAAAAAAACTTTTGATATCAGAATATTTCTCTCATGTTCAAAAAATACTTTGTAAACGTGTGAAATATCAGAGACTTTAATCCCAATGCAATATCTGCCATGCAAATGAAAGGGCATACGAAAAGTTGGGATACTCTATTGTTGGCAACGTTGATTGCATGTTCTGTAAGTTAAAATATGTTCTGATATACTGTATATAGCGGATACTTAATTTATTTATTATCCTACTGTATATCATTAGTGATTTGTTTGAAAAATAAAGCTTAGGCTGTGTTCACATCAGCGTTGTGTTCCGTCTGAGCTTTCTGTCGGGGTAACCCCTCAACGGATAGTCAAACCGAAATGTAGATTACAGTAACGTTTTTATTTTAAAAAAACGAGCATTTTTGGCCAAGTTATGACCATTTTTGTATTTATGCAAATGAGGCTTGCAAAAGTCCAAGTGGGCGTGTTTAAAGTAAAAGTCCAACTGGGCGTGTATTATGTGCGTACATCGGGGCGTTTTTACTACTTTTACTAGCTGGGCGTTCTGACGAGAAGTATCATCCACTTCTCTTCAGAACGCCCAGCTTCTGGCAGTGCAGACACACAGCGTGTTCTCGAGAGATCACGCTGTGATGTCACTCACTTCCTGCCCCAGGTCCTGCATCGTGTCGGCCATATCGGCACCAGAGGCTACATTTGATTCTGCAGCAGCATCAGCGTTTGCAGGTAAGTAGCTACATCGACTTACCTGCAAACGCCGATGCTGCTGCAGAATCAACTGTAGCCTCTGGTGCCGATGTGTCCTCGCTCGTCCGACACGATGCAGGACCTGTGAGTGACGACACAGCGTGATCTCTCGAGAACACGCTGTGTGTCTGCACTGCCAGAAGCTGGGCGTTCTGAAGAGAAGTGGATGATACTTCTCGTCAGAACGCCCAGCTAGTAAAAGAAGTAAACACGCCCAGATGTAACACACATAATACACGCCCAGTTGGACTTTTACTTTAAACACGCCCACTTGAACTTTTTCAAGCCTCATTTGCATAAATACAAAAATGGTCATAACTTGGCCAAAAATGCTCGTTTTTTAAAAATAAAAACGTTACTGTAATCTACATTGCAGCGCCTATCTGCTGCAATAGCAGATAGGGGTTGCAAAATCTGGTGACAGAGCCTCTTTAATAGGCTCTTAGGTGCCTGCTCAGCGTATTGCAGCCGCTGACTGATACACCTGCTCTGTTATACACTAAATGTATCCACTGTCAATACTTTAGCAAGATTTTACTTCTGCCATGCATTGCTAGGTCACATTGGCTAATTTTAACTCCTTGTATTTTGTGTCCATCTTGGAATTGTTGCATTCATGTTAATAAAAGTTATATTGTAATTTACCTTTTGACTGTATGTAGTAGTTGGAAATCTGGGTCTTATTATGCCTTAGGCATACTGGTATTTGTTAGTATTTCATATACCCACCAACTACTAGGGTCTAAATTTTGTCTATCATCTTGGTTGTCATGAAAACCCGCTGCAGCCGGCACCATAGAGAAGGAGAGCCACCGCCAGCACCAGCAGGGCCTCCGATGCAAGAAGGAGGCGTTGCTAGAACAGGGAGGGGTAAATCAAGTTGCCTAACAAACAGTCAGTTCAACCGCTGGATCTGGGGACCCGCCGCTGGAACAAGGGAAGGAGAGTCGTGTACTAGAATGAGGTCTTTACCTGTTAATATTTAATGATAAAAGACTATCTGGATAAAATCTACCGATAATTTCTGTATGTTTCACAATTAAGTAAAACATGACTTACCACGTGATAAGCAATATGTCCACAATGTCAGAACAGCATCATTTTCAGTTCTTTAGTGTCATGCAATCTGAAACTTTGCATGTTAGGATGTTGGTTTATTCCACTAAATAAAAATCTTACATTCTTTAAGGGATAATAAGGTTTAAGCGATGTTTAGTATTGGTAATTGGAGAGGCCTTAGATTCTCTTTTACCCAGTGTTATGAAACACCTATAAAATATGTGTATATCTTATGCTGCTTACAGTAATATTTAAGAGACTTCAGTTATGATTCTTGTGTGCTTCCAACTTTAGAACAGATTTGGGGAAGGCCCTTTTCTATGTCAGCATGCCAGTGGCCAGTGCCCCATATAAATGTCAAGTCCAGGTGTCCACATGCTTTTGGCAAAGTAACTTATCTTTAGTAGCTGATATATAATTCTAATTATTATTACATAGCTCCCAAAATTTACAGTGGTAGTGGAAACTTTTTCAGACTTTGTTATTTATTTTTCATACCTGCTGTAGCAACACCCCTTACCATATGGACCACCACAACCAAAGATGCTGTTATATATTACATATAATGCATACAGTCCTAGATAACTAGAACCACACAGTGCCCAGATAAATAGTACATACATTTCCCAGACATTGAAACCCAATGCCCATACAGTGACATACAGTACCCAGATAAATAGTACACACATTGTCGAAATGAAGATTGTTATACAATCCCTAGAAAGTAAAATAGTTTTAATAGGGTGTAAGTGGGCTCCTGGCACATCGCTACTCTTTAGCCCATTGTATATCTGCATGGTCTGTCAACTTCTCTTTTATTCTTTTTTTGGCTACCTTGCCAGTTCTGTCTATCGATTCTGATGGTCTATTTCACAGTTGTTTATTTTTGTTATGTGATTCACCATGGCTGTTTATTTAGAATGTATTTGTTAAGGATCTGCCAGGCACAGCTTCTGTATCTACGCCCATAGGTAATCAGTCTGCACCTGCTTCTATGTCTGTGAGACTGACTCCATCTTCCACCACTCAGGATGGCAGGCTTAGGAGTGGGAGAGCCTATCACAGCCTGGCCAGACGGAGCTAGCTCCCCTGCCCTCTATCTATTTATACCTGCCTTTCCTGTTCTTCCTTGCTTGTGATTCTTCTCTTTTGGTTTCCTGGCCCTGCTGCAGCTTCTTGAACTACTTGTCCCTGCTTCGTATTGACCCTGGCTTACTGACTACTCACCTGCTCTGCGTTTGGTACCTCGTACACTCCTGGTTTGACTCGGCTTGTTCACTACTCTCCTGCTCTGCGTTTTGTACCTCATACACTCCTGGTTTGACTCGGCTCGTTCACCACTCTTGTTGCTCACGGTGTTGCCGTGGGCAACTGCCCCTTTTCCCTTGCTTCTGTGTACCCTTGTCTGTTTGTCTGTCGTGCACTTATTGAGCGTAGGGACCGTCGCCCAGTTGTACCCCGTCGCCTAGGGCGGGTCGTTACAAGTATGAAGGGACTGAGTGGCGGGTAGATTAGGGCTCACTTGTCTGTTTCCTTACCCCCATCATTACATAATCACAAGCCCTATACCTAGTCTACCCTGGTCCCTCACACTACTATGGACCCCCTTGAGACCCTGGCTCAGCAAATGCAGGGTCTCTCCTTACAGGTCCAGGCCCTGGCTCAGAGGGTCAACCAGCCTGATGCTACCATGGTAGTGCCCCTACCTCAAGTTGCCTGACCGGCAACCCCACCTCAAGTTGCCTGACCGGTTCTCAGGGGACCGGAAGACTTTTCTCTCCTTTCGGGAGAGTTGTAGGCTCTATTTTCGCTTAAAGTCCCACTCCTCAGGTTCTGAGAGCCAGCGGGTGGGTATAATTATGTCCCGGCTCCAGGAAGGGCCCCAAGAATGGGCCTTCTCCTTGGCTCCTGACGCCGATGAACTTTCCTCCATTGATCTTTTCTTTTCTGCTCTCGGACTCATTTATGACGAGACTGACAGGACTGCCTTTGCCGAGAGTCAGCTGGTGACCTTACGTCAGGGTAAGAGACCGGTTGAGGAGTATTGCTCTGACTTTAGGAAGTGGTGCGTAGCTTCTCGGTGGAATGACCCTGCCTTAAGGTGCCAGTTTAGGTTGGGTCTGTCGAACGCCCTGAAAGACCTGCTAGTTAGCTATCCCTCTTCTGACTCCCTAGACCAGGTTATGGCTTTAGCTGTACGACTTGACCGACGTCTCAGGGAACGACAACGTGAACGTTTTTGTGTTTTCTCCTCTGACTCCCCCATGATGCCTCCCGAGGTTCCGTTGCTTCGTTCTTCCACGGAAGACTCGGAGGTACCTATGCAACTCGGGGCCTCCGTGTCCCCCCAACAACGTAGAGAGTTCCGCAGGAAGAATGGTCTCTGCTTCTATTGTGGGGATGACAAGCATCAAGTGAACACCTGTCCTAGGCGTAAGAATAAGCAGCCGGAAAACTTCCGCGCCTAAGTGATTATCGGGGAGGTCACTTGGGCGCACAGGTATTTCCCGTAAATATGAAACGTAATAAAATCTTGCTTCCCTTTCAGGTCTCATTTGGTGGTAGGTCTGCTACCAGCAGTGCCTTCATGGATTCAGGGTCGTCTGCTAATATCATGTCTGTGGAATTTGCTATGTCTCTAGCTATGCCTTTGATTGATTTGCCTAAACCTGTCCCGGTAGTTGGTATCGACTCCACTCCTCTTGCTAATGGTTATTTTACACAGCATACCCCTGTTTTTTAACTCCTTGTTGGCTCCATGCATTTGGAGCAGTGCTCTGTACTGTTGATGCAGGGATTATCGTCTGATTTGGTTTATAGGGCCGTGCAAGGTCATTGAAGTCCTCAATCCTGTCTCCTTCCGACTGGAGTTGCCCCCATCTTTTCGAGTACACGACGTGTTTCATGCCTCCCTCCTTAAACGCTGCTCCTCGTCCTTGGCTCCCTCGAGGAAACCTCCTGTCCCCGTTCTCACCCCTGAGGGGGTAGAATTCGAGGTGGCCAAGATTGTGGACAGCAAGATGGTCCAAGGCTCCCTCCATTACCTGGTCCATTGGAGAGGATACGGGCCTGAGGAGAGGACTTGGGTACCCACCCAGGATGTTCACGCTGGGGTATTGGTCAGGAGGTTCCACCTTCGTTTCCCCAATAAACCAGGTCCATCTAGAAAGGGTCCGGTGGCCCCTCATAAAAGGGGGGGTACTGTTAAGGATCTGCCAGGCACAGCTTCTGTATCTACGCCCATAGGTAATCAGTCTGCACCTGCTTCTATATCTGTGAGACTGACTCCATCTTCCACCACTCAGGATGGCAGGCTTAGGAGTGGGAGAGCCTATCACAGCCTGGCCAGACGGAGCTAGCTCCCGCCCTCTGTCTATTTATACCTGCCTTTCCTGTTCCTCCTTCCTTGTGATTCTTCTCTTTTGGTTTCCTGGCCCTGCTGCAGCTTCTTGACATATTTGACCCTGCTTCATATTGACCCTGGCTTACTGACTACTCTCCTGCTCTGCGTTTGGTACCTCGTACACTCCTGGTTTGACTCGGCTTGTTCACTACTCTCCTGCTCTGCATTTTGTACTTCGTACACTCCTGGTTTGACTCGGCTCTTTCACCACTCTAGTTGCTCACGGTGTTGCCGTGGGCAACTGCCCCTTTTCCCTTGCTTCTGTGTACCCTAGTCTGTTTGTCTGTCGTGCACTTATTGAGCGTAGGGACCGTCGCCCAGTTGTACCCCGTCGCCTAGGGCGGGTTGTTGCAAGTAGGCAGGGACTGAGTGGCGGGTAGATTAGGGCTCACTTGTCTGTTTCCTTACCCCCATCATTACAGTATTTCTGTATGGTATAGATGTTATGGCCAGTAGCCCACTCAGTACTTTCTTTACTGTGAGGACTTATATTTTAATCAATTTTTGATGGTATTAACTGTATTTTGTATTTTTATCATGTCTCAATAAAAACTATTTTATTTGAAAATGTTTGGGTCATTTGACACTGATTTTCTGCATATGTGTTTAAACTTTGGTGTTTGACCAAATTATTCTATTGAGGCACCTTTTTGGTGTTAATCCCTAGAAAGTGTTATACAATGCCCTGACAGAAACAATGGCTAGATAAACATTACAAATAAAAATAAATAGTGCATACATAATAGTGAACAGTTAGTGTCATACAGTGCCCAAATCAGTTGTGTGTGCATTGCCTAGGGAGTGTCTACAGATTCCCAAATGAATTTGAAGCAAGCACAGAGCATGTTAAAGCCCTTTAACACAGGCCAATTATCTGGCAAATGAGAGTTCATATAGTCGCTCATTCTCGATCATTGCCCTCTGTAAACGCTCGTTCATTGGCTGATCGTATAGTTTATGCAGCATGAAATATTATCGCTGTTGGCAGCACATCTCCCTGTGTAAACAGGGAGATGTGCTGCCGACATGATGGAAATGTAATATAGTAACGATCGCTCGTCCCCAAACATAGCTCCTTGTTAAAGCAGCAAACGAGCACCGGTCGACGACTTGTCTAAGGGGACCTTAGGCAGTGGCTAAACATGATCGGTGATCTACTAAGCAACCAGTGAAGGATGCGATGCTGGATTTATGCTGAAGTGCTGGTATCATGAGTAGAACCACTACCTCTGCTCATTGAAGGATTTACTTTATTGCACAAATTCTTCAACATGCTGGGAAATCTGTTGTGCAATATTACATAGTTACACAATTGTATCTAGTTCAACCCATTATCATGCAGTATTAAACTAGATGGACTTTTTTTCATCCTTATTGGGCTAAGTTCACACTAGCGTTAGTATTCGTTTACCTCTCTTCCGTCAGAGGAAGAGAAGATCGAAACATTAAACGGAAAGCAAACGAAAGGTGACAAACGGAAAGCCACTGAAACAAAAGAATTACCTTTGAAATCAATAGTAATTCTAACGGAACCAACCGTTGCTTTCCGTTTAATGTTTGGATCCTCTCTCCCTCTGACGGAAGAGAGGGAAACTTATACTAACGCTAGTGTGAACTTAGCCTTACTCTTTGTATTATTGCAGATGGCTATTCAAATTGCTGCATATTTCTTTGCATACAGAACGAAGTTTTTGTTCCAAATTGGTCTGAAAAATACTGAGCTCTGAAAGATTGTATTATCACAGCAGAGTAAATAGCCCCTGCAGGGATAGAGCTGGATAACATGAAAGGACCCTCCTTACTAATTGGAGGTTTAAATAATTTGTCCATCAAATGTAATGTTTCCTCTGTCAACAAGGGGACCTTTCTTTTCTCGTTTTTACTTAGTCATTGAGGCTGTCATGCACAATGAAATATGGGATGCAGAATGACTGTAATTTAGAAACTGTGAAGTGAATGTACTGTAAATGACAAGCAAATGTAGGGGAAAATTATCAGCCCATATTAAAATGTGTAGATAAGATCCTGGAGGGTGAAGCGCATTAAGTCGACAAACCAGTATGTCAACAAGACACTAATTTGACAGAGAGCTAAATTGACGAGCAGTAACCAGAGAAGGAACAGCCTTAATGTCATTGAGAATTGCCGGTTTTAATTAAAATAAACAGCTTGGTAAATGTAAAAATCTAAAGTTCATATGAAATACAAGTCTGGCGATGCATATTAACAGGTACATTATTAAAGAGCTGTTAACAATAGGAAACACATCTACAAAGTATTTTTCCCCACACAAATATAAATGTGCCACAACATATTGTAAAGGGGTTTATTTTAAGCTTATTTAGGACAGGTATCGGACATAGCAAACATGTAGGGTGAGGTGTAAGCAGCAGGATCAATGCATCTCTTTTATAGAATTATCATTGGATAGTTATATATTAAACAATAGCTTTTAAAAACAAGCGACTACTGAATAAACTAGTGTTTTTTGGGTTCGGGTGCAGATGTTGTCATGACAACAAACTAAGAGGGGTTAGAGGAGGGTTCATAACTTTTTTATGCTAAAACCAAAAATATATCTATGACTCATTTATCTTCAAAAGGAATGGTTCTATTTTAATTAATTGCATCCTTTTATTTATTTAATTAATTTATTAATTACTTTACAGGTTAATTATAATATTATTAATAAATAGAAACAAAACTATTAAAATAGCAATTATATACTGCAGCATAAAGGAGTAGACTCCTATCATACTCATAACAATCTACATATTTCTGTATAGCTTAATATTTCACTATGTAAATCTACACAATAATGTACATATAATTGCATAATTCTGTTGGTTGTCCAAAGATTCAGGCCCCATGCACACGACCATAAAAAAAACACTGTAATTGCGGACCGCAATACGGTCCGCAATTACGGACCCGACTCGGTTCTATTGCCCATGGACACCTTTCCGTACTGCTATGGAAGGGCGTCCGTGCCATAGAACCGTGCCGTGAATGATGGAGCATGTCCTACTTTTCGATTTTTACGGGCCGTGCTCCCATACTTTGTATGGGAGCACGGTACGAATATACGGCCCGCGGCAGTCGGCGGCCGGCTGTACTCGCAATCACGGGCCATGATTACGGGCACGGCCCTGTGCATGAGGCTTCAGACATTACTTTAGTACCACTGAACTCTCAAACATGTGACCTAACAGCTTAGCTCCATCCAGATGTCATCAGAACTGCCACAATGTACTGCACTCTGGTAGTAGGATGCCAGTAGAACTTGAGATTGGTACAAGATAAGTCATGTATTTACATGGATGTTAAATGTAAATTTTTATTGTGGAGGGTTGTACATTTACACTACAGTTCCACAGTTATACAATGTGGTCCGGGACAGGCAGTAAAATTGCTGGATTACCACAACCGTCCTGTGACTTTAATGCTTCCCTATGAGAAAAAAAGTTACACGTTACCTTGCGACCTTAGTAACAAGGTCACTTACAACATACATTTCCATTAAATATGATGAATTTAGTACAATACCATAGTACAGTAACAGAAACAATCTTTACCGCTTAGCTTGGAGGAGCACAAACTTGTTTCAGTTTAGATAATGACTGTACAGTTTTGCTGGGACCCTCAAACAGGTAACTCATTTATTAATCGCTATTTGCATACAGCACTGAAATATTTGAGATTGCATTTGCACAGTCCTTTGCTGTCCCAAATTGGCCTCACACAATACCTTCACTCATTTCAAGTTCATGTACAAAGACCCTGTGGCTAATTTTATAGCCAATTGAAGAGAACCTTTCACTACCCCAGACCTGTACAGCTGAGTGCACCATCTTATAGGTGCTGCTGCACAGACCTTGGGGCACTTTGAATTAGCTGTGTAGACTAATACTGGAAACATTGGTGCCATTATAATTGTTGCCCGATATGTAAATTAGCCCCTGTACTGTCAGAGGTGTGTTTCTGGACATGGAAATGTAGGGGGGGGGGGCGTGATAGTCAGTGTTGGCACTGTCCATTAGATGCGGACAGTGTAAGAGCGGCTTCTTCTGTGTGATCTCTCTCTGCTGCGTGTGTGCGTACGCGCTCTGCTACTGTCAGCAAGTGATGAGAAAACTGTGTGATCTCGCAAGAGAGGAGGAGAGCGCGTTACTTTTTTTGTAGAATAGGAAATTATACAGTTTTCTAACATACATGTATTAGAAATTCTGCATACATTTCTAATAGTGCATGGGGTCCCTGTCACAGTAGAATGGTATAGCCCATAGATTAGTCCTGTGTAATCCGAGCCAACATTAGGGGGGTAAACTGGGCAATTGAGGCATGAGGGGGCCCGCACCACCCGGCACATAACATTTATGGGCGAGGTGGCACGAGCCCCCTCATGCCACGGGGCCCCGGTGCTAGCAACTGCCATATTAGATACAATTGAATTAGATACAATTGAATAGTATAGGCTGCAGGCCTATACCCTGTGCAGGCGGTGTAAAAATAGTGGTGTGGCGCTAGAGGGAAACTGTGTGGCGCGTTGTACTGGGGTGGCTGTGTGTCACTATCTTCAAGGGGGCTGTGTGGCACTATACTGGGGGAGGGCTGTGTGGCGAATTCTACTAGGTACAATGTTTTTTTGGGGGGGTGGCTGTGTGGCGCTATCTACTAGGGGGGCTGTGTGGCGCTTTCTTCTAGGAGGGTCTGGGTGGCGCTATCTACTAGGGGGGCTGTGTTGTGCTATCTACTAGGGGGCTGTGTGGCACTATCTACTGGGGGCTGTGTAGTGCTATCTACTAGGGAGGCTGTCTGGCACTATCTACTGGGGGCTGTGTTGTGTTAACTACAAGGGGGGCTGTGTGGCGCTATCTACAAGGGGGGCTGTGTGGCACTATACAGGGGGAGGGCTGTGTGCCACTATCTACTGGGGGTTTGAGTGGCACTATACAGGGGGAGGGCTACGTGACACTATACAGAGGGAGGGCTGTGTGGCACTCTCTACTAGGAGAGGCTGTGTGGCACTATACAGGTGGGTGGCACTATCTATAAGGAGGGGGCTGTGTGTGGCGCTCCCTAAGTGGGCTGTGTGTGGCGTTATCTGCATAGTGGTCTGGGCCGGATGGATAAAAAAAAGGTACAACTCTAATCAGAGAAAACATCACCTGTGAGTTACTAGATATAAATGTGCTGTAATCACTTGTATCGTCTGCAGAACTCCTGTGTATAACTGGCATCTACCACTATTTGGTAACTACAAGGTGGTAATATTGGTCTTTGCATAGGGGTTTTTATTCAGTCACTATGTGGTTATGGTGTGGGGGTATTATTCAGTCACTATGTGGTTATGTTGTGGCAGTATTATTAAGTAACAGTATGGGGTATTATTTAGTCACTATGTGGTTATGGTGTGGTGGTAAAATTCAGTAACAGTATGGGGGTATTATTCAGTCACTGTATGGTTATGGTGTGGCGGTAATATTTAATCTGGTGGTATGAATTAATAACTGTATATGTACACTACCGTTCAAAAGTTTAGGGTCACTGAGAAATTTCCTTATTTTTTAAAGAAAAGCACCGTTTTTTTTGATGAAGATAACATTAAATTAATCAGAAATACACTCTATACATTGTTAATGTGCTAAATGACTATTCTAGCTGCAAACGTCTGGTTTTTAATGCAATATCTACATAGGTGTATAGAGGCCCATTTCCAGCAACCATCACTCCAGTGTTCTAAGGCTGGGTTCACACGTGGCGGAATTTCACTTAAATTCCGCTGCGGACACTCCGCAGCGTTAATCCGCAGCGGAGCCGTTTGTCCATTGACTTACACTTTAATTTAGCAGTGTTAGTTTAGACGAGGCGTAAAATTCCGCTGCGGAGCATAGGCTGCGGAGCGGAATTTGGTGTCCGCAGCATGCTCTGTCTGTTGCGGAGCAGTGGCGGACTCATGGCGGAATTTCTCCATTGACTTCAATGGAGAGTCAAAATTCCGCAATGAAGTCCGCAGATCTTATGTGTGCTGCGGAGCGTATTGGTTTTACTACCATGACATTTCTTCATTCTGGCTGGACCTATGTATTTCTAGGTCTACAGCCAGACTGAGGAAGTCAATGGGGCTCCCGTAATGACGGGAGCGTTGCTAGGAGACGTCTGTAAATAGTCACTGTCCAGGGTGCTGAAAGAGTTAAGCGATCGGCAGTAACTGTTTCTGCACCCGGGACAGTGACTACCGATCTCAATATACATATATCTGTAAAAAAACATATAAGTTCATACTTACCGAGAACTCCCTGCGTCTGTCTCCAGTCCGGCCTCCCAGGATGACGTTTCAGTCTAAGTGACGGCTGCAGCCAATCACAGGCCAAGCACAGGCTGCAGCGGTCACATGGACTGGCGCGTCATCCAGGGAGGTCGGGCTGGATGCCGAAAGAGGGACGCGTCACCAAGACAACGGCCGGTAAGTATGAAATTCTTTTACTTTCACTAGGGAAAGTGCTGTCCCTTCTCTCTATCCTGCACTGATAGGGAGAAGGGAAGCACTTTTCCCGCAGTCCGCAGCAGCTAGTCCGCATCAATTTTCTGCACATTTTGTGCAGATCCGCAGCAGAATCTGCAACGCAGATTCTGTGCGGCATTGATGCGGACAGTTGCGGAGGAAATCCGCCACGTGTGGTCATGCCCTAATGGTACATTGTGTTTGCTAACTGTGTTAGAAGGATAATGGATGATTAGAAAACACTTGAAAACCCTTGTGCAATTATGTTACCACCGCTGTAAACAGTTTTGCTGTTTAGAGGAGCTATAAAACTGACCTTCCTTTGAGCTAGTTGAGAATCTGGGGCATTACATTTGTGGGTTCGATTAAACTCTCAAAATGGCTAGAAAAAGAGAGCTTTCATGTGAAACTCGACAGTCTATTCTTGTTCTTAGAAATGAAAGCTATTCCATGAGAGAAATTGCCAAGAAACTGAAGTGTAGAAAGAGAAGTTGGAGGCCCCGCTGCACAACTGAGCAACAAGACAAGTACATTAGAGTCTCTAGTTTGAGAAATAGACGCCTCACAGGTCCTCAACTGGCAGCTTCATTAAATAGTACCCGCAAAACGCCAGTGTCAACGTCTACAGTGAAGAGGCGACTCCGGGATGCTGACCTTCAGGGCAGAGTGGCAAAGAAAAAGCCATATCTGAGACTGGCTAATAAAATGAAAAGATTAATATGGGCAAAAGCACACAGACATTGGGCAGAGGAAGATTGGAAAAAAGTGTTATGGACAGACGAATCGAAGTTTGAGGTGTTTGGATCACACAGAAGAACATTTGTGACACGCAGAATAACTGAAAAGATGCTGGAAGGGTGCCTGACGCCATCTGTCAAGCATGGTGGAGGTAATGTGATGGTCTGGGGTTGCTTTGGTGCTGGTAAAGTGGGAGATTGGACAAGGTAAAAAGGATTTTGAATAAGGAAGGCTATCACTCCATTTTGCAACGCCATGCCATACCCTGTGGACAGCGCTTGATTGGAGCCAATTTCATCCTACAACAGGAAAATGACCCAAAGCACACCTCCAAATTATGCAACTATTTAGGGAAGAAGCAGGCAGCTGGTATTCTATCTGTAATGGAGTGGCCAGCGCAGTCACCAGATCTCAACCCCATAGAGCTGTTGTGGGAGCAGCTTGACCGTATGGTACGCAAGGAGTGCCCATCAAGCCAATCCAACTTGTGGGAGGGCCTTCTGGAAGCATGGGGTGAAATTTCTCCTGATTACCTCAGCAAATTAACAGCTAGAATGCCAAAGGTCTGCAATGCTGTAATTGCTGCAAATGGAGCATTCTTTGACGAAAGCAAAGTTTGAAGGAGAGAATTATTATTTAAAATAAAAATCATTATTTCTAACCTTGTCAATGTCAATGTCTTGACTATATTTTCTAGTCATTTTGCAACTCATTTGATAAATATAAGTGTGAGTTTTCATGGAAAACACAAATTTGTCTGGGTGACCCCAAACTTTTGAACGGTAGTCTATATAGATAATTTTTTTGTGTGGGGGGGCATATGCTTTGGGGCTTGCAATACTCCCGAACGTCCACTGTCCACTGTGTAGACTCGCCGACGTGACGTCCGCCGATGGGTCCAAATGCGGAGGATTGCAGGGCTGATCGCCGGCAGGCTCTCCTGTCTCGCAGAAAGTTCAGACGGGGGGGGGGGTGGAACGAAGTCAGTGATGCTCACCCAGGTCACGGTCAGGTGAATGGGACTGTCTCGGCCCCCGTCACTCACCCAGTCTCCTTCATCACTTTGGGAGTCAGGAGAGCTTGTGCAAGTTCATGAAAGTGCTGGGGGGGGGAGAGGGATTAAAAGACTAAACTATTTCTTCCTGCTGGGGCCCTGTATCTAAGCCTACTGCGTGATAGGCTTAGATACGAGGCCTATGTGTGATACTGTCTGCTGGACCCTGTATCTAAGCCTAGCACATGATAGGCTTAGATACAGGGACTGTGTGTGATACTGTCTGCTGGGCCCTGTATCTAAGCCTAGCACATGAGTGGCTTAGATACAGGACCTACAGTATGTGTGATACTGTCTGCTGGGCCCTGTATCTAAGCCTAGCCACATGGTAGGCTTAGATACAGGGCCTATGTGTGATACGGTCTGTTGGGCCCTGTATCTAAGCGTACAATGTGCTAGGCTGCCACCGGACTTCTGGAAGCGAGGCACTTGAAGAGTGGGGCACTGGCATAAAAATTATCCAGGTAGAGGTGGTAACCCTTGTCCAGCAGTGGGTGCACCGAATCCTACACAATTTTGGCGTTATCTCCCAGTAAGGGGGGGAGGGGAATTCTTGGGGCTGAATACAGGTGTCAGTCCCTTCATATATCCTAAATTTGTAGGTATACCCTGATGCACTCTCGCACAGCTTATACATCTTCACATCATACCTTGCTCTCTTACTCCGCAGGTACTGGTGGAATTGAAGCCTCCCTTTGAAATGTACCAGGGACTCATAAACAGGAATACACTTCTCAGGGGTGTATGCTTGAGCAAATCGGGCACTAAAATGGTCTAATAGGGGTCTCAGTTTATATAAACTGTCAAAACTGAGGTCATCTCGGGGTAGGCACTGCTCATTATCTGCATAATGTAGGAAGCAAAGTATTGCCTCATAACGCATCCTGGACATGGCCATGCGGTAAGATGTCTGTGCTCCAGAAGGCCCTAATGGATGGCTTTTTCAGAAGCCCCATGTTCAAGAGCAGTCCCCAGAACCTGCCCAACTCTGCTGCGTCTACAGGAGTCCACTTGTGATATTGGGCATAAAATGATGTGGGGTTCTTGGTGATATACAGTTGGGCATATCAATTTGTCTGGGACACCATATGCTATATAAACTCATCAGTGAAAAAGAACTTGAAAAAGACCATCTCACTGAGCCCTGCCAAGTTAAATGTGATCCCTGGGCTGCCCGTCTACTCAGGGATTTGGGGTTCATAATTGTCCGGTGTGGGGGTCCAAATGGTGTCACTTCACTCAGGGGTTTCAATTGTTGCGGGGTGACTTCTCTCGGGGGTTTCAACTATGGTGGTGGTCCTGGGGCGTCTCCTAGGGGGTCCCTCCTCTTCATCACTGGATGAGGAGGTCGACAAATATAACAGAGTCTCACCATCCGACGAGTCTGTGTCAGAGGCAAGAAATGAATATGCCTCTTTGGCAGTAAATGTTCATTGGGACATGTTTGTTGTGCTTAGACACGTATAAAATGTATTTGGTATATAGCAAAAAACAAAAAAATTCCCTAACTGGGAGCAATAGGCTGCTACCTAAACTAGAATAAAAGTGTGTATTTTTTGTTTTTAGAGAACAAGTGGATTCCCTGACACTAAGGCCTCATTTACACGAGCGTGTGCATTTTGCGCGCGAATAAAACGCAGCGTATTGCGCGCGTTGGCATTGCGTTTGCACTGCGTATACGCAGCGTTGTTGCGTTTTAAACGCGCGCACGACTAGCGTTTGCAACGCGCGTAAAAAACGCAGAGGGGATTAATGCGAAGCCAGCCTACAAATAGGCCAGCTGGCCCAACCCCTGCTTGCTGGGAGAAGCAGGTTTAGCACCTTAATTTCCGCCTCTGCTGAAACCCCAGTGTGTGTTTCTCCATTGAAGTTGTAATTGGCTTTGCACGGCACACTTATGCCTTCTCAGTCGCTGGCACGTGTGCTTCTTGCCTGGATGATCTCACGTAGTTTTGGGGAGCGTCGACACATGCTGCAGCACCAGACGCCTGTAAGATGTCGCATTTGGGTTCATCCACTTGTGGCCCAACGTACGACGAAAGGCCATTTCCATAGCCTGTATGAGGACTTACGACGGCATCCAGAAAAATTTAGAAGCTTCTGCCGCATGTCTGTGGGCACATTTGACCTTCTGCTTGAGCAGATTCGCTCTGGTCTCACCTACAAGAATACCAACATGAGACGCTGCATTTCGCCCGAGGAACGTCTGCTTGTGACCTTGAGGTATGTGTGCAGTTGCTATTACTTAGTCAATGACGCTGTCTATTTTACCAGCGCCCCCTAACATGTGTTGTGGCTTTCTTCTTCTTACTCTTTGTTTTCTAGATTTCTGGCCACAGGCAATAGTTATCATTCGTTACATTTTGAATTTCTTTTGGGAGTGACCACCATTTCGTTCATTGTCACATCCACCTGTGTCGTGTTGTGGCAGAGGTTAAAGACCACGGTCATGCCTCAGCCCACGACAGAACAGTGGCTAAGAATTTCAGAGGGATTTCTTATAGCAAGTGAATTTCCAAATTGCATTGGTGCCCTAGACGGCAAACACATTCGTGTGAGAAAGCCCCCACGCAGTGTCTCGCAATACTATAACTACAAGCAGTTTTTTTCCATGGTATTGTTGGCCTTGGCGGACACGAATTATTGTTTCACTATTGTTGACATCGGCTCGTATGGAAGCTCGGCAGATGCCCGCATATTCCGTTCATCAAGAATGGGGAAGCGACTCGTGAATAATCGACTGGCGGTGCCGGAACCTTCCATCCTCCCTGGCTCCAGCGGACCCCCAATCCCGTATGTCATCATGGCGGATGAGGGTTTTGCCCTGACAAGGCAAGTCATGCGTCCTTTTGCGAGAAGGGGCTTGGATGACCATCGGCGCATGTTCAATCTCCGCCTAGGCCGAGCTCGTCGATGTGTGGATTGTGCCTTTGGCATTATGTCGAACAGGTGGCGTGTCTTTCTGACGACAATGCAATTGTCCATGCAGAATGTCACACGTGTTATAGAAGCGTGCGTCGTTCTGCATAACTTCTGCCGCATTAATGATGCTACCTTTGATGCAGAATATATCCTAACACATGCAGGCAGCAGCCACACTGTCCCGGTTATTCCTCTCGGCCGATCTCTCTCATCCGGCCTTCGAGTGCGGGATACTTTGGCGGCATATTTCGAGTGCCCATCAGGAGCCGCACCGTGGGGGCGTGATGACCTTTGAAGGGTTGTCTGTTGTTTGGAGGCTTCACTACACACGTCACATGTGGCCAGGGTTTTTAGAAGTTTTTTGGGTTCGTGTTGGGTTAGGGATCCGCAAAACATGAGGACCCTTGACGTGGGTTGCAAGCTTACATCTGTCGGGGTTTGAGCAGGACATTTGACATTTGGCAACATGCTTTCTGGAGATAGAATGATGGGCGGCCAAAAGTTAGGCAAGTCCAAGTGCAAGTGTACTTAGTGTGCTTCGGGGCCCATAACTGCACCCAAACGTTCTCACCTCTTGCAAACAATGTCAAACCCCGAGAGATGAACTAAAACCTCATAACACGTGTGCATGCATTGGGGCCAAAGGCCAGAAGTGTGTGAGGGTATAGACCAAAGAAATGTGGGGCAAAGATTGTGTTGAGGGGTGTGAAATAAAAACAACACGCAATCGAAACAATGAACATCCATGTTTTTTATGTGTTCGTATTTCACACTACGGAAACATGGTGTGGCCAGTAAAATAAACAAACACATAGTATCAACAAAAGAACACCAACATGGTGTAACCAACATTAGAGGACGAGTTGCCATCCCTTAATAAAACAAATTGGCCGCCCAACTATCACGACACCAACACACTCACAGGTGTTGGTAGTGGTGGCCCGGGGAGGAATACGCGGGCATTTCAGCACCACTATGCTGGACCTGGAGCTGCGGAGGTTGTTCCTCGCCAGCATAGTGGTGCTGATGTTGTCCGTGGTACGTTGGGGCAGGGAAGTGGGGAGCCATAGGGCGCATATAGGGGTGCGGCCGTGCCATCTGGGTGGCTGGAAGGTATGTTGCCGGCAATTGGGGCGTGGTGGCCGGCATAGCAAATCCGCGCCACTGCTCTATGGCCGTGAAGCAGTGGTTTGGATTGTGGGGGGGTGTGGAGGCGTCGATCAAGGTTATGATTGACGCTTGTAGCCGGGCCATGCGATCCATGGGGACCAGGCAGAGTAGGGGAAATATGCTGCGCCCAAAGAAGTCGTTGCCGTCCTCATCCGCGGCTCGGCGTAGAAATTCCAGTACCCGGCTATCAACTTGGCCACCGGCGGAGGGCTGTGGAGCACGGCGCCGGCGAGTTGGGGCACGCACGGGGCGCTCCTCAGCCGGAGAGGCGATGGCCTTGTGCAGACTGGACAGGGGCGGGGTCCAGGGGTGTCGGCTCCGGGCTAAGGGGCAGGACATGGGCAGCAGGAGGTTGCGGCAGAGACTCTCCGATGTCCGTGTCCTCAGCTGTGTCCTCCAAATTGTCGGTGGTACTATAATGGGAAAACTGCGTAAGAACAGAATATAGAACAATGCCCACAACAACACGATGGCAAACAGGACATGGGCGAACACACATCAGACACATGCAAAAGCAGAATCTCTTACTTGCGCATCTCCATAATGTCCTTCAAGAACATCAATTGTTTTGTATACATGTAGGGGTGCTTACGCGAGCCCCCATCTCCGCTGCGTCCCTTTTCCCCCATTTCTCTCCTGAATTGGTCACGGCAGCTCCGCCACCGTGTTTTTATATCTTGGACTATTGGAGGAAAAACAAATATAACGCCATAAGAACTCTGCCCTCTCACTAAAATGAGGGGCCCTACCCTGCCAATGACATGGTACACGGTGATGCGCCTGCTCCACAAAAGGTCATTGGGCAATTGCGCGGAAGACACATACAGGGCCTCAGTTCTTCAATAGGGATGACATTGCATTGCAGGAAAAAACATGGTACTCACCCAACCGACTGCGGTCCCGGGTTCGGCCACTCTCCCATTCCTCTCCAAAAAGCTCCTTTGCTACCTCCTCCCAGGCGTCCTCCTTGACCGTGCGGTCGTGGTACGCCTCCGCGCGAGTGTCCCAAATAGCCCCATGGCCCTGGACCAGGGTGATGAGGCGCTCTACATCAATCCCACGCGGCATGGCAGCAGATCTCAGTGGAGTGAAATTTCTCTGACAACAGGCTTGCCCACTCGCAGTGAAAACGCAAGCACTTCCTGCTTTCTGTTTGCTTTGTCCAGCTTTATAAACTCTTTTTCATGGACATAACAAGTGATGCGTGAAATTCGCGCATGCAGCGCAGGAGCATGCGTGTGTCATGCATGTTTTTCACGCACCCATTGACTTCAATGGGTGCGTGATGCGCGAAAAACGCACGATTATAGAACATGTCGTGAGTTTTACGCAACGCACTCGCGCTGCGCAAAATTCACGCATTGTCTGCACTGCCCCATAGAGTAATATAGGTGTGTACGACACACGTGAAAAGCATGCGCGTCACATGCGCGTATATTACTCTCGTGTAAATGAGACCTAAACCTAACTACGGCAACGATTTCCTGACACTAAACCTAACTAAATTATTCCGAGCTTCTCTGACGCTAAACCTAACTACGATGCCGGGTGCCTAACGCTAAACCTAACTAGATTTAATGTGAACTTCCCTGACGCTAAACCTAATTATGATGATGGATCCCTAACGCTAAACCTAACTATGGTGACGGATTCCTGACGCTAAATTCCCGTACACTATACCTAACTACGCTTTTTGACGGTTCCCTGACACTAACTAAACCTAAAACGAAAGTAACTAGTTTAATACATAAATAGTTGTTATATTTTTAGATTTTTTGGGGGTTTTATATAATTTATTTAGAAGAAAAAAAAATCCCCAAGGACCAAGAAATTTGGTCCTGAAGACTAAAAAGTGGTCAGTGATAGGAGATCACTGACCAAAAACTAGGTGGGGGGGCACAAGGAGGAAGGGAACAGGAGTGGGAAGTGGATGGAAAGGTGGGAAGCAGAAAAAAGTTATTTATTTATTTTTTACTTTTTTTACTTTTTTCACTTTCTCTCTCTCTGCCACACACCACTCTGAACGCCTCTCTAACTTCAACAGACATTCAGGGTGGGTGTGGCAGGAACTGATGTCAGGGAGAGAAAGTGAAGACAACGATCGCCGCTATTGGTCAGTTAGTCACTGACTAACCAATAGCAGCGATCGCGGAGCGGGACCATCTCGATTTGTCCCGGCATAATATGCTGTGGTAGCCTGCTGTCAGAAACAGTAGGCTATTCTGTGCCATTTTTCTGTACCTCAGTTCTTATGTTTTTGTGCATAGTTGAGTCGCTTGGCCATGTTTCCATGAAGGCCTCTTCTGGACAGACCTCCAAACAATGGGGTCCCACTGGTTTCAGCCAGTTATGAGCTGATGGCACTGCTGCACATTTTCAGATTTCGAATGGAAGTAAACATGACGTGTCTTTGATCTGCTGCACTAAGTTTCCTTGGCCGGCCGTTTCTTTGTGCTTCTTCAAAAGAGCTTGAACAGCACATCTTGAAACCCCAATCTGCTTTGAACTCTTTGCCTGGGAGAGACCTTGCTGATGCAGTGTAACTACCTTGAGTCTTGTTTCTGTGCTTACTAGTCTTCGCATGGGGGACCTGTGACATGAAACGGTCATCCACAATCTCACCTCTGTAGCAGAGTTTGGCTGTTCCTCACCCAGTTTTAAGCCTTCTACACAGCTGTTTCTCTTACAGTTAATGACAGTTAATGTTCATCTACATATGAAAATGATGATCATTATCACCTGTTTGGTATAATTGGTTAATCACACACATGACTGTAATCCTACAAAATCCATGCCTTTGTGCAAGTGTACCTAGAAGAATTGATGTTGTTTTGAAGGTAAAGGTTGGTCACACCAAATATTGACTTAATTTAGAATTCTCTTCCATTCATTCACTTTGTATTTGGTTAATTGGTAAAGAAAACTATTAATACTTCTATTTTTTAAAGCATTCCTACTTCGCAGCATTTTCCACAACTGCTTAAAACTTTTGCATAGTACTGTATATGTGTGTGTGTGTGTGTGTGTGTGTGTGTGTGTGTGTGTGTGTGTGTGTGTGTGTGTGTGTGTGTGTGTGTGTGTGTGTGTGCATGCAGTTAGTAAATAACACAGTGGGGGAGATATATCAAAACTAGTGCAAAGGAAAAGTGAAGTATTTGCCCATGGCAACAAATCACGTTGCAGCTTTCATTTTCCAAGAGGCCTCTGAATCTGATTGGTTGCCATGGGCAACAACTCAACTTTTCCTTTGCAGTTCTGATATATCTTTCGCAGAGTTTTGTACACACAGCACATTACATGGTGCTCCAATAACACTGCACTGCCAGGACCTTTGAATCTAATGGAGCTCCGTGTGGGTACTTTTCCATGTAGGCATTTTTCCATGTGGGCAATTTACTGTGTGGGGTATTTTCCATGTGGGCATTTTTCTTGTGCACATATATCACTGAGGTTTTTTTCTGTGCATAATTTTTATGTGGGCTTTTTTCATGTGTTTTTCTTTTTTTTTTTGGTTTACCGGTAGATAAACCAGTTATTGGTGTTTGCAAGCGTACTTTGAAGCATTTTTTGAGGCATATTTTCAAAGTGTTTTTTTGTAGTGGGAATGTAAAATCAGTTTAAAAAATACCTCAAGAAGTGACACTTTACTTTACGAGGCGTATTTTTACGTGGCGTATTTGAACTACACAGTATATTTCCCATTGAATTCAATGGGGTCTGTTTCCAGGCGTATTGCAAGTGTATTTCGAAGGGTATTAGAGGGCGTTTTACGCTTTTATATACACCTGCAATTTGCCTGTGTGAACATACCCTAACACTTCTTCATTTCTTTCCTTTGTGTAATGAACTATAAAAAGCTATAAGTCTTTCAATACCTGAATGTCAGAATTTTCTCCCTGGTTTGCTTGTCATAACAATGCTTCAATGTAGTGATTCACAAGATATATGTCATTATCTTTAGCCCTGAAACATAATTTTGTAGACATACTTTCATAACACTAAACCAACATGGCAGACAGACAGAAGCTTTGTCATTACAAACCAACTAATCCAGGAGAACGCACAGATAAGTTATTATAGCATGGAAATATAGCGTGTTTAATGCTTATGGTAAATATATTGAGGAAGGAATAGCTTATAAAATATAACTTTTAATTTTTCCCTTATAAAATGGAATAACAATGTCTTTAGTGTGTATAGTATAGATATGATTGTATTGCATATACAGCCTAAGTATTCAGCTTGGTGAATACTAAATGGACATTCCTAGAAAATATATAGCAAGGTTGCTCAAGGTCGTGAGAGTATACAGTGGTATTCTACCTATCCCTTTATATATAGCGAGGTTGCTCAGGATCATAGGAATATACAATGGTATTCTGCCTGTCCCTGTAGCCTAGTCTAAACCCTCACTGTTGACAACAATATTGGGCACTTATTCTAAAAAGAACGACCCTGTTGTCTCTGGAACCTGTCCCTATGATTAAATCTTGCTCGAGCTCCTACTCCTACGCGTTTCACCAGCTATACTGGCTCGTCAGAGAGATGGTGTTTTGTATATGTGTTGGCTCCGCCTTATCTGCTTTTATACGATTGTATTTTACATCCATATCCCATCCATTTTTTCTGTTAGGGTCAGGGTTGCCAACCGTCCGTAAATTTACGGACAGTCTGCAAAAATGGGTGTATTTTTCTGCCGTCCGGCAGAAAATAGCCCCGTCCGGTTTATTCGGCAGTCTCCCGGAACTTTGCACTGGGCATGCACCAAAATGCACATGCACAGTGCAAAGGAATAGTAGGCCGGGGCCGGGCATATTTTCAGATTCTGTGGAACCTGAAAATATGCAGGATTGCTGCTGGCAAGTGAGGTTGGTGCTAGGAGTGGACCAATCCAGTCACCTGAAATGAGGTCAGGTGACTCAGGTCTGGTGACTGGTCTGGTCCAGTCCTGTGCCGTCACTGTCGCCGACCCCATTCAAAGTGATCCTCCGCTTTGCCGCAAAGTGATCCTCCTCCTGACAGTGAGTGGTGTCAGGCAGAGCGGAGAGTGGTAGCGCTATTTTCACACAGAGATTTTTACAGGCAAATATTCATGTGCCTGGACGCCGTTTACCGTGATTTTCGCCTGCGGCTATTGAGCGCCGCGGGCAAAAAAAGCCACGAAATACGCTTTTTCTGCCTCCCATTGATGTCAATGGGAGGTCAGAGGCGTAAACGCCCGAAGATAGGGCATGTTGCTTCTTTTTCCCGCGAGAGAGTTTTTCCTCTCGCGATGAAAAAAACGCCTCCGCCTGAGCATTTTCGGCCGTTTTTTGGCATGTTTTCCGACGCGTTTTACGCGTAAAAAAATGTTACAAAAAACTGTGTGAACTAGCGGCTACCGCTCTCCGATCTGTTTGCACTAAGTACAAGGGAAGGGGGAGCTGTGTGGCTATCTACAAGGGGGGAGCTGTGTGTGGCCATCTACAAGACTATAGACTTACATTATACACACATCACACACTATTTACACACTATACACACATATTATATGCAATATACAAAAACACTTACATTATATACACTATATAGACTTACATTATACACACACACTATATAGACTTACACCATACACACACTATATACACAGGACACACTATATAGACACACTATGTTCCCTATATACACATACCACACTTACCAGAGCCTCTTCCTCTGCGGTGCTTGTGCTGTGCTTGTGTACAGCCTCCAGGACCTTATTCATGTGACTGTGATGTCACCACAGGTCCTTCACCTCCTGCTTGCAGTCTTGCCATTATCAGGAAGCTGCTGGAGGTTTAAACAGACGGGACAGTGCACAGCAGCACCTCCCATCACTATGTCTGACAGTCTGCGCTATACTGCTGATGTGCTGTGCCGCCTGCCCCCTGTTCCCTGGCCGAAATTGACCCCACCTGCACATGCCCCCAGCTCCTCCTCATCAGAAGGTGGGACCGATGACCATGACAGGCAGCAGCCCCGGATAATTTTTTTTAACTTATGTGCGGTTTGGGCAGCCATGGGCGGCCATAGGCCCCCTGGGAGCCTTGGGCCCCCCGGCAGTCTCCCGAACCGCCCATATGAGGATCCGCCACTGACAAGGGTGGAGCTGTGTGGATATCTACAAGGGGGAGCTGTGTGTGGCCATCTACAAGGGGGGAGCTGTGTGGCTATCTTTAAGGAGGGAGCTGTGTGTGGCCATGTACAAGGGGGGAGCTGTGTGTGACCATCTACCAGGGGGGAGCTGTGTGTGGCCACCTAAAAGGGGGGAGCTGTGTGTGGCCATCTACAAGGGGGGGGGAGCTGCATGTGGCCATCTGCAAGCGGGGAGCTGTGCGTGGCTATCTACAAGGGGGTAGCTGTGTGTGGCTATCTAGAAGGGTGGAGCTGTGTGTGGCTATCTACAAGGGGGGCTGTGTGTGGTGTTATCTGCAGGGGGCTCGGTTACTGAGAGGGCACTTTTATTGTGTTGAGCACTGAGGGATCATTATTACCATATGGGGCACTGTGGATTACGAGTTTGTTTATAGAATGGGGTATACTGTAGGTGTGAGGGGTGCTGGCCAAGCGAGAAATCAACATGTCTGTGTGTCACATTCTGCAGAGACGAGTCGTGGCTGGAATAAGTGGTCACAGTGGTCTGGGCCGGATGGAAGAAAAAAAGGAAAGTGAACGACTCTAATCAGAGAAAACATCACCTAAGTTAGCGGTGAAATCTACAAGCGGAACTGTGATTGGTGAGTCACTCCTAGCGCACTACACAGTGCACAGGCAATAATTTTGTAATGTGTCCGTAAAAATTTTGGTCTGTCCATGAATTTTAGCTCAGTTGTCCAGAAATTTCTGAAATGGAGGTTGGCAACCCTGGTTAGGGTATGTTCACACTCTTAACTAAAAACGGCTGAAAATACGGAGCTGTTTTCAAGGGAAAACAGCCTCTGATTTTCAGCCGTTTATTAAGCAACTTGCGTTATTTGCTGCATGTTTAATAGCCGTTTATGGAGTTGTTTTTCTATTGAGCAGAACGCTGTATTTCCCATTGAAATGAATGGGCAGATGTTTGTAGGCCTTCTGCTTCCAATTTTTCAGCAGTTTTTCGTGACGTTTACACGCAGGCCACGCACCATACGCTGCGGGTGTCAACTGTGTATTACAGCTGACACCCGGGACTAACGGACAGGAACAGCGATCGTGCTGTTACAGGAGCCTGTAAAAATGACAATATACTGTGATACATTAGTATTGCAGTGTATTGTACCAGCTATCTATTGAATGCTGGTTCAAGTCCCCTAGGGGACTAATAAAATGTGTAAAAACAAAAGTAAATAGTTATTAATAGTGAAATAAATATTTAACCCCTTCCCTCCGCAGCCATTGTTTCGGATTTTCACTTTTGTTTTTGCCTCTCCATCTTCCAAAAGCCGTAACTTTTTTATTTTCCATCAATATTGCAGTATGAGGGCTTGTATTTGCGGGACGAGTTGTAGATTTTCACAGCACTATTTATTGTACCATATAATGTAGTGGGAAACGAGAAAAAATATATATGTGGGGTGGAATAGGAAAAAAAACAGTGATTCCTCAATATTTTGGGTGGTTTTGTTTTTACGGCGTTCACCGTACAATAAAAACTGTTAATAGTCAATACGTAGTTAACGAGTCAATACAATTACAGCCATACCAAATTGATATCGTTTTTTATTATGTATTACTACTTTTACAAGGAAAAAATTGATAGTTAAAAATAAAATTTAAGTTTATTATTGTCGTTTATATTGGTACCATTTTGGGTACATAAGTCTTTTTGAACACTTTTTATTTCATTTTTTGTGGGAAATGAAGTGACCAAAAAACAGCAATTCTGATGTTTTTATTTTTTTATTTTTGTCGGCGTTCACCGTGCGGACTAAATAATGATACATTGTAATAGTTCAAACTTTTACGGACGTGTCGATACCAGTTATGTTAGATTTTTATTTCTTTTTTTTTACATTGTGCTTGATGGAAATTTAGACAAGTGGAGTTTTTTGAACTTTTAATTTCTAAAAAAAAAATAATATATGTTTTTTTTTTTATTTTACTGTTTTTTTACTTTTTTGAATGTGTCCCCCTAGGGGACTTAACCAGCGTTAGATCGCTTGCACGATATACTGTAATACTAAGCAGGGGTTCAAAGGAGTATAAAGATGGCGGACCTGGGGGCCTTCATCAGGCCCCCAGGCTGCCATGCCATGCCAACGGCACCCCCGTGATCTCACCGCGGGGTGTGTTGCAACGTTACAGGGGTTCACCCCCCCCCCCCCCCCCGTTTTTTAGTCATTTAAATGTTGCGGTCGCTATTGACCACGGCATTTAACGAGTTAAACTAGCGTGATCGCCCCCGAGTGGGATCCCGCTCGTTACCCGGAAGTATTGGCTTGCACTCGCTCTATGACACACTCGTTCTATGAAGCGGGCTCAGCCCATGAGCCCGCTCCATATTCCCCCACCCAGCGTGCGCAGTATACATATGGCAGATGTCGGGACGGGGTTAAAGTAAAAAAATAACCTTTTCCCATTTTTTCTCTAAAGTAATGTAAAAAAAAAAATAAAAAAAAATAAATTGGTATGGCTGTGTCTGTAAAAGTCCGAACTATTACAATATACCATTATTTAACTCTCACAGTGAACGCCGTGAAAAATAAAGAATTTAAAACGGCAAAATCGCTGCTTTTTGGTCACCATGGCTCTACCAAAAAATGTAATAAAAAGTGCTCAAAAAGTTGTGTGTACCAAAAAATGGTACCAATAAAAGCTACAGCTCGTCCCGCAAAAATTAAGCTCTCACACCGCTCAATCGAGCAAAAACTAAAAAAAATTATGCCTCTGGAATATGGTGAAACAAAACAATTTTTTTTTCAACAAATAGATTTTACTTTATAAAAGTAGTAAAATATAAAAATTATATATATATATATATAAATTTGGTATCATCGTAATAGTATTGAGTCGCAGAAAAAATTGAAGTTTTTGTTTTTATTGCACAGCGAATGCAGTAAAAACAAAACCCAAAAAAGAATGGAGGGATCGCAGTCTTTTCCAATTTCAGCCTGCAAAGAATTTTATTTTCAGTTTCCCAGTACATTAAATAGTACTTTAAATGGTGTAAATTGAAACTAGAACTCCTCCCGCAAGAAATGAGCTCTCACACCGCTCTACTGACAGAAAAATAAAAAAGTTATGGCTCTTAGAAAGCGGGGAGGGAAAAGCAAAAAAGAAAAAGCAAAAAATGGATCAGTCCGGAAAGGGTTAATTAATTTCTAATGAAAAAACATTAATGACCACATGTGGGGTATGGCTATACTCGGGAGAAATTGCTTTACAGATGTTGGGGTGCTTTTTCCTCCTTTATCCTTTGTGATAATGAAAAAATGAAACGTTTTAGTGGAAATAATGTTGATATTCATTTTCACTGCCTAATTCTAATAAATTCTGCAAAAGACCTGTGGGGTCTAAATGCTCACTAAACCCCTAGATAGATTCCTTAAGTGGTGTAGTTTCTCAAATGCGGTCACTTTTGGGGGGTTTCCACTTTTTTGGCCTCTCAGGGGCTTTGCAAATCCAACATGGCACCTGAAAACCATTTAATCTAAATTTGAGTTCCCTTCCCTTCTAAGCCCCATTGTGGGTCCAAACAGCAGTTTATTATCACATATGGCGTATTTCGGTAATCGGGAGAAATTGTTTTACAAATGTTGGTGTGCATTTTCTCCTTTATTCCTTGTAAAAATTAAAAATGTCTACGTTTTTAGAGAAAAAAAAAGTAGATTTTCCCCATTACAGACTCATTTCAATGAATTCAGCAAAACAACTGTACGGTCAAAATGCTAACTATACCCCTAGAAAAATTCCTTGATGAGTGTAGCTTCCAATATGGGGTCACTTTTTGGGGGTTTCCACTGTTTTGGTCCCTCCAGTGCATTGCAAACGCAACATGACACTGAAAACGATTCTAGCAAAATCAGAAATCCAAAATCCAAATGGTGCTCCTTCTCTTCTGAGCCCCGCTGTAGGTTCAAACAGCAGTTTATTACCACATATGGGGCATTGCTGTAATTGGGAGAAATTGCTTTACAAATGTTGTGGTGTTTTTTCTCCTTTATTCCCTGTAAAAATAAAAAAATTCTACGTTTTTTCAGAAAAAAAAGTAGATTTGCATCTTCACGTACTAATTCAAATAAATTTAACAAAAAAATTGTGGGTTCAAAATGCTAACTATACCCCTAGATAAATTCCTTGAGGGGTGTAGTTTCCCAAAACGGGTCACTTTTGGGGGTCTTTACTGTTTTGGCACCGCAAGACCTCTTCAAACCTGACATGGTGCCTAAAATATATTCATATAAAAAAAGGAGGCCCGAAAATCCACTAGGTGCTCCTTTGCTTCTGAGGCCTGTTTTTCAGTCCATTAGCACACTAGGGCCACTTGTTGGATATTTCTAAAAACTTCGGAATCTGGCCAATTAATATTGAGTTGCATTTCTTGGGTAAAACCTTCTGTGGTACAGAAAAAAAATTAATTTGTAAATTTCACCTCTACTTTGCTTTAATTCCTGTGATACGCCTAAAGGGTTAAAACACTTTCTGAATGCTGTTTTGCATACTTTAAGGGGTGCAGTTTTCAAAATGGGGTGATTTATGGGGACTTTCTAATATATAAGGCCCTCAAAGCCACTTCAGAACTGAACTGGTCACTGAAAAAATAGCCTTTTGAAATTTTGAATACATGAGAAATTGCTGCTAAAGTTCTAAGCCATGTAACGTCCTAGAAAAATAAAAGAATGTTCAAAAAACTATGCAAACATAAAGTAGACATATGGGAAATGTAAACGAGTAACTATTTTGTGTGGTATTACTATCTGTTTTACCAGCAGATACATTTAAATTTAGAAAAATGCAAATTTTTGCAAATTTTCTCTAAATCTTGGTGTTTTTCACAAATAAATATTGAATTTATCGACCAAATTTTTTCACTAACATAAAGTACCATAAGACACGAGAAAACAATCTCAGAATCACTTGGATAGGTAAAAGTATTCCAAGGTTATTTCCACATAAATGAACACATGTCAGATTTGAAAGCCAAGACGGGCTAAGTCCTGAAGGGGTTAATCCGTTATTCAAAGCCATTAAAGTATGTATGATCTTAGCCTTGATTTTCCAGATGGCATGGGATCTCAAATTGCAAAAAGTAAGTTACATAGGAAAATCCATTTGATTTCTTCCATTTTCCTCCTCGAAAGTAGCTGAACAACCGTTGGGGTATGTTCACACGGCTTATTTTCGGCCATTTTTTGGGCCATAAACGGCAAAAAAATCGGTAGGGGAACACCTCCAAACATCTGCCCATAGATTTCAATGGTAAAAACTGCGTTCTGTTTTGACGGGCCATTTTTTATGCAGCCTTTTTGGAAAATGGCCGCTTAAAAAAACGCTTGCGAAGAAGAAGTGCATGTCACTTCTTGAGACGTTTTTGGAGCTGTTTTTCATTGACTCTGTAGAAAAACAGCTCCAAAAACGGCAAAATGCAGTGAAAACTGCTTAAAAAACATCTGAAAATCAGGAGCTGTTTTCCCTTGAAAACAGCTCCGTATTTTCAGAAGTTTTTTGCTGAGCATGTGAACATACCCTTAGGTGAGGTGAAAACTTCACCTCATATGGTCATTTTACTACATTCAGTCAAATCTTTTGATATGTCATAGATTTAAGATACATGTGAGAAGATCACACTGGGAAGTCAGTGATATGGATTTCCCAGGGCTGTATAGAGCCCTCAAGACCCTTTGCACAACTCAGAGATTTGTTACTGGAAATCTGAATCATATCCTAAGGTTCTTGACACTGATTTGAGTGAACATTTGCTTGCTCAGACTTTGGATCAGTTCACTTGTTGTGTAAATACTGCAGTTTTTCTGCAACCAAATTCGTTATGGAAAATTCGCAGCAAATACAGTAGCAGCAGAGTGGATGAGATAGAACAAATCTCATCCACACGCTGCGCAAATACTGAGCGGAAAAACACTCAGAAGTTGACTTACGGTGCAGAGTTTTATTCAGCAGCATGTCAATTGTATTTGCGTAAACGCTGCTTATTTGTTGCAGGTTTTTCCCATTAAACTTAATTGGGAGGTTTAACCTGCAACAAGTAGCAGTTGTTGCGGCAGGATCGCAGAAATTCCGCTGCAAAAAACGCAACTTAGGATAAAAAAAACTTATATTTACCCAGAAGTCTGTGTTCCTCCCTTCAGCGCGGCCTCCTGGGATGACGTTTCATCCCATGTAACCGCTGCAGCCAATCATAGGCTGTAGCGGTGGTTACATGGGATGAAACATCATCCCAAAAGGCGGGCCTGGATGACATCAGAGGGCCGGCCTAATGGGATGACGCCTCATCCCATGTGACCGCCGCTGCAGCCAATCGCAGGCTGCAGTGGTCTCCTGGGATGAAACGTCATCCCAGGGGACCAGCCTGCTAGCAGGCCGGCTAAGTACAGTTTTCCACAGCGGACATTCCAGGTGAAAAATTGCACCACAGTTTGGTGCGGTTTTTCGTTCGGAATTCCCTGAGGCGCACAGGGCGGATGTATCAATGACATATTTAAAGTTTGTTTTGATTAGGTTTCGTCTTTATTTATGAGGGATTGCAGAAACATTGAGTAAGCTAATCTCTTAGAGTTCATTCAGGAAAACAATTTTCACGCACGGATGCTGTCCGAGTGTAGAACGGACAGCACCCACACTGATTTACTATAGTTAATGGGCCAAATAAGACATGGACTATCTATCCATGGTGAAAACATCGCTGCATGCTCTACTTTTTTACTTTTTCCATGCAGGAATGGCCCATAGTTAATGGGATTGTGTGAAAACCAGACGCCACATGGAGGTCATCTGTTTGGTTCCAATTCATTTTTCAGGGATAGTTGCCTGGAGACACTCGAGAAGTGATGCAGAACTAGAGCAGTGTGGTCCTGAATATAAGAAGTAGTAAGAAGTCAAAAATATGCATAATGAAAAAATTATCTCTATGCAGTAAATAATAGAAAATGGTGTTTCTGCGGTCATGTGACATCCGAGGGGTGTTTTTAGTGGGTTTGGACAATTGAGGACATTCATCAGTTTTCTTTCACAAATGTGAAAAATGGATAGCACACTGTTCTCTTTTTTTATCTGACATCTGACCAAAAGTAGCATCATCCTTGACTCCATATTATACATTGATAATATTCCACAGAATATTTTTTATTTATTGCATTCATCAGAATTAAATGACGCATTTGAAAAACAGAAAAAGAGCTTTAACTAAACTTTAAAGGAAAGGATAATAAATTGGCACTGGTTGTGTTTTAAATAGGAATGATTCATTCGTGACCCACACAGTACACCTAGTATTAACTAGGAAAATAATTCAAAATGGATTTCAGACACACTACCAATTATAACAATTAAGCTATTTCATTATGAATGATTAATGGAAGAAACAAGGCCGTTAAATTGCATGAGTACTAATTAAATCACAGGCATTGTGGTAGGCAAAGAGTTGTGGAGTACTATAAATTACATAAAGGAAGCAAGAAGGAGACAGGAAATCAGAATACCTGGAGAGCATTCACAGGTTATAACATTTAAGAGGTAAACTCAAGCACTCCTTAGGTCAATATGCAAAAATAGATTTATTTGAGTAAGGCAATATGAAGAGATAACTGTAACGTTTCGGCCACAATCCGGTCTTTGTCAATAGAAAAAATGTTATTGCTTGAGAATGACGCTTATGGGATAGGGTAACTTGTACCATGGGTATGCGTGTCGATTCATACCCACGGTACAAGTTACCCTATTCCATAAGCGTCATTCTCAAGCAATAAAAACTCTTCTATTGACCAGCGGCAATAGAGTTTGACAAAGACCGGATTGTGGCCGAAACGTTACAGTTATCTCTTTATATTGCCTTACTCAAGTAAATCTATTTTTGCATATTGACCTAAGGAGTGCTTGAGTTTACCTCTTAAATATTGATGGGGTGGGAACCCTACCCATAGCACCCAGACAACCTGCAGAGTGCCACAGATTTTGATCTTTAGGTTACAACATTTAGTCTAACGGACTTTGAATGTTGTGGTCATTTTAGGATATATTCACATGATGCATGCAGTTTTTATGGCAATTTGCAGCAATTTTACAAATTGCAGGAAAATTCATGCGTTTTTTCGGCTGCGCAGTTAAAATACCGCGGCAAAACCACACTGTGTGAATACAACCTTGTCCCGGTTTCCCACGAAGCATAAAAGACGCAGAATTTCCACAACGGTACTCTGTGTGGAAATTCCACAGCATTTACAGTAGCAGCAAAGAGGATGAGATTTAGAAAATCTCATGCCCACGCTGTGGGAAAAAACGCAGCGTAAACGCTAATAAATTGACCTGTGGTGCGTAATTTAAATCCGCAGCATGTAAATTTATGCTGCGTTTTTGTTGATTTCCCATTGTGAATTTTCCCCATTGAATTCAATGGGGATGCAAAACCTGCAACTTTCTGTTGGCTTTCTGCCAAGATTTGCGACTTTTGCTGCGTATTCGCAGCAATTACACCAGCCACTGGCCGCAGCGTCACATGTCCTGCAACATCATTGTAGGAGGCCTGACTATGCGCAGAGAAGACCGAGGGGGTAAGTATGAAATGCTGTCTTCTGCAGCGGAAATTTATGGACGGAATGTACTGCGGGTTTCAGGTCGGACACGCTGCGTGATTTTTACACAATATATCCGACCTGTGGGAACCCGGCCTTAGGCTACAGGCACACGTTGCGTAATTTGGTGCAGAAAATCAAAGTCGCAGGTAATTCCGCAGGTAAAATCCGCACCTAATAGAGCGGTTTTTTACGCGTGTCTAGGTGCAGTTTTTACATTTTGATGTGGAAATAGGTGCGGTTTTATGCTGCGGATTTTGGTGTGTCTTTTTATAAACTAGTCAGATAAATTCCACAGAAGGAAAAGCAAGATTAATTGCCATGCTCGGATATTACAATGTGCACGGCTGGTAAATTTACCTGTGGAAAAATATCTGCAACAAGTAGATGAGATTACTTGAAATCTCATTTACTTTGATGGTACTGTATTACACTGCATTTGGCCTTGGGGCTTAGGGTGTATTCACATGTGTACGTTTTGAGCAGGCTTTTTTTATGCTGTTTTTGAAGCTAAAACTACATGTGGATCATAAAGGAATGGAAAGTATTAAGGACAAATACTTTAACTCTTATTTGAATCGACTCCTGGTTTTGGCTTAAAAAAATGCATAAAGAAACCTGATTAAAACCTTCAAGGGTGATACCCTTAGGCTATGTTCACACGGGGCAGATTCACTGCGCAAAAGTACACAGCGTATCTGCCCTGGCAGCCGCAGGGAATTGAGGCCGAAAAACCGCACCAAATAATTGTCCGCTACGGAAAACTGCACATAAAAAAAAGTTTCATACTTACATAGCCATGGCGACGCGTCCCTCTGCCGTCCTGCAGGCTGGCCCCCCGGGGTGACGTTTCATCCCATGCAGGGCCGGCCTTAGGGGTGTGCGAACTGTGCCTTTGCACAGGGCGCATCACTCTAGCAGGTGGAAGGGGGCGCTGCGCTGGCTCCCTTCAACTGCTTGATTCAGAAGCGCCCGGGCCCAGCGACTCAGCAGTCGCCTTTCCGCCTGGGCGCTTCTTCACTTAGTGGCGTCACTACTGCTGCAGCAGCCACAGCGGGTGCTAGCGGCGGCACCAGGTATGAGGATGACGACGCCGCTAGCAGCCGCTGCGGCTGCTACAGCAGTAGCGAAGGTACTATATCAGAGCAGGTAGGTATCTTCCTGCTCTGCTATCTACTAGCGCCACTGTAGCTCCCTAAAGGAGCGGAATCTCCTTGTGGCCAGGGATTCCGCTCCTAGAGTGCTCCGCTTGATTTCTCTGTCCATATATGTGTAAAAAAAAGTGAAAAAAATAAAAGTTTGAAAACAATAAAAGTTTCAAGTAATAAAATAAAACACAATCACCCTTTTTCTCTTATCAAGTCCTTTATTATTGAAAAAAAATAATAAACCATACGTATTTGGTAACGACCTGGGGTATCAAAATATAATATTATTTATTGCACGTGGTGAACAGCGTAAAAAAAAAACGTAAAAAACTATACCAGAGTTTCTGTTTTTTGGTAACCCTTTGCCCTACAAATATTGGAATAAAAAGTGATCAAAAAGTCGCACATATCCAAAAATGGTACCTATAAAAACTATAGCTCGTCTCGCAAAAAACAAGCCCTCATACAGCTCCGTCAACAAAAAAGTTAAAAAGTTATGGTTCTCACAACTTGGCGACAGAAAAAATACATTCTTTTTACAAAAGTAATTTCATTGTGCAAAAAGTTGTAAAACATAAAAAAGTCCTATAAAATAGGTATCGCCAGAATCGTACTGACCCGCAGAATAAAGTTAACATGTAAGTTATAACGCGTGGTGAACGCTGTATAAAAAAAAAAAAAAAAAAATATGCAAGAATTGCGTTTTTTTTGTTTACCTGGCCTCCCAAAAAATAGGATAAAAGGTGATCAAAAAGTCGCATGTACCCCAAAATGGTACCAATAATAACTACAGCTCGTCCCGCAACAAACCAGCCCTCATACCGCTACGTCTATGTAAAAGAAAATTAGTTATGGCTCCAATAAGTCAGGAAATAAAAAATATGCAGTTGTGCCGGCCCGAGGGGAAAATTTCTTCTGTTTCAAGAGGCGATTTATCAAGGACCTAAAATTAGGAAACCAGGAAGGGGAGGGCCCAAGCATATCCGCTGGAAGCGAGGGTGCCCGTATTATACCAGGACAACACTTTCCCAGCAAAATTCCCAAAACTGCAAAGGTTCGGAGTGTGGACCAAAAGGGGCAAAAGAAAGGACGCCATATATCAGTGCGATACCGGCCTGTACAGAAAGGATTGCTTCACAGCGTAACACACATCTATGGATTATTTTATTGTTTTTTTACCCCAATATTATACCATCTGACTATGCCCCTGATGTACTCTGCCCGGCTTACATGTACCCCCACATTATAAATGGAAACACCAGCAATACTCAAACAAATCTACTACCAAGCAAAATCCGCTCTCCAAAAGCCAAATGGAGCTCCCTCCTCTCAGAACCCTACAGTGTGCCCAAACAGCAGTTTACTTACACATATATGGCACCGCCATACCCGGGAGAACCATTTTAACAATTTTTGGGGTGTGTGTCTCCAGTGGCATAAGCTGGGCATGACATATTTGCCACTGAAATGGCATATCTAGGGGAAAAATATACATTTTTAATTTGCAACATCCGCAGCGCATTCATTTAAGGATTTATGTCACTTCTCAGGGGTTTCTTTTATTATTTCACATCAGAGCCTCTGCAATTGTCAACCAATACTTTGTAAATCGCAAAATTAGGCCTCAATTTTACATGGTACGCTTTCACTCCTGAGCCTGGTCGAATGTCCAGGCAAAAGATTAGGGCCACATGTAGGGTGTTTCTAAAACCGGGAAAGACCGCATAATAATTAGAGAGCTGTCTTATTATGGTGGCACAAGCGGGGCACCACATATTGGCATTTCTATGGAGAAAATCCCATTTTCACTCTGCAACATCGAGTGCACACTAATTTCTACAAAACACCTGCAGGGTTAACATGCTTACTACACCACTAGGTAAATGCATTGAGGGGTGTAGTTTCCAAAATGGGTTACTTCTAGGGGGTTTCCACTGTTTTGGTCCCACAGACGCCTAGAAACCAATCCAGCAAAATCTGCACTCCAAATGGCGCTCCTTCCCTTCTGAGCCCTGCCGTGTGCCCAAACAGCAGTTTATGACCACATATGGGGTATTGCCGTACTCGGGAGAAATTGCTTTACAAATGTTGGGTTCTTTTTTTCCTTTATTTGTTGAGAAAATGAAAAATTTTGCGCTAAAGCTACGTCTTATTGAAGAAAAAGGATTGTTTTTATTTTCACTGCCCAATTCAAATAAATTCTATGAAACATCTATGGGGTCAAAATGCTTACTACACCCCTAGATGAAATCCTCAAGGGGTGTAGTTTCCTAAATGGAGTCACTTTTTGTGTGTTTTTATTGTTTTGTCCCCTCAGGGGCTTTGCAAATGCGACATGGCCTCCGCAAACAATTCCTGCTAAATATGATCTCCAAAAGCCAAATAGCGCTCTTTCCCTTCTAAGCCCTGCTGTGTGTCCACACAGCTGTTTATTACCACATGTGGGGTATTGTTTTACTCGGGAGAAATTGCTTTACAAATTTTACACAGCTTTTTCTCCTTCAGTCCTTGTGGAAATGAGAAAAAAATTACCTAAACCTAAATTTTCTTTGAAAAAATTTAGAATGTCATTTTCAGGGCCTAATTCCAATAATTTCTGCAAAAAACATGTGGTGTCAAAACGCTTACTATTCCCCTAGATAATTTCCTCAATGGGTGTAGTTTCCAAAATGGGGTCACTTGTGGGGGGTTTCCACTGTTTTGTCCCCTCAGGGTCTTTGTAAATGTGACATGGCCTGCGCAACACATTCCTGCTAAATGTGAACTCCAAAAGCCAAATGGTGCTCCATCCCTTCTAAGCCATGCCGTGTGTCCACACAGCCGTTTATTACCACATGTGGGATATGGTTTTACTCGGGGGAAATTGCTTTACAAATTTGGTGGTGCTTTTTCTCCTTTAGTCCTTGTGGAAATGAGGAAAAAAAATCGCTAAACCTACATTTTCTTTGAAAAAATTTAGATTTTAATTTTCACAGCCTACTTCCAATAATTTATGTAAAAAACCTGTGCGGTCAAAATGCTCACTATACCCCTAGATAATTTCCTTGAGGTGTGTAGTTTCCCAAATGGGGTCACTTTTGGGGGATTTTCACTGTTTTGGCACCGCAAGAGCCCTTCAAACCTGACATGGTGCCTAAAATATATTGTAATAAAAATAAGGCCCCAAAATCCACTAGGTGCTCATTTGCTTCTGAGGCCGGTGCTTCAGTCCAGTAGCACGCTACGGCCATATATGGGATATTTCCTAAAACTGCAGAACCCGGGCAATAAATATTGAGTTGCATTTCTCTGGTAAAACCTTCTGTGTTATAAAAAAAATTGGATTAAAAATTTATTTCTGCAAAAAAATATGAAATTTGTAAATTTCACCTCTACTTTGTTTTAATTCCTGTGAAAAGACTAAAGGGTTAAGAAATTTTCTAAATGCTGTTTTGAATACTTTGAGGGGTGAAGTTTTTAAAATAGGGTGACTTTTTGGGGGTTTCTAATATATAAGGCCCTCAAAGCCACTTCACAACTGAACTGGCCCCTGTAAAAAATAACCTCTTGAAATTTTCTTGAAAATGTGAGAAATTGCTGCTAAAGTTCAAAGCCTTGTAACGTCCTAGAAAAATAAAAGGATGTTCAAAAAACGATGCCAATATAAAGTAGACATATGGGGGATGTTAGTTAGGAACAATTTTGTGTGGTATAACTGCCTGTGTTACAAGCAGATACATTTAAGTTGAGAAAAATGCTAACTTTGCAATTTTTCACTCAATTTTGGCGTTTTTCAAATTTAAATACTGAATATATCGAGCAAATTTTGCCAGTAACATAAAGTCCAATGTGTCACGAGAAAACAATCTCAGAATCGCTTGGATAAGTAAAAGCATTACGGAGTTATTACAACATAAAGTGAAACATGTCAGATTTGAAAAATGAGGCTCTGTCAGGAAGGTCAAAAGTGGCTAAAGAGGGAAGGGGTTAAAGTCATAGAAAAAAGAAATGTCGATAAATATTTTCAAAACACTAGTAATAAGTAAAAACACTAATGTTGGCAAGGCTTAAAAGAAAGGTCTGTTATAGCAAGAAAGGAAATTGTCGTCTGATTTTGACAGCAAAAAAAAATTGTGGAATGCTCCGTCGGATGCCGTATTATAGAGGTAATCTTCTCTAGAAGCATTGGTTGTACGGGAGATTATAACCATAATATGGTCCATACGGAGGCACCATACGGTGGCACATGGAGTGCCTACAGTGCTCGGAGCCACAGGAACTATGTGTGCCTCCATACAGGCTCATGGCACATAACTCTGCTGCGTCAGATCCTGTCAGGACAAAGCAAGGAAGCCTCTCGCAAAAAGAAAAAAAGGGAGGGGCTTTTCTACAGCGCTTTGGTGGGATCTTATTCCATTCTTGGCACTAAATATAAGCCATGTTTTGTTTGTTTTGGATGACTGTTGTATAGACAATATGAGCTTTCATCTGCGCTATTGTTTCCAAATTCCTACGGGCGCCGGTAGTCTCCGTCCTTCAACTGTACTGGCACTTGCGTTATTTTCGTCGTTCTGCTTTTCTGACGGATGCAGATGTGAACAGGCCCTAACATGCTGAGCAAATAGAAACTGGATGGATACATTTGAATACTGGCTGAAATGACAATTACTGATGCAACCAGTTTGCAACAAATAAATATGAATGGGATTTATCAAAGAGATGTCTTCATTCCTTGTTCTTGAGCCACTATTATGGAGTATTATATGATATGCATTACATGCAGTCACACTAATCCTAAAGGTCATTTTATAGCCTAGCACTGTCATGGGTTTTTATATGGATTGTTATAATTAAACAATCTATATTCTGTATGTCATGAAGGTATGTGCACATAGAGACAGAGGCTCTTTAAAGGTCAATTATGAAGCAAATATTATTTGGTTACATTACATTATATATGACCTATTTGTCCCCCTTATATTCCATTCATCTAGATGGCAGCAATTGACATGCACTATTGTGATCTTACTAATGAGAGGAATTTTGTGAACTCTGATGCTTCTTGCTAAATGGATTCTAATAGTAATCGTGGATTATGCTGTACTGTGTCTAGAAGCAAAGTGAGGAGTTGAGGTTGTAGGGAAAAGTAATGAAATGGTCTTCAGTTGGTGGAGATGTAATGTGATTGTTTCTGCAATTGTGTTTGCTGCTTACTGCAATCTGCAAGGTTCAGTCCAGCAACAGCGAGTTATCAGTAGTGAGAGTGGCAAATAGAGGGATGTCCTGCACCACAGCCAGGACCGGCTTTAGACAAAGTGTAGCCCTGGGCAAGGTTAAAAGTGGGGCTCCAAATGCTGAATTAGGGCCAGTTCACATCTGCGTCGGGGTTCCATTGATGGCTTTCATCAGACCTTTCCGTCAGGGGAACCCATGAACGTAAACCAAACAGAAACCATAGCTTCCGTTTGCATTACCATTGATTTCAATGGTAATGTTTCCGTTGCAAATGGTTTCCGTTTGTCTCCATTCCGTAAGGTTTCGTTTTTTTGGGCGGAAATAATAGCGCAATCGACTGAAGCTCTGGAGACGATATAAGTGATTACTGCACATTTACATCTAGTGACTCACAGGTGATGTTTTCTCTGATTAGATTCGCTCACTTTCCCTTTTTTTTCTCCATCCGCCCAGACCACTGTGAAGACTTATTCCAGCAACGACTCATCTCTGCAGAATTTAACACACAGACATGTTGGTTTCTCTCTTTTCCAGCACATTCCATAACTATACCCCATACTCTAAACAAACTCGCAATCTACAGTGCCCCAGATGGTAATAATGGTCCCTCAGTGCTTGACACAATAAAAGTGCCCCATCAGTAACCATGCCCCCTTTGTGCCCCCACAGCAGTAATACCCCCTTTGTGGCCCCTGTAGATAGTACCACACACAGCCCCCTGTAGATAGCGCTTCACACAGCCCTCTGTAGATGGCGCCACAGTACCCCCCTTATATATAGTGCCACACAACCCCCCTTGGTAGATAGTGCCACACGGCCCCCTCAGTAGAGTAGTGCCACACAGCCGCTCTTGTATATAGTGCCACACAGCCCCCCTCTCTTCTATATAGTACCACACAGCACCCCTCCCTTATATATATATATATATATATATATAGTGCCACACAGCCCCCTTGTATAAAGTGCCACACAGCCCCCCTTGTATATAGTGCCACACATTCCCCCTTGTATATAGTGCAACACAGCCCCCTCCCTTGTATATAGTGCCACTCATCTACATACCTTGTATATAGTGCCACCCCCTTGTATATAGGGCCACGCACCTCCTTGTATATGGTGCCACACAGCCCCCCTTGTATATAGAGCCAAGCAGCCCCCCTTTGTACATAGTGCCACACAGCCCCCCCTTGTATATAGTGCCACACAGCTCCCCTTGTCTATAGTGCCACAATGCCCTTCCCTTGAATACAGTGCCACACAGCCTCCCTTGTATATATTGCCACACAAACCCCCCCCTTGTATATAGTGCCACACAGCCCCCTTGTATATAGTGCCAGACCCCCTCATTATATATAGTGCTACACAGCAATGCCCCCTGGATAGTGCCACACAGCCCCTTCCCTTGTATATTGTGGCACACAAAACCCCCCTTGTATATAGTACCACACAGCCCCCTTTGTATATAGTGCCACAATGCCCTCCCCTCTTATATAGTACCACACAGCCTCCCTCCCTTGTACATAGTGCCACACAGTCCCCTTCCCTTGTATATAGCTACACAGCAATCCCCCCCTGTATATTGCCAAACAGCCCCCTCCCTTGTATATAGTGCTACACCGCCCCCTCTCTTGTATATGATGCCACACAGAAACCCCCCTTGTTTATAGTGCCACAGCGTTCCTCCCTTGTATATGGTGCCACACAGCACCCCCCTTGTATATATAGTGCTACACAGCAACCCCCCTCTGTATATTGCCAGACAGCCACCAAAAAAAGCCAACTAATCTTCTTTTTCCCGCTAACTGACTCCGCTTGAACCTCCCATTGAAGTCAATGGAGGGAGGAATTTTCCTGCTGATAGCTGGAATAATTTGTTTGTGGATTTTTCAGCGGGGCCCGCCACACAAAATCTGCCATGTGAACAGGGCCTTACTGAGCTCGTTGACATCATTAAATGGTTATTTTAACTTTTTCCTTTCCGGAGTGCACATCTAAGGCCTCATGCACACAACCATAGCCATGTGCCCGTGATTATGGCATGGACGGCCCAAGGATTGTCATCTGCAGGCCATGCGCAATGATGGACCGTGCACACACAAGATGTGCATTAACTTTAAGGAGCTCATAGAAACCATGGTTGTGTGCATTGGCCCATAAGATAGAATGTGTCCGATACTATCTTCAATTGCAGATAGTGTCTGGACCGTAATGCACGGTCATGAGCATGAGGCCTTAGAGGGAACACTGGTAACAAGGCTGAAACTTATTGTTGGCCAGTGGCGGAACTACCGCCGTAGCAGCTATAGCAATTGCTATGAGAGCCCATGGGCTCAGTGTTGCACAGGCCCCGTAGTAGTTAGTCAGCGTCAGGACGTTCAAAGGAGGAGTTAGTGTGGCGTGGCAGCAGACAGCAGCGCTCGGGCCGAAAGATAATGGGAGTTAAGTCGACTGCGCTATTGTTTCCATGAAAAAAAATAAAACCTAGCGGAACGGAGGCAAACAAACCAACTGAAAGAAAAAAATGCCATTGAAATCAATGGTAATACAAACGGAAGCGATAGTCTCTGTTTGGCTTTCCGTTCATCTGTTCCTCTGATAGAAAGGTTGATTGGAACAGGTGAACGTAAAGACAAAGCTGATGTGATTTAAAAAGTAGTCAAAAAAAATTGTAGACCAAGAGTGGAAAATAACTATTTTGCCCCCTGCACACGGGGCGGAAATGCTGCAGAATTTCCATCTGTAATCTCCTTGCGGAAATTCTGCAGTGTTTACACATCACAAATTGACATGCTTCAGTCTGAGAATCTGCAAAGCAGGTAAAATTTTGCACGTCTTTTCTACGTTGTTTTTTCTTTTTTTTTGTGAAAAGGATTTGCTCAAATCTTATGCACTTTGTTGCTACTGTAATACATTGCAGAATTGTTGCACCAAAATTATGGATTCTGTGTGCAGGAATCGTGCGTTTTTTCCGCGTGGATTTGCGTGCGGCAAATCCGCAGCGTAATACTGTACCAGCATAGTCAATGAGATGCCAGGAAATCTCATGTACACGCTGCAGTATTTTTCAGAACGGAAATTGACCTGCGGTGTGTTTTTTAGAATCCGCAGCATGTCAATTTATCTTGTATTTCCGCTTGCGAATTGACGAGTGACAGATATATCTGTCTCAAGCAGGTGCTAGCTCCCACATCATGACGGATATATCCGTCACTCGGGTCTCGAGGGTACGGCTACTGTACCCACGAGAACAGCGACAGAAGCACGGCTGCTATACACAGCCAGGCTCTGGCCACGACTGCTAGAATTAAAGAGAACTCTGGTTCCGGCAGTTTAACCTCTTAGATGCCGCTGTCAATAGCTGTTGACAGAGAGAGGGAGCTCTTACTCTCACCCCATCGGCACCAGTGATCGCGGTGCACCAATGGGTTACCATGGCAGATGGTACCCTAACAAAGGACCCCAGATCTGTTATCAGTAACTGCCTATTAAGGCCCCATGCGCACGGCCGTAATTTTAATCCGCAATTACAGACCGTAATTGCGGATCAAAGTACAGACCCATATATTTACGGGAAGGTGTCAGGGACGTAGAAATGACCCGCAAAAAATAGGACATATTTTTTATTTTACGTACATACTTTATAATGGGAGCACGGCCCGCAAATGCGGGAGACTGTCATGTTGTGATTACGGGCATGGCCATGTGCAGGGAGCCTAAGCGGCAGAGCCTAGTAGGTTGCCTGTCAGTTTTACACTGACAGGCAATAATGCTTGGAAAACTAAGTTTTCCTAAGCATTATACAAGCGATCAAAGAATCGCTGCGACAAAAAAATAGTTAAATAAAGTTTAATAAAAATTAAAACGTACTCAACCAAAAAAATAAATCCTGTGGATAGCTCACCAGTATAAAAGAAACGCCCCATGACCAGAAAACCCCTTTAAGGCCCAAACAGGCCTGGTCGTTAAGGATTTAATATTAATTTCTTTCTATTTGGCTAGCTGTTTGTGTTTAATAAGTGGATTTATGTAATAGAAGAGAATCAGTCTTAAAGATAAACACAGGTATAAGTAAAGTACAGTCAGCTTTGACAGCCATGTTTGCTGAGAAGTTTTTCCTATTTCATGGCTAGCTTAATTCAGCTGCTTAGCTTATCAAAGTCACCGCCATGTTACAAATTCACAGGAGCTGTTCCAGTGGAACTTGGTTAATTAAAGAAGCAAGGTGGCAGCTGTTAGTCTACGTTCCCCGAATTCGCTTTCTAAAACACATTTGCATTTGTTAATCCAGCAGGATGCATAAAAAGTGTTAATGTAAAAGCAGAATAATGATATTAGTAATAATAAATGTGCTGTGCTGGTGCTGAAAGACTGATATTATTAAGGCTCTTATTGAACAGATTCATAAATTACTCTGTGTTCAAAGATGACCACCTTAGGGCAAAAAATAACAAAATGCATCACTAGTTCATTAATTCCGTTACTAGTTCAGTCACAGAGGAAGGTATCACGGGATTCCTGCAGGATATACTTTGTTACTAATCTCTAAAGAGGAGACACCAGGAAATGATAGAATCCTTATGTTTTACAGAATGCAGAACACTGATGCCCACTCACTCAGCGCTCTCGCTCTCTGTATATCCCTCTTTCTCTCTCCCGTTTTCTTTCTCATTTCACTCCTCATTTTCTCCTCTCTCCATTCCCATTATTTTTCCTTGATCCTGTTGCTTTCTGCTTCCTTCTCTCATTTTGTCTTTTCACATTTTTGTCTTTCGTCTTTTTCTCTACCTCATGTATCAAATTGCACCAATACATCAGAAAATATGGCGTAAGAAATATGTTCCATACACGGGAATGTATTTCACTATTTATTTTCTTGTTTGTACTCGTTACAGCAGTTGTTTCCGAATTCAAATGCAAGAACTTTAGTTTTCTGAAACAATAGGGCAAATAGGAAAGGTGGTGGTGTATGTCTGTATGTGAGAAGCGATATGAAGGTGAGTGTAAATGAGACATTAGAGGGTGAAGACTGTGAGGAGTTTGAAACCTTGTGGGTGGAATTACAAAGGGAAGTAAACACTGAAAAAATTACTTTTGGTGTAATCTATAGACCCCCCAATATAACTGAAGAGATAGAAGGTCAAATATATAAACAAATGGAGCGGGCTGCACAGGCGGGTACTGTTGTGATAATGGGAGATTTTAATTATCGGGATATTAATTGGTGTCATGGTTCGGCTTCAACTGCAAAGGGGAGACATTTCCTCAACCTGTTGCAGGAAAATTTTATGTGCCAGTTTGTGGAAGACCCGACTAGAGGTGAAGCTCTGTTGGATCTGGTCATTTTTTAATAATGCAGAGCTTGTTGGGAATGTCAATGTTCGTGAAAACCTTGGTAACAGTGATCATAATATAGTTATATTTTACCTATACTGTAAAAAACAAACGCAGGCTGGGAGGGCAAAAACATTTAATTTTAAGAAAGCCAATTTCCCCAGGATGAGGGCGGCAATTCAGGATATAGACTGGGAAGAACTAATGTCAAATAATGGGACAAATGATAAATGGGAGATTTTCAAATCTACTTTGGGTAATTATAGTGCAAAATGTATTCCAACAGGTAACAAGTATAAACGACTAAAATTAAACCCCACATGGCTTACACCTTGTGAAAGGGGCAATACATGACAAAAAAAGGGCATTTAAAAAATACAAATCTGAGGGTACATCTGCAGCCTTTGTAAAATATAAAGAGCTTAATAAAATCTGTAAAAATGTAATAAAATCAGCAAAAATACAAAATGAAAGGCAGGTGGCCAAAGATAGTAAAACAAATCCTAAAAAATTCTTCAAGCATATAAATGCAAAAAAGCCCAGGTCTGAACATGTAGGACCCTTAGATAGTGGTAATGGGGAGTTGGTCACAGGGGATCAAGAGAAGGCAGAGTTACTAAATGGGTTCTTCCGCTCTGTATATACAACAGAAGAAGGAGCAGCTGATGTAGCCGCTGCCGGTGCTGTTAATATATCAGTTGATATACTGAATTGGATGAATGTAGATATGGTCCAAGCTAAATAAAAAAAAAAATGTACACAAGGCCCCGGGACCAGATGGGTTACACCCTAGAGTTCTTAAAGAGCTTAGTTCAGTTATTTCTGTCCCCCTCTTCATAATATTTAGAGAGTCTCTCATGAGTGGTATAGTGCCAAGGGACTGGCGCAGGGCAAATGTGGTGCCTATTTTCAAAAAGGGCTCTAGGTCTTCGCCGGGTAATTATAGACCAGTAAGCTTAACATCAATTGTGGGGAAAATGTTTGAGGGGCTATTGAGGGACTATATACAGAATTATGTGACAATAAATAGTATTATAAGTGACAGCCAGCATGGTTTTACAAAGGACAGAAGCTGTCAAACCAACCTGATTTGTTTTTATGAAGAGGTAAGCAGAAGCCTAGACAGAGGGGCCGCTGTGGATATAGTGTTTTTGGACTTTGCAAAGGCATTTGACACTGTCCCTCATAGACATCTAATGGGTAAATTAAGGACTATAGGTTTAGAAAGTATAGTTTGTAATTGGATTGAGAATTGGCTCAAGGACTGTATCCAGAGAGTTGTGGTCAATGATTCCTACTCTATGCAATATAGTTCAGACTATGGAAGATGTTTGTGAATTGCAGGCAGATTTAAACAAACGAAGTGTTTGGGCGTCCACTTGGCAAATTAAGTTTAATGTAGATAAATGTAAAGTTATGCATCTGGGTACGAAAAACCTGCAAGCATCATATGTCCTAGGGGGAGCTACACTGGGGGAGTCAATTGTTGAGAAGGATCTGGGTGTACTTGTAAATCATAAACTAAATTTCAGCATGCAGTGTCAATCAGCTGCTTCAAAGGCCAGCAAAATATTGTCGTGTATCAAAAGAGGCATGGACTCGCGGGACAGGGATGTAATATTACCACTTTACAAAGCATTAGTGAGGCCTCATCTAGAATATGCAGTCCAGTTCTGGGCTCCAGTTCATAGAAAGGATGCCCTGGAGTTGGAAAAAATACAAAGAAGAGCAACGAAGCTAATAAGGGGCATGGAGAATCTAAGTTATGAGGAAAGATTAAAAGAACTAAACCTATTTAGCCTTGAGAAAAGACGACTAAGGGGGGACATGATTAACTTATATAAATATATGAATGGCGCATACAAAAAATATGGTGAAATCCTGTTCCATGTAAAACCCCCTCAAAAAACAAGGGGGCACTCCCTCCGTCTGGAGAAAAAAAGGTTCAACCTGCAGAGGCGACAAGCCTTTTTTACTGTGAGAACTGTGAATCTATGGAATAGCCTACCGCAGGAGCTGGTCGCAGCAGGGACAGTAGATGGCTTTAAAAAAGGCTTAGATAATTTCCTAGAACAAAAAAATATTAACTGCTATGTGTAGAAATTTTTGACTTCCCCTTTCCCATCCCACTTCCCCTTTCCCATCCCTTGGTTGAACTTGATGGACATGTGTCTTTTTTCAACCGTACAAACTATGTAACTATGTAACTATGTAACTATGTAACTTGCAGTCCAAAGTTCATGCACATGTAACTTAAATGAGATTTAAGTATATGTCACGTGACGACTGCTAGTGATAAACGGATGTGTTGTATTACCAACGTCTGTTTTTTTGATACATGACCCTTCATGCTTCATGCTTTTTCACGTTTCATACCAAGCAAGGATCAAAGAAAAGGGCCTCATGCACACGGCATAGCAGCAAACACTTCATGTGCCGCAAAAATGTGGTTATGGGTAGCATAATGGCATTCCGTGCCGGATGCCACAATGTTTTCATATGAAATTCATGAGAAAAATTCATTTTATGAAGGCCGAGGCAGACTGTATGCCGTGTCATGGATTCATACACGGATTTGTGGTACAATGGTGTGCATAAGCCCTAATTATGGGAAACAAATCTAAAAATCTAAAGGGGAATTTACAATCTTTACATAATGAAATGAATCCTGTTCTTCGTGAACTGCTGCCTATTCTTTTTGATGCAAGGTCAAATTAACACAGGGAGGTTGAGCTCATTTGAGAAAGAACATCGTACTAAAACACATACGTTTTAAGAACTTGAGAAGTTAAAAAATCCATAGGACGATTACCTATTGAAAAACATGAAGTTGCACATGTAGTTATGTTTTCTATTGAAGTCTGTGAAAAAATTTACACTGCATCTGGGTGCTTTTACACTTTGCAAAATTGCATGCGTTTTGGCCGCACGGCTTCTACAGGTGGAACACGTTTTTTCAATTTGTTTCACCGGTATAAGGCTTCGTTCACATCTGCATCAGGGCTCCGTTCATGGGTGCTGTCAGAGCTTTCCATCAGGGGATTCCATGAACGGAATCCGAACTGAAACAAACCTTAGGTTTCCGTTTGCATCACAATTGATTTCAATGGTGACGGATCCGGTGCAAATAGTTTCCGTTTGTCACCGTTGTCCAAAGGTTCTGTCATTTTGAAGGGCCCAAGTGACACATGCGCTGGGCACTAAACTAACTACTATGGTAATTAATAGGGCCTTATTTATCAAAATTGTCTAACAGTAAAACGGGCCTTGTTGCCCATCACAACCAGAGTTCTGTTTTCATTTTTCCAGAGTAGTTTCACCCATTAGCGACCAGGCCTATTTTGGTCTTAATGACCAAGCATTATTTTTTCTTTTTCTTAGAACTTTTTCTTAGAACTTAAAATATCCTGTGAAACGTTTAGGAATTGCAACCATTTTTCTACACAGCCTCAATTCAGGGGCTCAAAAGAAATTGAACAAATTAACGTTAACATAAATAAAATGTATTTTTTAATACTTTGTAGAGAATCATTTGCAGGCAATGACTGCCTGAAGTCTGGAACCCGTGGACATCACCAAATGCTGGGTTTCCTCCAGGGGTGTAACTAGGAAAGACTGGGTCCCATAGCAGGGGGGGGGGCTGTATGGCGTTATCTACAGGGGGTCTGTATGGCGTTCCCTACAGGGGGGTCTGTAGGGAACGCCATACAGCCCCCCCTGTAGGGAACGCCATACAGCCCCCCCAGTAGGGAACGCATTACAGCCCCCCCTGTAGGGAATGCCATACAGGCCCCCCCTGTAGGGAACGCCATACAGACCCCCCCTGTAGGGAACGCCATACAGACCCCCCCTGTAGGGAACGCCATACAGACCCCCCCTGTAGGGAACGCCATACAGCCCCCCTGTAGGGAACGCCATACAGCCCCCCCCTGTAGGGAACGCCATACAGCCCCCCCCCTGTAGGGAACGCCATACAGTCCCCCCCTGTAGGGAACGGCTGCTAGCGGAGCCTCCGGCCATGGTGGGGGCCCGTGCCGGCGGCCCGTGCCCGCTACGGCTGCTATAGCGGTAGTTACACCACTGGTTTCCTCCTTTGTGATGCTTTACTGCAGCGGTCTTCAGTTGTTGCTGGTTTGTGGGTCTTTCTGACTTAATTTTGTCTTAAGCAAGTGAAATGCGGATACCCCATATGTATAGGTTTTTTAAGTTTTACTATATTTGCACAAAACAAAAATAATAAATTTGTTGAATTAATGTGTTAACTTTATTTTTTGTGTCGTAACAATCACGGAGATACCATATATGTGTATTTTTTCAGGTTTTTTTAAACACTTTTATTAAATAAAACGACTTTTTATTGAAAAAATTGGTTTGATTTTATTTTTACTGTTCACCTTTTTTTTATTTCTTCATAAACTTTATTGAACTTTTTTTTTTAGTCCCACTAGTGGACTTGACCATGCGATATTTTGAGCGCAGATATAATGCTTTGGTATACTTAGGCTGGGTTCCCACGGGACGGATACGCTGCGTAAAAATCACGCAGCGTGTCCGACTTGGAACCTGTGGTGCGATTTTTCGGACGGAAATTCCAATGCGGAGAAAAGCCATTCATACTTATCCTTTTCCTCCTCTGACGTCCGCCCCGGCCTCCCTGGATGACGTTTCAGGCCATGTGACGCTGTAGCCTGTGATTGGCTGCAGCGGTCACATGGGACGCAGCGTCATCCCAGGAGGCCGGACTGCATGAAGAAGTAGGGCGTTCAGGGTAAGTATGTTAATTTTTTTCTTCCGGCATTGCAGCTTTTGCGGCGTAAACGCTGTGATTACGCCGCAAAAACCGAAACGCATGATTTCTGTTGCGGCGGGTCTTGCATCCCCGTTAAATTCAACGGAAAATTAACAAAAACGCAGCATAAATTGACATGCTGCGGAATTATATTCCGCACCGCAGGTCAAGTTATTAGCGTTTACGCTGCGGTTTTTCCCGCAACGTGGGCTTGAGATTTTCTAAATCTCATCCACTTCGCTGCTACTGTAAACACTGCTGAATTTCCGCACAGAATTCCATTGCAGAAATTCCACAGCAGTTACACTACGTGGGAACCCAGCCTTAGTATACCAAAGCATTATTGCCTGTCAGTGTAAAACTCTGGCACCGCCTAATAGACATATAGCCAAGGCAGGCCTGGGGGCCTTTGTTAAGCCCCCAGCTGCCATGGCAACCCGTCAGTGAACAACGATCGCATTCGCAGGCCGCCGATAGGTGACAGTGGGAGCCCCCTCCTTCTGTCAAAACTTTTAAATGCTACAGTCGCTATTGACCGCCGCATTTAAAGGGTTAAATGGCTGAGAATTATGGTTTGTTCAATCTCAGCCGTTGCAGCGGGAGCACGACTGTCATTCACAGCCAGGCTTCCGCGGTGATCGTGTGGACACAGCTTCTGGGTCCATGCGATCACCATCAAGTACATGCACATCCGTATGCGAAAAGGTGACCTTTCCCATGACGTGTATGTGCGTGAAAATGCAGGAAGGGGTTAAGAAATTAAAGTTGAGCTCTGATTGGTTGCAATGGGCAACAAGCCCAGTTTTACTGTTAGACACTGCTGTAGAATAAATATAAATGGTCCGACATCACTGCTGCAGAATAGCGACGTCACTGCTGTAGAATAAATATAAATGGTCCGACATCACTGCTGTAGAATAGAGACGTCACTGCTGTAGAATAGCGACGTCTCTGCTGCCTACGTCACTGCTGTAGAATAGTGACGTCACTGCTGTAGAATAGCGACGTCACTGCTGTAGAATAAATATAAATGGTCCGACATCACTGCTGTAGAATAGCGACGTCTCTGCTGTAGAATAGCGACGTCACTGCTGCAGACGTCACTGCTGTAGAAAAAATATAAATGGTCCGACATCACTGCTGTAGAATAGCGATATCACTGGTGCAGATGTCACTACTGTAGAATAAATATAAATGGTCCGACATTTTTGGGTGCTACTGATGTCACTGCTGTAGAATAAATATAAATCCGAAATTTTTGGGCTGAATTATTTTTGTGGTTTCAAGAAAAAAATACCCTTAAAATTGGCTAATGAAGGTCAAACATTACCTTAGTAACCACACTTATGTCTCTACTCGCCTAGCTATTTACAAAGACACTATAACTCAGAGGTCGAAACAAGATGCTTTTAAAACATTCCTATTCAGAGCTATAATCTAGAGATCAGGCATGACTATAAATGAACAGACTTTCTCTTTTATTTATTATATTGTACCGTTCACTCATTCTTAATTGTATGTCATATCTCATGTTTATGGTCTAAAACTTGTACATTTTATTTTTTTAAAAACTCAGTCCGTACTTCTTTAAACTTGCCTGCTTTCTTTAAAACACACTTATAGGGTCTGTTCACACGGAGTGAACTTGTTGAATTTCCAACCAGATTTTCTATGCAGAAATTCTGCAGCATTTTTGCAAGAGAAATTGACATGCAGCAGATTGAGAATACACACCGCAAGTCAATTTCCGCACTTCCATTATGCATATTTTTCACGCAGTGTGTGAATGAGGTTTATTTAAATCTCATTTATTAAACCAAAAAAGGAGATTTTGATATCATGCAATTATATTCGTCAAAATACAATTTTAGTAAATAAATTTACAGTTTATTACACATCAGTACAAGAATACAAAAATAACCCCCCTCCCAAGTATATACTATAGACATTTAAAATATATTAAAAGAAAGCCAGGTGACTCCCAATAAGATAACATGAGTCATGAGTAGTAGTCACTCCTCAAAAAATACGTATACCCCTCAGGTGAAAATCAAACTAGATACCATGTGTGTTGCTATATACACAGAGTATCAAACACAATCTATTAGAACAAATGGAATATAAGATCTATAAAAATAGCGTGACCATGCTAGTGATCCTTTTTCAAAACGGTGTAAGTAAAAAAGGATAACAGTACAATTGGTAACACACACGGATTTAAAGTTACTAGTGGTTATAATTCAGCATACCTGAGGAGGACATGATGAGAGTGTGATATGACACCTGGACACCGAGCACCTCGACGCGCGTTTCGCAACCTTCGTCAGGAGGTGTAATTGCTACTCTGACAGTTCCAGTTTAAATACAGTGTAGAAAAACCCCAATGACCAATGGTGCATCGCGCCCCGCTCACGCACACCGACGTCTCACCGCCAGCGTCATGACGAGCACCACTAAATGCAAAGCATCAGCGATGTCTGTCATTATCCTGACTACTTCCGGTCTGAGAGCGGTGAGTGTCGCAGCGCGCAAGCGCACCATAATCAAGCATAATTATTATACAGATGTATCATTAATAAGGTAATATCAACCTTATATCTCCAAGGGATTATAGGTCAAACATTGACATTTGATTTTTAAATATATATATACCAATTCCCTGTATGCATAACTGGTTACGTAGTGCATATAGATGGATTGCAAACGATATCATTGGAACTGGATATAAGACCATATAGTATCAATATACGACACAATTGATAGTTAATGAGTGGATAAGTTGATTACTTGTGCCAAAGGAAATATATGTATATAAAGTATGTCTATACATATATAAATTTGAAAAATTATAAATAAATAAATAAATAAGAACTACTTGGTCATAATTAAATAAATAAATAATTAAGTGAATAAAAAACAAACAAAAAATAGTGAACAAAAAATATATTGTGTGTGTATATATATATATATATATATATATATATATATATATATATAAAGTATGATAATAAACAATTATATATACAAGATCGTTGTGTTATGTAAATCGGCTATATGTAATATAGCCAATTTAAATTAATAAATTGTGTATGAAACTATATATATATATATATATATATATATATATATATATATATATATATAAAACATAATTTAATTTAGTGGATGTGAAAATATAAATATGCAATAATTTCATGGTGAGACAGCAAATGCCGCAGCGAGAGCCATGACAGTCCCACAAGGGGCGGACACACGGGATACCCACCAAGCGGGGGCCCTCTGCTCAGGAATATACACCGGGACCAACCCCACGTCAGACAGCCAAACCATCGCCGAAACAATCACATACAAACCAAGAAAAAAAAATACAAATAAAAAATATAAAGTATGTATATATAAAATATATATATATATATAAAATATAATATTTCATATTGCTGTGTTAAGTGAAAAATTGTGCACCAAACAATACCTACATATTTACATATAATTATAATATATGGTTGGGTATGATCCAAGCACATACCATACACATATACCACTGTGAAATTAATTCAAATGTGTTTTCACAATTTACATAGTCAATATACATTATTAATTAAAACAAAATAACACCCACAAAAAATTAATTATTATATATTGTGTATAATAAATACCCACACATATATACGCATATTTTAGGCACAGAATCCGAATTGATTTTACAAAAATATACATATATATATATATACACCATGCATATACATTCATACGTATAAAAATATAGATAATGACATTACATGCACAATATACAAATACATTATAAACAGATACAGCATAGTATCATTGAGGTGAATATATGTGATAGCCAATTGCCAATCCAGTACAACATTTTATGCAATAGATGTTACAGATAACAAAACAGATATCAACCCTGTCCAAAAACAGGTACCATACATAGATGAAATTGCATAACAACAGACTTATGGTATAGCTTCATGATACTAAATCTTCCATCATCCACTTTATCTTCCATCGTGTAGTGTAGTCACATAGTTGTATAGGTTATCGGTAACTGAATTCATGTCAAAATCAGTCAAACGGGATCTAATCAGAGTAGCAAAAATATATCAATTAAAAAACATAAATATAACACAATACTTACAAGAAGGATGCAAAGCTTTGAGATTCGTTAAGGCCTTTAGGAGACATAGTATCCAAGATCACAATCCATTTAGTCTCCTTTCGCAAAAGGTCCCTAAAGACATTATTTAAATCTCATCCACTTTGCTGTTAGTGTAACACACTGCGGATTTTCACAATTAAATTCATTGCAGAAAATCCGCAGCTAATCCGTCCCGTGTAAACATACCCAAAAAAATGTAAGATTCTTTACAGGGAGTCCCCCATTTCTTTTTCTGTAGTTATGTCCCAGAAAACTTTATGGCGCAAATTTTTTTAGACAAATTCATTACTGAAATGAGCCAGAGAGTACAGATGTTTGCGACTCGCCTGACAAGGGGGTGTGGTTTCGCAGGAAAAATTGTGTGGCTTAAGATGCACCAAAAAAATTGTGGAATAAAATAAGCCAACCAAGAAGTGGTATAAAGTTAGGAATGTGTAAAGGTGTGCCAAATTTATCATTCAGCGTGAGCCACTGTGATAAGTTTGGCACATCTAGTCTAATTTTAAGTTGTCTAAATTCAAGACAGTATTAGTAAATCTGCCCCATTGTGTTAGGCCTAGTTACAGGGCTTGCCATGGCAGTGAACGACAGGACTTTAAAGAGGCTCTGTCACCAGATTTTGCAACCCCTATCTCCTATTGCAGCAGATCGGCGCTGCAATGTAGATAAGAGTAACTTTTTTTTTATTTTTAAAACGAGCATTTTTGGCCAAGTTATGACCATTTTTATATTTATGTAAATGAGGCTTTCTAAAGTACAACTGGGCGTGTAATATGTGCGTACATCTGGCCGTTTTTACTTCTTTTACTAGCTGGGCGTTGTGAAAAAAAGTGGATGATGCTGACGAATCAGCATCATCCACTTCTCTTCACAACGCCCAGCTTCTCGCAGTGCACAGACACACAGCGTGTTCTCGAGAGCTACATCGACTTACCTGCAAACGCCGATGCTGCTGCAGAATCAAATGTAGCCTCTGGTGCCGATGTGTCCTCGCTTGTCCGACACGATGCAGGACCTGGGGCAGGAAGTGAGTGACATCACTGCGTGATCTCTCGAGAACACGCTGTGTGTCTGTGCACTGCCAGAAGCTGGGCGTTGTGAAGAGAAGTGGATGATGCTGATTCGTCAGCATCATACACTTCTATTCACAACGCCCAGCTAGTAAAAGAAGTAAAAACGCCCAGATGTACATACACAATACACGCCCAGTTGTACTTTAACTTTAAACACGCCCAGTTGTACTTTAGAAAGCCTCATTTACATAAATATAAAAATGGTCATAACTTGGCCAAAAATGCTCGTTTTAAAAAAAAACAAAAACGTTACTCTTATCTACATTGCAGCGCCGATCTGCTGCAATAGGAGATATGGGTTGCAAAATCTGGTGACAGAGCCTCTTTAAAGAACACCAAAGATACAAGTTATGTAGCGCCCCTTCAGGCCCTGCACTAGGTTAAACACATTGGGGCAGAGTCATATATTTAAACTGCTTAGAATTAATATAGATACAATTAATTTAGCCCAGTGGCTCATGCTGGATGAGAAAATTTGGTGCATTTATAGACACTGTCAAACTTTATACCCCCTTTTGTTTGACTTACCTTAGAGCACTTTTTTTTGCACCAAAATTGACATTTAGCCACAACCGTATTTCATTGTTGAATTTGTCTAAAATTATTTGTATCACAAAGGAGGCACAACACCAATAGTAAATCTGACCCAGTGTATTAGTTTTTACTTGAGTGTTCCTTTTAATGATGCCCCTATTGAGCCACACTTTCCAACAATTTCTGTTTTTATAACATACAATTGTATAGATTATAAATTAGCTGAATCACCTAGTCTATCTGACACATAATGGATAAATAATCACTTGAGAACTACAAAAGAGAAAAAGAGACACGGCGCCACATAGTGCAGATAAAACAGGAGATGTTAGGAGAGTAACTCAATTAATAGAAAGTGCTCACCTTAAAGTGAGACTAATGGCAGGTATCACAATAAGGAAAGGATGTATGAACAAAAGCTGCTGCCTGGTCCACAAACACAACAAACGTTCGTTTTTTGCCAATAATAAATAAACAAAAAGAAAAAATCTAACCAAAGAGGTGCTGCTAATGAATGGCATAAAGGCTAAACAAAGTAATTTAATAATGGTGTGTAAGGTCGACAAGCATATATATATATATATAAAGAATCGATATTAAAGATATATTAGATTATTTATTTATATATATTTATTCATAATAATTTATATAGATTCTTAGCAGTGCCTCTTTGGTTTCATTTTTTCTTTCTGTTCATTTAAATAATCACTTGGTCACTGATACCAGACTTTCCAGATCATGTCACAAAAATATCATGTCATGGCATAGATTTAAACAAACATGGCAGAGGCGCAGCTAGGTTCTCCAGCACCCGGGGCAAAGATTCAGTTTGGCACATCCCACCCCCAACTTCTTTCCCGACATCTCCTGCCCCCTTGCCACATTTGCTTTCTCTTCCAATCAATGAAATGTAATTTATTTTTCCACCTTTTTTTTAAATGTAACTCAAGCATAAAACCATTTGTACATTTTAAAAGAATAAAGTTATAAAAGGGTGTTGCCGTAACAATAAATGGAAAGAAAATAAATTACAAAGGGGTCAGTGTGCCTGACTAAAACAGATTGTATAACTGAGGCTCATGAGACTATATGGTAACATAATGAACGGCCTCCTCTTGTAGATAGTGCCACACACCACCCCTTGTAGATACTGTCACACACAGCCCCTTATAGATAGTGCCACCCTCCCCCTTGTAGATAGTGCCACAAACACACACCCATGTAAAGGGCCGGCTCCAGGTTTATGTGGGCCCTTGGGCAACACAGACTTAGTAGGCCCCTTTGCGGGGGGAACTCACGGCAGTAGTAAAGTAGCAGAAAAAGTCACTTTGAGGCCCCATATAGACGTTAGGCCCTGATAATACCCCCATATAGAAGTTAGGCCCCCAGTTTGTACCCCCATAAATTTAGTTCCCTCTGTAGATAGTGCCAAACAGTCCCCCTCCCAGGTAGTGCCACACAGCCCCCCTCCCAGATAGTGCCACACAGCCCTCTCCTCCCAGGTAATGCTAAACAGACCCCCTCCCTGGTAGTGCCACACAGCCCCCTCCCTGGTAGGGCCACACAGCCCCCTCCCTGGTAGGGCCACACAACCCTCCTCCCAGGTAGTGCCACACAGCCCCTATCTCCCAGGTAGTGCCACACAGCCCCTATCTCCCAGGTAGTGCCACACTGCCCCCTCCTCCCAGGTAGTGCCACACTGCACCCTCCTCCCTGGTAGTGCCACACAGCCCCCCTCCTGGTAGTGCCACACAGCCACCCTTCCTGGTAGTACAACATAGTCTACTTTCCTGTAGGTAGAGCTTTTGGGGTTCCCTTTAGGGCAATATATATATATGGACAGTGATGTCAGGAGGGGAGGAGTCCCAGGCAGAGGGCTAGTGCCTCTGCTCCGGCACTCCGTCTCTGGGGAAGCCCCTGACATCACTGTCCATATATGGACAGTGATGTCAGAGGAAGAGAAGGAGTCCCAGGCAGAGCGCTACAAGCGGCACTGCTCTGGGACCCCATCTCTGAAGAAGCCCCCGACATCACTCTGGACAGTGATGCTGTGACAACGGCAGCAACAGCACCCGACGGACGAGTGCCCCCCCCCAAGTATAGTGGGCCCCTGCACTTGCCCGGATTCGCCGGGTGCTGACGCCGTCACTGCCCCTGCAGATAGTGCCACACACCCTGCTGTAGATAGCACTACACCCCCCTCATGTACATAGCACCATTGGGGCACCATATATGGATAGTGATGTCAGGAGCTTCTGAAGGAGCGGAATTCCCGGGAAGAACGTCGGCAATGCTCTGGCCGGGGATACTTCTATACCTCCCAACTTACAAGTATCACAAAGAGGGACAAGCGATGCGGCGCGCGTAGCAATTTTTTTGCCTTTTAATCCCACCTCTAATCCCACCCAATCCCCGCCCATACACACCTGGTTCAGCCCACACAGTATAATGCGCCCATAGTGCCTCCCACACAGTATAATGCCAAATAGCTGCCCCCACACAGTATAATCCCCTCTAGCTGCTGCCATACAGTTAATGCCCCTATTGCTGCCACTATGCAGTATAATGTCCCTATAGATGCACCCATACAGATGCCCCCATACAGTATACTGCCCACACAGATTCTCCCATGCAGTATAATGCCCACACAGATGCCCCCCATGCAGTATAATGCCCAAACAAATTCTCCCATACATCATAATGCCCAATAGCTGCTCCCATACAGCATAATGCCCCTATAGCTGCCGCATACAGCATAATGCCCCCATAGCTGCCCCATACAGTGTAATGACCATATAGCTTCCCTATACAATATAATGCCCCCTTAGCTGCCACCATACAGTGTAATGCCCCACAGCTGTCCCATATAGTATAATGCCCCTATAATTTCCCCCATACAGTGTAATGCCCCCTCATCTGCCCCCATATAGTATAATGCCCCGTTAGCTGCCCCTAGTGCCAGTGCCCATGTAGATAGTGCCACAGTGTCCATGTAGTGCCCACAGTGCCCGTGTAGATAGCACCAGTGTCCCCTGTAGATAGTACCCCTATATGGTGCCACTATGCCCATGTAGATAGGGCCACCATCCCTGTAGATAGCTCTACACCGCCCCCCCCCCCCCCCCCATAGATAGCGCCATTGGGACTACCTTTAGGAGTGGAATCCCCAGCATAGGCCAGGGATTCCGCTCCTAGAGGGAACCCCTGATGTCATTATCCGTATATGGACAGTGACATCAGGGGCTACTCCTGCAGAGGAATGCTGTGCCAGAGCATCGGCAATGGGGATTCCGCTCCAGAGGAGCAACTGACATCACTGTCCATATATGGACATGGACTTCAAGGGCTTCCGTGGACACAGTGCTTAAAGTAGCACTGTGCCCGGGGAGTCCTCGGCGAGCAGCTGAGCTCCCTCTGCTCCTCCACTCTAAACTAATGCTGAAGCAGGGAGATCACAGTTCCTTGCTTCAGCACTGGGCTCAACTGTTTCTGCGTCCTAAGGACGTAATTACAGTTGACAGCGGGACATACCCCCGGCCGCCTGGGACAGCAGGACAACACTCAGAATCCGGGACTGTCCTGCTGAATCCGGGATGGTTGGGAGATAGGATTTCTCTCCTGGAGGAGCCCCTGACATCACTGTCCATATATGGATAGTGACATCAGCGGGGATTCCGCACCATAAGTAGTATTCAATTGTACCTGCACCTGGCGCCCTCCCTACCTTCTTTCCTAGTTGCGCCCGGGGCATATGTCCCGCCTGTCCCCCCCTAGCTACGCCCCTGAACCTGAAAGGTGTCAAGTAGTGCTCACCTGGTGACGTTGTGCTAGGCGTATGACATCCCTGTAGACGAGATCTTGTGGTATTGTAGAATCACACCTATTGCCAGGTGTAATAGCTAAAAACAGCCCTTTGATAGGCGCTGTTTCCTTCTGGTTCAATCCTTTTCTTTTTTTTTGTTCAGTGTTGTGTATTCAAAAACAACACTGAAGCCATCCTTATAGAAAATTCTTTAATTGAAGTGACAAAAGCGACGCGTTTCGGAGCCGAACCATCTCCTTCCTCAGACAATATCACAAGACAAACAGTGGTGACAACACAGGCATTTATACAGAAAAGAACGGGACAAAGGTCAAGGGTTTACTTTTTCTATTACAAAATCGTTACATAAGAAGAAATATATACAAATAAAAGAAAACACTTAATGTGTGTGGTGTATCACATAAAGTCTGGCGTTTGTAACCCAGATTCAAGATAGCAGCCCTAGTAATCCTGTAAGTTTTTATGGAGCGGTGAAGTGCCACTCGCTTTGCTATTTGCATGCACGGACAGCTTCTCTAACCGTGTATTCTGCTGCTAAGGTTACAGCCGGTTTCACATATGTTATTGTGTTGACGATCCGCACTGCACCCTAAAGCGCTTGGTGTGCTGTGAGTCGCCGATGGCTCACAGGCAGGGCCGGCCTTAGGGGTGTGCGACCTGTGTGGCAGCAGGTGGAAGGGGGCGCTGTGCTGGCTCCCTTCCCCTGCTTGTTTCAAAAGCGCCCGGGCCCAGCTGCCTTTCCACCCGAACGCTTCTTCTCTCAGTGGCGTCACCACCGCTTTAGCAGCCATAGCGGCGCTGCCGGCCATGGAGGGGCCCTCATGCCCGGTGTCACCCCTAGCAGCCACTATGGCTGCTACAGTGGTGGTGATGCCACTGAGAGAAGAGGCGCCCTGGCGGAAAAGCGGCTGCTGGGTTGCTGGGCCCGGGGAGACAGCGCAGCGCCACCTTCTACCTGCTGTAGTGATGCGCCTTGTGATTCACCCCTAAGGCAGGCCCTATGTGGCACTACCTACAAGGGGGCTACAGTGGCACTCCCTACAGGGTGCTGTGTGCCACCACCTACAGGGTGCTGTGTGGCATTACTACACGGGAGCCTTGTGGAACTACCTCCAGGGGGCTGTGGGGCACTACATACAGGGGGCTGTGTGGCACTATCTACAGGGGGCTGGGTGGCACTACCTACAAGGATGCTGGGTGGCACTACCTACAAGGGGGCTGTGTGGCACTACCTACAAGGGGGCTGTGTGGTACTACCTACAGGAGGCTGTGTGGCACTACCAACAGGGTCTGTGTGGCGCTACCTACAAGGGCTGTGTGGCACTATTTACAGGGGAAATTTGTGATTGGCGGGCTAATGGTCATTTTATTGTGAGAGGGGGGCTGATGGTCATTTTACTGAGTGTTAGGCTGATGGTCATATTACTGTCAGTGGTGGGCTATTGGTTATTTTACTGTTAGTGGGGGGGCTGATAGTCTTCAAGTGGTTTCCACCTCTGAGCTCCAATTGAAATTAATAGGAAAATACCTGTGGCGCTCGTTTGGTGCTTTTTTGTCTGTGTCTTTTGCAATAGCTTCAACGGATTAAAAAAAAACGCAAAAACAACCCCTCACATAACGCTGTCAATTCAAAATCTGCTTCAAATTTCCTTAAGGAATTTTGAGGCTGATTGTTTTTTTGCCTTACAAAAAACGCTGTGTGAACATATCCTATGAGTTTAGTGCTTGTTTTTAGCCATTTTCGGTCTTTCTCGAAATAATTTTTGGTAGGTGTGCCATAAGGAAATGTTATTTTTCCAGTTGTGCCTCTAGTCGGAAAAGGTTGGGAAACTCTGTACTAGGCTACAAGATCACGCCGGCCTACGCAAGGATCCCGTCGTGGAGCAGCTCAGTTCATCGTGGGAACAGGGCCTAGGTGAGTACAATTTTTTTTGGGGGGGGCACTGTCTACAAGGGGAAGGCGGGGGGCATTTATACAGAAAAGAACGGGACAAAGGTCAAGGGTTTACTTTTTCTATTACAAAATCGTTACATAAGAAGAAATATATACAAATAAAAGAAAACACTTAATGTGTGTGGTGTATCACATAAAGTCTGGCGTTTGTAACCCAGATTCAAGATAGCAGCCCTAGTAATCCTGTAAGTTTTTATGGAGCGGTGAAGTGCCACTCGCTTTGCTATTTGCATGCACGGACAGCTTCTCTAACCGTGTATTCTGCTGCTAAGGTTACAGCCGGTTTCACATATGTTATTGTGTTGACGATCCGCACTGCACCCTAAAGCGCTTGGTGTGCTGTGAGTCGCCGATGGCTCACAGGCAGGGCCGGCCTTAGGGGTGTGCGACCTGTGTGGCAGCAGGTGGAAGGGGGCGCTGTGCTGGCTCCCTTCCCCTGCTTGTTTCAAAAGCGCCCGGGCCCAGCTGCCTTTCCACCCGAACGCTTCTTCTCTCAGTGGCGTCACCACCGCTTTAGCAGCCATAGCGGCGCTGCCGGCCATGGAGGGGCCCTCATGCCCGGTGTCACCCCTAGCAGCCACTATGGCTGCTACAGTGGTGGTGATGCCACTGAGAGAAGAGGCGCCCTGGCGGAAAAGCGGCTGCTGGGTTGCTGGGCCCGGGGAGACAGCGCAGCGCCACCTTCTACCTGCTGTAGTGATGCGCCTTGTGATTCACCCCTAAGGCAGGCCCTATGTGGCACTACCTACAAGGGGGCTACAGTGGCACTCCCTACAGGGTGCTGTGTGCCACCACCTACAGGGTGCTGTGTGGCATTACTACACGGGAGCCTTGTGGAACTACCTCCAGGGGGCTGTGGGGCACTACATACAGGGGGCTGTGTGGCACTATCTACAGGGGGCTGGGTGGCACTACCTACAAGGATGCTGGGTGGCACTACCTACAAGGGGGCTGTGTGGCACTACCTACAAGGGGGCTGTGTGGTACTACCTACAGGAGGCTGTGTGGCACTACCAACAGGGTCTGTGTGGCGCTACCTACAAGGGCTGTGTGGCACTATTTACAGGGGAAATTTGTGATTGGCGGGCTAATGGTCATTTTATTGTGAGAGGGGGGCTGATGGTCATTTTACTGAGTGTTAGGCTGATGGTCATATTACTGTCAGTGGTGGGCTATTGGTTATTTTACTGTTAGTGGGGGGGCTGATAGTCTTCAAGTGGTTTCCACCTCTGAGCTCCAATTGAAATTAATAGGAAAATACCTGTGGTGCTCGTTTGGTGCTTTTTTGTCTGTGTCTTTTGCAATAGCTTCAACGGATTAAAAAAAAACGCAAAAACAACCCCTCACATAACGCTGTCAATTCAAAATCTGCTTCAAATTTCCTTAAGGAATTTTGAGGCTGATTGTTTTTTTGCCTTACAAAAAACGCTGTGTGAACATATCCTATGAGTTTAGTGCTTGTTTTTAGCCATTTTCGGTCTTTCTCGAAATAATTTTTGGTAGGTGTGCCATAAGGAAATGTTATTTTTCCAGTTGTGCCTCTAGTCGGAAAAGGTTGGGAAACTCTGTACTAGGCTACAAGATCACGCCGGCCTACGCAAGGATCCCGTCGTGGAGCAGCTCAGTTCATCGTGGGAACAGGGCCTAGGTGAGTACAATTTTTTTTTGGGGGGGCACTGTCTACAAGGGGAAGGCGGGGGGCTGTATGGTACAATCTACAAGGATGAGGTGGGGGATTATGGCACTGTCTACAGGGAGGCTGTATGGCACAATCTACAAACGGAAACTATCTACAAGGGGGGCTGTGTGTGGCAGCCAGGGGAGGGGGACATTATACTGTGTGGGGGCCACTAAGCGGACATTATACTGTGTAGGGGTACTACAGGGGGCAATATACTGTGTGTGGCACTAAGGGGGCAGAATACTGTGTGGGCACAATTAGAGGACAAAATACTGTGTCCTTGAAGGGGTTATAATATATTATATTATTATACTGTATGGAGGCACTAAAGGGACATTATACTATGGCGGGCATTATACTTTTTTTATGGGGCATTTATTCTACGAGGGGGTTAGGCGCCGAAAGTTAATTTTGCAAGGGGCGCAATCTATCCTAAGGCCGGCCCTGCTCACAGGCATCCTTTAAGGGTGCTGATACGTGGCTCGAGCATCCTTAGCAACTTGGGTTGCCATGAAGTGGGGCCGACTGGAGCGTCAGCGTCCCCAGCTAGTGGGGCTGCCACGCAGTGGGGTAGCGGAGTTTCAGCACCAGGACTGCTGTAGGGGATCGCCGACACTCCATAACAGGCCACGTAATGAGACAGGAGGACGCAGATACTATTGAATGTGGGGTGCTATCTTCAGGGGGTCTGTATGGCACTATCTACAGGGGGGCTGCATGGCACTATCTACAGGGGGCTATATGCCACTATGTACAGGGGGACTGTATTTCACTGTCTACAAAGAGGGAGGGGGCACCATCTACAGAGGGAAGGGTGGCACTATCTACAAGGGGGATGTTACACTATCTACAGGGGCAACTGTATAGCACTGTGTACAGGGGGGTGTAGCGCACTGTCTACAGGGGGGGCTGTATGCCACAATCTACCAGGGGGCTGTATGGCAGAATCTACAGGGGGGCTGTATGGCACAATCTACAGCGGGGCTGTATGGCACAATCTATGGGGGGGGTGCTCTATGGCACAATCTATGGAGGTGCTGTATGGCACAATCTACAGGGGGGCTGTATGGCACAATCTACAGGTGGACTGTACGGCAGAATCGACAAGGGGGCTGTATGGCACAATCTAGAGGTGGGGCTGAATGGCACAATCTATGAGGGGCTGTATGGCAGAATCTACAGGGGGTGCTGTATGGCAGAATCTAAAGGGAGCTTTATGGCAGAATCTACAGGGTGGCTGTGTGACACAATCTACATGGGGGGCTATATGGCAGAATCTAAAGGGGGGTCTGTATGGCAAAATCTACAGGGGTATCTGTATGGCACTAACTACAGGGGGCATTATCTACAAGTGGGGGCTGTGTGTGGCATCCAGGGGAGGTGGTCCAGTCAAAAGTTTGCTATGGGGCCCAGTCTTTCCTAGTTACGCCCTTGGTCAAACATGTACAGGGAATATTTATTCTTACATGTATAACAGTACATGAATAAAACATATTTGTATTGATGAAAATTCAAATATAATATAAGTAAAATTATTAATTAAATGTGTAAAAAATGTGTAAAAAGACGTGTGAAAGAACCAAGCTGGATTCCTTTATTACATTTGGCCCATATCAAAAATTTCTTCAATTTGGCAATTATTGTTATATGTGTTTCTTCCAGTGGTGTGGCGTTTCTTTATGAATGTGGTGATGGTGGTATAGGTAAGCAACTCTTGATTTTAGGTTGTCGATATTTTATTCAAACCGAGATGAACTAGGGTGCTCAATCTGTAGAAACAATACACCTCTCGTCGGCACAGAGCTTAAAATCTATTAGCTTGTTATGTGTCAATGTCACGTAGCGGGTTAGTGGACCCACTAGGCCGTACTGCCGTAGTGGGGAGGCAGCTGGCCAAACAACGGGAAACCCCAGCAATACAATGTCCCGCACAAGTGTACCTGGATAGTCCAGACAGTGGCCGCAGCTCTGGCACTGATGGAAATGGGTGCACCAGATAACGCCAAACGTGACGGATGACACAGGTGCCGCAGGTTGCGCCAGATGTGGCGGATTCCTCCGGACGTGGCAGATGACACAGGACGTGGCGGATTCCTCTGGATGTAGCGTATTCCTCTGGACGTGGCATATGACACAGGACATGGCACGACTCGATACTAAAGGCACAGCACAGGAAACAGGAACAGGTAACAAGGCACGGGTAACAACTGGAACGGGAAACACTAAAGGAACATTTGCAAGACAGACTGGGAAAACTAACAATGCTCAGGCAAGGATCAGAAGGCCTGGGGCCTTCTTATAGACCATGAAATCGTGGCAGTTGATAATGATGATGATTTCCATTGTGCGCGCGCTGGCCCTTTAAGGCCGGGCACGAGCGTGTGCGAGCACCCTACGTGACACAGCAGACCGGAGTGAGCGCTGGCGTCTCCTAGGAAGGAGATGGGGACCAGCGCTCACGGATTCATGGCTGCGAGCGTCGGGAGGTGAGTAAACCCGACGGCCCGCGGCCATGGACGCTACAGTCAATATGGTCAATGGACATGATCATATAGCATTTGAAGTCCCCTTCATGTGTCGAGGTACTATGTTTGGAAATGCTGTGTACCCAAAGTTGTTTCTTACAGTTGGGGCGGTGTTAGGCAACAGCGAAGTGGTTGAATGGTGCACCAAACATATTGGATGCCGCAGATGAAATTAATAAGACAAATTACAAATTGGGACTGACATGTTAACCTGTGTTTGAGAGTAAAGAATTCCTTAGTGCTATTACTGGAAAACTAACTGCATTTGTGTTGGATGCTTATGCAGATGAGGGCAGTGGGCTATGCCGCATTTCAATCTCCCCATGGGTTATTAGGTGGGAGTCTTTTTTTGTTATTGTGGTTTCCCAATCTTTGGGATTGGCGCTAGTATATTTTTCAAGGTACGAACTCAACGATATGTGCTTTTGAGCAGGGCAGATTATTGCTTTTCTGCTGTCTGAGCCAAAAATTTAAATGGCCTCATCCAGGTCTTGATTGACATCCTCCATGGCTGTTCTACATCACTAGCAGCCTCACATAAAAAAAAATAAAAAAATCATACCACCCATTATCTTGCTGCAGATCATACAGTGACTACAATATTGATTAGAGGCAGAATAAAGATCTACATTAAGTGACTCGCAGGTGACGTCTCTATCCGGACCAAACCTCTATGATGACTTCTCCCGGCCATGGTCGATTTCTGCAGTTTTCCGCTCAGATGTCTTCAGCTTCTCACTTTTCAAACATTTCTACACCTACAAATAAAGATAAAATTCTCATGGTGCCACACACGATGCCCCTAAATATAATAGCGTCATACACTGCAACTCTAATGGAACCATACACTGTATCCCTGATTATATTAGCACCACACACTGTGTTCCACACACACAGTGCCCCCTGTAGATAGTTCAACCACCATAGAGCCCTTTGTATATAGTGCACCCTGTAGACAGTGCCCCACAGAGGGGCCCCTGTAGACAGCACCCCACATTTAGCCCCCTATAGACAGTGCCCCACATAGAGATCACTGTAGACAGTGCCCCACATATAGCCCCCTGTAAACAGTGCCCCACATACATAGTGCCCCCTATAGAGTCTCCTGTAGACACTGCCCCATAGAGCCCCTGTAGAAAGAGCCCCCCATAGATAGTGCCCTACATAGATCCCCCTGTAGATAGTGGCCCCTGTATATAGTGCCCCACATACAGCCCCCTGTAGATAGTGCCCCACATATGGTCCCCTGTAGAGAGTGCCCAACATATGTCCCCCCTGTAGATAGTGCCCCACATATAGTCCCCCCTGTACATAGTACCCACATATAGCCCCCTATAGATAGTGCCGCACATATAGCCCCCCTGTAGATAGTGCTCCACATAAAGCGCCCCCTGTGGATAGTGCCCCACATATAGCCCCCCTGTAGATAGTGCTCCACTTATAGCCCCAACATATAGTCCACCCTGTAGACAGTGCTCCAAATATAGTCCCCACCCCCTGTAGTTAGTGCTCCACATATAGCCCCAACCCCCTGTAGATAGTGCTCCACATATAGCTCCTCAACATGCAGCCCCCCTGTAGATAGTGCTCTACATATAGCCCCCACATACAGCCCCCTCACAGTTTTAACAGAAAAAAAACTTTACATAGTCACCAAAACCCGTTCTCATGCCGTTCCCTTTGCAATGCAGTCCTGCTCTCCTCTGAGCGGGTCTACTGGGGCTGAACGACACAAGCGGCACTGCGCCGCTTGCATCGTTATAAGGTGCTGAGTGGCAGGGCAAGTCATTCTGCCCGGCCAATCAGCGCCTTTCAATTTTGCATCGTTGAAAGGCGCTGATTGGCAGGCTGCCTTGCCCTGTCATTCAATGACGCAAACGGCAGACGACATATTATTATTATTATATTATTGAAAGGCACTGAATAGCGGAGCACCCGCTATTCAGCTCTTGTGCATGTAATTGTATCTGCGTCCTATAGACGCATGTACAATTATAGTGCAGGAGGGGGTGGCGGCGGCTTTCAGATGGTGCAGCCCTGCATTTGGGCTTGGCTGGTAGGAGAGGTTTTAAAAAGGTGTCACGATTAGAGAATCTGTCTGTACATTCAAATAGCAAAGCGAGCGGCACTTCACCGCTCCATAAAAACTTCCAGGAATACTAGGGCTGCTATCTTGAGTTTGGTTTACAAACACCAGACTTTATGTGATACACCACACACATTAAGTGTTTTCTTTTATTTGTATATATTTTTTCTTATGTAATAATTGTAGAACAGAAAAAGTTAACCCTTGACCTTTGCCTCATCATCATCTCTCATTCCCGTTATTTTCTCTATAAATGCCTGTGCTGTCACCACTGTTTTATCTTTTAATACACCGCGTTCCAAATTATTATGCAAATGTTATTTTTCGCTGATTTTCCTAAATAGTCGATGCAAATGACAGTCAGTATAATCTTCAAGCCATCAACTGTTGGAGTATAATGCAAATTTTATTGAACAAATCTCCTAATGATAACAGATTTTTTTTTTAGAAGTAAAAAACTCAAAATGCACTGTTTCAAATTATTATGCACAAACGAGATCAAAACATTTTAAAGGTTGTAAAGAGAACTAAAATGCTCATTTGTTGAATTTGCAGCATCAGGAGGTACAGAAATCAAAAGCTCTTTCAATAAAAAAAAAACTTAACAGGCCAAGTTACATGTTAACGTAGGACCCCTTCTTTGATATCACCTTCACAATTCTTGCATCCATTGAATTTGTGAATATTTGGACAGTTTCTGCTTGAATATCTTTGCAGGATGTCAGAATAGCCTCCCAGAGCTTCTGTTTTGATGTGAACTGCCTCCCACCCTCATACATATTTTGCTTGAGGATGCTCCAAAGGTTCTCAATAAGGTTGAGGTCAGGGGAACATGGGGGCCACACCATGAGTTTCTCTCCTTTTATGCCCATAGCAGCCAATGACACAGAGGTATTCTTTGCAGCATGAGATGGTGCATTATCATGCATGAAGATAATTTTGCTACGGAAGGCACAGTTCTTCTTTTTGTACCACGGAAGAAAGTGGTCAGTCATAAACTCTACATACTTTGCAGAGGTCATTTTCACACCGTCAGGGACCCTAAAGGGGCCTACCAGCTCTCTCCCCATGATTCCAGCCCAAAACATGACTCTGCCACCTCCGTGCTGACATCGCAGCCTTGTTGTGACATGGTGGCCATTCACCAACCATCCACTACTCCATCCATCTGGACCATCCAGGGTTGCACGGCACTCATCAGTAAACAACACGGTTTGAAAATTAGTCTTCATGTATTTCTGAGCCCACTGCAACCGTTTCTGCTTGTGAGCATTGTTTAGGGGTGGTCGAATAATAGCTTTATGCACACTTGCAAACATCTGGCGGATCCTACACCTTGAGGTTCGCGGGACTCCAGAGGCACCAGCGGCTTCAAATACCTGTTTGCTGCTTTGCAATGGCATTTTAGCAGCTGCTCTCCTAATCCTATTAATTTGTCTGGCAGAAACCTTCCTCATTATGCCTTTATCTGAACGAACCCGTCTGTGCTCTGAATCAGCCACAAATCTTTTCACAGTACGGTGATCACGCTTAAGTTTTCTTGAAATATCCAATGTTTTCATACCTTGTCCAAGGTATTGCCCTATTTCAGACTTTTTGGCAGCAGAGAGATCCTTTTTCTTTCCCATATTGCTTGAAACCTGTGGCCTGCTTAATAATGTGGAACATCCTTCTTAAGTAGTTTTCCTTTGATTGGGCACACCTGGCAAACTAATTATCACAGGTGTCTGAGATTGATTACAATGATCCAAAGAGCCCTTAGACACAATACCATCCATGAGTTTAATTGAAAAACTAATAATTAAATGTTTATGACACATAAATCCAATATGCATAATAATTTGGAACACGGTGTATTGTCCGAAACACGTCGCTTGTTTCACTCCAATTAAAGCATTTTCTAAACGTATGGCTTCAATGTTTTTCTTGAATACACAACACTGAACAAAAAAAGAAAGGATTGAACCAAAAGGGAACAGCGCCTATCAAACGGCTGTTTTTAGCTATTACACCTCGCCATAGGTGTGATACTACCATACCACTGTCAGGTCACAGACAAGTTAGCACCACGAGATCTAATATGGCTGACAATGGTAGCTGTCAAAGAACTACTTCATGCTGGATGAGAAAATAAGAGAAGGTTAAAGAAGTCTTAAACAATGTTAAAGACTGCCTTTAAAGCGAGCCTATCACTAGATCTGGTGCTACTAAACCACTAGCATGTTATTATGCTGCTGGGGTTTAGTGTTTCAAACCTCCCATGTCAAAAACGGATGTTTCAGGAATAGTTAGCAAAGCAAATCACAACTTACCAAGAAGAGTCTGGGAGAGCATCAGGCACATGCGCATTGCGAACATGAAGTTGATGACAGTGCACCTCACTTCATTGCGCATGCGCAGTGTACAGGGTGGGCCATTTGTATGGATACACCTAAATAAAATGGGAATGGTTGGTGATATTAACTTCCTGTTTGTGGCACATTAGTATATGGGAGGGGGGAAACTTTTCAAGCTGGGTGTTGACCATGGCGGCCATTTTGAAGTCGGCCATTTTGTATCCAACTTTAGTTTTTTCAATGGGAAGAGGGTCATGTGACACATCAAACTTATCGAGAATTTCACAAGAAAAACAATAGTGTGCTTGGTTTTAATGTTACTTTATTCTTTCATGAGTTATTTACAAGTTTCTGATCACTTATAAAATGTTTTCAAAGTGCTGCCCATTGTGTTGGATTGTCAATGCAACCCTCTTCTCCCACTCTTCACACACTGATAGCAACACCACAGAAGAAATGCTAGCACAGGCTTCCAGTATCCGTAGTTTCAGTTGCTGCACATCTCGTATCTTCAGAGCATAGACAATTGCCTTCAGATGACCCCAAAGATAAAAGTCTAAGGGGGTCAGATCGGGAGGCATTTCTTCTGCGGTGTTGCTATCAGTGTGTGAAGAGTGGGAGAAGAGGGTTGCATTGACAATCCAACACAATGGGCAGCACTTTGAACACATTTTATAAGTGGTCAGAAACTTGTAAATAACTCATGAAAGAATAAAGTAACGTTAAAACCAAGCACACCATTGTTTTTCTTGTGAAATTGTCGATAAGTTTGATGTGTCACATGACCCTCTTCCCATTGAAAAAACTAAAGTTGGATACAAAATGGCCGACTTCAAAATGGCCACCATGGTCAACACCCAGCTTGAAAAGTTTCCCCCCTCCCATATACTAATGTGCCACAAACAGGAAGTTAATATCACCAACCATTCCCATTTTATTTAGGTGTATCCATATAAATGGCCCACACTGTACTATCCTCTGCTTCAACTGCAATACCAGACACAACTAAAACAAATACAGGGCTGCCACTGTTTTTGGAAGAAAGCCGTTATGTTTTGACCCCCAGAATAAATGTAAAATGTCATTTTTAACATACGGTGAATGCCCTAAAAACAAAAAATATGGAGGAATAACAGTTTTTTCCTCATTTCACCCCAGAAAGATTTTTTTTACAGTTTCCCAATACAATATAGGGTGTCATAAATGTTGCAGTGAAAACCTCATATGGCTATACCTACGAAAAAATAAAAAAAAGTTATGACTTTTGGAAGGTGCAGAGAAAGAAAGCGAAATAAAATAACGAGGGCTGTGGAGGGAAGGGGTTAAACACATATATTCTGAGGTATCAGTGATACCAGTACTCGATAATAACTGTATTGGGTTATATGAAGATCCATTATGCATTCTTTGTAGTAAATGGATTGTTTTGTCAGCATAAACTTTATTATACAATATTATTCTATAAATATGTATTTTATCCTATACTAATATGCTTAACACTGTAAACGCAGATTGTCACCATCTATAGTGCTAAACCAACAATCATTGAAAAAAAAACTAAATCTTACAACATTTATTTTAAGTCCAAAATCAATTAATACATCATATGGCATTCATAAGTTTCAGCAGAGGTATGATTTATCACATTCCTTGTACTAATCCGCCAAATCACAATACGTTTGTGACTAGATAATATATAGAATTATAATGCGTCAAAAACCAAATGAGGTATGCACCATCTACATAGCATACAAACAAGGGTTAAAAAATTATATTAAAAAAGAAACATACCACCGTACTGCCTCAAAAAGATCCCATGTAAGCGTGGAAATCACCCTAAAAAGGCAGCCCCATGGAGGAATCAGTCCCTTGGAAACCTTAAAAATCCATTGTTTTCAAAATGTCATAATTTGTTTCCCCATCTCTGGTTCATCAGGGGACCAAATAGATGCAGTATACATGGGATTCAACAAAACAGTAGATTGATAAAGAGCCAACACAAAAACATCATGTGGCTGGTATTGCATTCTGGTCATGTGCCGACAGCAAACCCCCTGTAAAGAAGGGTAGGGGTGGAGTTAGTAGAGTTTAGCGTGACATCACTCCGCCCCACTGGGTTTCCCCAGCTAAAATAACCTATCAACAGGATATGGATAAATCCTAGATCCACAAATAATCCACAAATACATACATATCGATACAGTGATAGGCTTATATACGGCCACGGACCTCACCCTAAGGCTGGATTCACACAAAGCATTTACTCGATTTTTCAGTGGTGTTTTTCACAGTGGCTCTTTTATCTAAAAAATGCAGTGGCCAGATATTATGTAGCATTTCTGGGGTTCATGGAAATCTTTTCAAAATGCAGAATGTTTTGTTGCGTTCTTTCATAGACGTGTACAAAATGGCACTAAATTTAAAACGCCTCTAAAAATATTATAACGTGCGATACATTTAAAACGTGATGCCATTTTTTTCATGCAATTTAAGATGCCAGACAATAACCCTGTGTGAAAGAGGCTAAAACGGATTTCCTATTGAAAGGATCTTAACATGTCTCCTAATAAGGCCAATAGTAGGTTTATAAGATTAGTTATTACACAGATATTATCCATGAGTGAAATCTTGTGGGGTACCAAACCTAATCTAAACAGACATTCATAGTTGTCGATAAGTAGGATTATGATTGCCTAGATAACAGAATAAGTATTGGCACACATTGTTAGGAAACGTCCGTCCCTTTAAGATTACCATGACTACTAGTCTTGCTTCTGGGCGGCTCTGTTTTTAGTTGTTGAGCCTATCTCACTTCTCTGGCCTTCTTCCTATCAGATTGAAGGGTGGAGTATTTAAATCTGGTTTAGTTCTGTCTTCTTTGCTTGTGATTCTCCTTGTTTGCATGTGTTTGATCAAGCTTCTGATTATACCCTGTACCTTTGACTATTTGGACTTTTGGAACTGGACATTGGCTTGTCTCTGGATTTACCCTTTGCTTACTGATTTGGACATTCTGCTCCCGGCTGGTTTTGACCTCTGCACATCCTGATATCCTCTAGCTTTGTGATTTGGGCTTTCTGTTTTCCCTCTGGCTGTCTTGTTATCTGTTCTGGTATTGCCTGCATCGCACCCCTTGTCCAACACCGTACTCTGTTAAAGCAACCTGGGTTCTATTCAGTCAATTCCAACCTGCCTTGCAGTGGGCTCTGGTGAAGACCATGGAGTAGCCTTAGACTCTGCTGATCAGAGTTGTGCCGGATTTGAGGTAGTGGATTTACTTGCATGCTTGTTCAAGACAGTCTCCAGCTGTCTTTGGCGAATCGCTCACATAGCAATTCCATCAACTTACACTCGGGAAATTGCTCAAATAGTGATTCAACAACATAATTACAAGCATTTAAAAATTATCTATTTTCATTATGGAACCTATGCACACCCTGGTGGAACAGATGCACGATCTGACTCAGCTGGTACAAGGTCTGGCCGAAAGGGTTCGTCATCTTGAAACTGCGCAGGACCAAGCAGTCGTTCCAGTCACAACTCCGATTGAACCTAAAGTGAACTTACCTGATTGTTTTTCTGGTGAATGTAAGTATTTTATTAATTGTATTAATAGAGTTGTAAATTGTATTTTCGACTGAGACCTTTTTCCTCTGGAACTGAGCAGCAGCAAATTGTTCTCATCATGTCACTTTGGCAGGGAAAGCCTGGGCCTTTTCGTTGAGATCTGATGCCCCTGAACTTTTTTTCTGTGGTCACCTTCTTTGAGGCCCTAGGTTTAATATATGGAGAACCGAACAACATATGCTCTACAAACTTGCACTTAACACCTGAGTTAACCCCTTCCCGCTCCTTGACGTACTATTACGTCATGGCAGCTGTATCGTTCGCGCACCATGCCGTGATAGTACGTCTCGGGAGTAACGGCCGTTTCGGCTGTCCTCCCGACACATACAGGAGCTGTGACGCTGCTGTCTTGTTCAGCAGCTGTCACAGCTCCTACAGCGGGGACCGATCGCTGTGTCCCCGCTGATTAACCCCTTAAAAGCCGCGTTCTATAGAGATCGCGGCTTTTTAGGGGTTAAGCTGCCATCGCCGGCCTGCTACGCGATAGCGGCCGGCGATGGTGACTATGGCAACCGGACACCAAACAATGGCGTCCGGCTATGCCATAGACGGAAGCCTAGTGGGTCCTGACAACGTCAGGACCCACTATGCTTGCTGTCAGTGAGTAGCTGACAGTTCTAATACACTGCACTACGCATGTAGTGCAGTGTATTAGAATAGCGATCAGGGCCTCCTGCCCTCATGTCCCCTAGTGGGACAATGTAATAAAGTTAAAAAAAAGTTAAAAAAAGATGTGTAAAAATAAGAAAATAAAAGATTTAAAAGTATTAAAAGTAAAAATCCCCCTTTTTCCCTTATCAGTCCTTTATTATTAATAAAAATATATAAACAAACAAATAAACTATACATAATTGGTATCGCCGCGTCCGTAACGGCCTGAACTACAAAATTATTTCATTATTTATCCCGCACGGTGAACGCTGTAAAATAAAATAATAATAAACCGAACCACAATCACAATTCTTTGGTCACTTGACCTCCCAAAAAATGGAATAAAAAGAGATCAAAAAGTCGCATGTACCTAAAAATGGTACTGATCGAAACTACAGTTCGTTACGCAAAAAATAAGTCCTCGCACGGCTTTATTGATTGAAAAATAAAAAAGTTCTGGCTCTTAGAATAAGGTAACACAAAAAGTGAATGATTGTTTACAAAACGTATTTTATTGTGCAAACGCCATAAGACATAAAAAAAAAATATAAACATCTGGTATCGCCGTAATCGTATCGCCCCGCAGAATAAAGTGAATATGTCATTTATAGCGCACGGTGAACGCTGTAAAAAAAAAGAAAGAAAAAACAATCGTACAATTGCTGTTTTTTAGTCACCACGCCACCTAAAAATAGAATAAAAACTGATCAAAAAGCTGCATGCACCCCAAGAAAACTACAATGGATTCCTCAAGGGGTCTAGTTTCCAAATTGGGGTCACTTTTGGGGGGTTCCCAATGTTTTGGCACCACAAGACTTCTTCAAACCGGACATGGTGCCTAATAAAAAAGAGGCTTCAAAATCCACTAGGTGCTCCTTTGCTTCGGAGGCCGGTACTTCAGTCCATTACCGCCCGAGGGCCACATGTGGGATATTTCTCAAAACTGCAGAATCTGGGCAATACGTATTAAGTGCGTTTCACTGATAAATCCTTTTGTGTTATAAAAAAAATGGTATAAAGAGGATTTTCTGACAAAAAAAAAATTTACATTTCACCTCTACTTTGCTCTAAATTTTTGTGAAACACCTAAAGGGTTCATAAACTTTCTAAATGCTGTTGTGAATACTTTGAGGGGTCTAGTTTCTAAAATGGGGTATTTGATAGGGGTTTCTAATATATGGGCCCCTCAAAGCAACTTCAGAACTGAACTGGAACCTAAAAAAATAAATAAATGAGGCAATACTTCGCTTCTTACATTATACTGATAATGAGCCGTGCCCACCCCGAGATGACCCCAGTTTTGACCGTTTGTATAAACGGAGACCCCTATTAGACCGTTCCAGTGCCCGGTTTTCCCAAGCATACACCCCCGAGAAGTGTATTTCTATTGATGAGTCCCTGGTACATTTTAAAGGGAGGGTTCAATTCCGCGAGTACCTGCCGGGTAAGAGGGCAAGGTATGGCGTGACGATGTATAAGCTGTGAGAGTGCATCAGGGTATACCTACAGGTTTAGGATATATGAAGGAAAGGCCACCCCCAAACCAGACTGCATCCTGGACTACAATAGGTACATGGGAGGGATGGACTTGTAAGATCAAGCCCTGAAGCCCTACAGCGCCATGCGGTGTGGTATAAGAAGCTGGCCGGGCACATCATACAGATGGCATTGTACAATGCGTACGTGCTACGTCGATGTGCAGGCCAGACGGGAACTTTCCTGGAATTTCAAGAGGTGATTATCAAGAACCTAATCTTTAGGGACCAAGAAGGGGGGGCACCCAGTACTTCTGGAAGCGAGCCCACACGCATCGTACCAGGGCAACACTTTCCAGGAGAAGTTCCCCAAACTGGCAAGAAGGGAAAAAGTCAAAAGAGGTGCAAAGTCTGCTATAAGGGATGACACAATATATCAATGTGACACGTGTCCCGAATAACCATAGCTCTGTATGAAACTGTTTTAAAATTTATCATACATCCCTTGGTTTATCATTTACCCCAATTTTACTTACCCTGATGCACTCCGCACAGCTTATCCCCCCTCGTCTTTCCCCTCTGGGCCCTGCTGTGTGTCCAGGCAGCTGATAACAGCCACATGTAGGGTATTGCCATACCCGGGAGAACCCACATTACAGTTTATGGGGTGTAGGTCTCCGGTCAAAATGCTCACTACACCTCTAGATGAATGCCTTAAGGGTGTAGTTTTTAAAACGGGGTCACTTCTTGCGGGTTTCAACTGTACTGGTACCTCAGGGGCTTCTGCATACATGACTTCGCACTAGAAAATCCCCAGTAGGCCAAATGGTGGTCCTTTCCTTCTGAGCCCTCCCATGGGCCCAAACGGCAGTTTATCACAACAAATGGGGTATTGCGGCACTCAGAACAAATTGCGCAACAGAATGGGGTATTTTGTTTCTTGTGAAAATAAGAAATTTTCAGCCAAAACTACATATTATTTGAAAAAAATAATTTTGTTTTTATTCCCAGCCCAATTCAAATAAGTTCTGTGAAAAAACTATGGGGTCAAAATGGTCACAACACCCATAAATGAATTCCTTGAGGGGTGTAGTTTCCAAAATGGGGTCATTTGTGGTGGGTTTCTATTGCTTTGATACCTCTGGGGCTCTGCAAATGCGACATGGCACCCGAAAACCAATCCAGCAAAATCTGTACTCCAAAGAACACACAGCGCTCCTTTCCTTCTGAGCCCTCCCATGGGCCCAAACGGCAGTTTATCACCACAAATGGGGTATTGCCGCACTCAGGACAAATTGGGCAACAAAATGGAGTATTTTATTTCTTGTGAAAATAAGAATTTTTGAGCTAAAATGACATATTATTGGAAAAAATATATATTTTTTTAATTCCCAGCCCAATTCAAATTAGTTCTGTGAAGAAACTATGGAGTCTAAATGGTCACATTACCCATAAATTAATTCTTTGAGGGGTGTAGTTTCCAAAATGGGGTCACTTCTGGTGGGTTTCCATTGCTTTGATACCTCTGGGGCTCTGTAAATGCGACATGGCACCCGAAAACTAAACCAGCAAAATCTGTACTCCAAAGAACACACAGCGCTCCTTTCCTTCTGAGGCCTCCCATGGGCCCAAACGGCAGTTTATTGCCACAAATGGGGTATTGATGCACTCAGGAGAAATTGGGCAACAAAATTGAGTATTTTGTTCCCTGTGAAAATAAGAAATTTTGGTAAAAAATTACATCTTATTGGAAAAAATGTCATTTTTTTAATGTCACAGCCCAATTGAAATAGGTGCTGTGAAAAAGCTGTGTGGTCAAAATGCTAACAACAACCATAAATGAATTCCTTGAGGGGTGTAGTTTCCAAAATGGGGTCACTTTTGGTGGGTTTCCATTGCTTTGATACCTCTGAGGCTCTGCAAATGCGACATGGCACCCGAAAACCAATCCAACAAAATCTGGACTCCAACAAACATATAGCGCTCCTTTCCTTATGAGCCCTCCCATGGGCCCAAACGGCAGTTTATCACCACAAATGGGGTATTGCCACACTAAGGACAAATTTGGCAACAAAATGGGGTATTTTGTTCCCTGTGAAAATTAGAAATTTTGATCACAAATGACATTTTATTGGAAAAAATTTCATTTTTTTCATTTCAGAGCCCAATTCAAATACGTGCTGTGAAAAAACTGTGCGGTCAAAATGGTAACAACAACCCTAAATGAATTCCTTGAGGGGTGTAGTTTCCAAAATGGGGTCACTATTGGGGGATTCCTACTGTTTTGACACCTCAACACCTCTTCAAACCTGGCATGCTGCCTAAAATATATTCTAATAAAAAAGAGGACTCAAAATGCACTAGGTGCTTCTTTGCTTCTGGGGCTTGTGTTTTAGTCCACGAGCGCACTAGAGCCACATGTGGGACATTTCTAATAACTGCAGAATCTGGACAATACATATTTAGTAGTGTTTCTCTAGTAAAACCTTCTGTGTTACAGAAAAAAAAATGAATAAAATTGAAATTCAGCAAGAAAAATGAAATTTGCAAATTTCACCTCCACTTTGCTTTAATTCCTGTGAAATGCCTGAAGGGTTAAAAAACTTTCTAACTGCTGTTTTGAATACTTTGAGGGGTCTAGTTTTTAAAATGGGGTGTTTTATCAGGGTTTCTAATACATAGGCCCCACAAAGCCACTTCAGAACTCAAGAGGTACCTTAAAAAAAAGGCTTTTGAAATTTTCTTAAAAATATGAGAAATTGCTGTTTATGTTCTAAGCCTTGTAACGTCCAAGAAAAATAAAAGAATGTTCAAAAAACGATGCCAATACAAAGTAGACATATGGGAAATGTGAACTAGTAACTATTTTGGGTGGTATAACTGTCTGTTTTACAAACAGATGCATTTAAATTCTGAAAAATGCAATTTTTTCAAAATTTTCTCTACATTTTGCAATTTTTCACCAATAAACACTGAATATATCGACCAAATTTTACCACGAACATGAAGTCCAATGTGTCACGAGAAAACAATCTCAGAATCGCTTGGGTAGGTTTAAGCATTCCGACGTTATTACCACATAAAGTGAAATATGTCAGATTTGAAAAATGGGCTCTGAGCCTTAAGGCCAAAACTAGGCTGCGTCCTTAAGGGGTTAATCCTATTGTGGAAACCGACCCCCACTTTAACCCCCAGGAAGCATTGTCTTCCAACCTTGTTGCTTACAGCAGCTAAGCTATTAATACCAAGTTGTTGGAGATCAACAGAACCCCCACAGTTGAGTCAGTGGGTGAACAATGTGTCGGAGTTAGAAAGACTAGAGGAATTAGCACATTGGGAACTGCTAACTAGAAAGAAGTATCTTCAAATATGGAGACCATGGAAGACCCGGGCAACTTTGAATTTGAATTAGGTAAGAGTAATTGCAATATAGATGTTTCTATACCCTACACAACGGCGTTAGTATACTTTGTCTTCACCAATATCATAAATGACATCAATGTTAGCTGAATTCAACACCAGTCCACCTCCCTCCCCCCATCCCCTTCTCAGTTTTATCCCCCCCCCCTCCTTCCATATCCCTGACCTACCTCCCTGCCTCCCCTCTTCCCTTTCCTTCTTGTTTTTCAAAAGATATGTAAATCAACATGTGCTCCACATTCTTAATGGAATTTACACTGCTCAAGCTATGTTATCACACTTATTGCCTGCAATACCGCAAGTCCGAATGTGATTCCTGATAGATGTGAATTTTTTGTATAACATGTTATCATTTTGAATGACATATCTTTGTATGTATTTTTGGAGAAAATTAATAAAAACATTTTTGAAATAATATATGGAGAACCAGAAATCACTACAGTGGCTCAGGCCAATCTGTTATCTCTCCAGCAGGAACGGCGTCCTGTCGAAGATTATTTTTCGGAATATAGACGGTGGTCCATCTCTTCACAGTGGAATGATCCAGCACTCCGATGTCAATTCCACTGAGGTCTTTCTGAAACCTTGAAAGATCTAATAAATTACCCTCTGCCCTTGACTTTAGAGGATACCATGACTCTTGTTGTGCGTCTTCACTGACAACTACTAGAGCGCAAAAATGAAAGATCAGTAAAGGCATCTCCTATGCAGTTTGGCTCCACTATGTCTTCTTAAGAACTGAAACTTTTTCGGAAACACAGAGGGCTGTGTTTCTATTGCGGGGACGCTGGTCATATGCTCAAGAACTGTTCCAAACGTCCAGAACGTCCAGCTCCAGAAAGCTTTAGAGCCTAGATGGTCCCCGGGAATGCCATCTGGGCAGCCAGGTTTTTCCCACATTTTCTAAAAAAAATCCTTTTGCCTGTTAATGTATGCTCTAATAATGTTTGTATTTCTGGTCAAGCTTTTGTAGTTTGTAATTCTGCGGCTAATTGTAACGTCCGTGGTCGCTGACCACGAACTCCTTCCATCCAGTCGACGCCCATCTCTCAAGAGATGTCTGTAAATACGGCCGTCCTGCTCCACAGTGACCACAGGGGTGCGCTCACGAGCTCAGTCCAGACTTTAGAAGCCAGAGCGCACGCATGTTGGAGATGAGCTAATTGCCCCATCCTCCCACGCCTGTGTGTTGTTGTCGTATTCCAAGTTTGTCTTGCAAATGGTCATTGGCAGGATTGCAGGGTCATTATGCTGCATTTTCGGACGTCTTCAGCAAGAAGGAGGCAGAGACATTGCCTCCACACCGGGCATATGACTGCCCTATCGAGCTGATTCCTGGTGCATCCCTTCCCCGTGGTAGGGTATATCCTCTCTCCTTGCCAGAGACTCTGTCCATGTCCGCCTATGTGAAAGAGAACATGGAGAGGGGCTTCAAACGGAAGTCTTCCTCCCCGGCAGGAGCCGGTTTCTTCTTCGTCAAAAGGAAGGATGGTTCTCTTCGTCCTTGTATTGACTACCGAGGTCTCAACCAGATCACAGTGAAAAATAAATATCCGTTGCCACTGATCTCTGAACTGTTTGATCGTATACGTGGTACCAAGATTTTTTCCAAACTAGACCTGCGTGGGGCTTACAACCTAGTCCAGATTCGCCAGGGGAGTTACTGGCCATCAAATTGGCTCTGGAGGAGTGGAGACATCTACTACAGGGCGCAGCTCATCCCATCCTGATTTTTACATAAGAACCTCACCTATCTTCAGACGGCCCCACGGCTGAACCCTCGTCAGGCCAGGTGGTCACTGTTCTTTACCAGGTTCCAGTTTTAGCTCTATTATCCCCAAGCCGACAAGAATGTGAGGGACGATGCCTTGTCCAGGAATTTCGAGACAGAAGACACCATGGAGATTCCACAGAACATCATTGATCCGTCTTGCATTGTCTCTATCAATCCCCTGCAAGTTGGGGACATTCCTCCAAGGAGGATTTTTGTGTGCCTGACTGACCGTGGAAGAATCCTCCGCTGGAGACACTCCTCTAGACTGGCAGGTTACGCGGGGACCTGTAAGACTTTGGATCTAATTGCTCGTCATTTCTGGTGGCCCACGCTGCCCAAGGACATTATGGACTTTGTTTCTTCCTGTTCAGTATGTGCAGCCAACAAGGTTGCTCACTCCAGACATGCTGGTCTGCTCCAGCCATTGCCTGTGCCCAATGCCCCCGGCAGCATATAGCTATGGACTTTATTACGGACCACTTTGTTCCTCTGACCGGTCTTCCTTCTGCTCTTCTACTGGCCAAGCTGTTCATCCAACACATCTTCCGCCTGCACAGCTTGCCGCAGCATATTGTGTCTGATCACCTCAAAGTTCTGGAGAGCCCTCTGCGGACTCCTAGGTATAAAGTTGGACTTTTCCTACCATCCTCAGTCCAATGGTCAGGTCGAAAGTATCAATCAGATCTTGGAGAACTACCTACGCCACTTCATCTCCAAGCAGCATGATGACTGGGTGCAGTTGCTTCCGTGCAGTTGCTTCTCTTACAACAATCATACCAGCGAGTCCACATGGAAGACACGGTTCCTTATTGTCTATGGCCAGCACCGACGAATTCCTCTCCCGGTCCCTGTTACATCTGAGGTGCCAGCTGCTGACACAGCTTTTGGGGACTTTCTGCAGATCTGGCAGCATACTCGATCCTCCATCCTGCTGGCGGGCGACCGCATGAAGCGGAAGGCGGACAGAAGGAGAAGATAACCTCCTCAGTTTCTTCCTGGCACGAAGGTCTGGCTGTCCTCCAGGAATATTCGACTGAGGGTGCCGTCATACAAATTTGCTCCCAGGTTTCTCGGTCCCTTTCAGATCCTGCAGCAGATCAACCCTGTCGCCTACAAGCTTCGACTGCCTCCTGCCCTCAAGATCCCCAACTCCTTCCATGTTTCTCTCCTGAAAACAGTGGTTCTGAACCGCTTTACCAAGACTCCAAGTCCTGTGGTGGCCTCCAGCGGCCCTTCAGACACCTTCGAGGTTAAAGACTTCTTGGACACCAAGAGAGTGAGAGGAAAGACTTTTTATTTGGTGGATTGGAGGGGGTTTGGTCCAGAAAAGAGGTCCTGGGAGCCAGAGGAGAATCTCAACGCTCCTACCCTCATTAAGAGGTTTCTCTCTTGTTCTGGTCCCAAGAGGAGGGGGCGTAGGAGGGGGGATACTGTAACGTCCGTGGTCACTGACCACGAACTCCTTCCATCCAGTCGACACCCTTCTCTCAAGAGATGTCTGCACATACGGCCGTGCTGCTCCACAGTGACCACCAGGGTGCCCTCATGAGCTCAGTCCAGACTTAAGAAGCCAGAGCACACGCATGTTGGAGATTGAGCTAATTGCTCCCAGAGCACCCTGGGCTATAAGAAAGTCCCAGCCCTCTCCTCCCACGCCTGAGCATTGTTGTCATATTCCAAGTTTGTCTTGCAAATGGTTCCCTAGTGTTTCCTGCTCCCAGTGTTCCCTGTTCCTGTATCCTGTCTCCTGATCTAGTGCCGTGCTGAGCTGTAGCCGTGCTGTGCTGTATACCACGCCTGTCCTGCTTCTCCACGCCTGACGTCTACCTGCTGCCTTGTTCCTGCCAAGCCTGCCTTGTTACTGTCCTAGCTGCCACAGGTACCCTATATGAACTATAGACTCTGACCTGCGCCCTGTTTGCCAGCTGCCATACCGCCAAATCGGTACGGCCCAGTGGGTGCACGAACCCTACGTGACACAAATTTCTTGGATTTTCAGGTTGCAAAAAGATTGGCCACCCCCCTTGTTCAGTTGAGTAGCCCGTTCAAAGTATCTGCTATAGATAATACCCCTCTCTCTCAGGGGTCGGTCAAGTTCTCTACTCCACCTGTTACTTTGGAAGTGGGTACCTTGGATACTGAACTAATCTCTTTCTTTATTCTAGAAAATTTGCCTTCTGAGGTAATATTGGGTATTCCATGGTTGCAGACACATAATCCTGTTATTGACCTAACCAAAAATACAGCATGGACCTAATAGCCCAAACATATGATTCAATAATCAGTGTATGTAGACCGTAGCGTCCATGGCCGCGGGCCGTCGGGTCTACTCACCTCTTGACGCCCGCAGCCATGGATCTGTGAGTGCTGGTCACCATCTCTTTCCTAGAAGATGCCAGTGCTCACTTCCGCTCCGGTCCGCTGTGTCCCGTAGGGTGCGCACGCTCTTAAAGGGCCAGTGCGCGCACATGAGGACAATCATCATCCTCAATTCTCATGATTTCCTGGCCTATAAGAAGGCCCCAGCCGTTCTGATCCTTGCCTGAGCATTGTTAGTATATCCCAAGTCTGTCTATATACTATACTAGACTTCGCACTGGAACAAACAATACTGGATACGGGATACAGAATACTGGAACACAGCGGCCATTACATTTGGACTGCTACTATTCAATGTATTTATAAATAATATACAACATAGAAGTAATAGTACTTTCTCTGTCTTTGTAGATGATACCAAGCCTTGTAATGTGATGTAATACAATCTATACAAGATGTTTATAAATGACAAGCTAACCTAAACACACTTAGGCTGGATTCACACGAGGTCATTACGTCCATAATTGATGGACGTATTTCGGCCGCAAGTCCCGGACCAAACACAGTGCAGGGAGCCGGGCTTCTAGCATCATACTTATGTACGACGCTAGGAGTCCCTGCCTCTCCGTCTAACTACTGTCCCATACTGAAAACATGTTTACAGTACGGGACAGTTGTCCGGCAGCGAGGCAGGGACTCCTAGCATCGTACATAACTATGATGCTAGGAGCCCGGCTCCCTGCACTGTGTTCGGTCCGGGACATGCGGCCGAAATACGTTCGTCAATTACGGACGTAATGACCTCGTGTGAATCCAGCCTAAGTGTTTAAACATCAACTTGGCATATGAGATTCAATGTGGATAATTGTAAAGTTTTGCATGTAGGATTTAAACTGTATTTGTGGATCATAGACTAAATAACAGCATACAGTGTCAATTAGCTGCTTCTAAGGCCAGCAGAATGTGTATCAAAAGAGACATAGACTACTCATTTTACAAAGCATTAGTTCAGCCTTGTCTATAATATGCTGTTTAGATCTTGTCACCACATCATAAAAACCATTCCCTGGAGTTGTGAAAAGTTCAAAGATGAGCAACAAAATTGATACGAGGCATGGAGAACCTCAGTTATATGGGAAGTTAATATGCTCATGAGGAGAGGTGTACAAGGGGTAAATGATCAGCTAGCACAAATATTTTAATGTATTGACCTACAAACATATTTAAATCAATCAGTCTTCAACTGGACTAAAAAAGGTTTAATCTTCAGGCTTCTTTACTGTAAGAGCTTTGAGCTTTGTAGAAACACCAGATCACTTCTAGAAAAGTTGGCATACTTGAAACAAAATGACATGAAGAATTATCTAAATATACAATAGCTGCATTTTTTGTTTTACTCAGATTGACTGCTGGTCTCAAGTAATCGGACCTGTGGTGCAGAAAGTGGTCCTGTGAGTTGGAGATACATCTTCATATACATTGTATGTAGTCATTTTTCAAACCAATGCTATTATCCAAAGAACATGTCAATGTGTAAGGGGTACCATCCACTTAGTAGGCATTTTATTATGAACACCCACGTAATACTTTATGGATTTGCATTTTGTCAATCCCCATATAATGTAATAGATTATTTATTATGTGATGCCATGTTTCACCTCTGATTGTCAGGACAAGTCTAACAGTCCTTCATTCAGCTCCAGCATCCTATAGTCACATTTATTATGTCAGACATTGCCTCCACTCTCTGAAAACAACTGCTTCACAGGAACAATCCACCAGTGACTCCGTTTTGTTTATACCCGCACAAGAGCTTCACCAACAAACATCCCATATTCAAAGTGTGTGGGATCCTATTATTTACCCCTTATATATTGTATTTAAGAGTTTAGTAGTTGCCGAATGTTTTCACCTTCTTATACCTCCCACTGACATCAGTATTATTTGCATAAAATCTTAGTGTAGTATTTGACACAGACTATGTCAGCTACCTACTTTAACCCCTTAATGACCAGGCCAGTGTCGGACTAGAGCACCTTGGGCCACCCGAGAAAATCATTCTTGGGGCCCACACATTAGCTATATAGAAATAATACAAGACCACTCTTAATTGTGCAGTAAAACAGCATAAAACCTTTTACCATTCAGGGTATGTGCACAGAGCTTATTTTCTGCAGTTTTTCGGTCCTTAAACGCCAGAAAATGTCCGAAAAATCGGAAGCAGAACGCCTCCGAACATCTGCCCATTGATTTCAATGGAAAAAAAACAGCGTTCTGTTCCGACGAGCCGTTTTTTTACGCAGGCGTTTTTTTAAAAACGGCCGCGTAAAAAAACGCCTGTGAAAAAGAAGTGCATGTCACTTCTTGAGCCGTTTTTGTTGCCGTTTTTAATTTACTCTATAGAAAAACAGCTCCAAAAACGGCCGTAAAAAACGCAGCGAAAAACGTGAGTTGCTAAAAAAAATCAGAAGCTGGTTTCCCTTGAAAACAGCTACGTATTTTCAGACGTTTTTTAGTAAGCGTGTGCACATACCCTCACTGTGCTAGAATAAACTAATAAATAAATAATCAAATGGACAGCATGGGGACAGCTTGTTTTAGGGAAAACCAGTCACCAGGTTGCCAAGTAAGGCATTATTTACACGAAGGTGTGCGTTTTGTGCGCGTAAAAAATGCAGCGTTTTGCGCGCGTTGCAGTTCCGTGTGTTATCAGTGTTTGGTGTGTGTCTGCGTTATTTTCACGCATATGCCATCCTTATGTCACGCGGTTTTGATGTTTACAAAATGAAATGAAGGAGGTGGTTTTCTTTTTCACATCATTTCTTGAGCAACTGTTGCGCGAATCACGCACAGCAGACGGATGTGCGTCCGTGTGCTGTCCGTGATTTTCACTCACCCATTGACTTCAATGGGTGCGTGATGCGCTAAAAACGCTCAAGTATAGGACATGCAGTGAGTTTCACGCAGCGGAAACACGCTGCGTGAAAAACACGGAATGTCTGAATGGCCCCATTGACTTGCACAGGTCCGTGCGACGTGCGTGATTTTCACCCGCGTATCACGAACGTGAAATACGCTCGTGTAAATGAAGCCTTAGGCATTAGTTGAGGATTTGTGGGGGAGACCCCATGTTCTCCGTTTAAATTATTATCTGCGTGAACACATGAAAGGCTTAGATCCAGGGCTCCAGCAGACAGTATCACATGTTATAGGCTTAGATACAGGGCCCCAGCAGTCAGTATCCATATACTTAACCTCCAAGCTCCCGGAGTTTCTCTCTTGACTCCTCTGCACCGCGTATACAACCTTCTGACGCTTAATGGCATCAGAACCCAGCACTGCACCCGGAGCCGTAGAGGACCTAACTCAGGAGCATGGAGAGTATGTACATGGATGTGGAGGCGTAGGTGTGCAGCCCAGAGCATGGGTCCCGCTTGCTCCGCCTAAAGGACGGCCCTGTGGATGAGAGATGCGGGTGCACTGCGCCAAAATAAGTTGTACTCACTGTTTTTAAGGTTGTTTCTCTGTGCTAAAGTCTGCACTGGCGCGATCTTCACCCCTTCAGGCTCTGCTCACTGGCTATACATTTCATGTGACATGCCGTTCCAAGGGGCCAATTTAGAAATAAAATCTAAGAGGTTGGATACAACACAAACAATGGTACCACACACAGTATCATCTACATATGTATGAAATGTAGAATGACATCAAACACCAGACCCCAAAATGAATTCAAATCAGATTTGTGGGGGAGGCATCTGGTGGTGTCCCTTTCATTTTACACAAGTAGAAAGGAGAGGCAGCACTCCAGTTGAACATTAAAATATGAGAGAAAGTCTCATGGAGACAAAATGAAGCATTACAAGATAATGAACCCCTTCCCTCTGCAGCCATTTTTCGGATTTTCACTTTCGTTTTTTCCTTCCCACCTTACAAAAGCCATAACTTTTTTATTTTTCCGTCAATGCAGCCGTTTGAGGGCTTGTTGTTTGCGGGACAAGTTGTAGATTTTTAATGCATTATATTATTATTATTATTATTATTTTTATTGTACCATATAATGTACTGGGAAACTGGAAGAAAATTATTTGTGGTATGGAACGGCAAAAAACAACAGCGATTCCTCCATTTTTGGGAGGTTTCGTTTTTACGATGTTCAATGTGCAGTAAAAATGACATGCTAACTTTATTCTACGGGTCAATACGATTACGGCGATACCAAATTGATATATTTTTTTTATGTTTACTTCTTTTACAAGGAAAAAACTAATTGTTATAAGTAAAAAATAGTATAGTATCTCTGCGTTCTGAGAAGTGTTATTTTTACGTCGATTGAGAGGTATGTGGGCTTATTTTTTTGCGGGACGAGCTGTAGTGTTTATTGGTACCATTTTGGGGCGCATGAGACTTTTGGCGTTTTTTTGTTTCTTTTTACGGTGTTCAAAACCTAATTACCTGTTTTTGCATCGCTGTGATTCAAGAGCCATAACTTTTTTATTTTTCCGTTGAAGTAGCCATATGTGGGCTTGCTTTTTTGCGGGACAAGGTGTCGTTTTCATTGGTAGTATTTTAGGGTACATGGGATTTATTAATTAACTTTTATTTTATTTTTTATGGGGGGAATGGGAGAAAAAAAGGAATTTCGTCGTTAGTTTTTTGCGTTTTTGTTTTATGCCGTTCAACCGGCGGTTTAATTAATGTGTTAGCTTTATTGTTTGAGTTGTTATGATCGTGGTGATACCATATATGTGTATGTTATTATTTTTTTTACACTTTTAATAAGTAAAACCACTTTTTGAGGAAAAAAGTGTTTTTATTTTATTTTTACTGTAATCTTTTTTTTAATAAACTTTATTTAACTGTTTTACATTATTTATTTATTTTTGTCCCACTAGGGGACTTCACCATGCGATCTGCTGATCACTTATATAATGCTTTGGTATACTTAGTATACCGAAGCATTATTGCCTGTCAGTGTAAAACTGACAGGCAATCTATTAGGCAATGCGTCTGGCATGGCCTAATAGGCAGTTGATGAAGGCAGACCTGGGGGTCTTTGTTAGGCCCCCGGCTGTCATGGAAACCCAACGGCGCCCCGCGATTTCTTTGCGGGGGCGCCGATGTGGTGACAGAAGGAGTTCCCTCCCTCTGTCATACGCATTAGATGCCGCTGTCGCTATTGACAGCGGCATCTAATGGGTTGAACTGGTGGAATCGGAGCGCGCTTCGATTCTGGCAGTTGCAGCAGGAGCCAGGCTGTGTATAACAGCCGTGCTCCTGCCGCTTTTCGCGTACATACACTGGCAGTGCCCACACGATCAGTGCGATGGATATATCAATCGCTATGCAGGAACTAACACCTACTTGTGATGGATATATCCGTCACTCATTGTTAAGGGGTTAAAGGACTTGTTTTATCAAGTCAATCGTTTTTAGGAATGGCACTAGCTGATCACCGTAATTATGGCTTCTAAAATACCCGGTGAACAGCTATTATCGCCATTGTGGCTGGTCATAGAGTCCCCCCTTTACCCCTGCAATTTAAACGAATAATAGATTTGTCTAAAACATAGCCAGGTTGGGTACGCCAGATAAAGAGCCTCTCTTTGTTAGTGGCTCTCCACTCACATATGACATTCATATGGTGTTGCCTTACTATATTTGTATTCTTCAGGTTTTATAGTTACATAGTTACATAGTTACATAGTTTGTACGGTTTAAAAAAGAAACATGTCCATCAAGTTCAACCAAGGGATGGGAAAAGGGAAGTAAAAAATTTCTACACATAGGAGCTAATATTTTTTTGTTCTAGGAAATTATCTAAGCCTTTTTTAAAGCCATCTACTGTCCGTGCTGTGACCAGCTCCTGCGGTAGGCTATTCCATAGATCCACAGTTCTCACAGTAAAGAAGTCTTGTCGCCTCTGCAGGTTGAACCTTTTTTTTTCCAGGCGGAGGGAGTGCCCCCTTGTTTTTTGAGGGATTTTACATGGAACAGGATTTCACCATATTTTTTGTATGTGCCATTAATATATTTATATAAGTTAATCATGTCCCCCCTTAGTCGTCTTTTTTCAAGGCTAAATAGGTTTAGTTCTTTTAATCTTTCCTCATAACTTAGATTCTCCATGCCCCTTATTAGCTTCGTTGCTCTTCTTTGTATTTTTTCCAACTCCAGGGCATCCTTTCTATGAACTGGAGCCCAGAACTGAACTGCATATTCTAGATGAGGCCTCACTAATTCTTTGTAAAGTGGCAATATTACATCCCTGTCCCACGAGTCCATGCCTCTTTTAAGACACGACAATATCTTGCTGGCCTGTGAAGCGGCTGATTGACATTGCATGCTGTTATTTAGTTTATGATTTACAAGTACACCCAGATCCTTCTCAACAAGTGACTCCCCCAGTGTAGCTCCCCCTATGATATATGATGCATACAGATTGTTCGTACCCAGGTGCATAACATTACATTTATCTACATTAAATCTTTGCCAAGTGGATGCCCAAACACTCAGTTTGTTTAAATCCGCTTGAAATTCACGAACATCTTCCATAGACTGAACATTACTACATAGCTTGGTGTTATCTGCAAAAATAGAAATAGTGCTATTAATCTCATCCTCTATATCATTAATAAATAAGTTGAATAATAGTGGTCCCAGCACTGAACCCTGGGGTACACCACTTATAACCGGTGACCATTCAGAGTAGGAATCATTGACCACAACTCTCTGGATACGGTCCTTGAGCCAACTCCCAATCCAATTACAAACGATACTTTCTAAACCTATAGTCCTTAATTTACCCATTAGAATTCTATGAGGTACAATGTCAAATTCCATTGCAAAGTCCAAAAACACTATATCCACAGCGGCCCCTCTGTCTAGGCTTCTGCTCACCTCTTCATAAAAACAAATCAGGTTGGTTTGACAGCTTCTGTCCTAAACCAGAACAAGAAACAAGTCACGACCAGGTGTTTGAAAAAATACAAAAAATCTTTATTAAAGTAAATTAGACACATGAAGAAAACGTATAACACTTAGACATACTAAAATGCCATGGACCCTTGAACACAAACGGAATCCGAACGTAAAAGCAGCATGGCCCCCCAGATGTAAAAATGGTCTGACACAACCTATAAATGGCTAAAGTGCATAAATATATATTAATGAGCAGGTACTAGGCATGGTACGCTTTTGCACAGATAAACACATAAGTAAGTGTAGAGAATATATATAAGGTACAATCTTAAGTAAAAATGACATGTAAAGTAATATACCTACACCTGCGTATAAGAGGATAAATAGGAGATCAAGACCAGGAGGTCTAATTTACTTTAATAAAGATTTTTTGTATTTTTTCAAACACCTGGTCGTGACTTGTTTCTTGTTCTGGTTTAGTTGTAATTAGTCACTAGGACCACTAGTATTATTCGGGTTTTTATTCGGTTTGCTAAAGCTTCTGTCCTAAGTAAAACTGTGCTGGCTGTCACTTATAATACTATTTTTTGTCACATACTCCAGTATATAGACCCTCAATATCCCCTCAAACATTTTCCACACAATGGATGTTAAGCTTACTGGTCTATAATTACCCGGGGAAGACCTATAGCCCTTTTTGAAAATAGGCACCACATTTGCCCTGCGCCAGTCCCTTGGCACTATACCAGTCACTAGAGAATCTCTGAATATTATGAAGAGGGGGACTGAAATAACTGAACTAAGCTCTTTAAGAACTCTAGGGTGTAACTCATCTGGTCCCGGGGCCTTGTGTACATTTATTTTGTTTCATTTAGCTTGGACCATATCTACATTCATCCAATTCAGTATATCAACTGATATATTAACAGCACTGCTCTTTCTTCTGTTGCATATACAGAGCTAAAGAACCCATTTGGTAACTCTGCCTTCTCTTGATCCCCTGTGACCAACTCCCCATTACCACTATCTAGGGATCCTACATGTTCAGACCTTGGCTTTTTTGCATTTTCATACTTGAAGAATTTTTGGGGATTTGTTTTACTATCCTTGGCCACCTGCCTTTCATTTTGTATTTTTGCTGATTTTATTACATTTTTACAGATTTTATTAAGCTCTTTATATTTTACAAAGGCTACAGCTGTACCCTCAGATTTGTATTTTTCAAATGTCCTTTTTTGTCATGTATTGCCCTTTCTACAGAAGGTGTAAGCCATGTGGGATTTAATTTGAGTCGTTTATACTTGTTACCTATAGGAATAAATTTTGCACTATAATTATCCAAAGTAGATTTGAAAATCTCCCATTTATCATTTGTACCATTATTTAACATTAGTTCTTCCCAGTCTATATCTTGAATTGCAGTCCTAAACCTGGAATTCTAGTTCTAGTTCTAGCAATATTACTACGAAGTGTGACAGTTCGATTTTAGGTGTAAAAGGATCTCTCCTCAGAAAACTAGGACACATGTAAGTCATTGCTGTATTTAAACAACAGTTGCTGAGCTGGTTTGCTTGAACTTGTTTGCCGATATACAACTGTAATTCTGCCTTCACATTTTATATGACCTTTGAGCCAAGCTAATGCCCTCACAGCCACATACAGCGGTGACAGATCCCGCAGCTTTTTGTGTTACTAAGTAGTTACTTTTATTGCAATATTACTTAGTGTCATCAAGGACAAACAAGAATTAGACAGTTCTGGTTTCCAACTCCAACATGTTTACATTCAGAGATTTGTAATCCTCCTTTTCTTAAGGGCAATAGGAGATCTGGCAGAGTTATTCCACATGACCCAAAGCCATCTGTTAAGTTAAGATTTAGAGCATGCTGTGGTAATTCATAGCCCTGTGAAATCATGTTACTCGAGTCTTCTTTCATGTACTGAGATGTCATAGTAAATACTATCAGGGTTTATCCATCTATGAGATTATCCAGAAGGGATGCTTTTATCCGAGCTTGCTGCAGTTTAACACAAAGCCTTAAAGCTAAAAATGTTCCTTTTAAAGTATACATTTCTCCATAAAGAAACCAGCTCAAATGTCCAGCCACTGAACCACTGCATAGCAGGCACAACAATGAGGTAAGGAATAACGAAATAACTGGCCTTTCACAATGTCATCCTCGTAACGCCAGGACTAAATACATTGCAATAGTACAAGAGTATATATATGATTTACATATGAGCTCATAGTAAATAATCAGAAAATGGCTGAGTTGGATAATACGAGGTGGGTATTTTGTTTCAGTATTGGTATTGATTGTTGCATTCATATTTATAAACATCCATACTTTTCTGTCACAATCATTCCTTACATGCTGTAGATTTTTTTTATGAAGTAATAATTAGATATCTATGACTATTTAGATATGTCTGCCAATGCGTGTTCTGGGATCCAGGCAATTATCATCCTATGCAGGGCCGACCTTAGGATAGATGCCGCCCTGTGCAAAATTTTCTTTTGGGGTCCCCACCCCATCATAAAGAAAAATGTCCCATAAGAGTATAATGCCCCCACACAGTATATTGCCCCACACACCAGCACCGGAGCCGAGAAGAAACGCCCGGGCCGGAAGGCAGCTGCAGAGTCGCTGGGAGCCAGGGCCCGATATAGATAAAGTGTGGCCCTGGGCAAAGTTAACAGTGGGGCTCCAAATGCTTAATTGTTGTATCAATAATGCAGGAGGCGGTGTGCAGAGAACTGCATTGCTGATTTCTACCACGTCTAGGAGTGTTGTAAGCCCCAAAGCATATGTCCCCCCTCTCACTAAAAAATAAATAAATATATGTATATATATATACATGTATATATATATATATATATATATATATATATATATATATATATATATATTTATATATATATATATATATATATATATATATATTTATATTTACGGTTACTGAATAATACCACCACCACATCATAACCACGTAGTGACTGAATAATACCCGATACAGTTACTGCATAATACTGCCACAACATAACCACATAGTGACTGAATAATACCCCCATACTGTTACTGAATATTACCCCAATCCTGTTAATGAATAATACAGAAACACCATAAGCACATAGTGACTGAACAATACCCCCATACTGTTACTGAATAATACCTCCACACGATAACCACATAGTGATTGAATAATACCCCATACTGTTACTGAATAATACCGCCACACCATAACCACATAGTGACTGAATAATACCCCCATACTGTTACTGAATAATACCGCCACACCATAACCACATAGTGACTGAATAATACCCCCATACTGTTACTGAATAATACCTCCACACCATAACCACATAGTGACTGAATAATACTGCCATACTGTTACTGAATAATACCACCACATCATAACCACATAGTAACTGAATAAAACCCCATACAGTAACTGAATAATACCGCCACACCATAACCACATAGTGACTGAATAATACCCCCATACTGTTACTGAATAATACCCCAATACTGTTAATGAATAATACCGAAACACCATAACCACATAGTGACTAAACAATACCCCATACTGTTACTGAATAATACCTCCACACCATAACCACATAGTGACTGAATAATACCCCCATACTGTTACTGAATAATACCGCCACACCATAACCACATAATGACTGAATAATACCGCCATACAGTTACTGAATAATACCACCACATCATAGCCACATAGTGACTGAATAATACCCCCATACTGATACTGAATAATACCGCCACACAATAACCACATAGTGACAGAATAATACCCCGATACTGTAACTGAATAATACCCCCATACTGTAATGAATAATACCTCCACACCATATCTACATAGTGACTGAACAATACCCCATACTGTTACTGAATAATACCTCCACACCATAACCACATAGTGACTGAATAATACCCCCATACTGTTACTGAATAATACCCCCATACTGTTACTGAATAATACCGCCACACCATAACCACATAGTGACTGAATAATACCCCATACTGTTACTGAATAATATTGCCACACCATAACCACATAGTGACTGAATAATACCCCCATACTGTTACTGAATAATATTGCTACACCATAACCACATAGCGACTGAATAATACCCCCATACTATTACTGAATAATACCGCCACACCATAACCACATAGTGACTGAATAATACCTCCATACTGTTACCGAATAATACCCCCATACTGTTACTGAATAATACCTCCATGGTGTGTAAAAAGACGCCCCGTAAAAAGAAGTGCATGTCACTTCTTGAGCCGTTTTTGGAGCCGTTTTTCATTGACTCAATAGAAAAACCACTCCAAAAACGGCCGTAAAAAACGCTTGTTTGATTAAAAAACTACTGAAAACCAGGAGCTCTTTTCCCTTGAAAATAGCACCGTATTTTCAGACGTTTTTTGTTAAGAGTGTAAATATAGCCTAACAGCATACACATGAGCTCTGCAGATTATATAAGTTATTACAGCACATTTATATCTAGTGACTCACGGTTTTCTCTGATTAGAGTCGTTCACTTTCCCTTTTTTCTCCATCCAGACCAGACCACTCTGACGACTTATTCCAGCCACGACTCGTCTCTGCAGAATTTGGCACACAGTCATGTTGGTTTCTTGCTTTTCCAGCATCCTCCCCACCTTTAACTTATCCACTAAACAAACTCGTAATCCACAGTGCCCCATACAGTAATAATGATCCCTCAGTGCTCAACACAACAAAAGTGCCCCATCAGTAACCATACCTGCTTTGTGCCCCCACACAGTATTAAAGGGGGGTTCTTTGAACTTTTAATATTTTATTTTATTTTATTTTTTACACTACTAAAAACTTTATGAAACTTTTTTTTACACATTTGATTAGTCCCCCTAGGGGACTTGAATACTAATGTATTGCAGAATATTGCCATTATTCAGGCTCCTGTTCAGGTGTGCCAGAGGCTGAGCTTAACAGGAAATGAAGAAAGGCAGCCCTGGGGGCCTTCATTAGGCTGCCATGACAACCAAGAGCACCCCAAATCGAGTTGCTGGGGGTGATGAGCTGTCAGAGGGATCGCCCCCTCTTTTTAACGTCTTAGATGCTGTGATCGTGATTGATTGCAGCATATAAAAGGTTAAATGGCCAGGAACAGCGCGATCGCTGTTCCTGGCCGTTAGTCCCAGGTGTCAGCTGTAATACATAGCTGACGCCTGCTTCATACGGAGCAGGCTCAGCGGATGAGCCCGCTCCAATCATCACCCCTCCCACCACAAAGCAATAGTACGTTGTGGTGCGGATAGGGATTAAAACTATGTCTACAGAGCTCTGTATCATCAAAACAGAGCTCTGACTGCTATAAACATATAATAAAAAATAAATCCACACAGAATTTTAGACCTAAACATGTCTGTTTTAGTAAATACTGGCATAAAATAAGAATTCTGGAGCATCTTTTCTTAGAATTCTGTACTGTGCCGTTCCTCCTAAATTCTTCCTGGAAATGTATGACTAAATTGAAAACTGGGTATTTTGATTCCCCAAAACAGACGTGTCATGAGAGCTTATAAATCCATTTAACCCCCTTCCTGCACTTGGACCCATTATTAATCCATATTGCAGTGTGTGGGCTGTAAAATAGAGAGAGTTTTGATTCCTGCCATTTCCAATATTAACTGGAGCTCCCTCTGTCACTCCCTTAGTTCCATGCGGGAGCAGATTGGTTGCCATGGCAGCCGGGGCTCTAACAATGGCCCCCGGGCCTGCAATGTCTATATGCCTATTAGGTATGCCAAAGAATTATTTATAGAAACGATCGATAGTTTACATTGTGAAGTCCCCTATCGTGTAAAAGTATTAAAAAACTACAAAATCGTAACGACCTGCATACTGAAGTTGTTACTCATGCTGCAAGGTAAAAGAACAAACGGCAGAATTGTTTTTTTTTCTGAACTGCTCTTTTTCCCATTCCCCCATCAAAAATTTGCACCGTTTGTTTTTCACCATGGGTATGAATAACATGTTAACATTATTATACGGGTGGTTACAATTGTGTGTTTTTATACATTTGCACAATAGGTGGTGTAACCACAGGTGTAAAGTTGCACCACAATTTGCATACATTTCTGGCATAAATTATGCTAAACATGTCGGTCTACTGAGGCCTCATCGCGCCCGTAAAACCATGATAGTAATGGACATGGAGGAAAAGAGATAAATGTCTCCATTTTTAGAAATCAAGAAGACTGCAGGACAATGTGATGTATATTTTCTTAGTTAACTCCTTTCCTGTCTATGTATTATTTATTCTGAATGTGTCTAAACCCCATGAGGTAAAACACTTTGTATTTACTGGTTTGGATTTGAATAGAGATCCATATCCGATTGATTGTACAGGCCGGCTCTGATTTGACTTATATGATTTGAGTGAATTCTGGTGTCCAGTCATAGCTTTTGTTTTACTAATAAAAGTTAAAGTTAAGGAGCAGGATCATGGATAATATACAGGACTGAAGGTTCAGGACGTAAAAAACAACATTTCCTGCTGTTTGTGATGTAATGAAGCTGAATTGAATTTCTACCAATCAGAGGGCAGCACTACTGGACATTTAAATTAAGCAAATTGAACATCCCCTGCAGCACTGCTCTTTCTAACTGTAATATTATATTGCTGACTTGGAATTCCACCAATCAGAAAGCAGTACCACCCAGAAGAACCAATTAGAACCACCCATGAGGTAATAGTCAGGCTGACTGTGAGGTCATGGCTTGGAATTTCACCAGTCAGAGGGTACAAATAGCAGCAGCCGCCTGCTCTGCTCATTCTGGATTATTGTTTATGCAGTAGTCCTTTTGTTCCTTGTGAACATGTCAGAGAGAGAAAGTCACAGAGGAAAGAGCAGAGCCACAGCCAGGAGCAGAACATCCAGAGCTGGCCTGAAGTTTCCAGTCGGACGAATACACCGCTTTCTGAGGAAACTGAGATATGGCAGGCGCTTTAGTGCTGATGCTCCAGTGTTCCTGGCTGCTGTGATGGAGTATATGACCGCGGAGATCCTGTTTGGCGCTGGGTTTGCAGCACAGCATCGTAACAGCCACCGCATTATACCTCGTCACCTACAGCTGGCAATGCATAGAGATGTGGAGCTGGACCAGCTGCTTAAAAATGTCATCGTAGCGCAGGGGGGCATCGTGCCTCAGATCCAGGTCGAGCCCCGCTGGTACGTCCAGATTCAACAGCGTGCTCCAGGCCTCTAAAAGCCTTTCTTATTGACCCAAAGGCCCTTTTAAGGGCCACCCACATGTACCAAAGAGCAGATACCTGTGTTATTGTGTGTGTGTGTGTGTGTGTGTGTGTGTGTGTGTGTATGTGTGTGTGTATGGGTGTTATTATCTGTGTTATGTGTGTTATTATGTGTGTTATTATGTGTGTTATTATGTGTGTTGTTATGTGTGCTATTATGTGTGTTATTATGTCTACAGAGCTCTGTATCATCAAAACAGAGCTCTGACTGCTATAAACATATAGTAAAAAAATAAATCCGCACAGAATTTTAGACCTAAACATGTGTTTTAGTAAATACTGGCATAAAATAACAATTCTGGAGCATCTTTCCTTAGAATTCTGTACTGTGCCGTTCGTCCTAAATTCTTCCTGGAAATGTATGAATAAATTGAAAACCGGGTATTTTGATTCCCAAAAACAGACGTGTCAGGAGAGTTTAGAAATCCATTTAACCCCCTTCCTGCACTTGGACCCATTATTAATCCATATTGCAGTGTGTGGGCTGTAAAATAGAGAGAGTTTTGATTCCTGCCATTTTCAATATTGACTGGAGCTCCCTCTGTCACTCCCTTGGTTCCATGCGGGAGCAGATTGGTTGCCATGGCAGCCGGGGCCCTAACAATGGCCCCCGGGCCTGCAATGTCTATATGCCTATTAGGTATGCCAAAGAATTATAGAAACGATCGATTGTTTACATTGTGAAGTCCCCTATCGTGTAAAAGTATTAAAAAACTACAAAATCGTAACGACCTGCATACTGAAGTTGTTACTCATGCTGCAAGGTAAAAGACCAAACGGCAGAATTGGTTTTTTTCTGAACTGCTTTTTTTCCCATTCCCCCATCAAAAATTTGCACCGTTTGTTTTTCACCATGGGTATGAATAACATGTTAACATTATTATACGGGTGGTTACAATTGTGTGTTTTTATACATTTGCACAATAGGTGGTGTAACCACAGGTGTAAAGTTGCACCACAATTTGCATACATTTCTGGCATAAATTATGCTAAACATGTCGGTCTACTGAGGCCTCATCGCGCCCGTAAAACCATGATAGTAACGGACATGGAGGAAAAGAGATAAATGTCTCCATTTTTAGAAATCAAGAAGACTGCAGGACAATGTGATGTATATTTTCTTAGTTAACTCCTTTCCTGTCTATGTATTATTTATTCTGAATGTGTCTAAACCCCATGAGGTAAAACACTTTGTATTTACTGGTTCGGCTTTGAATAGAGATCCATATCCGATTGATTGTACAGGCCGGCTCTGATTTGACTTATATGATTTGAGTGAATTCTGGTGTCCAGTCATAGCTTTTGTTTTACTAATAAAAGTTAAAGTTAAGGAGCAGGATCATGGATAATATACAGGACTGAAGGTTTAGGACGTAAAAAACAACATTTCCTGCTGTTTGTGATGTAATGAAGCTGAATTGAATTTCTACCAATCAGAGGGCAGCACTACTGGACATTTAAATTAAGCAAATTGAACATCCCCTGCAGCACTGCTCTTTCTAACTGTAATATTATAATGCTGACTTGGAATTCCACCAATCAGAAAGCAGTACCACCCAGAAGAACCAATTAGAACCACCCATGAGGTAATAGTCAGGCTGACTGTGAGGTCATGGCTTGGAATTTCACCAGTCAGAGGGTACAAATAGCAGCAGCCGCCTGCTCTGCTCATTCTGGATTATTGTTTATGCAGTAGTCCTTTTGTTCCTTGTGAACATGTCAGAGAGAGAAAGTCACAGAGGAAAGAGCAGAGCCACAGCCAGGAGCAGAACATCCAGAGCTGGCCTGAAGTTTCCAGTCGGACGTATACACCGCTTTCTGAGGAAACTGAGATATGGCAGGCGCTTTAGTGCTGATGCTCCAGTGTTCCTGGCTGCTGTGATGGAGTATATGACCGCGGAGATCCTGTTTGGCGCTGGGTTTGCAGCACAGCATCGTAACAGCCACCGCATTATACCTCGTCACCTACAGCTGGCAATGCATAGAGATGTGGAGCTGGACCAGCTGCTTAAAAATGTAATCGTAGCGCAGGGGGGCATCGTGCCTCAGATCCAGGTCGAGCCCCGCTGGTACGTCCAGATTCAACAGCGTGCTCCAGGCCTCTAAAAGCCTTTCTTATTGACCCAAAGGCCCTTTTAAGGGCCACCCACATGTACCAAAGAGCAGATACCTGTGTTATTGTGTGTGTGTGTGTGTGTGTGTGTGTGTGTGTGTGTGTGTGTGTGTGTGTGTGTGTGTGTGTGTGTGTGTGTGTGTGTGTGTGTGTGTGTGTGTGTGTGTGTGTGTGTGTGTGTGTGAATGTGTGAATGTGTGTGTGTATGTGTGTTATTATCTGTGTTATGTGTGTTATTATGTGTGTTATTATGTGTGTTGTTATGTGTGTTATTATGTGTGTTATTATGTCTACAGAGCTCTGTATCATCAAAACAGAGCTCTGACTGCTATAAACATATAGTAAAAAAATAAATCCGCACAGAATTTTAGACCTAAACATGTGTTTTAGTAAATACTGGCATAAAATAACAATTCTGGAGCATCTTTCCTTAGAATTCTGTACTGTGCCGTTCGTCCTAAATTCTTCCTGGAAATGTATGAATAAATTGAAAACCGGGTATTTTGATTCCCAAAAACAGACGTGTCAGGAGAGTTTATAAATTCATTTAACCCCCTTCCTGCACTTGGACCCATTATTAATCCATATTGCAGTGTGTGGGCTGTAAAATAGAGAGAGTTTTGACTCCTACCATTTTCAATATTGACTGGAGCTCCCTCTGTCACTCCCTTGGTTCCATGCGGGAGCAGATTGGTTGCCATGGCAGCCGGGGCCCTAACAATGGCCCCCGGGCCTGCAATGCCTATATGCCTATTAGGTATGCCAAAGAATTATTTATAGAAACGATCGATAGTTTACATTGTGAAGTCCCCTATCGTGTAAAAGTATTAAAAAACTACAAAATCGTAACGACCTGCATACTGAAGTTGTTACTCATGCTGCAAGGTAAAAGAACAAACGGCAGAATTGTTTTTTTTCTGAACTGCTTTTTTTCCCATTCCCGCATCAATAATTTGCACCGTTTGTTTTTCACCATGGGTATGAATAACATGTTAACATTATTATACGGGTCGTTACAATTGTGTGTTTTTATACATTTGCACAATAGGTGGTGTAACTAACTGTAATATTATAACGCTGACTTGGAATTCCACCAATCAGAAAACAGTACCACCCAGAAGAACCAATTAGAAGCACCCATGAGGTAATAGTCAGGCTGACTGTGAGGTCATGGCTTGGAATTTCACCAGTCAGAGGGTACAAATAGCAGCAGCCGCCTGCTCTGCTCATTCTGGATTATTGTTTATGCAGTAGTCCTTTTGTTCCTTGTGAACATGTCAGAGAGAGAAAGTCACAGAGGAAAGAGCAGAGTCACAGCCAGGAGCAGAACATCCAGAGCTGGCCTGAAGTTTCCAGTCGGACGTATACACCGCTTTCTGAGGAAACTGAGATATGGCAGGCGCTTTAGTGCTGATGCTCCAGTGTTCCTGGCTGCTGTGATGGAGTATATGACCGCAGAGATCCTGTTTGGCGCTGGGTTTGCAGCACGGCATCGTAACAGCCACCGCATTATACCTCGTCACCTACAGCTGGCAATGCATAGAGATGTGGAGCTGGACCAGCTGCTTAAAAATGTCATCGTAGCGCAGGGGGGCATCGTGCCTCAGATCCAGGTCGAGCCCCGCTGGTACGTCCAGATTCAACAGCGTGCTCCAGGCCTCTAAAAGCCTTTCTTATTGACCCAAAGGCCCTTTTAAGGGCCACCCACATGTACCAAATAGCAGATACCTGTGTTATTGTGTGTGTGTGTGTGTGTGTGTGTGTGTGTGTGTGTGTGTGTGTGTGTGTGTGTGTGTGTGTGTGTGTGTGTGTTATGTGTGTTATTATGTGTGTTATTATGTCTACAGAGCTCTGTACCATCAAAACAGAGCTCTGACTGCTATAAACATATAGTAAAAAAATAAATCCGCACAGAATTTTAGACCTAAACATGTGTTTTAGTAAATACTGGCATAAAATAACAATTCTGGAGCATCTTTCCTTAGAATTCTGTACTGTGCCGTTCGTCCTAAATTCTTCCTGGAAATGTATGAATAAATTGAAAACCGGGTATTTTGATTCCCAAAAACAGACGTGTCAGAAGAGTTTATAAATCCATTTAACCCCCTTCCTGCAATTGGACCCATTATTAATACATATTGCAGTGTGTGGGCTGTAAAATAGAGAGAGTTTTGATTCCTGCCATTTTCAATATTGACTGGAGCTCCCTCTGTCACTCCCTTGGTTCCATGCGGGAGCAGATTGGTTGCCATGGTAGCCGGGGCTCTAACAATGGTCCCCGGGCCTGCAATGGCTATATGCCTATTAGGTATGCCAAAGAATTATAGAAACGATCGATTGTTTACATTGTGAAGTCCCCTATCGTGTAAAAGTATTAAAAAACTACAAAATCGTAACGACCTGCATACTGAAGTTGTTACTCATGCTGCAAGGTAAAAGACCAAACGGCAGAATTGGTTTTTTTCTGAACTGCTCTTTTTCCCATTCCCCCATCAAAAATTTGCACCGTTTGTTTTTCACCATGGGTATGAATAACATGTTAACATTATTATACGGGTGCTTACAATTGTGTGTTTTTATACATTTGCACAATAGGTGGTGTAACCACAGGTGTAAAGTTGCACCACAATTTGCATACATTTCTGGCATAAATTATGCTAAACATGTCGGTCTACTGAGGCCTCATCGCGCCCGTAAAACCATGATAGTAACGGACATGGAGGAAAAGAGATAAATGTCTCCATTTTTAGAAATCAAGAAGACTGCAGGACAATGTGATGTATATTTTCTTAGTTAACTCCTTTGCTGTCTATGTATTATTTATTCTGAATGTGTCTAAACCCCATGAGGTAAAACACTTTGTATTTACTGGTTTGGATTTGAATAGAGATCCATATCCGATTGATTGTACAGGCCGGCTCTGATTTGACTTATATGATTTGAGTGAATTCTGGTGTCCAGTCATAGCTTTTGTTTTACTAATAAAAGTTAAAGTTAAGGAGCAGGATCATGGATAATATACAGGACTGAAGGTTCAGGACGTAAAAAACAACATTTCCTGCTGTTTGTGATGTAATGAAGCTGAATTGAATTTCTACCAATCAGAGGGCAGCACTACTGGACATTTAAATTAAGCAAATTGAACATCCCCTGCAGCACTGCTCTTTCTAACTGTAATATTATAACGCTGACTTGGAATTCCACCAATCAGAAAGCAGTACCACCCAGAAGAACCAATTAGAACCACCCATGAGGTAATAGTCAGGCTGACTGTGAGGTCATGGCTTGGAATTTCACCAGTCAGAGGGTACAAATAGCAGCAGCCGCCTGCTCTGCTCATTCTGGATTATTGTTTATGCAGTAGTCCTTTTGTTCCTTGTGAACATGTCAGAGAGAGAAAGTCACAGAGGAAAGAGCAGAGCCACAGCCAGGAGCAGAACATCCAGAGCTGGCCTGAAGTTTCCAGTCGGACGAATACACCGCTTTCTGAGGAAACTGAGATATGGCAGGCGCTTTAGTGCTGATGCTCCAGTGTTCCTGGCTGCTGTGATGGAGTATATGACCGCGGAGATCCTGTTTGGCGCTGGGTTTGCAGCACAGCATCGTAACAGCCACCGCATTATACCTCGTCACCTACAGCTGGCAATGCATAGAGATGTGGAGCTGGACCAGCTGCTTAAAAATGTCATCGTAGCGCAGGGGGGCATCGTGCCTCAGATCCAGGTCGAGCCCCGCTGGTACGTCCAGATTCAACAGCGTGCTCCAGGCCTCTAAAAGCCTTTCTTATTGACCCAAAGGCCCTTTTAAGGGCCACCCACATGTACCAAAGAGCAGATACCTGTGTTATTGTGTGTGTGTGTGTGTGTGTGTGTGTGTGTGTGTGTGTGTGTGTGTGTGTGTGTGTGTGTGTGTGTGTGTGTGTGTGTGTGTGTGTGTGTGTGTGTGTGTGTGTGAATGTGTGTGTGTATGTGTGTTATTATCTGTGTTATGTGTGTTATTATGTGTGTTATTATGTGTGTTGTTATGTGTGTTATTATGTGTGTTATTATGTCTACAGAGCTCTGTATCATCAAAACAGAGCTCTGACTGCTATAAACATATAGTAAAAAAATAAATCCGCACAGAATTTTAGACCTAAACATGTGTTTTAGTAAATACTGGCATAAAATAAAAATTCTGGAGCATCTTTCCTTAGAATTCTGTACTGTGCCGTTCGTCCTAAATTCTTCCTGGAAATGTATGAATAAATTGAAAACCGGGTATTTTGATTCCCAAAAACAGACGTGTCAGGAGAGTTTATAAATTCATTTAACCCCCTTCCTGCACTTGGACCCATTATTAATCCATATTGCAGTGTGTGGGCTGTAAAATAGAGAGAGTTTTGACTCCTACCATTTTCAATATTGACTGGAGCTCCCTCTGTCACTCCCTTGGTTCCATGCGGGAGCAGATTGGTTGCCATGGCAGCCGGGGCCCTAACAATGGCCCCCGGGCCTGCAATGCCTATATGCCTATTAGGTATGCCAAAGAATTATTTATAGAAACGATCGATAGTTTACATTGTGAAGTCCCCTATCGTGTAAAAGTATTAAAAAACTACAAAATCGTAACGACCTGCATACTGAAGTTGTTACTCATGCTGCAAGGTAAAAGAACAAACGGCAGAATTGTTTTTTTTTCTGAACTGCTTTTTTTCCCATTCCCCCATCAATAATTTGCACCGTTTGTTTTTCACCATGGGTATGAATAACATGTTAACATTATTATACGGGTCGTTACAATTGTGTGTTTTTATACATTTGCACAATAGGTGGTGTAACTAACTGTAATATTATAACGCTGACTTGGAATTCCACCAATCAGAAAACAGTACCACCCAGAAGAACCAATTAGAACCACCCATGAGGTAATAGTCAGGCTGACTGTGAGGTCATGGCTTGGAATTTCACCAGTCAGAGGGTACAAATAGCAGCAGCCGCCTGCTCTGCTCATTCTGGATTATTGTTTATGCAGTAGTCCTTTTGTTCCTTGTGAACATGTCAGAGAGAGAAAGTCACAGAGGAAAGAGCAGAGCCACAGCCAGGAGCAGAACATCCAGAGCTGGCCTGAAGTTTCCAGTCGGATGTATACACCGCTTTCTGAGGAAACTGAGATATGACAGGCGCTTTAGTGCTGATGCTCCAGTGTTCCTGGCTGCTGTGATGGAGTATATGACCGCGGAGATCCTGTTTGGCGCTGGGTTTGCAGCACGGCATCGTAACAGCCACCGCATTATACCTCGTCACCTACAGCTGGCAATGCATAGAGATGTGGAGCTGGACCAGCTGCTTAAAAATGTCATCGTAGCGCAGGGGGGCATCGTGCCTCAGATCCAGGTCGAGCCCCGCTGGTACGTCCAGATTCAACAGCGTGCTCCAGGCCTCTAAAAGCCTTTCTTATTGACCCAAAGGCCCTTTTAAGGGCCACCCACATGTACCAAAGAGCAGATACCTGTGTTATTGTGTGTGTGTGTGTGTGTGTGTGTGTGTGTGTGTGTGTGTGTGTGTGTGTGTGTGTGTGTGTGTGTGTGTGTGTGTTATGTGTGTTATTATGTGTGTTATTATGTCTACAGAGCTCTGTACCATCAAAACAGAGCTCTGACTGCTATAAACATATAGTAAAAAAATAAATCCGCACAGAATTTTAGACCTAAACATGTGTTTTAGTAAATACTGGCATAAAATAACAATTCTGGAGCATCTTTCCTTAGAATTCTGTACTGTGCCGTTCGTCCTAAATTCTTCCTGGAAATGTATGAATAAATTGAAAACCGGGTATTTTGATTCCCAAAAACAGACGTGTCAGAAGAGTTTATAAATCCATTTAACCCCCTTCCTGCACTTGGACCCATTATTAATACATATTGCAGTGTGTGGGCTGTAAAATAGAGAGAGTTTTGATTCCTGCCATTTTCAATATTGACTGGAGCTCCCTCTGTCACTCCCTTGGTTCCATGCGGGAGCAGATTGGTTGCCATGGTAGCCGGGGCTCTAACAATGGTCCCCGGGCCTGCAATGGCTATATGCCTATTAGGTATGCCAAAGAATTATAGAAACGATCGATTGTTTACATTGTGAAGTCCCCTATCGTGTAAAAGTATTAAAAAACTACAAAATCGTAACGACCTGCATACTGAAGTTGTTACTCATGCTGCAAGGTAAAAGACCAAACGGCAGAATTGTTTTTTTTCTGAACTGCTCTTTTTCCCATTCCCCCATCAAAAATTTGCACCGTTTGTTTTTCACCATGGGTATGAATAACATGTTAACATTATTATACGGGTGGTTACAATTGTGTGTTTTTATACATTTGCACAATAGGTGGTGTAACCACAGGTGTAAAGTTGCACCACAATTTGCATACATTTCTGGCATAAATTATGCTAAACATGTCGGTCTACTGAGGCCTCATCGCGCCCGTAAAACCATGATAGTAACGGACATGGAGGAAAAGAGATAAATGTCTCCATTTTTAGAAATCAAGAAGACTGCAGGACAATGTGATGTATATTTTCTTAGTTAACTCCTTTGCTGTCTATGTATTATTTATTCTGAATGTGTCTAAACCCCATGAGGTAAAACACTTTGTATTTACTGGTTCGGATTTGAATAGAGATCCATATCCGATTGATTGTACAGGCCGCTCTGATTTGACTTATATGATTTGAGTGAATTCTGGTGTCCAGTCATAGCTTTTGTTTTACTAATAAAAGTTAAAGTTAAGGAGCAGGATCATGGATAATATACAGGACTGAAGGTTCAGGACGTAAAAAACAACATTTCCTGCTGTTTGTGATGTAATGAAGCTGAATTGAATTTCTACCAATCAGAGGGCAGCACTACTGGACATTTAAATTAAGCAAATTGAACATCCCCTGCAGCACTGCTCTTTCTAACTGTAATATTATAATGCTGACTTGGAATTCCACCAATCAGAAAGCAGTACCACCCAGAAGAACCAATTAGAACCACCCATGAGGTAATAGTCAGGCTGACTGTGAGGTCATGGCTTGGAATTTCACCAGTCAGAGGGTACAAATAGCAGCAGCCGCCTGCTCTGCTCATTCTGGATTATTGTTTATGCAGTAGTCCTTTTGTTCCTTGTGAACATGTCAGAGAGAGAAAGTCACAGAGGAAAGAGCAGAGCCACAGCCAGGAGCAGAACATCCAGAGCTGGCCTGAAGTTTCCAGTCGGACGTATACACCGCTTTCTGAGGAAACTGAGCTATGGCAGGCGCTTTAGTGCTGATGCTCCAGTGTTCCTGGCTGCTGTGATGGAGTATATGACCGCGGAGATCCTGTTTGGCGCTGGGTTTGCAGCACAGCATCGTAACAGCCACCGCATTATACCTCGTCACCTACAGCTGGCAATGCATAGAGATGTGGAGCTGGACCAGCTGCTTAAAAATGTAATCGTAGCGCAGGGGGGCATCGTGCCTCAGATCCAGGTCGAGCCCCGCTGGTACGTCCAGATTCAACAGCGTGCTCCAGGCCTCTAAAAGCCTTTCTTATTGACCCAAAGGCCCTTTTAAGGGCCACCCACATGTACCAAAGAGCAGATACCTGTGTTATTGTGTGTGTGTGTGTGTGTGTGTGTGTGTGTGTGTGTGTGTGTGTGTGTGTGTGTGTGTGTGTTATGTGTGTTATTATGTGTGTTATTATGTGTGTTATTATGTCTACAGAGCTCTGTACCATCAAAACAGAGCTCTGACTGCTATAAACATATAGTAAAAAAATAAATCCGCACAGAATTTTAGACCTAAACATGTGTTTTAGTAAATACTGGCAGAAAATAACAATTCTGGAGCATCTTTCCTTAGAATTCTGTACTGTGCCGTTCGTCCTAAATTCTTCCTGGAAATGTATGAATAAATTGAAAACCGGGTATTTTGATTCCCAAAAACAGACGTGTCAGAAGAGTTTATAAATCCATTTAACCCCCTTCCTGCAATTGGACCCATTATTAATACATATTGCAGTGTGTGGGCTGTAAAATAGAGAGAGTTTTGATTCCTGCCATTTTCAATATTGACTGGAGCTCCCTCTGTCACTCCCTTAGTTCCATGCGGGAGCAGATTGGTTGCCATGGTAGCCGAGGCTCTAACAATGGCCCCCGGGCCTGCAATGGCTATATGCCTATTAGGTATGCCAAAGAATTATAGAAACGATCGATTGTTTACATTGTGAAGTCCCCTATCGAGTAAAAGTATTAAAAAACTACAAAATCGTAACGACCTGCATACTGAAGTTGTTACTCATGCTGCAAGGTAAAAGACCAAACGGCAGAATTGGTTTTTTTCTGAACTGCTCTTTTTCCCATTCCCCCATCAAAAATTTGCACCGTTTGTTTTTCACCATGGGTATGAATAACATGTTAACATTATTATACGGGTGGTTACAATTGTGTGTTTTTATACATTTGCACAATAGGTGGTGTAACCACAGGTGTAAAGTTGCACCACAATTTGCATACATTTCTGGCATAAATTATGCTAAACATGTCGGTCTACTGAGGCCTCATCGCGCCCGTAAAACCATGATAGTAACGGACATGGAGGAAAAGAGATAAATGTCTCCATTTTTAGAAATCAAGAAGACTGCAGGACAATGTGATGTATATTTTCTTAGTTAACTCCTTTCCTGTCTATGTATTATTTATTCTGAATGTGTCTAAACCCCATGAGGTAAAACACTTTGTATTTACTGGTTCGGATTTGAATAGAGATCCATATCCGATTGATTGTACAGGCCGGCTCTGATTTGACTTATATGATTTGTGTGAATTCTGGTGTCCAGTCATAGCTTTTGTTTTACTAATAAAAGTTAAAGTTAAGGAGCAGGATCATGGATAATATACAGGACTGAAGGTTCAGGACGTAAAAAACAACATTTCTTGCTGTTTGTGATGTAATGAAGCTGAATTGAATTTCTACCAATCAGAGGGCAGCACTACTGGACATTTAAATTAAGCAAATTGAACATCCCCTGCAACACTGCTCTTTCTAACTGTAATATTATAATGCTGACTTGGAATTCCACCAATCAGAAAGCAGTACCACCCAGAAGAACCAATTAGAACCACCCATGAGGTAATAGTCAGGCTGACTGTGAGGTCATGGCTTGGAATTTCACCAGTCAGAGGGTACAAATAGCAGCAGCCGCCTGCTCTGCTCATTCTGGATTATTGTTTATGCAGTAGTCCTTTTGTTCCTTGTGAACATGTCAGAGAGAGAAAGTCACAGAGGAAAGAGCAGAGCCACAGCCAGGAGCAGAACATCCAGAGCTGGCCTGAAGTTTCCAGTCGGACGTATACACCGCTTTCTGAGGAAACTGAGATATGGCAGGCGCTTTAGTGCTGATGCTCCAGTGTTCCTGGCTGCTGTGATGGAGTATATGACCGCGGAGATCCTGTTTGGCGCTGGGTTTGCAGCACAGCATCGTAACAGCCACCGCATTATACCTCGTCACCTACAGCTGGCAATGCATAGAGATGTGGAGCTGGACCAGCTGCTTAAAAATGTCATCGTAGCGCAGGGGGGCATCGTGCCTCAGATCCAGGTCGAGCCCCGCTGGTACGTCCAGATTCAACAGCGTGCTCCAGGCCTCTAAAAGCCTTTCTTATTGACCCAAAGGCCCTTTTAAGGGCCACCCACATGTACCAAAGAGCAGATACCTGTGTTATTGTGTGTGTGTGTGTGTGCGTGCGTGCGTGCGTGCGTGCGTGCATGCGTGCATGCGTGTGTGCGCGTGTGTTATTATGTGTGTTATGTGTGTTATTATGTGTGTTATTATGTGTGTTGTTATGTGTGTTATTATGTGTCTTATTAGGTGTGTGTGTTTTAGGTGTGTGTGTTTTAGGTGTGTGTGTTTTAAGTGTGTGTGTGTGTTTTTAGGTGTGTGTGTGTGTGTGTGTTTTAGGTGTGTGTGTTTATAGGTGTGTGTATTTTAGGTGTGTGTGTTTTAGGTGTGTGTGTGTTTTTAGGTGTGTGAGTTTTTATGTGTGTATTTTTATGTGTGTGTGTATGTTCGTGTGTGTGCATGTGTGTGCGTGTGTGTGCGTGTGTGTGCGTGTGCATTCTGACATGAAGGCTGCAGATCTATTGGAAACTTATATTCTCCATTGCTGATCTGTACAATTGGACAAGCAGAATGCCGTCTGCTGTTTATGGTATCCTGTATTTTGTCGGTAAAGCAGCAGACCTCAACTGTCATATAACACCCTCTACTGACAGCATGACTGGGAAGCCACAAGAAAATAAAAATTCCATGTGGCTTTCCTGCACTATTATCAAAATGCTCCCTTTTGTATAAGCAGAATTCCATATTTAGGCTATGTTCACACAGGGTGGATACGCTGCATAAAAGCACACATCGTATCCACCCTGTGAGCCGCAGGGAATTCCAGCCGAAATTGTGGTGCAGTTTTCGGTCCGGAGTGTCCGCTGCGGAAAACTGCACAGAAAAAAAAAATGGATACTTATCATGGCGACGCGTCCCTCCGACGTCCTGACGTTCTGCAACCCTGGGATGACGTTTCATCCCATGTGACCGCTGCAGCCAGTGACTGGCTGCAGCAGTCACATGCCATGAAACGTCATCCCAGGAGGCCGGCATGGACGAAGAAACACAGAATTTTGGAAAATACAATTGACATGCTGCGGATTAGAAAAGCTGATAAAAACAAGGGGACATATACAAAAACACCGAAAAAGGCCATACTTACAAATGGACACAGCCAGGTCAGAAACGCTGATGAAGGAGAGTGAGCAGGTGCTTTAAATAATAATAGCCACTCCCACTAGTCTTGAGGGGAGTGGCGTGTGGTGCATGGGATGTGTAGTAAGAAATAATAAATGAATAGTGTGTGTGCAAGTGTAATACTATAAGTGAAGTATAGGGGGCAGTAATGAGAAGTGCCTCAATAGAAATAAATGGATAATGGGGTGTAAGTGTGTGAAACATGGAGGGATAGTGTGTATTTCAGCGTTTCTGACCTGGCTGTGTCCATTTGTAAGTATGGCCTTTTTCGGATTAAAAAAGCTGTATCGCATGCCAATTTCTGATAGTTTTTTTCAGCTCAGCATTTAGGCAACATGTGGATGAAATTTGTTCAATTCTCATCCACTTTGCCGCAGTAAATCCGCAGTATTTACCCTACGTGTGAACTGACTGACCCTTATCGAGTGGAATTACTGTTGATGCAGTACTCAATTTGCATTAAAATTCTAGTAGGGGGACAAAAGATGAGAAAAGTATAATAATAATTGTTGAACCTTCATATATTTAAATATTATGGAACTGCAAATACCACAATTTCCATAAATACTTACATTTGAATCCCTTTTATGGCTATTTCATAGGAAAAGAATATGGCCGCCCTTAGGGGTTCTTTGGTTAGGAAACCTCGTATTCAGATACCCTATTCGGGTATTCTGAGTTAATAGAGTCCCTCATTCATAATCTTCATCAATTCGACCAAAAAGAGAGCAGTTACAAAGACGTCCATACATTACATGGACAGCCATTGATTTAATTGGGCACTGTGTAATGTCTTACTTCCCCTGCAGCACCCTCGCAGGTTCACCTACATACAGCTGATCTTGAAGGGGTTTTCCAATACCTTTTTTATTTTATTTATTTTTTTATCTCTGCACCACTTCTTATTTTCTATATTAAAGCCCCCTAAATATCGTTCATTTAATTTTTTAATGTTCTTTTAGCATTACGCCGTTTTGTTTACATAGAGAGGTTTGTTTACCTCTGTGTGTTTCCTCCAACGCTCTTCCGGTCATTCTGCTCCCAGCATGCACCGCATGCTTTTACTGCGCAAACGTGATTCAAGTAAATTAGTTAAAACGCGCATGCGCTAGTTTAGCAAGTCGTCGTTTGGGACAGCCCACTACAGAAACGTCACAGATGACACTCCGTTCGTGGAGGTGACGGGAAGAGGAGCTCTTCTGGAAGTAAAGAATCAAGAAGACCTGTCGGCACGTCAGCGGATGAGAAAAGTTCAGATGGTGGCGGAGTTACATGACACTACTTGATATTAGAAGACATCTACAGCTTTGCATCTGTATATTACAAATATAGTTCAATACGTAATTATAATATTTAGCAAAATAGTTTTACAAAAGTGGAAAACCCCTTTAAGGGTTCCCAGAAAGTGACGGCCTGTGATCAGTTTATTTTTAGCTTTTAACAAAGAGGGGTTGTCCCATCAGTAGTACACAATTTAACTTGCGCATTCGGTGCTCTATATTACAGGCTCATAGAGGCCCCATGTAATGCTGTAGCTGCCTCATTGAAGCATAGACTTTTAACAGTTAATTTCTTCTTGAAACGACGTGTAAAATCAGCCATATGAAAAAATGGATCCATATAACACAGCTCTGTAATACAGCCATTTAATACAGCCCCATGCAGACTAAATGGTTCAAATCTGATAGCAATTTATTGGGGAATTTCTTGACTTGGATAAGTAGAGTCGAGTGATCCATAATTATTCCTTACCCTTTTAGAATAATAATACACGACACCAGGTTGGATTTTAATGGCCACAGCAGCCGTTTATAAAAATTTTATAAAATTAGAAAATTTTATAACCCAAACTTTAAATAACTTAGAATTCCCAAACATTGGAAATTCTACCAGAATACACATACCAAACCCTTAACAGGGTCAATATAAATAACACCTTATAATTGACCAGGGGAAGCCCTTGAGGTTACCACGACTTATAAAAAACGTAGCCATCTGCCACCACCACTTGTTTTACCTCCAGCCGTAAACCGGCTCGAAGGCACCTTCTTGCAGATGGCTTTTCCATAAAGCACTTCAAAGGGGTAACACCCTAAGAAGCCTTCCACCTATTTTTGGGGGACGCATACCCCTGATGCGACCCCCCCACCAGTTTTACTGACCAACCTCAAGGACTCCCCCCGCCAGCCACCGTGACAATGCAAACACCACCAATTACACCAGGCAATAACCACCATTCAATACCCACACTTCTCCTTCCAAAATCTGTAAAATAAAAAAGGGCGGGTGGGCGGGACTCCTGTGATGTCTCACTTCTCACTGTCTTCCTCGCACTGAGGAAAACAGCGGGAAGCCCGAGACCTACTCCCCCTCCCTCCTCCCTTCCAATCCCCTCCCCTTCATTCCCTGCACGTAACCTTAACCCTTTCCTCACCTGTTCCCTCCTATCCTGTCATGTCGGCCTCCCCTCACTCCTTGCAGTCGGCAGTACGGCCGCTTCTGTATATGCTTTATCAAAGGTGTTCCTACACTATCATTTATATAGTATATATTTAAACTGATCTGTATTTCATATGTACAGTACCCTGGAAGTTAAAGGGAACCTGTCACCAGCATTTCACCTATTGAACTTCACATATCCCCCACTGGACGCTGCGATCAAAAGTTAATTGCCTTTATCCCCTCTCCTAAACTCCTCCCCCAACTGTAAATAACGGTCTGCGAACATTTTGCGCCTTTTATCGTAATAATCCGGTGTCCCTTTGTGCGCACACACTAGAAGAGGACATCAATGCACTAGCGCAGTATTTTGTGTGCTGGGGAAGGCGAGGAGCTGTCAATCAAAAGTAAGGAGGCGGGGTAAACTCGGAAAGACTTGAGGAATGAAGATTTGACTCTTTTCAAATGAAGATCTGACTCTTTTCTGCTCATTAGCATACGTTGTGGGAACACAAAAAAACTGAATACTAAAGCTACAGAGCCGACTAAGAAGATAATTATAGGTTATATAGAAATGATTTTTCACCCACTACCACCAGGTATTGCTGGTTTTATAGGTGAAATGCTGGTGACAGGTTCCCTTTAATGGCGCTCTAAAAAATAATAATAATATTTATAATTAGAGATGAGCGAACCGGGACAACCGAACCCGGTTTCGGTCCGAACTTCCGGAAAAGTTCGGTTCGCAGCGAATCCGAACTTCACCAGGTTCGGCCGAACCCGTTTTGACCGAACCCGGTCAAAAACATTATACAAATCGGCAGCCACTTATCTCTATCAATCACTGATAGAGAAAAGAGGTGTTAGGGATCTGCCAGGTACTACGTCTAGGTATACTCCTGGGATTAATCAATCCACACCTGAGGCCAGACCTGTTCGACTGACACCATCTCCCACCAACCAGGGTGGCAGGCTTAGGAGTGGGAGAGCCTATCGCGGCCTGGTCAGTCGGAGTTAGCTCCGCCCCCTGTCCTTTATTACCTGCCTTGTTCTCCTCCTCAGTGCTTGTAATTCTTCTGGATTCCTGGCCCCACTGCTGCTTGCTCCAGCCTGCTTCTGCCGTGCTTCTGCCTTGCTGCAGTTCCGCTTAACCTGCTTTGCTTTGCCTCTGGCTTGCTTCCTCCTCCGTGCTCACTTGGGTATACTCCACTTCATCCTGGTCCGGACTACTCATTCACCGCTCCGTTTCCTCGCGGCGTTCCGTGGGCTACTGCCCCTTCCCTTGCGTGTTCCCTGTTTGTTCTCCCGTGCACTTTGACAGCGTAGGGACCGCCGCCCAGTTGTACCCCGTCGCCTAGGGCGGGTCGTTGCAAGTAGGCAGGGACAGGGCGGTGGGTAGATTAGAGCTCACTTTCCCTTCACCTCCTTCCTGCCACTACATAATTACAAGCCCATACCTAGTCTACCATTTCTCCTACGCTGACGCTATCATGGACCCCCTTGAGACCCTGACCCAGCAGATGCAGGGCCTCTCCCTACAGGTCCAGGCCCTGGCCCAGAGGGTCAACCAGGGTGACGCTGCCTTAGTAGTTCCCCTCACCTCACCTCTAGAACCCGACCTCAAGTTACCTGACCGGTTCTCAGGGGACCGTAAGACGTTTCTCTCCTTCCGGGAGAGTTGCAGACTGTATTTCCGCCTAAAACCCCACTCCTCAGGTTCCGAGAACCAGCGGGTGGGTATCATCATATCCCGACTCCAGGAAGGGCCCCAAGAGTGGGCCTTCTCCTTGGCTCCTGACGCCCCTGAACTTTCCTCTGTTGATCGTTTTTTCTCTGCCCTCGGACTCATTTACGACGAGACTGACAGGACTGCTTTAGCCGAGAGTCAGCTGGTGACCTTACGTCAGGGTAGGAGACCGGTGGAGGAATACTGTTCTGATTTTAGAAAGTGGTGCGTAGCTTCTCGGTGGAACGATCCGGCCCTAAGGTGCCAGTTTAGGTTAGGATTATCTGACGCCCTGAAGGATCTGCTGGTTAGCTACCCCTCTTCTGACTCCCTTGACCAGGTTATGGCCCTAGCAGTACGACTTGACCGACGTCTCAGGGAACGTCAGCTGGAACGCTTCAATGTGCTCCCCTCTGACTTTTCTGCGATCCCCCCCGAGGTTCCGTCTCCTCGCCCCTCCACGGAGAACTCGGAGGTACCTATGCAACTCGGGGCCTCCATGTCCCCTCGACAACGTATGGGTTTCGCAGAATGAATGGTCTCTGCTTCTACTGTGGGGACGACAAGCATCTTCTGAAAACCTGTCCCAGGTGCAAGAATAAAAAGCCGGAAAACTTCTACGCCTAAGTGATCATCGGGGAGGTCACTTGGGCGCACAGGTATTTCCCGTTAATGTGAAACGCAATAAAATTTTGCTTCCCTTTCAGGTCTCGTTTGCTGGCCTGTCTGCCACGGGCAGTGCTTTCGTGGATTCTGGCTCATCTGCTAATATCATGTCTGTGGAATTTGCTATGTCTCTAAAGATGCCATTTATTGATTTACCTTATCCTATCCCTGTAGTAGGTATCGACTCAACTCCCCTTGCTAATGGTTATTTTACTCAGCATACTCCTGTTTTTGAACTCTTGGTTGGCTCCATGCATTTGGAGCAGTGCTCTGTACTGGTGATGCAGGGATTATCGTCTGATCAGGTATTAGGTCTTCCCTGGTTGCAGTTGCATAATCCCACGTTTGATTGGAATACTGGGGATCTCACCAAATGGGGTAGTGAATGTCTTATGTCATGTCTTTCTGTTAACTCTATTTCTCCCCGGGAGGAGGTAAACACGCTTCCTGAGTTTGTTCAGGACTTCGCCGATGTGTTTTCTAAGGAGGCCTCCGAGGTGTTGCCCCCCCATAGAGATTACGATTGCGCCATCGATTTGGTGCCTGGTGCCAAGCTTCCTAAGGGTAGGATATTTAATCTTTCATGTCCTGAACGTGAAGCTATGAGGGTGTATATCCAAGAATGCTTGGCCAAGGGTTTCATTCGCCCCTCGACTTCTCCTGTAGGTGCTGGCTTCTTCTTCGTGGGGAAGAAGGATGGTGGTCTTAGGCCGTGCATTGATTATCGTAACCTGAATAAGGTCACCGTAAGGAACCAGTACCCACTTCCTTTGATTCCGGATCTTTTTAATCAGGTTCAGGGAGCCCAATGGTTTTCTAAGTTCGATCTACAGGGGGCATATAACCTTATCCGCATCAAAGAGGGGGATGAGTGGAAAACTGCGTTCAACACACCCGAAGGTCATTTCGAATACCTGGTCATGCCCTTTGGGTTGTGTAATGCTCCTGCTGTCTTCCAGAATTTTATTAATGAAATCCTGAGAGATTACCTGGGTAATTTTCTTGTTGTGTACCTTGATGACATACTGGTGTTTTCCAAGGACTGGTCCTCCCACGTGGAGCATGTCAGGAAGGTGCTCCAGGTCCTTCGGGAGAATAATCTGTTTGCTAAGACTGAAAAATGTGTCTTTGGGGTACAGGAGATACCATTTTTAGGGCAAATCCTCACTCCTCATGAATTCCGCATGGACCCTGCCAAGGTTCAAGCTGTGGCGGAATGGGTCCAACCTGCCTCCCTTAAGGCGTTACAGTGTTTTTTAGGGTTCGCCAACTATTACAGGAGATTTATTGCCAACTTCTCGGTCGTCGCTAAGCCCCTTACGGACCTTACTCGCAAGGGTGCTGATGTCCTCCATTGGCCCCCTGAGGCCGTCCAGGCCTTTGAGACCCTCAAGAAGTGCTTTATCTCGGCCCCCGTGCTGATTCAGCCCAACCAAGAGGAGCCATTTATTGTGGAGGTTGACGCATCCGAGGTGGGAGTGGGGGCCGTCTTGTCCCAGGGTACCAGCTCCCTCACCCATCTCCGTCCCTGTGCTTACTTCTCTAGGAAGTTTTCGCCCACGGAGAGTAACTATGATATTGGCAACCGCGAACTTCTAGCCATTAAATGGGCTTTTGAAGAGTGGCGGCACTTCCTGGAGGGGGCCAGACACCAGGTAACGGTCCTTACGGATCACAAGAATCTGGTTTTCCTAGAATCGGCCCGGAGGCTTAATCCTAGACAAGCTCGGTGGGCACTATTCTTTACCAGATTTAATTTCTTGGTTACCTATAGGGCTGGGTCCAAGAATATTAAGGCTGATGCCCTGACACGTAGTTTCATGGCCAATCCTCCTTCCGGGAAGGATCCTGCTTGTATTTTACCCCCTCGTATAATCGTTTCTGCCACGGATTCTGATTTAGCTTCTGATATCGCGGCTGATCAGGGTGCAGCTCCCGGGAACGTTCCTGGGGACAAACTGTTTGTTCCCCTGCAATACCGGCTAAGGGTACTCAGGGAAAACCATGACTCCGCTCTATCTGGTCATCCTTGCATCTTGGGCACCAAACACCTCATCACCAGAAACTATTGGTGGCCTGGGTTGCCTAAAGACGTTAGGGCTTACGTCGCCGCTTGTGAGGTTTGCGCTAGGTCTAAAACCCCTAGGTCCCGACCTGCGTGTCTACTACGTTCCTTGCCCATTACCCAGAGACCTTGGACCCATATCTCCATGGATTTTATCACCGATTTGCCTCCATCTCAGGGCAAGTCGGTGGTGTGGGTGGTAGTAGACCGCTTCAGCAAGATGTGCCACTTTGTGCCCCTTAAGAAGCTACCTAACGCCAAGACATTAGCTTCTTTGTTTGTGAAATACATCCTGCGTCTCCATGGGGCCCCAGTCAATATCGTTTCTGACAGGGGGGTACAATTTGTTTCCTTATTTTGGAGAGCTTTTTGTAAAAAGTTGGAGATTGATCTGTCCTTCTCCTCCGCCTTCCATCCCGAAACTAATGGCCAAACGGAAAGGACTAACCAATCCCTGGAACAATATTTAAGGTGTTTCATCTCTGACTGTCAATTCGATTGGGTCTCATTCCTTCCCCTTGCTGAATTTTCCCTGAATAACCGGGTCAGTAACTCGTCAGGGGTCTCCCCGTTTTTCTGTAATTTCGGGTTTAACCCAAGGTTCTCCTCCGTTTCCCCTGGTTGTTCCAATAATCCTGAGGTAGAGGATTTTCATCGGGAACTGTGCACTGTCTGGGCCCAGGTTCAGAAGAACCTAGAGGCGTCCCAGAGCGCAAAAAAGATTCAGGCGGATAGTAGACGTTCTGCTAACCCCCGGTTTGTCGTCGGGGATTTGGTGTGGTTGTCATCCAGGAACTTGCGCCTTAAGGTCCCGTCCAGGAAGTTTGCTCCCCGATTTATTGGACCTTATAAGATCATTGAAGTCCTCAACCCTGTATCCTTCCGTCTGGAGCTGCCCCCATCCTTTCGCATACATGACGTCTTCCATGCCTCCCTCCTTAAACGCTGCTCCCCGTCCTGGTCCCCCTCGAGGAAACCTCCTGTTCCCGTTCTCACCCCTGAGGGGGTGGAATTCGAGGTGGCCAAGATTATGGACAGTAGGATGGTCCAGGGCTCCCTCCAGTACCTGGTCCATTGGAGAGGATACGGGCCGGAGGAGAGGACTTGGGTACCTGCCCGTGATGTTCACGCGGGGGTATTGATCAGGAGGTTCCACCTTCTCTTCCCTACTAAACCGGGTCCTCTTAGTAAGGGTCCGGTGGCCCCTCATAAAAGGGGGAGTACTGTTAGGGATCTGCAGGGTACTACGTCTAGGTATACTCCTGGGATTAATCAATCCACACCTGAGGCCAGACCTGTTCGACTGACACCATCTCCCACCAACCAGGGTGGCAGGCTTAGGAGTGGGAGAGCCTATCGCGGCCTGGTCAGTCGGAGTTAGCTCCGCCCCCTGTCCTTTATTACCTGCCTTGTTCTCCTCCTCAGTGCTTGTAATTCTTCTGGATTCCTGGCCCCACTGCTGCTTGCTCCAGCCTGCTTCTGCCGTGCTTCTGCCTTGCTGCAGTTCCGCTTAACCTGCTTTGCTTTGCCTCTGGCTTGCTTCCTCCTCCGTGCTCACTTGGGTATACTCCACTTCATCCTGGTCCGGACTACTCATTCACCACTCCGTTTCCTCGCGGCGTTCCGTGGGCTACTGCCCCTTCCCTTGCGTGTTCCCTGTTTGTTCTCCCGTGCACTTAGACAGCGTAGGGACCGCCGCCCAGTTGTACCCCGTCGCCTAGGGCGGGTCGTTGCAAGTAGGCAGGGACAGGGCGGTGGGTAGATTAGGGCTCACTTTCCCTTCACCTCCTTCCTGCCATTACAAGAGGCTGCTGATTAAAAATAAAATAAAAAGCATTTCATACGTACCCGGTCGTTGTCTTGGTGACGAGTCCCTCTTCTTCCTCCAGTCCGACCTTTTCTGACGCGGCAGCCTGTGATTGGCTGCAGAGGCCTCTGCAGCCTGTGATTGGCTGCAGAGGCCGCGGCAGCCTGTGATTGGCTGCAGCGCTCACATGGGCTGCATCGTCATCAAGGAATGTCGGGCCGGATGTCGAGAGGGACGCGTCACCAAGGCAACGGCCAGGAGACCGGACTGGAGGAAGCAGGGAGTTCCCGGTAAGTATGAACGTCTTTTTTTTTACAGGTACTGTGATCAGTAGTCACTGTCCAGGGTACTGAAACAGTTACTGCCGATCAGTTAACTCTTTCAGCACCCTGGACAGTGACTATTTAGGGTATGTGCACACACACTAATTACGTCCGTAATTGACGGACGTATTTCGGCCGCAAGTACCGGACCGAACACAGTGCAGGGAGCCGGGCTCCTAGCATCATAGTTATGTACGATGCTAGGAGTCCCTGCCTCTCTGCAGGACAACTGTCCCGTACTGTAATCATGTTTTCAGTACGGGACAGTAGTTCCACGGAGAGGCAGGGACTCCTAGCGTCGTACATAAGTATGATGCTAGGAGCCCGGCTCCCTGCACTGTGTTCGGTCCGGTACTTGCGGCCGAAATACGTCCGTCAATTACAGACGTAATTAGTGTGTGTGCACATACCCTTACTGACGTCGCCTAGCAACGCTGCCGTAATGACGGGTGCACACATGTAGCCACCCGTCATTACGGGGCCTCATGCACACGACCATAAAAACACCCGTTATCACGGGTCGTAATTACGACCCGAAATAGCGGGCCCATAGACTTCTGTTAGCCACGGGTACCTTCCCGTTTTCTCACGGGAAGGTGCCCGTGCCGTTAAAAAGATAGAACATGTTCTATTTTTTTATTTTACGCGCCGTGCTCGTAATTACGAGCACGGCCGGCCGGCCACGGGCAGCCGGCCGCTTTTGCGAACCGTGCTGTCATTATAATTATAGCAGCACGGCCCGTAAAATAGAAAAATAGAACATGTTCTATTTTTTTAACGGCACGGGCACCTTCCCGTGAGAAAACGGAAAGGTACCCGTGGGTAACAGAAGTCTATGAGCCCGTTATTGCGGGTCGTAATTACGACCCGCAATAACGGGTGTTTTTACGGTCGTGTGCATAATGGGAGCACGGCTCGGAAAAACGAACGGCTGCCCGTGCTCATCTCCTGAAATACTCTGTGCTGCCTTAAACTCTGTGGACAGGTCAGGATCCTGTTTCTTTTAAATGCTGCTAGGGAACCCGCTCGATCCACTATATAAGGCTACGCTACAGTGCAGCATTTAAAAGAAACAGGATCCTGACCTGTCCACAGAGTTTAAGGCAGCACAGAGTATTTCAGGAGATGAGCGTGCAGATTCAGTGCTGCTGTGAACTCTGCTCTTACCATTACGTAGCTCTCAGTGTGTTACCTCTCCTCCACTCCTGTCCTCAAGAACACCTTCACATGATTGGCAAGTCACCACGTAATGGTAAGAGCAGAGTTCACAGCAGCACAGAGTATTTCAGGAGATGAGCGTGCGGATCTTGTGCGTGGTGGTGACTTGCCAATCATGTGAACGTGTTATAGAGGACAGGAGTGGAGGAGATGTAACAGACTGAGCTACGTAATGGTAAGAACAGAGTTCACAGCAGCACAGAGTATTTCAGGAGAGGAGCGTGCAGATTCAGTGCTGCTGTGAACTCTGCTCTTACCATTACGTAGCTCAGTCTGTTACCTCTCCTCCACTCCTGTCCTCAATAACACCTTCACATGATTGGCAAGTCACCACCCCGCACAAGATCCGCACGCTCATCTCCTGAAATACTCTGTGCTGCTGTGAACTCTGCTCTTACCATTACGTGGTGACTTGCCAATCATGTGAAGGTGTTCTGGAGGACAGGAGTGGAGGAGAGGTAACAGACTGAGAGCTATGTAATGGTAAGAGCAGAGTTCACAGCAGCACTGAATCTGCACGCTCATCTCCTGAAATACTCTGTGCTGCCTTAAACTCTATGGACAGGTCAGGATCCTGTTTCTTTTAAATGCTGCACTGTAGCGCAGCCTTATATAGTGGATCGAGCGGGTTCCCCAGCAGCATTTAAAAGAAACCGTGTTTGTGTATGTGTGTGTTTGTGTATATATGTGTGTTTGGGTATGTGACTTTGTCTGTTTTTGTTTTTATATGTGTGTTTGTGTATATGTGTGTGTGTGTGTGTGTGTGTGTGTGTGTGTATATATGGGTGTGTTTGTGTATATGTGTTTGTGTATATGTTTTTGTATATATGGGTGTGTTTGTGTATATGTGTTTGTGTATATGTGTGTTTGGGTATGTGTGTTTTTGTTTGTATATGTGTTTGTGTATATGTGTTCGTGTATGTGTGTGTATAACTGTGTGTGTGTGTGTGTGTGTGTTTGGATATGTGTGTTTTTGTTTGTATATGTGTGAGTTCGTGTATATGTGTGTGTGTTTGTCTGTTTATGTGTGTGTGTGTGTATGTGTGTGTGTATATCTTGTTGTGTGTGCGTGTATATATGTGTGTAGGTGAATAGAAGTATTGGTATTGTTCACATTGATAACTGTTTTTTTATGTTGTTGCAGATTTTGATGTACCGATTGGACTACATCTTCGATTCGTTGGACTACTGCGTAGATCTACGTTTTTTCAAATTTTAATAAAATGGTTAACGAGGGTTTTGTTGGGGATTTCTTATTTCAATAAAAAAGAATTGTCTTTTTTAAACTTTATTAGTGCCTAGATAATGGCAGTTGGCTAATTGACAGCGTCCATTATTAAGGCGGTACTTAGTGTTAGCCGGTGCAGAGGCTAGCACTAACCACCCATTATTACCCCGGTACCCACCACCACCAGGGGTGCCGGGAAGAGCTTGGTACGATCCAGTACCCGACCATCTGTTGTGATGGTCGGGTACTGGGGCGGCCGTAGGCTGGTATTATGAGGCTGGGAAGGGCCAAAATCAGTGGACCTTCCCACCCTTGTAATGCTAGGCTGCTGCTGCTGTGTTGTATCGGGCTGGTTATAAAAATGGGGGGGACCCCCACATCGTTTTTTTTTTTAATTTAACAAATTTAGAAATAGACGGGTCCCCCACATTTTTAATAACCAGCCATATACAAGGCCGCAGCAGTCTGGCATTACATGGGTGGGAAGGGCCACTGGTTTTGTCCATTCCCAGGCTAATAACACTGTGTTGTATGTGGCTGGTTATGATAAATTGGGTGGAACCCCATGTCTTTTTTTAAAAAAAAATTAAATAAATAAATAATTTAAAAAAATGACGTGGGGTCCCCCCCACTTTTATAACCAGCCAGATACAACACAGCAGCAGCAGCCTAGCATTACAAGGGTGGGAAGGTCCACTGTTTTTGGCCCTTCCCAGCCTCATAATACCAGCCTGCGGCCGCCCCAGAGCCCGACCATCACAACAGATGGTTGGATACTGGATCGTACCTGGCTCTTCCCGGCACCCCTGGTGGTGGTGGGTACCGGGGTAATAATGGTGGTTAGTGTTAGCCTCTGCACCAGCTAACACTAAGCCTCGCCTTAGTAATGGATGTTGTCACTCAGACAGCGGCCATTACTAAAGTGGTAGTAATAAAATTTGAAAAGACAAAGATATAGATAAAATATTTTATTGAAATAAAGCACCCCCAACACAACCCTCATTAACCATTTTATTGTAGAAAAAAAAACGTCATCTAAGTAGTCCTCGAAACCGACGTAGTCCAAACACCAAACCTGTAAAAAAAAATGAAATAAAACATGTCGTAGGCTTAGATTCAGTTTAATGTGTGATACTGACTGTTATACCATGTATAGAAGCCTGCCGTGAAGTTGACTTAGATACAGGGCGCCAGCAGACAGTATCATACATGGCCATACATACATATATACAAACATACATACAAGCATGCACATATATACATGCAAATATACATACATGCAAACATACACACATATATATACATGCAAACTATCATACATACATACATGCATACACACACACATGAAAACATACATACATACAAACAAACATGCAAAGATACATACATACATATATACAAGCAGGCACAAATATACATGCAAACATAAATACATGCAAACATAATTACATACATGCACATATATATAAACATACATGCAAACATACATGCAAAAATAAAAACATGCAAACATACATACATGCACATATATACATACATACATGACAACATACATACAAACATACATGACAACATACATACATACATACATGCAAACATACATACATGCAAACATACATACACACATGCAAATATATATACATGCCAACATACATGCAAACATACATGCACATATATACATACATACATACATGACAACATACATACATGCAAATATATACATGCAAATATACATACATACACACATGCACATATATACATACATGCCAACATACATGCACATATATACATACATGACAACATACATACATACATACATACATGACAACATACATAGATACATACATACATACATACATATATATATATATATATATATACACACATGCAAATATACATACAAACATGCATACATACATACATGCAAACATACATTCATGCAAACACACATACATGCAAACATACATAAATTCATGCAAACATACATACATATATACAAATATACATACACACATGCACATATATACATACATACATTACAACATACATACATACATACATACATACATGACAACATACATGCAAAAATACATACATGCAAACATACACACATGCAAACATACATACATACATGCAAATATATACATGCAAATATACATACAAACATGCACATATATACATACATGCCAACATACATGCACAGATATACATACATACATGACAACATACATACATGCCAACATACATACATGCCAAAAAAAAATAATAATACGTTCATACTTACTTTCCTCCTGTCCGGCCTCCAGCGAAGACGTTTCATCCATGTCGCCGCTGCAGCCTGTGATTGGCTGCAGAGGCGGTCACGTGGGATGAAGCGTCATCCTGACGTGCGTGACCGCCACTACAGCCTGTGATTGGCTGCAGCGGCGAAAGGGATGAAACGCCATCGCTGGAGGCCGGACAGGAGGAAAGTAATTTTTATTTTTTTATTACATTTAAATTGTATTTTCCGCGCGCCGAGCATGTACTGTGAAGGTTGCTGAAAGAGTTAGTGCAGCCCATTAACTCTATCAGCACCCCGGACAGTAGCATGCATACATACATACATACATGCAAACATACATTCATGCAAACATACATACATACATACAAATATACATACACACATGCACATATATACATACATACATGACAACATACATACATACATACATACATGACAACATACATGCAAAAATACATACATGCAAACATACACACATGCAAACATACATACATACATACATGCAAATATATACATACAAACATGCACATATATACATACATGCCAACATACATGCACAGATATACATACATACATACATACATACATACATGCCAACATACATACATGCCAAAAAAAAATAATAATACGTTCATACTTACTTTCCTCCTGTCCGGCCTCCAGCGATGACGTTTCATCCATGTCGCCGCTGCAGCCTGTGATTGGCTGCAGAGGCGGTCACGTGGGATGAAGCGTCATCCTGACGTGCGTGACCGCCACTACAACCTGTGATTGGCTGCAGCGGCGAAAGGGATGAAACGTAATCGCTGGCGGCCGGACAGGAGGAAAGTAAGTACGAACGTATAATTTTTATTTTTTTATTACATTTAAATTGTATTTTCCGCGCGCCGAGCATGTACTGTCAAGGTTGCTGAAAGAGTTAGTGCAGCCCATTAACTCTATCAGCACCCCGGACAGTAGCATGCTCGGCGCACGGAAGTGACAGGTTCGGTCCGAACTAGTTCGGTCCGAACCGAACTTTTTTGTGAAATTCGGCGAATTAGCCGAACCGAACTTTTGATAAGTTCGCTCATCTCTATTTATAATTATCACATGTAGAAAAAAAATGACAAAGGTTATAAAGCTCCGTAGAATTCAAACGCATGTCTAGATGTGGAGTATCCAGTCTGTTTATTGTGTAAAAAAAAATTTGCCCAAAGAGAGAACAACTGATTCAGCTTCAAAATCATGGGAGCCCTTCATAATGACACAATTTATCATAGTTGGATCGATTAATATATAATAATTTGCACCTTAGAAAAAATTCTGCCAATGATTGCATCTTATTCTTATCGTCACAGTATATTATTGCATTATTTGTTCTAAACATTCTATAGCTTTTTTTGTAGGTAGTTGTGTATATGGAATATATGCCTGGTATACCACTGCGGGCATCTACTATGCCCAGAAGAAAAAAAGGTTTCCTCACAAACGAGGAAGGGGATTTTCTACTGTAGGAACAGTAAGACTATGGAACTCCCTGCCCAAGAAAAATGTCATGGTGAATTCACTGAAATGCCTTTCTTGAGTGTAATAATATTACAAGTTATGGTTGTAGATGGGTCGCTCATCCAGGGATTTATTCTAAATGCCATATTGGAGTCTGGAAATAATTTTGCCCTAGCATAAGGAGAGTTCGCTTTTGCCTCATGGGATTTTGCCTTCCTCTGGATTAGAGATGAGCGAACTTATCAAAAGTTCGGTTCGGCTAGTTCGCCGAATTTCACAAAAAAGTTCGGTTCGGACCGAACTAGTTCGGACCGAACCTGTCACTTCCGTGCGCCGAGCATGCTACTGTCCGGGGTGCTGATAGAGTTAATGGGCTGCACTAACTCTTTCAGCAACCTTGACAGTACATGCTCGGCGCGCGGAAAATACAATTTAAATGTAATAAAAAAATAAAAATTATACGTTCGTACTTACTTTCCTCCTGTCCGGCCGCCAGCGATTACGTTTCATCCCTTTCGCCGCTGCAGCCAATCACAGGTTGTAGTGGCGGTCACGCACGTCAGGATGACGCTTCATCCCACGTGACCGCCTCTGCAGCCAATCACAGGCTGCAGCGGCGACATGGATGAAACGTCATCGCTGGAGGCCGGACAGGAGGAAAGTAAGTATGAACGTATTATTATTTTTTTTTGGCATGTATGTATGTTGGCATGTATGTATGTATGTATGTATGTATATCTGTGCATGTATGTTGGCATGTATGTATATATGTGCATGTTTGTATGTATATATTTGCATGTATGTATGTATGTATGTTTGCATGTGTGTATGTTTGCATGTATGTATTTTTGCATGTATGTTGTCATGTATGTATGTATGTATGTATGTATGTTGTCATGTATGTATGTATATATGTGCATGTGTGTATGTATATTTGTATGTATGTATGTATGTTTGCATGAATGTATGTTTGCATGTATGTATGTATGTATGCATGTTTGTATGTATATTTGCATGTGTGTATATATATATGTATGTATGTATGTTTGCATTTATGTATGTATGTATGTATGTATGTATGTATGCTGGCATGTATGTTGTCATGTATGTATGTATGTTTGTATGTATGTTGTCATGTATGTATATATGTGCATGTATGTTGGCATGTATGTATATATGTGCATGTGTGTATGTATGTATGTATATTTGCATGTATATATTTGCATGTATGTATGTTGTCATGTATGTATGTATGTATGTATGTATATATATATGTGCATGTATGTTTGCATGTATGTTGGTATGTATGTATACATGTGCATGTTTGTATGTATATTTGCATGTATATATGTTTGCATGTGTGTATGTATGTTTGCATGTATGTATGTATGTTTGCATGTATGTATGTTGTCATGTATGTTTGTATGTATGTATGTATGTATATATGTGCATGTATGTATGTTTGCATGTTTTTATTTTTGCATGTATGTTTGCATGTAGGTTTATATATATATGTGCATGTATGTAATTATGTTTGCATGTATTTATGTTTGCATGTATATTTGTGCATGCTTGTATATATGTATGTATGTATCTTTGCATGTTTGTATGTATGAATGTTTTCATGTGTGTGTGTATGCATGTATGTATGTATGTATGATAGTTTGCATGTATATATGTGTGTATGTTTGCATGTATGTATATTTGCATGTATATATGTGCATGCTTGCATGTATGTTTGTATATATGTATGTATGGCCATGTATGATACTGTCTGCTGGCGCCCTGTATCTAAGTCAACTTCGCGGCAGGCTTCTATACATGGTATAACAGTCAGTATCACACATTAAACTGAATCTAAGCCTACGACATGTTTTATTTCATTTTTTTTTTTTTTTTACAGGTTTGGTGTTTGGACTACGTCGGTTTCTACAATAAAATAGTTAATGAGGGTTGTGTTGGGGGTGCTTTATTTCAATAAAATATTTTATCTATATCTTTGTCTTTTTCTTTTCAAATTTTATTACTACCACTTTAGTAATGGCCGCTGTCTGAGTGACAACATCCATTACTAAGGCGAGGCTTAGTGTTAGACGGTGCAGAGGCTAACACTAACCACCATTATTACCCCGGTACCCACCACCACCAGGGGTGCCGGGAAGAGCCAGGTACGATCCAGTACCCGACCATCTATTGTGATGGTCGGGCTCTGGGGCGGCCGCAGGCTGGTATTATGAGGCTGGGAAGGGCCAAAAACAGTGGACCTTCCCACCCTTGTAATGCTAGGCTGCTGCTGCTGTGTTGTATCTGGCTGGTTATAAAAGTGGGGGGGACCCTACGTCATTTTTTTCAATTATTTATTTATTTAAATTTTTTTTTAAAAAAAGACATGGGGTTCCACCCAATTTATCATAACCAGCCACATACAACACAGTGTTATTAGCCTGGGAATGGACAAAACCAGTGGCCTTTCCCACCCATGTAATGCCAGACTGCTGCGGCCTTGTATATGGCTGGTTATTAAAAATGTGGGGGACCCGTCAATTGCTAAATTTGTTAAATTCAAAAAAAAAAACACGTGGGGGTCCCCCCCATTTTTATAACCAGCCCGATACAACACAGCAGCAGCAGCCTAGCATTACAAGGGTGGGAAGGTCCACTGATTTTGGCCCTTCCCAGCCTCATAATACCAGCCTACGGCCGCCCCAGTACCCAATACCCAGTATCCTGAAATACTCTGTGCTGCCTTAAACTCTGTGGACAGGTCAGGATCCTGTTTCTTTTAAATGCTGCACTGTAGCGTAGCCTTATATAGTGGATCGAGCGGGTTCCCTAGCAGCATTTAAAAGAAACAGGGTCCTGACCTGTCCACAGAGTTTAAGGCAGCACAGAGTATTTCAGGAGATGAGCACGGGCAGCCGTTCGTTTTTCCGAGCCGTGCTCCCATTATGCACACGACCGTAAAAACACCCGTTATTGCGGGTCGTAATTACGACCCGCAATAACGGGCTCATAGACTTCTGTTACCCACGGGTACCTTTCCGTTTTCTCACGGGAAGGTGCCCGTGCCGTTAAAAAAATAGAACATGTTCTATTTTTCTATTTTACGGGCCGTGCTGCTATAATTATAATGACAGCACGGTTCGCAAAAGCGGCCGGCTGCCCGTGCTCGTAATTACGAGTCGTAATTACGAGCACGGCCCGTAAAATAAAAAAATAGAACATGTTCTATCTTTTTAACGGCACGGGCACCTTCCCGTGAGAAAACGGGAAGGTACCCGTGGCTAACAGAAGTCTATGGGCCCGCTATTTCGGGTCGTAATTACGACCCGTGATAACGGGTGTTTTTATGGTCGTGTGCATGAGGCCCCGTAATGACGGGTGGCTACATGTGTGCACCCGTCATTACGGCAGCGTTGCTAGGCGACGTCAGTAAGGGTATGTGCGCACACACTAATTACGTCCGTAATTGACGGACGTATTTCGGCCGCAAGTCCCGGACCGAACACAGTGCAGGGAGCCGGGCTCCTAGCATCATATTTATGTACGATGCTAGGAGTCCCTGCCTCTCCGTGGAACTACTGTCCCGTACTGAAAACATGATTACAGTACGGGACAGTTGTCCTGCAGAGAGGCAGGGACTCCTAGCATCGTACATAAGTACGATGCTAGGAGCCCGGCTCCCTGCACTGTGTTCGGTCCGGTACTTGCGGCCGAAATACGTCCGTCAATTACGGACGTAATTAGTGTGTGTGCACATACCCTAAATAGTCACTGTCCAGGGTGCTGAAAGAGTTAACTGATCGGCAGTAACTGTTTCAGTACCCTGGACCGTGACTACCGATCACAGTACCTGTAAAAAAAAAGACGTTCATACTTACCGGGAACTCCCTGCTTCCTCCAGTCCGGTCTCCTGGCCGTTGCCTTGGTGACGCGTCCCTCTCGACATCCGGCCCGACATTCCTTGATGACGATGCAGCCCATGTGAGCGCTGCAGCCAATCACAGGCTGCCGCGGCCTCTGCAGCCAATCACAGGCTGCAGAGGCCTCTGCAGCCAATCACAGGCTGCCGCGTCAGAAAAGGTCGGACTGGAGGAAAAAGAGGGACTCGTCACCAAGACAACGACCGGGTACGTATGAAATGCTTTTTATTTTATTTTTAATCAGCAGCCTCTTTTCTCTATCAGTGATTGATAGAGATAAGTGGCTGCCGATTTGTATAATGTTTTTGACCGGGTTCGGTCAAAACGGGTTTGGCCGAACCCGGTGAAGTTCGGATTCGCTGCGAACCGAACTTTTCCGGAAGTTCGGACCGAAACCGGGTTCGGTTGTCCCGGTTCGCTCATCTCTACTCTGGATCAACAATGCAGAAAAACAGACTGAACTGGATGGACGTACCTCTTTTTTCGGTCTTACAAACTATGTTACAAACTAAAAAGTGTTGCACATCTTTTCATAATTTACAATTGGTCCAAGAGTCAAAAAGGAAAATGTCATAAATACAAAGAGATATTGCATGTGTGTCCTCAATCCATTTGCTCATTGCATTCAGCGAATTTTCAGCTTGACTGATGTCCCTCACAAGTCCTAAGAATTCATGATTTGTTGTATTTCCAGTTAAAAGTAATAGGTGCTATTAAATAATTTTCTTTTATAAAAATATTTGGCCTTACCTTCTTTTTGTCTTCCTGTCTTCATTTTATTAATGAAAAAAATGTGTTACTCAATTACCATGTCTATTTGGGAATCTGCCATTTCCACCTCATAAATACTTCCCAGACATGACTAAGGGCCCTATTACACGGGCCAATGATCAGGCAAACAAGTGTTCATATGGCCGCTCGTTCCCGATCATTGCCCTGTTTACAGGGCAACGATCAGCTGTTGAACAAGCAAACGATCGATCATCATCTGAACGTAGCGTTTATGCAGCATAAAATATTATCGTTGTCGGCAGCACATCGCCCTGTGTAAACAGAGAGGTATGCTGCCGACATGATGGACTCTGCACACAATACTCACAGATAATATAGACAGTTACATTATGTGAGTCAGGGGAGTTTTACAACTGCAGTTTATCATTGTAAGAACTCACCTATTATATCACTGCTCTCCTGCTCCCTTAGATAGGAAAGAAATTATATCTTCAGTTAAAGCCCCATGTACAGGACCATATATTTAATCCGTAATTACGGACCCATTCATTTATTTTGGCCACGGACACCTTTTAGTATTTTTACAGATGGGTGTCCGTGCTGAAAAAAATGATAGAACCTGTCCTATTCTTGTCAGTAATTACGGGACTCCCCATAGCCTATGGATGCTTCTGTAAATACGGATGGCTACGGATTGTCATCGGTAAACCGTCCGTATTTACAGAAGCGCTGTTATGCAACACATTGATGACATAATTTGCAGCCTCCCTCTTTTTTTACGGATCTGTATATGCGGATCAAATACGGGTGCACTACGGACCATATTCGCGGATACCTTTCTGTATATACGGATAAGTTACAGATGACTACGGACCTGTCTTTACGGATAGATGAAAAAACGGTCATGTACATGGGGCCTAACACTATCTGCATAGGGGGGAATTACAGAAGAACGAGGAGGGTGGAGTTGGGTGGGGGGAGGGGTTTTAGAGTTGCCAGGAGAGATTTGATAGGTGATGATGTAATCCTGTAGTTCACAGGAAGTCAGACACACAGGAGAGAGTGACCTCCTGTCTACACATGAGATAATGGTCAATTCTGGTGGTCAGGGTGGGATCACATGACAAAGGGGCCCATTATAAAAGGTTTCAAAATGGATAGGTGCAACCGAGCTGGGAAGAAACAAATGACACTGCTAGAATTTTGCTGGCGAGTTAGCATCATATGTAAAAAAAAAAAGAAAAGAAGAACGAGTGCTTCTTTTATACCATACCATACACACATAATAGGGACCATGCAATGAACACATAACAGAGCCATTCAGTGCCCAAATAACACATCTATATAGTGACCAAACAGGAGCACCAAAGAATATCCAATTAATACTCGCACACAGTATATATGACTCTGTGTGTGTGTGTGTGTGTGTGTGTGTGTGTGCGTGTGTGTGTGTGTGTGTGTGTGTGTGTGTGTCTATGTATTTATATATATATATATAAATATATATATATATATATATATATATATATATATATAGCTGAATTGCATTTATCCTAATTGCTCACATAATGAAGAGCAGTGTTCCCCACCCTGAAGCCATATGTGGTTCTCGAGACCCCTACATGTGAGGGTATGTGCACACGATATAATTCACTGTATTTCAAAGATATATTCAATTGTGCTCCCACAACATAACAATTTTAAAGGATTCACTGGTGTGATATGAGTAAAATATAACATTTATTTATAACTCTCTAAAAACAGGGGTACAATCACCACTGTGAAAAAGCCCCACCGTGTGTATAAAAACGTATTAAATAGTAAACACTGAGTTCTAATTCAATTGTGAACCTCCTATAGCTCAGTGTTAAACAAGAATATCAATACGGAATCAGCATTTGAAAAATGGGCATAACAATAGTCTTGACCCTAATTCACACTAGAGTCCGTGATAACCGCACCGGAATTTGATGTTAAACCCAGTACAAACGGACGCAACACCTGATCTATATAAGTGCTTACATTTTGAGTTAGATTGTTTATGCCTGAAACAATGGGTCTGCCACGTAAGGGGGGATACCCTTTGTGGATTTTGGGCAGGCTATAAAAACATGCCATGATGGGAAATTGTGGAAATAAGTAAGTGACCAAGCTACAGACCCCTGAAGATGAGTATTGAAATGCGTAGGGTCGGTTGTGAATAGGAATTTTTTAGCATAGGGAACACTAGCATTGTTTGTTTACCTCAACACTAGGAGCTTCCGGTGCGGTTATCACGGACTCTAGTGTGAATTAGGGTCAAGACTATTGTTATGCCCATTTTTCAAATGCTGATTCCGTATTGATATTCTTGTTTAACACTGAGCTATAGTAGGTTCACAATTCAATTAGAACTCAGTGTTTACTATTTAATACGTTTTTATACACACGGTGGGGCTTTTTCACAGTGGTGATTGTACCCCTGTTTTTAGAGAGTTATAAATAAATGTTATATTTTACTCATATCACACCAGTGAATCCTATGTGCACACGATAACTGCATTTACGTCTGAAATGACAGAGCTGTTTTCAGGAGAAAACAGCTCCTGAATTTCAGACGTAATTGCTCGTACTCGCGTTTTGCGGGGCGTCTTTTACGGACGTAATTTGGAGCTGTTCTTCATTGGATTCAATGAAAAACTTCTCCAATTACGTCCCAAGAAGTGTCCTGCACTTCTTTGACGAGGCTGTTATTTTACGCGCCGTCTTTTGACAGCGACGCGTAAAATTACAGGTCATCGGCACAGTACATCGGCAAACCCATTGAAATGAATGGGCAGATGTTTGCCGACGTATTGGAGCCGTGTTTTCAGGCGTAATTTGAGGCGTAAAACGCCTCCATTACACCTGAAAATAGGTCGTGTGAACCCAGGCTTACTCCTCAGGTGGTGAAAGTTTTAGATATTATTATGCCATACTGTTACCAGGGATGCCATAATATTATTGAAACTTAATACTAGGGTTAAAACCTTGTCACTATCATTTGACACTAGGGTAAGATTCATGTGTCATGGTTATATCTTTATTATTAATAATAATAATAATAATAATAATAATAATAGGCTTTTAATTTTAATATTGAATGTGGCTCATCACCACCTAACATATTGGAAAGTGGATTGCGAGGTAGAAAAGGTTGTGGACTCCAATGTAGAAAATGTGCCCTAATACTTTGTGTTATATATTTATATCATAAATATGTTTTAGATTAATAGCTATGTTTTATGTGACATATACAGTCAAGTATTGTAGCTCACTTTATTCTAGGAATTCTTTGTGAACATAGAAGCTCACCTAGTACAGCAGAAGTCAAGTCATTTAATCAAAACCAGGGTAATGAGTATACATTTATCAAAGTAAAACTTTCAATTAATTTCCATAGCATAGGGTTTATCCCATTCTACTTCTAGGACAGTTTGATGAATAGATCCCTAATTATCCAGGAATCTGTAATACATTATATCTCATTTGCATTTTAATTCTATAACCACTGCTGGTGTATCCATATGTTCTAGCCTCATATCATATACACTAAAACATCTCAAAAACTCAGCGTTGTTAAATGTTTATACTTTAAACTGGTTTTCCAGCTTCTGACAACTGATGACCTATCCACCAGAAGTGGATAGGAGCAGACCTGCAGTTCAGCAGCACGGCCGCTATGCTATGTACGGAGCCACCTGCTTCCAGCTCCGTACATAGCATTATGTGCCACAACGTCCGTGCCCGCAGGCCACCGGAGCGGCTTATCGGTGCGGAGTCTGGGTGTCGGACTCACACCGATGACATACTGATAACCTATCCGGTGGATAGGTCATCAGTTGTCAGAAGTTGGACAACCCCTTTAATGCTTACAGAGTTCCACTCATTAATTGTTTCGAGTGCACTCTTGGATACACTATAGTCAAGAACAAAAAAACACACACAAGGGTATGTATATGGCAAAAAAAAGTCTATAGACGCTGAAAATATAACAAAGCATATAAATTTAATGAAGTGATTTTATCATGCCCACGTGGAGTATCTGTCTTCAATAAATTGATATGCTTTGTTATATTTTCAGCGTCTATAGACTTTTTTGCCATATACACACCCTTATGTGCGTTTTTTGTTCTTGACTATTTCAGTTTTTTAGGGTATGTGGCAATACATGTGCGGTGCCCGACCGGTGCATTTTGTTTCTTACATACACTATAGGTCATGCTATGAAGCACTCTAATATCCCAAGCTATGGTTCTGGTCAGGGGCGTAACTAGGAAACACTGGGCCCCATAGCAAACTTTTGACTGGGCCCCCCCTCCCGTGGGTGTCACACAACCCCCCCCCCTTGTAGATAGTGCCTTTTTTACAGCCCCCCCTGTAGATAACGCCATACAGCCCCCCTGTAGATAACGCCATACAGCCCCCTCTGTAGAGAACGCCATGCAGAGTCCCCCTGTAGGTAACGCCATGCAGAGTCCCGCCTGTAGATAACGCCATACAGCCCCCTCTGTAGAGAACGCCATGCAGAGTCCCCCCCTGTAGGTAACGCCATGCAGAGTCCCCCCCTGTAGGTAACGCCATGCAGAGTCCCCCCCCCTGTAGGTAACACCATGCAGAGTCGTCCCCCCCTGTAGGTAACGCCATGCAGAGTCCCCCCCTGTAGGTAACGCCATGCAGAGTCCCCCCCCCTGTAGGTAACGCCATGCAGAGTCCCCCCCTGTAGGTAACACCATGCAGAGTCCCCCCTGTAGGTAACGCCATGCAGAGTCCCCCCCTGTATGTAACGCCATGCAGAGTCCCCCCACCCTGTAGGTAACGCCATGCAGAGTCCCCCCCTGTAGGTAATGCCATGCAGAGTCCCCCCTTGTAGGTAACGCCATGCAGAGTCGTCCCCCCCTGTAGGTAACGCAATGCAGAGTCCCCCCCTGTAGGTAACGCCATGCAGAGTCCCCCCCCTGTAGGTAACGCCATGCAGAATCCCCCCCTGTAGGTAACGCCATGCATCCCCTATCCACAGGCAGCTGGCAGCGATAGGGAGAACGGGGGACCGAAAGTCCCCCGAAGTTCTCCATGACTAACCTCTGACTTCCGGCGTCTGCGCAGCTCAATAAAAATGAAAGGAGCGCTGGTCACGCATGCGCACAAGCGCGACCGGCGCTCCATTAATTTCTACGGAGCTGCCGACACAGACCCCGGAAGTCCGAGGTTTGTGATGGAGAACTTCAGGGGACTTTCAGTCCCCCGTTCTCCTTATCGCTGCCGTGATCACACATGTATCCCCTATCCTGTGGATAGGGGATACATGTCTTTTGTTTAATGGCAGAGCGGGGAGATACCTCCCTGCTCTGCCGTACTGTTCAGTGGCGTCGCGCTGTAGCAGCCATAGCGGCTGCTAGCAGAGCCTCCGGCCATGGTGGGGGCCCGTGCCGGCGGGCGACACAGGCCCCCCTCATGCCGCGGGCTACGGCGGTGGTTACGCCACTGGTTCTGGTTCATCAACAGAATGCCAGAACTGCAGAGAAGACTGACACACAGGCAAATCAATAGGTGAGAGAATGCAGAATGTAACTCTTCTTATATCACATTTATGGAAAGCTAGGTGACAACCAGAGGGGTAACTTGTAGCTCCAGGGTCCCAATGCAAAATCTGTAACAGGGCCCCCACTTACCATGGGCCATTTATAATACTGGTTTCTTATTATGTGGCTAAGGGGCGCTCATTAGGGACCCAGCATCTATTATCCCATTGTATACCAAAACAACTCAGAGACAACTGCACAGAACATGCTTAACCCCTTCCCGCCGCAGCCCTTTTTCAGATTTTCATTTTCGTTTTTTCCTTCCCACATTCCAAAAGCCATAACGTCTTTAGTTTTCCGTCGATATAGTACCATGAGGGCTTGATTTTTGCGGGACGAGTTGTAGTTTTTCGTAGCACCATTTGTTTTGGCATATAATGTACTAGGAAACGGGAAAAAAATTATTTGTAGTGTAGAAAATTTAAAAAACAGCAATTCCCCCATTAATTTTGGGCGCGCCATTTTTATGGAATTCACTGTGCAATTAAAATAACATGTTAACTTTATTCTGTGGGTCAATACGATTACGGCGTTACCCTGTAGGTAACGCCATGCAGAGTCCCCCCTGTAGGTAACGCCATGCAGAGTCCCCCCCCTGTAGGTAACGCCATGCAGAGTCCCCCCCTGTAGGTAACACCATGCAGAGTCCCCCCTGTAGGTAACGCCATGCAGAGTCCCCCCCTGTAGGTAACGCCATGCAGAGTCCCCCCACCCTGTAGGTAACGCCATGCAGAGTCCCCCCCCTGTAGGTAACGCCATGCAGAGTCCCCCCCGTAGGTAACGCCATGCAGAGTCGTCCCCCCCTGTAGGTAACGCAATGCAGAGTCCCCCCCTGTAGGTAACGCCATGCAGAGTCCCCCCCCTGTAGGTAACGCCATGCAGAATCCCCCCCTGTAGGTAACGCCATGCATCCCCTATCCACAGGCAGCTGGCAGCGATAGGGAGAACGGGGGACCGAAAGTCCCCCGAAGTTCTCCATGACTAACCTCTGACTTCCGGCGTCTGCGCAGCTCAATAAAAATGAAAGGAGCGCTGGTCACGCATGCGCACAAGCACGACTGGCGCTCCATTAATTTCTACGGAGCTGCCGACACAGACCCCGGAAGTCCGAGGTTTGTGATGGAGAACTTCAGGGGACTTTCAGTCCCCCGTTCTCCTTATCGCTGCCGTGATCACACATGTATCCCCTATCCTGTGGATAGGGGATACATGTCTTTTGTTTAATGGCAGAGCCGGGAGATACCTCCCTGCTCTGCCGTACTGTTCAGTGGCGTCGCGCTGTAGCAGCCATAGCGGCTGCTAGCAGAGCCTCCGGCCATGGTGGGGGCCCGTGCCGGCGGGCGACACAGGCCCCCCTCATGCCGCGGGCTACGGCGGTAGTTACGCCACTGGTTTTGGTTCATCAACAGAATGCCAGAACTGCAGAGAAGACTGACACACAGGCAAATCAATAGGTGAGAGAATGCAGAATGTAACTCTTCTTATATCACATTTATGGAAAGCTAGGTGACAACCAGAGGGGTAACTTGTAGCTCCAGGGTCCCAATGCAAAATCTGTAACAGGGCCCCCACTTACCATGGGCCATTTATAATACTGGTTTCTTATTATGTGGCTAAGGGGCGCTCATTAGGGACCCAGCATCTATTATCCCATTGTATACCAAAACAACTCAGAGACAACTGCACAGAACATGCTTAACCCCTTCCCGCCGCAGCCCTTTTTCAGATTTTCATTTTCGTTTTTTCCTCCCCACATTCCAAAAGCCATAACGTCTTTAGTTTTCCGTCGATATAGTACCATGAGGGCTTGATTTTTGCGGGACGAGTTGTAGTTTTTCGTAGCACCATTTGTTTTGCCATATAATGTACTAGGAAACGGGAAAAAAATTATTTGTAGTGTAGAAAATTAAAAAAACAGCAATTCCCCCATTAATTTTGGGCGCGCCGTTTTTATGGAATTCACTGTCCAATTAAAATAACATGTTAACTTTATTCTGTGGGTCAATACGATTACGGTGACACCAAATATATATAGTTTTTTCTATATTTTACTACTTTTACAAGTAAAAACCTAAGTATAAAAAAGAAAATTTATTCTGTCGCCAAATTCCGAGAGCCATAACTTTTTTATTTTTCCGTCGATTAAGCGGTATGAGGGCTTAGTTTTTGCAAAATAAGCTGTAGTTTTTAATAATACCATTTTGGTGTACATGCGATGGTTTGATCACTTTTTATTTTATTTTTTGCGGGAGATTAGCTGACCAAAAAATAGAGGCGTTTACAATTTTTTTTACGCCGTTCACCGTGCGGGTTAAATACTGATATATTGTAAGAGTTCCGACTTTTATGAACGCGGCAATAACAATTATGTTTATTTATTTGTATTTTTTACTATGCTCTAGGGGGAAAATGGGAAAAGGGTCTATTTTTGAACTTTTAACATTTTTTATTTTTTTTACACAAAAAAAAACGACTTTATTTAACTCATTTTTACTTTTTTTATTAGTCCCCCTAGGGGACTTCAATCAGCGATCGTTAGATGGCTTGCAGGATATACTGCAATACTAATGTATTGCAGTATATCGTGATACTGACAGGCCGGAGGCAGGGCTTAATAGGTGCACAAAGATGGCAGACCAGGGGGGCTTCATTAAGCCCCCAGGCAGCCGTAGCAACCATCGCCCCCCCCCCCCATGCAATTGCGTTGCGGGGGGCGCGATGAGCTGTTAGAGGGGGTCGCCCCCCTCTTTCTAATGATTTAAATGCTGCGGTCGCTATTGACCGCAGCATTTAACAAGTTAAACGAGCGGGATCGTTACTCTGAAGTATCGGCTGTAACATGCAGCCGACACCGGTATCGTATGGAGCGACTCAGTGAGCCCGCTCCAGTGGCGTAACTACCGCCGTAGCAGCAGTAGCGGCTGCTACGGGGCCCGCGGCATGAGGGGGCCCGTGTCGCCGGCCGGCACGGGCCCCCACCATGGCCGGAGGCTCCGCTAGCAGCCGCTATGGCTGCTACAGCGGGACACCACTGAACACTACGGCAGAGCAGGGAGGTATTTCCCCGCTCTGCCATTAACTGGTTCCCGACCGCTGGCTGTATTTTTACGGCCAGCGGTTAGGGTCCTTAAAACCCGAGCCATAGACTTTCTACTGCTCGGGTTTTAACTTGCTGCCCGCGCGATCGGGCGGCTGAATGTCGGGTCTCCAGCTGTCAGTGACTGCCGGGGACCCTGAGGAGAGGATAGAAGCAGCTTTCGCTGCTTCTGTCTTCTCTGATCACTTGTACACAGCGCTGAATGCGCGCTGTGTACAGGAATAGAGACAGCAGCAGCGGCGCTGTCTCTATTCCTCCCGGTGATCATGTGACTGGTCACATGATCGCCGGGTGCCGTTAGTGGCAGGCTGCTGCTGGGTCTTACTAGACCCAGCACAGCCCTATTAGTGACAATCGTCACTATGAGAGGGCTGATTTCCCCTGTAACTGGGGCTGCTGTGCAGCTCCAGTTACAGTGGAAAAACATGGTGTAAAAGAAAGAAAAAAAATATATAAAGTTCCCCAAAGGTCTTCTTTGACCTTTGGGGGACAGACCATAGTAATAAAAAAAAAATAAAGTAAAGTGCAAAAAAAATGTAAATAATAATAAAATACCCAGCCCCAAAAAAAACGTTCCCCCCGCCAATCATTGTTGTAACGCTAGCGCTGACCCAATTACCCTAATATAGACATGTAATATATAAAAATTTACAATGACGATCACAAATAACAGGTCTATTTTAGGGTAAAACTATGTTATTACCCCAAAAAAATAACTGAAACGTAAAAAAGCTTATTTTTCTACTATTATTTTCAAACTTTATGAATAAAAATTCTAAAATAGCAAAAAAGGTGTGTATAAAAATGATAAAAAATGAAACCTGCATTGTCTACGGAAAAAAACGTCGCAAAAATCACGTCGTTAGCCCAACAAATAAAAAAGTTATAGCCATTTAACTAACACATGCTAAAAATGGCTAAACGGTGTCTGGTCCTGAAGGCGCAAAATAGAGCAAAAGACATGTATCCCCTCTCCACAGGATATCCACAGGACAGGGGATACATGTGTGATCGCTGGCATTGATAGGGAGAACGGGGGACTGAAAGTCCCCTGAAGTTCTCCATCACAAACCTCGGACTTCCGGGGTCTGTGTCGGCAGCTCTGTAGAAATTAATGGAGCGCCGGTCGTGCTTGTGCGCATGCGTGACCAGCGCTCCTTTCATTTTTATTGAGCTGCGCAGACGCCGGAAGTCAGAGGTTTGTCATGGAGAAGTTCAGGGGACTTTCAGTCCCCCGTTCTCCCTATCGCTGCCAGCGATCACACATGTATCCCCTATCCTGTGGAGATCCTGTGGAGAGGGGATACATGTATTTTGTAGGACACACTATAGGTCGCATTTTTTTGGGAGGGGGGACGCTGTATGGCGTTCCCTGCAGGGGGGGAACGCTGTATGGCGTTCTCTACAGGGGGGGGTGGCTGTATGGCGTACCCTACAGGGGGGGAGCTGTATGGCGTTCCCTACAGGGGGGAGCTGTATGGCCTTCTCTACAGGGGGGTGCTGTATGGCGTTCTCTACAGGGGGGGTGGCTGTATGGCGTTCCCTACAGGGGGGAGCTGTATGGCGTTCCCTACAGGGGGGTAGCTGTATGGCGTTCCCTACAGGGGGGGCTGTATGGCGTTCTCTACAGGGGGGGAACGCTGTATGGCATTCTCTACAGGGGGGGTGGCTGTATGGCGTTCCCTACAGGGGGGAGCTGTATGGCGTTCCCTACAGGGGGGTAGCTGTATGGTGTTCCCTACAGGGGGGGCTGTATGGCGTTCTCTACAGGGGGGGCTGTATGGTGTTCTCTACAGGGGGGGCTGTATGGCGTTCTCTGCAGGGGGGCTCTATGGCGTTATCTACAGGGGGGCTGTATGGCGTTATCTACAGGGGGGCTGTATGGCGTTCTCTACAGGGGGATGTATGGCGCTATCTACAGAGGGGGGGCTGTATGGCGTTATCTACAGGGGGGCTGTAAAAAAGGCACTATCTACAAGGGGGGGTTGTGTGACACCCAGGGGAGGGGGTGCCCCAGTCAAAAGTTTGCTATGGGGCCCAGTCTTTCCTAGTTACGCACCTGGCCCGCTCCATAGTTCCCCTACCCGACTTTGGCGTATGGACACGTCAAAAATCAGGAAGGGGTTAAAGCATACCTCCCAACCATCCCGGATCCGGCGGGACAGTCCCGGTTTCTCACCGCCGTCCCGCCGTCCAGGGCAGTCTGCAAAATGTCCTGCTGGGCGCAGCAGCTGTATCAAAACAGCTGATCGCTGCTGACAGGCGCCCTGCAGCAGCGATCAGAAGACGGCAGGAGTCTTGCGGCGGTGTTCTGACTGGGATCGATGCCTGCCCGGGAGTAGACCAGTCCAGTCACCTGACCTCACCGGTCAAGTGACAGGTCAGGTGACTGGACTGGTCCACTCCCGGGCCGGCATCGACACCAGTGAGAATGCCGCTGCAAGACTCCTGCCTTCTTCTGACGGTGAGTGACATCAAAGCAGAGCGGAGAGTGGTAGCAGTAGAGCCGGCTACCGCTCTCCTGTCTGGCGGCATTGTGGCACAAAGTATAAGGGGGTTGTGTGGCACTATGTATAAGGGGGAGGGGGGTTGTGTGGCATTACGTACAAGGGGGCAGGAGGATTGTGTGGCACTATGTACAAGGGGGAGGGGGTTGTGTGGCACTATGTACAAGGGGGAGGGGGTTGTGTGGCACTATGTACAAGGGGGCAGGGGGTTGTATAGCACTATGTACAAGGGGGGAGGTGGGTTGGGTGGCACTATGTACAAGGGGGAGGGGGGTTGTGTGGCACTATGTAAAAGGTGTAGGGGATTGTGTGGTGCTATGTACAAAAGGGATGCTGTGTGTGGTGCTATCTACAGGGGGCTGTGTGTGGAGCTTTCTACAGGTGGGCTATGTGTGGAGCTATCTACAGGGGGGCTGTGTGTGGAGCTATCTACATGGGGTTGTGTGTGGAGCTATCTACAGGGGGGCTGTGTGTGGAGCTATCTACAGGGGGCTGTGTGTGGAGCTATCTACAGGGGGGCTCTGTGTGGAGCCATCTACAGGGGGCTGTGTGTGGAGCTATCTACAGGGGGCTCTGTCTGGCGCTATGTACAGGGGGGCTGTGTGTGGCGCTATCTACAGGGGGCTGTGTCTGGAGCTATCTACAGGGGGCTGTGTGTGGACCTATCTACAGGGGGGATGTAAGTGGAGCTATCTACAGGGGGCTGTGTGTGGAGCTATCTACAGGGGGCTATGTGTGGACCTATCTACAGGGGGGCTGTGTGTGAAGCTATCTACAGGGGGGATGTGTGTGGAGCTATCTACACGGGGCTGTGTGTGGAGCTATCTACAGGGGGGCTATGTGTGGAGCTATCTACAGGGGGGCTGTGTGTGGAGCTATCTACAGGGGGGCTGTGTGTGGAGCTATCTACAGGGGGCTGTGTGTGGCGCTATGAACAGGGGGCTGTGTGTGGAGCTATCTACAGGGGGCTGTGTCTGGAGCTATCTACAGGCGGGCTGTGTGTGGAGCTATCTACAGGGTGGCTGTGTGTTTAGCTATCTACAGGGGGCTGTGTGTGGAGCTATCTACAGGGGGGATGTGTGTGGAGCTATCTACAGGGGGCTGTGTGTGGAGCTATCTACAGGGGGCTGTGTGTGGACCTATCTACAGGGGGGCTGTGTGTGAAGCTATCTACAGGGGGGCTGTGTGTGAAGCTATCTACAGGGGGGATGTGTGTGGAGCTATCTACACGGGGCTGTGTGTGGAGCTATCTACAGGGGGGATGTGTGTGGCACTATCTACAGGGGGCTGTGTGTGGAGCTATCTACAGGGGGGCTGTGTGTGGAGCTATCTACAGGGGGGATGTGTGTGGAGCTATCGTCAGGGGGCTGCGTGTGGAGCTATCTACAGGGGGGCTGTGTGTGGAGCTATCTACAGGGGGGCTGTGTGTGGAGATATCTTCAGGGGGCTGTGTGTGGAGCGATCTACAAGGGAGCTCATGTGGATGATTTTTCCATTGACCGGTAGCAGAGTTACAGAACTGGAAAAAAAAAACCCATCATGTAACTCTGCTACCTGTCAATTGAAAAGTCATCCACCACAGGGTCTCCCTCTTGACTTTCATTGTTCTCAGCCTTTTGGTTTGTCCTGCAGCTGCCACCGTGATGAGTAAATGTTATACCCAAGGTAAGAAAAATAACACAAAGACAAAATAACCTGAAATATAATATTTGTGATATCCAGACAGTCTAGAGATCCGCAGTGAGAATGTGCGCTTGTTATTTGAAGAAGGATCTGTCCGTGATTTGATGTGTTTATGCGGGATATTGGGCATGGTTAGGGGGCGTGGCTTAAAATGTCCCTCTTTTCCGAATTCAAAAGTTGGGAGGTATGGTTAAAGGGGTTTTCCAATCCTTTTTGGTTGTTTTTTTTTAATCACTACAACGCTTCTTAATTTATCTATTAATGCCCCCTGAATATTGTTATCTACATTTTTATTTTTTAATTTACCATTATTCTCTTTGGTCTACATTGAGAGGTTTGTTTACCTCTGTGTGTTTGTTGTCTTGCTCTTCCGGTCATACAGTTCCCAGCATGCACCGCTTGTGTCCCAGCATGCAATGCGTCGGCAGCAGGGACTCATCACGCCTACTACACCCAGCTTTACACAATTTCCGTTTGCATTTTACTGCTCTCATTAGATCAGTGAGAGCTAATGATAAACCTGCAACATATCAGTGCTGTACCAAATAACACTCTCTTACATAATGGTAAAAAAAAAATCTTTATGTAACCTCAGAGCCGGAGTTCCAGAGAAGGGCAGGGCGATAGTATAGGCTCTGCTCTGGGACTCTGTGGAATATATGGAGAGTGATGTCAGGGGATTCCACAGAGTCCCGGAGCAGAGCCTATACTAGCGCTCTGCCTGGGACTCCGGCTCTAACCCCCCATGCAGGAGTCCTTGTCAGAGCGCTACTGGCAACTGGCTCCTGACATCACATAATTTCTTCTGGTAGTTTTCGATCCGCTGCTGGGGGGGAGAAAATGACGCACAGGCTCTGTGATAGCGCAGGAGTGGGCATGCGTGGTAAACACTGCTAGTGTAGAAACCACGCGTGCTCAGAGACTAGCAGTGTTTCTCTTACCTAGGAGCAGACAGGAAACTATCCGGTAGTATCCGGTCCACCACTTCCCTCAGTATACAGTGAAGTCAGGAATGACTTACCCGTACATTGAGCCAGCCGGAAAACGGAACTCAGATCATAGACGGGCTAGCGCCGGAAGTAAGGATTTTGCTACTGGAGACGCATCACGTGATCAGAATTGGAATCGGGTGTTAGAAAATTAAATAAAAACGTAAGTATATTACAAATTACATTAATTTCATGTGTGCAGTGAAATAGAAATTTGTTAATTGGTTCCGGAAAGCCCCTTTAACAGGTTCCCGACCGCTGGCCGTAAATATACGGCCAGCAGTCAGGGTCTCTAAAGTCCGGCGTATAGTATATATACGGCCGCACTTCAGAGACTGTGCACGCGCGATCGCGTGCACACAGCTCTGTGCCCTGGCTGTTACTAACAGCCATGGGCACTGGGCAGAATGTCAGGGGTCAATCTTTTGGCCCCTGAACATGTGATCGCTGTGACAACCAATCACAGCGATCACATGCATTTCTGCATAGAAAACAGTGTGCACGCGATCGCGTGCACACAGCCCTGTGCCCTCGCTGTTACCAACAGCTCTGGGCACTGGGCAGAGTATCAGGGACCAATCTGATGGTCCCTGATCATGTGGTCGCTGTGAAAACCTATCACAGCGACCACATTTGTTTTATTTTGACTTTTCTGGCAGTAAATCTCCTGCCTCTTTTCTTCTCCTCAAACATTGTTTCAGTTTGAGGAGAAGAAGAGACTCGAGAGAATTGCTGCCAGAAGAATACAGTGAAAAAAAATACAGTTACACTAAAACATTCTCTGTATAGATAGATTTCTATCTATCTATACAATCTATCTATCCATCTATCTTTTTTTCTATCTATCTACCTTTCTTTCTTTTATTCTATTAGAATAGGCAGGTAGGGAGTATATAATTATATATATATCCACATATATATAATATATATAGCAATAGCGGTTTATTTTTTTGTTAGCGGTAGTATAGATATATATAGCAGTTAGTTTGTGTGTTTTATAAAAAAAAAAAAAAAAAATAAAATTTGTTTAGTTAGTGTTAGTGTTAGTTACGTTATGGCGAGGAAGTTGTTTAGCGCCGAGGAGGCATACGCCATGCTGTGGTCTGAGTCGGAGACCGCATCAGAGATGGCGTCAGAGATGGAACCTGTTTTGGGCAGTGACGATGATAGCGTCACTTCAGGTTCATCTTCAGGGGACGTTGTCCCTGATGCAGTCGAAACTGCAGAACATGAAAGCGCAGGGCCAAGTAGCGCTGTAGCACGGGACAGCCTGGTCCCTCCAGTCCAGGCTCTTGTATGGGCACCTGCCCCATCTTTTGGGCCTAGAATCCACGGATTTACGGCCACTCCTGGCATAACCGTGGACAATACAAATTTTGTCCAAATGGATTACTTCCATTTATTTATAACGGACGACATCCTAAATCAGATTGTCCACGAAACAAATTTATATGCCACGCAATATATAAGGCAGAAACCTTCATCCACCCATGCCAGAGATTGGACGCCCACCAATTTGCAGGAATTAAAAATTTTTTTGGGGCTCACCCTAAATATGGGTATTGTCAAAAAGCCCTCCATTAGGTCTTACTGGTCAACAAGACCCGCCCAAGCCACCCCAGTATATTCTGCAGTAATGCCCAGGTCTCGTTATGAGACAATAATGAGGTTCCTCCACTTCAATGACAACGCACAGGCCCCCCCAAGTACCGATGCAAACCGGGATCGGTTGTTCAAAATAAGACCGCTAATAAATTCCCTGAATAATTTATTTCTGCAACTCTACACCCCTGAGCAGAATGTAAGTGTGGACGAATCCCTCCTCAACTTTCATGGCAGACTTAGCTTTCGCCAATATCTACCTTCCAAAAGGGCAAGATATGGCGTTAAGCTCTACAAATTGTGTGAAAGCGGGTCAGGATATACCACCGCCTTCAGGATTTATGAAGGGCGGGACCGCACAATAAATGTTCCTGGATGCCCCCCTGATCTTTCCACCAGCAGTAAGATTGTGTGGGAGATAATGCAGCCTCTGCTTCACAAAGGGTACCACCTGTACTGTGATAATTTTTATTCTAGTGTGCCCCTGTTTAGGCATTTGCATGCTGCAAGGACTGGGGCATGTGGTACCATGCGCAAAAACAGAATTGGTTTTCCACAGCAATTAGTGGGGAAGCGCATGGTAAAGGGGGACTCCTGTGCTTATGCATCTGAAGAATTGCTGGCGGTCAAGTTCAGGGATCGCAAAGATGTGTATGTGCTAAGCACGATTCATACCGCAGGAACAGTGGCAGTGAGGGAAAGAGGGGCAACATCGGACAAGCACAAACCAGTGAGCGTGTCCGAATATAACAAGTACATGGGGGGGGTGGATTTAAGCGACCAGGTTTTACAGCCCTATTTAGTAAAACGCAAAACTAAAACCTGGTACAAAAAGGTGGCCATTTATCTGTTACAGGTGGCCATCCACAACTCATTTGTGCTCTATAAAAAAAACAGAGGCAGAGACACATACCTGGATTTCCAGGAAAAAATTATTGAAGGCCTCATTTTTGATGTTCAGGACACCCGAGAATGCCCCCAGTCTGAGGATGTCACGCGACTGACTGAAAGACACTTCATCAGTCGGATTCCCCCAACAGCAACCAGAAGCAACCCCCAGAAAAAGTGCCGCGTCTGCAGAAAAGACGGGCACCGCAAAGATTCCCGATATTTCTGTCCCTCATGTCCCTCGCAACCAGGCCTGTGCATTGAGCCATGTTTTAAAAAATACCACACTGTTCTGAATTATTAGATTTTAGTTAATTTGTTGAAAATATATTTGCCCTACATTACGTTTTTATTTTTCCCCTGATTTTACTCCAAGGGTGAGGGAGGGAATGGGTGGGGGGTGGATGTCATGTTTGATGTTTTCTAAAGTTCATCTGCTGGAGAGCTCCATTTGCATTAACCTGAAATTTCTTATTTTAGAAAACCCCAAAAAATAAATTCCCATTATACCCCTAGATGAATATTTTGGGATTTCTGCTTCAGGAGCAGATATTTTGGAAGTGTTATAGAAACTCTGTTGAGTTTTGTAAAACCAGCTTTGAAAAAAAGCGATTTGTGAAATAATCTTCTTCTATCCTCCGCCCTCCTACATCTCTATGTGATAAATAAGGCCACATATTTGGTATCCCCGTGCACGGGAGAAGTGGCAGAATGTGAACGGAGATTAATTTTGACCGTGGTCTAAGCCGTGTGTGAAAAATGCTAGCATAAACTGACGCATTTGCTAAAAAATTGCTAATTTTATTTTGATCCATCTTATTCAAGAAACTTTCAGAAGAAAACTGGACTTGCTAAAAATATGATAAACCCCTTGAAGGAAACCTTGTGGGGTCTACTTGTGTGAATGAAGTCATTTATGGGGTGTTTCTAATGTTTCAGCAGCATTACGGCCCCCAGAAAACAGTATGCGGCTATAAAATCAAGTGCAGAATTCCTGGACCGAAAAGGCCAAAAAGCCTCCCTTTATGCCAAGCCCTGGCACATGCCCGTGAATAAAGCACACATATTTGGTATCCCCATGCACGGGAGAAGTGGAAGAATGTGAAATGCGATGAATTTTGTCCGTGGTCCATTTTGTGTGTGAAAAAGCTAGCATAAACTGACGCATTTGTTAAAAAAAAAAGGTAATTTTATTTTGTTCCATCTTATTCAAGAAACTTTCAGAAGAAAACTGGACTGTCTAAAAATATGATAAACCCCTTGAAGGAAACCTTGTGGGGTCTACTTGTGTGAATGAAGTCATTTATGGGGTGATTCTAATGTTTCAGCAGCATTAGGCCCCCCAGAAAACAGTACGCTGCTATAAAATCAAGTGCAGAATTCCTGGACCGAAAAGCCTCCTTTTATGCCAAGCCCTGGCACATGCCCGCACAGTGAATAAGGCACACATATTTGGTATCCCCATGCACGGGAGAAGTGGAAGAACGTGAAAGGAGATGAATTTTGGCCGTGGTCTATACCGTGTGTGAAAAATACTAGCCTAAACTGACGCATTTGCTAAAAAAGTGCTGATTTTATTTTGTTCCATCTTATTCAAGAAACTTTCAGAAGAAAACTGGACTTGCTAAAAATATGATAAACCCCTTGAAGGAAACCTTGTGGGGTCTACTTGTGTGAATGAAGTCATTTATGGGGTGTTTCTAATGTTTCAGCAGCATTAGGCCCCCCAGAAAACAGTATGCGGCTCTAAAATCAAATGCAAAATTCCTGGACCGAAAAGGCCAAAAAGCCTCCTTTTATGCCAAGCCCTGGCACATGCCCGCACAGTGAATAAGGCACACATATTTGGTATCCCCATGCACGGGAGAAGTGGAAGAACGTGAAAGGAGATGAATTTTGTCCGTGGTCTATACCGTGTGTGAAAAATACTAGCCTAAACTGACGCATTTGCTAAAAAAGTGCTGATTTTATTTTGTTCCATCTTATTCAAGAAACTTTCAGAAGAAAACTGGACTTGCTAAAAATATGATAAACCCCTTGAAGGAAACCTTGTGGGGTCTACTTGTGTGAATGAAGTCATTTATGGGGTGTTTCTAATGTTTCAGCAGCATTAGGCCCCCCAGAAAACAGTATGCGGCTCTAAAATCAAATGCAAAATTCCTGGACCGAAAAGGCCAAAAAGCCTCCTTTTATGCCAAGCCCTGGCACATGCCCGCACAGTGAATAAGGCACACATATTTGGTATCCCCATGCACGGGAGAAGTGGAAGAACGTGAAAGGAGATGAATTTTGTCCGTGGTCTATACCGTGTGTGAAAAATACTAGCCTAAACTGACGCATTTGCTAAAAAAGTGCTGATTTTATTTTGTTCCATCTTATTCAAGAAACTTTCAGAAGAAAACTGGACTTGCTAAAAATATGATAAACCCCTTGAAGGAAACCTTGTGGGGTCTACTTGTGTGAATGAAGTCATTTATGGGGTGTTTCTAATGTTTCAGCAGCATTACGCCCCCCAGAAAACAGTATGCGGCTCTAAAATCAAATGCAAAATTCCTGGACCGAAAAGGCCAAAAAGCCTCCTTTTATGCCAAGCCCTGGCACATGCCCGCACAGTGAATAAGGCTCACATATTTGGTATCCCCATGCACGGGAGAAGTGGAAGAATGTGAAAGGAGATTAATTTTGGCCGTGGTTCATACCGTGTGTGAAAAATGCTAGCATAAACCGACGCAATTGTTAAATTCTTGCATTTTTTTCCAATTTTGCCCACTTTAGTGAAAAAAAAAAAAATGATATATACTGACAAATGCCACTAAAACAAAGCCCTATCTGTCCTTTAAAAAGAGTGTAAAATTCAAAGATGAACTTTATTCACCTGCTGAGTTATAGTCATCTAAAGAAGCGCATAGCAAAATTGTGAAATTTGCTCTGGTCATTTAGCTGTAAAACAGCCTAGTCCTTAACCGGTTAAAGTCTTTACAGATGATGGCAACCCATGAAATGACATCTGCAGGTGTATTTACATTCATGGATGAAGTAAGCGAGTTAGTCAGGTGGAATGTAAAAGTAGTGTTAATAGTTACAACTTTTCGTGGCAGATATAAAACACACGGCATTCTCCAACCTTGACAGCTTGGAAATACTTTCTGTAACACATTAATGGAATTGCACTATTATATATGATAAATGGTCTAGAGCCGTTTGTCTTAAGTGCATCACTTTGAGGTTGGGAAGGCGCAGAATTACAGATTGGTTGATGTATTGATAGACAGGCATATGGACTGACAGACAGATTGACTGTTATACACTACATACAGTATATACTATAGAAACCTAATGGAAAAGCATTAGATAATAGTTTTTCAATATCTATGGCTCTTTGACTCCTTCTTTCACATGTCGTAACCATGACTGCAGAGCAAAGTAATAATTTCGTACAATCACAGGCCTTGAGTGCTTGGCTTCAGCCTCTGAACAAAAGCTTGTTACTGTGTTACGCTGCACTCCCCGAAGTCATCAGATTGAAGGGTACAGGGAAAATGACATACTGTGGAATGTGCGGGAAGCATGAGGGCACCGCAGTCAGAGGCAATACTTATGTGCCATAGCAGCTAATCATTAAAGATACTGATGTTACATTTAAAACACTCTTATTTATACATGCATTTTTTTTTATGCAGTTTGAAACATCAGACAAAAACCCTGTGTGAACATGACCTAAAGCTTGTACACTTTCTATCATTTAAACTGCAGGAATTGGCAGTGTTTCAAGTACTATGTTACTGAACAAGGTGCATACCTATTGGGAATATGGCGCATGCCACTGAACATCTGTATTGTTTACTGGCACCTTTCTATTCATAAGAATGTAAGCTCTGATACATACACCGCGTTCCAAATTATTATGCAAATGATTTTTTTCGCTGATTTTCCTAAATAGTGGATGCAAATGACAGTCAGTATAATCTTCAAGCCATCAACCGTTGGAGTATAATGCAAATTTTATTGAACAAATCTCCTAGTGATAACAGATTTTTTTTTAGAAGTAAAAACCTCAAAATGCACTGTTTCAAATTATTATGCACAACAGAGATCAAAACATTTTAAAGGTTGTAAAGAGAACTAAAATGGTAATTTGTTGAATTTCCAGCATCAGGAGGTCATATTTACAGAAATCAAAAGCTCTTTCAATCAAAAAAAACTTAAAGGAACAGTGTCACTACCAACTTTGTTTTTAATATGTTATGTGTTTTTGTGTGATAGATCAATAAATTTTATTAATGTATGTTGCTGTTTTGTACTTTTTACGTTTTTAATTGATTAGCTGCTCTATGGGGGCTGCCATTTTTGTTTCCATTACTGTGTGTGTCGATTAACGACACACACAGACATGGAATACGGCAGCCACAGTCCCATAGGGACTGCGAACGGCTCCCGTCCCATTGACTGCCGTGTACGGCGTCTGTGTGTGAACTGCGCATGCGCCGCTCACACACAGACCAAAACTGAGGCATTTGCTAGAGCGAAATCCGGCGCCATGTTCCTGTCGACCGGAAGCCGCGGCAGGAGTGTGAGATGACGAGTTCCGGCCGCGGCTTCCGGTCATGTGTTCGCAGCGAAGGCGCAAGAAGACCAGTCGCAAGAAGTTTGACAGAGAGGAGGTCGCGTCAGGAACAGGTAAGTTCTGTTCATGTGCGTTTGTGTGAGCAGCCTTTGGCATCATACCAGGGAAGCCTGTGGCATCATAACAGGGAGGCCTGCGGCATCATAACAGGGAGGCCTGCGGCATCATAACAGGGAGGCCTGCGGCATCATAACAGGGAGGCCTGCGGCATCATAACAGGGAGGCCTGCGGCATCATAACAGGGAGGCCTGCGGCATCATAACAGGGAGGCCTGCGGCATCATAACAGGGAGGCCTGCGGCATCATAACAGGGAGGACTGCGGCATCATAACAGGGAGGCCTGCGGCATCATAACAGCGGAGGCCTGCGGCATCATACGAAGGGAGGCCTGTGGCAGCATACAAGCAGAGGCCTGTGGCATCATAACAGGGAGGCCTGTGGCATCATTTACAGTGTGGGATCATTTACAGTGTGGCAGCATGTACGGTGTGGCTGCATGTACGGTGTAGCATCATAGCAGCGGAGGCCTGTGTCATCATACCAGCGGAGGCCTGTGGCATCAATTACAGTGTGGCATCAATGACAGTGTGGCAGCATTTACAGTGTGGCAGCATTTACAGTGTGGCAGCATGTACGGTGTGGCAGCATGTACGGTGTAGCATCATAGCAGCGGAGGCCTGTGTCATCATACCAGCGGAGGCCTGTGGCATCATTTACAGTGTGGCATCAATTACAGTGTGGCAGCATTTACAGTGTGGCAGCATGTACGGTGTGGCTGCATGTACGGTGTGGCTGCATGTACGGTGTAGCATCATAGCAGCGGAGGCCTGTGTCATCATACCAGCGGAGGCCTGTGGCATCATTTACAGTGTGGGAGCATTGACAGTGTGGCAGCATGTACGGTGTGGCTGCATGTACGGTGTGGTAGCATGTACGGTGTGGCTGCATGTACGGTGTAGCATCATAGCAGCGGAGGCCTGTGTCATCATACCAGCGGAGGCCTGTGGCATCAATTACAGTGTGGCATCAATTACTGTGTGGCAGCATTTACAGTGTGGCAGCATTTACAGTGTGGCAGCATGTACGGTGTGGCAGCATGTACGGTGTAGCATCATAGCAGCGGAGGCCTGTGTCATCATACCAGCGGAGGCCTGTGGCATCATTTACAGTGTGGCATCAATTACAGTGTGGCAGCATTTACAGTGTGGCAGCATGTACGGTGTGGCTGCATGTACGGTGTGGCTGCATGTACGGTGTAGCATCATAGCAGCGGAGGCCTGTGTCATCATACCAGCGGAGGCCTGTGGCATCATTTACAGTGTGGGAGCATTGACAGTGTGGCAGCATGTACGGTGTGGCTGCATGTACGGTGTGGTAGCATGTACGGTGTGGCTGCATGTACGGTGTAGCATCATAGCAGCGGAGGCCTGTGTCATCATACCAGCGGAGGCCTGTGGCATCAATTACAGTGTGGCATCAATGACAGTGTGGCAGCATTTACAGTGTGGCAGCATTTACAGTGTGGCAGCATGTACGGTGTGGCAGCATGTACGGTGTAGCATCATAGCAGCGGAGGCCTGTGTCATCATACCAGCGGAGGCCTGTGGCATCATTTACAGTGTGGGAGCATTGACAGTGTGGCAGCATTTACAGTGTGGCAGCATGTACGGTGTGGCTGCATGTACGGTGTAGCATCATAGCAGCGGAGGCCTGTGTCATCATCCCAGCGGAGGCCTGTGGCATCATTTACAGTGTGGGAGCATTGACAGTGTGGCAGCATGTACGGTGTGGCTGCATGTACGGTGTGGCAGCATGTACGGTGTGGCTGCATGTACGGTGTAGCATCATAGCAGCGGAGGCCTGTGTCATCATACCAGCGGAGGCCTGTGGCATCAATTATAGTGTGGCATCAATTACAGTGTGGCAGCATTTACAGTGTGGCAGCATTTACAGTGTGGCAGCATGTACGGTGTGGCAGCATGTACGGTGTAGCATCATAGCAGCGGAGGCCTGTGTCATCATACCAGCGGAGGCCTGTGGCATCATTTACAGTGTGGGAGCATTTACAGTGTGGCAGCATTTACATTGTGGCAGCATTTACATTGTGGCAGCATTTACAGTGTGGCAGCATTTACAGTGTGGCAGCACTTATAGTGTGGCAGCATGTACGGTGTGTCTGCATGTACGGTGTGGCATCATACCTGCGGAGCCCTGTGTCATCATACCAGCGGAGACCTGTGGCATCATTTACAGTGTGGCAGCATTTACAGTGTGGCAGCATGTACGGTGTGGCAGCATGTACGGTGTAGCATCATAGCAGCGGAGGCCTGTGTCATCATACCAGCGGAGGCCTGTGGCATCATTTACAGTGTGGGAGCATTTACAGTGTGGGAGCATTTACAGTGTGGCAGCATTTACAGTGTGGCAGCATGTACGGTGTGGCAGCATGTACGGTGTAGCATCATAGCAGCGGAGGCCTGTGTCATCATACCAGCGGAGGCCTGTGGCATCATTTACAGTGTGGGAGCATTGACAGTGTGGCAGCATTTACAGTGTGGCAGCATGTACGGTGTGGCTGCATGTACGGTGTAGCATCATAGCAGCGGAGGCCTGTGTCATCATCCCAGCGGAGGCCTGTGGCATCATTTACAGTGTGGGAGCATTGACAGTGTGGCAGCATGTACGGTGTGGCTGCATGTACGGTGTGGCAGCATGTACGGTGTGGCTGCATGTACGGTGTAGCATCATAGCAGCGGAGGCCTGTGTCATCATACCAGCGGAGGCCTGTGGCATCAATTACAGTGTGGCATCAATTACAGTGTGGCAGCATTTACAGTGTGGCAGCATTTACAGTGTGGCAGCATGTACGGTGTGGCAGCATGTACGGTGTAGCATCATAGCAGCGGAGGCCTGTGTCATCATCCCAGCGGAGGCCTGTGGCATCATTTACAGTGTGGGAGCATTTACAGTGTGGGAGCATTTACAGTGTGGGAGCATTTACAGTGTGGCAGCATTTACAGTGTGGCAGCATGTACGGTGTGGCAGCATGTACGGTGTAGCATCATAGCAGCGGAGGCCTGTGTCATCATACCAGCGTAGGCCTGTGGCATCATTTACAGTGTGGGAGCATTTACAGTGTGGGAGCATTTACAGTGTGGCAGCATGTACGGTGTGGCTGCATGTAAGGTGTAGCATCATAGCTGCGGAGGCCTGTGTCATCATACCGGCGGAGGCCTGTGGCATCAATTACAGTGTGGCAGCATTTACAGTGTATTTATTTGACGTCTTGGGAGAGATATGTATCAACTTTTGTTTCTAATTGTCAGTTATGGCGCCCAAGAGAAGTCGGAAATCCAGTGATGACAATCAACCAATAGCAAAACGAATACCACCAACATTTACCCCAGAGGAGAAAGCAAAAAGAGCCCAGGAGGTAAGACTTCGTGCAGTTGATGTCTGTGAAATGCTTCACTGTGCTGTTGGATAGCACGCTGACTCTTGCATTTGTGGGGGGCCAAGCACACCCACATATACTTGTTTGAATGGAAATCAAACCGTTCGAAAAGCCAACTTTTGGTCCTCCATTACATTCCGAATATTGGTTCCTATATTTTTTGTGTCTATTCACTCACCTTCACCGTTGACGTTAGCGGAGCGAACACTATAGAATATACCTATGTTTCGGGTCTCACTTTTAGATGGAAAAATGTAATTATTAGATGTACATGTTCACTCCACAAATCAATGATAAATTTGGTTTTGTTTTTTAGAGAGCAATATTAGAGCAGGAACTAAGAGAAAGGTGTCCCAAATATCAGGATCCAAATATAATTCTTGTACAACAGCCAATGAGAAAACGGGCAGAACAGAGTGCGAGCCAAACTCCTGCAGCGTCCGTGCAACCGGTGGAATCGTGGTGTCAGTGTGGGAACTGCATTAATTTGCCGACAGAAGAGGAATGCGTCTGTTGCAAAGTTATACGTAATGTGCTAAACAAAATGGAGGAAGATGAGCCGATTAGTTGCATAACAGAGCATCATACTTTTATTGGCACATGTCTGAACAAGGAACAACTGACCCTATGTGAAAGCTATAGATGTTTTGGTCCAACACGTCAAGCACCGCTAAATAACAGGTAAGGAAATTATTTTTTTGGTTCCAGTCAAGTTTCAATGATGGTATTATGATCCTAACCTTATTGCTCAAAGAAATATTATTATGTGCGCTTTTAGCAGCATGCATGTGTCTAATATGTGTCTGCCAAATGTTATGTGGTCCCTGTAACACTAGAAGTAAATTTTGATCTTGTTCCACGCAGCAATCAAACAATGTCTGTCGCTCCAGCGTTTGTGAGCCGTTATGTATTATTCTAAAGAATCTTAGCATGTCAGGGGTGACAGTATACGATTGGGGTCTGTATAGTGTGCAAATATGATTGCCTAAAAATTTTTTTTTTCTGATGTATAGGTCCTTACGTATGGTTGCATACAGAATGTTCACCGTGTGGGTTCACGGTTACCTTGGACGAAAAAACAGGCGTACTATTCCAGCATGTGCAGTTCAGAAAGTCAGAGCAATGTTTCCAGAAGAAAATCAAGTATATGTTGGTTTCAAGCTAGCCACTGACAATAATGCTTCTGAAATGGCCGATTTTTGAAATGTGTTTGTTTACTTTACTATGCTATCTTTTTCAATAAAAAAAAAATTAAAATCCAAACTTTGAATGTTTATTTATTATAATATATTAACACAGCATAAGTATTGTACATAACAAAACAAAATATACAGGATATAAACTGCTATTGTTGATTCTGAGGAAGGCGAAAACCCATTGTTATTTACGTTTTGTTCATTAGTGAGGGAAATTCCTTCCCGACTCCAAATATGGCAATCAGACTAAATCCCAGAATCAACACCCAATATCCACAGATAGTTTGCTTACAAATTATTACAGTAACAGGCAATATAAATAGTGGCAAATAGTTGTACGCTTTTTTAGTAGAAGGGCAAACACAACATAGTTCAGTACATTAAAAACGTGACTTGTGAGCTAGAACAGTTGATGCTTTATCCGGCCGTGGTTCTGTGGCTATGTTTGGTGGTAGGGTCAATGTCCGTGTTTGCCAACTATGTTCAATTTCTTGTTTTGACAATTTGATCACATTTACAAACATAGGAAAGAGGTGTGAGAAAGACATTGGTACGTACTCTTTCTTTGCAGTCCATTTTTTGCTTAGTTTAGAGAAAATTACATTATACCTCATGCTACCAAGCCGATCCGACTTTGTCGTCTGTCGGTGGACTCTAGATTGTTCCCGTTTTGTATTATGATTATGGGCCAAAACAGCAAGTTTTGTCCGTGCTTCCATTCCGTCTAAAGAAAAATGTATTCTTTTCGGTCTGTATTTTAGAATAAAGCTGTGGAATACCTCGATTTTTCCTGTATGACAGAAAGATGACAAGTGGGGCAAGTCTTTCAATAATTGTTTATCTTTCACAATCTTTTCTAGCGCATGATAGGCTGCCGATGTTGTTGACATCCAATTGTGTTTGCGATCGTCATCAATGTCTAAACATCTGTGATCACATTGTGTGAGAATGTCCCCCGGGAATTCATGTACATTACAAATATGTTGAAGTAGAGAGAGCCATTTTTCCCGCAGCACATCCACATTGCCGCAACTAGTACTACAGCAGTACCAAAAATGATTGGTTATTGACGTGATCCAATCAACAATTTGGGAACAGTTTTTTTTTTTACTTGCAGCCTTCAGCTTCTTACGAATGGACTTAGCATAATGCCATATATCAAATTGATGTCCAATCTCGGGGTATTGTTCACGTATTTTTTTGCGTATGGAGACATGACGGTCTGTTGCAAGAACATACACATTGAGGCCATCTTGAATAACACGGTTCAGACAGTTTTGAAAGGCCAAACTTTCCATAGCCACAGAAGATGTGGTTTGTGTAACCTGAACGATTTCAAAGTCAACAATCTTGTCGCTCTTGTAATCCATCAATGTGTACACACAATATTTTGCATTATGCCCAGGGCTATCACATTGTCCGTCACCAAGGAGACACAATGGTGTTTGTTTGATTTCTTTATGAAGTTCCATTTTTTCTTGTTTCCAGTGAATGTCCACCACTGGAAATAAGAATTTTCTTTGGTGACGAAAGAAAGTGGAATGTGAAATAAATTGCACCCCAATCGATTTACAAATGTCAGACATCTTTGCATAGTTCCCACCATTAAATAAAATGGAAGCTGCAATCAGAAGATTCCCAACCGGTATCCGATTACACTTTGGTTGACTTTCCCAAAAATAATCATGTCCATTGGGACATTTCCCTTGTAGCGAAAGATAGGTACCTTGCTGGAATTTGACGGTGTTTTCTATTTTGTGGCCACAGAAACACGCGCACTGAGCAACCAGTACATCTAAAGCCGATTCAAAAACCAAAAATTTACGTTCTTTTACTAGCTCTTCATCTGCTGGTTCGGAAAACAAATTTGTTGTCACGTTCTCAAATGATAAACTAGAATCTGGTGGTTCGTAGTCCAGATCTGTTGGATCATTTATGACAGTAGAAGAAACAAAGCTTTCCTCGGGATCCTCAAATATGACTTTGCTTGCTGTTTGTCTTTGTAAGCGGGGGGTTGAGAACGTAGATGGGTAAAAATGATCCAACTTCATTGTTATTTGGTTAGCAAAAGAAAGTTCTTCCTCTGGAAACTGGCATCCTCTATCCACTGTGAAGATGTGTGATTGAGTGGTTGCATCTCTTATTCTTTTGAAAGGTGTGTTGGTGGCTCTCGTTGACAATGTCTTATGTCGGGTGTTTGTTGCTGCATTTCTTTCGAAAAATTTCCTCTTGACACCTATTTTTACATGTTTCACTCCCATGACTTTGGACATTGACGTTGGTGGATCGTTTTGCATTGAGGTACCGGTCGAAGCGTATGTAATTCTGTTGGTGGATGTAGTAGGCAAAGGCAATTGCATGCATTGTGTTGCACAAGAATAAGTGTCTTCCTCTTCTGTACGTTTCCGTTTAGATGGTGGACACTCTGTTTCCTGATAAGGGAATATCGTGGGAATTGCACTTTCCTTCAGCCATCGTATCTTCTTTTCCGACTTAAAAACATAACAGTCTTCTGCAAAGTGTTTTGAACATAGTCTAAATAAATCTTGTTTTTTCCCATCAAAAATTCGTTGTGAGAGTGCATCTAGATTGTCCAACGATTGTCTGGCCTGTTGGAGCCAAACTTTTATCTTGTCAATGTTGCCTGGGAAAACATGCAGGGTCACTCCTTGAGAGTAAGTAGCTCTATTAGACCGACTGTCACAACTAGAGACAATGCACGACGGCATTTCTATCAAAAAAGTAAATGTAAATATTATGTCATGAGAAAAGATCATTACGTTACCAGCGATGGATTACATAAAGATAGTTGATACCCCGAATCAGGTGTATTTGTGTACTAACATACTTACTATTCCAATTTTGATGTGTGAGTTTGCCTTTTCTAAGTGCATTAGTAAAACTATAGTTTGTCTAAAATTATATTGACAACAGCGTTTGTTGAAGACATAACATCACATTAGTGGCAGTTCTTGGATCACCGCTTGCGAAGTCACCCATATTTATCACCCAAATGTGACCTATGTTGTGTTGTAGATTGTCATGTGGAGAAGTGAGTATTCTACATGTTACCTTGTTTATAGGTAACTGTTTGGCACTGGGAATTAACGGTTCATCAAGGCACAAAATAGTTTGTCGTTTTAGACTATCATTGTAAAACCGTCAATGATCTCAGTGCCAGACAGTTTCACCATGTCAATGTTTGAGTATAGGTTTTTTATGGCTGACCAACACATTTATTGTTTTGATTTGTTTGTATGTAATAGAGACAGTGAATGAAAGAGAATAGCATTTATAACCAAATTTTTTTATTGATGAAGCCATAACTGCCTACCACAGTAACACAGAATAAGTGTCCCATCACAAACACAAATATAAAATTTACATGCATAACACAAAAAGCTTTTGTAACATAGTCACAAAAATATAGTTCTGTTAAAAAGTCCACATCGACGGATAGGCACCAACATAGAAAAGTAGAATTTTGTAGACGGAAATGGGAAAGAGATTTAGATTGAAAATACACACATGTCAACGACAAACACTAAGAAGTTATCAGCAGATGAAAAAAACTTGCTTCGTCACATGTTTATGGACCTTCACCAGCAGATGAAAACAACTTGTTTCCCTCATCTCATCATCAAACCGGATCCTTTAGCAGCAGGTGAAAACCCCTTTCTTTGTCACATATTACCACCGTACCTTCACATTGTATTACAGAACGTTTCAGCCAATCATGTGGCATGTCAAAGTTATATTTCCTACAGAAGAATAAAATAAAAAATGTATGAATGGATTGATCAACCTCAAGCGTTGCACTATGCGCAACATGGTCGCTTTGGAAGAATGTCATCCCTGTCTGAACACTCTGCATAGTTTGTCTCCTCTGATGAACTTGTGTGTCATGTATGTTTATATGAACTACCTATGTTAGGGATTACTTACTTTCGAGAATTCAGAACTTATGCTGCTCAGAATGGCCTGTTCGTCTAAACGTTGGTAATCCGCTCTGGTTGCTGCTGTCGTCGTCTGTATCTGATAGCGTTGCTTTGCCTCCTGTTAAAAAAAGTACAATAATATATATAAAAAACCATAATTTGCAATTATTGTACGTTTAGGGTAGTCCCCTTGCTCACGCACCTGTTCAAAGTATCTGTGCTCCTCGAATACACTCCTCACGGTTGTGTTTTCACTGGCGCGCTCCCTCTCCTCCTGTTAAACTAATGATCAAAAAGTCACACACTCTGCAAATGCTGCCACTCTGTCAATGCTGCCACTCTGTCAATGCTGCCACTCTGTCAATGCTGCCACTCTGTCAATGCTGCCACTCTGTCAATGCTGCCACTCTGTCAATGCTGCCACTCTGTCAATGCTGCCACTCTGTCAATGCAGCCACTCTGTCAATGCAGCCACAGCCCTACGCTGGTATGATGACACAGGGCTCCGCTGGTATGATGCCACACCGTACATGCAGCCACACCGTACATGCTGCCACACAAAAAAAAATGCTGCCACACTGTCAATGCTCCCACACTGTAAATGATGCCACAGGTCTCCGCTGGTATGATGACACAGGGCTCCGCAGGTATGATGCCACACCGTACATGCAGACACACCGTACATGCTGCCACACTATAAGTGCTGCCACACTGTAAATGCTGCCACACTGTAAATGCTGCCACAATGTAAATGCTGCCACAATGTAAATGCTGCCACACTGTAAATGCTGCCACACAGTAAATGCTGCCACACTGTAAATGCTGCCACACTGTAAATGCTGCCACACTGTAAATGCTGCCACACTGTAAATGCTCCCACACTGTAAATGATGCCACAGGCCTCCGCCGGTATGATGACACAGGCCTCCGCAGCTATGATGCTACACCTTACATGCAGCCACACCGTACATGCTGCCACACTGTAAATGCTGCCACACTGTAAATGATGCCACAGGTCTCCGCTGGTATGATGACACAGGGCTCCGCAGGTATGATGCCACACCGTACATGCAGACACACCGTACATGCTGCCACACTATAAGTGCTGCCACACTGTAAATGCTGCCACACTGTAAATGCTGCCACAATGTAAATGCTGCCACAATGTAAATGCTGCCACACTGTAAATGCTGCCACACTGTAAATGCTGCCACACTGTAAATGCTGCCACAACGTAAATGCTGCCACACTGTAAATGCTGCCACACTGTAAATGCTGCCACACTGTAAATGCTCCCACACTGTAAATGATGCCACAGGCCTCCGCTGGTATGATGACACAGGCCTCCGCTGCTATGATGCTACACCGTACATGCAGCCACACCGTACATGCTGCCACACTGTAAATGCTGCCACACTGTCAATGCTCCCACACTGTAAATGATGCCACAGGCCTCCGCTGGTATGATGACACAGGCCTCCGCTGCTATGATGCTACACCGTACATGCAGCCACACCGTACATGCTGCCACACTGTAAATGCTGCCACACTGTAAATGATGCCACAGGTCTCCGCTGGTATGATGACACAGGGCTCCGCAGGTATGATGCCACACCGTACATGCAGACACACCGTACATGCTGCCACACTATAAGTGCTGCCACACTGTAAATGCTGCCACACTGTAAATGCTGCCACACTGTAAATGCTGCCACACTGTAAATGCTGCCACACTGTAAATGCTGCCACACTGTAAATGCTGCCACACTGTCAATGCTCCCACACTGTAAATGATGCCACAGGCCTCCGCTGGTATGATCACACAGGCCTCCGCTGCTATGATGCTACACCGTACATGCAGCCACACCGTACATGCTGCCACACTAAAAATGCTGCCACACTATAAATGCTGCCACAATGTAAATGCTACCACACTGTAAATGATGCCACACTGTAAATGATGCCACACTGTAAATGATGCCACACTGTAAATACTAGCAGAGGCCTCCCTTGATATGATGCCACAGGCCTCCGCTGGTATGATGCCACAGACCTCCCCTATATGATGCCACAGGCCTCCCTGATATGGCTCCATGATATGATGCCACAGGCCTCCCGTATGATGGCACAGGCTCTCCCTCTATGATGCCACAGGCCTCCCCTATATGATGCCACAGGCCTCCCGTATGATGGCACAGGCCTCCACTATATGATGCCACAGGCCTCCCCTATATGATGCCACAGGCCTCCCCTATATGATGCCACAGGCCTCCCCTATATGATGCCACAGACCTCCCTGATTTGATGGCACAGGCCTCCCGTATGATGCCACAGGCATCCCTGATATGATGGCACCGGCCTCCCGTATGATGACACAGGCCTCGTGTATATGCCGACATAGGCCTCCCTTATATGATGCCACACATAATGCCTATTTCTGCGTTACTTACCGCCTCGCTGTTCCCCCACGGTGGTCCTCACAAGTCGCCTCGCTCGTCCTCCTACGTCGCCTCGCTCGTCCTCCTCCGTCCGTCGCCTCGCTCGTCCTCCACCGTCGCCTCGCTCGTCCTTCCACGTCCGATTCCCTGGTACACCTCGTCCTTCCTTGTCCTCCTCGTCCGACTCGCTGCTCCTCCTACGTCGCCTCGCTCGTCCTTCCACGTCCGACACACTGGTCCTTCCTTGGCCGCCTCGTCCTCGAAGTGTCCCCTCGCTGGTCCTGGTCCGCCTCGATGGTCCTGGTCCGCCTCGATGTTCCTGGTCCGCCTCGATGTTCCTGGTCCGCCTCGATGGTCCTGGTCCGCCTCGATGGTCCTGGTCCGCCTCGATGGTCCTGGTCCGCCTCGATGGTCCTGGTCCTCCTCAGAGCGTCTCCTCGCAGGTATGTTCGCACTACAACCTCCTTCCACTGTGTAGTCGCTTTGAAAATGGCGGCACACAATGTAAGGAGGTTTGAAGACATTGAAAGCCCTCCCTCTCCTGGCACTTGCCAGGATAAGGGAGGGGGGATTCTGTGAGCTCACTAGAGCGAGTCACTTTTCACAAAATTTGCAGCAGAAAAGCTATGTGGTTGCTTTACCACATGCAATGCTGCAATTTTGTGAATGGCTCCATCTAGTGACCAGAAATGGTAAATACTATAAAATTGAATCCAATTGAATACAATTTATAATATTTCCTGACTCTCAAAAAAAATAAAAAAAATTGGAACAATGTTTAATCACCTACACACTGAATGTTTAATTTTTAAAAAAAATACATGTTTTTAGGGCAACACCATGCCTTTAACAGGCCAAGTTACATGTTAACATAGGACCCCTTCTTTGATATCACCTTCACAACTCTTGCATCCATTGAATTTGTGAATATTTGGACAGTTTCTGCTTGAATATCTTTGCAGGATATCAGAATAGGCTCCCAGAGCTTCTGTTTTGATGTGAACTGCCTCCCACCCTCATATATATTTTGCTTGAGGATGCTCTAAAGGTTCTCAATAGGGTTGAGGTCAGGGGAACTTGGGGGCCAGACCATGAGTTTCTCTCCTTTTATGCCCATAGCAGCCAATGACACAGAGGTATTCTTTGCAGCATGAGATGGTGCATTGTCATGCATGAAGATAATTTTGTTACGGAAGGCACGGTTCTTCTTTTTGTACCACAGAAAACTGGTTAAGTGGTTAGTCATAAACTCTACGTACTTTGCAGAGGTCATTTTCACACCATCAGGGACCCTAAAGGGGCCTACCAGCTCTCTCCCCATGGTTCCAGCCCAAAACATGACTCCGCCGCCTCCTTGCTGACGTCGCAGCCTTGTTGGGACATGGTGGCCATTCACCAACCATCCACTGCTCCATCCATCTGGACCATCCAGGGTGAGCCCACTGCAACCGTTTCTGCTTGTGAGCATTGTTTAGGGGTGGCCGAATAATAGCTTTATGCACACTTGAGATTGATTACAATGATCCAAAGAGCCCTAAGACACAATACCATCCATGAGTTTAATTGAAAAACTAATAATTAAATGTTTATGACACTTAAATCCAATGTGCATAATAATTTGGAACACGGTGTAGTCTTCTCTCTCCTTCTCTTTCTGTTTCAATGCTTGTAAATAACTGTCAATATCCACTGGACACCTGCTTAAATATTATTAGGATTTTTAATAAAATTACTTTTCTGATGGCATATTACACTGTGCTGTTTCTATTATCACTATGTTGTTGCTTCCTTTAAGGCACACAGGTTTTTTTATATGATTGTTTATATGATTACAAGGTGCATGGTGCAAACTGGTGTATAGATGCATACATTACAGTTTTTAGAGAAAATTGGGAAAGAAGGAAAGATGCTACTGTGCCTCTCAGCCAGGGCCAAAGAGATTGGGCCCCCCTACATTACCGGGGGTGGGCAACGGAAAGTGTGGCGCTCACGTTTGTACACTATATGCAGTAACTGATTTTGTTACTGACGTCAAGTTACAGTGAACGAAACCATGGAGCAGTCAGTGATCGTTTAATAACCTGGATTTTACTGAATTCAGCCAAATCATATTGCATACAATGGGATACGTCGCCTGGGGAATAGCCCTGGGGAAACTCCTGAAGTCACTGTTCCGGTATTGGAAAGCTCCTGATATTACTGTCCATATAGTGTTGTCAAGAGCGGTATATGTTTTTTTAGAGGGATCTCCCAGGTTGGAATAGTAGAGTCTACTACGCTATTCCATCCTTCAAATAAAAAAATAAAAAAGGTATACAGAAGTATACCAACCCGACGGAGACCAAAAGGACATAATGGAGCCCTATGAACACATTTATTGCGTACGTCGGGAGCTTTTCCGACTTACAAGATAAACGTAGGGCGATAACCCAATGTAGAGAGCGGCTTAAGAGAAGGTGAAGCACACATCTGCTATTTGTTGGGGGTTTTACCTTCCCATCGAATTCAATGGAGAAAACCAACAACAGAAAGCAGCGATTCTGCAACATAAATGGACATGCTGTGGATTAAAAAACTGCACCGCAGGTAAATATATCAACAGTTTTCTAGTGCATTTTTTACGCAGCGTGGGGATGAGATTTGTTCAAATCTCATCCACTCTGCTGCTACTTACACTGCGGATTTTCTGCAATGAAATCCATTGCGGAAAATCCGTACTGTTTATGCTACGTGTGAATTTACGCTTCCAGATTTTGCTAAGGATTTGCAGCAAAGTAACCCTTTGCATTGTAAAGGGTGAAATGCGCTGCAATTTTGCAACATAATAGGCATGCTGCTGATTTAACAATCAGCAGAATGCTCTAAAGCCCATGCAGATTTTTTTCTGCTACATGTGAATTGGGTTTTGAAAACCCCATTCACATAAATTGTATTGTAATTTGTAGTGGATTTTCAGTGCACAATCAGCACCGAAAATAGGAGATAAATCCACCAAGTCTGAAGTGGCCTTAAGGGGGTTTTACACAGGGCGATTATCGGGCAGACAAGCGTTCATAGAACACACGCTGCCGATAATCGCCCTGTGTAAAAAGTGCAGCGATCAGCAGATGAACGAGCAAACGCTCGATCATCTGCTGGTCAAATCGTTTAAAAAGAGTAAAATATTATTGTTGTCGGCAGCACATCTCATTGTGTAAACAGGGAGACGGGCTGCCGACATGATAATAACGTATGGTGACGAGCGATCAGAGTAAAGACCGCTCGGCCCCATCCATAGCGCCATGTGACAGGGGCAAACGAGCACCGATCAACGATGTCTCGTTGAACGGAGCTCACTGCAGCAGCCGATTATCGGCCGGTGTAAAAGGGCTTTTAGGGTCTATTCGCACAGTGCAGTCAAATCCCATTTTTTGCCAAGATTTTTGCAAAATCGCAGCAAAAACGTGATTTGACGCACTGTGAGAATATAGCCTAAAAGCACTGTTTTTTTTCATGTTTTGTGCCATTATCTTTTTTATGTAGTTTTTGTAAATGCAGCACAAATAAGGCGGTTTTGCCGCGATTTTTAATATCGCAACAAAACTGCGTTATTATTGCTGCGATTATGAAAATTGCGGCAAAAAACACAAGGAAAACTAAAAAACAGCAACTTTATTTTCAAGTGGGGTCACGGGGGATGTGAAGAAGGATGTAGCACTCCTCAGTCTTGCAGGGTCCTGTCGGCTGTGTCTGGCGGTCGGGCTCTCTCCCCACGGAGCTGCTTTCATGCTTCTAATGCAGCAGCTTCCCCTACTGTCCTCTCAGAGTTTCAGCATTAAAGTTACTTCAGAGAAAGGAACGGAAGGGTCTCTTCCCTTCTACAAGTAACTAACGCTGGGGCCCTGATAGAAATGTTTACAGTTACTAAGAAGCGGACAGGCCCCTTTTTTTCCAGCATTGTGGCTAGACCCCTGACTGCAGTACCAGCTGTAATGCCCTGATGGCGGCCCTCAGCAACCCCATACCATATGCATTACCTGTTAACACGGTAGAGTATATCCAGTTTGGTGTGATGGAGAAAACATATCCAGCAGAAGGGTGTCCTGTAGATGTGAACAATCATCAACAAAAGCAGTCAGAGGAGGAAATCAAGAATTGTTCTGACGAAACAGACGATACACAGTCAAACAAATTACAGCCATATACAACGCTGGTGCTCCAACTCCAACTCCGAATGCACAACTCGTTCCTTAGAACGGATAGGCTATAGCAGCAGACAACCAGTACGAGTTCCATTGCTGTCTAAGAGAAACAAAAAAGCAAGACTCCAGTGGGCAAAAGAGCTAAAAAATTGGATCTCTAAGCAATGGAAAAACATCGCCTGGTCAGATGAATCCAGATCTCTGTTGCACCATGCTGATGGGAGGGTCATCAGCATAAATCTATGAACCATTCCTGTCAGGTGTCAACCATTCAGGCTGGTGGAGGTGGAGTAATAGTGTGAGGAATGTTTTCTTGGCATACTCTGGGTCCTCTGATACCTGTGGATGGACGTTTAATCAGTAGGGCTTACCTAAGCATTGTGACAGGCCAAGATCATCCCTTTATGGCAGTCATTTACCCTATGGCAGAAAGACACTTTAGTGGCAACTGCGAGAAGCTATCCTGTCCACATGGGCCTATATTTCTGCAGAACAATTTCAACACCTGGTGGAATCTATGCTACGGCGAATTTCTGCAGTTTTGAAGGCAAAAGGAGGTCGAAAGCACTACCAGATGGGTGACTCTAATAAGGTGGCCATTCAGTGTACATGTATGTATGTGTATATACACATACATATAATGTTTATATAATATATATATATATATATATATATAATATACTAGTATATTATATACTGTATATATATATATATATATATATATATATATATATATATATATATATATATTTAATTATTTCTTTTTAAACTTATAACCATTTTCACATTAAATATTTGGTTGGTGGAATTCTCCTGAGTAGGTGGAAAAGAAGGGTCTACTTCCTTAGAAATATTTTTTTTATTTTCCCCAGTTGCTAATTACAAGTCATGCAAGTCTTTATTATGCACCTTTCATTCTTTACTCTCATGAGGCTGTTTGAAGCTCATAAGGCCTTGACTAATGATTGTTACTACTAGGTGCTGAGGTTGAACTTCTAATTTGATCATGTTTTGTAATTACTAAGCTGATAACTTGCAAATTCTTTGTTCTGTCCCACAAGGCCGAGTCTCTTTAGGTGGCACAATTTGCTTGTTAGACTTCGGGAATAAGGAGAAATAGTTATACTACTGGTGTATAGTCTAATAGGAACTATAAGTTTTATACAGCACAATAAAACTGATGGCCTAGTTGTCTATTTCTTCTATGTGTTACGCCTCATGCACACGACCAAATGTGCCGTCCGAGTCCCGTCAGTGATCCGAGGAAAGATAGGATAGGACATGTTCTATCTTTCCCCGGATCGGAGACTCGGACCATTTTTCACGGACCCGATTCACCCGCTAAAGTGAATGGGTCCGTGAAGACTATCGGGTGCCACTTAGATGCTGTCGAAAACGGGCCGAGTGGCACAACGGTCGTGTGCATGAGGCATTAGGCTGATTGTACAAGTATCGTCTACAATAATTGCTCTGTCGCCAAGGACAGTGATAACAGTGATTTACTGCAATTTCGGTACAGGTGAAGAATATGGTTTCAATATGCTTTGCTTGTAATAGCGAATGGGCCAAAAACCGCATCGCTAAATCGTGGTTTTTAAAGTGTGTTTCTCAAAGCAATTCAGAAGCACATAAAAGTTGCAACAAAGATCCAATAAAAATGCTGAAAAATGTGATTAAAATGCAATGTGAAAACTAAATCTAAGGCAGCAAGTGGACAGTCATTTCTTGAAGTTAATGTGTTGGAAGAAGGATAGTATGGACAAACCTTAACCCTTTCGGGACTAAGTAGTTTTTAGATTTTTCATTTTCGTTTTTCACTCCCTGCATTCCAAGAGCCATAACTTTTTTATTTTGCCGTCAATAGGGAGGTCTTATTTTTTGCGGGAGGAGTTGTAGTTTCTTTTGGTTCCATTTATAGTTAAATATAATGTACTGGGAAACTGAAAAGAAAATTCTTAGCAGGCTGAAGTTGTAAAAAACTGCAATTCCTCAATAGTTTTTTGGCTTTCGCCGTGCAGTAAAAATGACAACTTATCTTTATTCTGTGGCTCAATATGATTACGGCGATACCAAATTTATAAAGTTTTTTTTATATATTTTACTACTTTTTTTGATCATAAACTTTTTGTTAAAAAAATAAATGTTTTATGTCACCACATTCTGAGAGCCATAACTTTTTAATTTTTTCACTGATTGAGTGGTGTGAGGTCTTATTTTTTTCAGAATAAGCTTTAGTTTTTATTGGTACAAATTTTTGTATGTAGAACGTTTTGATCACTTTTTATTAAAATTTTTTTAGAGCTTTGTTGACCAAAAAACAGCGATTTTGGCGCTTTCCATTTTTTTTTTTTTACGGCGTTCACCATGCGGATTTAATAACGCTATATTGTAATAGTTCAGACTCTTACGGATGTAGCGACACCAATTTTGTTCACTTTTTTTACATTACTTTAGGGGGAAAATGAGGAAAAGTTTTTTTTTAGTATATCATCATTTTTACAGGATTCTGTTAAGCCCTGCCACAGGCAAGGCTTAACAGAGGCAGAGTGAAGGCAGTCCTGGGGGCCTTCATTAGGCCCCTGGGCTGCCACAACAACCGTCGTCACCCCACCCCCCCCCCCCCCCGATCTCACTGCTGGGGGGCATTGAGCTGTCGGAGGGGGCCTCTCCCCTCTTTTCAAGCATCAGATTCTGTGATCGCAATTGACCGCAGCATTTGAGGGGTTAAACAGCCAGAAACAGCGCGATCGCTGCTCCCGGCTGTTAGACCCGGGTGTCAGCTGTAAAATACAGCCAACACCCGCATATGGAGTGTGAGCGCGCTCCAAACATTACCCCCCGCACTCGGCCGTAATAGCATGTCCTGGTGCACGAAGGGGTTAAAGAGGCTCTGTCACCAGATTTTGCAACCCCTATCTGCTATTGCAGCAGATAGGCGCTGCAATATTTTGGCCAAGTTATGACCATTTTTGTATTTATGCAAATGAGGCTTGCAAAAGTACAACTGGGCGTGTTGAAAAGTAAAAGTACAACTGGGCGTGTATTATGTGCGTACATCGGGGCGTTTTTACTTCTTTTACTAGCTGGGCATTCTGACGAGAAGTATCATCCACTTCTCTTCAGAACGTAAAGTGAAAAAAGTTTACCAAAAGTTTTGCTCACCTCATATCCTTCATTTTAAATTGCGTTTTTCCAATGCGTTTTTGTAAAGCAATGTAGACATAAAAAATCCAGAAAGCTGTGGGTGCTCGTAAATCCTCCTGAACTTAATCCTGTGTCGACAGCAGGTTGTAGAAACAAAAATAGTGTGTAGAAAAGGCAGATCCAGCACTCAAATATAAAAAATTCGTATATGATTAAGGACCCCAGTGGTCTGAAACGCGTAAGCGTGGTCCCGGGATTATTGTTTTATCCCAAATTTTTTTTAAATGACCCAATAAAAATCGAATTTTTTATATTTGAGTGCTGGATCTGCCTTTTCTACACACTATTTTTGTTTCTCTTCAGAACGCCCAGCTTCTGGCTGTGCAGACACAGCCGTGTTCTCGAGAGATCACGCTGTGTCGTCACTCACAGGTCCTGCATCGTGTCAGACGAGCGAGGACACATCGGCACCAGAGGCTACAGTTGATTCTGCAGCAGCATCGGCGTTTGCAGGTAAGTAGCTACATCGACTTACCTGCAAACGCCGATGCTGCTGCAGAATCATCTGTAGCCTCTGGTGCCGATGTGTCCTCGCTCGTCTGACACGATGCAGGACCTGTGAGTGACGTCACAGCGTGATCTCTCGAGAACACGGCTGTGTCTGCACTGCCAGAAGCTGGGCGTTGTGAAGAGAAGTGGATGATACTTCTCGTCAGAACGCCCAGCTAGTAAAAGAAGTAAAAACGCCCTGATGTACACACATAATACACGCCCAGTTGTACTTTTACTTTTAAACACGCCCAGTTGTACTTTTGCAAGCCTCATTTGCATAAATACAAAAATTGTCATAACTTGGCCAAAAATGCTCGTTTTTTAAAAATAAAAACTTTACTGTAATCTACATTGCAGCGCCTATCTGCTGCAATAGCAGATAGGGGTTGCAAAATCTGGTGACAGAGCCTCTTTAAGGTACAGTTCCACGTAGCGGCAGCTACATGTGGTCAAAACCACACCTCCATGTGGTGACCATTGGCTGCAATATTTTGCAAGTAATACCTGGCAAAATCATGTGGCCATTGGCCCCTGCAAGTGAACTGGGCTTCGACCACATCCGGACGCTGCTGCGTGGGACTGAACCCTTAGGATAAGAGCAACTTTAATAAAAGCCACATTTTAATGGCTAGACAACTGGATCCGAGCATCTTCAAAAGACCAAGTCTGGTTGGGTGTTCCCTAAATGCAATGGTTGATACCTACCACTGCATTTAGGGAACCAAAATTGGTCCAATGAAGAACAGCAATCACTGCAGCACTCCACCAATCTGGGTTTTATGGCAGAGTGGCTAGAACTTAGCCTCTCCTCAGTAAAAGACACATGAAATGCCTCCTGAAGTTTGCAAAAAAAAGCACCTAAAGGACTCTCAGACTGTGAGAAACAAGATTCCAGTATTGAACTTTTTGGTCTCAATTCTAAGCATCATGTCTGGAGGAAACCAGGCACTGCTCATCACATGCCTAATACCATTCCAACAGTGAAGCATGGTAATGGCAGCATCATGCTGTGAGGGTGTTTTTCAGCGGCTGGGACAGGGAGACTGGTTAGGGTTGAGGGAAAGATGAAAGGAGCAAAATACAGAGATATTCTTAATGAAAACCTGATCCAGAGTGCTGTGGACCTCAGACTGGGCCAAAGGTTCACCCTCTAACAAGACAATGACCCTAAGCACACAGCCAAAACAACTCAGGAGTGGCTTAGGAACAACTCCGTGCATGTCCTTGACTGGTCCTGCCAGAGCCCTGACTTGAACCCAATAGAACATCTCTGTGGAGCCCTGAAAATGGCTGTCCACTGAAAATCCCCAAATCCAGGTGTGGAAACCTTGTGGCATCATGCCCAAGAAGACTGGAGGCGGTTATCACTGCCAAAGGTTCTGCAACTAAGTACTAAGTAAAGTGTCTGAATACTTATGTCAATGCAATATTTTAGTTTTTCCTTTTCTATAAATTAGCAAAGATTACTAACATTCTGTTTTCACTTTGTCACTATGAGGTATTAAGTGCAGAATGATGGGGAAAACTTGGGGAACAAGGCGTCAACATAACAAAATGTGAAAAAATTGAAATCTTGTGGAATCTTGTGGAAAGCCTTCCCAGAAGAGTGGAGACTATTAAAGCCACAAAAGGGGGATTAATTCTATATTAATGCCCATGGTTTTGAATGGGATGTCTATTAAGCTCATATAAGTGTGATGGTCCAGTGTTCACATACTTTTGGCCATATTGTGGATAGATAGATAGATAGATAGATAGATAGATAGATAGATAGATAGATAGATAGATAGATAGATAGATAGATAGATAGATAGATAGATAGATAGATAGATAGATAGATAGATAGATAGATAGATAGATAGATAGATTAGATAGTGCAGAGCATGGACAGTTACATGCCAGTGCACATAGAAGAAGGCCTCTATGGGTCCATTCCAGACAAAATATACAGTAGAGGAAGAACCTATTTTACAGTAAAGGTGGAACCGATATACAGTTTGCAAATGTTTTGAAACTGAAAAAGCTTTTTGCTCCCTGTGTTAGTTGTTACAGTGCATACATTTACATTGTAGCAACACATGGCCAGGCTGTTATCCTCATACATACGGTCTCCCACAACAGGAAATGTGTTGGTTCTATGTTATCTTTACCTCAGCTCCTCCCATGGTAGGTAAGGTTACTGATGCATTATGGGACATCTAAAATGTATTTATTTATTTCTGTTACTTATATAGTCAAACCTCCCAACTTACAAGTATCACAAAGAGGAACAACTGATGCGGCGCGCTTACAGCATAATGCCCCCATAGCTGCCCCATACAGTATAATGCCCCAATACAGTATAATCCCCACAAAGATGCCCCATGCAGCATAATGCCCAAACAAATTCCACCATACAGCATAATGCCCCATAACTACCCCATACAATATAATGCCCCATACAGTATAATACCCAAACAGATGCCCCAATACAGTATAATGACCCATAGCTTCCCCATAGAGTATAATGCCCCATAGCTTCTCCATCCAGCTTAATGCCCCCATATAGCATAATACCCCCCATAGCTGCACCACACAGTGTAATGCTCCCTATCTGCCCTTATACAGTATCATGCCCCCAAAACTGCCTCTACTGCCAGTGCCCACATATAGAGTGCTAGTGCCCTTGTATATAATGCCACAGTGCCCATGTAGATAGTGCACATGTAGCTAGAGCCCCTATATAGTGCCACAGTGTCCATGTTGATAGTGCCACACCCCCCTTGAAGATAGTGCCACCCCCCTGTAGATAGCGCTACCCCCCTGTAGATAGCGCCATTAGCGCCATTGGGACTCCCTCTAGGAGCATAGGCCGGGGATTTCACTTCTAGAGGGAAGCCCTGATGTCACTGTCCATATATTGACAGTGATGTCAGTGGATACACCCTGAGTGGAATCCCCACTCTGGCCAGGGATTCCACTCCAGAAGGAGCCCCTGACGTCAATGTCCATGTATGGACAGTTACCTCAGGGGTTTCCTCTAGGAGTGGAATCCCCGGCCAGATCATCGGCAACTCAATCAATAGCCACTGAAGTAAATAGCCAATTAAAGTAGCACTGTGCCCGGGAGTCCTCGTGAGCATAGGAGCTCCCTCTGAACTAATTCTGAAGCAGGAAGCTGATAGTTTCCTGCTTCAGCATTGAGCTCAACTGTATCTGTGTCCTAAGGATGCATATACAGTTGACAGTGGGACATACCCCTAGCCGCCCGGGACAGCCGGACACCATCCGGAATCCGAGACTGTCCCGCTGAATCCAGGACGGTTGGGAGGTATGATATAGCGCCAACATATTCTGCAGAGCAGGACAGAGGTTGACCTTACGCACTGTCCCCAGTGGGCTCACAGTCTAAATACCCTACCGGTATATTTTTTTGGAGCGTGGGAGTACCGAGTGGAAACCCTTGTAAACATGGGGAGAATATACAAACTCCATGCAGATGTTGTCCTTGGTTGGATTCTAACCCAGGACACCAGTGGTGAAACGCAACAGTGATAATAAAAGCAACTATAGAATTGAAAAGACCCTATTAAGCCACTGTTGTCTTATACAGGGTTTTATTAAGGTAAAGTTATGTATTGATTGGAGTTCTTTTTTAATAAAAAAAAAAAACATTTTCCCCTGTAAACCATGTTTTAAATATTGGTTCGAGATTGCAATAATCAAGCAAAGAAGAGCAGAGCGATTAACTGATAAAATGTAGCAATGTAGCACTGATACACTAACAATGTGAAAATGTAAATGTGTATTTTCTGGTCTGAGTAACATTGGTATAAAGGGAAGAGAACAATCTGACACATTATAATAACATATTTAGTTTGCTCCACTGGCGGCAGGCAGATATAAGCATACTGGTTATCGGGAGCAGTAGTGGGAATAATATATGCAGCAGCGCTTTACAATATAAAACTGTAATTGGTTGCATTCCTGTTTGTGTCTTTTTGCAATTGATTTTTGTCTTATTTTCTGCTTCAAATAAAATCATTTAGATAATGTGGGGTAAATGTAATGCGCTTTAATGTAAGATGTCTAACTAAGTATTGCATAAGACTAGGGTCACACCAGGGGCGTAGCTAGGGGGGGGCAGGCGGGGCACGTGCCCCGGGGGCAGTTCAGAGGGGGCGCCAGCGCCCCCTCCTCCTGTACTATAATTGTACCTGTGTCGCAAGGACACAGGTACAATTAGAAGCAATGAATGACCGGGCATGTTCCGTGCCTCTCCACGAATGAAGCGACTGGTACTTTTTGTACCAGTGACGCTTCCGTCGATGAAAGGCGCTGACTGACTGGCAGGGAAAGTCATCCTGCCCAGCCAATCAGCGCCTTTCATAGACGCTGTGTTCAACCCCCTGGAGACCTGCACAGAAGAGAGCAGGTCTCCATGGCTGCCGGACGGCGTGGGAGCGGGATTAAGGTGAGTTTGAATTATTATTATTTTTTTAAATTGTGTGTGTCTGTATCTGCGGGGGGGGGGTGTCTATCTACAGGGGGACTATATCTACAGGGCTGGGCTATATACAGGGGGACTATATCTACATGGGGGCTATATACAGGGGGACAATATCTACGTGGGGGGATGTGTCTATCTACAGGGGGACTATATCTATAGGGCTGGGCTATATACAGGGGGACTATATCTACAGGGGGTGGGCTATATACAGGGGGACTATATCTACAGGGCTGGGCTATATACAGGGGGACTATATCTACAGGGGGGCTATATACAGGGGGACTATATCTACAGGGGGCTATATACAGGGGGACTATATCTACAGGGGGGCTATATACAGGGGGACTATATCTACAGGGGGACTATATCTACAGGGCTGGGCTATATACAGGGGGACTATATCTACAGGGGGACTATATCTACAGGGCTGGGCTATATACAGGGGGACTATATCTACAGGGGGACTATATCTACGGGGGGGGTGTCTATCTACAGTGGGACTATATCTACAGGGCTGGGCTATATACAGGGGGACTATATCTACAGGGGGGCTATATACTATATCTACAGGGGGCTATATACAGGGGGACTATATCTATATACAGGGGGACTATATCTACAGGGCTGGGCTATATACAGGGGGACTATATCTACAGGGGGGCTATATACAGGGGGACTATATCTACAGGGGGGCTATATACAAGGGGACTATATCTACGTGGGGGGTGTGTCTATCTACAGGGGGACTATATCTACAGGGCTGGGCTATATACAGGGGGACTATATCTACAGGGGGTGGGCTATATACAGGGGGACTATATCTACAGGGCTGGGCTATATACAGGGGGACTATATCTACAGGGGGGCTATATACAGGGGGACTATATCTACAGGGGGGCTATATCTACAGGGGGGCTATATACAGGGGGACTATATCTACAGGGGGGCTATATACAGGGGGACTATATCTACAGGGGGACTATATCTACAGGGCTGGGCTATATACAGGGGGACTATATCTACAGGGGGAGTATATCTACAGGGCTGGGCTATATACAGGGGGACTATATCTACAGGGGGACTATATCTACGGGGGGTGTCTATCTACAGGGGGACTATATCTACAGGGCTGGGCTATATACAGGGGGACTATATCTACAGGGGGGCTATATACAGGGGGACTATATCTACAGGGCTGGGCTATATACAGGGGGACTATATCTACAGGGGGGCTATATACAGGGGGACTATATCTACAGGGCTGGGCTATATACAGGGGGACTATATCTACAGGGGGGCTTTATACAGGGGGACTATATCTACAGGGGGGCTATATACAGGGGGACTATATCTACAGGGGGCTATATACTGGAGTGGGCTGTCTATAGAGCACCATATACAGGGGTGGGCTACATACGGTAGTATATAGCCCCCTGTAGATATAGCCCACCCCTGTATATGGTGGTCCATAGATAGCCCACCCCAGTATATAGCCCCCCCTGTAGATATAGCCCCCTGTAGATATAGCCCCCCTGTAGATATATTCCCCGTGTATAGCCCACCCCTGTGTATAGCCCCCCTCTGTAGATATAGCCCCCCTGTGTATAGCCCACCCCTGTAGATAGCCCCCCTGTAGATATGGTCCCCCTGTAGATATGGTCCCCCTGTAGATAGGCCACCCCTGTATATATAGTCCCCCTGTAGATATAGCCCACCCCTGTATATAGTCCCCCTGTAGATATAGCCCACCCCTGTATATAGTCCCCCTTTAGATATAGCCCACCCCTGTATGTAGTGCTCCACAGATAGCCCACCCTTGTATATAGTATATACAGGTGTGGGCTATCTGTGGAGCATTATATACAGGGGTGGACTATCTAGTGGAGCACTATATACAGGGGTGGACTATATGTACAAGGGGGGCTATATACAGGGGTGGGCTATCTGTGAAACACTATATATAGGGGTGGACTATATGTGGAGCACTATATACAAGGGAGGGCTATATCTACAGGGGGCTGCATACATGATTGGGCTATCTGTAGAGCTCTATATACAGGGGTGGGCTATATCTACAGGGGGCTATAAACAGGGATGGGCTATATCTACAGGGGGCTATATACAGGGGTGGGCTATCTGTAGAGCACTATAGGGGGAATTATTTGTGGGACACTATATACAGGGGTGGGCTATATGGGGGCACTATATACAGGGGTCACCCCTGTATATAGTGTCACCACAAATAATTCCCCCTATAGTGCTCTACAGATAGCCCACCCCTGTATATAGCCCCCTGTATTACATATGTAACTATGTAACTATGTAATACAGGGGGCTATATACAGGGGTGGGCTATCTGTAGAGCACTATAGGGGGAACTATTTGTGGGACACTATATACAGGGGTGGGCTATATGGGGGCACGGTGTGTGTGGGACACGGTGTATGGTGCTATTATAATTAGAGGTGCAGTGTATGGCGCTATTATATTTAGGGGCGTAGTGTGTGGTATAATGATAACTTTATATTTATTTATAGGTGCAGAAATGTTGGAAAAGTGAGAAGCTGAAGACATGTGAGCGGCAAACTGCAGAAATGGGCTGTGACCGGGAGAAGTCACCATAGAGGTCTGGACCGGATGGAGAGAAAGAACTAGAATCTGAGACGTCACCGGTGAGTCACTTAATGTAAATGTTTATTCTGCCTCTAATCAGCACTGTAGTCACTGTAGTCACTGTATGATCTGCAGCGAGATGATGGGTGGAATGATTATGATAGGATTTATTTTTTGTGAAACGGCATCTCCCAGCATATCCTTACCATTGTTCGGGCCATGCTGGGAGCTGTAGTTTTACGCCGTACACACCTATACGGCAGGGGTTGCACTAAATTGAGCTGTATTTGTGCTGGTGTTGTATATATGTAGTGAGCTTGCTTCTGGGGCTGTATATAGAACCATATTGCTTGTGAAATGTACAAATAATTTTATGCTCGCGTTACATAAAAATAAATGACACGTCGATTGGTAGAGAAAACAAACACGGCGAGGGGGAAGGAGATGTTGGGAAAGAGGTTGGGGGGGGGCGCCAAACTGAATCTTTGCCCCGGATGCTGGAGAACCTAGCTACGCCTCTGCCTGCACGGTCACACTGTGCTTTATTTGCGTTTTTAGCATGCGTTTTTTGTTTTGGTTGATGAACTCCCATTGAGAGACATGTGAGTTTATAAACCAAAACAAAAATGCTTTTTTAAAATGCAACAAAAATGCAACAAAAATGCACAATGTGAACCCAGCCTACATGTTTCTGACCCTGCAGTTTTTAAGCAGTTCACCAGGTGGCGCCTTAACACTTTCAGCCTTTAAACGTGGAAGATTTGGAGATTCCTAAAATCTTTATTGGCTATTTGAGTGCTTTTGGCTGCATTAACATACAAGGTACAACTTCACAATATGTGAGCTTTTCGATTCTGCAAGCAAGTACACTATCTATATACTTGTGGGGCCAGTGGTTAGGGAGCACAAACAAGTGAAGTACTGGGGCAGATGATGGTGGTTCTAGATATAAACACTTCTGAGAAGGGCTTATGAGATCAATTTTGTGTAATAGGTGTACGTATATCATTTTTATATATATATTTTAAATAATGACATAATGGGACAGGACCAGAGAAGAAAATGTTGCGATCAATTGTGCTAGTAACTAGCGTCCTTCTGTTTGGACAGCACTAAAATGTTCATGACCAGAAAAACTTTCGGATATCTGAACAGTGTTGTATATTTCTGAAGATTTGCGCAAGCACCAGATTGAATGTGAAAGAGTTAAATATAAAAAATGTTTGTTAGAATTATAATATTCTCAGCCATAATGTATTCTTTTTACACTATGAGAGTATGTTCACACGGCCCATTTTCGGCCGTTTTTCGTGCCGTAAATTCCCGAAAAACAGACGAAAAATCAGAAGCAGAATGCCTCCAAACATCTGCCCATTGAGTTCAATGGGAAAAATGGCGTTCTGTTCCGACGTGCCGTTTTTTTACACGGCTGTTATGAAAAACGGCTTGCGTAAAAAAACGGCTGCGAAAAAGAAGTGCATGTCACTTCTTGGGACGTTTTTGGAGCTGTTTTTCATAGACCCTAAAAATGCAGCGAACATCGCTGGTGGCTTCAAAAACGTCTGAAAATAAGAAGCTGTTTTCCCTTGAAAACTGCTCTGTATTTTCAGACGTTTTTAATCTAGTGTGTGAACATACCCTAACATAGCAGAAGTCTGCTTCATTATCTGAATACAATAACTGCTGCAATTTGGAAATAACTGTAAGGGACGTAAGAGAAGCAGAACAAATATGTATAATCTACAACTAGGTAAAATACAACTGCACTGTACATTGATGATGATTGGTCCAGATTCTTGTAATTATAGCGAACTTTATATTTTACTGCATCATAGATCACTCCAAGAAAAACTGATACACTGCGATATGCCCAGTACAGGGCCTGACGGGTAGTGGATGACTCAAAGATTCAAAGAACACCAAAGATAGAAGTCATGCCTCGTCCCCTCAGTCCCTGTACTTTTTCCTTGAGCATTCCTTAAAGAGACTCTGTCACCACATTATAAGTGCCCTATCTCCTACATAATCTGATCGGCGCTATAATGTAGAGAACAGCAGTGGTTTTTATTTTGGAAAAACAATAATTTTTGACCAAGTTATAAGCAATTTTAGATTTATGCCAATTACGGTAGTTTCTTAATGCCCAACTGTTTTTTTTACTTTTGACCAAGTGGGCGTTGTGAAGAGAAGGAAGTGTATGACGAAAATACTGTACATCCTGACTTGCCACACTTGCAAATCAATTTCAGACCGGATAAATTTGGGCTCACCAGAGGTAATAATTCTGAGGGACCATCTTTAAGCTTTGCAGATCATGTGCATGTCCATTGTTCTCCTTTGGTTACATCATGTGAAATAACCCAACACATTAACAAGTTATCTACTGCACTTTTCTGCTTCAGGCGGATGTATGCTGCTTGACCTCATGGGTCTTGTTGTGGATTGGCCCCATTTTTTTTATGTGCTCTGGTGGGCCAGTCCGACCCTGAGTAAAATAGGGAGAGAACATAAAGGTCTTATTATAGTCACTCAAGCTATACATCTATATAATGATAAAGAAAAGGTAGCATGAATTAACCCAATTATCAGTGACATTCTCCAACAAATTCATTAGTGATACTAACAAACTGCAATAATAGGAACAGCTAGATATTTGGAGAACACTCACACATTGACTTCTCACCATGAAATGACTGGCCTTAAGTGTAATAAAAAAAACTATGAAAGACTGAGGAATATCTTAATCCATCTAACTCTCTCCCATTGGCAGATGTCAGGGGAGAGAAATGTATTTTTCCGTCAATGTAGCCATATATGGGCTTGTTTTTCGAGGGACAAGCTGTCGTTTTTATTGGTACTATTTTAGGGTACATGGGACTTACTGATTAACTTTTATTTATTTTTTTGTGGTGGGAATGGAGAAAAAAAGGAATTTTGACTTTTTTTTTTGGACGCCATTCACCTCCCTGGCAGTTTACAAAATGTGTTATCTTCATTGTTCAAGTCGTTAGGATCATGGCGATACCATATATGTGTATGTGGTATGTGTTTTTTTTACACTTTTACTAAAAAAACTCCATGGAGCATTATGGAAAAGAAAGTAGTTTTATTTTGTTTTTACTGTAATCTTTTTTTTTTCTCAAACTTTATTTAACTGTTAAACTTTTTTTTTTGTCCTAGGGGACTTCACTTGGCGATCTCCTGAACGCAGGTATAATGCTTTGAAATACTTAGTATACCAAAGCATTATTGCCTGTCAGCGTAAAACTGACAGTTTGGCATGGTCTGGCATGGCCTAATAGGCAGTTGCAAAAGGCAAATCTGGGGGCCTCTGTTAACCCCCTCCCTCTGTCAAACACTTTAAATGCTGCGGTCGCTATTGACCACGGCATCTAAGGGGTTAAACTTCTATAATTGGAGAACTCTTCGATTACGGCAGTTGGGGCAGGAATCTGGCTGTGTATAACATCTGTGCTTCAGTCGCAGATTTTGTGGGTACAGTGGCAGTATCCATGAGATCAGAGTGACAGATATATCCGTCACGAAGCTGGAACTAGCACCTAATCATGACGAATATATCCGTCCCTCGTCGTTAAGGTGTTAAAGGGTGGACATTGTCTTTAAGTCATGTAAGGCTTTAAAATATTTGTATACTGATACGAAATAAAGCAAATTATTGCGGTCTTCCCTTTATCTTTCCATGAGTGCCCTTCTCTTACTCACGAAGTCCTGTGAGTACTTATTTATTATATTAATACGCCAACTTTACTTGTGAATACACATTGCTCAGTTTCTTCATATATACATTTTCCCTTCAGCAAATCCCATTCCCTCAGGGTTGCCTGTAGGCTTAGGTTTTCTGTGCCTATGGGTGAATTCTTCCCTGTATGGGCAGTCACCTTTTTTTGATCAATGCTTAAGTGTCACATTTTATGGTTCATATTTTTCGAGACAGACAGAACTAGTTGATCCAATAAACCATTGATTAATTGCTATCCGTATGAACAGTGATGTTCCCCTTAAAAAAAAACAAGAATCATAAAAAATATAATTGACATTGGGATTCTGCAGGTGGATAGTAAACCCCTTTTATTTGGGAACGTCTCTGAGGGCAGTCATATTAAGCGTGGCTTTTTTGTCAGGGTTCAGCATCGTTATGGATTGTGTAGAGAAATGTTTTAACACATTCATTTTGTCTTCAGTTTCCTGTCAGCGTTATTGGAAAACTAATAATGATGAAAAGAGCAAAGCACACAAAAGCAAATTCACAAGTGAGATATTGCTATTGTGAAGATTGCTTTCACAGTCCAAGATTTAGTGACTCTCCTAAACCTGGCTATTAACTTGTCCAGATTTATATACTTTGCTCTTCAAGGCTGGCAAAAGGGAAAAAAAAACCTATACGGGTTATTGAAAGAAAGAAAAATCATGTCGAAGAAAAAGAAAGGCAAGAAGTTAATGTTTGGTAGCATGCTAAAAATAGTGGCCTTTTCAACCTTCATCAAAGTGCTTGCACCTTTTCAATCTCTCACTCCTGTGTGTTGTTAAAGTTCCCATTTTAGGATACCAATTGGAAGATCAGTGATAGGTATATCTTGTGATGGAAAATCTTAGCCTACAGATGTGTCTCCTTTTTATATCCATTGTGAGACATTTTATGTCTGAAGCTTACAGCTTGACTTCAGCTTTCTGTTTAATCTCGACTATGTATCATCTACATTTTCTTCACATTGATCAGAGAAGGTTCGGGTACATTATATCACTAGGTAGAATTCATTCCCCCGTGAATAGCTGTGTGCCAGAGCATATATATGACATAGTTTGGAGGAAGCAATCTTGCACAGCTTGTATAACTAGTTAGGAAATACAAATACATATTTAAACTACTGGTTGGAAAGTCCATGATATGCTATAGACTTGAAACGAATGCAAATATTTCACAATTTTCAGGTCTGTATGGTATAATTCCTGTTGGACTAGTCCCACCATGATAGAAAGTTGTTGGGGAGAGGGAGCAAATAGGGAGTATGCAACTCTATATAACAATGAAGATATATTTGCCATTCACAGTCTGTTCAAAGCCCCTAATAGGCCCTTTAATAGAGGTCATTATTAGCCATTATGTATCGGTTACCTATAAAATAAAGGAAAAGTTTGCCAACTTTATGCCCTACTCTTTTAGTTGAAAAAACAAAACCCAGATGGGCTTGCTCCTGTGCCTAGATATTGCTGTTACATACCTGTTGTGATGCCCCCTGGTGTACTTTTGATTTTCTTACAAACGTCTACCTAATGTGTTCAGTCCTAATCTGTTACTGACCTATGGTGAAAATGTATGTCATGTGCGGCTATCAGTTGTTGTATCATGTCGTACATTTCCATCATGATGCTATCACAGGCACTGCCCGTGCACCGCCAAGATCCGTGGCAGGAGCAAGTCTGAAATATACAGCCCTGCTTCTGCTGTAACGGCCGGGATCAAAGAAAACTACGAGTTAGAATACTTCACAGAGTTAGAATAAAGTTTAGTGATGTTTATTTTGTCTTTTAGATCTGCATTGAATTTTCAGATTTAGATTCCATTATACTTAAAGGGGTTGTTATATTTTGTATGTTCTTATTTGGTAGGAACATTCATTTTTTACTTCCAGTGAATAATTCTGTCGGTGGTCATGTGATGGACACACAGGTGCTGGGATCATTAGAAGACACAGCTGTGATACACATACCCTAACTGTAACGATCCCAGCACCTGTGTCCATCACATGACCATGGACAGAATTTTATCCACTGGAAGTAAACAATGAATTTTCCTACTAAATAACAACAAGCAGGGATCTTGAAACCTTGTGGAAATAGTGCAGAATGTATATTGAAATGTTTTCATAATTTTTCGTTATACCAAAAATAACATTAATTTGCTAATTTCTTTTTTCTTTTCCAGGAAACTATATTTAAAAGAACCAAGGCACAACAAAAGCATTTCAGGCCATGCCATTTCAGCTGTTGCTGGCTGTACTCAGCTTAATTCAGGACAGACTATATCAGTTCATTACAGTCAGTGGCCTGACAGCATTTTGCCTAAATTGAAGCCAGGAGGCTGACAATAGCTGAAGGGGAACTGCTTTCTGAAGACAACGACCGACTCACTGTTCTAGAGTACTAGTCTCCATGTAATGTTAAACAAGTACTATTAAATATACAAAGTTATAACAGCCTGTTTGAGTTTGCGATTTAAAAATATATGATCACGAAGAATCACATGAGGTTGTGAAAACAGTTTCCACTATTTTGAGCAGGATACATTATTGATAGTATTGAAGGTTACCCAACAAGTTCTCAATGGTGGCCCTCATCTTCAAAAGCAGGAATAGCCATGAGGCATTATTTACGGATCATGCAGTCCTACCTTGAATATAAAGAATTTATCTGTAGCGCCGGTGGACGCGGGTCTCACTCACCCCACCCTGCTACCTCCAAAGTTTTCGCAGACAATGTTTCCTATGGAAACTTTCTCCAGATCTGGCAACAGACCAAGTCAGCGATCTTGCAGGGGGTGGCGCGGATAAAGAGATACACTGATAGGGAGAGAAGGCCACCTCCTCAATTTTCCCCTGGGGCTAAGGTCTGGTTGCCCCCTAAGAATATTCTTTTGAGGGTTCCTTCCTACAAATTTGCTCCCAGACTTCTCGGTCCCCTTAAGGTCTTGTGACAGGTCAATCCTGTGTCCTACAAGCTGCGTTTGCCTCCTACCCTCAAAATTCCCAACACTTTCCATATGTCTCTTCAGAAACCAATAGTTCTCAACCGGTACAGCAAATCAGCTAAATCTGCAACTGCCCCCAGCACTTCTTCAGACATCTTCGCGCATAAAAAAATTCCTCTTACGCTCCGGACCTAAGAAGATGGGGTGTAAGGGTGGGTACTGCAGTACCGGCAGCCGCGGGTCTCACTCACACCAGCAGCCACCAGCCTTCCTGTCCTCTCCGCCGGCGTCTCTCTGCTCTGAGATGCCGGCACGCTCTGCTCTCTCCTCAGGCCTGTGTTTTCTAAATGTGTGCATGCGCGCTCGTCCCTGTTCTAAATAGAACAGCGAGCGCACCAGGAATATTGCTCCCAGCCTATCCTAGCACATCCTGAACTTTTTAAGGAACTCTGCCCACTTCCTCAGTGCCTGAGCAATGTTGTTGCTAACCTTGTGTTAGTCTGCAAAGGTTCTGTAGCCTGTTCCTGATTCTAGTGTTCGTGATGACTTCAGTATCCATGTCTGTTGTCCGTGTCGAATCCAGTCTCCGTGATGACCTCAGTATCCATGTCCGTGACAAGTCCAGTATCTGCGTCCAGTGTCCGAGACCAGTTCTGCTTCCATTAATCCAGCACAAACAAGCTTCCAATAATCCAGCCCAAGCCAGCGTCCAATAATCCAGCACCACCAACCGTCCGATATTGCAGCACAAGCCAGCTTCCGATAATCCAGCACAAGCCAGCTTCCAGCTATCCGGCACCAGCATGCCATCCAGGTACCACCGACCAGTGACTGTCCGATACTGTTTGACCAGCTGCTACTTTGTTACGGCAGGGTGGCCCAGTGGGTCAACAGCCCCGGTGGACGTTACATTATCATGGGTCAATAGGGAATAGAAATTATAAATTAGATAGTAGCCCACCTGTATCTAAATCTTTTTAGATAATTTTTAGATGGATAGATGTTTTATAAAAACTATGTACAATTCCTTTAATTTTACTAATAAAAATTGCTTTGGTATGGCATTGTGAGAAATAGTCCATAGGCAAATGCATTGTGAATGTCCTGAAGGAGTAAAACCTCACTGTGACAATATAATACAGATCTTCTTTTCATGGATCTTCCAGTTATTATCTGAAATAATCTATAACATTAGTCTAATAATCCAAAAAATCATATTAATAGCCGTGTATTTGGGCTGGATTGTTGAAATGTTAAATTTTACTTTAAATACTATTGTACTGTACATTTAGGGTATGTTCAAAAAGAGTTTTTTGCAGATGGAAAATTCCGCTGATTTTTTTAACCCCTTCCCGTCGTAAACAACTTTCAGATTTTAATATTCGTTTTTTCCTCCCCACATTCCAGAAGCCATAGCGTCTTTATATTTCCGTCGATATAGTACTATGAGGGCTTGATTTTTGCGAGACGAGTTGTAGTTTTTTGTAGCACCATTTATTTTGCCGTATAATGTATTAGGAAACGGGAAAAAAAATATTTGTGGGGTAGAAAATGAAAAAAACAGCGATTCCTCCATGATTTTTTGCCCGCCGTTTTTTCGGAATTCACTGTGCAATTAAAACAACATGTTAACTTTATTCTGTGGATCAATACGATTACGGCGATACCAAATATGTATCGTTTTTTTTTATATTTTACTACTTTTACAAGTAAAAACCTAAGTGTAAAAAAGAAAATGTATTTTGCGTCGCCAATTCCCGAGAGGTATAACTTTTTTATTTTTCCGTCGATTAAGTGGTATGAGGGCTTATTTTTTGCAGGATAAGCTGTAGTTTTTAATAATACCATTTTGGTGTGTATGCGATGGTTTGATCACTTTTTATTTCATTTTTTGTGGGAGATTAGGTGACCAAAAAATAGAGATTCTGGCGTTTACAAGTTATTATTTTTTACGGCGTTCACCGTGCGGGTTAAATAATGATTTATTGTAATAGTTCAGACTTTTACGGACGCGGCGATAAAAGGGGGGTTTTTTGAACTTTTATTATTTTTTATTTATTTTTTTACACAAAAAAACCTTTATTTAACTAATTTTTACTTTTTTTATTAATCCCCCTAGGGGACTTCAACCAGCGATCGTTAGATCGCTTGCACGATATACTGCAATAATAATGTATTGCAGTATATCGTGATTCTGACAGGCATCTATTAAGGGCTTAATAGGTGTACAAAGATGGCGGACCTGGGGGTCTTCATTAGGCCCCCAGGCAGCCATAGCAACCATCGCCCCCCCACGATTGCGTTGCGGGGGGCGCGATGAGCTGTTAGAGGGGGTCGCCCCCATCTTTCTCACGATTTAAATGCTGCGGTCGGTATTGACCGCAGCATTTAACTAGTTAAACTAGCAGGATCGCGCTCGAGCGCGATGCCGCTAGTTACTCTGAAGTGTCGGCTGTACCATGCTGTAACTGCGTGAGCCCGCTCCATACTTCCCCTTCCCGGCTATGACGTAACTGTATGTCATATGTCGGGAAGAGGTTAAGCATTTTTTTGCATTACACACGATTTTTGACACGGTTTTTGACGCAGTATTTTGCCGCGTTTTTTTAAAAGACAGCCCTCTGGGGGTTGTACTTCCCAGAGGGCTATGCAAACTCCACCCATTCTCCTCCTAGGCACCATTTTATGCACAGTAGTTCTAGAGAGAGGAGAATCTTCTGGTTTAATTACAAAAAATGGACCAAAATCAACAGCAGGGCAGCAGTGGGGCCCCACCACAGCCAAGAATCTAGGTGAGGAGGCATGAAATGCGCCTCCTCATGAAGGTGATTATCAACATTGTGCGTCGGCGTAGGTTGCGTCAGGTATGTTCTGACCAACACTTTCTTTACCCTCCATTAGCCAAATTTAGACAAAGCATTAATTTCTGTTCAACACTTTATTTTTCACAGAAGGAAGAACAACAGAGAGAACGCCGCCGTCATTATTGGGTACACCTCATTAATGAACTGCTGGCCACAGAGGGGACACATTGGACAGATGTATGCCGAACTGCGATGGTGAGTTGTTCTATTTTTTCTAGTTGCAATTGTACAAAATTGTGAACAGAGAGAACTATGATCCTGTCTGTTTAACCACTAGATGCCATGGTTTATAGCATCCACGGCATCCAGGCCGCTAGCAGTGGTGTAACTACCACTGTAGCAACCATATCAGCTGCTACGGGGCACCCGGCATGAGGGTGCCCGGCCCGCCAGCACAGGCCCCCCTCATGCCCGGTGGCGCCTCTAGCAGCTGATATGGCTGTTACAGCGGTAGCCATGCTACATTGGACGCAGATACTATTGGTTTCAACTGTATTTTTTATTGAAAAGTTTTCAAAATACACACAGGACAAAAAGACGTATGGGCAGGCCATACAATCCATTTGACATATTAGAAAATCCAATCAGACAAGACAAGACACCGGAAGAAAGACAAAGGGGAGGGGTGAAGAAAAAAAAATGGCAATCAAAGTCCAATCAGAGTTCTAACTCAGAGATATCGGTAGCCAAAACTTATCCCACCGATCCCACACCACTTTAAATCTGTCCAGCGTATTATCAAGTGAGGCCGTCATATGTTCCATAGTGCGAATTTCCCTAATTCTAGTCAGTAAGTCGATGTGAGAAGGATCGGCAGTCTGTCTCCACTTCCAAGCAATCAGGGTTTTAGCAGCAGTGAGAAAGTGACGAAAAAGTCGAGCTAGGGGTTTCTCCAAGGACCTAGGAGGGACATTCAGGAGATAATGAAGAGGGTCGAGAGGAATATCCTGCTGTAACACCGCCACCACCAAATTCCTAACCTCCTGCCAAAGCAGTTGCACCAGGGAGCAGCTCCAAAATATATGGAACAGGTCTCCCCTCTGGTCTCTACATCATCAACAATCCGATGGGATACCTGGATTGAAGCCATGCAAGAGGGCAGGGGTATGATACCAAAACATAAGAATTTTATATTGATTTTCTTTATATGTAGTACTAAGGGAAGTTTTAGCTGCTTGTGACCAGATGATCTGCCACAACGAGGAAGGGATAGATTTATTCAACAGGGTCTCCCACTTTGACATATATGTATGCCCAGGTGGAGGGGAGTTATCCGGGAATAGGAGTATCGTGTAAATAGCGGATATGAGCCCTTTAGTAGTGATAGTATGGCGACACAGTTTTTCAAAGCTTGTAGGTGTAGTGACCCGAGTGGATCCGAAAATTTGTTGCATATAATGTCTAATTTGGAGATAGTGGAAAAATGTAGAAGAGGGGATGTTATGATGCCGTTGGAAATATGAAAACGAGTAAAGCTCTAGCGTATAAGGATCAACCATATCGGCCACAATCGGACCACTCGGGAGGTAGTACCCCCTGGAATAGTAGGAGTATATAGTACCGAGGTCAAAGGCGGACAACCCGACGTCAAATGAAAGCGTTTTTTGCAAGCTTCCAAAACCTCTCGTTGAAAGCGCATGGGACCCAACAGAGACGAAGAAGGCAAGGCCAGAGGGTCGCCCCATAACAAAGAGTTAGGATGAACAGGAGCCATCCACAATTTCTCTATTTCAGTCCACTTGTTGTATGCCCGAAGGGACACCCAACAGGTAATGCGGCGAAGATGGGACGCCCAGTAGTACTTCACAACGTCAGGAACAGACAACCCCCCTGCAGATCGACCAGACAATAAAACAGATTTCGGGATTCTATGTCTGCCGGAGTGCCATATGAACCTGAGGATGGAAGACTGCATTGCCCTCAGTTCCCCCATAGGTACTGCCACTGGTAGGGTCTCAAAGAAGCACAATAATTAAGGGAGCAGGGTAATTTTGACAGCTGCAATGCATCCAAAAAAGGACATGGGGAGAAAACCCCACCTGGCCATAAGTCTACGCAGTTCTACAAAAAGAGGAGGGAAATTAGCCTTGTAAACCGATGTGTAAGAGGGAGTGAGCTGGACTCCCAAGTAAGTCAGGATGCCTCCTTCCAGTTGTAGGTGTAGTTGTGTTTGAGGAGAAATAGTTCTTGGTGTGGGACATTAAGAGGGAGCGCTTCCGTTTTAGAGGTATTCGTTTTATAACCTGAAAGCCACCCATATCTATGAAGAACAGTAGTAAGGGTAGGAAGGGAGGTATGAGCTTTAGTGATAGTCAAGAGAACGTCATCTGCAAATGAGGAGACCTTGAACTCTTTATCTTGTCTCTTGACCCCTGCTATATCTATGGATTGCCGCATTTGAGCTGCAAGGGGTTCAATACAGAGCACAAATAAAAGAGGTGAGAGGGGGCAGCCCTGACGCGTACCATTCCAAATCTGAAACGGAGGAGAAGTGGAGTGCGGAAGTTTAATCACCGCCGTTGGATTGGAGTAAAGACCAGGCAGTGCCGTCAAGAAAGGACCCGAAATCCCAAACGACTTCATAGTTTCAAACATAAATGGCTATCCCAAGCGATCAAACGCCTTCTCCGCATCCAGGCTAAGAAGGATCGCTGATTCCTCTTGCTTGTGAAGGGCATAAATAATATAAAGGGTCCTCCGTGTGTTATCTCCCCTTGTCTAAGGGACAAAAAGCCCACCTGATCTTTATGAATCAAAGATGGGAGCCAGACATTAAATCTCTTTGCAAGGATGCAAGTAAAATTTTTTAGTTCATAGTTCAAAAGAGCTATGGGTCTACAATTGGAGCGATCTGCGTGGTCCTTACCCGGTTTAGGGATCAGTCTAATGTGAGAATGCAGGAACGTTTGAGGGATGGGAGAACCCTGTAGGAAGGCGTTAAACAAGGAGACCATCCTTGGAACCAGTTTTCTCATCAAAAGTCTTATAATAAATATACGTGACGCCATCCAGCCCAGGGGCTTTACCACCAGGGTGGTCCTTCAGTATATCAGACAATTCCTCGGAAGAGATCAAGTCATTCAAAGAAGCAAGCGCCGTGTCTTTTAATCTAGGGAGATTACATGATGAAAGGTAAATTTGTAGCCGACGGTCTGGATTAGAGGGTAATGTGGTTGGCAAATGATATAAGGATTTATAGTAGTTATGGAAGAGTGTGGCTATCGTGTCTGGCTGATGTTGGAAGACGCCTGTGCTATCTCGAACAGCCTGCGGGGTGCAAGCAGTCATCTGATCCCTCAATAGACAGGCTAGATTTATTGCCCTTGTCATAATATCTCTGTTTCGTGTATAAAAGTGAATTTTCTATTGCTATATCCTTAAGCTGCGCTCTAGCCTCTATCAACTCCCGCAGTGTCGGCACTGTTGGCTGAATCCCCATTTCCCCCTCCAGTTTAGTAATTTTCTAAAGGAGAGCCTCCTTCTTGGCACTAGAGTCCCTTTTTAGTCTGGAACCCATAGCCATGCAATGCCCCCTCATCACCGCCTTATGGGCCTCCCATAGAGTGGAAATGGATGAAACCGAACTCTCGTTAAGTTCGTAAAATTCACGCATGTGGGCGGCCAGGCCATCCCTAAGGGTTGGGGATTTAATTAAATTTTAATTTAGACGCCAATGACATGTTCTCGTGGAGGGTCTGCCTATCTGAAAATTTACTGAAACTGGCGCATGGTCCGACCAGGAGATGGGGTCAATGATCGCTGTTTGAAGCAAGTGTAGGGCAGGGACATTACCAAAGAAATAATCTAGGTGTGTGTGTGCGTTATGTGTATGGGAAAAGAAAGTATAAGACCTATTGCCCGGATGATCAACTCGCCCTAGGTCATAGAGGTGATGTTCCCTAATCAGCTGCCTGAAGCGAGTAGAAAGTCCTGCGAGGGTGGGAGATGGAGTGGAGTGTGTAAGAGAAGCTTAACCATGGTCATAAATGTAGGGGAGAAAAATAAGTAATGTGAAAAGTGCAAATGTATACAGCTTACAGTTACGTAGAGGCCAGTCTCTGTCAAGTCTCACAGCAAACAGGTCTCTATGATACCCTTCATACAAGGAGGTCCGCAGAAGACACAAAGTCATCTCATCTATTAGTGTGGAGAGAGGTATAAAGGAAGGGAGAAACACTGGGAGAGAAACAAACCAGGGAAACAAAACAAATATCAGTAATAACAAAATAAAATACATGAAGTCAATGCACATCAGTTAAAGAACGAAATGTACTACTAGGGGAAGTATGATACCCTGGAGTGGGCATTTTAAGGCAAATAAAAGCTTGAAATACAATATTACACTTTGCAACTCTCTCCAAAAACAGAGGGAGAACTGCAAAAATAATACCCAAATCAAGGAGGAGGTCGAGTCTCAGCAATCAAATAACATTATGCAAGAGTACGTAAAATTACTCAAAGGCCAAAAAAGAGACTAGTGAGCTAAGTTGTCTTTGACCGATGCTACCCTGCAACAATTTACTTTAAAGGAATAAAGAAATAAAGAAAAACAAGAGGAAACAAGAAATATAAGCTTAAATCAGCCTAAACAGTTCAGCTGGTGAAGAGAACATCTGGTACAAAATGACCAGGATCCTTCACATAAATCACACAGGTGCCTTGAAACAGTGTAGCGTCCATCAATTCGGATCAGGTCTCGGGGATCTTCTACTTGGTGATTGTCGTGGAGAGAGTCTCCGCTTGTTTCTGACGGATTGCCAGACTGGAGGCAGAGGAGAAGGTGGCAGAGGAGTCTCCCAATTTTGCATCTTGGGTGTAGGTATACCAAGGGTATCACAGAAGTGAGGCAAATCCACCGGGTATCGCAAGGTTGCAGTGGCACCATCTCTACGAGCAGTAAGGGAGAACGGGAAACCCCATCTGTAGATAATATTATGGTCACGCACGGTAGCAAGAAGAGGGCGAAGAAGTCGTCTTTTCTGTAGAGTAATCCAGGAGAGATCGGGAAACAACTGGATCGGGGCGTATACCTCTTATCCGCATGTTGTGACGATGTCCCCTTTTATCCAGATCCTCCAGATGTAATTGCATGTCTCTAATAGACGCAAGCTGAGAGGACATAGTAGATTGTAGGACAGAAACATGGCGTCTAGTAGCATCATGGTCGTCCTCCAGAGACTCCACACTTGGCAATTTGGTGCATATTCTGAGAAACCACCGCCAATTCTGAACGAAATGTTTCCTTCACATCCTGTATCATATTATTAAAATCATCCTTAGTAGGTAACTGTGAAAATCATTCCCTCCACATTTTAGGCATATCCAAGGGTGGCGAAACAGGATCATACTGGTCCGAATCTGAGGCATACATGGGAGGGATCTGAGCATATGGGGTTAAAGATGGTCCCCCACCACCGACTGCTGGGAAGATCTATAGGTGGAACCGCATGGTATTTCTCTATGCTTGTCTAAAGACCTCTGAGGCTTAGGTGCAGTCAAGAATAGAGGGGCTGCTTGTTCTGGGGACTGTGACATTGGTGGAACAGTCAGCATAAGGGCAGGGTTCCCCTCTGATATTAATGCACCACGTGGCATGGCGACCGCAGCCCCATCCAAGTGAGGTCTGTCTCTCCCCTGACTGTCAGGCGAAGCACTGGTGAATATAGGGGAGCCAGGGGGAGTAGCTGGAGCCTGCTGGCCCTGTGTCTTACCCTGAGGCTGGGGAGCCATGTCTTCCATCCGCAGGGACAGCTCCTCCGTCCGCTGGCACGAGGAAGCCAAAGATGAAGCTGGGGGAGCGGAGTGGCCTGTCTCCGCAGAAAGCAGACGTCCAACGTCGGTGAAGCAGGAGCGACCTTATGAGGCACTGTAGGTGTGAGTTCAGACCCTTGGGGTCTCTTTTTCCCCATAGATGGGCACCTGTGAGTGCTAGTTACGGCTGTTGCTGTGTGGCAGGGCACGGAGCTCAGGGATTATGTGACCGGCGCCATTAGCTGTTGGCCACGCCCCCTCCTTCAATACTATTAAGCAGTACAGCATAGCAGGGAGGAATGCTCTGTCATAGGCTACAGGCCATGTTTGTAATGCAGTCTTTATCATGCACAGAGACAGTATCCCTGCGCAGGCTGGCGTGATGACGTCGCTGCATCACGCCGTCCTATGCAAGGATCCCGTTGGCGTTGATGTTGTGGATCAGCTCAGTTCATCGCCTAGGTGAGTATAACGTTTTTTTGTTTTATTTGGGGTGTGTGGCTGTATGTCGCTATCTACAGTGGGGGCTGTATGGCGCTATCTACAAGGGAGAGGTGGGGGGTGCTATCCACAAGTGGGTTGTGACACTGTCTACAGGGGGGGCTGTTATAGCTGTTTGATGGCGGCGAATGAAAAACGAAAATGTAACTTAATAAACAAAAAAATGCTTAATCCATTTTGATGTTTCTTTACAGCTATCCTGAGAAGTTTAGTGATTTCTGTAGAATGACTATCAGCGCATTTGATAGGCTGGATGAGATCCTGAAAAGCCTTCTGATGCACCAGGACACCACCATGAGAAGGGTCATCAGTCCTACGGATAGGCTGCTAATCACGTTGCGGTGAATTGTTTTTTTTTTTGGTTTTTTTACATGTCTTTTCGGTATGTTTTGCCTTCTTGACCATCTACTAAATTTCTATGATAAAAATTAGTCGGTATGGTCAAGATATGCATGTATATACGTGATTGCTCCTTGTACTAATTTTATTCTCTTTCTCCCTCTATTTCAGATTTTTGTCAACTGGGGTTGGTAAATCTACCATGTCCAGAATTGTGAGGACCATCGGCGCTGCACGGATAAACAGAAAAATGGACGACTTAGATGACCATCATGGCAAAGTTTAATGGGCTACGCGTTTCAACACCGAATTGGTGTCTTCATCAGGCCAGTACAGACTGTGCAAAACATCATGCATTTATATACATACTGGGAAGGATAAAAGGACCGCCAAAAGCAGCAGGTCAAAGGTCAGGGGTCAGACACAATGTAAGGTTTACACATGACAAAGAAAGACAATAATGCTAACTAAAAGTATGGTGTTATAACACCACATTAGACATAAAGATTCACATTTTAATAAATAAAAGCTAGAACAATAATGGCATTAGCCGAAAGACACAGTACGGCTCACCTTGCCGACTTTGCATAAGATGAAACATGAATGTATCATTACCTCAATGGTCCCAGTGGTAACCACAGCGGTAAATAGTTGGTACTTAACCCCTTAATGAACGCCGATTAGCCTTTTCACGGCGGTCATTAATGGGCTTTATTCTACAGCGCCGCTATTCCACGGCGCTGCTGTAGAATAAAGTAAACAGAGCAGGGAGCTGTCAAAGGCAGAGGCAGCTGAGGGCTGGGGGCATCCCTGCTCAGCCGGGTGAGATCGATATTAGTATCGATCTCACCCGTTTAACCCTTCAGATGCGGTGCACAATAGCGTGCGACGTTTAAGTCCAGCAGGACTTTTCTCAAGCAAGTCCTGCTGGACTGAAACATCGCACGGGTGATTAAAAAGCTGACATATGTTGGAAGTGCTGTCTCCTCGTCTATTTTGTCTATCTGATATTGGGGACCGTGGATCCGGTCCTATTGAGGCGTGCACCCACTTGTGGTCCAGTGCTGTGGTAATTTTCTGCTTTGGGGGTCTAATAAAGGCCCCCAGGTCTGCCTGGAGCGAATGCCTGCTAGATCATGCCGGAGGCATGACCTAGCAGATGCCTGTCCGTTTTAAACGGACAGACAGTAATACACTGCAATACAAAAGTATTGCAGTGTATTATAATAGCGATCGGAGGATAGTGAAGTCCCCTAGGGGGACTAGTATAAAAGTAAAAAAAGTTTAATAAAGTTAATTTTAAAAAAAAGTGAAAAAAATAAAATGAAAAACACACTTTTTCCCCTTACAAAATGCTTTACTATTAAAAAAAACTACAATAAAGCAAAAAAGTTACACATATTTGGTATCGCCGCATCCGTAACGACCCCGACTATAAAGCTGTTACATTATTTAACCCGCACTGTGAACGCTGTAAAAAATAAAATAAAAAACAATGGAAAAAAAATGTGATAAAAAGTGATCAAAAAGTCGCATCTACTCTCAAATGGTACCAATAAAAACTGCAAGTCGTCCCGCAAAAAACAAGACCTTATACAGCTATGCCGACGCAAAAATAAAAAAAGTTATAGCTCTTCGAATGTGACAATGAAAAAATGTAAAAAATGGCTTGGACATTAGGGCCCAGAATGCAAGCAGGGGGAAGGGGTTAACCAAATTGTGCATGGATTGTTTATAAACAATCCATGCACAATTTGGTTAAGTACCAACTATTTACCGCTGTGGTTACCACTGGGACCATTGAGGTAATGATACATTCATGTTTCATCTTATGCAAAGTCGGCAAGGTGAGCCGTACTGTGTCTTTCGGGTAATGCCATTATTGTTCTAGCTTTTATTTATTAAAATGTGAATCTTTATGTCTAATGTGGTGTTATAACACCATACTTTTAGTTATCATTATTGTCTTTCTTTGTCATGTGTAAACCTTACATTGTGTCTGACCCCTGACCTTTGACCTGCTGCTTTTGGCGGTCCTTTTCTCCTTCCCAGTATGTATATAAATGTATGATGTTTTGCACAGTCTGTACTGGCCTGATGAAGACACCAGTTCGGTGTTGAAACGCGTAGCCCATTAAACTTTGCCATGATGGTCATCTAAGTCGTCCATTTTTCTGTTTATCCGTGCAGCGCCGATGGTCCTATTTTTTAATTTTTACAATTATCCTCGGGACAACAAACCCCATTTGTTGTGATTTGGACTTGGCAGCAGCAGCCTTATTACCACCACTACCCTTGTGTCCTTGGGCCAGGTGAGCGTTTTCCTAACCAAGTTTGCTCCCTTGCCCCATCCTGCTTTTACTTTGCACCATGTGGCGCCGTGTCTCTTTTTATTTCCTATTTTAGTTCAGAATTGTGAGGAGTACATACCACGTGATCTGGCAGCACTTATAGCCCATTTCGATGCCCAGTCCAACCCAGGAGACTTGGTTGCAGGCAGAAGCAGGCTTTCAGTCTGTGGCCAATTTCCCAAACTGCATAGGCGCCGTCGACGGGAAGCACATACGTGTGCAGCAGCCACCGCACTCAGGATCACATTACTTCAATTACAAGAAGTACTTTTCTGTGGTTCTGATGGCGGTGGCTGATGCCTCATGTAAGTTTGTTGCTATCGCAGTCGGCGCCTATGGCAGTACTGGGGACTCCAGGGCGCTACTGACATCGACATTTGGCCAGAGAGTGCTGGTAGATCAGGTGACTCTGCCCCCTCCAAGACCTCTTCCGGGTACCACACATCCATTTCCTTTCGTCCTGGTAGGGATGAGGCTTTTCCGCTGATGACCAACTTGCTGCGCCCAAACCCACGGAGGGGACTGGATGCCTGGAGGAGAGTCTTCAACATGAGGCTGAGCCGGGCACGACGCTTTATGGAGTGCATCTCCGGGACCGGGATCATGAGTAGTAATTGTACCTGTGCAATGCAGTTGGATCCAGGCACAGTTGACATGGTCATTAAAGCTCCCTGTGTGTTCCACAACTATGTTTGTGACTATGACAGTTTAGACATGGGCGAGGAGCAACAGGCAGCTTTTAGCGACCTACCTGGTAATATGGCAATAGTTTTTTTTGGCCGTGCATCCAACCGTGCTGTACAGGTGAGAAATGCCTTTGCGGACTATTTCATGAATCCCTACGGTGCTGTGCCCAGGCAATTTTCAAGCCTCAGTGAACAGCAGCCTGTTCAAGACTGATGGTTCTCCTCATGGGTCCATCCAACGTCTTTCATCAACCTGCCTGCTCGCAACTTTCCTCAGCTGGCTTTGTGTTAAAAATGTACGTTCTGCTTTTAATTTGAAAGGCCTTGTATACTTTAAAATTAAAAATGTTATTTCTGTTGCAATATATGTGTTGTGGTTTTTTTCTATTATTTTGAATGTGTAGGGCTTGTCCACACGTAACAGAATTTCTTCAGCAATTCTGTTGAAAGTAGCAGACTTTCCGCTGCTGAAAAAACGCTCAAATTCAGTACACTTTCCGCAGCAGGAATTTGCATGCTGCGGTCCAAAAAATAGGCACCACAGGTCAATTTCTGCTTTGAATTTTTATGCAGCGTGTGGATGTGATTTCATCCACAATTCTGGACAGAAAATATGCAGCAATTACACTACGTATGGACAAGCCCAAAGATTGAGTTGAAGTGTCACTTCGCCTGTTGGGAATCTAGTACTCTAAAATTATGTGACGTACTAGATATCAACTGGAATGTCCTTGTGTGTGTTTTTACAAAGAAAAAAATAAAAGGTGATATGTCAGAAGTTTTGATGGTTTGGGGTCTGAGAACTGAGATCCCCCTGATTGCTGAAGAAAGCAACAGAAGCACACAAATGAACACTTAGCTTTCTTTTGAAAGCCAAGCAAATTGTGTACGGACGAAAGATTTTCTAGATAGCCCATACACCGCTTGCACGATTTTTCCAACGAAAGAACAACAGGGCCAATCAGAAATGAAGCGGCTCAGTGCTTACATTAATCTTTAGCTTTGTTTTAGTGATCAAAGGGGCTCTTAGTGCTCGGACCACACCAATAAAAACTACTGACAGTTCACAAGATCAAAGTTTTAAGAAAGGACAGATATAATTTATGCCTCCATATAAAACACCTTTCCACAGGTTAGAAATAAAGTGTTTGGTCAATGTGGATAATGAGTCCAGTAAACTAAATGAGCGGTGGTGGCGCACGTTTTCTGCTGTTACATTCATTCTCTGTGGGACTGCTGGAGATAACCGAGTACAGCACTCGGCTATATCCAGCAGTCCTATAGAGAATGAATGCAGCGGCAGAGTACATGAGTGACCACGGCTACATACGTTCATGGGACTCGTGACCAGCCTTTTCTTGATCGGTGGGGGTCCCAGCAGAGTGACCCCTAGTGATCAAAGACTTATAACCTATCCTGTGTGTATGTGTTAATTTGATGTGGTTGGTTATTCCCTATTCATTTTTAATGTATAATCGGAAGTGTCAAGACCAAATAGTCACTTAGCTGTACACTCCTGATTACAAATTAAACTAGCTATTAGGCCTTCATAACATGGGCCCATTAATGCAGCCATATAAGGTACAAGCCAAAGCTTTTCAGTCAAAAGTTTGATCAGGACACTCTTCCGTTATGTGGTTGCGGAAATGTACCAAAATTGAGTGGATTTACACTGATGGGATATGTTGCCCTTTAAATATATCTATTAAAATTAACTGAATTGAATATACACACAATGTACATACATTTTTAAAGCAATAATTTATTACAAAATTTTAAAAAAAAGTATAATTAATTACAAACATAATTTACCCTTAAATCTATATACAAAAATTTCCACCTACATCCAGAGCTACCCTGATTAAAATAGGGTGTAACGAGAAGGGGGTGGAGGGGGTTGGACCAGTAGGCTGTGTAGGCCCACTGCTGGTAGGGGGGTATGGGAAATAGGACTGATAAAAATGGGCACCAGCAGTGGGCAGGGGAGGAGCAGTGTAAGGGACAGGAGTGGTAAGGGGTTGTCTCGGGGTGGCGGTAGAGACCATGCCAGAAACATTGGCTTGATGGGGCCCTAAAGCCTGCCGGAAATGGGTGATAAGTCCACCCAGTTCCGGCAGGGCGGGGGCGTGTGTGAAATCTGCTGCCACGGTGCGACAGAATGACCCAGAAGCATATATATCTGCTGCCTTTCTGCTGGCATCTGGCAGCAGGAAGATGCCAACGTGTATATATATATATATATATATATATATATATATACCAAAAAATCAAATTGGTCATCGCTGTCCACCCTCCGGATAAGGGACAAGGCCCCACTCTCCACGTCCAACTGCCTGTCCGTTATCGGGGGGGGTCCTTCTACGTCCCCGCAGGTAGGGGCTGGCGGGAATACTGGCCTGGGTGGCCACAGGGGGAGCATCAGCCGGTGATGCTGATACTGGTGAGGAGACGGGTGTCTCCTCCCCTGTTGACATCTCTGTGGTCACCAAGCGTCCCTCCAGTTCTTCTTCCCCCACCGCTTCATGATGGGTTGATGTGGAAGGAGTGGGTTCGCTCTCCCTCTGCAGCTGTCCATCTTGTGGGGCAGGGGCCTCTGGTTCACGAAAATTGCCTTGGGTTCTGTGAATGCTAATTTTTTTTTAGTACATGGTACAACTGATTTTAAGAATACAAACTTAGGCATCAATACTTACGGCTGTTGTCCCCTGCTAGGCAAGATAAACAGCAGTGCATCGTGGTGAGGGACTTTTGTTCTTTTTGAAGGAGAGCCTCCTCTCGGCCTTCCGCACTTCCTTCATGAAGCGGTCCCGCACACTCTTTCACCTTATTTTAACATCGTCCTCTACAAATCAAACATTTTACTTAGAAATAATAATACTATAAAAAAAAAACAGAATCAGAATTTGAGAGGCGACTCCAGACCGGGTACAGTGCCTGGCAGACTTGAATCCAGGAATCTTAGAAAGGTGAGTTTATTAACTCAACCAACATTGTCCTGCACACAAAATGTATGATCTGCCACAAAAGGGTATGTCCATATGTAACGTAAATCTGAGCGGAAAATCTGCAGGGTACAGTAGAAGCAGAGTGAATGAGATTTGAACAAATGTCATCCACATGCTGCATTAAATCCACAGGAAAAAAGTATGTTCACACAGGACGTATACGCTGCGTTAGGTTCACAGCGTATCCGGCCGAGCGACCACAGGGAAGTCCGAAGAAAAAACACACCAAATAGTGGTCCAGATTTTCAACCAGAATGTTCGCTGTGGAAAACGTGTTTTACCTCCTCATTTAATTCAATGGGCAAAATAAAAAAGCAGCAATTACGCAAATAAAATTGAAATGCTTTGGATCTTAAAAAAAACACACCGCAGGTAAAGTTTGGTACGTATTTTCAAATAATTTACGCAGTGTGTGGCTGATATTTTCTCAAATCTCATTCACTTTGCTGCCACTTTATTATATGCTGCATATTTGACGCAACTAAATCCGTTGCTCAAAATCCGCCATATTTATGTTACATGTGAATTAATATTCACCTATGCGGGTTTTTGCATGTAAATTGATTTTGCTGAATTGCTGGTTTTATGTTGAGGGGTTTCCCCATTGAATTAAATGGGGAGGTTAAACAAATAGCAGATGTAGTGATTTTTGTGCTTGAAATGATGCAATTCCACTGATAAAATCCAAGGGGATTTCGAATCAGAGACATTTATGACATATCCACAGTATAGCCTCAAAAATAGTGGTGGTTAAAGAACAGCACGCATCTCCAGGTTAATCAAAAAGTATATTTGCCAAACATCCAGCAAAAATCGGAATCATTTCGACCCATATTGAGTGAAGAGGGTAATAGAAAACATTCAACAAACTTCTGACATGTCATAGGGACATGTCAGTAGTTTTGATTGGTGGGGGTGCGCGCACTGAGAACCCCACCAATCTCTAAAACTAAGTGGCAGAAGCACTGGTGTGAGCGCTCAGCCGCTTGGTTTCTGTACGGCTTTTTCCGGAAATCGATGTAGTGGAGTTCGAGCTCAATAGAAATTCTATGAGCCCGTACTCTGCTACATTGATTTCCGGAAAAAGCCGAACAGAAACGAAGCGGCTGAGCGCTCACATGAGCGATTCTGCCGGTTCGTTTTAGCGATCAGTGGGGTCTCAGTGCTCGGACCCCAACCAATCAAAACTTTTGACATGTCACTAGCTAGCAGCTGCTGTGGCTGCTATAGCGGTAGCGACGGCACTATAGCAGAGCAGGGAGGTATCTCCCTGCTCTGCTGTCTACTAGCGCAACTGTAGCTCCCTGAAGGACTGGAATCCCTGTGTGGCCGGGGATTCCGCTCCTGGAGCGCTGCTTGATGTTTCTGTCCATATATGGACAGTGACATCAGGGGAAACTCCTGAAGCGGAATCCCCGGTCACTGCATTGCAGACTCTATGACCGGGGATTCCACTCCAGGAGAAGCCAATGACGTCATGGACACAGACGACAGGAGCTTCTCCTGGAGTGGAATCGACGGTCATAGCGTCTGCAACGCTGTGGACGGGGATTCCGCCTCAGGAGTTTTCCCTGATATCACTGTCCATATATGGACAGAGGCATCAAGCAGTGCTCCAGGAGCGGAATCCCTGGCCACACAGGGATTCTGCTCCTAAAGGGAGCTACAGTGGCGCTATCTTTACTGGACGGGGGGGTTGCTATCTACAGGGGGTTGTGGGCTGTGTGGCACTACTTACAAAGGAGCACACAAAATACCCAGCTTTCCCGTGTAAAAAAATAAATAAACTAAGATATAACTTTTATTTAATCCTTTACTCAAACTAAATAAAAGTTAAATCTTAGTTTATTTCCACACATTTATTTGACAGCTGGGAAAGCTGGGTATTTTGTGTGCTCCTGCACAGTTGTCCTTTTTTGAATGTCTATGGACCGCCAGCTACCAGGGTCATTTCGTAGTCCTTGCACTACCTACAATGGGGCTATGGGCAGTGTGGCACTACCAACCCAGGGGGCTGTGGGCTGTGTGGCACTACCAACCAGGGGGCTGTGTGGCACTACCAACCAGGGGGCTGTGGGCTGTGTGGCACTACCAACCAGGGGGCTGTGTGGCACTACCTACCAGGGAGCTGTGGGCTGTGTGGCTTTACCAACCAGGGGGCTGTGGGCTGTGTGGCACTACCAACCAGGGGGCTGTGGGCTGTGTGGCACTACCAACCAGGGGGCTGTGTGGCACTACCAACCAGGGGGCTGTGGGCTGTGTGGCACTACCAACCAGGGGGCTGTGTGGCACTACCTACCAGGGAGCTGTGGGCTGTGTGGCTCTACCAACCAGGGGGCTGTGGGCTGTGTGGCACTACCAACCAGGGGGCAGTGGGCTGTGTGGCACTACCAAACAGGCGGCTGTGGGCTGTGTGGCACTACCAACCAGGGGGCTTTGGGGCACTACCAACCAGGGGGCTGTGGGGCACTACCAACCAGTGGGCTGTGTGGCACTACCAACCAGGGGGCTGTGGGGCACCACCAACCAGGGGGCTGTGTGGCACTCCCTACCAGGGGGCTGTGGGCTGTTTGGCACTCCCTACCAGGGGGCTTTGCGACACTTCGTACCAGGGGGCTGTGCGGCACTCCCTACAGGGGGCTGTGCGGCACTCCCTACAGGGGGCTGAGTGGCACGCCCTAGAGGGGGCTGTGTGGAACTCCCTACAGGGGGCTGTGTGGCACACTCTACAGGGGGCTGTGTGGCACTATCTACAAGGGGGCTGTGTGGTGCTATCTACAAGGGGGCTGTGTGGCGCTATCTACAAGGGGGCTGTGTGGCGCTACCTACAAGGGGGCTGTCTGGCGCTACCTACAAGGGCTGTCTGGCGCTACCCACAAGTGGGCTATGTGGTGCTACCCACAAGGGGGCTGTGTGGCGCTACCCACAAGGTGCTGCCTACAAGGGGGCTGTCTAGCGCTACCTACAAGGGGCTGTGTGGTGCTACCCACTGTAAAGGGAAGTGTCCATATATATGTATATATATATTTATATATATATATATATATATATATATATATATTCAGCAATAGAAAGCAGCAGCACTCACTAGAAACAAATGTGTAGGTCCCAAGCAAGTCGTCCAGATCCAAGGACAAGGCAGTATATAGAAATAGAAATCTTGCAGCACTCCAAAAGTGTGAAAAAAAGTGGTTTTATTCAGCCAACAAACAGCGACGTTTCTGTCCTACAATAGGACCTTTATCAAGCATGGTGACATACTGAGTGATAATGGTTTATAAAGAGCAAAAGAGCATTTGCATAATAAATCTCATTAAAATACAAATAAAGTGCAAAGTGACAGAATTCCAAAGCATTGTGTATATGAATGGTATCAAATACAATCAAGATATTGATACATAAAGTGCACGTGCAAAAACATTTAAAATAAACAACATTATCGCATAATAAACATGCAATAATACAAGATTACAACATAATCAAATATACAACAGTTGTGTCAGAACCAGTCACGTTAGTTCCCCTCACCAATCAGAGCTTCAGGACCTTCATCATCCAAATTGCATACAGGCTATATGTATAACAGCACTCAGTACACAAAGCATGGTGTTGAAAGATATACGGGTGTGTGTATATAAGTTGCCGACATCTGGTTAGAGGACCGGAAGTTTGTACATCGCTATGCAACAGGACGCTTCAGGAGCGCAGTAATGACAGCGCATTCACCGCCCGAGCACCTCCCTCGCAAAGCGTTCACCGTTGTCAAGCAACAACCAATCACAGAGCACTGTGTGATTAAAGAGGTACATGTTGTAACGTAGTTACCGCTGGTATCGTATACAGTCCCAATCAAGTAAAAGATCAAAACTTGATCTAAAAATTGGCTCGTGGAGACAGTCAGTGTAATTTTAGCAATGTTTATAACGATTCATACATGTTGGCGGATACAGAGCACCCAAAAGGTCCACACGCGGGTATACTAGATCCCTGTCCACACTTCCGTGGTCAAGAGGGAACTAGCCCCCAGGAACTATAGGATCCAACCACACACCATGTAATGTATATGGGGAATCCAAACAGGTCACAAACGTGTAACGGACCTATGTTCGTCGATGCAATGTCAAGACCGCAAAAGCGATATCCAAAGAAATATATATATGTCTGGGTATTTAACCACATCTTATCTACTGACTATCCCCATACAAGACAAGAAATAAGCAATGTATATAGAGAATTATCTTTATTATATAGGTTGGGACTATATGTAACACCAGCAATCAATTTTTACAAATACAACTGGATCAATGATGATGAGAGAATGGTCCCGAAGTTCCGTTGGAATCTAGAATAATACAAAATAACCATGTTAATAACAAGGAAAAAATTACTGATAAAGCGTAATATAATAAAATAAAATCATGTCACCAAAAAAGATGACCAATGAGGATCATATACGGGAATACATGGAGAAGAGGGGGAGACAAGACATTACACAGTAATCCTATCCACATTAAATTCAACATTGAGTCCGTTAGGTTTCAATGTATTCAATAAAAATATCCATTTCAGTTCCCTCTTATGCAAAGCCATATGTCTATCACCACCATTGTGTAATGGCGGAATATGGTCAAGGATCATGAATTTTAGATCTCTCTCAGTATGTCCTTTCTCAGCAAAATGTTTTGCAACAGGTAAATCTAGTTTTTTCTTCCTAATTGAAAATCTGTGATTTATTTAGGCGAGTTTTAAACGTGCAAGTAGTTTCCCCCATGTATATTAATTGACAAGGGCACCATAACGCATAGACAACCCAATCAGAATCACAGGTAAATGTGTGTCTGATATTATAGTTTCTCCCAGTTTGAGGGTGTATAAAAACCTTACCTCTGCACATATATGTACAATTTACACAATGATAGCAAGGAAAATTGCCCAATTTCAGTGGTTGTAATAAAGGCTGTGAAGCATTTTTACATTCTTTGACTTTTGTTTTAACCAGTCTATCTCTAAAGTTTTGTGTACGTCTATATGACATCAATGGTCCGTTATTTAGTTCCTCGATTTGTTCATAACTATCTTTCAAAATAGGCCAGTGTTTGTTCATTATCCTAGAGATGTCCCCACTTAATTCATTATATGTGGAGATAAAAGGGATTCTTTTGGGTCTATGTTGTTTAGAGGTTTCGAATAGTCTCTCTCTCGGTATATCACAGATTTTATTTCTGTGTCTCGAAATTAATGATCTAGGATATCCTCTCTCCAGAAAATTGGAGGTCATGATATCCAAAGATCTAGATAGATCATCATGATCATCTGTGATCCTCTTTACCCTGATCATCTGGCTGTAAGGTAAAGATTTGATCATATTTTTAGGGTGACAGCTTTCATATCTCAAGAGTGTATTGCGATCAGTATCCTTCACGTGCAATTTAGTTTTCAGAGTGTTATCGATGGCCATCACTGTAACATCCAAAAATTGAATAGATTCTGAAGAATATACCATAGTGAATTGGATATCAGTATCTAAAGAGTTGAGAAATTGATGAAACTCTTTTAATGCGGTTTCTGTATCAGTCCAGATGAGGAAGATGTCATATATGTATCGCCACCACCTCACTACCAACCAGGGGGCTTTGGGGCACTACCAACCAGGGGGCTGTGGGGCACTACCAACCAGTGGGCTGTGTGGCACTACCAACCAGAGGGCTGTGGGGCACTACCAACCAGGGGGCTGTGGGGCACCACCAACCAGGGGGCTGTGTGGCACTCCCTACCAGGGGGCTGTGGGCTGTGTGGCACTCCCTACCAGGGGGCTTTGCGACACTTCCTACCAGGGGGCTGTGCGGCACTCCCTACAGGGGGCTGTGCGGCACTCCCTACAGGGGGCTGCATGGCACGCCCTAGAGGGGGCTGTGTGGAACTCCCTACAGGGGGCTGTGTGGCACACTCTACAGGGGGCTGTGTGGCGCTATCTACAAGGGGGCTGTGTGGTGCTATCTACAAGGGGGCTGTGTGGCGCTATCTACAAGGGGGCTGTGTGGCGCTACCTACAAGGGGGCTGTCTGGCACTACCTGCAAGGGGGCTGTCTGGCGCTACCCACAAGTGGGCTATGTGGTGCTACCCACAAGGGGGCTGTGTGGCGCTACCCACAAGGTGCTGTGTGGTGCTACCTACAAGGGGGCTGTCTGGCGCTACCTACAAGGGGCTGTGTGGTGCTACCCACTGTAAAGGGAAGTTTCCATATATATGTATATATGTATATATATATATATATATAGTATGTATGTATACAGTGTATGTGTATATATATATACACATATATATAATATATATGTGTGTGTATAGTACATATAATGTATCATGAGCCAGGGCTGTAACAACAACAGCCCTGGTCATGAATACGGTTGGAAGCAGAGCAGGACAATTAGCATGTCCCTGCTTTGTTAGGAAACCATGGAGACAAGGGATAGTTATCCCCTGTCTCCATTTCAAGTCTCCCGCACGCACGGACTGTCTCGTGCGGGCTCTCATGAGTCGGCTGGTGATACATTATCACCATGCCGACCCATGCTAGCCTGGGGCAAGCGCCACACTCCCCGCTGCGAGCGTACGGACAGGGTTAAATAGCCCTGCATCGGTACGCTCAGTAGCCGAGCTCAGGAGCCGAAGCCAGCTGAAGACGATCAGCTGAGAGCTGTCTGCCTGCCTCACACACACACACCACCTCACCTCTCTCCTCCAAAGACCTCGAACTCGTGCTCCTGCCTCTGCTGCTCCACAAAGTCTAAGTATCAAGTGTAGCAGCAGCTACACTTAACCCTGTCTCTCCCTGTCTCCTCCTGCTGTAACCCTTGAGTCCCTACTGTCCCAGTTAACCCTTGCTTCCCTGAGTTAACCCCTTGATACAGTCCCTACTGTCCCAGAGTTAACCCTTGCTTCCCTGAGTTAACCCCTTGTTTTCCCTAAGTTAACCCTTGCTATCCCAGAGTCCCTGAGTTAACCCTTGCTTCCCTGAGTTAACCCCTTGATACAGTCCCTACTGTCCCAGAGTTAACCCTTGCTTCCCTTAGTTAACCCCTTGCTCTCCCTGAGTCCCTACTGTCCCAGAGTTAACCCTTGCTTCCCAGAGTTAACCCTTGCTTCACTGAGTTAACCCCTGGCTCTCCCTGAGTCCCTACTGTCCCAGAGTTAACCCTTGCTTTCCTGAGTTAACCCCTTGCTCTCCCTGAGTAAGTTAACCCCTTGTTCTCGCTAAGTTAACCCTTGCTGTCCCAGAGTCCCTGAGTTAACCCTCCCTTGCTGTCCCAGAGTCCCTGAGTTAACCCTTGCTGTCTGTTTTACACAGTAACCCATTCCCCTTGTTCCTCCTTATCCCGTATTAACCCTTAGTGTATATGGAAAGTTATATTAGGAGGGAGTGGGATAGAGATAGAGAGCGTGTGAGAATCACAAGTAACTTATGTTTATTGTGTTGTAACGTAACTGTATTCTGTGTATGTTTATCTAAGTGGGTGGCGGTATAATATCTTGATACCGTGTTTATACTGTACGGTGATTAGTTACTGTATTATACATATGAGAGTGATTACTGTATGTTAATAAATATTACCTTTATTTACTATACGGTCTTATTCCCTTGAGTAGCCGCTAAAGCAATTAGATCGACGTTAGTATAAGGAAAAGGTAGGGGAACTAGGCATAACCCTAGTGACCCTGTTTATAATGGCGGTAGTAATAGTGGGTGTCACTAACCAGTGAATCCCGCTATTACCCCACCCCCTTTAACACCCACAATGGGCTGTGTGGCGCTACCTTCAAGGAGCTGTGTGGCGCTACCTACAAGGGGCTGTGTGGCGCTTCCTACAGGGGGAATCTGTGTTGTCCAGTCAAAAGTTTGCTATGGGTCCCAGTCAATCCTAGTTATGCGCATGTTGAAGCCCTTTAACCATGTCAACATCGCAAGATATCAACTGCGCAACACGTTTTTCCATGCCTTTGTGTCTGGTACTGCAGTTCGACACACATTCAGTTGAATGGGCTTATCTGCAGTACCAGGCACAGTCATACGTTCATGGATGTCAATTGTGTCGGGCATTGCAATGAAAGGGGATAGCGTTGTTGCTCCTTCATTCTTCTGATCGGTGAAGACCCTAAGGATAGACCATCAATGTAAAAGCCAGGAAAACTTTTGTGTCGCATATAGTTCAAGGTTTAGTAAGAAGAGTTCCTATTCTTAAATGCCCAGAAAAATTATCTTACAGTAAAAATGTACTACTCTTAAAAATGTAGATACAAGGAAAAAATAAACTGTGTAAATACTTTTCTTGGTACAAAGTGCTACAGATTCTCAGTTTTGATATATTAATAAGTCATTAAAACAAAACATTTGGAAGTGTTTTATTGCCATTATAATGGATATTGCTGATTCATGGCTGAATTCTAAACTGTCCATTTACAGTAAAATACATAATATAACTAAAAGTCATATGTACTTCACTTATTTTGCATAGAAAGACTAGATGGATAATCTATAGAAAGTCACTATTTAGAGAACATGACCATAGCCCTGTTACGTTACCTCACACAGTTCTGTGACCTTCAAAGAGTGAGAAATCACTTTGGTTAGTGAAAAGAAAACCTGCCAGGAAAGCAATGTTGTAAACCTCCCAGGTCAAAGTAAATGTAAGAAATATCAGTAAAAGGCTTGTGACATTTGATGCAACTGCAAACACAAGTGAGAATAAGAAGAAAAAATCCTATGCATCGAAGAATGATATTTCTTTTGTGTTTCTTTATATGCGTTGATTAATACATGAGTTGGGAATGGATTCTATATTAAAATACAAATGCTGAATTGAAAACTGAAGTAGAATTAAGTCCTCATATTTATGAAGTTTTAGGCCTCGTTGACATCAGCTTCGGGTTCCGTTTGGGGTTTCCGTTTATCCAATCCGTCAGCGGAACAGATGAACGGTAAACCAAACCATAGCTTCCGTTTGCATTACCATTGATATCAATGGTAATGCTTCCATTGCAAATGGTTCTTGTTTGTTTCCGTTCCATAAGGTTTTAGTTTTTTTTGCGGAAACAATAGCATAGTCGACTACGCTATTGTTTCCACTGAAAAAGGGAAATCTTACGGAACGGAAACAAACGAATAACATTTGCAAGAAAAGCATTACCATTGATATCAATGGTAATGCAAACGGAAGCTATGGTTTCTGTTTGACTTTCCGTTCATCTGTTTCGCCGACGGAATAGATAAACGGAAGCCCCAAACGGAACCCGACGCTGATGTGAACGGGGCCTTACAAATGAGACATTAAAGGTCAAGCAGTGCATTTACCGCTGTGCGTCCCTTTGTAGATCTTTTAGGTAGACACAATTAAGCGATAAAAGTAGTCCTTAGCATCCATCCTTACAATTCTATTACTTTCTCAGTGAGATTATGGTGAGTTGGCATGTGTTACCTACTAATGACTTATAAATAGAAAGCAATAGACTTTAGTAACATATATGTATATTGTGTCATGTGTAAAATGAAAACGGTATCATTAATAACTTGTAGAACCAAGGCTTTATTTAATGTATATGGAATTTTTCTAAAATGGTTCAAAGTCAATCCATAAATGTTCTGTTGAAGCCAATCGATGGAAGAACCACTGAAATGAACTTTGCTTTGGAATTACTTTGGTTTAAAGGGATTCCAAGCTTATCTTAAATTTGGTTGTAAGATCTGAGGACTGAATACCCAAGTAAAAAGATAAGTAGTAATGCCCTAAAAATGCCCTTGTGTCCACCATGGCCTAGTACCTATATTTGCTATATATTTGGCATACTGGGCTTTTTTATCGCTATTGTCCTGCTGTTATGTGTTATTGTTGTTGCAGGTGTATTCTTGATCCCTCCACTAGGTGTTACATGTAAAGTGGTGAAATCAGCTACTGTCTGACAATGTGTGGGAGAAGATTGTAGGGCACTGCAGCAAATAGTAAGAGCGTATCCGCCCTGGGCGCCACAGGAAATTCCGGCCAAAATATTGCATCAAAATGTGGTGCAGTTTTGTCTGCTGCGGAAAACCGCAGATAAAAAAGAAAAACATTCATACTTACGTAGACATGGCGGTCCTGCATCCCGGCCTCCTGAGATGACGTTTCATCCCATGTGACCACTGCAGCCTGTGATTGGCTGCAGCAGTCACATGGAATGAAACGACATCCCAGGAGGCCGGCCTGGACTAAGAAGCACAGAATTCTGTGTAAGTATAAGATGAAATTTTTTTCTGAGTTGCGATTTTTCACGGAAACGCAGCTTTTGCAGCATCTGCTATTTGTTGTGAGTTTTAACTCCCCATTGAATTCAATAGGGAAAATACGCAACAAAAAAGCTGCGATTACGCAAATACAATTGACATGCTGCGGATTAAAAATCTGCACCGCAGCCCAATTTTTGAGCGTTTTTTCCGCTCTTCACTTACACAGCGTGTGGATGAGATTTGTTGAAATGTCATCCACTTTTCCGCTGTATTATGCAGCAGATTTTCTGAAACTAAATGTGAACTTACCCTAAGAGGGTCCCTAACTGATGTGCCCCACATTTTGCTTCCATAACAGTCAGTTATCCCATACAGGGTCTATTCCCCTTTAACTGGTTCCCGACCGCTGGCTGTATATTTACGGCCTGCGGTCAGGGTCCTTAAAACCCGAGCCATAGACTTTTTACGGCTCGGGTTTTAACTTGCTGCCCGCGCGATCGGGCAGCTGAATGTCGGGTCTCCGGCTGTCAGTGACTGCCGGGGACCCTGAGGAGAGGATAGAAGCAGCTTTCACTGCTTCTGTCTTCTCCGATGTGTTTTTACACAGCGTTCAATGAACGCTGTGTATAGGAATAGAGACAGCAGCAGCGGCGCTGTCTCTATTCCTCCCGGTGATCATGTGACAGGTCACATGATCGCCGGGTGCCGTTAGTGACAGACTGCTGCTGGGTCTTACAAGACCCAGCACAGCCCTATTAGTGACAATCGTCACTATGAGAGGGCTGATTTCCCCTGTAACTGGGGCTGCTGTGCAGCTCCAGTTACAGTGGAAAAGATGGTGTAAAAGAAAGAAAAAAAATATATAAAGTTCCCCAAAGGTCTTTTTTGACCTTTGGGGGACAGACCATAGTAATAAAAAAATAATAAAGTAAAGTGCAAAAAAAATGTAATAATAAATACACATAAAATACCCACCCCCCAAAAAAAAACGTTACCCCCGCCAATCATTGTTGTAACGCTAGCGCTGAGCCAATTACCCTAATATAGACATGTAATATATTAAAATTTACTGTGGGGTCTAAATGGTCACAACACTTATAAATTAATTCCTTGAGGGGTGTAGTTTCCAAAATGGGGTCACTTCTGGTGGCTTTCCATTGCTTTGATACCTCTGGGGTTCTGCAAATGCGACATGGCACCCGAAAACCAATCCAGCAAAATCTGCACTCCAAAGAACACACAGCACTCCTTTCTTTCTGAGGCCTCCCATGGGCCCGAACAGCAGTTTATCGCCACAAATGGGGTATTGCTGCACTCAGGAGAAATTGGGCAATAAAATTGGGTATTTTGTTCCCTGTGAAAATAAGAAATGTTGATGAAAAATAAAAATTTATTGGAAAACATTTTTTTTTCCATTTCACACCCCACTTTTGGGGGATTCCTACTGTTTTGGCACCCCAACACCTCTTCAAACCTGGCATGCTGCCTAAAATATATTCTAATAAAAAAGAGGCCCCAAAATGCACTAGGTGCTTCTTTGCTTCTGGGGCTTGTGTTTTAGTCCATGAGCGCACTAGAGCCACACGTGGGACATTTCTAAAAACTGCAGAATCTGGGCAATACATATTTAGCAGTGTTTCTCTGGTAAAACCTTCTGTGTTACAGAAAAAAAATTGAATATATTTGAAATTCAGCAAGAAAAATGACATTTGCAAATTTCACCTCCACTTTGCTTTAATTTCTGTGAAATGCATAAAGGGTTAAAAAAAACTTCTAAATGCTGTTTTGAATACTTTGAGGGGGTCTAGTTTTTAAAATTGGGTGTTTTGTGGGGGTTTCTAATACATAGGCCCCTCAAAGACAGTTCAGAACTGAACAGGTACCTTAAAAAAAAGGCTTTTGAAATTTTATTAAAAATATGAGAAATTGCTGTTTATGTTCTAAACCTTGTAACGTCCAAGAAAAATTAAAGAATGTTCAAAAAACAATGCCAATCTAAAGTAGACATATGGGAAATGTGAACTAGCAACTATTTTGGGTGGTATAACCATCTGTTTTACAAGCAGATGCATTTAAATTCAGAAAAATGATATTTTTTATAAATTTTCGCTAAATTTTTCAATTTTTCACAAATAAACACTGAATATATCGACCAACTAATATAAAGCCCAATGTCTCATGAGAAAACAATTTCAGAATCGCTTGGATAGGTTTAAGCATTCCGAAGTTATTACCACATAAAGTGAAATATGTCAGATTTGAAAAATGGACTCTGAGCCTTAAAGGGTAACTGTCAACATCATTTCACCTATTGAACTCTACTCAACCCTCGCTGGCCGCTGCTGTCAAAAGTTCATTGCCGTTTTCCGCTCTCCAAAACTCCTCCTCCGACCATAAATAACGGTCTGTAAACATTTTGTGCCTTTTTATGGTAATAATCTGGCAGTCTCGTTCGTTCCTCTTTTTATGCCCGCCCACCGACGAAAACTGGCCCATCCTGAATGCTGTCAATCAAAAGTAAGCTATCAATCAAAAGTAAGGATACAGGGTTAACTCGGAAAGGCTTGAGGAATGAAGATTTGACTCTTTTCAACTGAAGATTTGACTCTTTTATGCTCATTAGCATACAGCGCAGGAACACTAAAAGATGGAATGCTAAAGGTACAGAGCCAAATTAGAAGATAACTTTAGGTTACATAAAAATGATTTTTCACCCACTACCACCAGGTATTGCTGGTTTAATAAGTGAAATGCTGATGACAGGTTCCCTTTAAGGCCCAAACTAGGCTGCGTCCTTAAGGGGTTATAGGAACTTCAACTGAATTTTTTTATCTGTGCTTCTGCATATTACTTATTACAGATCTGTTCTTTAAATATAATATAATATAATATATAAATATAATTTAAAAAAACCTAATAAATAAATATATTTTTATGTTGTCTCACTGACTGACCAAAGCAAGAGCTTATACATACCCATAATCTCTCGTGCCCAATCTTTTAAGTCATGGGCCGATAGAAAACAGGGTGGTTGTTAAAGGGAATGTGTCGCTAGAAAAATATTATTATTTTTTTTAGTTAAACAGTTAGTATATAAATGATTAAACATTGTTCTAATTTTTTTAATTTTTTCACGAGTCAGGAAATATTATAAATTAGATTCTAATTTATAACATTTCCCAGTGCTGGTCACTAGATGGAGCAAATCCCAAAATTGCAGCATTGGCATGTGGTAAAGCAACATTGCTTTATGCTGCAAAATTTGAGAAGACATACTCGCTCTAGTGAGCTCACAGAATCCCCCCTCCCTTATCCTGGCTAGTGCCAGGAGAAAGGAGGGGATTGAACGTTCAAACCTCCTACACTGTGTGTCGCCATTTTTTGAGCGAACATACAGTGTAATACGTTTACATACAGTAGTAATCACACACTAAAACACGTACATACACAGAAATAACTTACCTGCTCCTGCCGCCGCCGCTCCCTCCGGTCCATCCGCTCCGTCTGCTCCCTCCGCTTCAAGTGCTTGCATTAGAACACAAGTCCGGAAGCCGCGACCGTAAGTAGTAATCTTACTGTCCGGCCGCGGCTTCTGGTCCACAAGAAAATGGCGCCGGACGTCGCTTTGACGAAGACCTTCCATTTGGACTGTGTGGGAGCGGCACATGCGCCGTTCCCACACAGACAGCGTACAGCATAGTGAATGGAACGGGTCCCGTTCGCATTCAATATGGGTCTGTATGTGCCGTATTCCATGTCTGTATCTGTTGTTAATCGACACATACAGAGATGAAAAAAAAATGCCAGCCCCCATATACAAGAAAAAGTTTACAAATAAAAAAAGTAAAACACAAACACACAAATAAATAAAACATTTTTTAATAAAACACTAAAAGCAAATTGTGTTTTTCAAATCTGACATGTTTCATTTTATGTAGTAATAACTTTGGAACGCTTTTACCTATCCAAGCGATTCGGAGATTGTTTTCTCGTGACACATTGTACTTTATGTTACTGGCAAAATTTGCTCGATATGTTCAGTATTTAATTCTGAAAAACACCAAAATTTAGCGAAAAATTTCAAAAATTGGCATTTTTCTCAATTTAAATGTATCTGCTTGTAAGACAGGCAGTTTTAACACACAAAATTGTTGCTAAATAATATCCCCCATATGTCTACTTTAGATTGCCATAATTTTTTGAACATCCTTTTATTTTTCTAGGATGTAACAAGGCTTTGAACTTTAGCAGCAATTTCTCACAAAATTTCAAAAGGCTATTTTTACAGGGGCCAGTTCAGTTGTGAAGTGGCTTTGAGGACCTTATATATTAGAAAGCCCCGAAAAGTCAACCCATTTTAAAAACGTCACCCCTCAAAACATTCAAAACAGCATTTAGAAAATTTCTTAACCCTTTAGACGTTTCACAGGAATTAAAGCAAAGTAGAGGTAAAACTTACAAATTTCATATTTTTTTGCAGAAATTTATTTTTAATCCAATTTTTTTTTATAACACAGAAAGTTTTACCAGAGAAATGCAACTCAATATTTATTGCCCAGGTTCTGCAGTTTTAGGAAATATCCCACATGTGGCCGTAGCATGCTACTGGACTGAAGCACCGATCTCAGAAGCAAAGGAGCACCTAGTGGATTTTGGGGCCTTATTTTTATTAGAATATATTTTAGGCACCATGTCAGGTTTGAAGGCTCTTGCGGTGCCAAAACAGTGAAAATCTCCCAAAAGTGACCCCATTTGGGAAACTACACACCTCAAGGAAATTATCTAGGGGTATAGTGAGCATTTTGACCATACAGGTTTTTTACAGAAATTATTGGAAGTAGGCCGTGAAAATTAAAATCGAAATTTTTTCAAAGAAAATGTAGGTTTAGCGATTTTTTTTCTCATTTCCACAAGGACTAAAGGGGAAAAGGAACCATAAAATTTGTAAAGCAATTTCTCCCGAGTAAAACACTACCCCACATGTGGTAATAAATGGCTTTTTAGACACACAGCAGGGCTTAGAAGGGAAAAGAGCACTATTTGGCTTTTGGGGATCACATTTAGCAGGAATGGTTTGCGGAGGCCATGTCACATTTGCAAAGCCCCCGAGGGGACAAAACAATGAATACGCCCAAAAATGGACACCATTTAGGAAACTACACCCCTTGAGGAATTCATCTAGGGGTGTAGTCATTATTTTCACCCCACAGATGTTTCATAGAATTTATTAGAATTGGGCAGTGAAAATAAAAACAATCTTTTTTCTTCAATAAGACGTAGCTTTAGCGCAAAATTTTTCATTTTCTCAACAAATAAAAGAAAAAAAGAACCCAACATTTCTAAAGCAATTTCTCCCGAGTACGGCAATATGTGATCATAAACGGCTGTTTGGGCACACGGCATAGCTCAGAAGGGAAGGAGCGCCATTTGGAGTGCAGATTTTGCTGGATTGGTTTCTGGGCGCCTGTGGGACCAAAACAGTGGAAACCCCCCAGAAGTGACCCCATTTTGTAAACTACACCCCTCAATGCATTTACCTAGGGGTGTAGTAAGCATGTTAACCCTGCAGGTGTTTTGTAGAAATTAGTGTGCACTCGATGTTGCAGAGTGAAAATGGGATTTTTTCCATACATATGTCAATATGTGGTGCCCAGCTTGTGCCACCATAACAAGACAGCTCTCTAATTATTATGCGGTGTTTCCCGGTTTTAGAAATACCCTACATGTGGCCCTAATCTTTTGCCTGGACATTCGACCAGGCTCAGGAGTAAAAGCGTACCATGTAAAATTTGGGCCTAATTTACAAAGTATTAGTTGACAATTGCAGAGGCTCAGATGTGAAATAATAAAAAGAAACCCCTGAGAAGTGACCCCATTTGGAAACTACTCCCCTCAAGGCATTTATTAAGGGGTGTAGTGAACATTTTCACCCCACAGGTCTTAAATGAACGCGCTGCGGATGGTGGCAAATATGTCGTGCCCAGCTTATGCCACTAGAAACACACACCCCAAAAATTGTTAAAAGGGTTCTCCCGGGTATTAAAATGCCATATATGTGGAAGGATCTGCTGTTTGGGCACACTGTAGGGTTCAGAGCGGAGGGAGCGCCATTTGGCTTTTGGAGAGCGGATTTTGCTTGGTAGTAGATTTGTTTGAGTATTGCTGGTGTTTCCGTTTATAATGTGGGGGTACCTGTAAGCCGGGCAGAGTACATTAGGGGCATAGTCAGGTGGTATAATAATGGGGTAAAAAAACAATAAAATGATCCATAGATGTGTGTTATGCTGTGAAGCAATCCTTTCTGCACAGGCCAGTGTCGCACTGATATATGGCATCCTTTCTTATCCCCCTTTTGCAAACTCCGCACCTTTGCAGTTTAGGGAATTTTGCTGGGAAAGTGTTGTCCTGGTATAATACGGGCACCGTCGCTTCCAGCAGATGTTTGGGCCCTCCCCTTCCTGGTTCCCTAATTTTAGGTCCTTGATAAATCGCCTCTTGAAACAGAAGAAATGTTCCCCTCGGGCTGGCACAACTGTATATTTTTTATTTCCTGACTTATTGGAGCCTTAACTGATTTTATTTTTTCATAGACGTAGTAGTATGAGGGCTTTTTTTTTGCGGGACGAGCTGTAGTTATTATTGGTACCATTTTGGGGTACATGCAACTTTTTGATCACATTTTATCCTACTTTTTGGGAAGCCAAGTAAACAAAAAAACGCAATTCTGCCATAGTTTTTTTCCTTTTATTTATACAGCGTTCACCATGCGTTATAAACTACATGTTCACGTTATTCTGCGGGTCAGTACGATTTCGGCGATACCTAATTTATAGAACTTTTTTATGTTTTAAAACTTTTTGCACAATAAAATAACTTTTGGAAAAAGAATGTATTTTTTCTGTCGCCAAGTTGTGAGAACCATAACTTTTTTACTTTTTTGTCGACGGAGCTGTATGAGGGCTTGTTTTTTGCAACACGAGGTATGGTTTTTATACGTACCATTTTTGGATACTTTTTGATCACTTTTTATTCCAATATTTGTAGGGCAAAGTGACCAAAAAAAAGAAACTCTGGTATAGTTTTTTACGGGTTTTTTTTACGTTGTTCACCGCGTGCAATAAATAATATAATATTTTGATACCTCAGGTTGTTACGGTTGCGGCGATACCAAATACGTATGGTTTATTTATTTATTTTCAATAATAAAGGACTTGATAAGAGAAAAAGGGTGATTGTGTTTTATTTTATTACTTGAAACTTTTATTGATTTCAAACTTTCATTTTTTTCACTTTTTTTAACACTTTTTTTATACTTTGTTACATTTTTTTTCAAGTCCGACTAGGGGACTTGAAGGTCCAACTGTCAGATTTATTTTTTTCTAATACATTGCCCTACCTACGTACTTCCGTAATGGCAGAGCAGGAGGTCATTGTGTCTCCTGTTGCCATAGCAGCAGTCGCCAGTCCTGATTGCCTGTCAGGGCTGGCGATCTGCTAGCAACCACTAAGATGCATCGAAGGGGTTAATGTACAATATAGGCCACTTATAATGTGGTGACAGAGCCTCTGAAAATGTAGAGATCACGTTTGAACGCTGCATTGAAGGGGTTAATGGCGGGGATCTAAGCTAATTTCGGTCCCCGCCATTATAGCCGGATGTCAGCGGTAAGATACCACTGAGATCCGGCGATGATGGCACCGGCTCAGCTTCTGAGCCGGTGCCAAGCATTTAGCGTATGGATACGGCAAATTGCGGGAAGCACTAGCTTTCCATGGCGTACCCATACGGCAAATGTTGGGAAGGGGTTAATGGTACATTCTCAGAGTGGGTAACATTACCAGTGGGGTTCCACAGGAGTTAGTTTTGGACCCTCTTCTTTTTAATTTGTTTATTAATGACCTTGTAGAGGGTTTACAGAGTATAATTTCAGTATTTGCAGATGATACTAAGCTCTGTAACATAATCAACACAGAGGAGAATAATGTAATATTACAGATTTGGGGAAGCTGGAGGTATGGGCAGAGAAATGGTAAATTAAGTTTAATGTGGATAAATGTAAGGTTATGCACTTCGGCCGAGGAAACAAATTTTACAATTATGTATTAAATGGTAAAACACTAAGTAAAACTAACACTGAAAAAGATTTGTGGATATTGGTGGACAGTACATTTACCTTTAGCAACCAGTGCCAGGCAGCTGCTGCCAAGGCAAATAAAATCATGGGATGCATCAAAAGAGGCATAGTTGCTCATGACAATAACATAGATTTGCCTCTATACAAATCACCAGTCAGAACACATATGGAATATTGTGTTCAATTTTGGGCACCTGTGTATAAGAAGGACCTGGCTGAACTAGAACAGGTGCAAAGAATGGCGACCAAGGTAATTAAGGGAAGGGGCAGATTGCAGTACCAAGAAAGGTTATCAAACTTGGGGCTATTCGGTTTAGAAGCAGGACGGCTTATGGGTGATCTAATTACAATGTACAAATATATAACTGAACAGTACAGAGATCTTTTTAATGATCTTTTTACACCTAGGCCTGTAACAAGGACAAGGGGGCATCCTCTACATCTAAAGGAAAATAGGTTTCACCATCATCACAGATGGGGATTCTTTACTGTGAGAGCAGTGAGACTATGGAACTCTCTGCAACAGGATGTTGTGATGGTTGATTCTTTGAACAAGTTCAAGAAGTGCCGTGATGCCTTTCTTGAAAAATACAGGGTGGGCCATTTATATGGATACACCTAAATAAAATGGGAATGGTTGGTGATATTAACTTCCTGTTTGTGGCACATTAGTATATGGGAGGGGGAAACTTTTCAAGCTGGGTGTTGACCATGGCGGCCATTTTGAAGATGGCTATTTTGTATCCAACTTTAGTTTTTTCAATGGGAAGAGGGTCATGTGACACATCAAACTTATCGAGAATTTCACAAGAAAAACAATGGTGTGCTTGGTTTTAACGTTACTTTATTCTTTTATGATTCAGCGACGGGGGGGGGGGGCGGGGGGTCTCAGCACCTTGACCCCAACTGGTCAAAACTTCTGATATGCCTCTGTAAAATATCAAAAGGTTTTTTAAAGTACAGTTAAGGCCTATTTACATAGGCAAACGCTCGTTCATTGGATTATCTGCTCGTTTATACAGCAACAAATATTATCGTTGTCAGCTAAACATCTTCCTGTATAAACAGTGAGATGTGCTGCTGACATAATGGAAATGTATGGGGACAAATGATAGTAGTGACGATCGCTTATCCCCATATACAACCATGTAATAGGACCTTTAATATTTAAAGAGGCTCTGTCGCCACATTATAAGTGCCCTATCTCCTACATAAGGAGATGGGCGCTATAATGTAGGTGACACCAGTGCTTTTTATTTAGAAAAACTATCTATTTTACCACTTTATGAGCGATTTTTAACTTTATGCTAATTCGATTCTTAATGCCCAAGTGGGCGTGTTTTTACTTTAGACCAAGTGGGCGGTGTACAGAGGAGTGTATGACGCTGACCAATCAGGGTCATACCCTTGTCTCCATTAATTTACACTGCAGATAGCGATATAGCTATATCGCTATTTCCAGCCACATAAACACACTATAACATTACTGCAGTGTCCTGATAATGAATATATATTACCTCCAGCCAGGACGTGATGTGTATTCAGAATCCTGACACGTCTGAATCTTTTCTGCGAGATTTCCAGCAAGGCAAACGTAATCTCGTTTTAATTTACAGTTTACAGCGTAATCATGCGAGATTACATTTGCCTTGCTGGAAATCTCACAGAAAAGATTCAGAAGTGTCAGGATTCTGAATACACATCACGTCCTGGCTGGAGGTAATGTATATTCATAATCAGGACACTGCAGTAATGTTTGTATGTGTGTGTGTATGTGGCTGCACATAGCGATATAGCTATCTCCTTATGTAAGAGATAGGGCACTTATAATGGGATGACAGAGTCTCTTTAGGGCCACAATGGCCTTGGTCCTTAAAGGGTAAATGTTTCAATCGTTCATTCAGAGATAGCAGATGTATGCACTGCATATTGTTCTGCATTATAGATTAACTATCACTATTATTATTTTATAATAGGCTATCACATCACGTAAAAATATTCAATATAATGATAATAAAAAGGAGAACAACTACAGAATAACAGGCACAACATAAACTTGTCCAAAGATTTTTCTAAAGCAGGTCCTAAGCAAATGACTTCTAAATGTTACAGAGGGGGTAAGTAAGTCTGAACCAAAGCTACATTTTTTTTTTCCTTCTACTGCCAGCTCTTCAGGTCATCCTCTGTTCAATAGAGAAATAAATAATTCTTCTGCAGAACCTGAAATGATTCAACAGTCGACAGCACAGATGATTCCTCTGGAGATATGCCCTTAAAGAATTACATTGAGATGTATTGTGAACGAGCGCTTCCTTTGTTGCCTGCTTCTTTTAATGCTCCAAGTCCTCATTCACTTTCACCTTAAGCTATTTAGATGGTGCTAAAAAAAATAACTAAATTGTTCACAGTTTATTTTTTTGTGTCATGGTTTTAGATGAAAAACATAAGTCTTTGTATTTGAAGGTAGCTGGATTTTTTAATAGGTTCAGGGCTCTTTGGCAGACTATAATCTGTGTGGAAGTTATACTCACACACAGCATTTTGCATTTTTCGTGGTGTTTTTGATGGAGTTTTTTTACAGCGTTTTTTTAGTACACCCACATGTTACATCAAAGTCTCTAGTGAAATATAAAATGCACTACATACAACTGCGTTTTGGTTTGAGTATTTTTGTTGCTTTTTTATGTTGTAGTTTTTTGGCTTTTTTTAAAAACGCAGCAAGTTCCGGGTGTGGCATTTGTTCTGCCCATCTTTCCATATGCTATTCTATAGGACTTAAAAAATGGCAGAAAGAAATTTACAAAATGGCGCTAAATAAAAAACGCCACCAAAAACACCACTAAAAACGACATAAAATACGCTGTTACATTTTACAAAATGCTGGCATTTTAATATGTATTATTTTCATGCAGTTTAAAATGCCAGAAAATAATTGTGTGTGAATGAAGCCTAAATGAACAATGAACAATAAGCTGGCGCAGCTTTACAATAAGAATTAGAGTCATTCCTTTACCTGGGATTTAGGTGCCATTTAATACATGTCTAGTCCAACATTTTAAATTTGAACATGCTCTGATTTGGTAATGTTTCCAGTTTTCTTTCTTTTTTTTTTCAATAAAATACATTCATACATTGTTTTTACATGTTAAAAATAGTATTTTTTAGTTTAGAAGTGCTACATCCACCACTAATTTCTTATAGAATAGAAAAGTAATATGGTCAGACCTCCCAACAGGTGAGTAACTAGAATTCATAGGGATTTAAAGCAAAGTCAGTAATGCCCCCCCCCCCCCCTCCACGCACACGCGCACACACGCACACACCTTGTTGGCAATAAACTGTAAACCTTGCCAATGACAACTACTTTTACTTGAGAACTAGTCACAGGATAAACGTCATATATCAGATCTTCTAACCAAAGGACCTACATAGTAGAACTAGATCACAAAGGCCATCATAGGTGCATGTTTGATGGACAAAGATTAATTTTATCGGACCGTTTACTCCCCCTTTCCTCATCACTCCTTAGTATTATTTTTAATACATTGTATTTATTGGTCTCCTCCTTTTGGGATCCATTCCTGGTTTTGGCTCAAACAACACATGCAAAAAATGCACCAAATGTCATGAGTGTAAGCAAGTAAGTTAATTCTGAACTATAGAATACTCCACCTGCTGATTACTACAGAGCTTGTCAACGAGACTATCCTTGTTTGTAATGTTCCTGGTCACTGATCTGAATAATAGATCATAGTTACTGTTACTATTCTGGTTACTGTCTCATCATGGGTGGCGTTCCCCAATAAAAAATATGATGTACCTGCTGGTACAGACAGGGAGCAAAGACCATATACAGCTGTATCCAACTGATGGAGCTGCTTACGTAAAAATCAATGTAGATTTAAGGGCTTGTCTACTGGATAACACAGGTCAATAAGCCCTACTAGGACATATGGATGTCGTATAAGGGGTCCTTTACTATGGATCCCTTCTCTATTAGTGAGAGTGAATATTTACTGCAAATAGCTGTTCTTGAAGACATAGCATAATACTACATTTCCTGTACAGTACCAATGCAGGGGAAATATGGCAGCAGCTTACCTACAAGAGCTGATGACTGGGAATTCCAGTAGTAACACCCCAGCAATAAGCTCACCATCAGGGGAGCTGCCACAAAAAAGTAGCGTTACTGGTTGGACCCTCTTTCATATATAAAGTGTGAGGTCTCATGGCTTGAACACTTTCACCTTTTAATGTGCCTGAGCTTTACCTCTTGTCCCATTGTTTTCTGAGCTAGATAAAATATCTGCTTTAGTGTATCTAACATATATTTGATATTTTTAGTTTTTATCATACACCTAGACCATCTAGACTCTATTGTAATTTTTTTATGTTCTTTCCTTTACTTATTTCCTATTCTTAGTTTTTTTAAGAGACTAAAAAAAAAATTTAAACTGCATGCAATTTCCAAGCATTTTATTATTGCACATTTAGAAGAAAAGAATATTACTGAATTATGGAAAAAAAAGTATTGCAATGTCTATTATGTCCAATATTATTTAAAGCTGTTCTTACACATTATTTCTCTTGCTCTAAATGTAATATAGATTTTCTCCAAAGAATAAATTGCACATGGAATTTAGTGCCAATATATTCATTTTCACATAGGTGAAAGAGAATCACACATGTTGCAGTGAGGGTGTAATGGGGCTGGTTGGGCTCGGCAATCCGCACCAAACTGGTCACGTAATGAATATGCTGATATATGACTGCAATCACTATAATGGATAAAATCTGCTTTACCAACACTTTTCCTTCCAAGGAAAACTCACACACAATGTATTTATTATAACTGGCCTTCACTGTACTTTAATTAATAGCTCAGTACCTATTACGATGTGACAATTAATAGACCAGCTCTTAATTGCCTTGGTGACTGAGTTATGGCTGAGAACACTGCATTACGTCAAAATGGGAAGTGGTTATAGTGAGTAGTAAAAGCTAGCAGCAAAATATACGACAAAGATGTGAAATCAGGCATGGCAGAGTGACTGCTCTATGTAGATGATAAAAAAAAGTACACCATCAGAGGGTTGATAAGTATGACACTATGTAAATATACTATAGGAGACATGAGGGTATAACGACAAAATAAAGCCAGCGTAAAGGAGTCTTAAAGTGTAGCTATTTGATATGTGTGTATATATATACATTTTGTATCATTTAGTTGGAATGTGCTGTTCAATTTTTGTTGTGTTTATGGGATCCATATATGTGGGGTTAGTGACTGCCTCCACTTGTTGTTCTTGCACTCCTCCCATTCTGCCCTGGGTGATTTTATTCAGTTCAATGCTGGATCCTACCATCCCCAGGTATATATGTAGGCTCAGTCCCAGTTCTGGGTGTATGTGCAGCGTAGGTTCCCACCTTACAGAGGTCGCCTTGTCGTGGCAGGTAGGCTAACACTTTTTGATCAAAATGTGCACTAAGAACCTCCCTATTTGTAAGTAGATTTAGCTTTAGTGCATATTTATTTATATTTAGTGGTTTAGGTGGCATTAGTGTCGCAGGGTGCTGTCGCCATTTTTTTCCTGCTATATATATATATAGATATATATATATATATATATATATATATATATATATATATATACACACACAGTATTCGCTAAATATCTACAAGGGGGCTATGTGGCATTATCTACAAGGGGGGTATGTGGCATTATCTACAAGGGGGGTATGTGGCACAAGTGTTGTTCACATCTTTGTGTTATAGAACAAACAGTAATGTACTGAATGCTGACACATTAAAGTCGATGGGCTAATTCACATCTGATATTCGCACGGACTGTTGGTCTGTGCAGAGAATATTTCAGCCTACACTACTTTGGTCCAATTCTCGTACTAGACCTGCAAATTCAAGTCAATGGATCTTTGAAAGAAAGCAGAACATTTTTGGGACGGACATAAAAAACGGACAAGCAGAATGCACAAACACAATACTGATTCAATTCGGATGTAAAATAGTACATTTTTATTAAAACAACGACGACCTTTGCAATGCTCGTCTGAATACTGTCACGATCCTGGGATATGTAGCGCCAATAGGCCGCTGTGCCGTAGCGGAGAGGCAGCTGGACAAGTCACAGTCAATGCACAAGTCTATACAATTAGTACGTAGCACGAAAGTACCTGAGGTAGTCCAGACAATTGGCAGAGGCTTTAGCACGGATGGGGCTGGATGTGGCAGGTAGCGCCAGACGTGGCGGATGACAGCAGGTGCAGCAGGTTGCACCAGATGTGGCGGATGACAGCAGGTGCAGCAGGTTGCACCAGAGGTGGCGGATGACAGCAGGTGCAGCAGGTTGCGCATTGGCGTAGCTATAAGGGTCGTAGTGGCCCCCATTGCCAACCGGTGCTAACTGTAGAATAGATTTTTTTAAACCTTTACTTGCAGTGATGCCAGCACTACGCAGGGCCCTTACATGACGTACATAATCAGTGTACCATGTGACATCGCGTGAGGGGCATTCTAGGCATTCTGGAAGAGAACGCAACGTGGTGCAGATGGTGGGAGAGAGCCTGGATGCCCTGGAAGTTGGAGCCGATCATCCGACTTTTCAGAAAACAACAAGCCCTGGTGAGGGGGACTGTAATGTAATGTAATGTATTGTATTGTGCTGTCTGTGTTTTCGGTGTAGATAGGAGAGCACAATACAATATATTACAAACTGTGGGTCACGTCTCCCTGGGGGGGTCGTGTGAATACCTCGGGGGGGTTGCGAACCACTAAACAAGGTTCCTGTTCCAACTGTATCTGTGTCGTCAGGACACAGATACAATTGAATTCAATGCTGGAGCAAAGAGCTGACGGCCCCTTGCTCCAGCATTCACTGTGCCATGAGCTATGAACTGCTCGTCTCAGCCAGGCACGATGTAGTGACGTCATCGCGCCAGGCTGCACCGAGTCAATCACAGCACAGTGGAGGAGAAAAATCTCCACCCGTCAGGGGAACGGGGCTAGGCAAGTATTTTTCTATTCGGCGCATATGGGCATTATACTGGGTATGGGAGGGGGCTGTCTGCGATGGGGGTGCATTATACTGCGTGGGAGCAGCTATGGATGTGCATTATACTGTGGGGGCAGCTATGGGGGAGCATTATACTGTGTGGGGGCAGCTATGGGGGAGCATTATACTGTGTGGGGGCAGCTATGGGGGTGCATTTTACTGTGTGGGGGCAGCTATGGGGGTGCATTATACTGTGCGGGGAGCATTATACAGTGGGGGCAGCTATGGGGTGCATTATACTGTGGGGGGGCATTATACAGTGGGGGCGGCTATGGGGGTGCATTATACTGTGGGGGCAGGTATGGGGTGCATTATACAGTGTGGGGCAGCTAAGGGGTGCATTATACTGTGTGGGGCAGCTATGGGGGTGCATTATACTGTGGGGGGAGCATTATACAGTGGGGGCAGCTATGGGGCTTCATTATACAGTGGGGGCAGCTATGGGTGTGCATTATACTGTGTGGGGGCAGCTATGGGGTGCATTATACTGTGTGGGGGCAGCCATGGGGGTGCATTATACTGTGTGGGGGCAGCTATGGGGGTACATTATACTGTGGGGGTAGCTACAGGTTGCGCCAGACGTGGCGGGTGACAGCAGGTGCAGCAGGTGGTTGCACCACACGTGGCGGTTGACAGTAAGTGCGACAGGTTGTGCCAGACGTGGCAGACGACTGTAAGTGTAGTAGAACATGTCTGCAATCACTAGACAGGCTCAGGAACTAAACACAGCACGGGAAACAGGATGCAGGTAGCAGGGCAGGGGAACACAGGGAACAGGATTCGGCTAAGGGACCATTTGCAAGACTAACATGGGAATTACAAACAATGCTTAGGCAAGGAATGAAAGGGCAGGGCCCTTTTATAGTTCAAGGTGATCTGGAGCATAATTAATTCATTAATTATGTAGCTTCCATGGCCGCGGGCCGTCGGGTCTACTCACCTCCCGACGCCCGCAGCCATGGATCTGTGAGCGCTGGTCCCCATCTCCTTCCTAGGAGACACCAGCACTCCCTTCCGCTCCGGTCCGCTGTGTCCTGTAGGGTGCGTGCACACACTCGTGCCCGCTCTTAAAGGGCCAGCGCGTGCACATGAAGAAAGTCATCATCATCAACTCACATGATTACCTGGACTATAAGAGGGCCCCAGCCCTTCTGATCCTTACCTGAGCCTTGTTAGTATATTTCAAGTCTGTCTTGCAAATGGTCCCTTAGTGTTTCCCGTTCCAGTTGTTACCCGTGCCTTGTTACCTGTTCCTGTATGCCGTGCTGTGTTCTTGTTCCTGTGCCTACTAGTTGGAGTCGTGTCTATTGCACCTGCTGTTGTTTGCCACGTCCTGTGTCATCCGCCATGTCCTGTGTCATCTGCCACATCCAGTGTGATTCGCCACGTCTGGCGCAAACTGCGGCACCTGCTGTCATCCACCACGTCTGGCGTTACCTGCTGCTCCCACCTCCATCTGTGCCAGAGCTGCGGCCACTGTCTGAACTATCCAGGAACCCTTGTGCGGGACTTTGTATTGCTGGCGTTCCGTGTTGTTTGGCCAGCTGCCTCCTCGCTACAGCGGTGTGGCCTAGTGGGTCTACATACCCACAAACCGTGACAAATTATATATGCATGCGCTGGCCCTTTAAGGCCGGGAACCAGCATGCACGCGCCCGCTTGTGGACACTACGGGACAGAGTAGCCGCATGTGCTGACATCTCCGGGGAGGGAGACATATGCAGGAGGAGGAAGATCTGCGGGCGGCAGGTAAATGAAGGTTGAGGTCCGTGACCCCGGCCGTAACAAATACAGCTAAAAGTATAGTATAATAGAAATTTTATAGCTAATTAAAACATCATCATGCTATTTATCTAACTAAAACATTGTGCATATTGGTCCATTTAGAAAATAATATCTCAAGTCTGTGTTTAACCCTTTCATGAACAAGGGTCATTGATGTCCTTGTGTCCAGGTCAAATTTTCCATTTCTGATATGCACTTATAATATCTATTGTTAGTTTTTTTACAAGAATTACGAGGCTTTCATTTTAGAGATTAGTTTAATTAATTCAGTGTTTTTAATTTTTATTATCAGTAGACAAATCACTAAAAATGAAAAAAAAAATGTTTTATTATTTTTAATATATATATATACATACACATACGCTGTAGAGCTCTGTAACAATTAGTCCTCTTCTGTCTCTGTCACCCTGGATCGCTTTGAGGCGAGTGTGAAGGGGGCTATATAAACACGACTGTGAAAAAAATGACAGTCAACAACGAATCAACTGTCAGTTTTTCATGGCTGTTTTGCATCAATATGTCTCAAAATTTGAATCCATTTCCCAGCCATCTGACAGTTTTTAATCGGTATTTGCCATCCGTTTTTCATGGACGTTAAAAAAATGGATGCATTTTATTCGTTAGGTTTTTTGTCCCAACCCCCTGAAAACACCACAGTGCCGAAGATTACGTTCCTATAGGAAACCCCTGATGTCTCTGTCAATATATGGACAGTGACCTCAGGGGTTAACTCTAAAAGCGGAATCCCCTGCCAGATCAGGGATTCCGCTCCAGGAGTAGCCCCTGACCTCACTGTCCATATATGGATATTGACACCAGGAGCTTCTCCAGTAGAGGAATCCCTGATACAGAGCGATCTGACACCGGGGATTCCGCTCCTGGAGAGAGACGCTGACATCATTGTCCATATATGGATAGTGACACCAGGGGCTTCTCCAGTAGCGGAATCCCCGGCCAGTGCGATCTGACACCGGGTATTCCTCTCCTAGAGTCAGTTCAGGTGGCGCTATCTACAGTTGGGGGTGCGATGCTATTTACAGCAGGGGGGTTGCTATCTGCAGGGGGGTGGCACTATCTACAACGGGGATGGAAAGACGGCAGGGGCTCCCTCTAGGAGGGGAATCCTCAGCCAGAACGCTGGCCAGGGACTTCAATGCTGAAGGGAGCTTAGGTGGCGCTATCCACAGAGGGTTTTGCGTTGCCTACAGGGGGTTGTGGGTGGCACTTTCTACAGTGGGGGGTGTATACGGGGGCTGCCAAAAGCCTCGGCAGACATGAGAGTGTAGTGCTGCTCACACTGAAGCAGCACAGCACTCATTAAACCCGTTCCAGGCTGTCAACGTTTCTACACGTACTGACTGCACGGTGCATCGGCAGTTGGAACGTATATAGCCATATGGCAGTCGTGAAGTGGTTAATCTGGAACTGTCTGGAAATACGCTACAGATGATAGTGATTACAATGATGTGAATACAATCTGTGTACAGCAATCCGGAATATGATGTCTCTATATAAGCAATGGGTTATATATAAATAATAGTAATGAAGGAGAAGACAAAATCAAGAGGAAAAAGACAAATAAAGAGACTGTGAAGGATTTGCCTGACACAGCTTCTGTGTCGACGCCCGTGGTTAATCAGCCTGCATCTGTTCCTAGGTCTGCTAGAGTGACTCGATCTGCTACCACTCAGGCTGGTAGGCTGAGGAGTGGGAGAGCCTATTGCAGCCTGGCCAGACGGCTCGTCATGCCCTTTGGGTTGTGTAATGGTCCCACGGTCTTCCAGAATTTCATAAATTAGATTTTAAGAGACTACCTGGGGGTATTTCTTGTAGTGTACCTTGATGATATACTTGTGTTTTCCAAGGACTGGTCCTCCCGCATTGAGCATGTCAGGAAGGTGCTCCAGGCTCTTCGGGAAAACAAAATCTTTGCTAACACCGAAAAATGTGTGTTTGGGGTGCAGGAGATACCATTTTTGGATCAAATCCTCACTTCTAACGAATTCCGCATGGACCCTGCCAAGGTTCAGGCTGTGGCTGAATGGGTCCGACCTGCGTCCCTGAAGGCTTTACAGTGCTTCCTGGGGTTTGCTAATTATTATAGGAGATTTATTGCTAACTTCTCGGTCATCAATAAGCCTCTTACGGACCTTACTCGCAAAGGTGCCGATCTCCTCCACTGGCCTCCGGAGGTGGTCCAGGCTTTTGAGGTCCTTAAGAGGTGCTTTATCTCTGCCCCAGTGCTGATTCAGCCTAACCAGATGGAGCCATTTATGGTGGAGGTTGACGCCTCCGAGGTGGAAGTGGGTGCTGTCTTGTCCCAGGGTACTAGGTCTCTCACCCATCTCCGTCCCAGTGCCTACTTCCCCAGGAAGTTCTCCCCCACTGAGAGTAACTACGACATTGGCAACCGCGAACTCTTAGCCATTTGAAGAGTGGTGCTACTTCCTGGAGGGGGCTAGGCACCAGGTAACGGTCCTTACCGACCACAAGAATCTGGTTTTCTTTAGAATCTGCCCGGAGGTTAAACCCAAGACGATGGGCTTTGTTTTTGACTAGATTCAACTTTGTGGTCACCTATAGGGCTGGGTCTAAAAATATTAAAAAATCATGTAGCTTCATGGCCAGCCCTCCGGAGGAGGAGGATCCTGCTTATGTTTTGCCCCAAGGTATAATCATATACTCTATTGATTCTGACTTAGTCTCCGAAATTTCGGCTGATCAAGGTTCAGCTCCCGAGAACCTTCCTGAGAACAAGCTGTTTGTTCCCCTGCAATTCCGGCTAAGGGTACTCAGGGGGAATCATGACTGCACTATCTGGCCATCCAGGCACCCTGGGTACCAAGCACCTCATTGCTAGAACCTATTGGTGGCCTGGGTTGCTTAAAGACGTTAAGGCCTACGTCGCCGCTTGTGAAATTTGTGCTAGGTCCAAGACTCCCAGGTCCCGACCAGCGGGCTTACTATGTTCTTTGCCCATTCCCCAGAGACCTTGGACCCATATCTCCATGGATTTTATCACCGATCTGCCTCCATCCAAAGGCAAGACGGCAGTGTGGGTAGTAGACCGCGTCAGTAAGATGTGCCACTTTGTGCCCCTCAAGAATCTACCCAATGCCAAGACGTTAGCTACCTTGTTTGTCAAACACATCCTGCGTCTCCATTGGGTTCCTGTCAATATTGTTTCTGACAGAGGGGTACAGTTTGTTTCATTGTTTTGGAGGGCTTTCTGTAAGAAGTTGGAGATTGATCTGTACTTCTCCTCGGTCTTCCATCCTGAAACCAATGGCCAAACCGAGAAGACTAATCAGTCTCTAGAACAATATTTAACGTGTTTTATCTCTGACTGCCAAGATGATTGGGTCTCCTTCATTCCCCTCGCCAAATTTTCCCTCAATAACCGGGTCAGTAACTCGTCAGGGGTCTCCCCCTTTTTCTGTAATTTTGGATTTAATCCACGGTTCTCCTCTGTTTCACCTGGTGGCTCCAACAATCCCGAGGTAGATGTCGTTCAGCGGGAACTGTGCACAGTCTGGGCCCAGGTTCAGAAGAACTTTGAGGCATCCCAGAGCATCCAAAAGACTCAGGCAGATAAAAGACGTTCTGCTAACCCCTTGTTTGTGGTCGGGGATCGGGTGTGGCTGTCTTTAAAAAATGTGCTCCTTAACGTTCCGTCCCAAAATTTGCTCCCCGGTATATAGGGCAGTACAAGGTCATTGAGGTCATTAACCCTGTCTCCTTCTGGCTGGAGTTACCCCCGTCTTTTCAAATACACAACGTGTTCCATGTCCTTGGCTACCTCGAGGAAACCTCCGGTCCCTGTTCTTACCCCTGAAGGGGTAGAATTCGAGGTGGCCAAGATTGTGGACAGCAGGACGGTCCAAGGCTCCCTCCAGTACCTGGTCTATTGGAGAGGATACGGGCCTGAGGAGAGGACTTGGGTACCCGCCCGGGATGTTCACACCAGGTTATTGCTCAGCAAGTTCCATCTTCGGTTCCCCAACAAGCCAGGTCCACCTAGGAAGGGTCCAGTGGCCCCTCATAAAAGGGGGGGTACTGTGAAGGATTTGCCTGACACAGCTTCTGTGTTGACGTCCATGGTTAATCAGCCTGCATCTGTTCCTAGGTCTGCTAGAGTGACTCGATCTGCTACCACTCAGGCTGGTAGGCTGAGGAGTGGGAGAGCCTATCGCAGCCTGGCCAGACGGTTCTAACTCCCGCCCTTGGTCCACTTATACCTTCATTTGCTGCTTGTCCTTTGCCTGTGATTCTCTTGTTTCCTGCTGTTACCATTGACCTCTGCTTCATATTGACCCTGGCTTGACTGACTATGCTCCTGCTCTGCATTTGTTACCACGTACACTCCTGGTTTGACTCGGCTCGTCCACTACTCTGTTGCTCACGGTGTTGCTGTGGGCAACTGCCCCACATTCCTTTGCTTTTGTGTTCCCTTGTCTTGTTTGTCTGTCGTGCACATATTGAACGTAGGGACCGTTGCCCAGTTGTACGACGTCGCCTAGGATGGGCTGTGAAAGTAGGCAGGGACTGAGTGGCGGGTAGATTAGGGCTCACCTGTCTGTCTCCCTATCCTGACATTACAGAGAAAAAGGGCAGATACACAGAAAATATTGAGTGATATTTCTACTGGTATCAAAAAACCATGGAACCTTGGAAACACAGCATTGTTATTTTCAGAACCGTACAAAACCTAGTAGACAAATTGACTAGAAATTTGGCCTCAGTAACAATTTTTTTTCCAGCCCCATGCATTTGCAGCCTACTAGTTCAGTGGCAAATGCAGAGCCAGGCTGTCATTGAAACATCTGGGTCTATCTCTCCTGACAAAGGTGATCACAAATTTCAGGCAGAAATTTCCTTCCTGAAACAATCTCTGACAGCAGAGACTGCTGCATGAATAAAAAGCTACATGCAACTGCAAGATGGCCCTGCTTTCACAAAGAGGGGCACCTGATGGGGTACTGGTTTGACTGTCGGGATAAGGGGTCACTGCTGAGAATAGATAGGATGTACTGCTGTGACAGGGAACACTGCTGTTATTACTATTGGGGGACTGTCACTGCTGTGACTACAGGGGAAAGGGGGCACTGCTCTTACTTCTGGAAATGGAAAAGCACTGCTGTGACTACTGGGGAAATTGAAGGCACTGCTGTTGTTATTGTTGACTACTGTGACTACTGTGGTAGAGGAAGGAGGCACTGCTGTGATTATTATTGACTACTGTGACTACTGTGGTGGGGGAAGGAGGTACTGCTGTTATTATTGTTGACTACTGGGACTACTGATAAGAAAAGGAGGATACTGATGTGACTACTTTCAGAGGGTATGGCTGCATCTACTGTTAAGGTAGAGCACACCCGCGCCTACTGTTAAAAGGAAGCACTGCTCTGACTGCTGCATAGGATTACTTTTACTACTGTGGGAAAGTAGACAAAATTGACAAAAGATGTATAAGTGTTAGGGTATGTTCACACGGCCAAATTTCAGACGTATACAAGGCGTATTTTGCCTCGTTTTACGTCTGGAAATACGTCTCAAATACGTCGTCAAACATCTGCCCATTACTTTCTATGGGTAGAACGCTGTATTGTCCACACGACGCGTAATTTTACGCGTCGTACGGCAATTACGACGCGTAAAATTACGCCTCGCAGAAAGAAGTGCAGGACACTTCTTTGGACGTTTTTGGAGCTGTTTTCTCATAGACTCCAATGAAAACAGCTCCAAAAACGGACGTAAAAAACGCCGCGAAAACGGCGTGAAAACGCCGCGAAAAATGCGAGTTGGTAAAAAAACGTCTGAAAAGCAGGGTCTGTTTTCCCTTGAAAACAGCTCTGGATTTTCAGACGTTTTTGTTGACTACGTGTGAACATACCCTTAGGGATCTGCCAGGTACTACGTCTAGGTATACTCCTGGTATTAATCAATCCACACCTGAGGCCAGACCTCTTAGACTGACACCGGCTCCCACCAACCAGGGTGGCAGGCTCAGGAGTGGGAGAGCCTATCGCGGCCTGGTCAGTCGGAGTTAGCTCCGCCCCCTGTCCATTATTACCTGCCGTGTTCTCTTCCTCTTCTGCTTGTAATTCTTCTGGATTCCTGGCCCCACTGCTGCTTGCTCCAGCCTGCTTCTGCCGTGCTTCTGCCTTGCTTACATAATTACAAGCCCATACCTAGTCTACCATCTCTCCTACGCTGACGCTATCATGGACCCCCTTGAGACCCTGACCCAGCAGATTCAGGGCCTCTCCCTACAGGTCCAGGCCCTGGCCCAGAGGGTCAACCAGGGTGACGCTGCTTTAGTAGTACCCCTCACCTCACCTCTAGAACCCGAGCTCAAGTTACCTGACCGGTTCTCAGGGGACCGTAAGACGTTTCTCTCCTTCCGGGAGACTTGCAGACTGTATTTCCGCCTAAAACCCCACTCCTCAGGTTCCGAGAACCAGCGGGTGGGTATCATCATATTCCGACTCCAGGAAGGGCCCCAAGAGTGGGCCTTCTCCTTGGCTCATGACGCCCCTGAACTTTCCTCTGTTGATCGTTTTTTCTCTGCCCTCGGACTCATTTACGACGAGACTGACAGGACTGCTTTGGCCGAGAGTCAGCTGGTGACCTTACGTCAGGGTAGGAGACCGGTTAAGGAATACTGTGCTGATTTTAGAAAGTGGTGCGTAGCTTCTCGGTGGAACGACCCGGCCCTAAGGTGCCAGTTTAGGTTAGGATTATCTGACGCCCTGAAGGATCTGCTGGTTAGCTACCCCTCTTCTGACTCCCTTGACCAGGTTATGGCCCTAGCAGTACGACTTGACCGACGTCTCAGGGAACGTCAGCTTGAACATTTCAATGTGCTCCCCTCTGACTTTTCTGCGATCCCCCCTGAGGTCCCGTCTCCTCGCCCCTCCACGGAGGACTCGGAGGTACCTATGCAACTCGGGGTCTCCATGTCCCCTCGACAACGTAGGGAGTTTCGCAGAATGAATGGTCTCTGCTTCTACTGTGGGGACGACAAGCATCTACTGAACACCTGTCCCAGGCGCAAGAATAAAAAGCCGGAAAACTTCCGCGCCTAAGTGATCATCGGGGAGGTCACTTGGGCGCACAGGTATTTCCCGTTAATGTGAAACGCAATAAAAATTGTCTTCCCTTTCAGGTCTCGTTTGCTGGCCGGTCTGCCACGGGCAGTGCTTTCATGGATTCTGGCTCATCTGCTAATATCATGTCTGTGGAATTTGCTATGTCTCTAAAAATGCCTTTTATTGATTTACCTTATCCTATCCCTGTAGTAGGTATCGACTCCACTCCCCTTGCTAATGGTTATTTTACTCAGCATACTCCTGTTTTTGAACTCCTGGTTGGCTCCATTCATTTGGAGCAGTGCTCTGTACTGGTGATGCAGGGATTATCGTCTGATCTGGTATTAGGTCTTCCCTGGTTGCAGTTGCATAATCCCACGTTTGATTGGAATACTGGGGATCTCACCAAATGGGGTAGTGAATGTCTGATGTCATGTCTTTCTGTTAACTCTATTTCTCCCCGGGAGGAGGTAAACACGCTTCCTGAGTTTGTTCAGGACTTCGCCGATGTGTTTTCTAAGGAGGCCTCCGAGGTGTTGCCCCCCCATAGAGATTACGATTGCGCCATCGATTTGGTGCCTGGTGCCAAGCTTCCTAAGGGTAGGATATTTAATCTTTCATGTCCTGAACGTGAAGCTATGAGGGTGTATATCCAAGAATGCCTGGCCAAGGGTTTCATTCGCCCCTCGACTTCTCCTGTAGGTGCTGGCTTCTTCTTCGTGGGGAAGAAGGATGGTGGCCTTAGGCCGTGCATTGATTATCGTAACCTGAATAAGGTGACCGTAAGGAACCAGTACCCACTTACTTTGATTCCGGATCTTTTTAATCAGGTTCAGGGAGCCCAATTGTTTTCTAAGTTCGATCTACGGGGGGCATATAACCTTATCCGCATCAAAGAGGGGGATGAGTGGAAAACTGCGTTCAACACACCCGAGGGTCATTTCGAATACCTGGTCATGCCCTTTGGGTTGTGTAATGCCCCTGCTGTCTTCCAGAATTTTATTAATGAAATCCTGAGAGATTACCTGGGTAATTTTCTTGTTGTGTACCTTGATGACATACTGGTGTTTTCCAAGGACTGGTCCTCCCACGTGGAGCATGTCAGGAAGGTGCTCCAGGTCCTTCGGGAGAATAATCTGTTTGCTAAGACTGAAAAATGTGTCTTTGGGGTACAGGAGATACCATTTTTGGGTCAAATCCTCACTCCTCATGAATTCCGCATGGACCCTGCCAAGGTTCAGGCTGTGGCGGAATGGGTCCAACCTGCCTCCCTTAAGGCGTTACAGTGTTTTTTAGGGTTCGCCAACTATTACAGGAGATTTATTGCCAACTTCTCGGTCGTCGCTAAGCCTCTTACGGACCTTACTCGCAAGGGTGCTGATGTCCTCCATTGGCCCCCTGAGGCCGTCCAGGCCTTTGAGACCCTCAAGAATTGCTTTATCTGGGCCCCCGTGCTGATTCAGCCCAACCAAGAGGAGCCATTTATTGTGGAGGTTGACGCATCCGAGGTGGGAGTGGGGGCCGTCTTGTCCCAGGGTACCAGCTCCCTCACCCATCTCCGCCCCTGTGCTTACTTCTCTAGGAAGTTTTCGCCCACGGAGAGTAACTATGATATTGGCAACCGCGAACTTCTAGCCATTAAATGGGCTTTTGAAGAGTGGCGGCACTTCCTGGATGGGGCCAGACACCAGGTAACGGTCCTTACTGATCACAAGAATCTGGTTTTCCTAGAATCGGCCCGGAGGCTTAATCCTAGACAAGCTCGGTGGGCACTATTCTTTACCAGATTTAATTTCTTGGTTACCTATAGGGCTGGGTCCAAGAATATTAAGGCTGATGCTCTGTCACGTAGTTTCTCGGCCAATCCTCCTTCCGAGAAGGATCCTGCTTGTATTTTACCCCCTGGTATAATCGTTTCTGCCACGGATTCTGATTTAGCTTCTGATATTGCGGCTGATCAGGGTTCAGCTCCCGGGAACGTCACTGGGGACAAACTGTTTGTTCCCCTGCAATAAGGGTACTCAGGGAAAACCATGACTCCACTCTATCTGGTCATCCTGGCATCTTGGGCACCAAACACCTCATTACCAGAAACTATTGGTGGCCTGGGTTGCCTAAAGATGTTAGGGCTTACGTCGCCGCTTGTGAGGTTTGCGCGAGGTCCAAAACCCCTAGGTCCCGACCTGCGGGCCTACTACGTTCCTTGCTCATTCCCCAGAGACCTTGGACCCATATCTCCATGGATTTTATCACCGATTTGCCCCCATCTCAGGGCAAGTCGGTGGTGTGGGTGGTAGTAGACCGCTTCAGCAAGATGTGCCACTTTGTGCCCCTTAAGAAGCTACCTAACGCCAAGACGTTAGCTTCTTTGTTTGTGAAACACATCCTGTGTCGCCATGGGGCCCCTGTCAATATCGTTTCTGACAGAGGGGTACAATTTGTTTCCTTATTTTGGAGAGCTTGTTGTAAAAAGTTGGAGATTGATCTGTCCTTCTCCTCCGCCTTCCATCCCGAAACTAATGGCCAAACGGAAAGGACTAACCAATCCCTGGAACAATATTTAAGGTGTTTCATCTCTGACTGTCAATTCGATTGGGTCTCATTCCTTCCCCTTGCTGAATTTTCCCTGAATAACCGGGTCAGTAACTCGTCAGGGGTCTCCCCGTTTTTCTGTAATTTCGGGTTTAACCCAAGGTTCTCCGGATAGTAGACGTTCTGCTAACCCCCGGTTTGTCGTCGGGGATTTGGTCTGGTTGTCGTCCAGGAACTTGCGCCTTAAGGTCCCGTCCAGGAAGTTTGCTCCCCGGTTTATTGGACCTTATAAGATCATTGAAGTCCTCAACCCTGTATCCTTCCGTCTGGAGCTGCCCCCATCCTTTCGCATACATGACGTCTTCCATGCCTCCCTCCTTAAACGCTGCTCCCCGTCCTGGTCCCCCTCGAGGAAACCTCCTGTTCCCGTTCTCACCCCTGAGGGGGTGGAATTCGAGGTGGCCAAGATTATGGACAGTAGGATGGTCCAGGGCTCCCTCCAGTACCTGGTCCATTGGAGAGGATACGGGCCGGAGGAGAGGACTTGGGTACCTGCTCGTGATGTTCACGCTGGGGTATTCATCAGGAGGTTCCACCTTCTCTTCCCTACTAAACCGGGTCCTCTTAGTAAGGGTCCGGTGGCCCCTCATAAAAGGGGGAGTACTGTTAGGGATCTGCCAGGTACTACGTCTAGGTATACTCCTGGGATTAATCAATCCACACCTGAGGCCAGATCTCTTAGACTGACACCGGCTCCCACCAACCAGGGTGGCAGGCTCAGGAGTGGGAGAGCCTATCGCGGCCTGGTCAGTCGGAGTTAGCTCCGCCCCCTGTCCATTATTACTTGCCGTGTTCTCTTCCTCAGTGCTTGTAATTCTTCTGGATTCCTGGCCCCACTGCTGCTTGCTCCAGCCTGCTTCTGCCGTGCTTCTGCCTTGCTGCAGTTCCGCTTAACCTGCTTCGCTTTGCCCCTGGCTTGCTTCCTTCTCCGTGCTCACGTTGGTATACTCCTCTTCATCCTGGTCCTGACTACTCATTCACCGCTCCGTTTCCTCGCGGCGTTCCGTGGGCTACTGCCCCTTCCCTTGCGTGTTCCCTGTTTGTTCTCCCGTGCACTTAGACAGCGTAGGGACCGCCGCCCAGTTGTACCCCGTCGCCTAGGGCGGGTCGTTGCAAGTAGGCAGGGACAGGGCGGTGGGTAGATTAGGGCTCACTTTCCCTTCACCTCCTTCCTGCCATTACAATAAGGCCCTGTTTACAAATTCCAGTTACTGTTTTTTGACAATATTCATGTTCATCTAACAGGGTAGAGGAATAAAAAGGTCCTCTAATAAGGATGTAACCTTTTGAATCTAATCTATGTTTTTGTCTTTCCTTGCCAAACACACTGCAACTAGCTCCACTTTAATCGGGGTTTAAATCAGTAGCATTGCCCGCTTGTCATAGTATTTGGGAGGTAGATGTCTGTCAACATTTGCCCTTACATTTTTTTATCTTAGTTTAGGTAGTTAGAACTCATTATAGTGTACAAAAAACGTAACCATGAAGTTGTCATGAAGACAAGCCCTTCTCTAAAGGTAGCCACCTCAGCTGATCACCACAGGTCCAGCTCCTGGAAGTCCCTGCAGCCAGCTGTTATTGCCCGGTGAAGGTCGTACATTTCCCCTGCAACGACCACTGCTGAGGAGATATAGTATTACGTGACCATTTAATACATGGACAAGAGCCGCTCCTACTTTAATTCCTGTTGCTCAAATAGCGCCAAGGTGTCATGCAGCACTGCACAAAGACTGTCCCCATCACTTAATGGATCCCCGCTCTAGCTCATAGAGGGGGGTTTCACGTAGGGAACTCCTCTTTATAATACTAATATACCCTAATAGGTCATGTGGACAGGGGTTCTCTTTATAAGGCAACCACTTTAATTTTTCATTTTACAGTGTAATTGCTCTTTAATGATTAAACGCTAAAAAAAAATAGTAATATTTTCAATTTTGTTAAGTAAATTTATATACTTCAAGGTATGCAAAATGTAACTGAAGGACAAGAAATTAAATGTTCGACTTCTTTACCATATAGTACACTGTGTACCTACTTACTTGTTCTACTCTGTGCATTTCAAAGCTGAATTTAATAAAATCCTGTTATTTTCATTCCTCCCACCACTGTATGAAAAATGACTTTGCTTGATGCTTAGTTGTAGCATTTGTCATAATGGAAAATAGAAAATGTACATTTATCATAAATAAAATTGATTCAATTTTCTAAAATGGAGGTCAGCAAAGCACCAAAGAACCTTAGATTAAAATTGAATTCCTTGAAACAGAGAATGCTTACAGAACAAGCCAACAAAATCTAATGATCTTTCTGCTGGAGCTGGCGCTGCCTTTTGCATACTTAACAAATGATTATAACTACATGTGCTGTGAAATAGCTGGCTTGCTTTATTGAGTCATATTCTTAAAGGATCAAATAAAGGCTCCACTTTATTATTTTACTTTTTTCATGCCAGCAAATTATAATAATGAAACTTAATTTTGGAGGTTTAATGTAGCTTCCCAGCCTTTATTTTTTCTAAATTAATTTGCTTTGAACAATCAGTAAGGAATTTGGATATTTTTATTATGAAACAATCATGCATTGAAAGTATACTTACAAATTAAAACAATAATATAAAGTTATTGCAGTATTAATTGAAAATGAAAAAAACAATTTCCTAAGTAATTTCAAGATTTGACAATAAATAGTACACTCAGATAGCTGTTCATTTGTTCTGCAAGCTACCCATATGTTCATTAAATAAAGAATAAATTATTTTATTCGTTAAGACGCTTGTGGGAAAACGGTCCCATTGTCAGACTGTCGCATTGTCTACTTAAAGAGGTTGTCCCAGTATTAACTCCTTAACGATGGCAGGTGGTGCAGGTCCGTCATCTACAGCGACATCTTTTGGAGTTGCTCAGGGGCGTAACTAGGAAAGACTGGGCCCCATAGCAAACTTTTGACTGGGGCCCCCCCTCTGCTGGGTATCACACAACCCCCCCCCCCTTGTAGATAGTGCCTCCCTATAGATTCCACCACACAGCGCCCCCCTATAGATAGCACCATACACAGCCCCCTGTAGATAACGCCATACAGACCCCCTCTGTAGATAACGCCATACAGCCCCCCCCAAAAAAAAAACGGCCTATAGTTTGTCCTACAAAAGACATGCATCCCCTATCCACAGGATAGGGGATACATGTGTGATCGCTGGCAGCGATAAGGAGAACGGGGGACCGAAAGTCCCCCGAAGTTCTCCATGACTAACCTCGGACTTCTGGCGTCTGCGCAGTTCAATAAAAATGAAAGGAGTGCTGGTCACGCATGCGCACAAGCGCGACCGGCGCTCCATTCATTTCTACGGAGCTGCCGACACAGACCCCGGAAGTCCGAGGTTTGTCATAGAGAACTTAGGGGGGACTTTCGGTCCCCCGTTCTCCTCATCGCTGGGCGTCCCAGCGATCCCACATGTATCCCCTATACTGTGGATAGGGGATGCATGTCTTTTGTAGGAACAACCCCTTCAGTGGCGTCGCGCTGTAGCAGCAATAGCGGCTGCTAGCGGAGCCTGCGGCCATGGGAGTGGGCCGTGCCGGCGGGTGCCACGGGCCCCCTCATGCTGCAGGCCCCATAGAAGTCGCTATGGCTGCTATAGCGGTAGTTACGCCACTGCGTATAGGTTTGTACGGTGTAAAACTACAGCTCCCAGCATGGCCGGAACAATGGTAAGGATATGCTGGGAGATGCGGTTTCACAAAAAAAAAATCATACCACCCATCATCTCGCTGCAGATCATACAGTGACTACAATACTGATTAGAGGCAGAATAAACATTTACATTAAGTGACTCACCGGTGACGTCTCATATTCTAGTTCTTTTCTTCTCCCTCCGGTTCAGACATCTATGATGGATTTCTCCGGGCCATGACCCATTTCTGCAGTTTTCCGTTTAGATGTCTTCAGCTTCTCACTTTTAAAACATTTCTGCACCTATAAACAAAGTTAAAATTCTCAACACATCTAAATATAACTGTCACACAGAAGCCCCTGTAGATAGTGCCCACATATGGACTCCAGAGCTGCAAGGCAATAGTGCTAACCACTGAGCCACCGTGCTGCCCTACATATAGCTTCCCCTTTAGTTAGTGCTCCACGTATAGCCCACCTCTGTAGATAGTGTCTAACATATAGCTCCCCCTGTATATAGTGTCCCACATATAGCCCACCCCTGTAGACTGTGCACTACATATAGCCACCCTGTTGCTAGTGCCCCACAGGTAACCCACCCCTGTATATAGTGTCCCGCACATAGCCCACCCCTATAGAAAGTACCCTAAAAAATAGCTCCCCTATAGATAGTGCTCTACATATAGGCCACCCTTGTATAGTGTCTCACATATACTGCCCCACATATAGACCCCCCTGTAGATAGTGGCCCCCCATCCCCACATACAGACCTCCCCTGTAGCTAGTGCCCCACATATAGACCCCCCTGTATATAGTGGCCCACATATAGACCCCCCTGTATATAATGGGCCACATATAGAGCCCCCGTATATAATGGCCCACATATAGAGCCCCCTGTATATAGTGGCCCACACCCCCACATATACACCCCCCTGTAGCTACTGCCCCACATATAGACCCCCCTGTAGCTACTGCCCCACATATAGACCCCCCTGTAGCTACTGCCCCACATATAGACCCCCTATATATAATAGCCCACATAAAGACGACCCCCCCCCCATTATAGATAATGCCATTCACATTTTTGAGGGGAAAAAAAAATAAACTTGGCATACTCACATGATCCCGTTCCCACACTGTTCACTGGCGATGCAGACATGCTCTCTTCTGAGCATGTCTGCAGGAGCTGAACGAGCGTCCTCCAATGACGCTGATTGGCGGGGCAGAAAGACTTGCCCCGCCAATCAGCACCTTCCAAGCATGCTAGCGACACCTACAGGCATGATGAGAGGGCCTGTGTAAGGCTCGGCGGCGCGGGCCCCAAAGTAGCGGCGCTACCGCTGTAGCAGCCATAACGGCTGCTAGCGGCGCCACCGGGCATTTGGGTGGGCGTGTCGGCTGGCGGCACGGGCCCCCTCAAGCCCCGGGCCCCGTAGCAGCCGCTACTGCTGCTACCGCGGTAGTTACGCCACTGGAGTTGCTGTAGAAGAGGCTGAAGAGCGCTCATCCTCTAAGCAGGAGCTGTAATTTACAGCTCCTGAACATAGAGAAGCCTCCTGAACACAGCTGGGATGTGAAAAATTTTCCGACCCCAGCTGTTTAACCCTTTGATCACCACGGTCCGTGACCGCTGCATGATCAAAGAGGACTCCCCTCTTCGATCGCATCACAGGAAACCCAGTGACGCGATCGAAGACTGGGGGATCTCTCTGTAGTCAACCCTGGGGTCCTAGTAAGGACCCTAGGGGTTTCTGTTCAATATGCCTGCTATTAGGGCACAGTATCTGTTGCCCTAACAGTAGCCTGTGTCATTGTGACAGAGTATAATGTATTACCATATAAGAGTATGCTAAAACATTTTAAGTAATAATTAAAGTTATCCCTTAAAGGGATTAGAAAAAAAATTTACAAAAAAATAAAATAGTCCCAAAAACAAAATATATTTTATTGCCCATACGGTACATAAAAACCTACACATATTATGTATCTATGTGACCATAATAACCTGAATAATTAATTTAGCATGTTATTTAGCCTAAATTGTGAACAGGATAAAAATAAACAAAAAAAACAATGCTGAGAATCGCTTTTTCCTATATTCACACTGTAAAAATAAATTATATAACCCTAACTCACACAGTAAATTTTTTCTATGCCCCCAAACCACGTGGAAAAAATATAAATTCTCCCCCATAAAACAAGGCCTCATACAGCCACGTCAATGAAAAAATAAATAATGTATGGCTGCTCAAAAACTGAAATTTAGTTGGTCATCAACCCCTTTAGGACCCAGTCATTTTTGGGATTTTCGTTTTTCTTTTTTCCTCCCTATCTTCCAAAGCCATAACTTTTTACACATTTTATTAGTCCCCCTAGGGGACTTGAACCAGTGATCATTAGATCGCTGGTACAATACTAATGTATTGCAGTATATTGTCATTTAGGCTAATGTTAAGCCGTGCCAGAGACACCGCTTAGCAGGAGTTGAAGAAAGGCAGCCCTGGGGGCCTTCATTAGGCCCCTGGGCTGCCATGACAACCATTGGCACCCCCTGATCGCTTTGCAGGGGGGCCAATGAGCTGTCAGAGTGGGGTGACCCCCTGTTTGTAACATCTTAGACTCTGCGATCGTGCTTGTTCGCAGCTGACACCCGCTTCGTACGGAGCCCGGTCCGAACATTACCTCCCCCACCATGATGCAATAGTACGTCATTTCGCGGGAAGAGGTTAATGCCTTTTCAGGCCTGGTCATTAAGGGTTTAAATGTTATAGCAAAAGAATTAAGCATTAAAAAATTATTCGTTTTGTAATTTACCCTATGTTACAAAAACGCTTTAGTTGTGAGATATTCCCTTTACTTCATTATAATAGCACCCCTGGAGTTCAAAGTAATGTGCATGTCCTCCTACTGAGCTGAATGAGGGATGACGCACATGCTCAGTTCCACTCTGCAACTGCCACCAGCAGCCAATAGAAAATATCATCTCTTCTTGTCCGTAAGAAGAAGCCTTGTCAGCAACACAGCTTGTAGTGTGGATGGAGACTCGCACAGAAAGAAACACACAGGAGAGGCAGCAGTTTGCTTAGATAAAGACAGAGTCTGCATACAGCACTTCTTATTTACAGCATTGTGCTCTCCACTCTCCTGCTCATCCTCTCACTGTGTGTAAGCTGCAGGCTCTCCCTCTTCTTGAGTTATTTAGGGCTGGGCTCTCCCTCTAAAAAGACACGTAATGAAGGACATTTATAAAGCAACTCCTAGAGAGATTAATTGTATCACTGCCTGAATGAACGATTAAAATACGATTTTTATTGTAGAAAACCTTACTAAAATAAGGGCTAAATAGCCAATTGTACTGTAAAGGCGTAATCACGGTAGACCATACAGAGGAGGAGCGGTTATAGTACTATTGTTAGCACCATTGCTGCCAAACAACGATTCCCCCTATCTGTATTATAATATAACACCTGGTCAATCCGTGCCACTAACACGTGTCCCTACGAGTTTACGCACCGTTATTGGTCACAGTGCTTCATCAGGGGTACACTGATGTGATTTCAACACATCTAATTCAATTTGTATGGCCGGGAGACACCTATTGCGTGTCTCATAACATTCACCCGGCTCGTGCACGACACTAGTCAGCTGGTCGAACACGAGCCGAGTGAAATGCCGGACATAAATAGTACTAGCCCCTCCCTCCCCGGAGTGACGCGGCGGCCGAACAGCCAACCCATGGCGAGCCACGTACATGACGCGGCCCGAGCAAGGCCGGCCCCCCAGCGTTCGCTGTCACCACAGGGGGGAAGGACAGAAGCGTCCCTAGTAACCAGGGATCACAAGGCGGCCACGTATCACTGGATACGATAAGTGGCTGGGGAGAGGACCCAGGACAGGGACACAGCGATCGCGAGCCACAACACTGGCATACTCGATCGCCGCGTGTGACATCCGAGGGACGGGAGACACAGCGGTCCTGGAACCGATGACCGCACCCCCGATCACAATAGGTGTCTCGGAGGAAGCCAGGGTGAGGGGGGGAGGGAGGGCACTAACCATTCACCATATAGTCTGGCGGTATAGGTCACCACGATTGGTCGCACAAAGAGGGCATAATTAGAGAGAGCCACAATTGCGGATAGGGATAATAAATACGGTGTACACACAGGGATTCAACCAGTCAGGGTCACAGCAATTCATTCAGAGGAAGCAATTGAACGATATTTGTTCATTGAGACCCGCCGGTTTCATGGTATGCATGCGGAAAATCCATTGGGCCTCTTTTTGTAGGATCCTCTTATCCCAATTACCGCCCCTGGCAGATGGCCTTATATGCTCGATCCCCTGAAATTTAATGGCATGGGTGTCACCACCATGCTGTTCCCAAACGTGTCCGGCCACCGAAGTATCCACATTACGACGAATGTCGCCTATATGGTCCCTTATTCGTCTCCTGAATTCTCTAATTGTCTTGCCGACATATTGCAGTCCGCAGACACATGAGATCAGGTAGACGATGCCCTTCGTTTTGCAATTAATGAAGGATCTGTTGTCATATGTCCGACCAGTCGCGTGGCTGTTGAAATTCTTGCCACACGAAATGGATTCGCAAGCTTTACAGGACCCACATCTGAATGTGCCCTTAATGTTGTGTGTGAGCCATGTTGTGGGACGAATAGATAGCATGTGGCTATGAACTAAACGATCCCTGATGTTCCTACCCCTCCTGTATGTGACAAAAGGTCTGTCGCCCACAAGGTCCCCTACATCTGGGTCAGTCCGCAGAATCCCCAAATAGGTCTGTAGGATTCTGATAACTTCGCGATTAGATGAATCATATGTGCCTATAATTCGCATTTTGTCGTCGGTCGTACGTTTTTTAGGATTTAGGAGTTCAGTCCTATTACAATGAATTGCATTGCGATAGGCCGATCCAAGGACATCATGGGGATAACCCCTACGGTGAAATCTATTCTGTAGGTCCGAAGCAGCTAATTTGAAGTCAGTCATAGTGGAGCAATTCCTGCGTACCCTTAAGTATTGCCCCTTGGGTATGCCTTTTCTCAGGGGTGCGGGATGCCAACTCTCCCATCGAAGGAGACTGTTGGTTGCTGTCTCCTTCCTGAAGATGTTGGTTTGTATATATCCCTGTTCAGTCTTAAGTATATTAATATCCAAAAAGGTCATTTTGCTCTCATGAATCCTCTCCTAGAGAGGAGGCAGAGGTAGTGAAACTGAATGATCTGCCTATATATGCTATGTGTAACACCCATGGCCGTGGGCCATCAGGTTTACTCACCTCCTGACGGCCGCAGCCATGGATCAGCTCACTTATGCTTCACTCTGCTGTGTCCCGTAGGGTGCGCACGCACGCTCGTGCCCGGTCTTAAAGGGCCAGCGCACACCTGAATTAGATACCCAAATTAGCCCATGAGCAGCCTCAACTATAAGAAGGGCCCTGCATTACCTGAGCGTTGTTGTCGTTTACCTATGTTCATCTCTGCAAATGGTCCCTTAAGTGTTTCCCAGTTCCCAGTGTTCTCGTTCCTGCTACCTATATCCTGTGTCCCGTGCTATCCTAGTTCAAGTGCCGTTTAGAGTTGGAGTTGTGTTGTGCTGTGTACTACGCCTTCCTGGTTACACCACGCCTTGTGTCAGCCTGCTGCCAAGGTCCCATCCGAGCCTGTCTTCACTACTGTCAGAAGTTACCACAGGTACACATATCTGAATTATTGACTTTGACTTGTACCCTGTTGGCCAGCTGCTATATCATCAAGGCGGTACGGCCCAGTGGGTCCACACACCCAACATGACACTATAACAGGGAGGGGGTGGAACTGCAGCAGAAAGGACATGCCTCTAAGGTGGCAGCCTAAAGAAAATCTAGCAGAGCAATTGGAGCAATGAATGGGGAGAAGTCTGGATCCATGTAAGATACAGGGCTGGTTCTAGCTTTGTTAGAGATTGTCATGCACTATATTATGTCTGATTTCCTTTCTTTTCATTCATTCTGGGACGATCCCTTTAACCCCTTCCCGCAAATGGGCGTTACTGGACGTCCTTTTTGGCAGTGCATTCCCGCAAAAGGGCGTACAGTAACGCCCTGCATTCAAACTGTCACCATGTCAAACAACATGGTGACTTCACAATGATTGCTGCTGTCCGTGACAGGTAACAATCACAGTTAGCCGGCACGGGACCATCAGAGCGGTCCTGTGTTGGCAAAAGCGATTGTGACTGACCAATCACAGCTGTCAAAGACGGAATTGTGCCGTTTACTGGCTTTGAGAAGCTCATTTCGGTGTCAGAGCTTCTCAGAGCCGGTCACCAGTGTAGTGTAGTGTAGTGTAGTGTAGTGTAGTGTACTGTGTGTCAGAGTGTTTCTGACACAAAATCTTCACAAAAAAAAAAAAAAATCTCCTCTATACTCACCCTCCATGCCCTTCAGCTGATCTCTGCCTACTGTCAGATCTGTGAAGGACTCTGTCCAATCTGTGAAGGACCCTGTAAGATCTGTGAAGGTACCTGTCAGATCTGAAGACCCTGTCAGTGTCCCTGTCAATTTTGTGAAAAAAGTTTATCAGTTGTTTTGCGCACATTTCAGTTCCTGCCTTGCCGTGCAGGGATCTGTTATGGAGTGCCAGCGTCACTTGGCACGTTTGTCCCTAATATAGGAATTGATTGTGCTAATGACCAGGGCAACCAGTCCCTTTTAAAAAAAACAATTATATAGCCTAATGGCTGTCCTTTTATTCTGTGAACATGCTCAGTATTTGTTTCCTCCACTTTTCAAATATATTGCCTTTCACTTCAAAGCAGTTTCATATATTTTTTAAAATATTCCCAATCTAACTTACTATATATCAAAGTGAGATGCTGTTGTTAATGCTACGGACTGACACATTTGTTGGTTATATGCTTTCTTAGCATGACATAGTTATATGTACAGGCAAATGCAATGTTTAGGGACAAAAAAGACACCTAAAACTTTGCTCAAAATACCCCTAGATGAATACCATAGGGGTGTAGTTTTCAAAATGGGGTACTTTTGGGGGTGTTACATTGTTTTGCCAGCTCAAAACCTTTGCAGGCACTGAGTGGCCTATAAGTTACCCAAGCTAAAATAGTGTCCGAAAATGGCACATTGTGCTCCTTTGATTTTGCATGTGGCCAGGCAGCAGATTACGTCCCAAGTGGAGGTTTCTATGAACACATGAGACGGTGGGCAATACATTTTGGGGTGCGTTTCACCAGTTTCATGTACTATGTTTGAAAAATTTGTCCTATTAGTGAAAAAAATGGGTAATTTTTCATGCCAGATTCCACAAGATTCTGCAAAAAAACTATGGAGTTAAAAAAGAAATAACACCCCTAAAAAATTCATTGAGGGGTGTAGTTTCCAAAATTAGGTCACTTTTGGGGGATTTCCACTGTTTTGGTCCTTCCAGGGCATTGCAAACACGACATGGTACCAAAAAACATTCCCGCAAAATCTGAGCTCCAAAATCCAAATGGCGCTCCTTCTCTTCTGAGCTCTGGCGTGGGTCTAAACAGCAATTTATTACCACATATGGGGTTTTGCCATAATCAGGAGAAATTGCTTTACAAATGTTGGGGTGCTTTTTCTCCTTTATATCTTGTAAAAATTAGAAAGTCTATGTTTTTTCAGAAAAAAAAGTAGATTTTCATCTTCACAGACTAATTCCAGTAAGTTCAGCAAAAAAAAAAGCTGTGGGATCAAAATGCTAACTATACCCCTAGAAAAATTCCTTGAGGGGTGAAGTTTCCAAAATGGGGTCACTTTTTGGTGGTTTTCACTGTTTTGGTCCCTCCAGTGCGTTGCAAACGCGACATGGCACCGAAAACCATTCCAGCAAAATCTGCGCTCCACATATGGGGTATTGCCGTAATCGGGAGAAATTGCTTTACAAATGTTGGGGTGCTTTTTCTCCTTTATTTCTTGTAAAAATTAGAAAGTCTATGTTTTTTCAGAAAAAAAAGTAGATTTTCATCTTCACAGACTAATTCCAATAAATTTAGCAAATAACTGTGGGGTCAAAATGCTATACACCTAGATAAATTCCTTGAGGGGTGTTTTTTACAAAATGGGGTCACTTTGGGGGTTTTCCAGTGTTTTGGCACCACAAGACCTCTTGAAACCTGACATCGGGCCTGAAATATATTCTAAAAAAAGGAGGCCCCAAAATCCTCTAGGTGCTTCTTTGCGTCTGAGGTCTGTGCTTCAGTCCATTAGCACACTAGGACCACATGTGGAATATTTTTAAAAACTGCAGAATTTGGGCAATAAATATTCAGTTGCGTTTCTCACAAATAAATATAAAATTTATCAACCAAATTTTTTCACTAACTTAAAGTACAACATGTCACGAGAAAACAATCTCAAAATCGCTTGGATAGGTAAAAGCATTCCAGAGTTATTACTACATAAAGTGTCACATGTCAGATTTGAAAAAATGGGGCTGGTCCTGAAGGCCAAAATGAGCTTGGTCCTGAAGGGGTTAAATATGCACATTTAATGTTCAGCTTAAATTAGCCTTATATAAAAATTTTGATACTTCTTTAAAGTAAATGTCCTCCCTTGGACACCATTTTCTTGTTTTTACTCTAAAAAGGTCCAAACTTCTGTGCTGAGTAATAACTTTATATATCTTTATACAGGTCGGAACTCCTTATTTTCTTAAACTGAGTTACAAATGCCCTGCATACACATAAAATTAAATGATAACATTTGGGATTAAACTACCACTAGGGGGAGTTTAAGAGATTATTGCAGACTACTTATACATTGAACTCAATAATAAAACAGTATGCAGTAAGCAATTTACCTCTCTCGTTAAACTCCATAGGGGGAAAATATTAAGACCAGCGTTTCATATACCTGTCTTAATAAGCTGAGTAAACTCTGACACATTTATTAAGAGACAAAAGCCTCTTAATAAATGTGTCACATCTCGACTAGGCCATCCGCCACTAATACGCCATACACTGAACATTCCCCCCCTTCTGCCAAAATGAAAACAGTGTCAGAATGTTATAAATGACACAGCACTTCAACATCAACAGTGCTACGTCACAAACTACACCCTGACGATAGCCGGCGTCAGGTCCTTGTGGTAGCGCTGGAGTGATAAGGGAGTCGGAGGAGAGAAGAAAAGCGGTTTGGTAAGTATAATTTTTTTAAATTATTATTATTTTATTCATTTAACTGTCTAATAGAAGGGGCAGGGATCTAGCATGGGCCTCTACCTTGCTATGCCCCATAGATTTTAACTATAATTTACGCCACTTTTCTGGCGTAAATTCTAAAAAATTTGTCAGGGCCATGGTGGCCATGCCCCTTTCCCTGAGGCCACATCTTTTTCCACAAAAGTGAGAAGGGTGGCACAAAATGTCCAAAAGTTGGAATTTGCAGTGAAAATTACGACTTTTGGGCCCTGTTGCGACTTTTCTATGACAGAAAACTGGTGTAGAAGGTTTGTTAAATTACCCCCTAATTCTATGATGGGGATTTGGAGCTTTGTTTAAGAAAAAGAGTTTTAATCACTATAACGATGTAAGAAATTAATGAACACATGTTGAACCTAAAATTACAATGTGTTAAAAGGTGGACATTTACTACAGTGCTTGACTGGATGTAAAATTGATTTCTCACTCTCCCCCAAATTATGCTTACAGGGTCCATAGAGCAGAGATCTGTGATGCTGTATACAGAGCCCTGTACAGGTAGCCATGACAGATGAATTTCTTTTAATGCCTTACAAAGTATTACAGGAATAATGAGTGAAAAATGCTGTTTTGTGACTCTGCAAAGTCACTCTAATTGGTGGTCACGAAAACGACTGTGGTCTACCTGGCCCTCTCCATGACAGTTCTGCAGACACAAGAACATCTTAGTCAAACTTCCTGTGTGAGTTCCCTGCAAACAGCAGCCCATATCTCTGCTTTCTGAACCTTGTGAGCTTCACTTGGGGAATCTGCACTACGGTTTGACTGGAGGTTTATTCTGGAAATCTGGTCTTGAGGTTGTTTTGGAGGTTTAATCAAAGCTGGAGCTAAACAGTGTTACAGTCAAACCATGGTGTCACATTTATGCGAAAACAGATGAGATGCATTGTGGCTAGGAAATAGTGAGGCAATGTAGGCCTGTTTCAAGACTATATGGTTTAAAATGTGCAACAAGCAGGCTGTGTAACTTCTGTGGTGGCATTACTACATATGCCTCAACAGAAAGACTTCCAGCTGGGCTTTGGGGACAAGAAATCACTAGGTAGCCAAAGATAAAATGCTGCTCAAGGCCATGTCCCAGCTCCTGTGATGAGTTTGTGCCAGCAAGATACAGACTAGATAAAGTAAGATAGCAGCCATACATAAAATGCTACTTAGGGCCATGTCTCTACTCCTCTGATGGGTTTTTGCCAGCAAGAAACAATATAGGATATAAAAATTATGTATTATACTTTTCCTCCTGCTGCAGGCCACATATAGGTATCAGGGCTACATAACTCTGTATGGCAACCGAAATGAGAAGAGTAGACAAAATGACATATATTCCAGTAGAATATTATTGTAAGCCAGGGCAGTATTCAGCACTGGCCTAGGGTGGCGTCATGTGGGGGGTCAGCTTCACTTGCTTCACTTTTATTTTTTACAACCCTCTCCTCCGCCTCTCACTCAACTTACTATTGAAGCCAGCATCTCTTCTTTCAACTGTTACGCTCAACTGCATCTACGTCCTCAGGACGCAGATACACTCATAAGCTACAGACCACTTTAGACCTGCATCCTACAAAAAACTGGGTCAGGACCCCTGCAAAGGCCGATGCGATGCTGTGACGTTATGGCGCCCACTTGCACACCGTAGGTGGGCACAAAGACATCACTGAATTGAGTCGGCCTGCGCAAGAGTCACGTTTTCTCATAGGCTGCAGGCCTAAAGAGACTAAGCAGCTCCATTTGTCATGGGAACAGGGCGGGGTGAATATTACTTTCATTATTTATTGGGCTACTATTCCTGGGTGGGCAACACTAAGGGGGAACCATTACTGAATCGGGGGCACTAGGGAAGGCACAATTACTGATAGAAGGCACTAATGGGGGCACCAATTCTAAGTGGAGCACAAAGGGGCACCATTACTGAGTGGGGAGCTCTATGGGGCACTATTACTGAGTGGGGGTAATAAAAGGGCACCAGTAATAAGGGGGACAGTAAGGGCCACCATTACTGAGTGGGAGCACCATTACTGAGTTAGGGAACTATAGAAATAAGGTGGCATCATTACTGAGTGGGGGGCACAATTACTAAGTTGGCACCAATACTAGGAGGAGCACATTTACTGTGTGGGGGGGCACTATTACTGTGGATAGAACTAAAGGGGCACCATTCCTGGCAGGGGCACTATTACTGTGTGTAGGGGTACACAGGGGTCATTGTTACTCTGTGGGGGGCACTGTTACTGTGTGGGAAACAATAGGGGGGTGTACTACTATGGAAGTCACTAAGGAGACACTATTATAGTGTGGTGTACTATTACTGTGTGGGGGTACAATTACCATGTGGTGAACTATGCAAACCCTTCAGAGACGAGTCGTGGCCAGGAGAAGTCGTCATGACGATTTGAGCCATATAAAGAAGACAAAGAAAATTTAAGGACTCTAATCAGAGAAGACCGGACCTTCGAGTTACTGAATTGAATTGATTATTCTGCATTTGACTGTGTCTGTATACTGCATTAGTATTTTAATAATTTGTCCAGTCTGCAGTTTAGTGATATTTTGCAAACCTACAGTGTAGTACCTGACCACTATGTGATGCCTGTATTCAGTGTCAGTATGGAGGTAGTATTCACTTACAGTATAATGGTAATTTTGTTATTCCTGTAATGTTATTTTATTCAGCAACAATATGGAGGTATTATTTAGTCATTGTATGGTGGTGTTATTTAGTCACTGAATGGTGGTATTGTTTATTGGGAGCAGGCCTAATCTATCCATACAGAATACAGATTGTGGTACAGCATAGAGTGCCCTGTATTTCCCAATAGAGCATATAGAGTCTTGGGGTCACACAGTCCATACCACTGAACACCAGGACCTGGCTGTGCCTTAGGCAGCAATGCCTTGTGTAAATGTGCGCCATTTACATTTATCGCACCACCGATAAGAATTATTTTTACTGCAACAAAAGTTGATGATCAACGATAAATGATAGTTTTATTATTACATTTCTCCTGATAATTATCGGTACGAATTATGACAAATTAGCGTTTGTAAATGGGCCTTTAATGGAGCTGTCTGCAGGTCTAGTGCCTAGAGCAGCGTGAGCTGTAAATACGGTCCTGTTAGAAGCAATAGACACACCATAATAAAACATTTCCTCCAACAGCTCTAATTCTGAACTACATTTCTTATAGAAAGTACTAAATAATAGTTATTAACAATCCCCTAAAATAATAATAAGAATTTAACAAATGACTGAAGTTTCGTCTAAAGTAATAACCTTGCCATTTGCTTCTGTTGAGTGCCATAAACTCATTGGATGGTTTTTACGTTAGTATATCTTGACTTCTCACTCTTAATTGAGATTGCAATAGAACATTGGAATGTTCCTATCAATCCTGAAAGCATATTTCAAGAACAAAGAGCTGTAAATAAATGCATAATTTCTATTTAATAAGTTAACATTTTCAGTCTCATAATGTGACAGTATTTAACAATCCAGTCACTCATTTAGTCATTGGTTTACAAGTCAGTTGCAAAAGAATCAGTAGGCGAATATTTAAATCTTTTAGGGTGAAAAAATAAGAATAAAGAACAAAAATAATGTGGTTGCATAAATATGCACACCCTTAAACTAATACTTTGTTGAAGTACCCTTTGACTTTATGACAGCATTCAGTCTTTTTGGGTAGAAGTCTATCTGCATGGCACATCTTGACTTGGCAATTGTTGCCCACTCTTCCTTGTAAAAGCTCTCCAAATCTCTCAGATTGCGAGGGCATCTCCTGTGTACAGCACTCTTCAGGTCAACCCACAGATTTTCAATGGGATTCAGGTCTGGGCTCTCGCTGGGCCATTCCTAAACTTTGATCTTCTTCTGGTGAAGCCATTCTTATGGATTTGGAGGTAGCTTTGGGTCGTTGTCGTGCTGAAAGGTGAAATTCTTCTTCATTTTCAGTTTTTTAGCAGAGGCCTGAAGGTTTTGAGCCAATATTGCCTGATATTTGGAACTGATCATAATTCTCTCCACCTTGACTAAAGCCCCAGTTCCAGCTGCAGAAAAACAGCCCCAAAGCATAATGCTGCCTCCACCATGCTTCACTGTGGGTATGGTGTTCTTTTGGTGATGTGCAGTGTTGGCTTTGCGCCAAACATACCTTTTGGAATTATGGCTAAAAAGTTCAACCTTGGTCTCATCAGACCATAACACGTTTTCCCACATGCTTTTGGCAGACTTGATGTAGGTATTTGTAAAACATAGCCGGGCTTGTATATTTTTCTTTGCTAGAAAAGGTTTTCGTCTTGCGACCCTACCCCACAACCCAGAGATATGAAGAATACGGGAGATTGTTGTCACATGCACTACACAACCAGTACCTGCCAGAAAGTCCTGCAGCTCCTTTAATGTTGATGTAGGCCTCTTGGTAGCCTCCTGGATCAATTTTCATCTTATCTTTTCATCAAGTTTTGAGGGACGTCCGGTTCTCTGTAATGTCACTGTTGTGCCAAACGTAATCCACTTCTTGATGACCGTCTTCACTTTGTTCCAAGGTATATCTAATGCCTTGGAAATTCTTTGGTACCCTTCTCCTGACTGATGCCTTTCAACAATCACATCCCTTTGATGTGTTGTAAGCTCTTTCTGGACCATGGCATTTGCGGTCACATGCACCAAAGACAATGTCAGTAAAAACCTAATAGAACAGCTCAACTTTATATGGGGTTACTCAGAATCACTTATAATATGTGTGTATATATATATATATATATATATATATATATATATATATATATAAATATATATCAAAAGAGAAGGCAGCAGCACTCACACAGAAATCATTGACCAGGTGCCCAGCAAAACGTCCCGATCCTCGGACGGAATGTAAGGTATAGCAAAAGAAAATTTGCAGCACTCCAATATGAAAAAAATAGTGGTTTATTCACTCCAGATACGACAGGAGTGAGTAAAGCACTATTTTTTTCATACTGGAGTGCTGCAAATTTTATTTTGCTATATATATATGTGTATATACAGTCCAAAGGTAGATGAACACAGCACTCCAATGGTTTCCAGGAAATCAGGCCATGTGCTCGTTACCTGGGGTTGAATCAATTCCCCAAAGAGATAGACAAAAGCATAGAACACAGCAACGGCACCAGGACTTCAGAGTAGATGAAAGCAAAAAGTGGATTTTATTCACCTCAATACAGCAACGTTTCGGTTCAACAGGAACCTTTCTCAAGCCATAATGAACTAACAGAGTGTCAAATATTTATAGGAGGAGCATACATAAATCAGCAATAAAACAATTACATGTATATTTCCATCAAAACATAAGGAAAAAAATATCTCAATCTTGTGACAATACATTCAAAAAGTGCACAAAGTTCCTCTACTGTAGATCATATAGGAGCTATACAGTATGCATAACAGGTGCACTAATAATCATATAAAACACTGTAAACCAAGGCAATTGGAAATGATTGGAAGCAGGCAGAAGCTAATTATAATTAGGCATAATTAAGCAAAGATGTACTTACTGTACAACGTTCAGTCTTGCAGGAAGTAGGAAAATGCGCCCGACACACTCGTGGCGCATGCGCGGTGGCGATGTGACTCCTGATGCGTTCCACCGGATTTAATATCCGGTATGGGCGCCATCTTGAGACATGCGCAGTAGACGCACGCGAGTGTGTCGGGCGCATTTTCCTACTTCCTGCAAGACTGAACGTTGTACAGTAAGTACATCTTTGCTTAATTATGCCTAATTATAATTAGCTTCTGCCTGCTTCCAATCATTTCCAATTGCCTTGGTTTACAGTGTTTTATATGATTATTAGTGCACCTGTTATGCATACTGTATAGCTCCTATATGATCTACAGTAGAGGAACTTTGTGCACTTTTTGAATGTATTGTCACAAGATTGAGATATTTTTTTCCTTATGTTTTGATGGAAATATACATGTAATTGTTTTATTGCTGATTTATGTATGCTCCTCCTATAAATATTTGACACTCTGTTAGTTCATTATGGCTTGAGAAAGGTTCCTGTTGAACCGAAACGTTGCTGTATTGTGGTGAATAAAATCCACTTTTTGCTTTCATCTACTCTGAAGTCCTGGTGCCGTTGCTGTGTTCTATGCTTTTCTTTATATGTGTATATATATATATATATATATATATATATATATATATATATATATATATATAAGATCAAGCAAATAGTAGGAGCAGCACAGTGTAAAATACCAAAGACGGCTGGTGCTAGCTTCAAAATAAAGGAGTGACGCGCTCCTCATGAATATACAAAAAATAGAGCCCAGAAGCAGCACTCAAATAGCAAAAAATGTGAATTTATTCACCCAACAAAGCAACGTTTCACTTCCTCCATGGAAGCATTTTCAAGCAATTAATAAAAACCACACACTGACATATATAGGAAGAGCAAAGCTCAATTAACAAGTGTTCTAAATCATAGTAATTATACAATATATGTAAAAATATAATAATGTGTAACAATGTAACGAAATACCAGGTGCATATGTGCGTGAGTCAATCACTGACAATAGGTCTAGACACTTTAAAATTTCTGGCAAGTGAAGTATGTGTATATAGAACAGTGAAACACATTAATTGCATATTAATAAATAATCACAATACAATACACAAAAGCTGACACTCACCAATCTGGATAAACAAGGAAGTTCTGGCCACGAGATGTACAAACTACGATTTCGGCGCCATCGTCACCGATCTGCGCATGCTCCAACACTAACTATCTATTGGATAATACTAGCATGTGTGTATCACGTAGCTATGACAACGCACATAGACGCAACAGCTGACCCGAATGCGTAACTGCTTGGAGATCAAGATCCCACGCAGACGCACTAGGGTACAAAGCTTCAAATTACGCCATACTTAACCCCTTCACGACCAGCCCACGTAGATTAACGGGCTGCCGTGCTGGGCTTTTCTCCTGCAGCCCGTTAATTCACGTGGTGCCAGAACAGAGTGCACAGCGCTCTGAATCTCTCAGCACACGCTGCTACTAGCAGCCTACGTGCTGAGAGAAGACATACGAACCGGATTGGTGTCGGTCCCGATGATGTGAACACCATGATAAAGCTATCATTGTGATCACAGCAAAGTTTGTTGCAGCAAAAACTTTCTGCTGTTTCATACAATGTTTCTCCTCCCTCCCTGTCAGATCGTTCTGAGACAGTGGGGGAGAAGAAGCTGTGCCGAGCAGCTGCTGTGTGTCTTCTATAAAGACACAATGACTCTGTGAAACACACACACAAACACCTCCACATAGATAGTTTAGTGTAGGCAGCTAGTTATAGTTTAGGTAGATAGTACTCAGACTAGGACAGTTAATTAGTTAATTAATAATCAATAAGGGCTTCTAATGTGTGTGTGTGTGTGTGTGTGTGTGTGTGTGTGTGTGTGTGTATAGAGAGAGAGAGAGAGAGACAGATATAGATATATATATATGTCTCTCTCTCTCTCTATATATATATATATATATATATATAAAATCATATAGATATATATCTATATACTGTGTGTGTATGTATATATATATATATATATATATATATATACACACACACACATACACGTCTATATTATATATATATATATATATATATATATATATATATATATATATATATATATACACACAGAGACACACGTAATATATATTATATATAGACATATTTGAAATTTGTTAATACTAAAAGTTAATAATTAGGGATGTTATATCTGTAACATCACATAGATATATACGTACATGTAATATATACGTATACACACATATACTTATATAAATCTCTTCATATATTTTACACGTCTGTAAATTCTAAATACATTGATTCATTGTTAGTCTGTGTTCACACTGAGTTTTTTTGCAGGAGGAAAATTCCTCCTGCAAAAACTGCTCCAGACGTTTTTTGCACAGTGGTTTGCCAAAAACTCGTCAAAACACTCGTCTAGGTGTTTTTTTACCCTTCTGACTGATTGAAATGCGGTTTTGGAGGCGGAAACCGCCTCAAGATAGGTCATGTCGCTTCTTTTTACCGCGATGCGTTTTTTTTGGTCACGGCAAAAAAGCTTGTTCAACTCCCATTGAAATCAATGGGAGACATTTTTGACGAGTTTTGCCGAGCGGTTTCCGCGCCGAAAAACTCGTAAAAAAAACTCTGTGTGAACAGGGCCTTAGGGTTGTTCATAAATTTATTGATCAATGAATTAGTGGACTTTTTCTTTGTTACTTTTATTAAAACTGTTACAAACAAATAAGTTTAAAAAAATAAATACGTAACAAATGGCACGCAAGTTATATACCACTTAAGAGGCATTTGCTCTCTTGGATTCTGATGTGAATGGGGTCACTTTTGGGGGGTTTCCGCTGTTTTGGTCCCTCCAGGGCGTTGCAAATGGGACATGGCACCGAAAACGATTATAGCAAAATTTGAGCTCCAAAACCCAAATGGCGCTCCTTCCCTTCTGAGGGCTGTAATGTGTTCAAATATAAGTTTATGACCACATATGGGGTATTGCCGTAATCAGGATAAATTTCTTTACAAATGTTGGGGAGCTTTTTCTCCTTTATTCCTTGCAAAAATTAAAAAATGTCTATGTTTCTTCAGAAGAAATGTAGATTTTCATTTTCACAGACTAACGCCAATAAATTCAGCAAAAAACCTGTGGGGTTAAAATGCTCACTATACGACTAGATAAATTCCTTGAGGGGTGTAGTTTCCAAAATGGGGTCACTTTTTGGGGGTTTCCACTGTTTAGGCACCACAAGACCTCTTCAAACCAGACATGGAGCCTAAAATATATTGTAATAAAAAGGAGGCTTCAAAATCCTCTAGGTGCTCCTTTGCTTCTGAGGCCGGTGTTTCAGTCCATTACCGCACTAGGGCCACATGTTGGATATTTCTAAAAACTGCAGAATCTGGGCAATAAATATTGAGTTGCGTTTCTCTGGTAAAAACTTCTGTTACAGAAATTTTTCTATTACAAATGAATTTCTGCAAAAAAAATGACATTTGTAAATTTCACCTCCACTTTGCTTTAATTCCTGTGAAACGCCTAAAGTGTTAAGAAACTTTCTGATTGCTGTTTTGCATACTTTGAGGGGTGAAGTTTTTAAAACGGGGTGAATTCTGGGGAGTTTCTAATATATAGGGCCACATCAGAACTGAACTGGTCCATGAAAAAATAGGTTTTGGAAATGTCTTGAAAATGTGTGAAATTGCAGCTAAAGATCTAAGCCTTGTAACGTCCTAGAAAAATAAAAGGACGTTCAAAAAACGATGCAAACATAAAGTAGACATGTGGGAAATGTTAACTAGCAACTATTGTGTGTGGTATTAATATCTGTTTTGCAAGCAGATACATTCAAATTTAGAAAAATGCAATTTTTTGCAAATTTTCTATAAATTTTGGTGTTTTTCACAAATAAATATTGAATTTATCAACCAAATTTTTTCACAGATGTAAAGTACAATATGTCACGAGAAAACAGTCTCAGAATCGCTTGGATAGGTAAAAGCATTCCGGAGTTATTACCACATAAAGTGACACATGTCAGATTTGAAAAAATCGCCTGCGTCCACAAGGCCAAAACAGGCTGTGTCCTGAAGGGGTTAATAAGGGCAAATATGCCAATATATTATATCAATAGTCAGGCTATAATTACGACTTACATTAAGGCCTCATTTACACGAGCGTAATATACGCGCGTGCGACGCGCGTGCTTTTCACGCGTGTCGTACGCACCTATATTACTCTATGGGGCAGTGCAGACGATGTGTGAATTTTGCGCAGCGCGAGTGCGTTGCATAAAACTCATGACATGTTCTATAATCTTGCGTTTTTCGCGCATCACGCACCCATTGAAGTCAATGGGTGCGTGAAAACAACGCATGACACACGGACGCTCCTGTGTTGCATGCGCGAAAATCACGCAAGAGTTGTTATGTCCATGAAAAAGAGTCTATAAGTGAGTGCCTGGAGACTGTGTGAAGGTATCTTCCTCTGTGTGAATCATCTTCTGCCATGCCGCGCGGGATGGACGTAGAGCGCCTCATCCTCCTTGTCCAGGAACATCCTGCGATCTGGGACACGCGCTCGGAGGCGTACCACAACCGGACGGTCAAGGAGGACGCCTGGGAGGTGGTCGCCAAGAACCTTTTCGAGCAGGAGTGGGAGAGTGCACGAACCCGGGACCGCAGTCGGTTGGGTGAGTACCAGGCATTTTCTGTCAATGCCTGTGATCCCTATAGAAGACCTGGGGCCCTGTATGTATCTTCTGCGCATTAGCACGAGGAACTTTGGTGGAGCAGGCGTATCACCGTGTACAACGTCATTGGCAGTGCAGGGCCCATCATTTAGAAGTGAGAGGTGATAGTTCTGATGGCGTGTTATGTGTTTTTGTAATCCAACAGTCCAAGATATCAAAACACGGTGGTGGAGCTGCCGTGACCAATTTCGGAGAGAAATGGGTGAAAGGGGACGCAGCGGGGATGGCGCATCTCGCAAGCGACCCTATATCTATACCAAGCAGCTGATGTTCTTGAAGGACATCATGGAGATGCGCACGTAAGAGTTTCTGCCTTTGCATGTGTCTAATGTGTGTTTGCTCATGTCCTGTTTGCCAACGTGTTGGTGTGGGCATTGTTCAATATTCTGTTCTAACGTTATTTTCTCCTTCTAGAACCACCGACAATTTGGAGGACACCGCAGAGGAGACAGACGTGGCGAGTCTCTGCCAGAACCTCCTGCTGCCAATGTCCTGCCGCCCAGCCCAGAGCCGACACCCCAGGAGCCTGCCCCTGGGCAGTCTGCAGGGGCCGTCGCCTCTCCAGCAGAGAAGCGCCCCGTGCGTGCCCGCACTCGCCGTGCCCGTGCTCAACAGGCCTCCACAGCTACCCAGGTAGATACCCGTGTCCTGGAGTATCTAAGGCGAGCCGCTGATGAGGACAGGAACGACGCCTTTGGCCGAAGCATTGTTCCCCTCCTCCGGCTGGTCCCCATGGACCTTATGGGCCGTCTGCAGGCGTCGATCGTAACATTGATCGACGCTTCCAGACCGCCCCACAATCCTAACGTGTGCTTCACGGCCATAGAACAGTGGCGCAGTTCAGCCATGCCGGCCACCACGCCCCAGGTGCCTGGCCCATTCCACCCAGCCCCCCAGATGCCACGCCCGCATCCGTACATGCGCCCTATGGCTCCCCACTTCCCTGGGCCAACATACCACCCCCAACATCAGCACCACTATGCTGGCGAGGAACAACCTACACAGCTCCAGGTTTAGCATAGTGGTGCTGAAATGCAGGCGTATTTGTCCCCGGGCCACCAGTACCAACACCTCTGAGTGTGTTGGTGGCATGATTTTTGGACGCCACAGTTGGGTGTGGTGCAGGGCTGCCAACTTGCCGTTCTTTTGTTTGTTGTATGTGTATTATTATACACCATGTTGGTGTTTTTGTTTTGATGCGAAATCTGCGTGTGTTGGCAAAACACAGTAGTAAAAAATTTCATGTTTAATGGTTGGATTTCGTGTTGTTATTCATTGATACCACACAACACAAGGTTTGGGACACATTTCCTTTGCCTAGACTCTCACACACGTCTTGGCTTTTGGTCCAATGCATACACACGTGATATGAGGTTTTAGTTAATCTCTCAGGGTTTGACATGGTTTGCAAGAGGTGCGAACGTTTAGGTGCTGTCATGGGCCCCGAAGCAAACTAAGTACACTTGCAATTGGACTTTCCTAACTTTAGGCCGCACAACATTATATCTCTAGAAAGAAAGTTGCCAACTGTCAAAAGTCCTGCTCAAACCCCGACAGATGTAAGCTCGCAACCCGCGTCAAGGGTCCTCATGTTTTGCGAGTCCCTAACCCAACACGAACCCCAAAAAAAACGAAAATAACTGGTCACATGTGACGTGTGTAGTGAAGCCGCCAAACAACAGACAACCCGTCAAAGGTCATCACGCCCCCACGGTGCGGCTCCTGATGGGCACTCAAAATATGCCGCCAAAGTATCCCGCACTCGAAGGCCGGAAGAGAGAGATCGGCTGAGAGGAATAACCGGGACAGTGTGGCTGGTGCCTGCATGTGTTAGGATATATTCTGCATCAAAGGTAGCATCATTAATGCGGCAGAAGTTATGCAGAACGACACACGCTTGTATAACACGTGTGACATTCTGCATGGACAATTGCATTGTCGTCAGAAAGACACGCCACCTGTTCGACATAATGCCAAAGGCACATTCCACACATCGACGAGCTCGGCCTAGGCGGAGATTGAACATGCGACGACGGTCATCCAAGCCCCTTCTCGCAAAAGGACGCATGACTTGCCTTGTCAGTGCAAACCCCTCATCCGCCACGATGACATACGGGATTGGGGGGCCGCTGGAGCCCGGGAGGATGGAAGGTTCCGGCACCGGCAGTCGATTATTCACGAGTCGCTTCCCCATTCTTGATGAACGGAATATGCATGCATCTGCCGAGCTTCCATACGAGCCGATGTCAACAATAGTGAAACAATAATTCGTGTCCGCCAAGGCTAACAATACCATAGAAAAATACTGCTTGTAGTTATAGTATTGCGAGCCACTGCGTGGGGGCTTTCTCACACGAATGTGTTTGCCGTCTAGGGCACCAATGCAATTTGGAAATTCACTTGCTCTAAGAAATCCCTCTGAAATACTTAGCCACTGTTCTGTCGTGGGCTGAGGCATGACCGTGCTCTTTAACCTCTGCCACAACACGACACAGGTGGATGTGACAATGAACGAAATGGTGGTCACTCCCAAAAGAAATTCAAAATGTAACGAATGATAACTATTGCCTGTGGCCAGAAATCTAGAAAACAACGAGAAAGAAAAAGAAAGCCACAACACATGTTAGGGGGGGGCTGGTAAAGCAGACAGCGTCATTGACTAAGTAATACCAGCTGCACACATACCTCAAGGTCACAAGCAGCCGTTCCTCGGGCGAAATGCAGCGTCTCATGTTGGTATTCTTGTAGGTGAGACCAGAGCGAGTTTGCTCAAGCAGAAGGTCAAATGTGGCCACAGACATGCGGCAGAAGGCTCGAAATTTATCAGGATGCCGTCGTAAGTCCTCATACAGGCTATGGACATGGCCTTTTATCGTACGTTGGGCCACAAGTGGATGAACCCAAATGCGACATCTTACAGGCGTCTGGTGCTGCAGCATGGGTCGACGCTCCCCAAACCGACGTGAGATCATCCAGGCAAGAAGCACACGTGCCAGCGACTGAGAAGGCATAATTGTGGCGTGTCAAGGCGATTCCAACGTCAATGGAGAAACACACACTGTGGTTTCTGCAGAGGCGGAAATAAGGTGCAAAACAGGCTTCTCCCAGCAAGCAGGGGTTGGGCCAGCTGGCCTATTTGTAGGCTGGCGTCGCATTAATCCCCTCGGCGTTTTTTACGCGCGATGCAAATGCTAGTGGTGCGCGCGTTTTAAACGCAACAACGCTGCGTATACGCAGTGCATACGCAATACCAACGCGCGCAAAACGCAGCGTATTTTGCGCGCGCAAAACGCACACGCTCGTGTAAATGAGGCCTAAAGTTGTGAATATCATGCTCCCAGATTTATAGGCAAAGTATGTAAGAGCTATAACCAGATATAAGTAGTCGTTTAATCAACATTTAACTCCTTACGTCCCTTGAGACAGGAGAACATCCGCATACACAATACAGAAGTCACAAGTCTCACGAAGCGTTCTCCCGCCGATGCGTCGATTCATCATCAGCACAAAGGTACAGGATATCACTTACTGCCGGGATCTTTGGGAAAAATGAAGCTCGATACCACATATCCAGCTCTAAGAACTCCCCAACATTAGAGCAAGCATTCACAACTACAGTAATAGGTAAAAAACGTCAAATGTACTGACAGCTAGATACAGTAGAATAGTGCAAAGTCAGCACACCATAGTTATACACATGATTCAAACAGTTTTTTTATTTAAAATCAGTTATCTAGACAAAAAACATATGTGTACAGCATTCCTAGTTCCAGTTGGCAAATGTCTTCCATTAACAATTTCAGGCCTCCAATCTACAAAAGAAAAAGGAGGGCAGATAAGTACATTAAAATCAATTGTAATATAATAACTACTATTCCCATACATCAAAACAGGTATTTTTCAGAGTAATGAATGGAACATATAAAGTTATCACCAGGCAAGAGAATCCCCAAGGGTAGCACAGGTACGATTAAACATAATATATGGGTAGACAATGGAGAGCTTCTTAAACAGTGACCGGACTCACTTGTCCTAAAACTAGACATCATCTGAATACATTCAAAGGGTAATCCATATTAAGACCGTTTGGATGGAGAGAATTCAATCTATTAATCCACTGAACCTCCCATTGTTTGAGGATCAGTTCCCTATTCCCTCCTCTCTTAAGGGGGGGAACCCTGTCAATAATGCAGAACCTAAGCTGGTGTACATTATGTCCCATCTCCACAAAATGTCTAGGAACGGGGAATTCAACTTTCCTCGTCCGTATGCTCGATTTGTGATTGTTGAGTCTTAACCTACATTCAGTTGTGGTTTCACCCACGTATATCAAGTTACAAGGGCATTGTAGGATGTATATTACAAAGTCACTTCTACATGTGTAGTGTGAAGTAATGTTGAAAGTTCTACCAGTGGTGGGATGTGTAAATGAATTATCTTTCAGAATAATCGCACAGCTGTCACAGGACATACATGGGAAGCATCCATTACGAGTCAGATCCCGTGGTAAGACCTTTGACCCGACTGTTCTTTATACTAACATCAGTCCTGACAAGTTTATCCCTTAAATTACGAGATCTCCTATATGAAAATAAGGTGGGTGATTGAAATTCTGCCACTCCATCATAGAAATTACTTAAGATCCTCCAATGTCTTTTAATAATCCCTGCCACATCCGAACTGTATATATTGAATGTAGAGACCATAGGGAGTCTAGCAACGGTCTGCTGGTTCTTCCTGCTACACTGTCTCAGTTGTGTCCTATCAGCTCTCTGCACTTTATATGTGTGTTTCCTCAAAAGTCTTTCTGGATACCCTCTGTCAAGAAACTTCCCTACCATCATGTCAAGTTTATGTTCTAAACAAGTCGGGTCATCAACAATCCGCTTTACCGAAAAAAAGTTTGGGAGGATTCCTCCAGCTCACCTTATCGCATGTATAGACTTGCACACGGATCCTCGTGTCGGCACACGCATGAAATCAGGAAAAAAGAAAGAGATGGATCCAGCGCTGTGTCCTTGAAGTTTGTTTAAAATCGGAAACTAATTCCAAGTTTTAATGAAGAATAAATATAAAAACAGGCAGCATTATAGGTAGATATTCTCAAATAACTCGTAGGATTTATGGCAGTGTGAGCGGTGCCTACGCGTTTCTGACGCATGCAGCGTCCTTAGTCATGGCTTCTGCTCAGTTATTTGAGAATATCTACCTATAATGCTGCCTGTTTTTATATTTATTCTTCATTAAAACTTGGAATTAGTTTCCGATTTTAAACAAACTTCAAGGACACAGCGCTGGATCCATCTCTTTCTTTTTTCCTAATCCGCTTTACCCTCAAACGCTGGCTGTACGGTAGAGAATTGATCATACCCCTAGGGTGATGACTATCGAAACGAAGTAAGTTGTTACAGTCAGTCTCTTTAACATATAGATCCGTCATAAGTTTGTTGTTATATATATACACCATAGTGTCAAGAAATTGGACACGGGTATCAGATACCACCATGGTGAACTTGATATCTGAATCGATCAAATTCAGATAGTCAAAAAATTTATTTAAACTAGGCAAATCACCTGTCCAAATGAGGAAGACGTCATCTATGTATCGCCACCACCCAAGTACCGAGGTAAAGTGGTGGGATACATAGACCGACGTCTCCTCCATATCGGCCATAACGATGTTGGCATACGTAGGGGCCACATTGGACCCCATAGCTGTGCCACGGAGTTGCATAAAGTACTCATCGTTAAACAGGAAGTAATTGCAGGTTAACACTATATCGAGAAGACCCATCAGGAATTCCCTGTTACATTGTTACACATTATTATATTTTTACATATATTGTATAATTACTATGATTTAGAACACTTGTTAATTGAGCTTTGCTCTTCCTATATATGTCAGTGTGTGGTTTTTATTAATTGCTTGAAAATGCTTCCATGGAGGAAGTGAAACGTTGCTTTGTTGGGTGAATAAATTCAAATTTTTTGCTATTTGAGTGCTGCTTCTGGGCTCTATTTTTTGTGTATATATATATATATATATATATATATATATATATATATATATATATATATATATATATATATATATATTCACAATAATGGCAGCTGCGTACTGACTACTTTTTAACATGAGTTTAAATGTGATTGACTAATTCTGAACACAACTACTTCCCCAATTATTATAAGAGGGTGTTCACACTTATCCACCCACATTATTGTAGTTTTGTTATTTTTATTTTTCCCCTTTATATGGCTTCAGTTTGTTTTTCAATAGAATTGTACAGATTATGGGTCACATTAAATGTGGAAAAAGTTCTGAAATGATTCACCTTGTACTGATTTTTGGCATGCCAAAAACCTGGCATTTTAACGGGTGTGTAGACTTTTTATATCCACTGTATGTTTAAATATACTAAAAATCAAAAAATATATTTAATTCTGTAAAATGCTTTCTATTGATGAGGTTAAATAATTCCTGTGCATTCTTTCCTCCCATGCTCTAATGCCAAATATTCCAGGTCAGTATGTGGTATTTCATAAACATGTGGAATGAAAAATGCTGATCTATTGTGCCATTGCTGGAATGTAGAAACAAACACAAGGGTTAACAGACGATGACATTCCCTCTCCATACATCACTGAGCTTCAAGTTAAAACATTCTCATTTGTTTTCCAACATAACTCATCATGAATGAGGCAATGTACTGCAATCATTTAATAGGATAAAAGAGATAGCTATTATCTTACAGTTAAACCTTGCAAGCTTTTTATTTTTTACGATCTGAACTATGTTGAATGATTCCTGTTTATCCATAAGAAGTCATTTCTGTTTTCTACAATCTGATGTTAGGAAAAATAGGAAGAGGCAAATATTAAAGGGGTTTTCTGTGACTTTGATATTGATGACCCATCCTTATCAGATTTGTGGGGGTCCGACTCCTGGCACTGCCACCAATCAGATGTTTGAAGGAGCCATGGTGCTCCGGCCTTTTCATTGTTTACCACAGCTCCGTACATTTGGTAGTTGCTGTGCCTGCTATTGCTACTCAGTCACAATCATCTGAATGGGACTGAGATGCAAAGAGCTGCAATACCAGGCACAGCCACTACTAAATGTACGGAGCTGTGCATAACAAACAATGAAAAAGCCCATGGTCCCTTCAATCAGCTGAGCCGTGGAGGTGTCGTAAATCAGACCCCCACCAATCTTAGAATAGGTAATCAATATTAAAGTTCTGGAAAACCCCTTTAATCTTATCTTAAATAGAAAGGGCAAGTTATGTATCTGCCATATGGTGCTAAGTGGTAGTCTCCACAAAAAATAAAACAATAAAAGTCTTCGAACTGAGATCATAAAGATTTTGTCTCTAAAATTAGTTGAAACATGATCCATGTTCAAGATAATGTCTGTATATACATACATACACACACACACACACACACACATACATACATACATACATACATACATACATACATACATACATACATACATACATACGACCCAGAATTAACACTTAAATGTTTGCAAAAGATGCTGGGATATGTCTGAACACCACTAAGCAAAACAATAACCTTCTAATTCTAATTTACTCACTATGTAAATGCATACTCCAGACACAATAGGATACCCCACTGATCCATAAAAAACATGCACAGAAATTAGATTTAAAAATTCTGACTCCACCTATTTTACTAGAACTGCATCTCTAATGGGCATTGCTAGAAAAAGTTTTAGCATTTCTGTGCATATTATGTCTTAAATGTAACTTCTTCTCGCCATATGCTGCGCCGTACTGTACCATACAGTCAAGACAAGGTTATCTTCTGGGCACACCAACTGTGGGGGCTGGGGTGACTCTAATTGACAGTCATGTGGCAACAGCCGGTAGAAGGCTCAGATCTCAACTCTTTAACCTCTTTGTGGTCTTCGTTTTTGTATTGTGGTATTGTTTTTGCTTAGTGGTGTTCAAACATATTTTAGTACACATATGGACAGTGGCGTAACTACCACTGTAGCAGCCATAGTGGCTGCTACAGGGCCCGCGGCATGAGGGGTCCCGTGCCGCCCGTTGTCTCGGGCCACCCCACGGCCAGTGACGCCGCTAGCAGCCGCTGTGGCTGCTACAATGGTAGTGACGCCACATTCAATCGTATCTGCGTCCTAAGGACGCAGATACGATTGAACACCATGGCAGAGCAGGGAGGTATCTCCCTGCTCTGCCTTTTGCTAGGTGGCCTGCAGCCTATCAAGCGCAAGAACAGGATCCAGGCGCAGGCCAGAGTGATGATATCACTGGATCACGTCGGCCCACGCAAGGATCCTGTCGGCGTTGTGGAGCAGCTGGGTTCGTCGCGGGTATGGGGCCTAGGTGAGTACAGGTTTTTTGTTTTATTTGTTTGGTTGGCATTGTCTACAAGGGGGAGTTGGGAGCTGTACAGTATGTCACTATGTACAAGGGGGAGGTGGGGGCTGTATGGCACTGTCTACAAGGGGGAGGTGGGGGCTGTATGGCACTGTCTACAAGGGGGAGGTGGGGGGCAACATCTACAATGGGGAGGTGGAGAGCTGTATGGCACTATCTGCAAGGGGAGGTGTCAGGCTGTATGCCACTATCTACAAGGGGGAGGTGGGGGGCTGCATGGCACTGTCTACAAGGGGGAGGTGGGGGGCACTGTCTGCAAGGGGTAGGTGGGGGGCTGTATGGCACTATCTACATGGGAAGGTGGGGGCACTGTCTACAAGGGGAGGTGGGGGGCTGCATGGCACTATCTACAAGGGGAAGGTGGGGGGCTGTATGGCACTATCTACACGGGGGAGGTGGGGGCACTGTCTACATAGGGGAGGTGGGGGCTGCATGGCACTATCTACAAGGGGAAGGTGGGGGGCTGAATGGCACTATCTACAAGGGGAAGGTGGGGGGCTGTATGGCACTACCTACAAGGGGAAGGTGGGGGGCTGTATGGCACTACCTACAAGGGGAAGGTGGGGGGCACTGTCTACAAGGGGAAGGTGGGGGGGCTGTATGGCACTATCTACACGGGGAGGTGGGGGGCACTGTTTACAATGGGGAGGTGGGGGGGCTGCATGGCACTATCTACAAGGGGAAGGTGGGGGCTGTATGGCACTACCTACAAGGGGAAGGTGGGAGGCTGTATGCCACTGTCTAGAAGGGGAAGGTGGGGGCACTGTCTGCAAAGGAGAGGAGGGGCTGTATGGCACTATATAAAAGGTGGAGGTGGGGGCACTTTCTACAAGGGGGAGGAGCTGTGACTGCTACAGCGGAAGTGATGCCACATTCAATAGTGTCTGCGTCCTTAGGATGCAGATGCTATTGAACACCATGGCAGAGCAGGGAGGTATCTCCTTGCTGTGCCATTTACTAGGTGGCCTGCAGCCTATCAGGCAGAAGAACAGGATCCCTGCGCAGGCCGGAGTGATAACGTCACTGAATCACGCCGGCCTACACAATGATCCCGTCGGCGTTGTGGAGCAGCACCATTCGTCGCGGGAACAAAAGTCAAAAGTTTGCTATGGGGCCAAGTCTTTCCTAGTTACGCCCATGCATATGGATGTATATGGTGTATTGGTATACAGCGTAGGCTCATTGCCTTTCCACATGAATGTCCCAGACCACAACCAGCCCATTCTCACAATCATTTTGTCATATCATGTCATAACATCCGATTTGGGAAAACCCCTGTTTAACAAATAGTGTGAATGCCACGTTTCTTGTACACTTCAAAAGCAGGATATCATCTTAAAATGTATAATGTTTTGTGTACTGGTGTTAATAAAAAATAAATAAAAAAACTGACCACATTCTTCAAGTTGTGCAATTAATAAAACCTAAATCCTAATCCAGTTTTACCATATATACTATTGGATTTCAAGTGAAAATAAGAAAACAAGTCTAAAAGATCATGGCTCCTGGGAAGAGAAAATCAATGGGCGCATTCATTATGTGCATACATTGAAGCATGAACAATTGCATGTTGAGTCTCTTTATGTTCATTAAATTAATTTGAGAATACTTACAACCATGATGAGGTGTGACTACTCACCCATCACTTTCTACATGTTCATTATTTGCAAAATGCCACTGAACCTGAAACAGCTGCATATTGAAAACATGAATCTTCATTGTAAATCACTATAGAGATCACAATAACAGCCCTTAGTATTAAATGTCTGTAGATATGGTTATCATTGCAGCATGCTAGGCAAGGTGTTTTTAGGTCTCTGGTCGATACAGCTGCTCTATATACAGAATACAAAGCATATCTCAAAAAGTAAAAATAATTTGTAATAAAAAAAAGTATTTTGAAATTTGCACCAATCACACTGATAACTATTTCAAATGTATACATATCCTTTAACTCCAAACACTGCTTCTTCATCAGGACGATATCTATTTTTTTGGTTTACTTAACACCGTCCCTAGTGCTTTCATACTATGACACAATAATGGCTTAGAAATCATAAAAAAACAATCACAATATCAATTTTCACCTTTGAGTTTCCAATGAACAACGAGTATTGAGGGGTGGAAATCCAAGGAAGAGACTAGAAGTCACTTTAATAACCTACTAAGAGACAGACAGTGACGTGAAACTGTATTGGCTCACTCAATTTAACCTACATAGCACTTTATAGCTTTAGGGGGTTAAAATGTTTCCCTGGATTATTGGTAATCTGAAAAATTTAGTAATCTGACAGAAGCCTAGGCCCCGCTGCTGTAATTACTGAAATGTTACTATTTACAGTTTTCAAGTGTTCGGGTTGCATCCACTTGTATAATTAAATATCCTTTTGTTCCAATAAGGAACATATAAACCTCAAGGGAGAGGGATGTAAGGAGCTTACTTCATACAGATGCCAGGATTAGTGTTAGGAATGTGGCATGGGTGCGCCGAAATCTGTAGAACTGTCAGACACTGTAACACTGGAAGTGTGTTGGCACTGGCCTAATACCAGAGGATTAGTTTATTCACTTGAGCATTATTTGGAGCAGGCTGTATGCTCTAGTTTCAGCAGTCTCCGAGAAGCAGCACACTCCAGAAGTTAGGCGCAAACTTCTTCTTTTTTTATTTGTTTAAACTATTTTATTGACATCAAGAAACTTAAGAAAACAAGTAAAAATAAATAAGCAACAATTATTTTTAGAACTTATGAAAAGTCTTCCTAGACATGATTCTGACAACTTTGTAACTTATTTAATAACACAGTCTACCAGATATGAGCACAGGATGAACACTGCCTGAAGGTTTTTAATGGTTCCCTGGGAAACATACCCCCTCAGATAGGCAATATGTAATCTAGCTACCTGTCATGTACTTTTGTTGATGTCAACTAATTGGAAAGTCCAAAGTCATAAAAATCAGTTCATGTCTATCATAATGTTATTCAGCCCTCTAGCATTCATAGTTTAATATTCTGGAAATTACCTATATAAATCTAAAGTGGGTTCCATGCAAAAAAAAAAAACATTCAGACAACAATGTAGCCATATGTTGCAGTCAACAAATGTCATATGCATAGGATTAAAACCTAATAAAATAAACCTCATAAAAATACACATAAAGTGCAACAATTTATATTCACAAAATCATATCTAGTCTTTTCTATATTCTGGCAAAATAGGAGAATTTTTTTACATTACAATGTGCTGCTAACTCAGGGATGCAAAGACATAGCTGGACAGAAAGCTTACCATACCATAGCTGATGTCCGAATGCTCGTTCGACAGAGAGCTATAACACCCAATGTATTTATTTCAACAAGAGGGGAATGAGAGGGGAATAAACTGCTGCCCTGCCCTCTCCTTCTTTCGCCTAAGATTTGTCATTGTGGGATGGACAAGAGGTTCCCATACACATTAGGCTATGTTCACACGGCAAATAAAAAACGGCTGTAAAATACGGAGCTGTTATCAAGGGAAAACAGCCTCTGATTTTCAGCCGTTTTTAAAGCATCAATAGTTTTATGATGTGTTTTTTTCCGGCCGTTTGAAATCAATGGGCGGGTGTTTGAAGGCGTTCAGCCTATGTATTTTTAGCCGTTTTTTGGGCCGAAAAACTGCTGAAAATAGGCTGTGTGAACGTAGCCTTAGATCGTTTGACGATTCCACTGAAATCATAAGATTCAGACGATATTTATGTAATGTGTATAGCTAGCTTTAGAAAGCCCTTTTCACTGTCAGGTTATTAATAGGGAATTTTTCTTTCGTTTTGTGATTGATTCTAATCCAGAGTTAAAAGTGACAGACAGCACATGTGTTATCACCACACTTCACCATACTACACTGCTCCCTTGGCTTTTTTTCATTTGAAGTCACTTAATATTTACTAGGAACCACTGAGAGTGCGGATGTTTAGACATGGTAAACCTGTTTACCAGACACATAACCATTATGACAACTATATCAATAAGCAAAGCTGCAATGAATATAAGTATAATAGTTTGCAGAATGTTTTGAAACCAGGAATTAAGACCTTTAAACCAGCTTGCTGGATTCAGATGATCAGAAATACCTGGTACAGTAATTAGGATACCAAAAGTCAGGTTCATTTTTTTTTCACATTTTTCTTTATTTATTTACAGGACACGGTTTTTATACTTTTTTCTGTTATTTACCTGTTGCTTCTAAAAGAAAACCAATTCAGTTATAATTGGGTTTTAAAAAAAAAAGAAGGAAAGATATAAAAATCCAAAACCTGTGTGTTGGACTAACAAGCGCAGAAATATAATCTCTTTTTGTAGAGATTTTCTTTCTTCTGATCTTCGTAGACCCTAAAGCTACACGGTCTCTGGTGCAGGGAAGCACGGGGGATTATTGTGTCCCTCATTACCAATGGTCTATTACCAAGGTGACAACTACATTCACCCTTTAATGTTTGTACTGAGTTGTGGACTTGCCCGCTTACCCCCGGTTGCTGCCCCCAGAGTAGTCTCCGTTAGCAACGCCCAACTTGGACAGATGAGGTTCAATAACAGCAGATAGATAGGAGGTCCGAACTAATGTATAAGTCAGAGCAGACGGCAGACATTCACTCACGGTTAGCAGAACCAGAGGTCGGGGCGGAAGCAGAGGGTCGTCACAGTGAACAGGCAAAAAGTCAAGGCAAGTCACGGCAAATCACAATAGTTTTGAAATGTTTGTTTATGTCCTGCAAAAGCCATGCGATAATAAAAAAATATTCTAAAATTGCGTTGTGGTACAACCACTTGCCGGATAGGTTTCACCTGCATTGTAGAAGGGAAATAAAGGGAAAATCTCTTTTTTTGTAACTTTTTTTTTTTTCTTTATTTTCATTCCACAGCTATCATGCTTAACTTTACGGATCGAGTGGGGGCATTCTGAAACTCCTGCCACGGGCACAAAGAAACCTTGTTCCACCCTGGGGAAGGGTGTCTGCTCTTTATAGTCAGGGGTTGATAATGGTTCATAATATAAATATAATATGTTAGTATGTGTCACATTTGCTGTGGTTTTATTAACAGGAAGGTCATGAGGTGTAAAATACAGGGCTGCATTTTGCACTATGTGTATATGGCACAATTAATTATGGGGTGCTATTTTTCTAGTGCTTTTTACTGTGGGGCATTTTGGGGGCCATTATATGTATGGCACGATATACTGTGAGGCACCATATTTTATTGCAGAACAGTATTTGGGTGCAATCAGCATCAAAGCAGACACATTATTAGGGGTAACAGGAGGGGCATTAGGAGTAAGACACAGGGCTGTATTGGTGACCAAGGCATTGGACTCCAGTGCCTAGGGCAGCACACAGACGGGAGTGGTGCAAGCCCCTTAGTCAGATGGGCCCGATGAACAAGTTCCTGATGCCGGCTAGCGTCAAGACCTTGCCTGCGCTGCCGCCCTGACATAGAGAGAACCCTGGAGCGGGGATATGTAAGTATATAGATTGGTCTGAATTAATTTTACAAAAATTGCATATAAATTCAACTTTATGATTAAAATACTCAAGCAGATGCCTTATGCAAAAATAAAATTACTCTGCAATGAATTGTAAGATGTGAGGAGTTGATAAATACCACACATATCTACGTTTACAGGTCTACATTCACGGGTTTGTGTGTTAAAGAAACGGAAAAACCACATGAATGCTCCAACAAATATGTGCATTCAAATTGAAGATTCCATAGGTATATTATTTTCAATCCTCTATACAAACTTTAAGGTTGTGTTCACATGTCCCGTTTTAAAAAAAAAAAAAATTAAAACATTTTGCCGCGATTCTGTGAAAATAGAAATGCACAAATAGATTGTGTGAACGCAGCCTAACCCTGATCAATAAATGAAAATCCCAAAACTTAATGTAATGCATTAACTAATACTATTTGGGTTATTTTTGTGGTGACTAGTTGTAAATGATCGACCATCATTGGATGAAAATGTCGTTTCTGACTGATGAAATGTTTTTCCATCCATCAGAAATATACGGAGAATTCATCTCTAGTGATAATCGTTACCACTATGACTGGAAGTGGCCAGCAAATTTTACGCTAAAGAACAGGTACGGACAGGATAGGAACAGTGTAAAATGTATAAACTTTATTGATGTTTGTATGTACATGTTGTGCACGTTCTTGGTGCAACTTATTTGATGCCGGGATCCGGACGTTGGTAAATGTTCAGGTGGTGGAGTTCCTGCAGAGTTCCAAATCTCCTCTGGCATCACCATCTGCACAAAAACTGTGCGCCAACAGTTTCATGGCAAGCAGCTGCACAATGCCAAGTATCGAATGGAATGGTGTAAAGCACAATTCAACTGGACTCTGGAGCAGTGGAAACATGTTCTGTGGAAAGACAAATCACGCTTCTCTATCTGGCAGTCTGATGGATGAGTCTTAGTTTAGCGAATGCCAGGAGAACTTTACCTGCCTGACTGCATTGTGCCAACTGTAAAGTTTATTGGAGGAGGGATAATGCCATGTTCAGGGGCTGGCCTAGGCACCTTAGTTTCAGTGAAGGGAAACCTCAATGCTAAAGCATAGCAAAACATTTTGGACAATTGTTTGCTTCCTACTTTGTGGTAACAGTTTGGGGAAGGCACTTTTCTGTTCCAGCATAACTGTACCCCAGTGTATAAAGCAAGGTCCATAAAGGATTGGTTGGGTGAGTTTGACGTGGCACAGGGTCCTGTCCTCAACGCTATCGTACACCTTTGTTTGGGATGAACTAAAACGGATATTGCGAGCCATGCACTCACGTCCAACATCAATTTCTGACGTCACAATCACTCTTCTGGATGAATGTGCAAAAATTCCCTGGGACAGGCTCCAAAATCTGGTAGAAAGCCTTGCCAGAAGAGTGGAAGCTGTTTTAGCTGCAAAGTGGGACGAACTCTTAAGTAATGCTTATTGATGTCATAAAAGCTTATGTAGGTGAAATATGTAGGTGTCCAAATACTTTTGTCTATATAGTGTATGTAAGCACCCAAAACGCATTCATATGCTTGTTGAACATTTTATCCCAAAACCACAAGCATTTATATGGTGTTGGTGATTTAGCTTTCTTTTCCAGGATAGTCAAGTTGTTTCACGTAATACTATAAACCTCACTTTGGATAGGGACATTATTTTGCTAGAACAGAAAAAGGGGTTATTCCAAAATCTGGAAACACACATAGTTACATAGTTAGTACAGCTGAAAAAAGATATATGTCCATCAAGTTCAACCAAGGGATGGGAAAAAGGGAAAGGATGAAACAATAATTCTACACATTCACATAGGAGCTGATTTTTTTTTCATTCTAGGAAATTATCTAAGCCTTTTTTAAAGCCATCTCCTGTCCCTGCTGTGACCAGCTCCTGCGGTAGGCTATTCAGATTATAGATTCACAGTAAAGAAGGTTTGTCGCCTCTGCAGGTTGAACCTTTTTTTCTCCAGACGGAGGGAGTGCCCCCTTGTCTTTTGAGAGGGTTTTACATGGAAAAGGATTTCACTATATTTCTTGTATGGACCATTCATATATTTATATAAGTTAACCCCTTCCCGACATTTGACGTAGCCATACGCCAAAGTCGGGTAGGGGAAGTATGGAGCAGGCTCACGCAGTCATCCATACTATGACGGTGTCGACAGCCGACACTTCAGAGTAACTAGCGGCATCGCGCTTGAGAGCGATCCCGCTAGTTTAACTCGTTAAATGCTGCGGTCAATACTGACCGCAGCATTTAAATCGTCAGAAAGAGGGGGGCGACCCCCTCTAACAGCTCATCGCGCCCCCGCAACGCAATCGCGGGGGGGCGATGGTTGCTATGGCTGCCTGGGGGCTTAATGAACGCCCCCAGGTCCGCCATTTTTGTACACCTATTCAGTGCCGCATCTACCATGAGGCAATGTGAGCCGACAGCCTCAGGCGGTGCAGCCCAGCTGAAAGTGGGGGGCGGCATTTTGAGCCAGAGACGGACTGGACCGGGGAGGGGGATTATTTTGCTTAGCAGACGTGCCCGTCTGTGAGAACACTCCTGCTCCTCTCTGACGCTGTATGAAGCACGTGCCACCAGAGAGGAGCAGGTCTGCAGGAGGAGCGGTCGTCTCCTCAAGTAAGTGACCAGACGAATGAGGTGAGCGGTGGACTGCTGTGCATACAAGCTACGTCCTCTCCCTCTCTCTCCCTTTCGTCTGAAGCAGTCGGTGCAGAGAAGAGGGGGAGGGGAGAGTTCACAGCCTCAGCGTCTGCAGAGAGGAAGCTCTGTGTCTAGTCCTCTCCTGTGTCCCCTGTATCTCCCTCCTCTTCTGTGTCCCTTTGCTTCCCTCTCCTCTGCCCCCCTCCTCTCGTGTGCTGTGTCCCCCTATTTGTCTAACAGACCAGCTACTTCTGCAGCTGGTTATATCTGCTGTTCTGGGATGCCTCTGCTGCTTCAAGAGACTGCATGAGAGATCCTACATAGAAGGTAAGAGTGTGTATGAGTGTGTAAATATTTGTTTGTGTGTATGTGTGTGTGTGTGTGTGTGTGTGTGTGTGTGTGTGCATATATATATGAGACTGTCTGCATTAGAGATCCTACATAGAAGGTAAGTGTGTGTATGAGTGTGTAAATGTGTGTGTGTGTATATATATATATATATATATATATGTGTATGTGTATATATATATATATATATATATATATATAAAATCTGTGTGTATGTGGAAATATGATTCTCATGTACATGATACTGTAAGGACATTCATACATTGTAGTTTCGCAGCAATAATTTAGAAACTGTTTTTGCTGTGCTTTTGTGTAAATAGTGGGAGAACTGATGTGTAGAGTATATAGTGTATATACTGGTATTGTGTGTGTAGACTGTGTAGCAGTATTGTGCGTAGTGTATGTTGCAATATAATAGGCAGTGGCGTAGCTGTAGGGGTCGCAGCGGTCGCAATTGCGACCGGGCTCCGAAGCCAGGGGGCCCGCAGCCCCCCGCACCACATCAATAAAAAGTTACTATAGTAACTTGGGCCGCGGGCCCTGTTACTATAGTAGCTGACAGTACTTACCCTCCTGGTTCCGGAGCGCAGTATAGGTCCTGACGTCAAGCGCTGTGCGCAGCGCATGACGTCACACCGCTATGCGCCGCGCACAACATCGTGATCCTGGATAGAGTTAGGACAGAGCTTCCGCCGCGGCTGAAGAGGAGGGTAAGATTAATATCCGTCTGCTGAAGCTGATTGGCGGGGTCCGACTCCCGGGACCCGCCAATCAGCTGTTTTGAAGGGGCCGCAGCACTTGTACGAGAGCTGCTTCCCCTTCATTCCGGTCACTTCATTCCGGTCACACTGTGAATCGGTGTCGGCGATTCACAGTGTGAGTGAGTAAAGGAAATGAAGGGGAAGCAGCTCTCGTACGAGTGCTGCGGCCCCTTCAAAACAGCTGATTGGAGGGTCCCGGGAGATGGACCCCGACACATCAGCTATTGATGGCCTATCCTTCGGATAGGCCATCAATGTTTAGGGACTGGACAAGTCCTTTAAGCCTACGATGTAGCAGGTTTAGAGGGCCCATGAGACAGGATCACAGATTGTGTGATCCTGTCTACTGGACCCTGTATCTAAGCCAATCACATGGTAGGCTTAGATACATGGCCCATGTGTGATCCTGTCTGATGGGCCCAGTATTACTGTATAAGATTACTGTCTGCCTGAACCTGTATCTAAGCCTACCTTGTGGTAGGCTTAGATACAGGGTCCCACAGACAGTATCACACATGGGCCCTGTATCTAAGCCTAACACGTGTTACTAATCGTTTTTTGTGTGTTTTCTTACACAAGATTTTAGATTCCAGGACTACTTCGATGACGGCTTTTTTTATTATCAATAAAATGGTTAATGAAGGTTGTGTGGTTTATTTTTATTTCAATAAAATATTTTTTCTATGCCTTTGTGTTTTTTTTTAAACTTTATTACTACCGCCTTAGTAATGGCCGCCGGCTGATTGACAGCGTCCATTGCTAAGGCGGGGCTTAGTGTTAGCCGGTGCAGAGGCTAACACTAACCCCCATTATTACCCCGTTACCCACCGCCACCAGGGGTGCTGGGAAGAGCCGGGTACGATCCAGTACTTGACCATCTGTAGTGATGGTCGGGCAATGGGGCGGCCGCAGGCTGTGGAAGGCTTTATACAGTGGCCCTTCCCACCCTGGTAATGCTGGGCTGCTGCTGCTTTATTGTATCTGGCTGGTTATGAAAAATGGGGGGGACCCCACGTCATTTAAAAAAAATAAAATACAAAATAATTGGAAAGAACGATGTGGGGTCCCCCCTAATTTTCATAACCAGCCAGATACAGCCCAGCAGCTGCAGGCAGCATTACCAGGGTGGTAGGGGCCACTGTTTTTGTCCTTCCCCAGCCTAATACTACCAGCCTGCGGCCGCCCCGGTGTCTAGCCGTCACTGCAGATGGTCGGGTACTGGTTCGTACCCGGCTCTTCCCAGTACCCCTGGTGGCGGTAGGTACCGGGGTAATAATGGGGGTTAGTGTTAGCCTCTACACCTGCTAACATTAACCCCTTCCCGCTCCTTGACGTACTATTACGTCATGGCAGCTGTATCGTTCGCGCTCCATGCCGTAATAGTACGTCTCGGGAGTAACGGCCGTTTCGGCCGTCCTCCCGACACATACAGGAGCTGTGACACTGCTGTCTTGTTCAGCAGCTGTCACAGCTCCTACAGCGGGGACCGATCGCTGTGTCCCCGCTGATTAACCCCTTAAAAGCCGCGTTCTATAGAGATCGCGGCTTTTTAGGGGTTAAGCTGCCATCGCCGGCCTGCTACGCGATAGCGGCCGGCGATGGTGACTATGGCAACCGGACACCAAACAATGGCGTCCGGCTATGCCATAGACGGAAGCCTAGTGGGTCCTGACAACGTCAGGACCCACTATGCTTGCTGTCAGTGAGTAGCTGACAGTTCTAATACACTGCACTACGCATGTAGTGCAGTGTATTAGAATAGCGATCAGGGCCTCCTGCCCTCATGTCCCCTAGTGGGACAAAGTAATAAAGTAAAAAAAAAGTTAAAAAAAGATGTGTAAAAATAAGAAAATAAAAGTTTTAAAAGTAATAAAAGTAAAAGTCCCCCTTTTTCCCTTATCAGTCCTTTATTATTAATAAAAATATATAAACAAACAAATAAACTATACCTAATTGGTATCGCCGCGTCCGTAACGGCGTGAGCTACAAAATTATTTTGTTATTTATCCCGCACGGTGAACGCCGTAAAAAAAAATATTAATAAACCGTACCACAATCACAATTGTTTGGTCACTTCACCTCCCAAAAAATGGAATAAAAAGAGATCAAAAAGTCGCATGTACCTAAAAATGGTACTGATCGAAACTACAGTTCGTTACGCAAAAAATAAGTCCTCGCACGCCTTTATTGATTGAAAAATAAAAACGTTCTGGCTCTTAGAATAAGGTAACACAAAAAGTGAATGATTGTTTACAAAACGTATTTTATTGTGCAAACGCCATAAGACATAAAAAAAAACTATAAACATCTGGTATCGCCGTGATCGTATCGCCCCGCAGAATAAAGTGAATATGTCATTTATAGCGCACGGTGAACGCTGTAAAAAAAAAAGTATACAAAAACAATAGTAGAATTGCTGTTTATTAGTCACCACGCCACCTAAAAATGGAATAAAAACTGATCAAAAAGCCGCATGCACCCCAAGAAAAATACAATGGATTCCTCAAGGGGTCTAGTTTCCAAATTGGGGTCACTTTTGGGGGGTTTCCAATGTTTTGGCACCACAAGACCTCTTCAAACCGGACATGGTGCCTAATAAAAAAGAGGGCTCAAAATCCACTAGGTGCTCCTTTGCTTCGGAGGCCGGTGCTTCAGTCCATTACCGCCCGAGGGCCACATGTGGGATATTTCTCTAAACTGCAGAATCTGGGCAATAAGTATTGAGTTGCGTTTCTCTGATAAATCCTTTTGTGTTATAAAAAAAATGGTATAAAAAGAGTAAATTTCACCTCTACTTTGCTCTAAATTTCTGTGAAACACCTAAAGGGTTCATAAACTTTCTAAATGCTGTTGTGAATACTTTGAGGGGTCTAGTTTCTAAAATGGGGTGTTTGATAGGGGTTTCTAATATATGGGCCCCTCAAAGCAACTTCAGAAATGAACTGGAACCTAAAAAAATAAATAAATGAGGCAATACTTCGCTTCTTACATTATACTGATAATGAGCCGTGCCCACTCCGAGATGACCCCAGTTTTGACCGTTTGTATAAACGGAGACCCCTATTAGACCGTTCCAGTGCCCGGTTTTCCCAAGCATACACCCCCGAGAAGTGTTTTTCTATTGATGAGTCCCTGGTACATTTTAAAGGGAGGGTTCAATTCCGCCAGTACCTGCCAGGTAAGAGGGCAAGGTATGGCGTGAAGATGTATAAGCTGTGCGAGAGGGCATCAGGGTATACCTACAGGTTTAGGATATATGAAGGAAAGGCCACCCCAAAACCAGACTGCATCCTGGACTACAATAGGTACATGGGAGGGGTGGACTTGTCAAATCAAGTCCTGAAGCCCTACAGCGCCATGCGGTGTGGTATAAGAAGCTGGCCGGGCACATCATACAGATGGCTTTGTACAATGCGTATGTGCTACGTCGATGTGCAGGCCAGAGGGGAACTTTCCTGGAATTTCAAGATCTAATCTTTAGGGACCAGGAAGGGGGGGCACCCAGTACTTCTGGAAGCGAGGCCACACGCATCGTACCAGGGCAACACTTTCCAGGAGAAGGTCCCCAAACCGGTGGAAAGGGAAAGAGTCAAAAGAGGTGCAGAGTCTGCTATAAGAGGGGGATAAGGAAGAACACAATATACCAATGTGACACGTGTCCCGAAAAACCAGGGCTCTGTATAAAAGATTGTTTTAAAATGTATCATACATCCCTTGATTTTTAATTTACCCTGATGCACTCCGCACAGCTTACCCCCCTCATCTTTCCCTTCTGAGCCCTGCCATATGCCCAGGCAGCTGATAACAGCCACATGTAGGGTATTGTCGTGCCCAGGAGAACCCACATTACAATTTAAGGGGTGTATATCTCCGGTGGCGCATGCTGGGCACACTATATTGGACACTGAAATGGCATATACATATATAAAATTGCAAATCTCACACTGCACCATCTGCTGCGCATTATCTTTTACACAGTACCTGTGGGGTCAAAATGCTCACTACACCTCTAGATGAATGTCTTAAGGGGTGTAGTTTTTAAAATGGGGTCACTTCTCGGGGGTTTCAACTGTACTGGTACCTCAGGGGCTTCTGCACACATGACTTAGCACCAGAAAAGCTCCAGTAGGCCAAATGGTGGTCCTTTCCTTCTGAGCCCTCCCATGGGCCCAAAGGGCAGTTTATCACCACAAATGGGGTATTGCCGCACTAAGGACAAATTGGGCAACAAAATGGGGTATGTTGTTCCTTGTGAAAATAAGAAATTTTGATCAAAAATGACATCTTATTGGAAAAAATATCATTTTTTTCATTTCACAGCCCAATTCAAATAGGTGCTGTGAAAAAACTGTGCGGTCAAAATGATAACAAAAACCATAAATGAATTCCTTGAGGGGTGTAGTTTCCAAAATGGGGTCACTTCTGGTGGGTTTCCATTGCTTTGATACCTCTGGGGCTCTGCAAATGCAACATGGCACCCGAAAACCAATCCAGCAAAATCTGGACTCCAACAAACACATAGCGCTCCTTTCCGTCTGAGCCCTCCCATGGGCCCAAACGGCAGTTTATCACCACAAATGGGGTATTGCCGCACTAAGGACAAATTGGGCAACAAAATGGGGTATGTTGTTCCCTGTGAAAATAAGAAATTTTGATCAAAAATGACATCTTATTGGAAAAAATATCATTTTTTTCATTTCACAGCCCAATTCAAATAGGTGCTGTGAAAAACCTGTGCGGTCAAAATGATAACAAAAACCATAAATGAATTCCTTGAGGGGTGTAGTTTCCAAAATGGGGTCACTTCGGGTGGGTTTCCATTGTATTGATACCTCAACGCCTCTTCAAACCTGGCATGCTGCCTAAAATATATTCTAATAAAAAAGAGGCCTCAAAATGCACTAGGTGCTTCTTTGCTTCTAGGGCTTGTGTTTTAGTCCACGAGCGCAGTAGGGCCACGTGTGGGACATTTCTAAAAACTGCAGAATCTGGACAATACATATTTAGTAGTGTTTCTCTGGTAAAACCTTCTCTGTTACTAAAAAAAAATTGAATAAAATTGAAATTCAGCAGAAAAAATGAAATTTGCGAATTTCATTTCCACTTTGCTTTAATTCCTGTGAAATGCCTGAAGGGTTAAAAAACTTTCTATATGCTGTTTTGAATACTTTGAGGGGTCTAGTTTTTAAAATGGGGTGTTTTATGGGGGTTTCTAATACATAGGCCCCTCAAATCCACTTCAGAACGGAACTGGCACCTTCAAAAAAAGGCTTTTGAAATTTTCTTAAGAATATGAGAAATTGCTGTTTATGTTCTAAACCTTGTAACGTCCAAGAAAAATAAAAGAATGTTCAAAAAACGATGCCAATCTAAAGTAGACATATGGGAAATGTGAACTAGTAACTATTTTGGGTGGTATAACCGTCTGTTTTTCAAGCAGATGCATTTAAATTCTAAAAAATGCTATTTTTTGTAAATTTTCTCTAAATTTTGCAATTTTTCACAAATAAAGACTGAATATATCGACCAAATTTTACCACGAACATGAAGCCCAAAGTGTCACGAGAAAACAATCTCTGAATCGCTTGGATAGGTTTAAGCATTCCGACGTTATTACCACATAAAGTGAAATATGTCAGATTTGAAAAATGGGCTCTGAGCCTTAAGGCCCAAACTAGGCTGCGTCCTTAAGGGGTTAAAGAGGCTCTGTCACCAGATTCTCAAACCCCTATCTCCTATTGCATGTGATCGGCGCTGCAATGTAGATAACAGCAACCTTTTTTAAAAAAAAAAAACGTTCATTTTTGGACAAGTTATGAGCAATTTTATAATTATGCAAATGAGCTTTGAAATGGACAACTGGGCGTTTTTTTTTTCGTTATGTCCAACTGGGCTTGTATTGTGTTTTTAACTGGGCGTGTTTATGTGTATGACGCTGACCAATCAGTGACCAGTCAGTGTCATACACTCCTCAACATCTGCACGCTCATCTCCTGAAATACTCTGTGCTGCCTTAAACTCTGTGGACAGGTCAGGATCCTGTTTTTTTTAAATGCTGCTGGGGAACCCGCTCGATCCACTATATAAGGCTGCGCCTCCATCCTCTTCTGCCCCAGTCACTTATTCCCAAGCACTGTAAACTTTCAGATTGGTTGCGCTGTGAATATTCGGAGAACGTGGTTGGTTTATGTGCAGGGTAATGAACATACAGACAAGCAGTAGAAGACTGAATTCAATGAAATGCTCAGCACTTAGTCAGTTTTCTACTGCTTGTCTGTATGTTCATTACCCTGCACATAAACCAACCACGTTCTCCGAATATTCACAGCGCAACCAATCTGAAAGTTTACAGCGCTTGGGAATAAGTGACTGGGGCAGAAGAGGATGGAGACGCAGCCTTATTTAGTGGATCGAGCGGGTTCCCCAGCAGCATTTAAAAAAAACAGGATCCTGACCTGTCCACAGAGTTTAAGGCAGCACAGAGTATTTCAGGAGATGAGCGTGCGGATCTTGTGCGGGGTGGTGACTTGCCAATCATGTGAAGGTGTTATTGAGGACAGGAGTGGAGGAGAGGTAACAGACTGAGAGCTACGTAATGGTAAGAGCAGAGTTCACAGCAGCACAGAATATTTCAGGAGAGGAGCGTGCAGATGTTGAGGAGTGTATGACGCTGACCGGTCACTGATTCGTCAGCGTCATACACATAAACACGCCCAGTTAAAAACACAATACAAGCCCAGTTGGACATAACGAAAAAAAACGCCCAGTTGTCCATTTCAAAGCTCATTTGCATAAATATAAAATTGCTCATAACTTGGCCAAAAATGGACATTTTTTTAAAAAAAACGTTGCTGTTATCTACATTGCAGCGCCGATCACATGCAATAGGAGATAGGGGTTTGAGAATCTGGTGACAGAGCCTCTTTAAGCCCCGCCTTAGTAATGGAGGTTGTCAATCAGCCAGCGGCCATTACTAAGGCGGTAATAATAAAGTTTAAAAAAGTACAAGCACATAGAAAAAATATTTTATTGAAATAAAAAAACACAACCCCCATTAACCATTTTATTGAGAATAAAAAAACGCTGTCATTGAAATTGTCCTCGAATCCGAAGTCCAACAACCGAACCTGTAAAAAAACACAATCACACAAAAATAATTAGAAACACATAAAAAAGCAAAACAATGATTATTCTTAGGGTATGTTCACACGATGAGAGGCATTTACGTGTGAAAAGACAGACTGTTAACAGCTGCCTCGTTTCAGACGTAAATGCTCCTCCTCGCATTTTGCGAGCCGTCTGAGACGCTCGTAAATCTTGAGCTGTGCTTCATTGAGTTCAATGAAGAACAGCTCAAATTACGTGGCAAAGAAGTGTCCTGTACTTCTTTGCTGAGGCAGTCAATTTACGCGTCGTCGTTTGACAGCTGTCAAACGACGACGCGTAAATTACAGGTCGTCTGCACAATACGTCGGCAAACCCATTCAAATGAATGGGCAGATGTTTGCCGACGTATTGTAGCCCTATTTTCAGACGTAAAACGAGGCATAATACGCCTCGTTTACGTCTGAAAATAGGTTGTGTGAACCCAGCCTTACCTTTCCTGGGTCCAGCGCTGGAGCCGCAATGTCAGCGAGCTGAGTCCTGTATCTAATCCTATCATGTGTGATACTGTCTGCTGAGCTGTGTATCTAATCCTATCGTGTGATACTGTCTGCTGAGCCACTGTATCTAATCCTATCATCTGTGATACTGTCTGCTGAGCTGTCTATCTGATCCTATCATGTGTGACACTGTCTGCTGAGCCCTATCTCTAATCCTATAATGTGTGATACTGTCTGCTGAGCTGTGTATCTAATTCTATCATGTGTGATACTGTCTGCTGAGCTGTGTATCTAATCCTATCATGTGTGATACTGTCTGCTGAGCCATTGTATCTAATCCTATCATGTGTGATACTGTCTGCTGAGCTGTGTATCTAATCCTATCATGTGTGATACTCTGCTGGGCCTTATATCTAATCCTATCATTTGTGATACTGTCAGCTTAGCCACTGTATCTAATCCTATCATGTGTGATACTGTCTGCTGAGCTGTATATCTAATCCCATCATGTGTGAAACTCTGCTGGGCCTTATATCTAATCCCATCATGTGTGATACTGTCTGCTGAGCTGTGTATCTAATCCTATCATGTGTGATACTGTCTGCTGAGCCATTGTATCTAATCCTATAATGTGTGATACTGTCTGCTGGGCCTCAGTATCTAATCCCATTATGTGTGATACTGTCTGCTGAGCCAATGTATCCTATCCATAGTTTATAGGGTCGTAGTGCTATACACACACACACACATTTTTTTGGGCAGACACATATGTATTGGGGCTATTTCCCTTGACATTTTAAGTCCTTAGTGACGCCCCTGGCTGCTAGTGCTGGATTGTTGGGTCACTTAGGAGACCCAGCGATGCAACTGAAAGCTGCGGACCGTCGGCCATGAGAAGTTTGTGGGTGGGGGGGACCCAATAAGAACTTTTGCATCGGGGCCCATGAGCCTTTACCTATGCCCCTGATTATAGGTGTATGCAGTATATAGCGGTATTATATGTGAGTGTAGTATATAGCAGTAGAATAGGTGTGCAGTGAATATAATGGTACTATATGTCTACAGTTATAGCAGAATTTTTTATACAAACAATATGTAGTGGTATTATATGTGTACACACCTATAACACCGCTATTTCATATACAGAGTATAAAGTAATTTGATCAATTATACTTACAGCATATGTTGGACTCTATATGTACAATATATGGCAGCATTATATATATATATATATATATATATATATAGTACATGGGGGTATTATTCAGTCACTATGTGGTTATGGTGTGGTGGTACTACTCAGAAACAGTATGATGATATTATTCAGTCACTATGTGGTTATGGTGCGGTGGTATTATTCAGTAACAGTATGGCGGTATTATTCAGTCACTATGTGGTTATGGTATGGAGGTATTATTCAGTAACAGTATGGGGGTATTATTCAGTAACAGTATGGGGGTATTATTCAGTAACATTATGGGGGCATTAGTCAGTAACAGTATGGGGTATTATTCAGTAACAGTATGGTGGTATTATTCAGTAACATTATGGGGGTATTATTCAGTAACAGTATGGGGGTATTATTCAGTAACAGTATGGAGGTATTATTCAGTCACTATGTGGTTATGGTGTGGCGGTATTATTCAGTAACAGTATGGGGTATTATTCAGTCACTATGTGGTTATGGTGTGGCGGTATTATTCAGTAACAGTATGGGGTATTATTCAGTCACTATGTGGTTATGGTGTGGGGGTATTACTCAGTAACAGTATGGGGTATTATTCAGTCACTATGTGGTTATGGTGTGGGGGTATTACTCAGTAACATTATGGGGGTATTCAGTCACTATGTGGTTATGGTGTGGTGGTATTATTCAGTAACATTATGGGGGTATTATTCAGTAACAGTATGGGGGTATTATTCAGTAACAGTATAAAGGTATTATTCAGTAACAGTATGGAGGTATTATTTAGTCGCTATATGGTTATGGTGTGGAGGTATTATTCAGTAACATTATGGGGGTATTATTCAGTAACATTATGGGGGTATTATTCAGTAACAGTATGGCGGTATTATTTAGTCGCTATATGGTTATGGTGTGGAGGTATTATTCAGTAACATTATGGGGGTATTATTCAGTAACATTATGGGGGTATTATTCAGTAACAGAATGGCGGTATTATTTAGTCGCTATATGGTTATAGTGTGGAGGTATTATTCAGTAACATTATGGGGGTATTATTCAGTAACATTATGGGGGTATTATTCAGTAACATTATGGGGGTATTATTCAGTAACAGTATGGGGGTATTATTCAGTAACAGTATGGAGGTATTATTCAGTAACATTATGGGGGTATTATTCAGTAACAGTATGGGGGTATTATTCAGTAACAGTATGGAGGTATTATTCAGTAACATTATGGGGGTATTCAGTAACAGTATGGGGGTATTATTCAGTAACAGTATGGGGGTATTATTCAGTAACAGTATGGGGGTATTATTCAGTAACAGTATGGGGGTATTATTCAGTAACAGTATGGGGTATTATTCAGTAACAGTATGGAGGTATTATTGGTAATGTTGGTCTTACAATCTATGTACATTACTGTGGTGGGGGCTGTGGGGAAGTGTGAGTATGGCAGCAGATGATCAGGCTAAGAGACAGTCTGCAGAGTGGCATGTGATGTACTTTGACATGCAGGTGATACTTACGTGTGGGATGTGGACTCATAACTTGTGTACAGCCCAGGGCCTAAGATCATATTAATCCACCACTGGCATCGAGCCAGCACAGGCAGACCACTACAATACAGGAGGTAGAGCAAAGAAACCGGCCCAGGACGTGCCGCTTCAAAACAGCGCTAAGTGCGATCCGTCCTGGGCTGGCCTGAATGTAATTGCAGAGAGTGACGCCACAAATGAGACTGGCTGCCGAGGAGAGATATGGGGCAGTGCAGGGCAGACTGTACTATTTGCACTGCACTGATTGGCAGTAAGAATAATTCTTTAAATATTTTCCATACTTCAAACAGCACTTTAAGGCTGTGTTCACACTGAGTTTTTTGCAGGAGGAAAATTCTGCCTCAAAATTCAGTTTGAGGTTTTGAGGCAGATTTTGTCCCTTCCTGCACGTCGTTTGCCGCGTTTTTCGCTGCGTTTTTCGCTTGCGCCCATTGAGTGCTACGGGCAAAAAACTCAGCGAAATACACTTTCTCTGCCTCCCATTGATGTCAATGGGAAGTCAGAGGCGTAAACGCGTGAAGATAGGGCATGTCCCTTCTTTCTCGGGAGGCATTTTCGGCTGGTTTTTCACGAGTTTTGCGGAGCGGTTTCCGCACCAAAAAACTCGTCAAAATACTCCATGTGTACAGGGCCTAACAAATAAACATCAAATGTTTTCCTATTTAAAAAATTTATATATTGCGTGTTTGTGTAAAGCTAGGAATGGGAAAACTCCGATAGATTTTGGGGGGGGGCGCCTTTTTATAGTTCGCCTCAGGCAGCAGAGTGGCTAGGTTCACCCCTGCACCTATTAAGCCCTGCTTCTGGCAGGGCTTAATAGGTGCCTGTCAGAATCACGATATACTGCAATACATTAGCATTGCAGTATATCGTACAAGCGATCTAACGATCGCTGGTTGAAGTCCCCTAGGGGGACTAATAAAAAAAAGTAAAAATGAGTTAAATAAAGATTTTATTGGTGTAAAAAAAATAAAATGAAAAGTTAAAAAAAAAAAAACCCTTTTCCCATTTTCCCCCTAGAGCATAGTAAAAAAAAAACAAAAAAATACATAATTGGTATCGCTGCGTCTGCAAAAGTCTGAACTATTATAATATATAATTATTTAACCCGCACGGTGAACGGCGTAAAAAAAAAAAATTGTAAACGCCAAAATGTCTATTTTTTGGTCACCTAATCTCCCACAAAAAATGAAATAAAAAGTGATCAAACCGTCGTATTTACACCAAAATTTTTACACTTAGGTTTTTACATGTAAAAGTAGTAAAATATAGAAAAAATATATTTGGTATCGCCGTAATCATATTGACCCACAGAATAAAGTTAATATGTTGCTTTAATTGCACAGTGAATTCCGTAAAAACTGCGCGCAAAAAACCATGGAGGAATCGCTGTTTTTTTCATTTTCTACCCCACAAATAATTTTTTTCCCGTTTCCTAGTACATCATACGGCAAAATAAATGGTGCTACGAAAAACCACAACTCGTCCTGCAAAAATCAAGCCCTCATAGTACTATATCAACGGAAAAATATAGACGTTATGGCTTCTGGAATGTGGGGAGGAAAAAACGAAAATGAAAATCTGAAAAAAGGCTGCGGCGGGAAGGGGTTAATCATGTCCCCAAGGCGGTTTTACACTGGACGATTATCTTGCAGACAAGCGTTCATAGAACGCTCGTTGGCGATAATTGCATGCTGTTATATAGTCTATGATTTACAAGTACACCCAGATCCTTCTCAACAAGTGAATCCGCCAGTGTAGCTCCCCCTAGGACATATGATGCATGCAGGTTGTTGGTACCCAGATGCATAACTTTACTTTTATCTACATTAAACTTCATCTGCCAAGTGGACGCCCAAACACTCAGTTTGTCCAAATCAGCTTATAACATATGAAAATCTTCCATAGACTGAACATTACTACAAGGCTTGGTGTCATCTGCAAAAATAGAAATGGTGCTATTAATCCCATCCTCTAGATATGTAAGTTGAATAATAGTGGTCCCAGCACAGAACCCTGGGGTACACAACTTATAACCGGGGACCATTCAGCCAATTTCCAATCTAATTACAAATTATACTTTCTAAACCTATAGTCCTTAATTTACCCATTAGACGTCTATGGGGGACAGTATCAAATGCCGTTGCAAAGTCCAAAAACACTATATCCACAGCGGCCCCTCTGTCTAGGCTTCTGCTCACCTCTTCATAAAAACAAATCAGGTTGGTTTGACAACTTCTGTCCTTAGTAAAACCGTGCTGGCTGTCACTTATAATACTATTTTTTGTCACATACTTCAGTATATAGTCCCTCAATAGCGCCTCAAATATATTTCCCACGATGAATGTTAAGCTTACCGATCTATAATTACCTGGGGAAGACCTAGAGCCCTTTTTGAAAATATGCACCCTAATTTGCCCTGCGCCAGTCCCTTGTCACTATTCCAGTCACTAGAGAGTCTCTAAATATTATGAACAGGGGGACAGAAATAACTGAACTAAGTTTTTTAAGAACTCTTGGGTGTAACCCATCTGATCTCGGGGTCTTGTGCAGATTTATTTTATTTAACTTAGCTTGCACCATATCTACATTCAGCCAATTAACTATATTAGTTGAAGTATTAACAGCACTGGCACTGGCTACATCAGCTGCTCTTTCTTCTGTTGTATATACAGAGATAAAGAACCCATTTAGTAACTCTGCCTTCTCTTGATCCCCTGTGACCAACTTCCCATTACCTCTATATAGGGGTCCTACATGTTCAGACCTTGGTTTTTTTGCATTTATGTACTTGAATAATTTTTTGGGATTTGTTTTGGTATCCTTGGCCACCTGCCGTTCATTTTGTATTTTTGCCGATTTTATTACTTTTTTGCAGATTTTATTAAGCTCTTTGTAAATTACAAAGGCTAGAGCTGCAGTCTCAGATTTTGTATTTTTCAAATGCCCTTTTTTTGTCATATATTGCACTTTTTACAGGTGTAAGGTGTAAGCCATGTGGGGAATAAATTTCGCACTATAATTATACAAAGTGGATGTTAAGATTTCCCATTTATCATTTGTACCTTTATTTGACATTAGTTGTTCCCAGTCCTGAATTGCAGCCCTCATCCTGGGGAAAGTAGCCAACTTAAAGTTAAGTGTTTTCTTGCCCTCCCAGCCTGTGTTTGTTTTTTACAGTATAGGTAAAATGCAACTATATTGTGATCACTGTTTCTGAGGTTTTCACGAACAATGACATTCCCAACAAGCTCTGCATTGTTAGAAATGACCAGATACAACAGAGCTTCAACTCTAGACGGGTCTTCCACAAACTGAGCCATAAAATTTTCCTGCAACTGGTTGAGGAAATGTCTCACCTTGGCAGTCTTAGCCGAACCACGACACCAATTATAATCTGCCAATATCACTACAGTACCAGCCAGGGCCGGCATTAGCACCCTGCGAACCCGGGCAAGTGCCGGGCCCCACTGTCGCTGCCGCCCTCACGGCATCACTGTCCATATAAGGACAGTGATATCGGGAGGAGAGAAGGAGTCCCAGGCAGAGTGCTAGCGGCTCTGCTCCGGGACTGAGTTTCTGGGGAAGCCCCTGAGATCACTGTCCATATATTGACAGTGATGTCAGCGGGAGAGAAGGAGTCCCAGGCAGAGCGCTACAAGTGGCTCTGCTCCCGGACTCCGTCTCTAGGGAAGCCCCTGAGATCACTGTCCATATATGGACAGTGATGTCAGGAGAAGAGAAGGAGTCCCAGGCAGAGCGCTAGTGGCTCTGCTCCGGGACTCCATCTCTGGGGAAGCCCCTGACATCAATGTCCATGTATGGACAGTGATGTCAGAGGGAGAGAAGGAGTCCCAGGAAGAGCGCTACAAGCGGCTCTGCTCCCGGACTCCATCTCTGGGGAAGCCCCTGACATCACTGTCCATATATGGACAGTGTTTCCAAGAGCAGAGCAGTGTCCCAGGCAGAGTGCTAGTAGGGTTGCCCCCTAACACTGTCCATATATGGACAGTGACGTCAGGGGTTTCTCCTGAAGCGGAATCCCCAGCCAGAGCATTGGCAATCCACTCCTAGAGGGAACTCCAAAGGCACTATCTACAGGGAGGCTGTGTGGTACTACCAGGGAGGGGGGCTATGTGGCACAACCAGGGATGTGGGGGCAGTGTGGCACTACCTGGGAGGGGTGCTATGTGGCACTACCTGGGAGGTGGGGGCTGTGTGGTGCTACCTGGTAGGTGGGGGCTGTGTGGCACTACATCAGAGGTGGGGAATGTGTGGCACTACCTGGGAGGGGAACTGTGTGGCACTACCTGGGAGGGGGGCTGTGTGGCATTACCTGGGCGGCTGTGTAGCACTACCAGGGAGGAGGGCTTTGTGGCACTACCTGGGAGAGGGGCTAAGTGGCACTACCTGGGAGGGGGCTGTGTGGCACTATCTACAGAGGGCACTAAATGTATGGGGGTACAAACTAAGGGCCTACCTTCTATATGGGGGCATAAACAGGGCCTAACATCTATATTGGGGCACAAAGTGACATTTTCTGACATTTTACTACCGCCGTGAGTTCCACCGCAGGGGGGCCTACTAAGTCTGTGTCGACCAAGGGCCCACATAAACCTGGAGCAGCCCTAGTACCAGCCTGTGCAGCCCGTTACATCTGTTTATATAGCTGGCCTTCCATCCCCTCAGATATATTGGGGGGTCTATAGATTACACCAAAATAATTTTTTTCAGTGTTTACCTCCCTTTGTAATTCCACCCACAAGGTTGCAACCTCCTCAAAATCTTCACCCACTATTGTCTCTTTCACACTCGCCTTCACATCACTTCTCACATACAGACATACACCACCGCCTTTCCTATTCACCCTGTCTTTCCGAAACAGTGTAAAACCCCGTAGATTTACAGCCCAGTCATGAGAAGCGTCTAGCCATGTTTCAGCAACATCAACTATATCTCTATTTTCCTCCAGTACCAAGGCCTCCAGCTCCCCCATTTTGCTTGCTAGACTTCTGGCATTTGTGAACATACACTTTAATTACTTTCAGTATCAGTATTCAGTAGCAGCACGGTGGCCCTGGGTTCAAATCGAACCAAGGACAACATCTGCATGGAGTTTGTATGTTTTCCCTGTGTTTGTGTGGGTTTTCTCCCCCACCTCAAAAACATGCCAATAGGAAATTTAGATTGTGAGCTCCAATAGGGGGACAGTATGTAAGAACCTCTGTACAGCGCTGCAGAATATGTTGGCGCTATTTAAATAGCATAAATGTGATTATTTGTGCATTTTTATTTTCAATGTTGTTCTGTAACAAAAGGATCTACTTATCCTGTTCCCTCCCCAAAGTCTATTTCTCCACCCCCACCATTATAAGTCTGACACCTCTCTAACCTAACTACCCCTTTATTTTCTACATTGACCTCCCTCCTTAGCCCTCCGCCGCCCCTGCTAGAATTCTATCCCCCAGCACAGCGAACCCCCTTCCATTTAGGTTCAAATCATCTGCAGAATACACAACAACATGCTCACATCTGCCACAGACGTATTCACCATGGAACTCCGGCTCCAGTCGTGCATACATATGGTGAACTGTGCACTGAAGAAGACCTCCAATCTTCCTATCCATTATCCCATTTACAAAAAAACAGTGAACAATTGATAACGTAAAAGAAAAGTAGAGTACTTACAGGGACTTTAAAGGGGGTTTTACACTGGACGATCGATCATCTGCTGGTTGTATCGTTTTAAAAAAGTGAAATATTATCGTTGTCGGCAGCACATCTCCCTGTGTAAACAGGGAGACGCGCTGCCGACATGATAATAATGTATGGGGACGAGCGATCGGAGTAACGACCACTTGTCCCCATCCATAGCTTTATGTGACAGGAGAAAACGAGCGCCGATCAACGATGTCTCATTGATCGGCGCTCGCTGCATCGGCCTCTGTAAAAGGACCTTAACTCCTCTTTTCAATTACGGTTTAATAACTCCACATATTACACAAGCCACTTAGTCAACGAAGCCCAATGAGCCCAATTCACAATTCCTACAGTGCCTTTGTATGATGTTGTAAACAATGGCATTATAGATTTCCCATTACTGGTGCTCAGGGGTACAGCCAACCCCTGAAAAATAGCTCCAAACTATTAGTTATTCTTGTTCAAACTTTACAGTTGGCACTACTCATTCAAGCAGGACACATTCTTCTGGCATCTGCCAATTCAAGATTTATCAGATGGGGAAGTGTCATTACTTCATAGAATTTGTGCTGCTCCAGAACCCAATAGCAGTGGGTTTTACAACACTCCAGCTGAAGTTTAGGATTGACCATGGTGATGTCAGGTCTGTGTACAGCTATTTGGCCATGAATACGCAGTCCATGTAGCTACTGAGTCCTAATGAATAATTCTACTACTTATGTACAGAGGCAGTTTAGAACATGGTAGTAAGAGTTGCAATTTAGGTCAGGCGACTTTTACATACTACCTGCAGCATTGTTCTGTTAGCTTGCATGGCCTACTGTTTTTGTGGCTGAGCTTCTTCTGCTCCTAGATGTTTCTGTGCAGAATAAAATCGTTCACAATTGACCACGGTAACTCTAGCAGAACAGAAATGTCATAAACTGACCGGTTTATATGGTGGCATCTTAAGGTCGTGCCAAGTGGAAAGTCAATGAGCTGTTTAGCACAGCCAATTGTACTGATAATAGTTGTGTATAGAGATTGTATGCCCGATATGAGGCACTTGGACATAGCTGAAATGGCGAGACCAATTAATTGAAAGATGTTTTTTTCATGCTTTTGGCCATGTAGTATCACCTTTATTTATTAAAAAAAAAAAAATATATATATACTACATGTTTCCATAAGCTGATGGAGTAATTTAAAAGTAATAAATGAATATTTCTATCTATAGTGGCTGAATTTTCATGTGAGAAGAAAAATCCTTTGTTTGTTTAAGAACAGAAAAACACAGCAAGTTCTACATCCATGTTAATGCCTTTCTTATACCCAGAGCGATGTCATGCGTGACATCTTCTGAATACGTTTTCTCCTAGGTAGTTAATTAGCTTTTAGTTGATTAGTTCTGGAGTCATGCCTTAGGCCTGAAGTCAAACTCACCAGAGAGGGCTGAAGGAAACATATTCCTCTGATATAGAAATGAAGTTAGAAAGGTGAGGGAAAGTGAAACTTTTAATGGCGAACCTTGGTTAAAACGCTCTGTATAATAATACTGTGTACTTTGCAGAAATGAAATTTTTCCATAAAAGTTAAGGGTCACTACACAACCTAAAATCTTCTGTGAAAACACTTCTTTTTTTATTTAATTAACCCCTTAAGGACGCAGCCTAGTTTGGGCCTTAAGGCTCAGAGCCCATTTTTCAAATCTGACATATTTCACTTTATGTGGTAATAACGTCGGAATGCTTAAACCTATCCAAGCGATTCTGAGATTGTTTTCTCGTGACACTTTGGGCTTCATGTTCGTGGTAAAATTTGGTCGATATATTCAGTCTTTATTTGTGAAAAATTGCAAAATTTATAGAAAATTTACAAAAAATAGCATTTTTCAGAATTTAAATGCATCTGCTTGAAAAACAGACGGTTATACCACCCAAAATAGTTACTAGTTCACATTTCCCATATGTCTACTTTAGATTGGCATCGTTTTTTGAACATTCTTTTATTTTTCTTGGACGTTACAAGGCTTAGAACATAAACAGAAATTTCTCATATTCTTAAGAAAATTTCAAAAGCCTTTTTTTGAAGGTGCCAGTTCAGTTCTGAAGTGGATTTGAGGGGCCTATGTATTAGAAACCCCCATAAAACACCCCATTTTAAAAACTAGACCCCTCAAAGTATTCAAAACAGCATATAGAAAGTTTTTTAACCCTTCAGGCATTTCACAGGAATTAAAGCAAAGTGGAAATTAAATTTGCAAATTTCATTTTTTCTGCTGAATTTCAATTTTATTCAATTTTTTTTTAGTAACAGAGAAGGTTTTACCAGAGAAACACTACTAAATATGTATTGTCCAGATTCTGCAGTTTTTAGAAATGTCCCACATGTGGCTCTAGTGCGCTCGTGGACTAAAACACAAGCCCTAGAAGCAAAGAAGCACCTAGTGCATTTTGAGGCCTCTTTTTTATTAGAATATATTTTAGGCAGCATGCCAGGTTTGAAGAGGCGTTGAGGTATCAAAACAATGGAAACCCACCAGAAGTGACCCCATTTTGGAAATTACACCCCTCAAGGAATTCATTTATGGTTTTTGTTATCATTTTGACCGCACAGTTTTTTCACAGCACCTATTTGAATTGGGCTGTGAAATGAAAAAAAATGATATTTTTTCCAATAAAATGTCATTTTTGATCAAATTTTCTTATTTTCACAGGGAACAACATACCCCATTTTGTTGCCCAATTTGTCCTTAGTGCGGCAATACCCCATTTGTGGTGATAAACTGCCGTTTGGGCCCATGGGAGGGCTCAGAAGGAAAGGAGCGCTATGTGTTTGTTGGAGTCCAGATTTTGCTGGATTGGTTTTCGGGTGCCATGTCGCATTTGCAGAGCCCCAGAGGTATCAAAGCAATGGAAACCCACCAGAAGTGACCCCATTTTGGAAACTACACCCCTCAAGGAATTCATTTATGGTTTTTGTTATCATTTTGACCGCACAGGTTTTTCACAGCACCTATTTGAATTGGGCTGTGAAATGAAAAAAATTATATTTTTTCCAATAAGATGTCATTTTTGATCAAAATTTCTTATTTTCACAGGGAACAACATACCCCATTTTGTTGCCCAATTTGTCCTTAGTGCGGCAATACCCCATTTGTGGTGATAAACTGCCGTTTGGGCCCATGGGAGGGCTCAGACGGAAAGGAGCGCTATGTGTTTGTTGGAGTCCAGATTTTGCTGGATTGGTTTTCGGGTGCCATGTTGCATTTGCAGAGCCCCAGAGGTATCAAAGCAATGGAAACCCACCAGAAGTGACCCCATTTTGGAAACTACACCCCTCAAGGAATTCATTTATGGTTTTTGTTATCATTTTGACCGCACAGTTTTTTCACAGCACCTATTTGAATTGGGCTGTGAAATGAAAAAAATGATATTTTTTCCAATAAGATGTCATTTTTGATCAAAATTTCTTATTTTCACAAGGAACAACATACCCCATTTTGTTGCCCAATTTGTCCTTAGTGCGGCAATACCCCATTTGTGGTGATAAACTGCCCTTTGGGCCCATGGGAGGGCTCAGAAGGAAAGGACCACCATTTGGCCTACTGGAGCTTTTCTGGTGCTAAGTCATGTGTGCAGAAGCCCCTGAGGTACCAGTACAGTTGAAACCCCCGAGAAGTGACCCCATTTTAAAAACTACACCCCTTAAGACATTCATCTAGAGGTGTAGTGAGCATTTTGACCCCACAGGTACTGTGTAAAAGATAATGCGCAGCAGATGGTGCAGTGTGAGATTTGCAATTTTATATATGTATATGCCATTTCAGTGTCCAATATAGTGTGCCCAGCATGCGCCACCGGAGATATACACCCCTTAAATTGTAATGTGGGTTCTCCTGGGTACGACAATACCCTACATGTGGCTGTTATCAGCTGCCTGGGCATACGGCAGGGCTCAGAAGGGAAAGATGAGGGGGGTAAGCTGTGCGGAGTGCATCAGGGTAAATTGAAAATCAAGGGATGTATGATACATTTTAAAACAATCTTTTATACAGAGCCCTGGTTTTTCGGGACACGTGTCACATTGGTATATTGTGTTCTTCCTTATCCCCCTCTTATAGCAGACTCTGCACCTCTTTTGACTCTTTCCCTTTCCACCGGTTTGGGGACCTTCTCCTGGAAAGTGTTGCCCTGGTACGATGCGCCCCCCCTTCCTGGTCCCTAAAGATTAGATCTTGAAATTCCAGGAAAGTTCCCCTCTGGCCTGCACATCGACGTAGCACATACGCATTGTACAAAGCCATCTGTATGATGTGCCCGGCCAGCTTCTTATACTACACCGCATGGCGCTGTAGGGCTTCAGGACTTGATTTGACAAGTCCATCCCTCCCATGTACCTATTGTAGTCCAGGATGCAGTCTGGTTTGGGGGTGGCCTTTCCTTCATATATCCTAAACCTGTAGGTATACCCTGATGCACTCTCGCACAGCTTATACATCTTCACGCCATACCTTGCCCTCTTACCTGGCAGGTACTGGCGGAATTGAACCCTCCCTTTAAAATGTACCAGGGACTCATCAATAGAAAAACACTTCTCGGGGGTGTATGCTTGGGAAAACCGGGCACTGGAACGGTCTAATAGGGGTCTCCGTTTATACAAACGGTCAAAACTGGGGTCATCTCGGAGTGGGCACGGCTCATTATCAGTATAATGTAAGAAGCGAAGTATTGCCTCATTTATTTATTTTTTTAGGTTCCAGTTCATTTCTGAAGTTGCTTTGAGGGGCCCATATATTAGAAACCCCTATCAAACACCCCATTCTAGACCCCTCAAAGTATTCACAACAGCATTTAGAAAGTTTATGAACCCTTTAGGTGTTTCACAGAAATTTAGAGCAAAGTAGAGGTGAAATTTACTCTTTTTATACCATTTTTTTTATAACACAAAAGGATTTATCAGAGAAACGCAACTCAATACTTATTGCCCAGATTCTGCAGTTTAGAGAAATATCCCACATGTTGCCCTCGGGCGGTAATGGACTGAAGCACCGGCCTCCGAAGCAAAGGAGCACCTAGCGGATTTTGAGCCCTCTTTTTTATTAGGCACCATGTCCGGTTTGAAGAGGTCTTGTGGTGCCAAAACATTGGAAACCCCCCAAAAGTGACCCCAATTTGGAAACTAGACCCCTTGAGGAATCCATTGTAGTTTTCTTGGGGTGCATGCGGCTTTTTGATCAGTTTTTATTCCATTTTTAGGTGGCGTGGTGACTAATAAACAGCAATTCTACTATTGTTTTTGTATACTTTTTTTTTTACAGCGTTCACCGTGCGCTATAAATGACATATTCACTTTATTCTGCGGGGCGATACGATTACGGCGATACCAGATGTTTATAGGTTTTTTTTATGTCTTATGGCGTTTGCACAATAAAATACGTTTTGTAAACAATCATTCACTTTTTGTGTTATCTTATTCTAAGAGCCATAACGTTTTTATTTTACAATCAATAAAGCCGTGCGAGGACTTATTTTTTGCGTAACGAACTGTATTTTCCATCAGTACCATTTTTAGGTACATGCGACTTTTTGATCTCTTTTTATTCCATTTTTTGGGAGGTGAAGTGACCAAACAATTGTGATTGTGGTACGGTTTATTAATATTTTTTTTTACGGCGTTCACCGTGCGGGATAAATAACAAAATAATTTTGTAGTTCAGGCCGTTACGGACGCGGCGATACCAATTATGTATAGTTTATTTGTTTGTTTATATATTTTTATTAATAATAAAGGCCTGATAAGGGAAAAAGTGGGACTTTTACTTTTATTACTTTTAAAACTTTTATTTTCTTATTTTTACACATCTTTTTTTAACTTTTTTTTTACTTTATTACTTTGTCCCACTAGGGGACATGAGGGCAGGAGGCCCTGATCGCTATTCTAATACACTGCACTACATGCGTAGTGCAGTGTATTAGAACTGTCAGCTACTCACTGACAGCAAGCATAGTGGGTCCTGACGTTGTCAGGACCCACTAGGCTTCCGTCTATGGCATAGCCGGACGCCATTGTTTGGTGTCCGGTTGCCATAGTCACCATCGCCGGCCGCTATCGCGTAGCAGGCCGGCGATGGCAGCTTAACCCCTAAAAAGCCGCGATCTCTATAGAACGCGGCTTTTAAGGGGTTAATCAGCGGGGACACAGCGATCGGTCCCCGCTGTAGGAGCTGTGACAGCTGCTGAACAAGACAGCAGCGTCACAGCTCCTGTATGTGTCGGGAGGACGGCCGAAACGGCCGTTACTCCCGAGACGTACTATTACGGCATGGA